>NC_056683.1:32527782-33769282 GCF_018350215.1 Panthera leo | reverse complement strand
AGTTCAAGAGGCACATGCTATTCTGACTGGGCCAGCCAGGACTACCAAGATGTAGAATTGTCAAACCAGTAAAAGGAATAAAGAAATCTAAAGCAATCTAACAGAAGACAGGAAAAGAGAAAAACAGGCAAAAAAGGAAGGTATACAGAAAGTACTTAAAAACATAATATATTTAAGTCAAATACCAAAAATGTAAATAAATTATACTCATTTAAGACAGATTTTCAGATTTGATTTAAAATTTTAAATCCAGTCACATTCTATTTATGAAAGAAAACTCCCAAAACGTGAGGACACAGAAGGTTGAAAATTCAATGCAAACAACAACCCCAAGCTGAGGCAGCACCAGTGTCATCTGACATTAGGGCAAAAAGCAGAAGAGATATTTAGAAGGAAGAGTCAACAAGACTTGGTGACTGAGAGGAAAAAATGGAGGGCAACCATCAGGTGACCAGGGGCATGGGGACGCTCCCTATGAGGCAGGGACTGTGGGAAGAGGAGGTCTGGCAAAAAACATAGGGGTCCTTTTGGGGCATGCTGTGTTTCAGGAACTCTAGAGACCCTCAGGTGCAGATGTCCTGTAAGCAGTTACAGACACAGTCACAAGTCCACTGGGTTATTCTGGAGTTTTCCAGAGGAGATTCTTAACACTCAGTATTAAGAATGTACATAGTTATTGTTTCTTTTTTTTTTTTTCTTTAATTTTATTTCCTTTGAGAGAGGGCATGTGTGCACACACGTGCGTGCATGAGCAGAGGGGGGGCAGGGAAAGAGGGAGAGAGAATCCCAGGCAGGCTTCTCTCTGTCAGCGCAGAACCCAATGTGGGGCTCAATCCCATGACCCGTGAGATCTTGACCTGCCCTGAAATCAAGAGTCGGACACCTAACTGAGCCAACCAGGCACCCCTCAACCAAACCTCAAATGCCAGCCCCAAGACTTAGACTTACAGTGACCTTGGCAGTAAACCTGTGTTTCCTTCTGATGCGTGGCTCATCCAAACAAGGCCCCTGCTGGGTAGAGAGGCAGTGACAGATTTCAACAGTGGCAGTGCCTAGGACTTCTGGAGTCACTTCAAGTCCCATGTACACAGTGGAAAGCTCTTTGGAAGGAGGCACCCTGTATTTCAGAGCCATCGTAAAAAGCCTCACCAGAAGTGGGGGTCAGGAGCCAGAGGGCCTCTATGGTTTGCTACCAGTGGGTTGACCATATCAGCGGCTAAATCCCAAGGTTGAATTCCAGTAATCCAGTAGTTTGCCCAATCCTGCTCCCAGGGCGTATACAGTGGTGTAAAGGATAACCATAATACAAGAAAGACTATGACAAGCCCCACAAGAGAAATACCGAGAGCTCTGGGTTTGAAGAATGGCAAGCGCTCTGTGCAGTTCAGGGGAAGAGTCATGACTTCACGGAAGAGGCGACATCGGAAATGTTCTTACTTCCGTCCCCATTACCTAATTCCAGGGGCACCAGCCTTCCTGCAGTTGTGCCTCCCAGAGGCTCAGGACCTCCTCGATGTACCTACTCCTCTCCACAGTGGAAGCTGGTGATTTCTAATAAAATCTATTAAGTGCTTACAAAGAATCAGGCACGTGCTGAAGGCTTTATGAGCATTCTTTCATTTAATTCCCTCAATTACCTTCTAAGGTGTGTAGCACTGTTATTCCCAGTTTATAGATGAGGAAGGTGAGGTTCAGAAAGGCAAAGAACACTTCCCCAAGGTCACTGAGGTAGGGTCACAGGGCCTGAATTTGAACCCCGGTCTACCTGCAGAGTCCACATCCTTAATTACTTTGTCATACCACCCCAGGGACACACATGTCCTGCTTACTCTCCTAGACGACCACGCCATCACATTCCTGTTCCCCGGCTGTGGCTAGCACCAGGCACAGCGCACAGGTGAAGAACACTGGGGCAGGACGACAGAGCAGGGGGGCTGGATTTGAGTCAGAGCTCCTGGGCTAGGCCCGGCTTGAGTGCTCACTGTGGAGGCTGAGCGTCTCTCCAATTACAAAGCAAACAGTGTCAGGCACCCGTGCTAGACATTCCTGCATAACCTATTCCTCACAACAATCCACCAGCCCCATCTCTTAGAAGAGGGAGCTGAAGCTCAGAGGGGTTAATAATCTGTCAAAGGCCCTCGGCTACTGAGTGAGAGAACCAGGATTTAAACCCAGACCTATCTCCAAGGACCGCACTTGTAGCTGCTGTGCACACAGCCTTGAACATCTCCAGACCTAGGAGTGAGGGGGAAGAGAAAGGCAGAGAACCCTGCCTTTGGACTCAAGAAGATCAAACAAGATAATATACCTGTAATCACTGTAAACTGGGAACACCGTCCCTATTTCAGGCCGAGGGGAGGCCCAGAGAGGAGGTCAAGGAGCACAGGTTTATAGACAGCTGCAGAGCCCGGAAGAATCCTGCAAAGGGCCTTTTTCCAAATCATGTCACATTCACAGGTTCTAGAGATTAGAATGTGGATATATCGCTTGGGCAGCCACTAGCCAACCCACTAAAGGCGTGAAATCATTAGAGTGGAGACAAACATGGAGAGAACTTGTGGATGGCAGAGGAGAGAAGGGTTCAAGCTGTCATAAGGCTCCCAGGAGCTGAGAGAATGGCATATTACGAAAAGAAACAGAGGCGTGGGAAGAGGGGAGAGAAAGGTGAGCTCTGCCTTGAAAACGGAGCACTCCAGTAGCCTGGTAGACATGTGGGTCTGGCATTCAGCAGAACAGGATCTGTGGCAAGAAGTTCTCTATTTTTGTCTATGAGGGAAGAAGGTCTTAGCCCCAGGAAGGGCCAAGAGGAGCAGCAAAAGGGCAGACCACACAGCACACTCACAGGCAGGCAGAGGAAAGAGGAAGAGGAAGCAGGGCACAGGGCAGCGAAGGCACGGTCAGAGAGTACAGGAACAGGGGCCAAGGGAGACGAGACGGTCGGCCTCAGAGAGGGCAGGGGCCAATCTCTTTCTGGGGTTTATTTCCACGGTCTAATAAGGTGGTGGGCAGAGAGTAGGCTAAAGTAAGACTCAAACAGTGAACAATTACGTGAGAGACCTAATAGGAGAGATCTCAGAGATGCAAAAAGAAGTTATGGCACCTGTAGCACTTGTGTTGACCACGGTTCTAAGACGCAGCAGGATCCCAGGAGAAAGATGGGAGTGAGTGGGCGAAGGCTTGGCGCAAGCTCTAAGTGGAACGTGATATGAAAACCATGAGAGACGAGTGTAAGGACAAACAGCCAGGTGTTACGGAGAAGGTGAATTACTAGGCTTTAACTGGCCCCACGCAAGGACACAGGAGCCCTCTGCTACACACAAGCACTACCCACCTCCTTCTTCAACTCTCGTGTCCACTGCATATACTTCTCTAAAGAACAAACAGATGCCACAGCTTATCTGTGGAGGAAAGGGCTGCTGTGAGACCCTGAGACGTGCCCACACGTCCCTGGCAACTGTCGGGGGCGGCTCTTCGTCACGGACGAGTGGCAGGCTTTCCCAGACAGGAACTGTGTGGAGAGGAGCAGGGGCTGCGGCCAGTGGTGACTCAGGCAGTGTTTACCAACCATGTGGGTGCCCGCCACCTTCAGAGAGGGCACACTGGGTTGACTGTGTCACACTTCCTGGAAGCATTTCTTCATTTCTATTTTTTTAATGTTTATTTTTGAGAGAGAGAGAGAGAGAGAGAGCAAGCGCAGAGGGGAGGAACAGGGTGAGGGGGGAACAGAGGATCTGAAGTGGACTCCATGCTGATAGCAGAGAGCCCCGCGTGGGGCTCGAACTCACGAACCGTGAGATCATGACCTGAAGTTGGACATTTAACCAACTAAGCCACCCAGGTGCCCCTCTTTATTTCTTTTTTTGAAGACACACAACTTCCAGGGTGACATCTCTCTTGGTAACTTCAAAGGCATTTCAATCAGCAGCTGGAAACAACATCTTACACATACTTGACCAAGCCAACTTTACTCACTCCCCAATATGTCCACATGTGACAGGGATGCCACGCAGCCTCTCTAAGGAATGATACAATGCCCACAATGAGGACCCAGGAGTCCAGAGCACCATCTTCTTCAACAGGCAGGACTCTGTGGCCCACAGAAAGGGGCATGTGACCACTCACTGACTCCTAAATTAACTGGTTCACAGGTCAGAGAGTGCTATATTACAAAAGATCACAGGATTTCCTTTATAAATTAAGTCACAGTCAAGGGGGCAGGGAGTCAAACACTCTCATATACTGCAGAGAGATGGTAAATTAGTACAACTCTAGAATTTGGCAATTTGGTGAAGTTTATCAATAGCCTTAACATTTTGGATCCTTCAAAATTATATACACATACAACCGAATACCTACCAAGTAGCCAGGAACAATGCCAGGTAGTGGGGAGACAATGTTAACAAGACAGATGAGGTGGCTACCCCCAAAGGGCTTCTGTTTGGGTCAGGAATTCAGACAATTAGGCACTAAATTAACAGACAAGATGATTTCTGAGTACAGGAAGCATTAGATATAATAGCAAAAAAGGATAAATAACCTAAGGGTCCATCAGCAGGATTGGTTAAATAAATAAGCTCAGATACACTCTTAAGATGGAATACTGCTCTGCTTTGTCAAAAATGCATTTTTGAAAACTATATTCAAATTGCTAGTGATATAAACGTTTAAAGCAGGTTTCAAAATAGTATCACAGCTATGTTCAGTGAAAGAAGACAATCACAGAGGACCACATACTGTATGACCCCATTCCCATGAAATGTCCAGAGAAGGAAAATCCGTGGAAACAGAAAGTAGATTAGTGGTTGCCTAGGGCTGGTGGCAGGGGAGGAGAAAACGGGGAGTGAATGCTAATGGATACAAGACTGCCTTTTGGGATGATGAAAAAGTTCTAAAACTAGATTATAGCAATGGTTACACAACTCAGCAAATATACTCAAAGCCATCAAATTGTACATTTTAGCCAGTGAACTTTATGGTATCTGAATTATATCTCCATAAAGCTGCTAAATAATCGTATCACAATATGACTTCCATGTGGCTTTCTAAAAGAGGATGTATAAAGGTGTGGGGGGGGGGACGGTGAGAGACACAGAGAGAGAGAGAGAAGGCACAAAAAAATGAAAGAATGAATATCCATCAAAATATTAACTGTGGTAAGTCTCTGGGAGGAAGATTCTAAGGTAATTTTTATTTTCTTCTTTATATTTCTCTGTAATTTCCAACTATTCTAAAATGTAGTTATCAGTTGTTTAACTGACAAAACAGCTAGGGTTTTAAAAGCTACAAGAGGACCTTAAGTAGGCCCGAGACACAGAACTAGGAAGGTCTGACTATTGTCCTAACTTGGATATATGTATCCAAATTAACCTTATTTATATATAAGGTTGTCCCAGCCTTTGCACCAAAGATAATCAGAGAGCTAAGCAAACAAATTTTGTATTCCAAATAAATCAGACCAAATAGGTCCCAGTTAAGAAGGGTCTGCCGACCACTGGCAGAGCTTACTCCCCTCTGCAAACGCCTTAAAAGAAAACCAGTTGTCACCATAATGTTCAGAAACTATCAAAGAATGCAAAAGCATATCAAAGATTTGAGCAGATGCGTCAGAAATCTCCTGGATGCATTCAGGGGTCACTTCCTGGTTGTAAAGAGTGAGGCCCTCTGGACAATCACTGTCAGGCCCCACTGATTCCTCTGATCAGTGACCTCAAAAGAAGGCACCTTTCTTTTCTTTTCTTTTCTTTTTTGAGAAGGCACCTTTCTGAGAAGTCGGTGGTTCCCCAATCAGGCTGCCCTCTCAAGTTAATGGGGAGTTTTACAATGCCAATTCCTGGACATCATTTCTGGAAATTCTAATTCAAGGAGTCTGAGACAAGACCCAGGAATCTACATTTTTTCCAGAATTCCTTGGTGAATCTGCCCGCTGAGCCATGTCTGGGAATCACTGGACTAGATACTGTCGGGGACAACTAGCAACCAGGCCAGCCTGCACATCTGGCTGCAACACCACAAGGATCCCACAGGACCAGCGCTGGACCGAAATGCTACAAAGTGCAGAAAGGGAAACTCCATGGGGAAATTCCATGCATGTCTAGCAAGGAGCGCCGGAGTCTGGGGAGGCAGCTAGCAAATCCCTACGAAAAAGCTTGTTTTGGAAGGTTCTCTCAGGCTCAGTAATCTTGGATGCTAACCTGGGAAAAAGGGGTAACCAGTGCAACTCCTACTCTGGGAGACCAAAAAAAGAATCGTTTCCTCTAACAACATATACATGAGCCGGGGCGCCTGGGTGGCGCAGTCGGTTAAGCGTCCGACTTCAGCCAGGTCACGATCTCGCGGTCTGTGAGTTCGAGCCCCGCGTCAGGCTCTGGGCTGATGGCTCGGAGCCTGGAGCCTGTTTCCGATTCTGTGTCTCCCTCTCTCTGCCCCTCCCCCGTTCATGCTCTGTCTCTCTCTGTCCCAAAAATAAATAAAAAACGTTGAAAAAAAAAAAATTGAAAAAAAAAAAAAACAAAAACAAACAAAACATATACATGAGCCAGCAAGCAATCTTTGCAGCCCCCAAGGAATCAGAAGCAGAAAGGGACACGATATGGTGTGGCAGAAAGAGCTCTAGTTGAGTCACACAGATTTGGGTTCAAATCTCTGCTCTCCATGACTGACTATCTGTGGAGTAAAGATGGCTACAATCCTTTTGCTACTCCTCTCATCAAGATGTGGAGTCTAGTTCCCCTCCTCGAATCTGGGCTGGCCGGTGACTGCTCTGACCAGCAGACTTTGGCAAGAACATACGGGCTGCCGAGAGAACGTGTAAACCTAGTGTTCAAACAAACAACAACCCCACAGTAAGTACCCTTTCACCAACAAGCTCCCACTTGTAGAGCCCTTTTCAGCCAAGGGTACATCTTCATATACAAAGTACAGGGACTATTTACGATCTCCCTACAATTGGGAGGGACCACGCCAACAAGTGCCCCATATTCCAAGGATGACTCATCTTCCCCCACCACACCAGTGTCCCCTCTGGTGTCTCTCCTTCCTGTTACAGTGTCATCTTTGTCCTAGCCACCTGGGTTCAAAACGCCAACCTCTCAAGACTCCTCTGTCTCTCTTCAGCATCCAGGAACGGCCAAGGCCTCCCCAGTCACCCCCATGGCTACCAAAAGGCCGTCTTCAAGGCCAGGTCGACCTGAGGGCTCCTCTCCAACTTCCTAGCTGTGGACCATACACAAGCTTCTTATCTCTTGGAGGCTTTAGTCTCCTCAGCTGCAAAGTAAATCTGTGGTCGTTTCAAAGATAAGAAAAATGCAGCCAAAGTACATAGTACAGAGAAAGTGCTCAATATAAAGCAACTGTTACTACGGGCCAGCAACTTTTCACCGAGGTTAATAAAGACATCTCCTAATGTCTCTCTCTCTCTCTCTCTCTCTCTCTCTCTCTCTCTCTCCATTTTGACCCCTCTAGTATAATGCTAGCAGATTAACTGTCTAAAATGACAGCTACCACATTATTCTCCTACTCACAGGCCTTCCGCTGGCTCCCCCTGTCCTCACGTCAATCCTAACTTCTCAGCCAAGCGTGTCAGATTACCTACAATAATGGCTGCATACGGCCATGCTGGCCTGCTCCAGTCAACCCCATCCTCACTACAACTTGCTACTGGAGGTGGTCTTCTAAACTTGCTCGCAATAATACCTGCCTCCTGACCCCCAGAAACTGCAAGATCATAAATGTTACTTGAAGCCGCTAAACTCTGGGGTAATTTGTTATGAGGTGATAGATAACCAATACTCTTGATTTCCCCGAACACATCTGAGCTGTTGCTCCTTGACTCACACTTGCCTTTCCCACATCTCTGCCTGCTGCACTTCTTTCCAGCCTGCAGGGCCCACCTCATATGCCAGTGCTCACCCTGAGACTTTTTTTATATTTTTGAGAGAAAGAGAGAGACAGTGTGAGCAGGGAGGGGTAGAGAGAGAGGGAGACACAGAATCCGAAGCAGGCTCCAGGCTCCGAGCTGTCTGCACAGAACCCGGCACAGGGCTCAAACTCAGGAACCGTGAGATCACAACCTGAGCCGAACTTGGATGCTTAACCAACTGAGCCACCCAGGCTGAAACTTTCTTTTTTAAAAAAAAAAAATTTTTTAACGTTTATTTCTGAGACAGAGAGAGACAGAGCATGAACGGGGGAGGGTCAGAAAGAGAGGGAGACACAGAATCTGAAACAGGCTCCAGGCTCTGAGCAGTCAGCACAGAGCCCGACGCGGGGCTCGAACTCACGGACCGCGAGATCATGACCTGAGCCGAAGTTGTATGCTCAACCGACTGAGCCACCCAGGCGCCCCTGAGACTTTCTTAAAGTACCATCAACTAGCCTCCTCTGGGAGCCTTTCCCTGTTCCCCACCAACACTGTTCCCAAGTATGTCTCCATCCTTGCATCTGTCACATTGTATCATTATCAACCTGTTTGTGTGCAAAAAGACAGATGGCAAGGTTATTCACTGCCGCAGAAGACTGGAAATCACCCGCATACCCATGTAGCAAATGAGGGAGCCGCGAAAAAGAATGAGGAAGCTCCATAGTGTACTGGTATGCCAGGAGGGATAAGATACAATATGTGAAGCAAGGAGGCAGACCAGTGAACACAGCTGTCTGTTCGGCATGGTGCCGGTGCTCGGCACCGTCTACTACTGCCTGCGGAGGCGGCAGGAGGAGAAGCACAAGAAGGCGGCCGCGGCCGGCGGCCTCAAGAAGACCATCATCAAGCTCATGTACGGCCCGAGATGGAGGCACCTGGCCGGGCCCCGCTGTCGGGACCCAAGGCCATGACCCTCATCCCATACCTGCCGGCAGCCGCCAGCGAGGCGGAGCAGTACAGCTGGTGGATAGCGACAACACGCCAAAGGCCAGCAAGGGCAACTCCATGGAGGTGCACATGGGACAGCAGGCCGAGCGCAAGGACTGCGAGCTGGGCCAGCCCAGCCCTGACAGCTAGACCTCGGTGGCCTAAATCTCCACCATCGCCAAGGAGGGGGACA
Organism: Panthera leo; assembly: GCF_018350215.1. Taxonomy (NCBI): domain Eukaryota; kingdom Metazoa; phylum Chordata; class Mammalia; order Carnivora; family Felidae; genus Panthera; species Panthera leo. The sequence continues at coordinate 33,760,244 of NC_056683.1, read as the reverse complement.
AGGTCAACCAGATCATCAACAACTGCATCGACGCTCTCAAGTCTGAGGCCACCTCCTTCCAGGGCGGCAAGTCTTTAACATCTGTCTATATTTGGTTGGTTATTTGCATATTTTTGGACCATGTGTGGTCAGACTGGTATTTGAATAAAATAACATATCAAAAAAATGGTTGAAACAGTAAATTTTATGTTATGTATATTTTACAATTAAAAAGAAAGAGCCGGGGTGCCTGGGTGGCTCAGTCGGTTAAGCGTCTGACTTCAACTCAGGTCATGATCTCACGGTTTGTGAGTTTGAGCCCCACGTTGGGCTCTGTGCCAACAGCTCAGAGCCTGGATCCTGCTTCAGATTCTGTGTCTCCCTCTCTCTCTGCCCCTCCTAGCTTGTGCTCTGCGTGCCTCTCTCTCAAAAATAAACACTTAAAATAAAGAGAGAAAGAAAGAGCCAATATGGGGCACCTGGGTGGCTTAGCCGCTTAAGCATCCAACTCTTGAGTTTGGCTTAGGTCATGATCTCACAGTTGGTGAGTTCAAGCCCTGTATCAGGCTCTGTACTGATAGTGCAGAGCCTGCTTGGGATTCTCTCTCTCCCTCTCTCTCTCTGCCCCTCCCCGCCTCTCAAAAATAAATGAATAAACCTTAAAAAAAATAAAAATAAAGAGCCAATAAACATAATAAATAAATGAGTGAGGGCACTCTGCAGCCACTTGGGTAGTTCCTCAAAATGCCAAAGTTGGCATATGACCCAGCAATTCCATCCCTAGTTATATTCCCAAAAGAACTTAAAGCATATATCCACACAAAAGCCTGTCAATGAATGTTCACAGCAGCCAAAAAATGGAAACAACCCAAATGTCCATCAGCTGCTGAATGGATAAACAAAACATGGTATTTTCCATAAAGTAGAATGTTATTCGGCCATAAAAAGGAATGAAGTACCATTGCATACTACTTAGATAGCAAGTACACAGATTAACCATGACATTATGCTGAATGAAAGACAGACACAAAAGGCCACACATTGTAAGATTCCATTTATGTGAAATATCCAAAATAGGGAAATCCAGGGAGAAGGATAGGTTAGTGGTTGCCAGGGGCTGAGGGGAGAGTGGTGCCAGGGGCTAAGTACAAATAGGTACAGGGTTTGTTTTGGGGTGATGCAAATGTTCTGGAATTAGAGGTCATCAGAGAGAATACACCAAAACCCCTTGACATACATGCTTTAAAGAAGCGAATTTTATGTTATGTGAAGTATATCTCAATTTTAAAATGCTAGAGAACTATGGGGCGCCTGGGTGGCTCAGTCGGTTGAGCGTCCAACTTTGGCTCAGACCATATCTCGCGGTTCGTGGGTTCAAGACCCACATAGAGAGCTCTGTGCTAACAGCTCAGAGCCTGGAGCCTGCTTCGGATTCTGTGTGTGTGTCTCTCACTCTGCCCCTTCGTGCTCTGTCTCTCAAAAATGAATAAACATCAAAAAAAATTTTTTAATGCTTGAGAAACATATACAATGTAAAATAAAATAAACTGCTCACATTTTGCCTTGGGGCTCAGTGATTCAAAAGCCTGTCCCTGTCCGTGCCCTCTCACCCTGCAAGGCAGCCTGTCCATCCCCTCCCACCTCTGTGTCCCCTAACACACTCTGGCTGCTCACCAGCCCTTCATTGCTCCCATGACTTCCTACTTTTGGGCTCTTGGGCAAGGCCTGTCCCTGCTTCTTTAGACCCATCCCTGTCCTGGCAGGTCTCCACCTCCTACAGACCTACCCAAGACAGTCTGGAGGCTGAGACACCAGCCCCAAGAGTCACCCCAGACGAGCTGCCCAATGACCAGGACTGCAGTTACAAGCATGTGTCAGCTGAGGGATTCGGTTTCACGGAGGAACTTAATTATAGCTCAGGAGTGGAGGAAGGGAGAAGAGCAGTGCATGCTTGAGGGGATGTACAGGAAGCTACCCTGCTCTGTGGCCCAGAGGGTTTCTGCCAAGTTGTACCAAGACTGGGATCCACAGGAAAACAAGTATGATCCAGGAAGGCCCATAGGAACACACAACTTACAGAAGTCATCCTGTCCATAATCATGAATTCCTGGCCTCACCATGTAACACCAGCCTGTGTGCAAATCAGAGGGGCCCAGAAAAAAAGCTGAGATGCCAAGACTCACTCACCCTCAGGGCTCAGACAAGCCTTTTCCTCACCTAGTGCCAGAGATCTCATTTTTTTTTCTGTAAGAAGTAAAGGGGAGGCATAGCTTATTCCTCCCAGAATACCCCATCTTCAATTTTCTTGCTGGATCTGAGCTGTTTTTCTAGAATGGAATCTGAGCCGTTGAGGGTGCTGGGAACATCTTCCTTATGCCTGACTACTATGCTCAGATCCCTGCCTATTGCCCAGTGAGGTGCCACGGAGCAGCTGCTGACACACAGAGGCCAGCAGGGCCGGGCACACCAGACCTGTGAAACCACCTGGCCTGGGCACCGCCAGGTGGAGAAAGCAGACCAGGTGCAAGTTCATGGAAAGAGCAGGGCCTCGGTGGAGGAGCACCTTTCACCAAGACATATTTCCTTATCAGGGCGCCTGGGTGGCTCAGTTGGTTAAGTTCTGACTTTGGCTCAGGTCATGATCTCACAGTTCATGAGTTCAAGCCCTGCGTCGGGCTCTGTGCTGACAGCTTAGGGCCTGGAGCCTGCTTTGGATGCTGTGTCTCCCACTCTCTCTGCCACTCCCCCACTAGTGCTCTCTCTCTCAAAAATAAACAAACCCTCCCCCCAAAAAATTAAAAAAAGAAAGAAACCACCTGAAAAATTGGAAAGGCAAGTCGCAAAACTGAATGTTAAATACTATCCCATTTTTGAAAGAAAAAAAATAAGTACACAAAGTCATAGTAAAATCTGAACACAGACTAAACTTTACAGCCGTCACTTATGGATGGTGTGACTATGTATGACTTGTATTTCGTTCTCAGTGCTTAGGTGTATTTTCTTTTTTTATTGGAGTATGACCAACATACAGTAGTTTGAGGTGTACAACATAATGATTAGACATTTGTATCCACTGCAAAATGATCTCCACTATAAGTCTCGTTACCATCTGTCACCAAAGTTACAAATATTTTTTTTCCTTCTGGTGATGAGAACTTTAAGATTTACTTTCTCACCAACTTTCAAATTTGTAATACAATGTTACTGACTATAATAATGCATGCTGCCCATTCTATCCCCATGACTTAAGTATTTTCTAATTGTCTATTATGAATAAGCATTATTTATATAATTAAGACATTTTAAGATAAATTAAAAACCACACACATGGAAACGCTTGTGCCTGAGTGCCAGCTCCATATCCTAAAAACGACTGTTTTCCAAATTCCATTATACTGGCCACTGGTGGTATCTGATTAATTTCCAAGCCCTCAAGTACAAGTTTCCAAAGATGTCTTTCATTGTTACTAGCTAAACAGCTTGCCAGTGGCAAACCCCTCCCCCCTTCAAAACCTTGGGCCCAAGCACCCTGAATCGCCTGGTCGTGTCTGCACCCATGGGATCCAGGTCCCTACCCCTCCAGAGCTCACAACCAAAAGCCAGAGCTTCAGAAAGGTGCAAAAGGAAAAAAGCAGGGCGGGGGGTGGGGGGTGGCGACTGACATCCTCCAGCTGGAAGACTCCTCACTTCACCTGACTGTCTCATCCAAGGCTCAGGTAAGGGCTAGAGGGGGTGGACTGCAGGAAGCTGCCATGAGAATTACTCTGTGGGCTCCGCAGGGAGTCAACACCCACTCCAGCCAACATTCAGAAGAAAACAGGAAAATAAATAGTCTTGAAGTTCTATTCACCAAGGAACATGTACTGGCATCCACCCCAAGCCCTAGGTGCCTAAGGTCCAGAGATACACTAACAATAAAACAATCAACACTCAATGAGTGATACACCTATGCCTTTACAAGTAGGAGCTCTTTTAATCCTCAAGTCAGCCCTGAGGGGTAGTTATCTTCCCTTTGTTATAGAAGAGGAAGCCACTGAGGCATAAAGTGACTTGCCCAAAGCTACTAGTAGAGCCAGAACTCAGTCCCACGTATTCTGGCTCTCAACCAGTACCCCAAATTCCCTCAAAGTCCTTATCCTCAGAAAGAGCCAGTGAGCTAAAAATATGAAGAGTGCCACATGCTACTTCCTGTTCTGCTTCAGGGGAAAGCTCCTTCCCTTCTGAGGAGCCAAAGAAAGGAGGAGTGCGACTGTCCCTCTGTCCAAGATCCCCTGGGCCTACAGCTGGCCTGAGGAGGGGCCATCAAGGCAGGCAGGGGAGCACAGTCCCCAGAACCCAGCCAAGGACACCGCTGAGATGCTACTTATGCCTGTCTCTTCTGATTCCCAGAGCCTTCCCTGTACCCCAACCCCTGCGCCTCCAGTCAGGAAGTGGGAGCAGAAATAAAAATAGCTCTCTAAAAATAAGCCAAGGATGGCAAGGTACTAGAAAGGGGAAAAACATAAGGCCCTGCTGGTTGAGCCCAGTGTCCTGCTGGTCTAGGTAGGAACCAAGCAGCTGAGTAGGACAGGTACCCAGAGCCCTAATTCTGCTTCAGCCTCTGCTCACAGTGGATACCCGCACACATTCACAAGTGCCTGCAAAGCCCAGGCTAAGGGGACAGAGCAGGAAAAGCAGTCTGAACTGAGAAGCACAGGGGGAACCAAAGGGCTTAAACCCCAGCTCTGTCATCTGTCAGGTGTGTGACTTGAGTGGGCTCTTTAAGCTCTGTGATCCTGCACGTCCTCATCTGTTAAATGGGAATACCAATACCTGCCTCTTGCAGGCTGGTATGAAGGAGAGTGAGCTCACCCATGGCATGACATCTGGCCCAAAGGAGAATCTGAATAAAGGCAATTTCCTTTTCTTTCTTCTCTCCATATCTGCACACCTGGGCCACCTTCTCTCTTTCTTCTCTCCCTTCGCCAGACTGCAAACAGGCTGATTAATCACTCAGATCAGAGATTGGTTTTTTTCCTCCTTCAAGCCCCTGCCACTACACATGCCTGGCCCACCAGTTGGCTGGTTATTTCCTCTGGTTCTAGGGGGTTGCTCACGGCCTTGAAGCAGATCCAGGGAGGCACTAAGTACAGCCATTCTCAGGGCCTCCTCTTCCCACTGACCTGGCACAAGACTGCGCAGGGGGCTCCAAAGCCTGCCAACATCTGGTTCTGCCCAGTGACCAACAAGACACTCTGCTGGGCTCAAAAGCAGGGAGTGCTCTTGGAAGCCAACACCAGTCTGGCCAGTCAAGCAGGTACTTTCCACACCGGAAGAATTACAGTCAACCAGCCATCCTCTGTGGGGAGGCCTGCTGTGTGGTAATCAAAGACACAGCTTTACACACCTGGGTTCACATCTCAGCTCTGCCACTTACTAGTTGTGCAGCTTTTAGGCAACTTTCCTAACTAGTCTGAGCCTCCACATCCTCATCTATAAAACGGGCATAATGAGTCCTACCTCTCAGGGTTGTGGGGATTCAACAAGGTGATACATGTGATGTGATTAGCACAGTGCATTCAACACCTTAGAGCCATAGCTTGCTTGGCTCCTGGGTAGCTACTGACTTCTGTGGGTATTAGACACGGGTGAGCCCAGCTCTCGAAAGAACTCACAATCAGACATCAGAGCCTAGAATGCAGGCAATAACTCCACCATAATATAGCACGGTAGGTGCTGAGCCAGAGGTACGAGAAGGGAGGCTCCCCAGACCCCCGGGGGAGGAAGTGGAGAGAAGGAGGCAAATGGGAAAGACTGCCAAAACCAAAAACCTCAGCTGTCTTTCACTCAGCTTCAACCACAGGGAAGAGCAATAACTAGCCAAGGGGTCCTTAAGTTTCCTTCTACAGATGTCTGACTGCTGCCCCGTAAAGTGACTTCCCAGACAGGGCTCCGGCACAGGTTAGTGCCAGTGCTACTCTAGGAAGCAAGCCACTTAGGTTGGCCATCCAGTCACCCTTCCGTCTGACAAGTGCTTGGTGAGCCATCTCTGCACAAGACACTTGCCCATCAAGGAGCCAATTTCGGGGGAGATGATCTTTGAACGTGGCTAATGAACACTCATCAGGACCGAGCACGTGACTGTGCGGTGGAGGCTGCTCCCTTGCGACTCAACAAGGTCTCTGATTCATCGAGAACATCAGATGGATGGATCAGTTCTTTCTCACGGTGGAAGCAGAAGGAAGAAAGGAGGGCAAGGTCCAGGCCGCAGACCACAGAGGGAAAGCAGCACATGGGCAGCACTGGCGGCGCTGGAACCACCTCAGGAGAGGTATTCTTGGTTGTCTGCAACGTGCCCAGGGTGGGGGTACAAAAGTGAATCAAAAACAGATGGTCCTGGCTGTGCGTGAGAAGACAAGGCTACCCTAGGCTGGCAGGGGACGGAGACAGGCCTTGGCCTGGGTGCAGATAAGCCTACTAGGTCAGGAAATGGGCTAGAAAATGGACAAAATATTTTTCTACAAGGTGACACGCTGTAAGGACATGAAAGGCAAATTGTAAGTAGATGTTGTCAATACACTGGGGCGTTAAGATGCCAAAAAAAAGAGATGTCATAGAAATCATACACTGCAAAAATAAAAACAAGACTGGGATAATACAATTTTGATTGGATGCATTCTACAGTTTGGGAATTTATTCACCTAGTGATTTTCACTTGGGAGATAGAAAATGATCATTGCTCAGTTTGCTTATTACCAAGGATTTTTAATTTCTCAGCAACAATCAATTTGATGCCATTATTTAAAGCAGGTTCTGGGAAGCGTCACCTCAGACTATAAAATCAGGGACACAGGCATGGAGAATTTAATCTGTGGGGACAATATGTAACTGACCCCTAGATGGCAATGAAGCTTACCATGAACTACTGACAGATTGTCATTCTGAAAAGTTGCCAAAGCACCAGAACTGGCATGGGGTCACTATCCAGGAACAGTATGACTTTTCAAGCTGGGCTTACTTGACCTGTATGGATCTGATTCTTAGAAACCCAAACCACATCATGAGGACCTAGAGGAGGCAGAGTTCCCTCGGATTGGAAAGGCCACTCCCAGGAGAGCTAGGGGCTCTGAGACATGGTGGGGGCAGGCCTGTGGCTGCTGAGAAGCTAAGTGGTGACCATAAATGTGCAGTGGCACCAGCTTGCACACTTTGCTCCTTCTTCCAGCAGCCCCCAGCCACCTGGCTGAGTAGTGGGGGAGAAGGCAGGCTATGTGCTGCTCCTGGGAGGAAAGCAGGGAGAAGAGTGGGCTGGTTAGACAGAATGTCAGGAAGGCAGCTGTGGGACCCACACTAAGTAGCCCAGGAGGAGTGGAGTGGAAAGAAGTAGCAGGCCTGGGGGCTTGGAGGTCCTCATGGGCTGAGGAGGAGGGTGACCGAAGTGAGGACCCCCAGAAAGCACCCCAGGACTGCCTGGAGAGAGCAGAGCAGCCAACCTGCATCCCTAGGAACACAGCTCCATACCACTACTGACAGTGAAAGTGCTTTTATTATTCAGAAAGAGGAGAATGCTTTTCCCCCCTCTTCCAACATTTTAAGTTGACTACGTTTACCTGCTGATGTGCCGTAGGTACGATGTGATAGATATTCTATGTAAAGGAACTGAGGAACACAGGCATAAAGACCGAGGGGTCGTGTGAGGAGAAAAGGAAGGAAGAGGCTAAGGGCCAGGTGAAGTAAGAGATTTTACAGACTTCTGGGTCAACGGTGATCTGGCCCCAGTCACCTCTCTGACCTCACCTTCTATTCTTTTCTCCCCTCATTCCACTCCAGCCACAGTGGCCTCCGGACTATTCCTCAAACACCCAGTCATGTTCCCGCCTCCGGGCCTTTGCACTTGTTTTCCCTCACTCAGAAGATTCTTCCCATACATGGCTCACTCTCCTCTTCGAGCCTTAAGATTATCTTCTCAGTGAGGCCTTCCTCAATCCCTCTATTTAAAAGTGCCACTACTTTCCTGCTTTATTTTTTGATATAGCATTTACCACCATCTGACCTGTTCACTACATAATTCTGGCTCTCTCCTCATTCTCCACCACAACCACCATGAGAGCAGGAGTCTTCTTCATCTGCTTGTTCACTCCTTCACCCCAATGCCTAGCACATAGGAGGTACTCAATATATGCCTATTAATGAGTGGTAGATGGAAGCGGAGTGAGATGTACACTAATCCTGGATCCTCAACAGTCTGAAAGAAACTATTACTGATCTGATTGAAGGTATGGGGTGACTTACAAAAACAAGGATCAGACACTACCTGAGGCTTTCTCTTTTACTTCTAAGAACTCTTTTAAAGGTTCCCCCAAAGAGCATATTGTTTCAAATATTAGTCTGGGAAAAGGCAGGACCTAGAATCTTGAACTGCTGTAAAAGGGATGCTCTAAGACTGCCTTAAAATAGGAACGAGGACCAGCCAAGTCACCACCTGTGCCTGGAGGTAAATGAGACCTATAGGTAGCTTCCTACTGCCATGGTTACAAATTACAAACTTAGTGGTTTAAAACATAATTATTCTCCTACAGTTCTGGAGGTGAAAGTCCAAAATCGGTTTCACTCCAAAATCTAGCTATTGGCAAGGCCACGTTGCTCCAGAGGTTCTAGGGGAACATGTGTTTCCTTGCCTTCTCCAGCTTCTAGAGCTGCATTCCTTGTGTTCCTTGGCCTCGTCCTCCATCTTGAGATCCAGTGACAGTCACACCGCCTTCCTCTGTATCAAATTTCCCATTGCCTCCCTCTTAACAGGACACCTGTGACTGCACTTAGGGCCCACTCGGATAATCCAGGATAATCTCCCCATTTTGAGATCCTTAATTGCATCTTCAAAGTCCATTTTGCCATATAAGGTAGCATCTACAAGTCCCAGGGGTCACAGGCTGGATATTGGATATCTTTGGGGACCATTACCCAGTCTACCACCACAGAAGACAGACTCCAAAAGTGTGGAAGGAACATAGTTCAGACCTCTGGTCCACATGAAAGAGGGTCAGAACAAGAATCCTATACGTCCTGGACTAGGGTCTTTCTTTTGCTATCATTGCTTGCTATTATCTAAGGGGTGGGGAACTAATTTCATGGAACTGAGCATTTTGGCCTCTGGAAGGCCTCCTTAAGGGAGAACGGTAGTCTCCAACCTGAAGCCTCCAATGGACCACACAGGAGTTCATCCCAAGATGCAAGTGCTGTGGGGTCAAAGGGAACCCACCAGGATCTCTGGACTGTCCCAAAGGCTTTTGCAGTAGGGGAAGCTGGAAAGAAATGGTCTGGACCAGACAAGTAAGCTCAAGATCAGGGATGGCAGGTGAGCCTTCTCTCATGAGAACTGCCTTGCGTAGAGGGTTCCAAGAACTCATGTGGCTTTGGAGAGGAATGCTGCTGTGATCAGAGCACCAGATCAGCTAGTAATGTCTGACACCAGGAACGGACAGGTTAATGACAGTTTACATGCTACACATTACCAACTCTATCCTGCATGGCACCTCTGGGAGCTATAGGAAGGTGGCTTTGGCCCAGACACCAAAAGACCTGGAAAAGCAAAACACAAGAAACACAACCACTCCAGGAGATTGCTTTACACCTTGGACACTGTCCCTGTTATGGAGACATCATATGGCTTCTTACTTAGTTGGAACATGCTACTCATTGTCAATTATTTCACTGCTCCCCAAAGTCCTCAAGGGCCCAGTGACGTGACTGAGGAGGATACATTTCCAATGTTAAGAACTACACGCTTACTGTATTGGTTTTACTGATGTGCTGTTCACCGGTGGATCCAGCTGGCCAGAAATATTTAGTGGGCGAAGTGACACAGCAGTGGCTCTCAACCAAGAGTGATTCTGCCCCCTTGATATGTGGCAATGCCTGGAGACATTCTTGGTTTTCACAACTGGTAGAGGGAGGAGCTATCAACATCTAGTGGGGCAGAAGCCAGGGATGATGCTAAACATCCTACAATACACAGACAGCCCACTTGATAAAGAATTACCCAGCCCAGGGCTGCCTGGGTGGCTCAGTTGGTTAAGCGTCTGACTCTTGGTTTCAGCTCAGGTCATGATCTCACGTTACATGAGATTGAGCCCTGCATCTGGCTCTGTGCTGACAGGGCAAAGCCTGCTTGGGATTCTCTCTCTCTGCCTCTCCCCTGCTTGCGCGTGCGCGCGCGCGCACACACACACACACACACACACACACACACACACACTTTCAATCAATCAATAAAAGACTTACCCAGCCCAAAATGTCTGTGGCTGAGAAACCTGGTGCTAAAGGAAATGGAACCAGAGGCAAAGAAAGTAAAGTGAGAGTTATGAACAAGGCAATATTTGAAGCAATTAAGGGAAACTGAGGAAGGGACACCACATTTGCTTGTTTGGAAAAGAGGACGATAGGTAAAGCTCTGGGTTCTGGCAAATTGAAGGACGGCCTGTTTTTGAGGAGAGTGGGCCCACAGACTGTTGTATATGGAGGGTGGCCTGCTTGGCTAATGTCGCCTATTGGGAGAGCAAAGTTGGCCTGCACTTCCATTGGCATAGTAGCCAAAAACACGTGCTTCTGAGCTCACAACTCTTGGATGAGGGAAGTGCCAAAAGCAGTGATAAGACAAGGATCACGGTGTTACAGCAGATTACAAGTGAAGGCAGGGAAAATCTGTTTTTAGATACCTGTTCATCTTAACAGTGCAGAAATGAACTTCAGCAGCAAGTGGTTTTCCCCTAACACTGGGGAGCCTCTCCCTTCAGCCTTCGCCTCATGAGAGAACTCTTTCAAAGGTGTGTCACTATTAGCTGTGGAGAATTTGGTAATGGTCTTGGGAGGGCTGCTGAGATGATGGCAAGGCCGGGCTGGGAGGCAGGCTCTGAAGACTGGACTCAGGGTGAGGGGTGGGGAAGGGGAGGTGTCGCAACGCACTGCCCGGGACACCAACTGTTTAACAGCACCTGCAGACTCCCCGTGCTGAGGCTGGGCCCCCGGAGCCACAGCCTGCAACTCAGGGAAGGCACTGTTTCAGACAGGCATTTCTTCCTGAGCTCTCCACCTCAGAACGTAGCTCGGTACAAAGGGGGTTTGGGACCTCAGCACAGCCCGAGGTTCACGTCAGCCATTCAGTCACCCCGTATGCCCCGTATACCAGAGCTGAATCACCCCCGGGTCCGTCCAACACCAAATCCACTCCAGCTCTTCCCACGGTCTCTTCTCAAATGAAAAAGCTACAGAGGCTGGGCAAGACATGAGGTGTCTAAACCCTGAGGCCAGGGCCCCCCAGGAAGCACAGAAGGAGTGGGCTCTTTGCCAGCTCGGTGAGTCGCCCCTCAGCCTGGAGCAGTTCCTCCATTCCCAACCTCCTTCACACTCTTTTTGCTGTTTCCCCCTTTGGCCTCCTTCTCTCCCCCTCTCCCTACCAGCCTCTAATTTGTCCCCCTCTTTCTGCCTCTCACTCTTCTCCTCGCTCCCTAATGGTCCATGAGAGCGAAACGAAGATGTAACTGAAACACTGTTAGTGGTGCTACAACGAAGCTTTATTTTTTTTCTTTTATTAACTGGTTTTTCTTTTTTTCTTTTATTAACTTTTTATTGCGCCTTGACAATAAAACCTGACTTTAGTTGCCTTCTACCTTTGGTGAACCTTTTGATCTCTCCTGTGTACCAGCATCCCTGAATAAAGGGGGGAAGGGGTTCCTCCAGCCATGCTGGAGGTCCTCAATCTGTGTGGCTGAAAGATCGAAATCAAAACCAGAGGAACTCAGATTTAGTATGAGGAAGAATTTCCTCACATTCAGACCACTGGAGTAGTCTCCTACCTAACCTCTCTATCTCCGTTCTTTCTCCATTCAATCAATCTTTAATGCAATATTAACACAATCACCCCTTGCTCCAAAACCATTAATGGCTATCCACTGCCCAAAAAACACACAGTGCAAATTCCTTCACCTGGCATTCGATGGCCTCTACCAACCTACTAGGAATTTCCTAACTAACAGTGGTTCCCAGGAATGGAAATCGTGAGAAGATGCACTTTTCTCCTGGAAGTATCACTCATATATACCGGCCAGGCTACCTCACAAAAGGGATGCTAAAAAAGAAGCAGTAGCTGGTCTCTGAGGAGCCCTCTCTCCCTCCCAATGAACCATGCCTCTTGGTATTCATACCCTTGTGCAGTCCTCTGAATCTGAACTGGTCCTGAGACCAGGAAAAGACAAAGGAATTGACACTGTGTTACTTCCAAGGCTAGGTCACAAGAAACCTTGCCCTTTAGCCCTGGATCTCTCAGTATACTCCCTCTTGGGATGTTTCTGTTCAGAATCCAGCCATCGTGCTGTGAGAAGACCAAGTCACATGCGGAGGCCACATGTAAGCACTCTAGCCAACAGACAGCATCAAGCGCGAGCCATGTGAGTGAGCCAGGGTGGATGTCCAGCCCAGTTGAGCCTTCAAATGACTCCTGTCCCAGCCTCCATTTGACTAAAGCAATATATCCCAACTAAGAACTGCCCAGATGAGCCAGTCAACTCAAACAACAATGAAAGATAATAAATTATCAATTCCACTTAAGAATATCCTAAATGAGGGGCGCCTGGGTGGCTCAGTCGGTTGAGCACCTGACTCTTGATTTTGGCTCAGGTCATAATCCCAGGGTTGTGGGATCAAGCCTCTCACATCAGGCTCCATGCTGACTGTGGAGCCTGCTTGGGGTTCTCCCTCTTTCCCTCTCTCTCTAAAATAAAAAAAATTAAAAAAAAAGAATGTCCTAAATGAGACAATAAAAACTAACTTCATTAAATCTTGACCTGTAAGTACATGTCTTTTAAATATTCTTTGTAATAAAACAAGAGTTACGTGGTTATCGAGAAAAAACAGTCGTGAGATTGAGTTGCAAGCTAAACCAGTCATTTTTTTCATGATACAACATTTTTTACTTGAAAGAAAAGAGTAACAAATTATAAGGTTTTTTTAGTGTTTATTTATTTTTGAGAGGGAGAGAGACAGAGCATGAGTGGGGGAGGGGCAGAGAGAGGGAGACACAGAACCCGAAGCAGGCTCGAGGCTCTGAGATGTCAGCACAGAGCCCAACGTGGGGCTTGAACTCACGAACTGTGAGATCATGGCCTGAGCCCAAGTCGGACACTTAACCGACTGAGCCACCCAGGCACCCCAAGAGTAACAAATTATAAGTTAGATTTGAGTATTTGACAGACTTTGTTTTAAGTTTATTTATTTATTTTGAGAAAGAGGGGGTGGGGAGGGGCAGAAAGGAGAGACAGAATTCCAAGCAGGCTCTATACTGTCAGCACAGAGCCCGACACGGGGCTTAAACCCACAAACCATGAGATCATGACCTGAGCTGAGATCAAGAGTTGAACGCTTAACTGACTGAACCATCCAGGCGCCCCTCAAAACCTTTTTGTGCACATGTCTTCTCTCCCCAACTAGATTCCACACACTTGGGGGACGGGAGCAGCCAAGGACCGTTTCTGAAACATCTGTCACAGCACCTGACCCACAAAAGTGCCTCAGACGAGAAAGACAAAGATAACAACCAAACCACAGTTTTTTGAGATTAGCACTGAAAACTCTGACAGCCTCACCTTTTGCCAATGGAAACTAAGAAAGAAAACTTCTAGCTGGGACTGGGAGCTCAGAGCCTAGGGATAAACTGGACAAGTGACCCCTGGACATGTACAATTGCTGCCACTGTGACTAGCTGCTGCTGACACAAACGACAGAGCAATGAACCCAGGGGGAAGTTCTACCTTATCCCCTCGCGGGGAACCTCAGAAGTCTCCCAAGCCCCCCTTCTTCCTCATGCACATTTCCTTGAGACGAAAGGACTTGGTACGGGTTGGACAACAGGAGGGGCCCCCGCCTGAGGCCTTCCTGCAAGATCCACAAACAACCTGACCCCCACAGACTGACAGACACATGGGCTCGGCACCCTGTTTGGCAACAGGAAAACCCACAGGGTGTTAAAGGCAGAGAAAGGGAAGTAAGGCTCATAAACAGCTCCTGGAACCACTGAACTTCAGAGATTACAACAAACCAGATGGGAGCCCATGTTTCCCTGGCCCCCGGCAGGGACCTCGCCATAGCCCGGCCTCCCAAATAGCTGGGACAATGACATCAAATTCCCTGTAGCTCCCCTTCTGAGAGTTTATAAAATCTGCCAGGCATCCTGAGGACAAACAGGGCAACAGTAACAAGAAGCCCAGAGCATTGTGCAGATCTGCCACGCTAGCAGAGATGGAAGAAAACGGCTCCATTTCTTACGCCCAGCTCACATATGCCAGCAAACCACAGACCCATAAGATGGGGACTGAATCCGGTTTTTTTTACTATCATCATTCCCCAAGTATCTACTACTGTGCCTGGCACATAGCAGACACTCAAAAATGTCTGTTGCACAAATGAAAGAAAATGACAGACACCATCTTTGTCTGGCACCCACACAGACAGAGAAGAAAAGTTTGTACACTGATTCATTCGACAAATATTTATTTAGCATCTCCTCGGTGCAAGGCAGTCCTAGACACAACAGGAAACAAAGTTAAGTCCCTGCCCTCGTGGAGTCTATGTTTTAGTGGGTGTAAAGGTGAAAAATCTCAGTGCTCTCCCCAAAACTACATAAGCCATAGACCTTTAATAATGTTTAAATAAATGCCCACTATGTGTAAACAATGAGTACCAAATGTTATGATAGACACGTGGGATCTAGGAACTCAGCCCTAGTGAAATCACTTCATCTTTTGGGCCAGGATCCTAAATCTGGGATGTGTCAGTTGGTTGTCAGAGGTCCTTGTGTAAGGAAAATGGGATTACCGCTTTGGTGCATCTGTCCTCATCTGTCGGTGAACAGAAGCCACTGCGTGAGTACCACGTGCATGCCCAAAACACCACGCAACACTGCAGGATAGAAAGAAACCCAACATCTTCAGCTGAGAAGCACCAGGGGTCAGAAAAGCAGCTTTAACATTATAATTAAACACTAGGGCTCAAAAGGTGCTCCCAAGCAAGCTGGCTCTTTCTCTGTCCTTCCCACACACACACATACACACACACACACACACACACACACACACCCTGAGATGTTGTTATTCTGAGCCTGAGTCAGCAAATATTTCCCAGTCCTGGAAGTAGTGTGCTGATTTCCAAGTAAGCAGACACCGGCTTTGCTGATTTTACCAGGGTGGGGCACAAGGAGCTGGCAACGTGAAGAAGGATCTGGAGTCCAACATCCCCCACAGGTGGCAGCTCATAAATGGAGATGCCCTGAGTCATGCTTGAGTCCTTGACCCAAGCCCCATGGAACCAGGACTAGAGTCACACCCCAATCACCAGCCTCGGAGTTATGAAGGCCAGGAACCACCTGCCAAGGAAGAAGACCCACATGTCTGAAACCTGATGCAAGAGGCCATCTCCTCCCTGCCAGGCTCAAGCAAGTGCCCAGCTCTCCTCTGAAACCAGCTGCTATCAGTGGCTCCTCCCCCTGGATCCCAAGGCACAGAAAAATGCTCGGGGATTTGAAACCATTGACAAGCAGCCACTGTGCAATCTGGGACAACATGGCATAGACCAGGGAATCATCACACACAGAACTTCTGACCCGACACAAGCCAGAGCCTGGCAGGACAGACCAAGTCTGTGGAAACGCTGGGTAGGGAGGAAGAAGAGAGTGATCCCAGCGTGGACAGTGCAAGGCAGTGGGGCAGCTCCTGGCATTTCCAGGCCCTACTCAGGCACTGGACAAGGGCCCTGCAACTGAGCTTCCCAGCCAGCAGGGAACACACTGGGAGGTGAGCCTCAGTGACAGGCTATACAGCTGAAGTCTTTAAAGCCACAATCCAACTCCTGAAAGAGAGGAGCTACACGGTCCCAGAACATGCCAGGATCTGCATGCCCTCAGGACAGCTTGCACAACAGCCAGAACAGCTGTACTCTACCCAAAGCAGAAGCCTACTTGCTTCCGAGGCCAGTGTACAACATGGCTATCCTCTATCCGGCCCTTAGGGAAGAGATCTGAGGGACCACAGGCCTGGTAAGGGCCATTCTTCTTCAATGGGTAGAGGCACACACCAAAGGAAGAAAACACTGGTGGAGAGGCAAGGAGAAAGGCAGCCAAACAAAAGAACAGTCCGTTAAACTAAGAAGCTGACAGGTTACATCTTCTGTAGAATAATGTCAGGGGTCTGTCTGCCTACACCTTTTGAAAAACAGAGACGGCTGGCCCAAACTCTGCAAAAAATCACTGAATGGGAACTTGGTAATTGATAATCCTGACCATCCACAAAGGCCACAGAGTGGACAAACTGAAGGAATGTATCCAGCCAGAGCTGCTGGTGCCCAAGCTGTTGCATAAGGACTGGGCTTGCCCTCTTCTCAAGCCCTTCTCACCTGCTGCCTGGGTACAGAGCCCCCACTAACGGATAAGCAAAGAGAGGAGTAGCAAACCTCTCAAAGAGCCAGGTCAAGTCCTTGGGAGCCAGAGACTGGACTAAATTACTGCCAAACACACAAACTCACCTCCATCAGAATGACCCATTCAAACCCTGGAGGGATGCTTTCACAGGAAGAAGGCCACCCCTTTTGGTCCATTCTGCCCAAATCCGACACAAGTACTGCTTAGGAAGGGGCTCAGGGGCCAGTGGAGAGGAAACTGGCTCAGCCGTCCACAATCGTACTCCTTTCACAGAAAAGGGTCAGTGCACAAGAGAATTCCAAAACTTTAAAGTCTGGTCCAAGCTGGTTCACTTGGCTGTCCACCACAGCTCTTGAAGGTTGCCAATTCTGGGTCCAATTCTGGCTCAAAGACAGAGAGCACGATCCTCAAAAGAGGAGACCTAGAAACCCAGAGCCAGGTGAAACAACAGGCCTTCATTTCTAAATGTGAGAGTGGGTCATGCTTTCAGAATCCTCCAAGATCAGATTGGGCAGAAACAGAGGATATGTTATTTCCTGAAGATCTCTCCAGGGGACCAATGCCAAATAAAGGAGCGCAAATTGAAAGCATCTGAAAAGAACTTTCTGCCTGACACGAAGACACATCAAGAAGGTGGTGGGGTCTCTAGCCCCAGAGAGGATATGTCTGTGACTGGACACAACTCAAATTCCGGACACCATCTAACCAATACAGCCCCACAACCTCCCCAGGCAGATATCCACCTGGCAGGGCAAAAGGAACAGAACTTAAGGTCCGCCTCCCTCTTGGATCCGCAGGAAATTAAGCTCTCAAGGAAAATGGAGGAAGAATCTTCAAGAGAACCTGCTCAGTGACTGACATCAGAGGCCCTCACATTCAGTGAGGTCAGGGATGTACGAGTGAAAATCAGAGGCTGGTTCAGGTGACCAATAACAAACGGGACAGCCGCCTGCCAGCCCCCAGGGCTATCGGGCTGGCAATCTATTTCAAAACTCATGCAGGAAAAAAATGTCTTGGACACAGTACAGAGGAAAAAGGTTAAGGCATTCTCTGGGGCACAACTTCTGGAGACTTCTCTTAGCTCTTTGGGATGGGGCACGGGGAGAAGGGTGGGCAGAGAGGACAGAGATAATCTGGAGTATCATGATGTAACCGTGCTTGGGTACATCCAGAGTGGAAAGACACGGAGCCCTGTTTCCTGGAAGGGGAAAAGAGTTGGATGAGGCCTCCAGCTACCCCTGGCACACACCCAACTCAGCGGCTGGTCTCTCCCCAAGGGTTCCTGGAAGTCAACAGACCCATAAAGGGGAAGTATTAAAACTGAGATTAGAAGAATGGTGTACACATTGGACATCATCCCCGATGCAACACCCAAGTCAATTCTCCCAAACAGACCTGCCTGCTATTTACCTCAGACATTCAGCCCCTTACTTCAATCAGGGGCTGAATGCCCCCCACCCCACCCCAGGGGGGTATCTCAACAGCAAGTCAAGGGAAAAGCGGAGTAGAGCGTGGAGCTAGCTAATGCTTCTTCCCGAAGTAGAGGCAAGGAACTGGGAGGTAGGTGACAGGAATGCAGGGGACGGGGCTAATAAGGAAATTAGAGAGAGAGGTGAAAACAGGGCATCTGAGGGTAGCCAGGGTAAAAGGGGCTTAGATAGACAGGGATTGCTGACACGGGGCTGAAAAAGCCTAATAACACCGCGAAGATGAGGGGGAGCGGTAATCCTGAGGTAGGGGGGCAGGAAATGGGGGAAGAAGGGGGACCAGGATGGGAAAAGAGAGCAAAGACCGAGAGGGCAGACAGGGGGACGAAGGCAGGAGATAAAGATAACGAGAGGGACAGAGAAGATCCCCAAGGAGATCCTCGGTAAAGAGGGCAATGATTTGGAGACACCACAGAAGGGATGAAGGAAGAGGTCAGAGGCAATGGTAGGGAAGGGAAGAGGACCCCGAACCTTAGACCCAGCTCTCAGAACACAGAAATGGGACAAGACGGAGCCACTAGGCCCAAGAGGGGGCACAGAGTCTGGTGGGGGAGGCTCGCGGTTCGGGCTCAGTGATGGGGGACCAAAAGGCTGGGGGCGCGCGGGCGCCAGGAGAGCAACAAACCACGGCGCACCGGCCGGGGCCGGGCCATCGGGAAGCCGCAGCGACTCAACCCGCGGACCCCTGCCGCTCCCCCCACCCCACTCCCCACCGGGCCTCGGGTCCCAACCCGGCTGGCCGCCTCAGCCCGGGCCCGCCGCCTCCTTCCGCTGCTTGCTACCGCTTCCCCCGACCCGGACTGACCTGTTTTGGCCGCCTCCCGCGCCGCCTCTGCCGTCCCGCAGGCTCCGCAGAATCCTCCGAAGCCTGCCAAAACTTTTCCCATTAATCCCCAGCTCCGAGGCGGCCGCGGCGTCACACGCTGCGCGGCCCGACCCCGCCCCCACCATCCTGAGGTCACCGCGCAGATCGGCCCCCTTCTCCCCACGCCCCCTTCCGCCCCGGCCGGGGCCAATCACCGCGCGTCCTGGACGCTCCCCTGATTCTGCACTCCGCCCACCGCATGTTACCCAGGACCCGCCTGGAGCGCCCTCTGGTGTGGGATGCGGGCGTAGCAGCTGAGGGAGGAGCAGGAGGGGATGTTCCAGGGCCGTAAGACAAGTCTGACAAGTATCACAAAAGGGAATTTAAAGCTGGAAGGGAATTTAAAGGTCGTCTAATACAGCCTCCACGTCTTTCCACTGAAGAAACGGTCTCAGGGAGTGTGAGTGACTTGCGGTCAGAAGCCATGCCGGGGCTAGAACCTGGGTCTCCAGACTCCACTGGAGGAGTCCGTGTTGCCTGTAATTTTAAAGAAAAGACTTTCCTCCCTGGAGAGGCTTCTGCAACTAGAAATTTATGCTTATGGACTTTCTACCTATCTTCCTTTGTACTTAAGTAATATGCTTGCCCACCTAAATGGGGAGCATCCTCCTTACTGTTGTAGCAAATTCTGTTCTTGCTTCTTAACCCAGTTCTTGAGGACTGGGAAGGGACCTGTTATCCCAACCTGTCCCTTCAGATATACCATGACAAGATACCTAGCAGCTAGTAGGCAGTATGGCGGAAGAAGTTGGGTTTGTTATCTGGCTAGGAACAAAACTTGACTCACAGGTATATGAGCAATGGGTAACTCCCTTCTCTCCAAATGTCTTTTAAAGTTAGGATTACCTCTTCCCCTTAAGTACATTTCTCAGGCCACACCCTCAGGTGTCTGGATGATAGAACTATGAGTGATTGTTTTTCTTCTGCCTCCCTCCCTCTCTCTCTTTTTTAACTTTTTGAAATGAATGTGCATTACTTTTGTAATTCAGGCATCGACCTCCTTGTCCTTAGAGATTGAAGTAAGAATGGGTTGTGGAGGTCAAAGACTTCCCTAAGATTTCTGCAAATTTCTGGAGATTTATATTCTTCTGAATCTCTCTGCCTCCAGGTTCCTGTTTCTGCCAGGCTGCTGTAGTGCCACAGTTCAAAAATGTAGAAATGAAGCCCTTCCTGAAGACTGCCCACACCTCTTCCCACACAAAACATTCATGGGCAGAGAAGACATTATGACGCTTTGGGCCCTGGAGCAGGGTCACATGATGCATTGCAAAAGGTTTAAACTTACACATCAGACATTCCTTAGAGTCTTTTCTGAACAACCCATTTGAAGTTTTCTGATTGGCCCTTCACCTCTTAGGGCCTTGCCTTCTCCCAAATCACTACTGTCCTCCCTGACCCACCATTCTCTCCTCTATCCCACCCTCTCTGGAGAAAAAACAAATTCTTCCTCATTTCCGGGCAGATAGAGACATCTTAACCCCATCTCTTTTTGCTAGGGTTCCAGCCAACACTCCAACCCTGAAGATCTTACTTTCTACCCTTAGGAGGCTTATGGCTCAGTCAGTTAAGCATCTGACTCTTGGTTTTGACTCAGGTCATGATCTTGCTGTCCTTGGGTTCGAGCTCCACGTCGGGCTCTGTGCCGACAGTGTAGAGTCTGCTTGGGATTCTTTGTCTCTCTCTGCCCTTCCTCCTCTTTCTCTCTCTGTCTCTCTCTCAAAATAAATAAGTAAACTTTAAAAAAAAATAAAATAACAACAGCTCCCTTCCTAAAAGAAATTCTGGGAGTACTGTCAAGATATTACATTTTCCACCTCATTTCATTTTTATATTAAAAGATAGATAAAGAAAATATTTTACATAATATATTTAGCAAGTATGTATTTAACATTTAGACCACATAATTCTATTGCTCATTGCAATATTATTTTTAAAAAAAACTGGAGATAACCTCACTGTCAGCAACAGAGAAATGTTTAGGTAAATTATTTTGTATGCTCCTGATGGAATATTATGATTTGTAGAGTTGTAAAAAAAAAAAAAAAAAAAAAAGGAAAAATGTTATGATAGTAAGTGGAAAAAAGCAGTATCTGATGATATATAGGGAATATATAGCTATGTATACTGTTGGGCAAACAAAAAGGATAGGAAAAAAACAAAGGAAACGCTAAAATGTTATCAGCAGTTGTCTTTGCGTTCTGTTTTTATGAGTTATTATCTTTCTACATTTTTAGTCTGAGCATTTTTTTCATAGTGGAAACATGGTTTGGTTTGGTTTTGTTTTAAAGAACAAAAAATAAAAATCTTCCTCATATTGAGCAGAAGTTTATATCTCTGGTGCACCTACCCAACAGTGTCTGTCCTCTCCCTTGGAAGTAAACTAAGTCGAATTGTTTTCCCTATAAGAGACCTTCTGGTGTTTGATCCCATTCCCCTATACAACATCCCTAGTTCCTCATATAAAATGATTGTGGCTCCCTTTGCCACCAGATTGCTAGCCTCAGAATGTGCCATTTTCTGTATATCCGTCCTCTTCAAGGCTTCCTTGTTTTTGGCTACCTAACTTCTGAACCATCTTCCCATATTTGGGGAATCTCCCATTTCATTTTTTAAAAAAAAATTTTAAACGTGCATTTATTTTTGAGAGACAGAGACTGAGCATGAGCAGGGGAGGAGCAGAGAGAGAGGGAGACACAGAATCTGAAGCAGGCTCCAGGCTCTGAGCTGTCAGCACAGAGCCCGACACGGGGCTCGAACTCACAAACCACAAGATCATGACCTGAGGTGAAGTCAGATGCTTAACCAACTGAGCCACAGGCACCCCTATTTATTTATTTTTTAAAAGCTTATTTACTCATTTTGAGAGAGAATGAATAGGTGAGGGGCAGAGAGAGAGGGGGACAGAGAATCTGAAGCCGGCTCCATGCTGACAGCAAAGAGCCCAATGTGGGGCTCCAACTCACAAACCACGAGATCATGACCTGAGCTGAAGTCCAATGCTCAACCCACTGAGCCACCCAGGCGCCCCAGGAATCTCCCACTTTAGACTCTTCCTCCACAGTAGAAGCTGGAAAATGTCAGGCATTTGCTTCCAGCTCCCTTTTCAACTAGGGTATTGCCACGTGACCAAGGCTCCACTGGAAGTTGGGAAGATGAAAAACTGGGAAGCACACATAATCCATTTGGGTAAGTGGCCCAGCAGCAGCTCACCTGATTTCTAGCTGTAAGAAGCAGCAAGAAGAATACCAAACCAGTGGTATTAGCCACGGAATCAGCAGCGACTATACCCAGACGAAGCAGCTGGGGTGTCTTCATAAGCACTGCCATGTGCCATAATTTGAGGTATTGTTCCTGACTATACAGCCTCCAAGCTGGCTTTCTCTCATCCTCCCAGTTATTTAAGGAACTCTTCTATACTCTATTAATAAATCCCCGCCCCCCTTTTTTAACTTAAATCAGCCAGTTTCTGTTTCTTGAATCTTCATTTTGACTCGATTTGTCCATAGGCAACTCAAAGGGGGAAAAGCTGGTCGCTGCCAAGCCTCTGCAACCCTTTCCAGAGCAGCCAGAGGTCTCAGAACCCTGTTCTGATGCCTAATTATAGCATAACTGAATAATAACGTATGGTGTGAGATAAAGCTAGATTTGCTTTGAATTGGATTCCAACCTCCACCACAGCCATTTAGCCTCCTAAAATCAGTCTCCTTGGTATTTCCCTTCCTCCCCCTTCTCACCTACAGCAGGGGCCAGAAAAGCGACTCTCAGCGGGGGAGACCTTGCACTTGAGCTGGCGGCACCCTGGCGGCACCCTGAAGATCCTGGCAACAATGTGCAACAGCCTGTTGCACTGCAGCCAATCGCCCTACCTCCCTGCTCCTCCTGCCATACAAACTAGACTGGGATGACTTAGGACCACAATGGCTGTGCTTTTCACATGGTCCCCAGAGTTTATGATTATCTCTGAGGGCATCAGAGATTGGATACACACTCCTTTGTCCAGGATGTTGGAAAGGACAGAGGAGTTACTTTCTAATCCTGGAATGAAAAGACTAGAAGGTATGGTGCACCTGGGTGGCTCAGTCAGTTGAATATCTGACTTTGGCTCAGGTCATGATCTCGCGGTTTGTGGGTTCGAGCCCCACATTGGGCTTGCTGCTGTTAGCGGCAAGCCCGCTTCACATTCTCTTCCTCTGTCCCCTTTCTTGCCCCTTCCCCACTTGTGCTTTCTCAAAAATAAAATTTAAAAATTAATTTAAAAATTAAAAATAAAAAGACTGGAAGATATCTTCTCCTGCCCCCTAGTTATGTCCCTCAAGACTGAGAGCTTTTCGTACCGGTTCCAATATGGATGGCATTCAGGCATCAGGGCTATCTTCCCAGCAGTATCTCAACCATCAACGCCTCCCTGTGGCCAGTTATAGAATATTCCAAAACCTGGAATGGACCTCATTTACAGGTGAGGAAACTGAAAGTTTGGGGATTGGCTTGCCACCTCAAGACTAAACTCTACCTAGTCTCCAAGAATGTCTGCAATCAGGCTTCATTCTACCTTTCTAGTCACGGGTGGTAGTCTTCAGATTGTTTTGCCTCTCTATTCCTAAATAGTATATAAGTATATATATATAGTATAAAGTACACAACTACGCATCTCCCTGCACATTTTTAAGGTGACATCTAATATTTCTCACCATTAGTTTAAAACTTAGAAAATGGATATAATTTCTATTTTATAAATATTGACATTGCCATATAAAACTGCTTTATTACCTTTTTCTTTTTGAGAGAGAGAGAGAGAGGGAGCGAGTGAGGGGCAGAGAGAAAGGGAGGGAGAGAGGGAGAAGCAGGGCTCACCGAGGCAAGGCTCAAACTCACCTGAAGCGGGGCACGAGCTTGCCCAATGTGGGACTCGAATTCATGAGCCATGAGATCATGACCTGAGCCAAAGTCAGATGCTTAATGACTGAGCCACCCAGGCACCCATTACCCTTTTAAATGTATTGAATAAGCCCCAAATCCCATAGTGATTTGATGCTTACCATCATCCATCATCCATCTTAAAAATACATGAAGAAGCTCTTCTTTATCAATAAAAAATTTTACATTGTCTCCTTTTCTCCTTGCACTTGCATTTTAGTTCCAATTTCCCCTCAAAAATCTGATCAATGTAATATATATTTTGCATTTTTTATTGATTACTATATCGTACATCTCTGCAACCAAAATATGTGTATAAGTTGAGAATTTTAAAAAGTTTCAGTTTCATACAACTTTATAGTTTTATATAGTTTTTACAGTTTAGAGTTTTATAACTCTAAGTGAGAATTTTTTTCTGGTTTGAGTGGCCATTACACAATTAGTAATACCCAATTGATCGGATCAATATAAATATTATGATTTTTATAAGTAATACACATAAACACAAACCATACATTGAAAATGTATTTTTAAAGTTTATTTACTTACTGATAAGAGAGAGAGAGAGAGAGCATGAGTGGGGGAGGGACAGAGTGAGACAGGGAAAGAGAATCCCAAGCAGAGCTTGAACCCACAAACTGAGATCATGACCAGAGCCGAAGTAGGTCACTTAACCGACTGAGCCACCCAGGTGCCCCGGAAGTGTGGGTTTGTTTTTTTTTTTTTAATGTTTCATGTATTTTTGAGAGATAGAGACAGAGCCCAAGTTGGGGAGGGGCAGAGAGAGGGAGACACAGAATCCAGAGCAGGCTCCAGGCTCTGAGCTGTCAGCACAGAGCCCGACACGGGGCTTGAACTCACAAACCGTGAGATCATGACCTGAGCCAAAGTCAGATGCTTAACTGCTCAACCAACTGAACCACCCAGGCACCCCCAGAAAATGTATTTCTTAATGAATGGTGGGCTGTTTTTTTCCCTAGGTAGTTCATATGCTTATAGTTGAACATGACTTACTTCAGGAATTCTGCATTCAGCATCCCTTCCAGGCCCATGTTTTCATTTTTAAGCTGAGAAACCTTGTTCATATCAGTAAGTATATGGGAACTGAGAGTTTTGACAGAGCAGTGGCATCTAAATCTCAGTTGTTTACCAAAAAAAAAAAAAAAAAAAATCACAAAGATCTATTATAAAAAGAGATTGTTAATGATTTTTCAGCTGATGATGCAATTAAGTCCTTCTAGGTTTTGAAAGCAAAGATTTAGAAACCTCCTGCTTGAAAACAAAAAGAATTTGTTGTCCAGCTTTTGAGCCATTCATTTCCTCAGCACCCACAGGCACCACCAGCATTGCAAATTGTTGCTTTGTTTAGTGTTCCAGGGCGTTTACCCCTCTGGGTAGTCCGCCATCGAAAGATAGTGGGTGAGTGAGTGGTGAACCTTGTTACTGAAAGTAGGGAAGTTGGCATTATGAAGGAGGGAAGCAGTTTTGGTAGAGGGAACACTTGGAAGTTGAGGATCTGCACATTGATTTTCTTAAAATTCGTTGTACCCTAGAGACACCGCACTCCAATTAGAGGACAATTGATCCTCCCAGTTGATATCCAGAATCCAGATTTCTTGTGCTCACAGATGTGTTATGCTTCTTTCTACTTACCTTGTTTCCATGTTCTCCTGCTTTCCTTCCTTTTTAATGTTTTTTACTGTTTGCTTATTTTTGAGAGAGAAAGAGACAGAGCACGAGTGGGGGAGGGGCAGAGAGAGAGAGAGGGAGACACAGAATCCGAAGCAGGCTCCTGGCTCTGAACAGTCAGCACAGAGCATGACATGGGGCTCAAACCCACAAACCGAACCGTGAGATCATGGCCTGAGCCAAAGTCGGATGCCCAACAAACTGAGCCACCCAGGCACCCCTCTTGCTCTCCTTTCTTATTAAAAATTTTAAGGGCCGGGGTGCCTGGGTGTCTCAGTTAAGTGTCCAACTCTTGATCAGCTCAGGTCATGATCTCAAGGTTCATGAGACTGAGCCCCAAGTGGGGCTCCACACTCTTAGCAGAGATTCTCTCTCTGCCCTTCCCCTTCCCCTGTGCACGTGCTCTCTCTCTCAAATAAATAAACTTAAAAAGAAAAGCAGGGGCGCCTGGGTGGCTCAGTCGGTTAAGCGGCCGACTTCGGCTCAGGTCATGATTTCGCGGTCTATGAGTTCGAGCCCTGCGTCGGGCTCTGTGCTGACCGCTCAGAGCCTGGAGCCTGTTTCAGATTCTGTGTCTCCCTCTCTCTGATCCTCCCCCATTCATGCTCTGTCTCTCTCGGTCTCAAAAATAAATAAACGTTAAAAAAAAAAAAGTAAAAAAAAAAAAAAAAAGTAAAAAAGTTAAGGGCCATTGTGAATCCCAGTTCCTGCCTAATGCTTCCCTTTCTTCTGAATTCCTGAATTGTACTGCACTTAGAGTTTGAACCTCACTTCCCATCCCTGAAATACGCATCATGCTATACTGGTAGTTCCGTTTCATGGCACTTTACATAGACTATAATGAAGTTCCTTGCAGTAGAGTTTGGGGTACTGGCAAAAGATTTGAACTTTGATATCAGACAGCACATAAGCTACAGGAGGGCAGCGACTCTCTCTTGTTTTGTTCTGTGCCCTATAGCCAGCACCTAGCATGATATAGGAGCTTAACGAATAATTCATTGAATAAATGAATGGGCTTGAGTTTGAATCTTAGCTACTTTATCACTTTTAAGCTGTGTGACACCCAGTCATTCATTTTAGAATTTAATTATTCAACAAACACTGTTGCATGTTTGCTAAGAGCCAAGCACTGTACTAGGCACTGGGGACATAAGTTGAAGAAGATACGTCCATGCCCTCAAGGAACTCATGCATCTAGTTATGAAGGCTGTTATGTGAAGTAAGGTGGGAAGGGCAGCCAGCGTGCAGGCCCAGGGGAAGAAAATGAGAGAACTGTTAGCAGATCTGTAAAGCAGAGGCATAGGAGGCTTTCCTGGGCCTCATGTGTCACATAAGGGAATGTGAATTTGACTTGACTGATTAGATATGGGGCAAGATGAAAAAGAAGTCAAAGGTGAGCAGGCAGGAGAATACAAAGGCCTTAGGTTAACCACAGTAGCAGCCACAGTGGCCATAGAGAGGGACTGAAAGCTATGAGAGAGTAGAGCAGAACCTACCACATTTCATGATGGTTTTGCACGAGGGGGATGAGAGGAAAGGAGCATCTTAGATTCCCATATCTCTGCCTTGGGTGACAAGGTCAGTGAGTCAAATAATATGGGAAAAGAAGCAAGTTTGGAAGGCTTTGGGCAAGTTATCTGACCTCTCTGAGCCTCAATTTCCCCACCTGTAAAATGCGAATAATAACATCCACCTCTCAGGGTTGCCATGAGAATTAAATAACAGGGAAGTTGTGGGGCGTAGAATAGATGCTCAGTAAACACTTTTGGGTGATACTAATAATAGTCCTTGCTCATGTGCCAAGCTCTTGATCCTCACAACAACCCTATAAGTTACATCTTATTATTATTCCTGTTTTACCAACACAGGAACTGAAACACTGTGAGGTGAACAAACTTGACCAAAGTCACCCAGTTGGTAAGTGGCAGAATGTACTTTCCTAGCCACTGCACTCCACTTCACTCCTGAGACTTATAACTGGACTTGAGGAAGGAAGAGAGGACGTGGCAGGAGAGATGGACGGCAGACCTGATCAAGGATTCACTCCAAGGGCAGTTTTTATTTAGAAACGTGCCTCTACAGCTTGGTGGCAGTCTGAGGGCACATGCCGCTGGCTTGCTTGCTTGTTTGGTCTCTTTTCCAGCCCAGGGCATAGGGTCCTTGGGGTTAAGGCACAGGATCAAGTTCTCAAGGATCAACATCCCAGACAGCCTCAGTGGTCAGGGGTCTGGGGCTGGTGCCCAAAATAAACAAGGCTCCGTTCTGGACTGTTTCATGGTTAGAGGGCCTGGGCTCCTGGCACCAGGTCCTCAGCTCCCTCTTCTGCAGGGGTTGGCATCACCCACAGGCCAGCTGTGGCCAGGTTCTGGTGGGTATGAGGTTGGGGGGTGGGGAAGGGGATAGCAGAGGCTAATTTTCTGGCGATGGGTCCAGTTTATCTTCCTGGGGGGTGGAAGCCGAGATGGGAGCCTCATCCCCACCGTTGAGGGACTTCAGCTGCTCACTGCTGCTGGGTGAGGGGGTCCTGTTGCCCTGGGATCCCCAGCGGGTCAGGCGCTTTAAGGAGGAGTCACGGCGGGCAAGTGGAAGGGGCTGGAAGCCTGTGAAGGAGCTGCTGGTGGTGGGACGCTTGTCTGGCAGAGAAAAGGCAGCCGTGTGTAAGGAGAAAGGTACGTGCAAAGGGGACAGGTTGAAGGGCCTTGCCTCAGTCCCTGGGGTAAAGGAGAACCTCCTGACCTTTGATCCCCTGCAGACTCTGTAGATCTGGAGGTATCCCTTTCTCCTTCCCTTCCCTCTCCCCACTCCAGACAAAGCTCCAGGGTCTACCCCTTCTCACCTCCGGGCTCAATTGGATGCATGAGTCGGTTCATCTGAACATTCCAGTGTTTCACATTGGTGCTGGCCTGGCGCAGCTTCTTCTGGGCAGCCTGTGGGGGACAGGGCCAATGGGGAGTGGGTCAGAGACCCACTGAACAGACCATCCTAAACAGGGTGCCTTGACCTTTTCAGGTTTGCAGGCCCCTTAGAATCTGACAAAGGCTATTGATCACCTCCCCAGAAAAACTCACACATGTTCATAAAGAGTGAGATATGTGAACAGAGTTAGCTTCCAGTTTCAGGGGTCTCGTGGGTCCCCAAAGGGTCAAAAATAATCATAATTATGGTTTCCATTCATTAAGCAGCTAAGATGTGCAAAGCATATTTATTATTTTAGTTAACCTCCAGAGCAGAGGTGAACAACAAGGAAGGGCAAAAGAGGTTAAGTGACTTGCCCAGGGACCGACGTTGACCACCGCACCACACCACCTCTGCAGGACCTAATGCAAAAGCTCTACTCCACTGCTCACCCAGCCATTAGCAGTGGTTGTAGGGTGAGGGAACCACGGAGGAACTTTCCCTTTCCATGGTACATATTTCTGTGTTCAAATTTTTTACTATGACCATGTCGCCCAACAAAGCGAATAAGATGACATTAATAAGAACATCAAAAATTGTAAAAGAACAACAACGACGACGACGATGACATCAACCCCTCTTCCACGGAGATTAGAGCCAAGGTATAGGGACAGCAAGGGAGGGGGCTTGGAAGAGTATGAGAACATTTTGCGCAGATCAATAACCATGAAGCAAATAGCAGCTAATGTTCCCTCCGCACTTGCTACATGCTAAATACCACATATCATCTCCTTTGGTCTTCATAACAATGCTGTTACCGGTCCCCTTCCCCGGGTGAAGGACTTGAAACTCAGAAAGGTCAGGCAACCGGCCTGAGGCCACACAGCCAGGAAGGGTTTCAGGGTTTTCGGGGTTTCAGGGAAGGCTCCGGCTCCTGCGGGTTAAGGCGCTCACCCCGCCGGCCTCCACCCTCTGCCACTGCGGGCCTCACCTCCACGTCCTCGTCGGCCCTCTGCCGGTTCTGCCGCACCTCCTCCAGCTGCTGCTGGGCTCGCTGCAGGGAGCGGCTCTGCAGCGCCATCTCCTGCTGCAGCTCTTGCTTCTCCTGCTGCGCCCGCTCGATGTAGCGCTCCTGCTCCTCTTTCAGCTGCAGCAGCTGCTTCAGCTTCTCCTCCTCCTCCTCCAGCAGTCTGCCGGGCGCACACTGTGTCGTCTCCACGGCCGAGGCACCTCGCGGGTGCCCCGCCAGCGGGACGCTGGGGAGTCAGGGAGGGGAACCAGGAGGGGTCCCGCTCAGTCCTACCTGGTCTGGGCTAGGCGCACAGCCTCCTCATCCCGCCGCGCTTTCACCTCCAGTTGCAGGGCCTCCTGAAGCCTCTGCTGCATCTCCTCCAGCTCTTGGATGCGCTGCCGCTGCCGGGCAGCCTCCTCCTTCTTCAGTTCCATCTCGGCTTGCATGGAGGCCCGGGCCTGCACGGGGACACAGAGCCGCGTCCATGGGGGCACGGCGTGGGGCAGGGAGGGCCGCCGGTAGGCTGCCCTTTCCCCAGGGCTCCACTAGGCTGGCCCAACTAGCTGTCTCCCGGTGAGGGTCTGGGGGGGCTCCTTCATGTTGGGGTTTCCTGATCTGACCCCTTTCCGGGAGCCTGACTAGGTCAGATAATGGTCAGTGAACAGAGGCTACATGGGGGAAAGGGGCTCGTCACCCCCTGCCTAGCACCAGCCTTAATAATCAGTATTATGTCCTATTAATATTAGGCATTATAACTATAATTAAGGCTAGTACTAGGCAGGGAGTGACTATAATTATAATAATTGTTGTAACAACTAAAGGTGTTCCTTCACTTGATCCTCACCATACCTCTAAGAGCACAGTTCTGTTAGCACCAACATGTCACTGATAAGTAAATGAGACACAGAGAGGCTAACTTGCCTGAGATCACGAGGCTCCTAAGGGGCAGAGCTGGGATTGAATCCAGGTGTCTGTAACTCCAGTTCTAGATCTCTTAAATCCTATATCTAATTCACCTACATGCCTATCCGCCTCCACATTCGTCCCTCCTTCCTCCCATCCTGCGTTCCCCGAACTGGTTCCACTGTAAACTTAGATCAAGTGTAGTCCAACCTAGTCCAGCGTGGGTCCAAACTCATCCCCAAACGCCGTCTTTAGTTGCCCCGCCTCCAGCCAAGGCGTCCGAATTCTACACCTGTAGCACTCAGCTCCCAGCCCCACCCCGTCTTCCATCTCCAGCCATCACTTGGATAGGTTCCTCCTGCACTCCCACCCCTTATCCCGCCCCTGGCACTGGCCCTGTCCCATACGCTTGTTTCATTCAGGTGCACAGGCTCTGTTCCAAGGCCCTCATTCCAAGCCCCGCCTCCACGCACCTCCTTCCCCAGCCCGTGGGCTCCGCCCCCGGCCCAGGCCCCGCCCCCGGCCTTCAGCTCTCTAGCCGGATCTCCCAGCATCTCTCTGCCAGCTGTCCCCCGCCGGGTGCGGTCCCCACCTGCTCCGCCTCGCGCAATTGGCCCTCGAGGGTCTGCTGCAGCTCGCGGTGCTGGCTGCGGCGTCGTTCCTCCTCCTCCTGCAACAGGCGCTCGGCTTGCCGCTGCGCCTCCTGTAGCAACTCCAGCTCCTGCAGCTTCCGTTCCTTTTCCTCCTGCAGCTGCTGCAGCCGCAGCAGCTCCTCCTCCTTGGCTGCCCGGCGCCGCTCCCGCTGCTCCCGCTGCTCGCGCCGCTTCTGCTTCAGGTCCTTGTGCAACGACGTCTTCCCCTCCGCCTGCAGCCGGATCGCGGTCTGGATGGCTGCGGCGGGAGAGGGAGGGGGTCAGCAGAAGGCTAGCCGGGGGCAGCGGGGTCCTCGAGGTGGTCCACCTCCGGAAAGGGGCCTTAGGAGTTGCTCGAGTCAGTCTCCGGCCTCCCGCTGGACAGTGTTACCACCCCCTTGTCACTAAGGAGGCGACCCAAGCCAGCCGGCGGCGAGCACTCACCAGCTGTCCATTCCTGGCGCTGGCGTGTGTCTGAGGCGCTCATCTCGTACGTTCGGGAGGCTGTCTTCACACAGAACATGCAGCGCTTCCCCTCTCGGTCGGGCAGCACCTGGGAGAGGGCAAGTGGCCCCAGATACGCTGGCTTCACTGGGGTCAGGGCCACACCGGCCGCAGAGACGCTCCAGTTCCATCCCCTACCGGTCCTCGCTGACCATCCACCCTGGGCACCGCTCCTACTCTGCCAGGAGCCTGGATGGCTTGGCATGGGGGTTAGTTAGGGGCGTACTGTGTCCCCATAACTCTTGTAGTCCCCGCTCTTTGGAGGTAGGGCGGGGCCGTTTTCATCTTGGTATCTCTCCATGGGGCCTAGCATGTAGCCCATTACTGAGTGCTTATGCAGATCATTCTTGAACACCTCCTGTGACACGGTCCTCACTATCCAAATCATTCATTTTCACATAGCCCTGCCTGTTGAGAAAGTTCTCCACTCATTCATTCCACAGATATTTTGGAGTGTCTACTGCAGACAGCTTATTGTTCTAGGCATTTAGGATACCGAGGTGGAGGTGTGCCTAACAGACTGAAATCCCTGCCTCCCCTAAGTCATATTCTAGCGGAAAATAACAGCTACCACATATTGAACTTCTTATGCTCTAGAGGCCGTAGTAGTGCTATATGTGCATCGTTTTTTTCACACCTCCCAAACAACCTTGCCAGGCAGGCATTATTGGCTCCACTTTACAGAAAAAGAAACTGAGGCTCTCACAGGTCGTGGCGCGTGCCCAATTCACACTGCCTGTTAGTGGTGGGGCTCAGCTTTCTGCCCAGATCTATGCTCTGTCCTCAGCGACACCTGTTTTCTTACGTGACAAAAAATGGGCAGAGCCTAGGATGATTTTTAAAAATGTAAAACAACAAATGTTGATGAGGATGTAGACGGTGGAACCCACGTACACTGCTGGTGAAAATGTAAGGTGGTATGGCTGCTATGGAAAACAATTTGGCTATTCCTTAAAAAGTTAAACAGCATTTCCATATGACCTCGCAATTCTACTCCTCAGTGTGTACCCGGAGAAGTGAAAACATATGTCTACCCAGAAACTTCTGTATGGATGTCCAAACCAGCATTATTCACAACAGCAAAAAGACGGAAACAACCCATTGTCCATTAATGAATGAGTAGATAAACAAAATGTCTGTCTACACAATGGAACATTATTTAGCCATAAAAAGGAGTGAAGTTCTGATCCACACCACAGCATGGATGAACCTTGGAACATTATGCTGAGTAAAAGAAACCAGTCACAAAGGGACAAATATTATATGATTCCATTCTACTCCAGGTACCTAGAACAGGCAAATTTATGGAGACAGAAAGTAGAAAAGAGGTTAGCAGGGGGTGGGGGAGGGGATGAGTTATTTTTTAATGGGTAGAGAGTTTCTGTTTGGGATGACGAAAAAGCTTTGGAAATAGTGGTAATGATTACACACATTGTGGATGTACTTAATGCTATGAACTGTACACTTAAATGGCAAATTTCATGATAGATGTGTAGTTTTTACTACAATTAAAAAAAGTTTAATGTTTACTTACTTCTGAGAAAGAGTGAGACAGAGAGAGAGAGAGAAAACATGAATCGGAGAGGGGCAGAGAGAGAGGGAGACACGGAATCCGAAGCAGGCCCCAGGCTCTGAACTGTCATCACAGAGCCCGACTGGGGGCTTGAACCCACAAACCATGAGATCATGACCTAAGCGGAAATCAAGAGTCAGACATTCAACCGACTGACCCACCCAGGTGCCCCTCCCCCCACTTTTTACCACAATTTAAAGAATTGTTTTAAGCCACTAAAATAATAACGGGACAGAGCCAAGGGAGGGAAAGGAGAGGGATGTGGAGAAAGATGAAGGAGGTATATAGAGTTGTCAAAGGGAATGGAATTTGGGTGAAGGAGAAAAACTTTTCAAGAGGATTCCTAGAACATTTTGCTGTGTTGTGTGAGGCATAAGCCATCTCTTCTGAAACCGTTAGCAAAATTCACACCTGTGTTCTACCCCGTCACCGTCTCCCTCACCTCCACGCAGCACTGTGCGTCCAGTGGGATGGTACCCCTTTTCTCCTTGCACTCTTCACTCCCAAAATAGCAGAGGCAGCTGGGCTGCAGCTGGAACCAGCGTTCTGTCCAGTTCCTCCTCAGGTGCCCTCGCTTCCACAGGTAGCCCTGCCAGCCAGAGCAGAGAAAGTCAGAGGCCTCACTGGCACGCCCCATCCACCCCAGCTGGGGGTCCTCCTCCAGTTCCCAGCTTGGCCTGACCTGCTTCAGGACATCTTGGATGAGTTCCTGATAGACTTCATGGATGGCCATGCTGAGAGTGTCCCGCCCCACACCTCGAAGGCAGCGCCCCGAGTTGAAGAGTTCCAGGAACTGCCAGACGCTGAGCCCTCCGCTGGTCTGGGCTGCCTGGGCTTCCTGGGCCAGCAGCTCTTCCAGCTCACCCAAGCCCACCTCCAAGCTCATGCTGCTGAGCACCTTCTTCAGCAGGTATTCCACCTGGAGGAGAAGGAAAGCCTGGTGGCTGCAGCAGGCAGTGTTGCCTGCGACAATACCAGAGGGTGCCCCCTCTCGCTCCCCAGAGCCTAGACAGGGGTGACCAGGTACAGGGAGTGGGGGACCAGAGGACTAAATGTTGGTGGAAACCAGGGTAGATTTGGGAGGGAATCCTGGAGCCCCAACCTCAATTCAGGCATCCCCTTCCCCTCCCCAACCTCCAGTCCCATGTCCCACTCCTTCATGCTTTAAATTAAGGGCAGGGTGAAGGCCGAGGGCTAGGGGCCAGGCAGAGGCAGCAAATCATAGAATACATCAGAGGGGGTGCAAGGGCCCTGTCATCCAATACCCTTACTTTGCAGATGACAACACTGAGGCCCAAAGGGGGAAGTGACTTGTTCTAAATCATACAGCAAGTTGGTGGCAGCAAGAACTCGATTCAGATCTCCTGAATCCCATCTGAGTCCTTATTCCAAGCCCAAGCTCCAACCCAGAGGATCCTTCCCTTATGGGAGGTTAAGGGGATTGGGGGTGGTGGTAAGCAGGGCAGGGACAGGAAACCTGCTACAGAGGAACAGGAAGTAGTGGTTGGGGTACATCCTGCTGCAGTTTGTTCATACATGTTGATCGCAGCAGCAAACAGCCTTCTGGCCAATGAGGGGCCACCTTGCCCTGACAGGAGTCTGACAGGGGTGCTGAACCAAGTGTAGAGAGACACATGTCCCTTTCCTGCCCCAGCAGCTTCTTGGGAAACTCTCTTGCTCTGGAGCCTCCTGGGTCTCAGCTGGGAGGGGGGGGGGGGTGTACCAGTTCAGGGATTAGATATTTCCCTCACCCTTCCCACAAACAGAAGCAAGGAGACAAATCTGAGTGCAGTTGGATGTGCCAGGACTTGTAAACACGGAGGATTCCTCCCCTCTATACCTTAAGACCTAAATTGACCCTGGCATCTTCATAGTCACCAAAAGGTCAGGAGAAGGCTGAACAGATGGGGGAGAGAGGTGGGAAGTGGGTTGGGGGGCACCTGAGTTGAGGCAGTAGAGCCTCTACTCCCAGCATACCCTCTCTGGAGCCCTGATTTGGGTTGGCCCTGGCTCTCCCCAAATTACAGAAGACAGGAAGGGAAAAATCTAGAGCCAGAGCCAGATTTGGTTGCCCCACCCCCCTGGGGTAATTGGACAGCTATCCCAGGAAAGTCTCCCTTCCTCTCATATAGTACCCTTCTCAGACTGTTACGGTGCCTTAAATCCTGCCATTTGATCTTAAATGGTTTTCATTTTTTTTTTTTTTAAATGGTTTTCATTTTTAAAAGCCCAGTAAGGTATCAGGCATTTACAGCTCTGTGTACATAGAATCTACAGGTCATTTTCCTACTTTGAGGGTTAACAGAGGCTTGAAGTAAGTGTAGTTTTGGTTCTCCCTGGGGGACGGCACAATTATTCTGGTCCGGGCAATTTTAGCATCTGGGGACAGCTGGGGGCAGAGAAGCACCAGCATGGGAAGACCAAGAAGAAGGGAGTTGTGGGAAAGTTGCAGAGATGATTCATGGTTTTGCTGAGGCCTGGCCCCAGTGATTCTGGGGCTGCCATTACCCTCACCTCATCAGGAACCATGATCAGAGGGTACTTGTCCTCAGACAGGAAGTTGAAGAGGCACCAGAGGCGGAAGGCATCCTCATTGGAGAGCATGCTGTTCCCGTTGCTGTCCACCCGATAGTTCTTCTTGGCCGTCAGGGTCCAACACAGCTCATCAAAGTGCTCCTTAACGAAAGCCCCCTCCTCCACCTGCCACCAGGCCTGCATGTCAGCCCAAAGGCCGCCCCATCCTTGCTCTACCACCAAACAAGACTGCAGCTGCTTTCTTGGGGTCACCTACTCCCCTGCTCCCTACCCTGCCAAGTTGGGGCTCTAACTTGAGGAATCCCTGAACTGCTTACCAGGTAACTAGCTGATTCCACACCTCCCACACCAATCCACACCCACCCGAGTCCCCTGCCAACAGAGAAACACTAGCCCCTCAGCCCAGGGGAAAGAGAAGCGGAGGCCAAGGGAGGATGGACAATCAAGAAGAGAAGAGAGTGACAGCTGGGAGGAGCAGGAGGCACAGCACTGGGGAGGCTGGAGAGCCTTCTGTAAAGGTTACAGCTGGAAATGGGAGGTGAGCCTAGGTAGGAATGGGGTGGAAGTGTGGAGGCTGAGGTGAGGGAGATTGAGGGTGAGTTAAGGGAAGCAGGGAGGGGGACAGGGGGCTGCAGTGTGAAAGAAGGAGCTGGGAGGGTGGGGATGGACAGTGGGGACAGAAGTGGGGGTTTATAGGTGGGAGGAGTTGGGGTGGCAGTGTATTGGGGTGCTGGCCAGACTGGGGAGTGGGGAGAGGTTAGAGGTGCCCCCTCAAGCTAGGCTCCACCTTGTCCAGGATGTACTTGTTGAGGTAAGGCATGTATCCTTGGCTGGACACGGGGCCA
Organism: Panthera leo; assembly: GCF_018350215.1. NCBI lineage: Eukaryota > Metazoa > Chordata > Mammalia > Carnivora > Felidae > Panthera > Panthera leo. Next base: position 33,723,970 of record NC_056683.1, on the reverse strand, counting down.
TCGTCATCGTCCCGGAAGTGCTCCTCCAGAGCCACAGGGTCGTGGGGGATGTGCAGGACCGTGTACAGGTTGTGGGACAGCACCTGAGACAGAGTGGCAGTTTGCCTTCCTGTGCCCCAACCAAAACTGGGCCAGAGGACTGTTCCCACCTCCTGGCTTGTCCCCATTCCCATCCTGGCTAAGTCCTCTGCACACATGATGCAATTCAATCATAACTAAAACTTACGTATTTATATAGACAACGGAATACAATTCAGTCATAAAAAAGAAGGAAATCTTGCCATTTGCAACAACGTGGGTGGAACTTGAGGGCACTATGCTAAGTGAAATCAGAGAAAAATATATACCATATGATCTCACTTACATGTGGAATCTAAACAACAAATAAACACCCCCTCCCCCGCAAGCTCACAGATACAGAAAGCAGACGTGGTTACCAGGGGCAGGGGGTAGGGAGGTAGGTGGAATGCATGAAGGGGGTCAAAAGGTACAACTTCCAATTATAAAATAAGTTATGAGGATGTAAAGTATAACATGGAGACTATAGTTAATAATACTGCATACGTATTTGAAAGTTGCTAAGAGTGGATCTTAAAAATTCTCATTACAAGAAAAAAGTTGTAAAAAAAAAAGAAAAGAAAAAAGTTGGGTAAGTATGTATGGTGACAGATGTTAACTAGACATTGTGGTGATCATTTCACAATATATACAAATATCACATCATTATGCTGTATACCTGAAACTAAGATGTTATATGACAATTATACTTCAATAAAAAACAAAAAACAAAGAAACCTAAAACGTATACCCTTACTATGCACTAAGCACACTGAGTGAAGTACTTTACACATAATTCATTTAATCCCCATAACAACTGTTAATATCCCCATTTTACAGATGAGGTGAAAGAGCTGGGCTTCAAACCCACACAGCCATGTTCTTAGCCACTTCGTTAGGTAGGGATGTCCTCTTTCTACAGACAAGGACACTGAGGCTCAAGGGATTCAATAACTTCCCCAAGGATTCACAGTAAGCAAGAGTCTGGGATTCAAATCCAGCTCTGAAGATCCCAAAGCCCAGGTGCTTCCCAGGATGCTGGGCTATCTATCAGCAGGGAGGTGGCTGTCACACCAGGGCAGAAGCCTCCAATGTCTCATCATTTCCATCAAAGACTCAGTGTTCGGGCTGCAGTGTGCCTAGCTCCGGGAAAGGCAAGTGCAGTTCCAGTCACTGCCCTTCAAAGATGGAAGGGAGCTGGAAAGGGCTCAAAGAAGGGTCACGAAAAATGGTCTGTGACATGTGGAGGAAAAGGCCTAGAAGGGATGGTGGCCATGGTGGTGTGGAGGGGAAACACGGGTTGGTTAACAAACCCATGATATAAGAACAAAGAGGTTGAAGTTGGAACAAGAGCAGGAAAAAATAAAACTGCCTCGGGTAGTTCTCTTATAGCACTTATCACAGTGGTAATGATGAAAATGGTCATTATTGCACACCTACTATGTGGCAGCCACTGTATGAGGTGCTTTCTATACCCCATGTCTAAAATCCACAACTGCGATACACAGATATAATTATCCCCGTTATTTATTTATTTATTTTAAAAAAATTTTTAACGTTTATTTATTTTTGAGACAGAGAGAGACAGAGCATGAATGCGGGAGGGTCAGAGAGAGAGAGGGAGACACAGAATCTGAAACAGGCTCCAGGCTCTGCACCGTCAGCACAGAGCCCGACGCGGGGCTTGAACTCACGAACGTGAGATCGTGACCTGGGCCAAAGTCGGAGGCTCAACCGACTGAGCCACCCAGGCGCCCTGGTCCCCGTTTTTTAGATGAAGGTGCTCAGCCTTGGAGAAGTTGAGAGTAAGTGGCCGAGCTGAGGCTGGAACCAGGTGTGCCTCCCTATTAAAATACTGACCCTGAGACTCTTTCTCCAGGTAGATGGTGAACTCTGGAGGCAAAGTTTCTGTTCATTTCTACCACCCAGCCCCTATGTCCTCTTTTGCACACTGAAGGCAGTCAACAAATGCTGTGTTTAAGGGCTGCTTCCACCCACCAACAGTTAAGCTTAGGGTCAGGTCCTGAGGCAGGAGCTGGCAACACCCCAGGGATGGTACCATGCCAAGTCTTCACTTCTTTATTCTCTTATGAGAGAAGATGGGACAAAGGATTGACACTTGCCCCCAGTATTCTGCTGGGCCTCAGGCTCGACTTAACAAAGAGGGAAGTTGGAAGACCCAGCAAGAAGGTGTTTCTGTTTTCGCTCATACCTCTCTGGGAAGCCATCCCTGACCCCACCCCAACCCTGGTTCCCGTGCTCTTCATATCATCTCATGTGCCATATTTGGTTTTGCTTCTCTTGTTCTAGAGGACATCTTAAGTTTCTTCCTGATAAACTCTGCCTTCTTCTCCCTTATTTGGTAATGGAGCCCTGATTTTTCTTTGAGAAGCACCTCTCCCCCATTCTCAATATCTGTGGTAATTGACCCGTGTACCCTGACCCGACCTGGGGCAGGGGGTGGGCACATCAGAGTCACGGCGATTGGCTGAAGGAAAGGCACGTGACCAAACCTGGGCCAATAAAAATCAGCCCTACGATTTAGGCTTCCTCTAGTGGAAAGAGGTATACTTTGTTAAGCTGTTAGAAGGTAGACACCTTCACCCTCTACCCCTCAGTTTCATTGTCAGTAAAACAATGGGATAGTAACTGTCACCTGGAGAGGCTGTGAGGCTGGAAAGGATTATGGAGAGTGCCAGAGTTAGGTCTGCCCAGAGCTAATGTTAGTTCTCTTTCTGCGTAGAAAGTGCAATTAAAATTTTTTTTTCAACGTTTATTTATTTTTGAGAGACAGAGACAGAGCACGAGCAGGGGAGGGGCAGAGAGAGAGGGAGACACAGAATCCGAAACAGGCTCCATGCTGTCAGCATAGCGCCTGGCGCCAGGCTCGAACAAGGCAGTCATGAGAACTGGACCTGAGCCGAAGTTGGATGCTTAACCAACTGAGCCACCCAGGTGCCCCCAAAGTGCAATTTTTTAACCTCACATATGGACATAGATCTTGACTGATATCAGGTACTGAAGAGACTATGTAGAAATGGGGATTTGAATGCTCTACTGCTGAGGTGTGAATTAATCTCTCTGGAGGGCAAGAACCTATCAAACTTAAAATTGGGCATGACCCCCAAATTTCTAATCATCTAACCTATAGATGCTCAAGGGAACAGAGCTACATGTACAAGAATGTTCACTGAAGCATTGTTTATAATATGAGGAATTGGAGACAGCTAGGCTTCTTCAGTAGGGGGACAGGTACACCGTGTCATGGACCTATGTGTGGTTGGAAATATTTTACCTCTGACACTTGTGTGCTTATGGGCAAGTGGTTTAACATCTCTAAGACCTTATCTCCTCTGTGAGAATAATAAGGGGGCCTACTCCAAAAGGTTTCTTAGGGGCGCCTGGGTGCCCTCAGGCAGTTAAGCATCTGACTCAAGTCATGCTCAGGTCATGGTCTCACAGTTCATGAGATGGAGCCCCCACTCCCTGCTGAGTGTGGAGCCTGCTTGGGACTCTCTCTCTCCCCTGCTCTCTGCCCCTCCCCCACTTATGCTCTGTCTCTCTCTCTCAAAAAATAAACAAATAAATAAATAAATAAACATTAAAAAAATTCCCAGAGGTGCCTGGGTAGCTAAGTTGGTTAAATGTCTGACTCTTGGTTTTGACCCAGGTCATGATCTCACAGTTTGGTGGGTTCCAGCCCCGCATTGGGCTCTGCGATGGCAGCGTGGAGCCTGCTTTGGATTCTCTGTCTCCCTCTCTCTCTCCCCCTCCTGCACTTGCACTATCTCTCTCAAAATAAATTAACAAACAAACATAAATAAATAAATAAATAAAGTAAATAAATAAATTTCCAAAGGGTTTTTTTTGTTGTTTTGTTTTGTTTTTTTTTTTTTTAGAATGAAGAGGTCAGCATAGCACCTGGTAGGGAGCTCATTGTTTAATAAAAGTTGTGTGCTATTTTTATTATTATGCTTTTATGAACACACATGGAAAGATATGCATAATATACTGGTTGGTGAAAAAAAAACAAGCTGTAGAGTGGAATGTTTGTAAAATAAATGTGTGCAAAGATTAGGTTGAACCATAGCAAATTGCAGTTTTAATAGGTTGAAAAAATAAAATGTCAGCAATTTCATATGGCCCAACCTAATGTGTTTATTTGTATATAGGAAAAATCTAGAAGACTCAGCAGACTGTTAACAGCTATCACCCCACCATCCTTCCCCAGGGAGGGGAGGAACTTTCATCATATTTAACATTACGTTTGTCTTTGAATTTTTTTTAAACCAGTAACATGTTTTACTTGAATAAATTTCATCTTCTCTAAAATTATATTCTTCTACACTCTGAATTCTTTTTTTTAACCAAGAGGATTTGTTTTTATGACAAAAATTTAAAGCCACAGAGATAAAAAAACAAAGAGTGCCATTAACCACTAATGCACCCTGTTATTAAGTTGGTCTATAATGACATTTATTTGCTATTCCCTTTTTGTGCGAGCATTTCTGGGTGTTCTACATTCCTTGAGGGCAGCAAGGACTCTAAGCTCAGGCCTGATTCCAGAGTTCAGTACCATGTCCCCCACAAGATAAATGTTTTTGTCTGACTCAAGTCTAACTTACATGCTCCAATGGTTTCCCATTTTTCTCAGAGTAAAATTCCAAGTCCTTCCAGAGGCCTCAGGCCCCATATGACCTGGCCTCCTGCACCTTCTCTGACTTCATTCCTCTTGCTCACTCCTCTGCCAGGCACACATTTGCCTCAGGGCCTTTGTACTTGCCATCCCTTCAGCCTGGAACATCCTTCTTCCAGGTGCAGGCATGGCACATACTCTCTTCTCCTTCCCGTCTTTAACTGAGATGTCACCTTCTCAAGACCACCTTATTTAAATCTATAACCCCATCCCCTCTACCCCAACCCCCCACTCTCCATCCCCATTTCTGCTTTATTTACTCTCATGTCATGGATCATCTTCCATCACGTGATACATTTGTACTTATTTTATCATCTGTATTTTCTGACTAGGATGGTAGCACCACCATGGGGGGATTTTTGTCTGTTTTATTCACTGCTGTATCATGGGTCTGGCACCTAAGAAACTCAGTAAATATCTGTTGAATGAAATTAAACGCTTCATGGGAAGAAGTGTGAGAAATACAAAGTCAGGCAGACATGTACTGAATCTCTCTGAGCAAATTAACCTCACTGGGACTTAGTTTTTGTATCTCTAAAAACAGCATTCAAAGAGATGCTGTGCAAACCCCCTTCCCACCCCCGGATGGAACCTGCCACACGGCAGTGCAGTTATTTGAGCTGTTCCTCACTTCGGTTCATTCGTCCACACTGTCCTCTAAGACATACCTTCCTCACCTGTACCTTTTGCCAGTGGAATCTGAGGGGCCCGGGACAGAGGCTCCATTCCCTGTGAGCCGTCAGGTGTCGGGACCAGAAGCAATTAAGGCTCCAGACACTCAGGGCTCAGGGCTTCTCCCCCAGAGAGCTCGGTAGACCTCAGACTGCCAGGCTTCCTGTGCCTGGGTGCTGGTTGGGGCTAGAGGTGGTGAGAGGGTGTGACCAGGGGAGGGTCAGGCAGGAAAGGAAATGGCAGGGGCGGAGGCCAGAATGCGCAGGAGCTCACTGGGCTGATTTCAATCAATCCTCAGCCCTGGAGGCAGGGACTCTCATTATCCTCCTTTTACAGATGAGGAAATCAAGGCTCAGAGAGGTTAAGCATCTTGCTGGAAGTCTGCCTCTAAAGCCCTACTCTTGATCTCTCTGCTACATTAGCTCTGGCTGAGCATCACAATCACCTGGGGAGCTGGTGAAACTGAAATACGCTGGGGCCCGCCCAGACTTACTGACTCAGAGTTTCCAGGGGTGGGGTCCAGGTGCCTGTAGTTTTCACAAGCCGTCATTCAGGCTCCCTCACAGAGGACTCTCACAGTCTCACCCCCAACCCAGGCAACCTCTGACCTCTGAGTTGACAGCAACTGATCTTTGAGAGGTTTCATTTACCCACTGTTTCCTGTGGAGGCATGTGGGGAAATGGTTCTCCTCTAGGGGCTTGTGAGTTCCCTAAAAACTCAAGTGTGGGGATGGGGCAGGTGCCAGGGCCCATGGTCTTGCGGTTCCCAGACTTCGCTCGGGAACTCAGATATGAGGGGTTTGGGAACCCATAAGGAGCACCAACTAATGGCTGCAAAGACAGTACATAATCTCTCTTTCCTATACGGCCTATCGTTTTTTAAGTGTATCTCGGTGTCAGGAGATACTTTTAAATTATATAGATCCTTTAAAGAGTTACAACCAGCAGATAATAAAGTATAACTACTATCAGGAGGGAGGAGCCCTGGGGATTTCAAAAAGGTGAGAATCTCTGAATGAGTTGTGCGCCTGCTGAGAGCAAGAAAGGGCTAGAAGGGGCTGAGGGCAGGCACCAAAGAAAGAGGCTCAGAAAAGGGAAAAGAGAGGCTGCATCAAGGATCAATTTCACCTACTTGATGTACTTTGTCAAAATTTATTTTAGTAGAAAAAAAACCCCTTTTTATCTTAGTAATCTAGCTGGATAGCTTGGAGATCCCCAGTTCAACCCACTGGCTTTACAGATGAGAAACTAGAAATTCAGAGATGGGCAGTCACTTGCCCAAGGTCACCTAGCTGGGAAGGAGTTTAGAAGTCCAGGCCTATGTGGCTCTGAGTCAAGTGTTCTGCACACCACGAAATCATCCTCCCTCTGCCCACCATCCTAGGCTGGGGAGGCCAGCAGTAGGTAGGGGTCAGAACAAAAAAGCTGAAGATCGCAGCCAGCAGGTTCCTGGACTGGAGTTGTTCTTAACCTCCCCTCCACAGAGAAGGCTGCTGTCCCTCTCCTGAGGCAGAGCCTGAAGCTCAGGAGCCTGAAAGACCTAAAAAAGTCAAGTGGGGGGGGGGGGGGTGCCTGGATGGCTCAGTCAGTTAAGCGTCTGACTTCAGCTCAGGTCATGATCTCATGGTTCGTGAGTTCGAGCCCCACCTCAGGCTCTGTGCTGACAGCGTGGAGCCTGCTTCGGATTCTCTTTCTCCCTCTCTCTCTCTGCCCCTCCCCTGCTCATGCTCTGTCTCTCTCTGTCTCAAAAATAAATAAAACATTTAAAAAATAATAATAAAAAGCCAAGTGGGTAAGGCCCCAGCTCTTGCCTGGCAAGGGGAAGGGGTAGGCCTGCTGCCTCCTGAGATCTCATCGAGCCAGAGACTTTCTGCTCCATCCACATCCCCAGTCTCAGGCCCCTCACCCCCAATTCTCAGCTAATCCCCCACTAGGCTCAGAACCAAGACTGCGCCCCCAGGGAAGAGGAGTCCTCAACTCCTGGCAAATTTTGTGCTCAATCTAAATCCATCCTGGGCAGCAGTGCCATTCATATTGGCTAACTGTACTTTCCTCAACTGGACAAAGGCCATTGTACTTTCTACAAGAATTCAGAGAGAGGAAGACTCATCTGCTCTGTCCTCCAAGTCTTCTCTTCTCCAGAGAAAACAATCCTGACTCCTTGGGTAATTCTCAGAGGGCTTGCTGACAGCCAGTGGCAGCCCTTCTCCCAACACATCAGGGAAGTGGTGACTGTCACAGACAGGCACAGCTTGCTGGGCTGGTTCAGTTCTCTGGCCTGGTCCCAACTGAGGACCCCAAGGCCAGGGACAGTGTTGGTGAGGACAGATTAATCCCAAGATCTTTTCCCTTCTCTCCCAAGTCTTTTCAGGGGTGGGGTTGGCCCCACTGGTATATCTCTCATCTGCTTCTTCCTCTGGCTTCTGACCACTTCCCTATTGCTCCTTTGCCTTTCCGGCATCCCCACCCCCAACACTATCACTACTTCCTCCTCTTCCAGTATCCACCACTATGGTCTTGGGAAAGAACTGCCTTCCCTATCTTTCTCGTGTGTGACATGGGCCTTACCACTTCTGCCCCACCCACCACCTGGTCCAAGACTCCTACCACTAGCACAGATTCTCAGAGTGGACGCATTTTCTGTTGAGTGGGGGAGAAATCTACCTTTGATCCTATGTGGCCAAAGCTGCTGGCAGTGGGCTCAGTTTGAGCTGTGAAGGGATACAGACAGTGGACAGTTCAAGTATGTAAGCTCCTAATATAACCTTCCCTGCAAATACCCAACCAGTGGGGGTGAGGTGTGGGCATCGATCCAGTTGGGAGGCCAAGAAAAGAAGGTTAAGGTAGAAAGCCTTACTGGCTGATAGCCAGGAAAAGGGGACCCACCTGAGGGCTGTACCTTCCATAGATAGCCTGGAGAGGTTATAGGAGCTATAGGTAATAGAGAGGCAGAAAATGGTATCTTGGAGACAACAAACTATGGAGGTTGGGATTATTTCTATAAAATATTAATGAGAGTGGGAGGTGGATGCAGGGCACGGGTTGTTGCAGGGATGGATTTTGGATGATCTACTTTTCTTCTGTCTGTACTGAAGTCCCTGCTAGATGACATGATCTGCAATAAAATGATTTAAATAGAATGTAAGGAAGAACCTGCCTGTTGAGGAATCCTCCCAGATGATCAAAGGTGGTAACGGACTATCTTTCCTGGGGGTGCCAAGAATCATTTTTTGGATGCTCGTAAGTCTGGCTAAGGGGTAGATTATGGGATAGGACCAGTTTGGCACATCCAAGTTTATTGCATTGAAATTCAGCAAAGTAGGAGGTTGGATTGGGGGTGGGGCATAGTGCCTATCCTGCCCCACTCATCTCTCCCAGGTTTCCAGGCATCTCCTACCTTAATCATTAAGAATGGAGGTTTCCTTGAGGCTACATTCCACCTTTGGGGGTGCCCAGATCGGACACCAGAAATTTAGGGCCTAGCTTCACGCGAGGCACATAGTTGCTCAGTAAACATGTGAATTGAATGAATGGTCCCTTAAGAGAGGTCACAGAGAACCGAGGCTTACCCTGTTCCTATCTCCCAGTGTTCCCTGGTTTCAGTGGCCTAGGGCCTTGCTTCTTCCCCACTAACTAGGGTGGAGAAGGCCACACTAAGCTAGCACTAGAGGAAGGGAGGAAACTTTTTGATCGCCTAGGAATTAATTGTCTAGGACCAAGTACTGAACCGTACATAAGACAATCACTGATGGAGCTCTTCCTGGGCTCAGATTCCACTCCCTCCCTACCTGAGGTCCCAAGGCCAAAGGGAACAGTTTCCCAACCTGGTGTGTGGGAGGAGGGGAGGCTGAGCTGGGCAGCAGCAGAACAGGGTCTTGGTCCTTGCCCCTTCCCAGTGCTGTTGCACCTGGGAGACAAGAGTTCAGAGGAGCTGTTCTCTGCCAAAGATGACCAAGTCAGCCTGGTTTGGAACTGGGAGAGGCTCTTTAAGCCACTCTCTCAGCTCCGGGAGGAAGTGACTGACAAGTACTAGCTAACTGTCTCTCTTCAAAACCAGGAGGAAGCAGCAGGAAGGAGTAGGGTGCGTGCCCAAGCTTCACTCTGGGGAGACGTGTGCTCAACACACGGAGTATGGGATGTCGCCTGGCCTGTTGGCCTTCAAAACCTAATGATGCCACCTCCACCCTCCCAAGAGTTGGGGGGGGGGGGCAGGGCTCTGGGCAAAAGCTCTGCACGTACTTCCCTGGGGCCTCAGAACGTGGGCAGCAGGATCTACCAGGCTATGTTGTCCTGCTTACCCAGTACTGTCTCCCCTCCCCAGGCCTGGGCCTCTGGATGGCTGAGTGCCCGGGGAGCAGCACAGCGTTCATGCCTGGCTCCTGGGCTGCAGGGGCTGATGAGGCATGTCTGCCGGCCTCCCCTGGGCCCCGGGTGCCCCTCACCTTGAGCTGGGACTTGGAGACCTTGCCGCTCTTCTCCACGTCCAGTGCGGTGAAAGCGTACCAGATGGACTTAAGCAGCTCCTTGCGCAGGGCCATTGCTGAGGTGCCCGCCCGGCCCGGGGGCGGCTCTGACACCGAGATCCGGTTTCAGGAAATGCAAACGGCTGCAGAGACCGCAGAGGGGCCATGGCGCGGAGCAAGAGCTCCACCTGCCTGCTTGCATGGGGCTCCCCGTGCTGGCAGGAACCAGCCTGTTGCTCTTGCAGCGCTCAGTGGCCCCACTCTCTGCGTGGGACCTCGGCACCAGACCCTGGAAGGCCAGAGCCCTTGTTCTGTTCAGTGCAGCTCCCTAGGCGTGAGGCCCTTTAGAAGCCTCCTCAGCCCCACAACCTTCTGGGGCTTCCTGCGCTCCCAGAGGCAGCTTGCTGAGGGGGAGAGAGCAAGTCCACCCTCCTGACTGTAGAAGGGTGGCATTAGGGGATATCTTGTCTCAATTCCACACTTACCAGACAGGAGGCCTTGGATGAATTACTTAACCTCCTTGAGCAGTTTCCTCATAGTAAAGCAGTAAAAATACCCACGTCACAGAGTTGTAAAGTCCGGGGATGGATGTGAGGCAGAGCAGGCCCTGGATAAAGCACATCTTTTAGGGCCATCTAACACTGTGGTGGTGGGGCTCCTCCCAGGCGGAAGAAAACAAAGGCAACAACACAAAGTTGGCGGAGGAGTTGGGCCAGGGCACCTCTCCAGGTCAGGCGGACTTGGCACGTGACTTGTTGCCTCCCCATCCTCTACGCTTAGGCTCTCAAAGGCCTCAGCTCAGAGCACTGCCCACTCTGGGGCCCACTGGCCTTGAAGACCGCAGCATTTCTGAAGCACATGGGGGTGAGCCTTGTGGGGGGGCCCGGCTTCAAGGCTACTGGCGGCAGGAGGCTTGGGATTCAGGGCCCTCCACATCAATGCCTCCCTTTCTTTAGATCCAATGCCTGTGAGGGCTGGGACATGCTCCCTCCAAGAACAGCAATCATGGATGTTGAAGAAGTCTGCTCAGATAACTGAGACACCCCTCTTCCTGGGGGCGTGCCTCTGCTTCCAAAAAGCCGGTAACAAGAGTAAAAGGAAACTTGCTAGACGTCCCGGGAGAGGATGATTCCTGGGCTGGGGGAGAGGGTTCCATTCTCAAGTGGCAGGAAGGGACTTGGGCACATCTATCACCGTGGAGAGAGGAAAAGAGGCACCCCCAGTCCCTGCAATGCTCCCATGTAGGAGAGTCAAACCCAAAAAGTTCTTTCCATCAGATCTCTTCCTCTGCATCCCTCCCTTCTCACCAGGGCTGATCTGGTCCTCCCACATACTTTTCACTAGGGTCCAGTTGTGCCTTTGGGATTCCACAGCACAATCCCAGACACCTCAGTGGGCATCCCCAGAACTGGGACTTGAGCACTAGAGCAGATGAGTCATCAGAGACCTTCACTAGCCTTGGCAAAGGCACCTCCTACCCCCACTCCAACGTGGTACTTTGCCCACTTGGAGCAGCTGACCATACGCAGTGTGTGGATGTGGAGGTGGCTGGGCATGGAAGGGCTCTCCAGTACACGAGTTAAGGTATGAAAAAACAGAATTCCTCCAGTCAAACATCCTGATGCCTGAGATCCAACCAGAGCCTGGAAGCAGTGGTCCCACTGGTCCTGTTTGGCCCCCTGCAGCCTACCTGCTCCTTTGTGGGCAGAAAGCCACTGACAGCTGTTCAGGGCTTTTCTTACACCCGGGCTTCCTCCCACCTGTGCCCCTGGTGAGCCAGACCCAGAGGTCTGGCACTGAGGCTCAGTGGGGTTGTGCCAGGGATACAGGGCTAAGAGCCTGATTTGACCAGTCCTGGAACCAGAGACCAAAGCTGAAAGGAGGGAGGGAGGGACCCAGGTGGAAACTTGGAACTTTATTAAATACTCATTCACCCATTTGCCACCACCAACCAGAGCAGGAAAAAAAATTATCAAAATGGAATTTTAAAAAACCAAACCAAACAAATGAAACCCAATCCCCAGTATATACAGGGCTAACTCCCTGCCTCTCTGCCACAGAGAGGACAGGGGGCAACTGGGGGCGGGTGGGGCTGGGCACCTTTTCTCCAGCCACAGGCCCCTGAGCAATTCTGACTATGATGGCAGGAAATCCCTGCTGCCAAATGGCCAGGCATCTTGGCAGTCCTCCAGGGAGGTGGTTATTGCTGGGAGGAGCAGGGCTGAGCCTGCTCTGCCCCTACTGGGCTGAAAAGCTGTCTGCCCCTTCCCCTGGTGGGCAGTGACCAGTCAGAATAGAGGACCAGTCCCCACAGCAGTCCCAATTGCCACCTGAGAAGGGGAGTGGACTGAGGGCAGGAAGGTTGTTCTCTGGAGGAAGGAGGGTGGGCACCCAGCTGATTCTGAGGGGAGGATGCCCCAGTGCATCCTGGTGACCAGCTCGTCCTCTTTAGCTCCTGAGGATGACACACTCCCCCGATTCCAGCTGTTCGGTCTTCCTCTTGGGCAGGGCCCCTGGACCCTTCAGTGAGGCTGTTTTCCTGTCGCCTTCTCACCCCGGAGACCTATGTGGCCACCTTCTATGTGTCAGCCACAGCCCGGGCTCTTGGAAGCAAGGATGCCTGTGTGGCATGGCACCTCCTCCAACACGGTGTGGGACCCAGCTCCCTGGGACTCAGCAGCCGTTCTCGGGCTCTGTAGCCTCCAGGGTCACGGCCCCTTGCTGCATGGCAGCGGTGGCTACACTGATGGCCTCTTCTAAGGTCTGCTGCTCCTCCAGCTGTGCAGAAGGGGGTGGAGAAGGAAGGAGAGAATGAGACACTCCCCACTACAGTCTAGTGCTCGTCAGTATGTGGTCTACTTTTCTGAATCCCCTCCATCCACTCAGTGCCACATCCTGAGCAGTTAGTAGGGCCCCAATTAACAGGAAGTTCACTGACTAGAGTCCTAGCAGGCTAAGCGTGGCCAGGGAGCCACAGAATGGTCCATGGTCAGAGAGTTGGGCCTGATCACAGAAGGGAATGACTGGCTGGAGGGGACCTTAGTCATCATCTACTTTAGCCCCACTTGTTTTCCTGATGAAGAAACAGACACACGGAGAGATAAGGGGTTTAGACGACCACGTGTGTTGCCATCGAAATTATTCTAAAGGCCAGAGGGGGCTTCACCACTCTGCTTCAGTCAAGAAAGAGCCTGAGACAGGTGTGTGGATGCAGGCAGAAAGGGATTTGTCTTCTGAAATGAGCTCTTTTTGGGCCGAATGCCCTTCTCTTCAACATCTCTACCTCATTCATTTCCCTCCCATCCTTATTCCTTTCTCAGGGTATTGGACCTCTACACCCACCTGCACCGCAATGTGCGTTCCGTTGGCTGTGGCCAACAGTGCCACCTGTTGGTGATGAAGGGATGCTACACTAGAGTCTTCGGCCACCACAGCCCCAGAGGTAATGATTGTAACCTGAAATATAAAAGAAGGTTTTCCTAACCCACCTACATTACTCTCCCTCCCCCAATCCAAATAAAAATGTCTTAAGCAAGGTGGCTAGAAACAAGCCAGAAAGGGATGGATAAAACCACTATAGGTCAGATTAATTAGCACAGGGCTCAGAGCTTAGTGAGATGGTATTTTTCTCTTAGAGGCAACTTAATTTAGGGATTTTTGAATCATAGAAGGTTAGAGCTGTCAAAGGCCCAAAGATCATTTAATCCCCTCATTTGGAAATGGACTGGTCCATGGAAAAGTGACTTGCCCATGATAGCAAAGCCAAGCAAATTAGAAGTAGATCAAGATTTAGAAACTGTCTCATGACCCCCCGTGAAACTCTTTTCGAGAGGAGAGTTGCTGATGGCCCAGAGGAGCCGCGGGGGGAGTCTAGGTCCTGTAAAGAAGGCATGACTAAGTCAGCCTGCACCGTAACGCCCACCCCACACAAAGGAAGGACAAGAGAACAAGAAACCCCAAGCAAACCGCCTGGTCATACGGGCTGCGTCTGCGTGCCATCAGCGCTGACCATGGTGACCGTATGTGTGCCAGATGTGGCAAGGTCATCGTCCTCACTGGGTATGGTGAGGGTGGTGCTGCTGTGCTGGGTCACCATGCTGATAGCGCTCCCCAGGGCCTGCAGGTCTTCCGGGGACAGGCTGACCTGCCGATAGGAAGGAAGATGAGCTGGCAGTGCAGCGGAAGGTTGTGTGAAAGCCCCTAGGTGGACATACCTGCTCTCCCAGACAAGGGTAGCTCACCAATAAGCTAGCCAATTAGCTTCAAGTTATAGAGGTGTAGGGGGACAGGGACAAGCGAGTAAAACAGGTCTCAGGTTGCAAAAAGCTGGCCACTTCTATTTACCACCGCTTTACCTTGGGGCTCTGCTCCATGCAGTTTGGGGTCTCGACCCAATTTAATCCTCATGTCAACTCCAAAAGACAGAAGTGCACTTGACAGTGAGGGTGCTGACAAGGGTCATGTTATACTGCTGGCTAGAAACTCTAGCTTCCAGACCCCATGCCATGATCTGGCCCCCACATCAACATGCTTCTCTTGAGAAGGATATCCAAGTGTCTCACTCAGACGATCAGGACCTGTCAGCCTCCATGTAAAGGGGAAGCTAGTGACTGCACTCTAAAAGTTCCAGAGGTTGAGGTGAAAGCATGAGGAGGAGAGGCTGGCTTACAAGACTGGCTACCCTCAGCCTCAGCTCCCTGAGATCCACAAGGCTAAAAAGAGAAACTGGGTAGAGGTGGGGCTGTCAGAACTTCGGGACTCCCCAGAGAGAGAGAGAGAGAGAGAGAGTACCAACCAGAGCGGCCCACCGCACTCCTTCCCCAGGGCCTGTACCTGCTGGGCACCATCCTGAGTGATCAGAGCCACCTGGGGGGCCCCGTCCTCCTCGGTCACCATGGCCACTTGGGCTGGGATGGCATCACCTTCTTCTTTCACCTCCGAAAGGTAAGCAATGCGTGGTCGTTTGGGTGGCAGGCTCTCCTCGGCTGCACACGCGGCTAGGAGAGGAAAGCCCAGGCTTACATCTGCCACCAGCTGGCCGCGGGAGGCCTGGCTTGTCCCCCCTCACACCTCCTATCCACACCCCTCACCCTCGAGCTGCTGTTGCTCATAAAGGGCCTGCTCGCTCTCCTCCGTGGCCTCCAGCTCGCCGTGGGCGCTGCGCTTGTGCATGGCCAGGGTGGAGGTCTGTCGGTACGTCTTGCCGCAGGTGCTGCAGGTGTAGGGCTTGCAGTGTGTGTGCACCACATGGTGCTTATACAGGCTCGAGTACTCGGTGAAGCGCTTCCCGCAGCCTGGTACCGTGCAAACGTATGGCTTCTCCCCTGGGGACACTGAGCTGTGAGGGGGGGTGGGAACTGGGGCTGGCAAGGGGAAAACTAAGGGGATGGGAGGGGGAAACAGGGCTGGTGGAGCAGGAGCCAGAGGGAGGGAGAGGGACTGACACCCAGGACTCTGAAAAGACACAGCTGGAGATAATGGCCAGTGGAACACAGAGGGGACAGAAGTGTGGGACCACTGAGCCCAGAGATGAGGTAGGGAGAAAATGGGGAGATGAGGGAAGGCTGGGTGAGTGAAGGCACTGGCGGGGGCCGCTGGGGGCTTGGAAAGTTGAAGGCTGTCAACAGAAGAGGCAGGAGATGGGGGTAACCGATGTTATCAGGTGCGATGGGAAAGTGAGGGGACACATGTGGCCGAGAGGTGACACAGAAGGCTGGATGAGGGATGTGACACTGGGGAGGGTGAGGATACACAGGAGTCATATGGACAGTGGAGGCGGTGAGGAGGTAGGGTGACATTTCACTCTGCTTTTCCCCCCTCAAGACTGACCCTGGCCTTTCCCCAAGAGCTCAGGTGTGGGGAGCAGGCAGGGAGCTGAGAGAGCTAGCTGTATGTTGGACTTAACCAGGGAGGAACCGCTCACTTCAAGTGAGACCGTGGTTCTGGCGATATGGCCGGAACCACAGAACCCCCTCTCCCCGCCCATGGGCCAGCCTGGACTGGCCAGCAGAAGGGCTCTGGGCTAGGAGCCGAGACCATTTCTCAGGTCAGAAAGCCTGCGGTTGAGGGGGCTGGGGCCTCAGAGGGGGTGCTTCTCGCATGCCAGCTGGCCCACCTGTGTGGATGCGCACGTGATTCTTGTAGTTGGTGGCACTGGTGAAGCCCCGGCCACAGTGGGGCTCGGGGCAGGTGTAGGGCCGCTCGCCTGTGTGGGTGCGCACATGTACCTTGCGGATATTTGATGTGGTGAAGGAGCGGCCACAGCCCTCAAAGGGGCATCGGAATGGGCGTTCACCTGTGGAAATGGGGTGGGTGAGGGGGACCGCTCAGGAAGGGAGGTTGTGCCAGAGTGAGGAGCTCCAGGTCCAAATGTGAACAGGGCAGGGCCCAGCCTACCAGTGTGGGTCCGGACGTGCTTCTGCAGGTCTCCTGAGGTCTTGAAGGCCTTGCTGCACAACTCCTCTGGGCACTTATATGGCTTCTCACCAGTGTGGGTGCGCACATGGCTCTTCAGCCCATATCCTGTCCACATGTGGGAGGGAGGGATGAGAAGAGGCTCTGTGGGGCCTCATCCCCCTCATTATCCTAATTCAGAGGTTCTCCACCTTAAGGTCTGCTCCAGCCCTCCTCAGGCACAAGAAGCCTATGTCGACCTCTCTCCCAATCCAGCCTGGGCACATAAGAGGGGCTAGAAAAGCCCACACTTTACTCTTCAGGGGAGCCAGTGCCAGTCTAGAACAAGGGTCTGAGAGCTACGGCTAAAGGTTTCAGAGGGGAAATGAAGGCCGGAGAGATGCAATGGACCAAATACCCCACAGCTGATGCAAGAGGCGGGGGGTCTCTCTACCAAGCCCCCAGGCTCCTTTGGCTGGCCTGGCTTATGCTGCCTCTCACTTCCATAACCGGGTTTCTTCCAGAGACGGCACCCTACAAGACAGAGTGCTCTGACAGCAGTCTCTCTAGGAAGGCAGGAAATTCCCAAAGCGAATCTAGAACTCTCTGTCCTCAACGGGAAGCAGGCCACCTTTAGTCTTCTTTCAGGTAAGTTACCTGTGGCAAAGGCCTTTCCGCAGCTGGGGAAATCACACCTGTACGGACGGTCACCCGTGTGAGCTCTTTCATGCACCTGTGGGGACAAGCAACCATGGGATTCAGAGGGACGAGGGTAGGAATATGCTCTTTGGTTTTCTTTAGAGCTCAGAGCATCAGTACTGGCCACTACCTTTACTTTGCCTCTTTAGCTGAGAGGCCACCTCCTCCAGAGGGCACTCTCTGATTCTCTTCCTTCCTGCACATGTGTGTCACAGGCCCCTGGGCTGACATTTCTGTACACTCATACCTTCCTTCCAGTAGCCAGTGAGAAACTTGAGAGCAAGGACTCGTTCTAGTTAACACAGGAAGGTGAAATTACAGCCTGGGCGGGGCAGGGGAGGAACAGCAAGGCTGAAAGCTGTGTGTGACAACCTTACCTTTAAGTGATGAGCAGTGGTGTAGAGACGCCCACAGCCCTTGTAGCCACAGCGGAATGCTCTGTCCCCAACCTGCTGTCCTTTGCCGTTATGGGGAGCCTGGCTGTCATGCAGAACCTGAGGAAAAAAATCTTGAGGTTCCTGTATGTATTCTCTCTCTTCAATGATGAAAGGGAAGAGGTAGGATATAGGGCCCAGCTGACAGCTCATAACCCAATAAATAGGGTTAAACCTGCCAGAGGGAGAAGGGCAACCTGGGATGATAGATCCAGACAGACAGGAAATACACAATGAAGCACCCTACAGAACAAACAGCGCGGGCATGTGAAGTCACCACCCATCTCTAACAGATAGAGGGAGGGCTAAATGTCACAGGGGCATGACAGCTATGGAAGAAAGGGCATCCCCTAGACAGCTAGGGTAAGGTGGCCTTTCAGGCCACCCCCGAGTGAGGCTGAGATTCAGCAGCCCCCACTTTTGGCCACACACACTTCAGAGGCCACAGCTCTGGACAGTGTTATCCTCTGATGGGAGGAGAGCCCTCCCTCCCAGTGGGAAACCTGTGCTCAGAACGGGCATTCACAAGGGGCCTGCTGTGGGGATGAACTCACCTGGGCTCACCAGAGTGAGGTGACCATAAGCAGCAAGCTGCAGAAGTGCCCAGGGCAGGCCAAGGCAGGGGCCTGCAGGTCCTCGCCAGAAGTCTAAGCTCTAACTATAGCCCCCAGCTGACGGGCAAGTCCTTCTCTGTCATGTCTACTGGGAACATTGCTAAAGCCACCTGCTTCACACCAGCCTCGGGCCTCAGGGAGCCCTCACTGCTCTTCTGCTTTCCTGGGCCAGATCCTGTAGGGACTGTCCCTTAGTATTTGTTTCTGGGACACTTTGGCCTTCCCGGGAGCACCGAAACAGAACTCTGGAAGTTATGGGGAGTAGGGAGCAGATGGGTGAGGCCAAATTCATGGCAAGGTCTGTCTAGTCAGCTCCAGGTCTGGAGGTCAAGCAGCTGACAAAATTTCATGGACACTTAAGCAGCTGGTGAGTGGTGGGGGAGTGTCACAGGCAGCCAGGCCTGCTTGGCGGGCTAACCCACTCAGGTGTTTGGATTTCCCATGTCTCACTTGCTCTCAAGGGAATCAAGGAACTTCAGGGTTGGAAGTGACCTCTGAAGTCATCTAGCTCTATCTCATCCTCCCAGAGGAACGAGCTGAGGCCTAGGAGTGGAATGACTTGCTCAAGGTTAGACTAGGCAGAGGCAGAGCCAGCATGGATCTCAGGGCTCATGACTCAAAGCCCAGTTGTCTTTCTAACAGCAGCAAGTCTCAAATATGGCTTCTAAAATACACCACAGGGAACGGTGGCAGGAGTGGGCGTAGCCCTAAGTGGTCCGCTCTAAACTTTTGTGCTTCATTTTGATAAGACAAGAGAATTTCTTCTCCTTTAACATAGCCACATAGTTTTATTATAAAAACAACTCACCCCAGTCTTTGGGTAACACTAGTGCTCCAGGGAGCCCCACTGTGTCCACCCTGAGGCTCTACAGCTCATCCTAGTGAGGCTGCACTCCAGTGTGGCATGCTCAGAGATCTCTGTGCCCTCTTCCCCCATGGGCAGGACCCTAGCTCCCACGGAGAGAGCGCTGACTGTTGACACTGGGAGAGCCAAGATCCTTTTCCCTCACAGCTAAGCTACTGTGTGGGCCTTGTGTTCCAGGAAGCTCAGGTGCTCTGTTGCATCTGCC
The DNA here is from genome assembly GCF_018350215.1 of Panthera leo. Taxonomy (NCBI): domain Eukaryota; kingdom Metazoa; phylum Chordata; class Mammalia; order Carnivora; family Felidae; genus Panthera; species Panthera leo. Next base: position 33,704,872 of record NC_056683.1, on the reverse strand, counting down.
CTTGTCATTGCCTACTGAGGTTATTTTTCCAAATGGCTACGTGAGTTGCAGAAAAGAAATAAATACCAGAACATCTGACCTCAGTGGCCTGGAAAACTATTAAAAGTCACTGGCAAGGGCATTCTCAGTACAGAGGATTATTACAACAGCAAAAGTGAAGCTGGGTCTAAATTGCCACTCTACAGATGGCACCATTTCTTACAGCCGCCTTCCCTCTGCAGAAGCATCATAAGCCAGGGCAAGTGTCAACAGCTGTTGGTGGCCCCATGTTATGCACACCCTGGATGGTGATGTGAGAGATGAGTCGGGGAGGCAGCGTGGAGGGACAAAGGGGGTAGTTCAGGCCACGCCCAAGCACAGGATGGCCCTCGTCCCCTAGGGTGGTGGCAGTTTTGGCCAAGGGAGCTGATGGGCAGCATCAGGCTTTGTGAGCTCACCTTGCTGGCATACTGCTCCAGGGCCACCACTGTGTCTGCGCTGAAGCCCTCATCGTCCTCTGCGGCCAGGTCCTCCAAGCCCACCTCTGTCTGCACGGCCAGGATGGCGCTGTCTGACGGCACAGCCACGGGGTGATGAATGTAGGCAGTGGAGCCGTCTTCCAGCTGGACGGCCTCCAGGGCACTGGGGTCATAGCCCTCTGCAGGGAACACGCGGTTAGCCCAGATGCTGCACAAGGGCAAGAGATACAGCTGGGACCCTGGCTTTAAGGTAACGAGAGGTACATATATCAAGGAAGGTTTCAGCATCTCCTGGTCCTTCACCTTGGTGATTCACTCTGGCTGGACCTCCTTCTGGGGCCACCTCTCCTGAGGACAAGGTCTCCTATGGGGCACTGACTGGGAACTCACAAGCTCCATGAGCACCTGAGGGGACCATCATCATCTTGGCCTAGATGACCCTAAGAACCTCCTAACATCACCTCCTCTAATTCCCTCCAGGCAGCACAGCATCCAGAGGGATCTCTGCAGGACACATATGAGATCGTGTTATCAGATGGTTCAACCACTTCCCACTGGTCTCAGGATAAAGACCAACAATAAAGCCCTTATCTTGACACTCAAGGCCCAGTGCACTGGCCCCCGCCTCTCTCATCTTACCCACCCCCCTCCTCTACCTTCTGGCCTTCAGCAGTTCCTTCAAACATGACATTCTTCCTCCTCCCATCTCTGAGCCTCACACGCTGTTCCTTCCTTCTCTTGGGAGTACAGAACCCTCCCTGCCATCCCTCTTCCCCCAGCTAAGTCTACCCTTTAGCTCTCAGCCCAAGCATCACTTCCTCAGAGAAGCCCTCCCTGAGCTGGATCTCCACTTGGGATGATCTGTTCATTGGTGACAGCATGTCTCACTTCTGTTTCCTACACTAGACTCTAGAAAAGCAGGGACTGTGTCTGCCTTTGTCCTCTCTTGTACACTCCACACCTAGCACAATGCCTGGCATGCAAGAAACTACTTGTAGAAGGAATAAACCGTTATTCCTCATTACCTTAGAGGCTTCAGTCTTTTTTTTTTTTTTTTTAATATTTATTTTTGAGACAGAGTGAGAGACAGAGTGCAAGTGGCAGAGGGACAGACAGAGGGAGACACAGAATCTGAAGTGGGCTCCAGACCCCAAGCTGTCAGCACAGAGCCTGATGCGGGGCTCGAACTCACCAACAGTGAGATCATGACCTGAGCTGAAGTCGGACGCTTAACCGACTGAGCCACTCAGGCGCCCCACAGACTTCAGTCTTAAATGTCAGTTAAGTTTTTATTCTTGGTCTTGGATCATGTCCTTGGGTCCTGTTTAAAGCCCTAAGACTTTGTGGCTGTGCTAGAGCTAAAGCTGCCATTGAGGCCCATGCTATTGAGCCCCAAGGCTCAGTTTCCTGGAGGCAGAAACAGCCGCTGATATAGTCTGGACCAGGGAAGGTAAGCGAGACCAGGGAGGGTAGGCGAGACAGTCAATCCAGGTGAGTTTAGGACTATAGCTCCCATGTCTATGCCCCGACCTCTGCCAATTATGCCTCCCTTCCTTCCTGCCACTCACGGTGACTGTGACCCCACCTTTGGGTGTGCGGTGTATGTAGGCCATGCTGCCATCTTCCAGCTGCACAGGTTGTCCATCCTCAAAGGAAAGAGGTTCTGTAATGAGAGCAATGCTTGCCTTTCTCTGGAGCTTGGTGCCTGGGAAGGGTCCCTCAGTGGGGGCTGCCTGGCCTCCCTCCATCTGGTAGAGGTGCCTTGGCGTGCTCTCACCTTTCTGCACCGTCACTTGGTGAATGTATGCAGTGGTCCCATCCTCGAGCTGGATCACCTGCCCTTCAAGCAGCTTCTCTCCTGTGAAGGTGGAAATGGAGAGAAGCAGATTAGGCCCCAAAGAGGTGGAAGGGACACCTGCCTGCTTCTAGAAGAGGCCTGCTTGAGGCATAGTCTGCCTGTCTAAGCACAGGTAACATGTCCCCTGCTCCCTGCTTCCCTGGGCCTGGGCCCCAGAGGTACTACACATGAAGACATCTCACCACGAGGAACCTAACAGCTTCCAACAGAATCCTTTCTTCTCACTCAAGGAGGAGCAACTTCATTTATTATTCTATCCATGCCCGGTGAAGTGGTGACTTCCAACCTAGTAGTAAGTTTCTGAGACTGATCTAGAGAACAAAGAATGCCCTGAAAAATACATTCCTCATCTGCCACTGTGGCACCATGCCCAGAACTAGACCTTCTAATAAGGCAGTATAGCTTAGTGGTTAAAAGCAAGAGGCTTTGGGGGCGCCTGGATGGCTCAGTCAGTCAAGCATCCGACTCTTGGTTTCGGCTCAGGTCATGATCTCCTGGTTCGTGGGTTCGAGCCCCAAGTAGGGCTCTGCACTGATAATGCGTGCTTACCTGCATGCACTCTCTTTCTCAAAATAAAGAAAGAAATTAAAAAAAAGAAAGAAAAAAGAAAAAAGAAAAAAAGCAAATGGCTCTGGAACAGCTTTGCCTGTTAACAGCTTAATAGCTGTGTGTTCTTAGTTTATTTAACCTCTCTGTGCCTTAGTTTCCTTCTCTTCAAATGAGGATTAAAAACTGTGTCTTCACTGGGTTGCTGTGAGGGTTAAATGAGTTAATGAGTAGAAGACAGTGACAGGAACATGGTCAGCCCTCAGTAAGTCTGTTTTTATCATCATAAACCCAATCTGCATTTTTGAAGGAATAGAAAATAAAGCAACAGGGAGCTTATGTGTGAATGCAGCTGTCATGCTACTGCGTATCCTCTAGGTCTTATTCCATTGCTGCTGTGGGGAATGTCTCCTTCATTCACCTCTGACATTTTTTCTTCTTTTCTCAAGTAGGCTTCGCACCCAGTGCGGAGCCCAATGTAGGGCTTGAACTCACCACCCTGAGAACAAGAGTTGGACGAGTAACTGACTGAGCCACCCAGGCGCCCTGACCTCTGACATTTTCCTTTCAATTTTCTTATAAAAAGAAAAACAAACCCGACTCACCTAAGGCAACCAGCAAGCAGTATAGAATATAACAAGACTCCAGAGTTCCTGAGATATTTCCCATCTGTTATCTCAGATGCTTACTGGGGAGCACCTCTAAGAGCAACGGACTCTTCTGTTTAGAAGTAGAATTAGGCCTCTCCTCACGTCCAGTGAATTTCCAAGGGGACGAGAGGGAAAGAGTGAGAAAGGGAGGAAGGGAGAGGGAAGAGTTCATGCCAAGTGGTTTGCTTATTCCTTTCTTCCCGAGCTTCAGGTTTAGGAATTTGAGTTCTTATGATGTGGGAAAAGGACCAGGCAGCTGCTTCTGGCTCAACTCTCTGCTACCTCCCCCGTCAGAAGAATCCCCAAAGTTGCCTCCACACTGAGTCTTCTCGGGTCTGTAACCAATAGTTCTACAAGCCAGCCAAAGGCAGGTAAGGCAGAGACAAAGGTAAGAAGTAGGAGAAAGGCAGTTAGGGTGCGGGAGTGGGATCTCCCACTTCCCTCCCACCAGGAAGCCATGGGCTTCCCCGCATCTAACACTTTATCTGTTGTGGCAAGGGCACCACACTTGGGGTTCTGAGAGCATTAGCAGAACTTCTGCTAGTACAGTGGCTATTGCTTCAAGGCAGGAGACAAAAGGTTGAGGAGAGTTATTGGAGAAAAGGTTTCAACCTAGAATCACCTCTCATACCAGAGACAACAATGGGGAGAGCCAGGGGCAGGGAGAGCAGTTCACATCCCACCTCATATCCCATTATGGAGAGGTGACCAGATGTTCCTGTTTGCCTGGAACAGTTTCAGTGCATTTTTATTCATAGCACACTCTTCCACCCTCAAAAGTGTTGGGCCTGAATAACACGTTTTGTGCCTACCCTAATTACAGATAAGTCTCATAAAATTTCAGGGCTTCCTGCTGCCTAAGCTGGACTCAGAAGGAGCTGCCTGCCAACAAAGATGAAAGCACCCTGGTCAGGAGCTTCAGAGGAGCTCACCAGGGAGAGACATGCCTTTCAGAACAGTGTGGTTCCAGCTCCAGAAGGCCAGCGCGACCCTCAGGAGTGTGCAATCTGTTGTGTGTGAGTCTGCGTACACACACGTGCACACATTGCAGCACCGTGCAGGAGCCAGAGAACAGGGATGGGAGAAAGCTATAAATGGGGACGTGGGGGAGGCAAAGAGACCCAGACATAAGAAAAGAGGGTGGCTTTTTCAGGCCAAGTGCGGCCACTTGCTTTTTATTCATTCACTCGACCATTAATTCACAGCAGAAGACCAAGTCACGAGAAATAATTGGGTCTGTGCAGCAGCCACAGCCATGTCTATACTTCCTAAGTTCTTCCATCCCACTGAGACTGTAGCGGAGGGGCAACATCTATGATGGGAAGTCTGCAAACACACAGTTTTGGGCTTCAAAAGTATTCCAGGCACACCTGGGTAGCTCAGTCCGTTGAACATCCGACTTCGGCTCAGGTCATGATTTCATGGTTCGTGGGTTCAAGCCCCACATTGGGCTCTGCACTGACAGCACGGAGCCTGCCTTGGGATTCTCTCTCTTCTTTCTCTGCCCCTCCCCGACTTGTGCTTTCTCTCCCTCTCAAAATAAATAAATAAACTCTAAACAAACAAAAAAAGGTATTACAGGAGCACCTGGGTGGCTCAGTTGGTTAAGTGTCCAACTTTGGCTCGGTCATGATCTCAGTTCGTGAGTTCGGGCCCTGCATCAGACTCTCTGCTGTGAGCACAGAGCCTGCTTCAGATCCTCTGTCCCCACCTCTCTGCCCTTTTTCTGCTTGTGCTCTCTTTAAAAAATAAACATTAAAAAAAAAAATATTCCAGACAAGTTCCACTCTCCAGAAAACAAAGCCAACCAGACCCACACATCATAGACAGTTCTTGACAAACAACCTTTCCAGAAGGCAACCCTTCCCCCCATATTGTCATATGGAAAGAGCTTGCTGATGAGATTAAGGGGCCTCTTTGTCGTCATCAGGAAGCAGACAATTTAAAATAAAATTAACAAACAATTTATCTGTACACTTGGAAATTAAAACACACTTTCACAATGTATTGAAACGAAGGAGGGTGATGTTGTAATGACAGTCCTTCATGAGGATGTTCACAGAGTCTAAATTTATTTTGAGAGAGAGTGCGCTCGCATGCGCGAGACCAAGTGGGGGAGGGGCACAGAGAGAGGGAGACAATCCCAAGCAGACTCCTTACTGTCAGTACAGAGCCAACGTGGGGCTCAAAATCACAAACCATGAGATCATGACCTGAGCTGAAGTCAAGAGTTGGATGCTTAACTGACTGGCCACCCAGGCGTCCCCCCGCCCAATCACAGAGTCTAGAAGAGGCAAAATAAAGGGTAGGAACAAGGCAATGTTTGCCCAGTGTTGTCCAAGGCAGGCCATCTGGTGGGCCTGAGAATGCAGGTGGGAAAGGAGGCTGTCATGACTGTGCATAGGCCCTGCCCTTCAATGACAGTCAGTTCTCACTCCATGTCCACCTTGATTTTCAGTTCCTTGAGAATTGAATTTCAGGTGAATCCAAATTTCAGATAAACAATGAAGTCTTTTTTTTTTAGTGTTTAGTGTTATTATTTTACTATTTTTAAATATTTATTTATTTTTGAGACAGAGAGAGAGCAAGCATGCGCAAACAGGGGAGGGGGACAGAGGATCCAGAGCGGGCTCTGCACTGATAGCAGAGAGCCTGATATGGGGCTCAAACTCACAAACCACATGGCCTGAGCTGAAGTTGGATGCTTAGTCAATTGAGTCACCCAGGTGCCCCTATTTTACTATTTTTAGTATTCTGTCCCATGTTTACAAATATCCATCCCATTCAGTATTTGGCACATACTTGTACTACCAAATTATTCATTGTTTATCTGTAATTCAAATTTTTTATTTTATTTTTAAAATATTTTTATTTATTTTTGAGAGAGAGAGGGAGAGAAAGAGTGTGAGTGGGGGAGAAGCAGAGAGAGAGGGAGACACAGAATCTGAAGCAGGCTCCAGACTCTGAACTGTCCGCACAGAGTCCCACACGGGGCTCGAACTCAGTGACCCACGAGATCATGACCTGAGCCAAAGTCAGACGCTCAATGACCGAGCCACCCAGGCTCCCGTTTATCTGCAACTCAAATTCAATGGTATACCCCGTATTTTTATTCCTGGAAACCTGAGTGGGGCCTGAGGCATGAGATCTATAACTGGGTGTCCCCCTCTGTGCCTAACCTTGCTTGAAATAAAATAAACTGCTTCTAGAAAGTACTGAGAAACTGGACAGGGAATTATTTGAAGAGCAGGAAGTTATAACCACCACTGTGTTCATTCGTTTCCACAGGTTTTATGAACTACTCTTCACATGTAAGGAATCCTGCCTTCCAGAGGTCTTGGTTGCTGCAGCTGGGCTAGTCTGATTTTCTAGGCTGGCCTGCCTGGATGGCACTTTATTTTAAAGCGTTCCCTTTTTGCCAATTACCTCAAGAAATTCTCATGCAGAGTAAGTTGTGGCATGCAGGTGGGAGGACAGAGTGGGGGTAAGACTCTTAGAAGGGGACACTCCTCTCCAGAGGCTGGGGGAAAGGGCAGGATTCTGAGGTACCTGGGAATACTCACCTTTGACAGCTTGCTGGACATAGGCTGTCGTCCCATCACTGAGGGTCACCGTCTGCAGCCCCAAGCTCTCCATGGCAAACTGCTACTTGTATACTCAGACATGAAGTTGGCTTCTGGCCAGCACCAAGAGCCACAGCTGAGGTCAGAGATTTCCTTCTGGGTCACAAGTCTGAGAAAATGGACAGTCAAATTATGAGTTGTATACCTTCCTCCTGCTACAAGGATCTACAAGGAAAGAGTGGATGAGGCCAGCCAAGAAGAAAAAGAGATGAATTCTTCCAAGTATACAACCGTGTTGGTTTTTTATGAAGAAGGTTCAAAACATACCTATTTAAGAATTCTTGAAGTTGAGCACACGACAGAAGCACACCAAACTGTTTGTAAAACCCACTTTTTTTTTTTTTTCCTTTCTGAAGTTTACTTATTTATTTTGAAGAGAGGGAAAGAGTGCTCTACTGGTGCAGAGCCCAAAGTGGGGCTTGAACTCACGAACTGTGAGATCATGACCTGAGCCAAAGTCAGACACTTAACTGACTGAGTCACCCAGGTCCAATCAAAACCCATCTTTAAATTCACTCTCCTCAGAAGGAAGCCCCGTTGAAGGCAGGCTGCCAACCCCAAGCTGCTGATTCTCTCTACACATTCTGACATCTCTCCCATGCTCAGATCTATCCATCCACTGGCCTTGCTGGCCATCATCAATGAATATCTCACAGGCATCACTAACAGAATGAGTCCCCAACAGAACTCACAATGGGCTCCCCAGAACTGTTCCCCTTCCAGTAGTCCCTATGCCTGGACTGGCATCTCTGCCCACCCAAAATTGGTGGGGTCATCCTTGATTCTTCCTTTTCCCTCAAAAATCTCGATACACCACTATCTGACACCATACACAAAAATTAACTCAAAATGGATTAAAGACTTGAATGCAAGACGTGAAACCATAAAACTCCTAGAAGAAAACATAGGTCATAAGCTCCGTGACATGGTCTTGGTTCTAATTTTTTTGGGTCTGACACCCAAAGCAAAGGCAACAAAAGTGAAAATAAATAAGTGGGACTGTATCAAACTAAAAAGTGTCTGCACAGCAGAGGAAATCATCAACAAAATGAAAAGGCAACCTACCGAATGGGTGAAAATATCTGCAAATCATATATCCAATAAGGGGTTAATATCCAAAATAAAGAACTTATATAAGTCAACACCAAGAAACCAAACAATCTGATTAAAAAAGGGCAGGACCTGAATAAATATTTTTCCAAAGAACACATCCAGATGGACAACAGGTACATAAAAAGATGCTCAACATCCCTAATCACCAAAGAATTGCAAATCAAAGCCATAATGAGATCTCACTTCATACCTGTTATAATGGCTATTATCAAAAGACGCAAAATAACAAGCGTTGGGAAGGATGCGGAGAAAACGGAACCCTTGTGCACTGTTGGTGGGAGTGGAAATTGGTATAAAGTGGAAAACAGTATGGAGCTTCCTCAAAAAATTAAAAATAAAACTACCATATGATCCAGCAATTCCACTTCTGGATTTTTATCCAAAGAAAATAAAAACACTAACTTCAAAAAAAATAAAAGCATCGAGCATTATTTACAATAGCCAAGACATGGAAAATACTTAAGTGTCTATGGATGGATGAATGGATAAAGAAAATGTGGAGCATATATAAAATGGGATATTATTTAGCCATAAAAAAAGGAAATCTTGCCACCTGTGATAACATGGATGGACCTAGATGGTATTATGCTAAGTGAAGTAAGTCAAAGACAAATACCGTATGAGCTAACTCAGAAGTGTCTTTAAAAAAAAAGACTCCAAACACCCAAACTCATAGATACAGAGAACAGATTGGTGGTTGCCAGAGGCAAGGGTCAGGGGTGGGCAAAATGGATAAAGAGAGTCAAAAGGTACAAATTTCCAGTTATAAAATAAGCAAATCACGGGGATGTAATGTATAGCATGATTGACCATAGTTAATAACAATACTGTGTTGCGTATTTGGCAGTTGCTAAGAGAATAAATCTTAAAAGTTCTAAACACAAGAGAGAAAGTCTGCAATTATATATGGTGAGGGATATTAACTAAACTAACTGTGGTGATAATTTCACAATATATACAAATATTAAGTCACTATGTTCTACAACCCAAAACTTAGTATAATGTTGTATGTCAATTACACCTCAATTAAAAACAATTTTAAAAAACTTAAGAAGTATATGTACCTATTTCAGGTGAGTATCACCTCTCACATCTTACCATTGTTAAGAGCCTCCTAAAGTATGTCCTCAAATAAACTCTTGCCTGTTTCCTATTCACTTTGTAATACTGTGTCAGAGTGCCCTTAAGAAAAAGTACAGGGGCATCTGGATGGCTCAGTCCATTAAGCATCCTACTCTTGATTTCAGCTCAGGTCATGATCTCATGGTTTGTGACTTCCAGCTCCACCTCAGGCTCTGTGCTGACAGTGCAGAGCCTGCTAGGGATTCTCTCTCCCTCTCTCTCAAAATAAATAAACTTAAAAAGAAAAAAAAAAAGTACAAGTCTACATCCGCTACTTCCTTGATCAAACTCTTGAGTAGCTTGCTATGGTCCTTGGACTCCACCTTGTCAGCATGGCTCCCAGCCATGATAAATCCCTGCAGCCCTGGGCGCTACCTCTTCCTGGTACTCACACTAGAGTCGCCTACTTCGGTACTTATCACTACCTCTTTAACATTTGTTGCCCACACAAGACTTTGGGCCCCAGCCTGGTTTTTGGTTCACTGTGGGCTCTCCACAAATCCTTGTGGAGTGACTCACCGGGTCCTTGTGTGCAGGGAGGGATGTGCTGTAGCGTCCTGCTGGCAGGACTTCCTTTGTACTGGCATACAGCCTGCTTGAGCCAGAGCCCAGACTTATGAAGCCTTGTTCTAGGTTTAGCAGTGAAGATTCTTATTGCCACCCATCCACAGAAACCCCCTGGACTTGGGATTTGGACTGCCTACTTGATTCTCACTGATTTCAATTAGTGCTGCCCAAACTGTTTTCACATCAGGGCACCCAGAGAGAAGGATATTTGTATATGGCAGATGCTGCTATTCGAAGCCAGGAGCAACCAGCTGGGGTTCTGGCAGGCCCAAGGCTGAGCGGGTCAACATTTTTACATGACTATAGCCTACTTGTGACACACCTGTTGGGATGTTCTCCTTTAGACTTGGTGTCCCCACTATCCATAAACATTTACTGAATGGGCCAAGGTACTACTAGCAGTAATAGTGAACAGTGCTGTAGAGCTAACTGTGTACTAGGCATTTTATATATAGTAACTCATTTAATCCTCACAACAATCCTGTAATTAAATAGTATTATCCTCACTTCATAGTTGAGGGAATTGAAGCCTAAGACACTAAGTAACTTGGCTCAAGGTTGCACAGGTAGTAAGTATGAGAAGAGGATTTTGAATCCAGGCTATCTAGCTCCAGAGTATGCTGTCATATACTTTACTCTGTAGCCTAGTACAGAGGTTTTTAGACGGGCGTTTTTAGGTCTGGCGACCTGAAAACACTTTTTTGGCATGTGAGCTTGTGCATTTTTCTGAAAAGAAGGGAGTTTAAGATTGTCATGAGAGTCTTACAGGAATTAAAGGTAAAGCACCACTGGTCTAGATGGGAATTCTGACATCTGACCCATATTATCTGGTCTACTAGGTTCCTGGCAGTGACCCCAACCTTGCCCAGAGCCTTGATAACCACAAGCTCTGGTCCTGGCCTCTCTTGGTCTGCTCCATGACCCTCGACCTTCAGAGTCTTAAGCAGGGAGAGAAATTCTTTTGGTACCCTGCTTCTGTTAACAGCATTGTCAGAAAAAGGATGCATATGAGACCTAGGTCTGGAAACAAAGCAGATTATGGGTTGAAAAAGGATTACAAAATGGCCTCAAATCTTTATGGCTGGCTCCTGTGGCTGCTGCTGCAATAGGTGGTTTAATTCAGCACATCTGTACTCTATTGAGACATTCTGAGGAAAACCTGTGGCATGGTTAAGAACGCAGGTTCTGGAGTCAGACAGCCTGGGCTCTAACCCAGGTTCTACCTCTTTGAAGCTGTGTACCCTTGGGCAAGTAACTGAACCTCTATGAGCTTCAGATTCCACTTGTAAAAAAATGGGGATAATAATAGCACCTTCACAGATTGCTGTAAGGATTAAATAAGGTCACATATGTCAGCATTTAGCACAGTGCTGCCACATAAGAAGTACCCAAGAAAAACTGGCTCTGCGGAGGGGGATGGAAGAAAAACCTAAAGAGAAATGCTTTTGAAGCAATGGGTATTCTTAAACGTAGCCAAATAGTGGAAAGAGCCCTGTACTAGGAATCTGCAGAAATGGTTTCTAATCTCTTTTTTTTTTTTTTTTTTTTTTGAGAGAGGGAGAGAGTGCATGGGCACACGAGCAGGGGAGGGGCAGAGAGAGGGAGAAAGAGAGAATCCCAAGCAGGCTCTGAGCTGAGAGCACAGAGCCTGATGCGGGGTTTGAACTCACGAACCATGAGATCATGATCTGAGCTGAAATCAGGAGTCAGATGTTTAACTGGATTGAGCCACCTAGGTGCCCCTATATTAATTAACTCTTTCAAAATCTTAAAAATAACCCTACACAGAAACAGGTACATTATTTCCATTTTATGGATGCAGTGACCGAGGCTTAGAAGTAATTTATTCCAAGGTCCCACAGCTAGTAAGTGCGGAAGCCAGGATTCAAAGCCAGACTGGCCGGCCCCAGAGTCCATACCTCTCAATATCTGGTGCATTTCTTCCTTCTGCTAATATAGTGTGACACAATGTCAGCACTCAAAACACTTGACTATTGATTGTTTAACTTTCATCTCACCCACTGTAACTTAGACCCAGTCCTCCTGGACCTGACCACAATGGAAAAAGGGAATAGCTGGTAGCCACATTTCCCAAAATAACGCTTCTTAGACTCAAAGAAAACAAATCTCCACTCTTTTACATGTTCTCATGTGCAGGCTAAATATTCAATTTTCCTCCTTAAGCCCATAATATAAACCTTTAAAACAGTCAACTCTTGCTCTGTAACTTTTCCTGATCTCCGATGCTGCCTTCCAACAGAGCCTGGCTGCGGGTGGTGAGAAGGTGTTTTGTGGCTGCCAGGCATATACAAGTGTCTGATTGCCATTTTTCTCCCTTGCCTTTGTGAATCGATGCTCTACTCTGAATCCTTCTGTGCCAGTACTGAACTAACAACAATGATACTGGCAGGGCCAAAGAGAGGCTTGTCACTGTCTCAGGATGGCTGTGACTGAGCATTTCCTGCCTGCACTTGACATTTCAGATTCATAACTCCTGTGGCCTTTTGAGAAAGGATGGAGGGGGAGCAGGGGCAGCTGCTCTGTTTTCTCCTTGTAGGGTATAAGGTTTGCCAGCCCCCCAGTGACCTAAGCTGGGTATTAGGGAGAGACAGACTGGGGGCTGGGGGAGGGGTGGATAATAGCCATGATAAAGGGTAGAAATGAAAAGGAAGTACTCCTGGGGTGCCTGGGTGGCTCAGTTGGTTAAGTGCCTGACTCTTGGTTTCAGCTCAGGTCTTGATCTCAAGTTTGTGAATTCGAGCCCAGCACTGTCAGCACAGAGCCTGCTTGGGATTCTCTCTTCCTCTCTTTTGCCCCTTCCCACTTCTCTATCTCAAAATAAATGAACTTAAAAATTTTTAAAAGAAAAGGAAGTATTTTGGACTCTACCATAACTTGCAGCCAGCTTCTGTTTGTTGACTTTTTAAAATGAACATGGGACACCTGGGTGGCTCAGTCAGTTGCGTGTACGACTTTGGCTCAGGTCATGATCTCGCAGTTCGTGAGTTCAAGCCCCACATTGGTTCTCGGTGCTGTCAGCCCCATGTCAGGCTCACTGCTGTCAGTGCGGAGCCTGCTTCAGATCCTCTGTTCCCCTCTCTCTGACCCTCCCCGGCTTGTGCTCTCTCAAAAATAAATAGAACATAAAAAAAAAAAAAAAAAAAAAAAAAAAGAACTTAACCTGGCTCTGATGCAGGAAATAGCCCTCTGGCTTCATAATATATAAATGTTTCCTAATGTAAAAACATAAATTATAATTTATCTGGAAGAGATAACATTTGGAAAAGCTTTTCAGATACTTTGGATCTTTAGGTCTTTCCACGAAACAAGATGTGCTTCAATTATCTCCTCAAAGCAGAAAAATAAGGGTTATGAAAGACAGGAAACTAAACAGTAGCCACATATTTGTGTTTCTCCACTTTGGCACGGTTCAGATCTAATCTGATCCACACGCAAGCTAGGCTTCGCCTTGACTACAGGCACCTGTTCACTATTCCATCATTTTCTGCCAGTCCAAACTCCTCGGACATTTGAAATAAGGCTTTCTGTACTCTGCTTCAGCCAGCCCAGAGGGCAACTGTATTTAAAGCCAAAAAAAGGAAAAAAAACCAAAAAACAAAATATTCACTTGGCAAGAGAAGAATGTTCAACTTTGGGGGGAAGAAAAGACTTAATTTTCGCTCAGAAAATTCCTCATTTGGAAATAAAAGTTCTCAGAGAGGAAAAAGTGACATTAGGTTGGAAGAGACAGAGGCTCAGCAAGTCAAGTGGCAAACAAATTAGAACCAGATTTGGAAGAGCTGTAGTAAAACGATTCAGTATTTGTTATTATAGAAAAAGACTTCAATGCACACACAAAAACCTTGGTGAAAGAGGCTTGGTTCTGTGGGTTTCCAAACACTAAAGAGAAAACAGGAAATTAATAACAGAAACTTGCACACATTTAAAACATCAGCTAAACATCTCTTTGCAAATGGCACAGTGATTTTAAAAGCCCAAATCACTTTTTAGTGTGGTTCCTATTTAGCTACTACAATTTTATAGATTTGAATTAGTCACAGAAAAGAGTAATTAGGCAAAACGGATTATTTTTAATTCCAAAAGGGCAATGAAAATGCAGACCCCTTTACTGCAGAACAGAATTCATTTAAACTAAAACAGGTAACTTAAAAACTTAATTTTCAGTCATAAGTTTAAGAATTTTAACACCTTAGCTCGTAAACACCCAACACAGAATCACGGCTATTTCAAATCCACCTTTAGTCCACTGAAAAAAAGTCCAGAATAAAGTCATTTTGGAGGGGGTGTACAATGGGTGTACATTATACCAATATGCAAATTAATACAGATATTATCAAGTTACATCGGACTTGTTTCTGGAATTCAGCCTGGGGTCACTGCTGGCTTGAGAAGGGCTATTTGAAAATGAAACATGCCATCAGCCATCAGGAGGAACTGGATCATCATAGTTATTTAGGTACATAGTGTTATTTAAAAAACATCACCCTGGACAAAAAGGTTAAATTTATGCCATCAGTTCATCAAAATGGAACAATACCCAAATCTCAACTAGGAAGAGAAGGTAGTTTTAGCTTCTGAATCAAAAATCAAGGCAAAAGAAGAGTTAGGTTTTAAAAAAAAAAAATCAACATTGGGGAAAATATTGAAGAAAGAAAACATAAGACATGATATTAAAAACACATGCAACTTAAATATACACTTAACAATGGTTAAGATGGTAATTTTTTTTTACATGTATTTTACCACAACAAAAAAAAATTGGGTGAAAAAAAACCACATGCAGACATATACAAACCTCCAATAACAGTCTCAAATTCCCACTAGACAAATAAGGCTATAATATGAATTCATATAAGCAAAAACACTAATAGTAAATAAATAATACAAAAAAGGTTCACTGTCATTAGTAATTAAACTACAAGAAAGAATAATCATGGTGGTATATATTTACTCCATTACCATAAATCAAAGTATTAATATCCAGTAGACAATGAGATACCACTACACGCCTATCAGAATAGCCCAAATCCAAAACAGCAATAACACTAAGTGTTGGCAAGGATGTGGAGGAACAGGAACTTTTATTCATTGCTGGTAGGGATGCAAAATGGTACCGCAAAACAGTACTCTGGAAGACAGTTGGGCAGTTTTTTACAAAATTAAACAGTCTTACCAAATGATCCAGCATTCCTACTCCTAAATGAGTTGAAAACTTATATCCACAGAAAACTAGCACATGGATGTTTATAGCAGCTTTATTCATAATTGCCAAAGGCTGGAAGCAACTAAGATGTCCTTCAATACACAAAACTGTGGTACATCCAGACAATGGAATATCATTCAGTGATAAAAAGAACGACTGGGGCACCTAGGTAGTTCAGTTGGTTAAGCGTCTGACTCTTGATTTTGGCTCAGGTTATGGTCTCAATGGTTGTGAGATGGAGACCCATGTCAGGCTCTGTGTTGGGCTTGGAGCCTGCTTAAGATTCTCTCCCTCTCCCTCTGCCTCTGCCCCTGCCTCCACTTGTGCTCACTCGCTCTCTCTGAAAGAAAGAAAGAAAGAAAGAAAGAAAGAAAGAAAGAAAGAAAGAAAGAAAGAAAAAGAAAAAAGCCACTAAGTCATGAAAAGACATAGAGGAAACTTAAATGCATTTTGCTAAGTGAAAGAAGCCAATCTGAAAAGACTACATACAGTATGTTTCCAACTACATAACTTCTGGAAAAGGTAAAACTGTAGAGACAATAAAAGTATCAGTGCTTGCCAGGGGTGCAGGGGGAGAGAGGAAGGATGAACAGATGGAGCACAGGGCATTTTTAGGGCAGTGAAATGATTCTGTAGGATACTGTAATGGTGGACATATATCTGACGTTGTATATTTGACAAAACCCATAGAATATATAGCACAAAGAATGAACCATAATGTAAACCATGAACTTCAGTTAATAATAATACGTCAACACTAGTTCATCAATTGTAGCAAATATACCACACTAATGCAAGATGTTAATAATAGGAAAAACTGGGAACTGGGGCAGGGAGGGGAGTATATGGGAACTGTCTGCATTTTCTATTCAATGTTTCCATAAACCTAAAAATGCTCTAAGCAATAGACTCTATTAATAAAAACAAAAATCCAAACATCAGTGTTGGCAAGGCCAGGAGGCAGGCACAAATGTGCATTGGAGATGGCACTAGAGACAGCTCCAGGCTCTCCAGGGCACAAACCATCAATGCTTAACCCCACCAGGGGTTAACCCCACGAGGAAAGGTTCAGAATCTGAGATCTAAGAACCTCATCTTCATAATTTATTCCACAAAGAGAATGCACAGAAAACAGCACTACTTGCACAGGATGCTTAAGCCTTTTAAATAAGAACCATGAAGACCATCTGGATTAATGGAAGAAAGTCAACAAACTAACACTAAGTAGTGAGACATAAGGTTGAACATTCACTCAGTTTCAACTTGCAGAAACCTAAACTCCAAGTGAGAGGAGAGGAAAAGAGGCCAAAAAGAAATGAACGGGGTATAACCTTAAAAAAAAAAAAAAAGTCGCTGGAATGGAAAGATACCAGCATGGAGTAGAGAGGTGCTTCTCCATTGGACACTAAACACATTTGCTTGGTTATCAGCTCCTCCCTCTTGGGGTTTCCTTTTATTCTTCCCACAGCCTGCCCATCACTAGCTGTACCTCATCCCTCTGATGTCCTGCAGAGAAAGACATTCCTCCTTTAATTCATGCAGTCTAAGGACTAAGGTAGGGAACTTCTTCCTCTAGAATTTTCCTTCTTTCTAACCACAAGAGGTCTAGTAGTTGTTTTTAAATGTGGTATTCCTCGGGGTGCCTGGGTGGCTCAGTCGGTTGAGTGTCCAACTTCGGCTCAGGTCATGATCTCACAGTTCGTGAGGTCGAGCCCCACGTCAGGCTCTGTGCTGACAGCTCGGAGCCTGGAGCCTGCTTCAGATTCTGTGTCTCCCTCTCTCTCTGCCCCTCCCCTGCTCATGGTCTGTCTCTCTCTCTCTCTCTCTCAAAAATAAATAAACATTAAAAAAAAAATAAATGTGGTATTCCTCAAACTGGGCTGTGTTGTGCTTTGTATGTCTTGTGGCATAGAGTGTCATGGTGGGGCCCTATCATTCAGTATCCTATGGTGATCTCTGGGGAATCTGTATATTCTTCACTCAGAGCAATGTCCATGAGGCTGTGGGGAAACAGGCAGAGTCTTACCTTGCTGGGGACGGGTGGGGAGGGGCAGAGTATACATGGGTACGAACTCTGTGTAGGGCAATGTGGCAGTATCAATCAGAAGTACAAATGTGCCTACCATCTGACCCAGCAGATAGGTCATGTATGACATGTATGTATGTATGTAGACAGAACATGTGGAAAATGACACAGGTCTAAGGTTCGTCATGGCATCCCTGTATGCAGTAATAGCAAAAACATTAAAAGCAGCATAAATGTCTATCAATATGGAATTTCTATACTATGTAGACATAGTTAAATGAGGAAGGTCCTTACATACAAACACACAAAGATCCCCAAAACATATTAAATTTAAAAAATGGCAAAATATAAAACAATGCCTTCTGTATGCTGTCACTGGCATGCAAAAATCTGTAGAAAGACAATCAAGAAATTACTAAGTAGGGTTGCGTGCAGAAGGGTAACAGAGTGACTGGGGAATAGCAACAGAAGGATGACTTTTCACTGGACTTACAGACCAAAAAAAAAAAAAAAAAAGTTAGCCTCATGAATGTTAAATACACAAATGTATTTATATGTTAAATAAACAAATATAAATAAATGAACAAAAAAAGAAACTCTGGAAGCATGCTTTGCATTCCTTTCGTTGGCTACAGGAATATCTACGGTTCTGCATTTGTGAGGCATGGCTAGTCCAGTGCTGACAGCATAGATTCTGTTATACAGCTTTGCAGCAAAACCAAACCTGAAACTTTAGCTTCACGGCTCATGGATCGTATGGAAAGGTGACCAAGCTGAGCATGAGGCAACAGCAAATCTGCACAGGATCTGAGAACAGGTTGGCTCTAGCACGTGTGTCCCCAGCCTGGTTACAAGGGTCAGTCTGGCTGAAGTGGTAGCTAGGCAGGGGCTGCCTTTCTCCCTCACTGCTTCTGTGGCTTCAGACGGTACTTCTTAGGTTGAGAGGACGATTTTCTCAGACAGAGAGAACTCTGGTCTCAGGTACACCCTTGACATCTAAGCCTCAGGTCAGTTCCACAGTCTCAAGGAGCCCCCAGGTCCTTGGTTCTTATCGTAACTGCATGGGTGCCATGCTTTATCAAATACCCCAAAGCAGCAGGGACTCCCAACAAATGAAGAGCGATACAGTGAGAAATAGTACCAAACTAACAAGTTCTATCTGTGCTTCTTGGAGATGAATCATTTACTGAGGGCAAGCCAGGAGTAAATGTTAACCCAGAGGCACCAGAAGAAGTGCTCTGACTTCCAGCTGGTGACAATCTAATGTGCTGTGAGGCTTTGAACGTCACATTCAACATCACAGATCTTTTCCGATTCTGAGCTGTAAGTGAGGAGCCTAAATAGGCCCTTCACTTCTACTGGCAAAACAAAGACAACCGTGAGACCCTCACATCAATACATAGTTCTCTACCTTGACTGAGCGCTGCCAGGGCAAGAGGCATCCAAGGTTTCGTCAGTAGCTTTTGGCCACCAGTTAAAGACAATAGCTTCTGCTGCACTTGGATTTGTATCTCAGTGGTTTTTTCCACTCACCAGGACAAAATTTCCCCATTCTGTTAAATGAAAGATGATGATTACATATCTACTCTAAACAAATTTTGTGGGTGATCTGTCAGTGAAGATGGGCTGTATCCTGTGCTCTTGTTTAGCTGGTCAGAGACTCTCCTTACAATATAAACACTGACATCTAAATGATACATGGATAAACATGGCACAGCGACTATGCTTCCAGATGCAGTGAAGGGATTACTCTGCCACGGTATGTTTTCCTTAAATTGGACTCTTCTAGGGGGAAAATAACACACTCCTACTTTCTGTTATACTGCTTATAACTTGGCGTAATCAGCACCTAACACAGAATGTGTCCACAACTGAGCTCTTTGCTCAAATTTGAATCCTAAATCAGCTCCACTTACTGGGAATTCATTCTAATTGAAACTCTCGAGGCTGGATTTGAAACCATCTACTCCAGAACCACGAGCTCCTTAAGAGAGAAGATCCCAACAGAGGAGTAAACGTTGAGTGAAAGAATGAGGGAGGGAAGGAACGGAGCCCCACTGCCTTAGCTCTGCCCCAGCTCTGCCCCAGCCCCAATGACCACTTGGCCTCACTTGAAACATCATCTTGCTTCATCTCTGACATCCAGTTCACTGTTTTCCCAGACCCAAGTCAGTAACAGGCTTTCCCTGGCTCATGTCACACCAGACCACTGGTGTCTGGCCTGTTTCCTCTGCACTTAGCAGCGAAGCTGCACCAGGCAGCTGGTCTGTACTGTTCCACGAGGGCACAGCTGCATCTTCTCCATCACTGTATCCTCTGTGCCCAGCACACAGCAGGCACTCACTGGGTATTACTTTAGCAAAGGAAGGATGGATTCTTAACACCAACACTGCTAGCTGGCATAGGGCTCAGCAGTTTTCAAAATGCTCTTCGATGTACAGATATGTTATCTTGTTTACTCTGAGCACGAATTCGTGGACTCTCACAATGGGCGTGGGCTGAGAAGATGGCTTGTTTCTAGTCTAATGCAGGCATTCTGCAGATGAAGATATGGAGGCCAGAACTGCTGAAGAAGTTCCAAAGGATCACGCAGCTAGCAGGTGGCAGAGCCAGGCCTCACTCCTGAACTGCCAGTGTTCTACTGTACTGCCCTGTCTCTTGCTCAGGAACAGTGTTCTTTCAGTTCTCAGGAGAGCAGAAATTTACTCATGTCTAACAACTTGTGTATCCAGTGGCTTATGCAACATCTCCATGCCCAAAAAGCACCTGAAACTTGACACACTCAAAAGTTAGTTCCTTATCTATCTCTTCTCACAACCTACCCCTCCTCCTGCTTCCCCATTTCACTAAATGATAACTCCATTCTTCAGTTGCTCAGGCCAAAAAGGAGAGAGCCATCCTCAACTTCTTCTGTTTCTTTTACATGCCATATCTAAGCCATCAGCAAATCTGGTGGCTTCTCTCTCTCTCTCTCTCTCTCTCCACGCGCACACACACACACACACACAGCCAGAATCCAACCACTTCTCACTTTTCCACTGCTTTACTTTGGATGCAAGCCACCAACTTCTCTTGCCTGGACTCTTGGAGTAGCCTCCTAACCAGTTTCCCTCCTTCCACTCTTGCGTTCTATGGGTCACTCTCAGCAATGCAGCCAGAATGATCCTGGATGTCAGATCACATCACTCATCTGTTTAGAGCCCTCCAATGGCTTCACTCTCACAAGGCACAAAATCTTAATGTGACCTGCCACCAATCCACTCACGCTCCCACATCTCTCCTGCTGTTTCCCCTCTCTTACACTACTGCAGCCATACTGGCTGGCGCCTTTATGTTCCTCAAATGTAGAGTATACGAGGCATACTCCTGCTCTGGGGCCTTTGCACTTGCTGTTCCCTCTGACTGGAACACATTTCCCCCAGATATATGCTTGGCTCACCCTCTTAACTTTTTGGCTCAAATGTTACCTTTTCAGTGAGAACTTCCTTAACCAACCTATTTAAAATTTAACACTGACTCCAGGAACTCTCTCCCTTCTCTGCTTAATTTTCTCAACATAAATTTTACTTGTTATTTGTTTTTGTATGCCTGTCCCCAACAGGTGAGCTTCTTAAGTCCAGGAACTTTGTTTTATTCACTGCTCTGTCTCCAGGTACTAGAAAAGTACCAGGCCTCTAGCAGGGAGTCACCAAACATTTGTGGAATAATGAATGAATGAGTGAATGAATGAACATCCATACCTTTAAGATGTCCCAGTAATCTAAAGGCCTTAGGCCAAAAATGGAAGACCCTAGTTGAGCTCTGGTCTCCCGTTCACCTCCCCCCACTCCCTTCACCTTCTCACTTCCAGGGCAATAGGTGCTGGTTACCAGGATGTTACAATTCCTGCGCCACCAAGTACAAAATTCTGCAGGGTGCTAATTTTTGTTTTTAGCGCCCTATCTCACAAACAGAAAAGGTCAGGGATAGGTTAGACTAAATATACTACTTAACCTAGATAATAGTACTGACTCAGTAACATTTGCGTTGAGGTGTTTTCCAAGGAACAGTGCTAAATTTGCACTTGTTCAACTAGCTTTTTTTTTTTTCCAACTTTTATTAGGGATTTCAAACATACACAAAACTAGAAAGAACAGTGTAACGTATCCTATGAACCCAAATCCACAACTTCGGCAATTACCATCATTTTGCCAATCTGGTTCCCCCTATTCCTGGACCGTCTTTGCAACTCCCAGTAAAAATTTCACATTGCTGTTTTCTTGAAAACTGGTCTGTATATAACAGACCCTGGCCTTGTAACCATTGCATTCTATCAACAGCGGCAACCAATCTCTCTAGTCTTACCAAACATACAGTGAAAACAAGTACTTACACCCATTCCCTTTTGCAACCAATGACTAAAAAAGGAAGTGTCTAAATTCCAGACTGTTTAAATCAAGGGACTTGCCCATTATGCGTCTAGAGGGATTTGGGGAGGGGGGTTGTTGTGGCTACAAAATGAACATAGACGCAAACTGTTTTTACTTGTTTGTATCTGATGTAGAATTTCTGAGTTCATTCAATCCAGTCAGTATTACTGACTACCTCATAATACAGACACTAGATTAAGATGATATTAGATAAAGAAAACCCAGCCGCTATTCTGAAGGAAATCACAGTGGAGCCAGGGAGTAGGTTGAGAAGTACACAAATAACTAAGATCCATGGCAGAATACGTCCTGTGCCCTAAGAAAGATTAAACAAGCCTAAGGCAAAAGCTTATTTTTAAAAATCAATTTGGGAGCACCTGGGTGGCTCAGACTTTGGCTCGGGTCATGATCTCCTGGCTCCAGAGCTCGAGCCCCATGCTGAGCTCTCTTCTGTCAGTGCAGAGCCTGCTTTGGATCTTCTGTCTCCCTTTCTCTGACCCTCCCCCCTTGCATTCTCCTTCCCTCTCTCTCTCTCTCTCCCAAAAATAAATAAATCTTAAAAAAAAGATCCATTTGTAGACCCCAGGGTTTACCCTTTCCTTAACTCTAGTTTTACTCTCTGCTGTTATGTATTATTATATAGCCAACAAGAATATTGTAGGAGACCTGGGAATTTGGTGACCTACAGAAAAGACTCTTGGATGTGGTCTTTAATGTCACATTTTGCTATTCACCATCCAGTCTTCCGGTGGGAGGGCACTTGAAAGTCCTCCCAGAGCTGAAGAAACAATGGGGCTAATTCAATGCAGGCAGAAACCAACTCCAAAGCATTCTACCCTGAGGGCATATATACCAAGCCACTTCAGAAACAGAACAGGATCATGGGAGTGTGTCCAGGAGACGAGGCTAAATCAATTCAGAAGGGTCTCCAAGATCTCTCTCTCTCTCTCCTTGCTACCTAAAGGACTGTGATCGTGGTGACCTACAATCAGAAGTTCCCAGAGAAGAGTGTAGTTCCTTGGACTAACCAAAGGGACCAGTGAGGTTTGGCTGCACAGTGCTGTGTGAGAAGGAAGGAGAGCTCAGAGTGGCAGGGTCATTTACGCAGCACTGGAGTTAGATGCACAGAAGAATGGAAAAGGAGGAGTTGGGATGAGAGGGACATTTGCATTATAATCAGTGTTATCAAAATGGGTGAAGTGAGAACAGCTGGGAGAAAAAGAAGAGGAAGGATGGAAAAAGGTACTGTGAGAAGGGGCAGGGATGCAGGGAGAGGAAAAAGGGGAAGATTCTGGTTTGTAAAGGAGATCACTGATGACAATGGGGAGGATGCCATGGGATCTGGGAATATAGGAGGCAGAATCTCAGGGGGATACTGGACAGAACGTGAAGAGGAGGGAACTTAGAATGGGAGGATGTATAGGTTATGAAAGATGGGTTCATGCTGGGATGGAAAGGGCTCATTTCATTGAAACTAGGTAAAGGAAATCAGTAGATAAAGGGCTAGTTAGATGAAGTCTTTGGGTAACAGGACAAGCTGTGGATGGTAGAAAGGAGGCAGCTAGAACACTGAGAAGAGACTGAAAGTAGGGAATTATATGACTACTGGGCCAGCGGGTTTTAGAGTATATGAATTCCTGGGGGGAAGGGACTTAACAGTATGAAAGGGTTTGGCGGAGAGCTCGTTGAAGTGGCAGACCCCTTAGGGTGAGTGAGATCATGTAGTAAGGGCTGTGAGAGGATATCTAGACAAAAGGTGAAAAGAGGTATTAAGGTGCAGGGGACTCCAGGCACATGGGGTGCAAAGTCATGAACAATGGGTTGAGGAAGTCACTAAGCCATGAGGCAAAGGATAATAGAGACCTTGTGGGGGGGGGATGGTCACGGAATGAGCTGATGTTGGGCTTAGGAATCATTAGAAAATAAGGAACAAGAGGCTCAGGGTGACCTGGAAAACTGTGCAGGTTTGGGGACAAGAAAGTCAATGGAGCCAGTAGGTTTTGAAGACCATGGGTTCAAATACTCGCTCTGCCACTTATCTGTCTCAGGTTCTTTATTTACAACCAAACCAAACCAAACCAAGAGAAATGGGAAATGGTGGTGGATATAGTAATACCAACTTCTTGGGGTTGTTGCAAGGTAAGTTTAATTTATACAAAGCCAGACACCCAGTAGGTGCTTGGCCAATCATAATTAAAGATGTGTAAAGAATAAGAGGAGAAGGCCATAGCAGAGAGAAGAGAATGGGGATTCCAAGAGCTTGGTGGTAGAAAAGTAATGTTAAGGTATGGGCCCTGTCTTCATTGTCTGTTGAATCCCTATCACCCAGGACAGAGTAAGATCCGTAAGAGCTTCTCAGCTTAGATTTAAGGGCTCCCATGGGCCAGGCATGGTGCCAGGTACTTTGCATGCACCATCTCAGGCAAGACTACTATCCTCCCTTAGCAGAGGTTGAGGCTGAGGGTTCTTAGAGGCTAAATGGTATGCCTGAGGTGCCACAGCTGAAGAACCGGAGACTAGAACCAGGTTTCTTATCACATCAATGCCCCTGGCTTTGCAAACATGTTAACTGATGGGGCCTGAGCAAGGGAAATGGGTATGGACTATTAAGAGTGTAGAGGGTCAAGGGAATGAGGGAATAAGGCTCATGAAGCAAGTAGAACCTGAGGTGAGGTTACAAGAGTAAACTTCTAGGGAGGGTACAAAAATGATTGCAAACAAATACCATCTTGACTGAGAACTGTAGAATTTCACAGCTGGAAGGAAACTCTGAGATCATTTAACCCAACCTTATCACAACACAGACGAGAGGCTGAGGCCGAGTGAGGCAGGGACCTCTCCCAGGTTTCCAAAACACAACGGTGGCAGAGCTGGGACTTGAGTCTGGGATCAGACAGACTCAATCCAGAATTCTTTGATGCCTCCAACCATTACTAGTACTTCATATTCATGTCTACATCTTCCTGGGCACTGGCATGGTGCTGGGGCACTTGTAAGTCATGTGTTGATTGACACTGAGGGGCTGAGGGTGCAGAGAGAGAGAGAGATGTCAGTGGGGGTGATTTTAAGATGAAGCGGGAGCATGGAATGAAGACCATGAGGTTACAGGGCAAAGAAGGGATTATCAGATGTAGAAGGTTATGTAGATGACAACTGGGTGGGAAACTATTGGAGTAGGGCTTAAGAGTTACAAGAAAACGTTTGAGGGGATTCACCGAGTTTGTGGGCGAACACAGGGTAGAACCGTGGGAGTTACCGGACCAATGATGGGGTTACTGAGAAGGTTGGGGGGGGTCACCAAGGAGAGGTACGGGGGTCTTGGATCTTGAGTCACTGGATTAGAACTGAGGGAGTCACTGGGTTGGTGGGTCCCCGGGAAGTGCTGGGGAAATTCCTGGGTTGGCAGAGTCAATGAATAAGAACTGAGGTGAGGTTTTAGGGTCAGTGGGTGGGGTGTAGGGTCACAGAGGTGGAGGCGGGAGTGGGGATGGGAGACGGGGTGGGGTTTAGAAGTCTTGGGGGAGGAGTCGCAGGGCGGAAAGAAGGGGCAGGGATGGGAGACGGGACCCGGGGTGGGGGAAGGGTCAGGTCGCCGTCTAGCCGCCCGGACGCTAGGCTAGGGCCGGAGGAAGGTGGGCACGCCGGGCTCGGGACCTTCCCGGGGCCCTGCGCCCGCCCGGCCTCCCACCTGGGCACGGTGGACCCACTCTTCCCGCAGCCACCAACCTGACAGCCCCCGAGGGCGACTCCGCCGACAGACCGCCATGCACCGGGCCCTGCCACCAGCGCCGGCCCCGCAACCCGCCTGCGCCATAGCCCGCCCGCCCGCGCGCAGCTTGCCTCGCGCGATATCCAGGTTCCAGGGCCGCCGCACTTTCCTCTCCTCTCGGCGCGCCTCTACCGGGCCCCGGAACCCGTATAGAAAATACCGGGCACGCTCCACCCCGCACCCCCTGCCGCCGCGGCAGCCGTCCTACTTATCCAGGTTCCCGGGCCCTGGAGCCCAGGCGGCTGGGCTCTGAACCGTGCCCCTCAGATCCCCGCCCCGCCCCCCGGCCGGGTGACGCACAGCCCGCGAGGCCGAGCGCCCGGGGAGGGCGTGATGACGTCACGACGCCCCGGTCAGGGCCTGGGCGCGGCTGGCGAGCCAGGTCGTCGCTATAGCAATGGGGAGCCGCCACCTGTCCCGCAGGGGGACTCGCGCACCTGAGGCTTGTGGCGGGAGCGGGGAGGAGCCCGAGGCCCCGAGGGCTCCGCGCCGTCTCGTCGGCTGCCTGCGAGCTGGACGGGCGCTTCAGGAGCCAGGGAGGACAAGAGGGTCAGGTTATGAGGGGAGCTGTTCCCGCGGGTTCCGCTGCCTGCACTGAGGCTGCGGACCTTCTCGGGGCTCAGAGCCCCCGGGCTTCCTCCTGCGCCTTACCAACCCCGAAGTGCTTTAGTGTGCGCAGTCCGCAGGCACTGCCTAGGATCTTCGAGCCAGCCCCCTGAAGGAAGCAAATTGCAGGTATTACTAGCTCCTTCATGAAAAGGACGACATTGAGGAGCCGTGAGGGACTTGCCTCTCCAGGGAGGGCGCCCTGACGGTCCTCGTGGGTTCTCTCACTCTCATTCCCCCGTCAGCCCCACCCTCAGGCTTAAAACCAGCTATTCCCCCCCTAGTCGGCTTGCTCCGGGGTGAACGAAACCAAGCCCTTTTGCCATTTCCCCCCTCCCACGAGGGAGGGGCTACGATCGGGGAACTTGCAGAAACCCAAGGGAAAATTCAAAGGGAGTGAGCTTTCGGTAAAACATTACAAGGAATTGAGAGGAGTTAGATAAGGGACTGGTAAAGGTTGCTTCTTAGGAGAGGAATTGGGTGCCTGGAGGAATGAAGTGAGAAACTTTTCCCTCTCTGTCCTTTTAGACTTTAACTTGTGTGGCTTTTTTTTTTTTTTTTTGTATCCTCCCTCCCCTCCCCCCCCAAAAAATTAACTTAAGAAAAAAAATTTTTTTCAAAGGAAGTATTCCGATAAACTAGAAACATTTACAAAGTACTGGGTTTGGGGTCTATGGGCGCTAAAGATGCCATTGAGGGCACTGACAGTTTCTTTCCTCCCCTGTGGAGCTTAACCAGAAAGCTCACTTTTCAATTTTAGGCATCCTTCTTCCCTATCTTATTTGCTTGCTTTGACACAGCCTCTCCAGAGGTGGGACTGGGAGCAGAGTTCTCGGTTTCAGTGGGCACTGAGTGACAATTGATGGTCCATGCTTATAGTTAATAATTTAGCCTTTATATGCCTCTTGGTATAGAAATAAACAGCCTGATCACTGTGATGCCCTTTCTGTTCCTTTCTGGTGGAAGTTGGGCAAGTTATTTTACGTACCTACAGAGAGAATAAATAGCGTGTCCTGTAGCATAAACTCCTGGTTAGAAGGAAAGCGGGGAATAGAACTCAGGTTGTCCTAGTTTGTCCCCCAACTACCTTTTTCCGTAATAAAAAATACATTTGTCTTTTCTCACAATCCATGCAGATCCTAATCTGATTGGCTACTCACCTCTCCTATTATTATACAATGAACAAAAACTCTGGGAAATCAGTGTGTGACTTTGAAGTAATGAGATTCTGATGGTGGGTAATTTCAGATACTCAGAAAACTGGTGAGGAACATATTTTGGAGTGGAGGATTGAAACTCATTTCTAGCAGCTTGCCTTTGAGTCCCACCCTTACAAGGTGGGAGCCCCGCATCGGGCTCTTTGCTGTCAGCACGAAGCCCACTTTGGATCCTTTCTCCTCCCTACCCCCACCCCTCCACTGCTCCCATGCTCTCTCTAAAAACAAATACAAAACATTAAAAAAAAAAGTTGATATCTAAATTTTCCATCCCAAATTTAAGTACCTGTAGGGGATATAATTTCTGACTTGTTATAAATTTTGATGTTTTAAACTAAAACCATTATGTAATTCTTAAGTGTATCCAGTGGACTCCAAATACCCTAAATGTTTGGTGCCTTGCCATCATCTATTTAAAAATATATGAACAAGTTCTTTAGCAGAAATTTTATATGGTTCCCTTTCTTCTTGAACTTCTAACTCCATTCACTTCCCATTCAGAACTGTATCCTAATTATATTTGTATGTGTTTTTTTTAAGTTTATTTACTTCTTTTGAGAGAGAGCAAGCATGGGGGAGGAGCAGAGAGAGAGGGAGAGAATCCTAAGCAGGCTCTTGCTGTCAGCACAGATGCAGAGAGCCCGATGTGGGGTTTGATCTCACAAATTGTGAGATCATGACCTGAGCTGAAATAAAGAGTCAGATGCTTAACCGACTGAGCTAGCCAGGCACCCCAGTATATTAGTGTTTTAAAGACTTATTGATCACTATCGCACTTCTTTGCAACAAGAATGAGTATAAATTTAAGTTTATTGGCTGTGACCATAGGCTTTAATTGTTAAAAAAAAAAAAAAGTCTCATTTGAATTGAATTGTCATTACAGCTATTACTGGTACACAATTTATTAAACAACGTAAATATATTACATAAATTTATAACTTGTGAAACCTGAAAAGTACAATTTTTATTGAAAATGCATTCCTTGGGGTGCCTGGCTGGCTCAGACAGAAGAGCCTGTGACTCTTGATCTCAGGGTCATGCGTTCGAGCCCCAAATAGGATGTAGAGATTAGTTATATGAATAAATAAATACTTAGAAAAAGATAATGCATCCCTTAATGAGAAATATGGTGTTTCTCAATTCAGGTATTCATGGATGAGTATTATCTAATGGTAGAAGAAGATAAGGTGCTGCTGTTGCTCAGTTCTCTGTTTTTTTATTTTTTTATTTTTATAGACATAAGCATTGAGAAACCTTGTTCATGTAGTAATTGGGAAAGGAAGAGATTTTTTACGGTAATATCCCTTGAGTCTTTGAACTACTTCTAGGGGTGCCTGGGTGGCTCAGTCGGTTGGGCGGCCAACTTCGGCTCAGGTCATGATCTCGCGGTCCATGAGTTCGAGCCCCGCGTCGGGCTCTGTGCTGACGGCTCAGAGCCTGGAGCCTATTTCAGATTCTGTGTCTCCCTCTCTCTGACCCTCCCCTGTTCATGCTCTGTCTCTGTCTCAAAAATAAAAAATTAAATTTTAAATTTAAAAATGTTTAAAATGTTTAACAAAAATGTTAAAAAAAAAAATTAAAAAAAAAAACTACTTCTAAATTACATGCCAATAATGACAAATACTGTTCTAAATACTAATACTATTCTAATACTAAATACAAATACTATTCTAAAGTACTATCAAAAAGAGTCTTTTAATTTTAGTAAAAGCAAAGAATTGGAAACCACTGAACTTGAAAAAGGTTTTGTTTTCAGTTTCAGTCATGTAAAAATTACTATTAGTTACCTGTTACTTTCTCACTCAGAGGCACCTTGTTAATCTGAGATTGATTTTCACACTCTTTTACTTACCGACACAATTTTGGTAAAATCCTTTTATTATTAACATGTTTTCAGGATCTTTTTGTTAAGATATTGAAGTGCAGGGGCGCCTGTGTGGCTCATTTGGTTAAGCAACCGACTTCGGCTCAGGTCACGATTTCACAGTTTGTGGGTTCAAGCTCCGTGTCGGGCTATGTGCTGACAGCTCAGAGCCTGGAGCCTGCTTCAGATTCTGTGTCTCCCTCTCTCTCTGTTCCTCCCCTGCTTATTCTCTGTCTCTCTCTGTCAAAAATAAATAAACGTTGAAAAAAATTAAAATATTGAAGTGCAGATTCACTTCAATATGGAAAATACCTGCCATTTGTGGAATTAGCAAAGCCAGTCTTCTTTCAAACCAGTCAGCCCAATCCGACTGACTTTCTGTTAGGAAAAAGTCTGCCTTTATTCTTCAGTTCAAATAAATACGTTAATATTCACTTTAAAGAATATTATAAAAATCACTGGGAAATAAATTAACAGCTTATAAAATAGATTACTAAAAACCAGTTATGATTAAAATTATATAGAGCTAATATTAACATTACAAAACTGTAAAAACAGGATAGTACTGTTTCTCATTATGTAATTTGGAATAATGCTGTATAATATGTAGCTAAATCCACTAGTTAATAAGTAAGAAGTAGGACAGAAGGTATGTTATCCCTGTGGCAGAAGTGGGTGTGTGTTCGTGCTGAATTCTGATGTTTGGCTTTGGAGAACAATTAAATAAGAATCATGTTTAAAAATCAGAAATAACTCCAAATAAATTTTTTAGACTTCATGATAAATTTCCTATTATGTATTTAATTAAAAAAAAAAGTATATTGGCTAGGAAATAATGGTTTGAACGGCTAACAAACAATTTGGTTTTGCTAGTAGGAGGTAGAAAATAGTAAACATTTTATAAGATGAAATAAGAGGATTGGTTGTAATAGAAATGTTTTAATATTATTGATTGAAAAAAGAACCCCTCCCTCCTAATGCCCAGGTTTTTATATCCTGGACCATGCATGGAGATTAAGTGTAGGTGAGGGATATGCCTTTCTTTTGTAAAGTAAGGACTATGCTGAAAGAGCAGGTGGAATGGAGAGTATGCATTAAGTAAGCTGGGCTGGTTCTCAAACAGATTCGTTGGGGGGAGGGGGAGATTTCTAATACAAATTGAGGATCTGGGGGGCACCTCCGTGTCTCAGTCAGTTGAGCATCTGACTTCAGCTCAGGTCATGATCTCACAGCTTGTGGGTTTGAGCCCAGCGTCGGGCTCTGTGCTAACAGTTCAGAGCCTGGAGTGTGCTTTGGATTCTGTGTCTCCCTCTCTCTCTCTGCCCCTAACCCACTGGCATTCTGTCTCTGTCTCTCTCAAAAATAAATAAACATTAAAACAAAAAAAAGTTGAGGATCTGGAAAGTTATTACCTTAAAATTTTCCTCAGATTGATTTTCTTGCCCAGTACCTCTTGGAAGGTCTTCACATACCCTTGGAAAGCATTCCTTGGAAAGTCTTTATGTGCCCATTTTAAAGATTGCTTGATATAGTCAGACCCATACTCTACTGGCTCTGATTATACATTAATCTGGGACATCATCATAAATGTCATGGGAATAAGGTGGAAGACTTGGTGTTTTTGGAATAAAAGAGGGTTCAGAAAGAATTCAGAGAGGATGGTCCCCAGTTGATGTAGTCATAATGGCCCTGTATTGGTCCTTGGCTTTGCAGTTCTAGAGACATGATTTTATCAGTCCACAAAAGTGATCATGTTTTGTCACACTAAATCAAACTTACAGGAAGTTAATGTATAAAATAGAATGCCAGTGAATTCATTTATACTCTTAGCCACCAGGTAGACTGGATTCTCTCTCCTGTTGGGAAATGTATGTGGAAAGATCAATTGTAATCAGAATCCTAGGAGTACAGATTTTTTTTTTTTTTTTTTTTTTTTTTTTTTTTAAGAGAAAGAGGGCAAGCAGGGGAGAGAGGCAGAGAGAGAATTCCAGGCAGGCTCCATGCTGTCAGCATGGAGCCCATCACGAGGCTCAAACCCACAAACCATGAGATCATGACCTGAGTTGAAATCAAGAGTCAGAAACTTAACCCACTGAGCCACCCAGATGCCCCAAGGAGTACAGATCTTGAGCATGGCTATTGTTATCAAGCTATGATAACCTGATGCATGGCACATAATATGGAGCTCAATAATTGTGAAGTGAATGCACCTATCCTTTACAGGTGCTCATGGGGAAGTTTGGGATTCTAGTAGACCAACCCAACATTTGATTAGGTAGATTTTTCCTTGTTCCTTTTAAATTGCTATATCATATAGCTATTAAATCCAGTAAAATTTTATGTCAGGAGATTATATAATTGTAACCATTAAGTTTTATCTGTCCTCTCTGAGCCTGGAAAATGGTACTGTTTGTTTGTAAGAGATTGGACATTCCTGTGGTCTAGTGGTAATGGTGGTATGGCTGAATGATATTTTAAAATTCTCTCTGGTGGCCAAGAGTGTACTGCATAAAAAGAACAACCTTGGGTGACTCAGTGCTGGCATTTTGCTGGAGGTAAGACATCTTAATTAGGGAGCCCGTGGCCTGGCTAGATTTGGGGAAGTGTACTATAGTGAGAAGAAACAATACCCTAAATATCGTCTACTGCTTTGAAAAATAGAGAGACAAGCCTTTTCAGATTCCAAAATCATTAGGAATAAGATGGATAAATGAAAAAAAAATTTTTTAAGTTTATTTATTTATTTTGAGAGGGAGGATGCATGCATGCAAGTTGGGAAGGGGCAGACAGGAAAAGAGAGGAGGCCAAGCAGGTTCCATACTTAGCATGGAGCCCGACTAGGGGCTCAATCTCACGACTAGGAGATCATGACCTAAGCTAAAATCAAGAGTCAGAAAGAAGCTCAACCGACTGAGCCACCTAGGTACCCCATGAAAAAATTTTAAAAGTCCTATCTGGAAGCCAGAAGACACTTTGTTTCCTCAAACCTTTTTCCAGCTCTAGGATAAACTACGGAGACAAAGGAAAAGATGTCAGGCTGAGGAGTTTTATTTAGTATTTTAATAATAATAATAAAAAAAGACAATACAGAATCCAAACATTTCTTTTTACAAGTTCAGATACATTTTTTCCCCAAGTGCAAAATACTCTATGAACTGCATCATTTACTGTTTATTGTTGATTGTGTAGGAGATGCTTACTATATTGGCAGCAGTGGAAGGCAGATATAAATACAACATTTTGAGATTTTTTTTTTTGCATTAAAAAGAAGCCTCCCACATGATAATGATTATTCTCTGAAACTTCAGTTTAACTCACACAGAAGAATAAAGTTTTCAGTTTGTCCAAACTGCTACAATTTGTGTTGTCTAGATAAGCTGATAATAGAACTGGAAGTTCTATTCTCTCTAATCATATGTCTTCTTAAAGGGTTCCTAGTCCAAATAATGGCCCAAGCGCAGGGTGCGCGATCTTTGAGACAGGTCAGATTTAAAGATATCCTTGTGTTGTTTGCTTCCACTTTTCTTTTATTGTGCTTTAGAAAGAAGCCAAGCAGGTTAACATTATTTTCTGCTTATGGTCAGTTATACTCTGTCTCCCTTCCCCTAGTTTGAGCCTGTTATATTGAGGTTAAATAGCGAATACAAAAGTTTGAATGCTCTATAATGTTTTCTGACATTTTGATATACAACCATCTAATCCACTACAGAGTCCCTTCAAACATGAATATGGAGAATACTTCTTACATATAAACAATTTCATTAGGGACAGAGACCATGACTGTATTCCTGAATTTGCAGCAACAAATCTGAGCCTTCATTACCTCAAACTAACTCAATCCTAGGGAAGTCAGAGCAGTGTCTGCCTCTGGGGATTTATAGCCCTGGGGCAGGGCAGCTCAAGTCCAGGCTTTGGTCAGTTCTCTTCTGACTGTGAGAGTTCCCTCACATTTAGGGAATGGACCAGGCCTAATACGGAAAAAGGGAAGCAGAGAAGTGAAAAGGGATTGCTGCATTGCTGAGGATTGAAGTGCCTTTCTGATATGCATCACTTGGTGCTCAGAGCCCTTGCAGAAGTGGCTTCCCACTCCCAGACCCAGAGCAGCGCAGGTTTTGTACTAGGATAAATGAGGCCTCACAGTACTGCAGTCCTGTAACACCCCGTCCTGCAGAGAGGCCTCGGGACTGGTTCATGAAAGTTCCCACTTACACCATCTTCTTCCTTCCCCACACTGGTAAAAACCTCTTTTTCTGTCTGACCTGTAAAGGTCTAGAGAATCCCTGAGTGTTGGCTCCTCATTCAGTCCACTTAAGCCCTAGTTTGATGCCCTAGGATTGGCTTCCTCCTAGGTTCAGCAGCAGCTTTGCCTGGATTGTTAACCCCCAAGTGGGACGACCTAAATTAAATGTGGACATTAGCAGGTCATTCCCTGCTCACCAGGATCTGTCTTGACATCAGTTAAGAAGCCTAGTGGTCTATACTTTCCATGCTGTGGAAATCATTTGCAGTTCCCAGAAACCATGGAATAAATTATCGGAGGAAGTAGGTTTATGTGTATATATGGGGTGACAGGAAAGGAGGAGAGCAAGAAGCAAGACCCTGAAGGCATAAATTGGGAACTACTCTGTTTAACTTTTTAAGAGAGATGCAAAATGGTAGGGAGAGAATCAGAAAATTATCCTGGCTTCTGGTGGAGAATTAAGATGGTCAGAGCTGATTAAAGCAGTTTTCATGGCATTTCCTGGGAAGTGTGGATACTTCTATTAAATGACCATTTTCTTGCTTGGAAGTAGGTATTTTGTATCTTTTGCAGAGCACTCTTTGACTCAGAGAGACAAAGGAAGCCAGATATTCCACTCCTAAGAGCCATGGCATTGGCTAATGGATATCAGGGGAACTATCTGGGACATTGGCTACCTACTGCCTAAGGCTGTCTTTCGCTGGTGAATGCTACTGATTAGGTAGTGAGGGGATGGTATAGACTTCTTTATTTAGTGTTGCCTCTCCTGGGAGGAGCAGTAGCCTGGACGGTCAATTACAAATGAACCCTAGGAGTTAATTGGTAGCCTTTGATTGAATAGGACTACTTTGATTGAATAGCTTTGGGGGAACTAAAAGGAGCAAATGGGAAATAATTTTATAGGCAGCAGCAGAATGAGGGGAGAATGTGTGCACGATGTGGGCTTGGGCATGGACTTGATTCTTCCTTTTGAAAAGCAGTAATGGAGGAAGCTAGGCTTGAAGTCAACGCCGAGAGGGAATGGCAAACAGGTAAGGTAGGCAGAGTGGCTAAGGTCAGGCAAACTTCATGCCTGGGTAACTGTCCGATTCTTGGTTCCCATAGCCATAGCTTGTCTCTGGCCTCAGGGGCCTGAGTCAGCCCATCCCCAGGGGGGTTGTCCTGTGCACACCAGGGGAAAACAGGATGAAGGCAGGGAAAAGATGGAGGCTTTCCCTACTTGGGAGTAGAGAATCACTGACCAATTCATCGGCCTCTACAATCATGAGGTCCATGCTGAATCCATAGAGAGGCATAGAGATGGCAGGATTGGTTTAGCAAACATAGGTCCCACTCCTTCCTGCTCCATCAAGTCCCCAGAATTACTCTCCTACACATCAGGTGCCTCTGAGCTACAGTTCTGAGTTCCCCCAGCTGAGGGCTCGAGAGGTCTGGATGGCCACTGGTGGGGGAGCAGAGACAGATTAGATGTTCCAGCACTCAAGGTGTTCATGAGATTCAAAACTTTTTTCTTCCACTTCAGACATACACTCTTCTCTCTTGGGCAGCTATAAATAGGGTTGTTCTAATAGAGGAAAAAGAAACAAAAACAAAAAACAAAACCAGAAAACAAAAACCCCTCCCTCTAGACAACATAGGAAGACTCAAAATGATTGCACTTATTAGATGTGGACAGGGTGGGCAGAAGGCTCGCCAAGTGTGCACACATTCCTCTTGCTGCCCACAGCCTGGGGCCAGAGGTAGGTGGCTCTGGGCTGGCTGCAGAGCAGGGTCCTCTTTGGTGGAGCCCACAAGCCATCTGGGGCTACAGGGAAAGATAACTCTGGGGCAAGGCCCAGGCTGGCTTCTGGTCACAGCCATGTTTCTTTAAGGACAACACTTAGCAAGGGGAGTAGGGCTCCCCCAGGGAGCACTTAGGTAGGGGTGAGGAGATGGCTGGGCCAGGAAGATAAGTAAGAAAAGGGATTAGTGTTTGAGGCTGGCTTCCCAGTTGTTCTGTAGTCTAGTTCTTTAGATGATACATTTTCTTCTTCTTTTTTTTTTTTCTTCATTTTTTGGTGATGCTTTAAAACCTGGTTTCTGTCCTGCAGAGAGCTATAGTCTTTCTCTTGGGGAGTGACAGCGGCACATTCAACATGGTAATGCCTGCTGCTTTTCCTCAGTCAGCTGGTGTCTACTAGCCCAGTGGTCTGGGCCTTTTGTAAGCCCTCATGGATTGGACACCAGGCAGACATGTGGGGGAAGAAGGAGAGGAGCTGTATAGACAAGAAAGCCAGCTGTGTGGGCAGTCCAGCGCTCAGACCATGTGCCCCAGAGGACCGTGCTGGCAATAAGCCTACAAGTCAAAGGCTTCTTTGGCAGAACCCTGGGCGGGGGGCACAGCCAGGGGACATTTTGGCTCCTGACTAGCAAGGCACAACCCTATAATGGCAGAAGCTCTTCTTCCCCCTCCTCATTTCCTACTAGACCCACTTCCTTCAAGGGTTTCTATCACCCTTACAGGCTGATGGGGCCAGGGATGTGAGCTGGTAAAATGGGCAGTGTGGCTGGGAAGGGGACACTGTTCTTTCACCCCTCAGGGGGAATAGAGCCAGCACTTAATGGCTTTTCCAGGGGGCATATAGGAAAAGGGAACACAGTGAAGAGAGAGAGAGGGAGAAAAAGAGAAGCAGAGAGAGACAGGAAAAGGAAGCTAGAGATACAGAAAGGGAGACTGCTTGGTCTATAGTGATTTTTTTTTTTCTCCAAAAAGAAAGAGAAGAGAGAATTCCTCATCTGAGGGTAGGGGCTGCTGGCTCGGAGGGCTAAGGAGTCTGGGGGCTTTAAAACCTGGGTCTTGGGCCTATGGGCACTATTTGTAGGGCCTCAGGAAGCTGGAAACTTTGGAGCGGAGTAGCTTGATGAAGGATTTTGGCAGCATCTCCTTGTGTTTCTCTGTATACTTGAAGTAGTTCTGGGGGTGGGCCAGCACCTCGAAGAAGGCCTTGATGAGCTTCTTGTCCTGCAGAGGATGGCAGGTGGTAATGTCAGCCTCAGCATTGGGGGTGGGAAAGAGGAACACCAGCCTCGACTCAGAAGCAGCCCCTCTTGATGCTAAATAGGCATGCCCAGAAATGAACTCTGGATTTTCATCCCCACCATCTGTTCCTCCTGTAGAATCCTATAACCTAGTCATTGGCAACTCCACCCTTCTATTGCTCAGGTCCTAGTCCTTGGAGTCATCCTGAACTCCTCTCTCTTGCCCACAATCACAGCAAATCCTGTTTATTCCACCTTCAAAATATATCTGGGGTCTGACCATTTCTCACAGTCTCCATAGCTACCACCCTGTCCAAGCCATGTTCTCTCTCACTCGGACTACTGCAGCAGCCTCCTAACCAGTCTCCATGCTTCTACCTACCCTTGTTCTTCTACAGACTGTTCTCCCCTACAGCAGCCAGAGTGACTTTTTGGTTTTTAATTAGATCATATCCTCTTTCTGTTCAAAACACTTCTCTGGTTTCTGTTTTCGCTCAGTAAAGCCAAGTCCCTTGCATGGTCCATAGGCTGAACATGATCTGTACCCCACTCTTTGTCCCCCATGCTGCTTTGACTCTCATACTCTGCTGAGCTACACTGGCCTTCTCAAGGTTCTTGAGCATGCCACACTGCTCCCATGCTCCTTTCCTGATCTTCTAATGCGTAGCCCTTTACCTTATTCAGGTCTTTTCTCAGAGGCCTTTCCTGACCATTCTGTCTGAAACAGCAACACGATGTGTGGAGAGCCTCCTAGGTGCCAGGCACCGTGCACCGAGACTCAGATCTTCTGGCTTCTAGGCTAGTATTCTGATTTTTAAAATAAGAAGTGGGGCTTCTAGCCTCTCATCCCAACTTCAATCAAAACAACTCCACTACTTTATGTATTGGAGTTCCACAGCACAAGTGAAATAAGGGTTCAGATGCTTTAAAAAATGTTTGAAAAGCATTGCTGAAATTTTTTTCTTTGTAGCCTGCAAGTCCTAAGCAATTTTTGTCATTGTGTCTCTTATTTTGAGGATAGTATAAAAATGATCTTATTAATCATAAAGATAAAACTTTTCCTTGCATTGATCATTTATGAAGGGTAATACTGTGGCTAGGACTGTAGTGTCCTAAGTACGATTTTCTTAAACTGGGATCCACAGACCAGGTGTTTAGTTCATTCTTCAGTGTTGGTAACATTTCTTTTCCTTTAAGACAGATCGTATTGAATGGACTCTGAGAAACACTATGCTAGATCTGCTCCTTTTCTGTGGGAACTGAGGAGAGAGGAAGGGAAGGAAGGTACTTAAGCAGAAGCATCTTTCTATACCTCATTTTCCCTGTATTTCTTGGTGAAAGAAGTAGGGGACATTTCACTCCTCATCTTCCCTTTCTCTTCCCCTACAGT
Source organism: Panthera leo (assembly GCF_018350215.1). NCBI lineage: Eukaryota > Metazoa > Chordata > Mammalia > Carnivora > Felidae > Panthera > Panthera leo. Next base: position 33,667,172 of record NC_056683.1, on the reverse strand, counting down.
GTAAGATAGTACAGTCAGATGGGCTTGAACTCATTGGGCAAACTCAACTCTCTGTGCCTCAGTTTTCTTATCTGTAAAGTGGGAATGATGAAAGTACCTATTTCATAGAGCTGTTGTATATATCAAATGAGAATATTCATGTAAGCACTTAGCATACTGCCTGCACATTGTTTATATGTTCATTAAATGCTGGCTGTTCTTCTTGTGCATATTCACTTGCCTTTAAAATCTCCTGGTGGTTTTCAGACGCATAGAGCCGGCCATCTCGAACAATGTCTTCTACTAGCTGCTCGTAGTCCTCTGCACAATCAATCAAGAGGAGGGGTTTAGGGGTAGAAATAATTCCTGCTCCCCCTGCTCCCTCCCAAGACTCATGAGCCTCCCCTTTCTCACCCACCTCCCTGGCATTCGTGCCCTTACTCACCATCATAGGTGACGTAGGGGATCTGGAAGCCACGAGCACTGTTGGCCTCGCTCGTCTTGAAGTTGATCCAGAGCTTCCTGGAGCGGGCCGTGAAAGCAATGGGGCGCTCATAGGTCTGGCAGGTCTCATAGGTGGTAATGGAGGATGGGGAGGCTGGGAAGGCAAGCAGCAGGTCAGGGAAACAGCAGAGCAGGCTACCCAAGCCCTCCTGGAGGAGGGCTGAGTGGGGGAAGGAGTCATGCTGACAGAGACTCTCCCCCATACATGTACTTCCCCCACTCCCCAACGTACACATGTCCTCTCCCACTGCCCTCCACTTGTTCCACAACTCCTCTTTGACATCCAGGCACTCACAGAATGTAAGAAATTTGACATTTAAATAAATGGAATGGCAAAAATGCTAGAACAGGAAAGTGAGACATGTAACACTTTTGGAGTTCTAGTCCCAATGCTGGCATTCTTAACTCTGCTCTCCACCAATCACAGAGCACATTCATTGCTGTTTTCCTTTGTTAGCCTCTCCACTTCCAAGGCCTCCCTTCTCACTGCCCTAGTTCTTCCTGTACCAGTTTTTTCTCTCTCTGTCCCTCCCTCCCAACCAGATTTGAACTGCCCTTCCCTGGCCCAGGCCTGCAGCCACCCACAGTTCTTTCTCATGACGAGGACGTCCCCACACTCATCCTCAGATGGCAGGAAGATCTCGGGTACCACGATAAGGATCTTGCGCTTGGGTGGGGGGTTGATGTTCCAGACGCACTCCACGCCAGCTGGGTAGTTGCCTGGGTAGTTGGGGGACTCGATATAGCCAGTGAACTCACCCAGCTCCCCACCGCACTGGCGATCTGTAACCAAGCCCAGGTGGACAGAGCAAGAAAGAGAAGGGAAGTCAGTGGGGGAATGGGTTAGGGATGTTGAAGCATTTTGAAGTGGAAACCAGACACTGTAGGCAACTGCCTTCTGTTTCATCATCTTCAAGTTCTGGGTCCACCTTCCTTCCTGCCCTTTTAGTACCTTCTCACCTCACTTCACCTCTCTCTGTCTCCCCATCACCTATCTCCAGGGAGAGGGTGCCATGAGGCCCAGCCCAGCAAGTGGTCTTAAGATTGAGTGGGATGGGAGAGATGGAGGGTGGGACTTTCCTGCCCATCCACTCCCTAGCCTTGCTCCCTGTTGGTTTACTTGCCCCACCCCCCACCTCTTCCCATGCCCACTGTTCCCAGACCTCTCTGCCCCTTTTTCCACAGCTTGGCCTGCCACGTACTCTTGCACTGGGCCACACTGGTGGAGCCATCAAAGTCAGTGCTTGTATTTCCTGGACAGCGGGTGCAGAAGTTCTGACGGAAGTCAGGCTGATAGGAGCCCATAGCACAGCGGATACAGCGATGGATGGTGGTGTTGTAGTAGTGACCAGGGGAGCACTGGACTGCAGGCAAGGGGGAAAGGTAGGCGTTAAGATGGTAGGCAAGTGGGAGTTCTGGGGCACAGGATGAGCAGGACACAGGAGACTGAAGACACCAAAGTTCCTTCCGAGTCCCAACCTTTCTTTGTCATGCCAGAATTGAAGCCTAGGGAAAAACAAACTTACAGAGTGGTTGGCTACCATGCCAATCCTTTTCTTTCAGGCACTGACTGTAGTGCCAAACTTCTAGAAACTCATTGGTAGTATTGAGGGGAATGTGCCACCAGTTCTCCGAAGCAGAGGGGTAAGTGACACTGTTATTTATTCCCTAATTCCTAGACTTGGGACTGGTGGAGGGTCAGGATGTGTCCTATGAGCAGGATGGTCTGGTTGGTCAGGCAGCTGGGCCTTTCCTAGTTTGGGGAAGATGGTGTGCCAGCATACTCAGGTCTACTCTGAGGACTTGGAGAGTTTTTTTTGTAAGTAGTTAAAGTTGGGGAGTCCCCCAGTGTGTAGCCCATTCACCTTTGGTGTCACAGTCTTGGAAGGAGATGGCTCCCTCATGCTTGGTGGTGAGGCCCCCACCACAAGGGAAGCACAAGGTCCGTCCTGCTTCAGGTTGGTACGTGCCGCGTGGACATGGCTGGCAGGGCTTGAACCCATCAACGGAGTATTGGCCAGGAGAGCACTGACCTGCAATGAATCAAGGGCCCAACTCTGATGGGGATGGTCCTGGTCATCCCCACCGGGTCACCCAGTCTCAGGGGACAGAGACACACAAACAGGATGTTGACTAGGAGAGCGGTCTGGAGCCTGGGCCTGCCCTTGGGAAATCCCATGCCCATGGGCGTCCCAGTGCCCACCCTACCCCACTCTATATTGTTTGTTCCCCTGGCACCTGCACACGTGGTGACGTTGGTGGCTCCGAGAGGCCCGTGGGCATCACTCCCAGGGCAAAGGTCGCAGGAGAGCTGCCCTTCTCTCTCCTGGAAGGTGCCCGCTGGGCATGGCACACACTGCTCCGTCTGGCCGTGGTAATACGTTCCCTGCGGGCAGCTGACTGAGGGAGAGTCGGCCGTGCTAGCCACCCCGCCCCCCTATTTCCCGCCACCCAGGCCTGGGATTCCCCTTCCCGCTTCCCCAGATTCAAGGAGAATCTCTTTGTTTGGGAATAGACAGAATCCTGCTTGGGAAGATCAGGGGCCAATGCCATGTAAAGGAGGGTTGATGGCCCCTCTGGACATGATATCCCTCTAGATTTCAACCTGGGACCAGGGAGAGGATGATGACAGGCAGGAGGGTCTTGGCTGCCTCACAATTTGAGGTACAACTTAGGCCGTAAAGTGTCCTGCTCTCTGAGTCAGGCCCAAGTTGGGCCTTCCCCGTTCCCCTGCTCCCCCGCTCCCCAGCAAGCTCCCTTACCACACTTAGCCCCAGCACGGTGCTGCCCAGGCCTACAGGCCTCTGCTGGCTCAGCTCGCTCCCCAGCTCCTGGGCCCGGCTTGTGGGCCAGTTCATAATCAAGGCCTGCCAGGCGCAGCAGGAAGCGGTCCTGGTTGATGGACTTTCTGAGCATCTTCAGGGTCCCTTTCAGCCGCCGTTCCATTCGCTGTCGGAGGCAAGGCAGTCCACAGCCAGCTGGTGGTAGATGATGGTATGAGTCAGGGAAGGAAGAGAAAGTGGCTGTGAGCAGGAGGGCAGGGAGCAAAGCTAGGAGCTAGGAGGGATGTGGTAAGAGAGACTGGCTCCTGGGCTTGGTGTTAGGCATGGTCTGCCCTTAGTACAAGCTCTGCCCCTTCCCTTTGCGGCTGAGACTTGTGGTTTCCCCACCTCTGACCCCTTGCTTTCCACCCTCCTCCCTGCAGTGCCCCCAGTCCCACCTGTGGTTTCTTCGGCTCTGACCTCTGCCTCCAGTTCCAGGGTGAGCCGAGTGACTTCCTTGCCTGGAGGGGTCCGGGCCCGCCGGCCCTTGCCCTTCCGAGAGGAGTCACACTTGAGGTGGATAAAGGTGATCTGGCAGTCAGAGCAGGGGGCACCACCTGGGGGAGAGGCCTTGTCAACCCCAGGGGCACCCCCTGGGGACAGAGAAGGCTCTCACTCCCAGCTCTCACTTTCCCACCCTAGCCCAAGCAGACCTCACCAGATCTCCGCAACTGTCTCAGTTCACTTTTAAGGTAGGATACCTATTATTTGGTGGAGGGATATCCTGGGACTTCTTCCTTGGGCCCTATGCCTACAAGTGCTTCTTCCCTCTGCTCTGTCCAGAGTTCAGGATGCCAGTGGGTTTTTAGAGATCTCACTAAGCAGAGGAGCTGAGGGGTGGGGGAGGGGTGTGGTGGCCAGACAACCCATTGGAGGGGGGTCCCCAGTCCAGACCTGGTCCCGGGATTCTGCTGGCCTCCTCCGTTTTGCCTTTGTTTCTCAGGTGCAAACGGCATTTGGCGTCCTTGATCTTGAAGGAGGCCCGCTGTTTAACTGACAGCACTGCAGCCTCTAGAGGGATGGCAGAAGCTCAGCACAGCCTGGGGGCGCCGAGGGGGGTGGGTACTGCTGTGGAGGGTATTGAGAAGCTGGGCAATAAGCCACGGGCTTGGCTGGAGAAGGATTATGAGAGCCAGGGGACTCAGATGTTAGGGGCAGAGGGAGCAAGGCAAAAGGGCTGGAGAATGACAGAGCGAGGAAGGGGATCCAGGAAAAAGTAAAACCAGGAGAATTAATGAGGAGAAATCGGGGTTAATAAGCAAGAGAATAAGGTGGGAACAAGGCCTCTGGGCTGGTGCTCACCATGGCAGTGGTTGGAGTTTGTGCTGTTCCCGGTGTGGCCAGCTCGGGCTGGAGTGGCCCTGGGGCTGGGGGTGCCACAGCTCACCGTGAAGCCATTCTCAGACTCTGAGAGAAGGGGGCTGTCACAGCTCTGAGCTGCCCGCCCCCAACGCCTACTGGTTGGAGTAATGCAAGGGAAGCAGGAGAGCTACCTGAACAGCCAGCCTTTCCTCCCTGCCAGCCCTACAGCAACCACCTCTATGTACCTGGCAAAAACCGGGCCCGGGAGGGGCAGGTCAGGGCACAGGTGTCCTTCTTGCCAGACCGGTTGCAGCTGAGCATGGCTTTCGAGGCACCAGGACTGCTCTGACATTTGACCGGCTCTAGGAAGGGGAGAGAGACCTGAGGAGGAGAGGGCCTTCCTCTCCCACCCTCTACACTTGGCTGATTTGGGAAGAGCATTAGCTACACGCAGAACTGTAACTGTAAACAGAGACTGATGAAGGGATTCGTCACCAGAAACTTCACGTCAGTAACTCAAATGGCTACATTCTACTCCCCTACTACCTTACTCCTTCCTTGGCATGGAACTCCCCACTTTCCAGGACCCCAATTCCCACCCCCCAAAAATGTAGTGCCAGCTCTGGCCAGCAGAGGGTGCCGCCCACCTGTGCAATCTTTGCCATTCCAGTGCAGCCGGCCCTGGCCTGCGGGGCAGGTACACTGGTAGCTGCCTGGAGTGTTGATGCAGCCAAAGCGGCAGCCTCCCCGGTTGATGCTGCACTCATCCACATCTGGGGGAAGGAGAAGGGAGACACCAACAATGGTGGGGGAGTAGGAGCCAGGGAGTGGGCAGTGAGTGAGGACCTTTGGTGAGAGTTCCAGGCACTCCAAGATGACTACTGGCTTGAGAAAAGCTCAAGCCTAGGATGTCCTTCCTTTATCTCTGTCCCCAAAGAACGATTGAGAAGCGGCCAAGCTGACAAGCTTTGTAAAGCCTGCCATTCCTTTCTGCCACTGGGGCTGTATTTGAGAGTTCAGGATGGGAGTGGGAGTCAAGAAGCAGCGTTGGGATGGGAGATAGAAATTTTGGAGGTAGGATGCTGTTCCCTGATCTCCTAGTCTCCCGGTTGTCTTAATTTCTCCCATTTATCATGATGGATGCAGACATGGCACATGCACCTGGAGATTGCCCAGAGCCAACGAGCCAAATCAGGAACTCATTCAACTGAAGGGTGTGGAGGTGAGAGGGGACAGGTGGCTGAGGGTCTAAACTTGCTGGCTTACCCCCACAGTGGGTGACACCATATAGCAGGTAGCCATGATGGCAGAGGCACTGGAAACTTCCTGGTGTGTTGACACATATGTGGTCACAGGTTCGATCAAAGGAACACTCGTCTATATCTGGAAGAATAAGGATTCAAGCCACTGAATCTGTCTTGGGGCATTTGACCCTGCAGCCCCTTGCTCAGGTGAAGGACCCAAATGAGGGGCCTTGGCCCTCCCTCATGGCCCAGCCCTAAGATCATTGATTTAGCAATGCCTACCCATCCCCTGTGCCCCCTCCACTTGTAGTCTTTGGAGTCAGGAACTGTGAGATCTGGTACCTGTGGATCAGGGTCACCACATGTGGTTAGGCAGGTTGGATCCTGCCAAGGATTTGAAGTGGGGTGAAATCCATCCCTCCTTGCCAAAAGCAAGGTAGAGTTGGTCATCAAGAGGAAGGGGTACATTTGCTAATTTGCAGCATGACACTGCCCATGGAGGCTCTCCACAGTGTCTACTGACTTCCTCAGACTCTGGCCCTCTGGCCTCCTTGAAGCTCTCCTAGCTCCAGAACCTCTCCTAAGGCTTTCCCCTTGGCCCAAGTCTGCTCACCCTGGCAGTTCCGCTCATTGATGAGAAGCTTATAGCCCTTCTTGCAGCTGCATTCAAAGCTGCCCACTGTGTTGCGGCAAATGTGGTCACAGCCCCCATTGTTCAAGCGGCACTCATCTATGTCTGGGAAGGCAGGACAAAGTAGAGAGAACCAAAGGTGATACCACAGGCTGGGGACAGATAAGGAGACAACATCCCTCCCTCCCTCACAGAGACAGAAAATCAAGCAGAGCTCTGGGCCTGCCCTTCTGACTCCTCTCTCACTCTCTGGTCTGTTTCTTCCCTGCTCATGGAATCTGTGGCCATTAGGACCAGTTTCTTTCCTGGAAGTGAGCCCTCCCAGAAGGGGACAGATAGGAAGCAGAGTCAGGCCTTCAAGGACTGCCTGGAGTAGGAAGCAGGATGGCATTTGAACTACAGGGCTAGTTTCTGCCCCTCACTCTGGATGGCACTTCCACAAAAGGCTGGTGGATAAGGCTTATATCTTCCCTGTCCCTGACCCCTGCCTAGCATAAGAGCCCCGGGCAGTGGGCAACAGGGCAATGGTGGGGGGGGGGGGGGCACAGAGAGGTGGAGATTCAAAAGGGAGCCCCTCAGAGAGGAGGAGCTAGGAGAGAGCCGGCAGGAGGACCTCCAGGAGAGCCAGTGAGGCTGGGTAGCTGATGGGGGAGGGGCAGGGGCCAGGCAGGGGGCTGGACTGGGAGGTCTGGAGAGGCTCAGGCCTGAGGCGGCTTTCAGCACTAGGAAGGGAAGGGGGGGGGGGGCGGGCAGTGAGCAGCTTCCTTCCTGAGGTCAAGTTCCCCAAGCTGGTGGCAGACAGGACCCAGGCTATTCACCCTTACTTGGGGGAGGGGGCAGAGAGGGCAGTCTTCCACTTCACTCTTAGCATACCTGTCAACAGTCCTTCCCAGCAGGAAACCTCTCAACTCTGGCTGTCTGACCTGCTGCCCCAGCCCTCCCCGTCTCCCCATCCTTTCTGCCAGCTGTTGGGCCAAAAGACACAAAGAAGGAGCTCAGTCCTCTTTCCAGTCCTCCTTGTGACCAGGGGACACAGACCTGATGAATCATTATTTTCAGTATGGCTACTCTTCCTTTTTCCTCCCCCACTCCACCTTTCTCCCAGACCTGGCTAATTAAAAGGAGGGGAAATAGGATGGACAACATGGGAAATTATACCATAATGATAACTATCATTTGTCAGGTACTGTTCTAAGTACTTAATATATAATCTTTATATAACTGATCTAATCCTTACAACAAGTGCCATTATTATAGTGGAACTGAGGCACAAAGACACTAAGTAACTTGCCCAGGATTGCAGAGCTGGGATCTGAACCCCGGTAACCAGTCTCTAGCCTCAGTGCTTCCACTGCTACCCTATTCTCCCTCTGACCAGTATAGCCTTCCCAGTGGGAAGGTCTGGGGGAATGTGGGTTATGAAGGTTATGGAACACATCTGTGACCTTGTACACACATAGCCAGGGCTCAAATATCCTTCTAGACCCAGGGACAAATGAGAATAACATGTTCATTAACCAAGAGGGCTAGGGACCCAGAGCAGGATAGAAATGAGAGTAAGGAAAACAAGGTAGGGTGTGGGCAGCGGGCACTAAGGGACTGGCTGGACTTTTGTGCCCCTTGAACTGAACTGGGAAAGGTGGACAAGAGACAAGCCTTAGCCATGCTCCTAGTTCTTTCTAATCAGGATAGCCTCCAGGGGGTTGAGGTCCTATAATAGGTACTAGATCTCTGATCCCAGCCTCAGCCCCCTCACCCCTATGCTCTGGTCCTCTGAGAGCCCTTACCTTTGCACGTCTTCCTGTCTGGCTGCAGCATGAAGCCCACAGGGCAGCTGCAGTGGACACCCGTCGCTGCATCGTGGCACTTACTGTCACAGCCCCCATTGTTGACAGCACAGGTCTCTGTTTAGGAGGGAGGTGGGGGATGGTAATGGGGTTATTGGCTTGGAGGAGTCCCAAACTTAAGGGTAGTAGAGAGTGCAGAGGCCTGAGGGAAGGCCTGAGCTGCCTCCCTGTGCTTTAGAAGGAGCACTCAGTGAAGGCTCCCAGCCCCCTTCCTCCCATGGCTCCCAGCCCCCAGCCCCTCACAAGTGCAGCCAAGCAGTCCACTTCCCTGCCCCCTACTTGATTGAAACAAGGTGGACAGCAGTGAGGCAGGTACAAGCCAGAGCTGTCAGGCAGGAATGTGCTGAGGGGGTGGAGGAGGTGGAGAGGGGAGGGTGCAGGGAGGGATGGGAGCTAAGTAAGGGTGGTTCTCAGCCGCCAGGGAACAAGAAGGGACAGATAAAAGTTTCCTCCTCTTTCCAGTGACTGTCTCTGTGGTGGTTGGGGGGGGGGGGGTCAGAGTGGGGCAATCTTGGGAAGAGTGAACCTAGTGATTCTGGAGATAGCTGAGGGATTGCCCAGCTGTCTTAAAAAAAGATCCCAGTTCCAGGCCTGACTGCTCATCCTCAGAGGAGAGGCACATATTTGGTCATATCCCAGCCCCTCCCCAGCTACCTCCCAACTCCTCCCAAACCTTCCTTTTAGTTCCAGATGGAGATAAGCTGGATGTTCTGTTGTTGTTTTTCTTTCCTAATGGGGAGAGATTGTCTAGGTAGGGGAGGGGGCCAAAAGAGAAGAAGAATTCGGAGGAGGAGGCAGGGTGTAAGAAAGTAGGTGAAAGAGTTAGAGAACCTCAGAGCTAGGTCTCTTCTATTGCCCCCTCTTGACTGGTAAGACTCCTTTGCTGAGGGGTCAGAATAGAGGGAGTATGGATAGGTCACTCTCCCTATTTTCTGCATTCTGCAGGACATAAACAAGTTTAAACTGCAGCTCAGGAGAATGAGTTGAGCCCAGGGAAAAACCATCAGTTCAAATAGTGCAAGACCCCTCCCCCTTCAGGGACTCTGGAGGAGGTGTGGGCCATCCTCTGGGGGCCCTAGAATTCTCCCATTGGAAAGACAGAATCCCAAACCCTCTCCTGGGGAAGAAAGGAGAGTGGTTCTCCAAATCTGGGGAACTGAATGAGAAAAGCACCAGAGAACTATCATCTTCTTAAATCTTTGACTCCTAAAACTCAGGTCCAACCCTTGTCACCAAGGAGACCACCAAAGCAAGGGTTCTAGAAGAAGCCCAACCCTGCCTATGGGTCCCTGGTCATGCCCCAGTTATTCAAATGCCCAGGTCTGGGAGCAGCCACAGTGGGATCTCTTGTGTGCCACTTACACCTTAGTCTCCTGAAGTTCCCCAAGACCATGGGAGAAACCTGGGAGGGGATGTTGAGTTCAGGCTCCAAGCCTAGCCATTCCCCCCAAGAGTGCTCTTAGTAGAAGGAGAGGTGCCCTCAAGCCCTGGAGCAGGGAGAGGGGAACAGATCCTGTGCTAAGACTAGGTAGGTTCTGAGGGATCCAAGGTGAGGAGCAGCAGAGCTGGCACAACACACATCTCGGGTCAGACGAGGAAGCTGGGTACAGCTGCCCTCCCCTGCAGGGCAGCATTAGCCAGGGCAGGGTTGAGGCGGCAGGATGGCACAGCCTCAACCCTTTGCTCTTCAGGTCGCAGTATGAAACCACAGTTTAATCTGTGCTGACTCTGTGCCAGGCACTTACTAGATGCTCTGCACACACTGTCTCAATCATCTCAGCAACCCCAAAGGAGAAAACTCTTATTCTCCCTGTCTACAGAAGAGTAAACTAAGGATCAGAGAAGAAAGTAGCTTGCTTGAGGTCATATGGTTAGAAAGTGGCAGAGGCAGGATTCAAACTCAGGTCAGTCTGAATTCAGATGTCATGCTTGTACCCATTATGGTGGGACAGAATGGCGAGTGATGCTGGGGCTGTGAGCTGGTGTGGGGGGAACCCAAGGAAGCAGCCTCAAGGAGGGATGGCATCTAACTCTATCCCACCCCTAACTCAGCCACCTAGTGGGCACAACGGGTAAGATGGAGCTGCTGGGTTTTTTGCTGTGTAGAAGGCAGAGAGAAGGGAGGGGGCAGATGGTTGGGAACAGGTGAGGTGTTAGAAGGTGGGTGAGGGAGAAGGTGGGAGGAGAGAGCAGGAGAGGAGGACAGTGACAGGAACAAAGAAAGACAAAACCAACACGAAGGCTCCTGGGCCAGCTCTTGGGGACTCAGGTTTCCTGTCACCCAATGGGCCCAGTACCGAGACTGCAGGGGAACCCTGCTAATAGGCTAGAGTCCAGTCAGGCTGGGCCCAGTGGGCATGCGGTTAGTGGGAGCCCCAGCGGGTTAGCCCTTCCCCTAGCAAGCCAGTGAGAGCAAGCGGAGAGAGCAGACATATTTACCATTAGAAACGGCCTGAGGGGGGATGTGCTGCTCTAGCCGCCTTTCCCCTGTTTGACATTGTAAAAAAGCTGTTTAGATGCTGGGCAGGAGCCACTGTGGCCCACTGTGCCCCAGCCCCCTCCCCACCCTCCTCCTCCACCCTGTAGACCCAAACCACTAGCCCCAAATGATGAGCCCTGAGACTGCTATGCTTCATTCCCCAGCCTTGTCCTGCCTGGTATCCTCAAAGAAGCCAGGCTCCCACCAGGTGACTGATGGGAAACAGAGTCTCAGAGAGGGGCAGTCATGGGCCCAGTACCACACAGCATGCCAAAGGCAGAGCTGGGATGCAATCTCAAATCTTACAAGCTGCCAAATCCCAAAGGGGCCCACCCTTTCTGCTTAACTGTACTGCCCTCTCAGTCTCCCCACTAAATCTGAATGTCTTGGTGGCCCCAAACAATGATGTTTCCTCCTACCAGGGCTGGGGAGAAACATGAGATCAGGGCAAGGCAAAATAAGTAAGTTCTGTTGGAGAAGAGGGAGAGGAACTCGGGAAGGACATAGCCATGAACCCTAGGACCTCCTCCTTTGCTCTCTTCTGCCTCACTTGGCCATGGTCCAGAAGACAGAATGGGTCTTGCATTAGAGAAGAGCTCAAGCTTACAAGGGGGTATTTTCCAAATCAGCCATGCTCAGGACGATCTGAACAGGGGGACACCAGAGGGGGATCTGGCCCCACATTCATGGGTCCCGAGCTCTGTCCTGACACATGCAGCTTTTCTTTGGGGACTGCATGCAGTTTCTTTTGGGAGACTGTGGGGATGTGTGAGTGTGTCCAGGGGATGGTGGAGGGTTTAGGAAGCAGAAGATTTAGGCTTAGGAGGAAAAAGATGAAAGGAGCTGGAACAAACCAGCCAGGAGAAGGTGACAGGAGGACCTAAAAATGTTCTAGGGTCTTTGAAGAGTTAGTTCAGAGGGAAACGTGTAGCAGGAGAGGGTTTAATTAAAGAAGTTTAGAACTGTGTGTACAAGTCTCTGAAGCAGGTACTTGAAGGACCCCTTTAAAAAAAAAATTTTTTTTTAATGTTTGTTTATTCTTGAGAGTGACAGACAGACAGACAGAGACAGAGCATAAGTGGGGGAGGGGCAGAGTGAGAAAGGGAAACAGAATCTGAAGCAGGCTCCAGGCTCTGAGCTGTCAGCACAGAGCCCGATGCAGGGCTCAAACCCATGAACCGTGAGATCATGACCTGAGCTGAAGTCAGATGCTTAATCGACTGAGCCACCCAGGCGACCCTTTGAAAGACCCTTTTAGCAGCAGCATCTGCTCCCCTGTTCTCATGTCTGGGGGTTAAGGCAGTGCTGTCTGCAGAGATGGGCCGGGTCTCTGGAGTGAGATGGGGACAGTTTGGTTCTGAAGGTGAATATCATGTCTGTAACAAATACACAGAGTGACTGTGTTCACACCTCCTCACCCTCAGCATGTTGTAGCCCATGAGATGAATGGCATCTGTTGGTGCCCACAGACCAAACTTGCCCTTGCCTGGCTCAAGACACAGCCCTTCTCCCTGCCCAAACTCTTCTCTTTCACCTCCCACTTCTCCAAAGGGACACCCTGTCCCCGTTGTGTTTCTCAGCACTCTGTGAGCACACAGTAATCGGCCTTCACAAAAGACCTAAAGGCATAAGGCATTAGGAATTAAACATCAGGAACTAAGGAATTAAGCTCATTTCTGGTACCTGAAAGTATGTGAGGGAAGGCCTAGGAATTCAGGAAAAGGGATCCAGGTGTTAAGAAGGCCCCGGAGCAGGGCAATAGGAATGGAAGGATGGAGCTGGTGGGAAAGTGAAGGGCTACAGGCAGAGGTGAGAGAGTACCACTGAGATGTGGAGGAAACAGGAGGAAATGAGGGCTAGGGTAAGGGCAGTGGACAGGGGGACACAGCACAGGCAGGAAGAAGAAACCTGGAGTCAGGAAACCCCATTTGTCAGTTCCGGGATGGTTGTTCCAGGAGAGAACACTCCCTGCCACCCTCAGTTCCAGAGTGGGGACAGTGGGCTGTGACAGCTCCCATCTTACCACACTAGTCAACCAGGGCCTTTGGTCAGGCTTTCCCAGCTGCATTGCCCCAGCTCTCCTCCCCTTCTCGGGCACAGCCTTGGTCAACAAGCACCTCTGCTAATTAGTCCCAGTTTGACAACACTTTCTCCTGGATAAAGAGGATGGTGGGGCTCCAGGGGTGGGGCAGGAGAACTAATGGGTCAGGGAGGAGAAGAGGGTGAGCCCTGCGATCTCTCAGAGTCATCCCTCACTAGACCTGGCCTCGTCTGGGTCTTCAGTACACTCACCAGTCATTCTGTGCCCAGCACCTGGGTCCCATGCGTTCCCCCTCCCCTGGTTCCCAACCCCCACTCCCAGCACAGGTGGCCTTGAGTTCACCAGCCTCACCCACCGATGCATGTCTTCCCGTCGGTATGGAGCACAAACTTGACATGGCAGCCGCACCGGGGACCCTGCTCTGTGTCATCGCACGTGTGCTGGCAGCCACCATTACCATAGTTGCATGTCACTGTGCAGAGAGGGCAGGAGGCCTGTCAGCTTGCTTTTCCTTGGGTGCCACATATCTGAAGACTGACTCTCATATCTAGTTGCCTCTCCCATGCTCCCTTTTCCTCCCACCTCTTGCTGCTGAGTCCCTACACCCTTCCTCTTCGTTGCTTCTTCTCCCCAACGACCATCCCAATTATCTCACATTTACAGTCCCGTTGGTTCTTGGTGAGTTCGAAGCCAGGGCGGCATTCACAGGCAATACCCCCTTTGGGTGTCTCCCGGCAAATGTGAGCACAGCCATGGTTCTTGTTCATGCAATTCATTCCTTCTAAAAAGGAAGAGGAGGGAGGTGAGTGCTTTATATCCCTGAATGCCTAGTGGAAGAGGAACTAGTGGGGTAGCTGGGGCCTAGGAAATTGAGAGAATCCACTGGGGCTGCAACACAGACAGGAGACACCAGTCCCTGTCCTGCGCAGAGCTGGGTGCTAATGAGCCATTCTCAGTGATGTATAGGTATTGATACCCAGCCCTCCAAAACCCTGCACGAGCACCCTCTCCTGGAGACAACAAAAAAGTAGTGTCTAATAGTTACATATTAGTGGATTTAAGAAGGACCCAGAAAAATAAAAAACATCTCTTGGGGCATCTGGCTGGCCCACTCAGTGGAGCATGTGACTCTTGATCTTGGGGTTGTGAGTTAGAGCTCCGCATTGGGCTCTTTGCTGTCAGCATGGAGCCTGCTTCGGATCCTCTGTACCCCCTCTCTCTGTCCCTACCCCTCTTGTGTGTGCATTCTCTCTCTCTCTCTCCTTCTCTCCCTCTCCCCCTCCCTCCCTCTCAGAAATAAACATTTTAAACTGTTAAAAAAAAAAAAAAGAAAAAAACTTACGGGGTGCCTGGGTGGCTCAGTTGGTTAAGCATCCGACTTCAGCTCAGGTTATGATCTCATAGTTCATGGGTTCAAGCCCTATGTCGGGCTCTGTGCTCACAGTTCAGAGCCTGGAGCCTGCTTCAGAGTCTATGTCTCCCCCTCTCTTTGCCCCTCCCCCACTTGCACTCTGTCTGTCTGTCTCTCTCTCTCAAAAATAAACGAACATTAAAAAAAAAACTTTAAAAAACTCAAAAAAATAAAAGTAAAATCTTTAAAACAAACAAACATGATTTCTCCTCAAAGAGCTTTCAGTCCAACTGGGAAGAAGATAACAATGTGAGTGGGAAGAAATTGGTACAGATTTTTTACTATAGAAATTACTATAACATTTGCTTTAAAGTAAACTCTGTGCCCAATGTGGGGCTCCGACTCATGACCCGTGATCAAGAATCACATGCTCTACCAACTGAGCCAGCCAAGTACCCCTAATTACTATAAGATTTTATTCAACAAATATTTATTAAGCTCCCACTGCACGCAGAGCAGTGTATTAGGTTCCGGAGATACAAAGATAAATTAGACATAGTCCCTGCCCTCAGGGATGTCATAGTCAGGGTTGTGGGGGGGAGGCTGCATCACAGAAATAGACAATAGTATTCCACTATTCCTGCGTCACCCTCCCTATCCAATTCAAGGAATAAGGCATTGGTGAGCCCATCAGATAACAGCAGCTTAGAGCCCAGCCATCTATACTTAGGCACGACATCCACCTTGGGTCTGACACAGAGGATGCCCCATAGTAACCTCAATCCCACACTGATCCCAACCCCAGATGGATTCCCCCAGATTTTGCTCCAGCACAACATCTGTCTATGGAGCCCTTAGGATGTGATGGGTTGAGGGACAAGAGAAGAAGGAGCTAGTGGGGTTGAGAATAGAGGATGAGACCCAGGAGGTCCTGAGGGAAAGCTCCCCAGCAGGTAGAGAGAAGCCTGGGAGTGCAGGGATGGGACCTCTCAGGTCATGGGCTGACCTTCTGGCCGCTGGATGCAGGTGTGCTGGTTGTCGCTGAGGAAGAAGCCCTCCCGGCAGTGGCACTCATAGCTGCCCATCATGTTGACACAGCTCTGCTGACAGCCACCATTGCCCTCGGCACACTCGTCCACATCTGTGTAGGATAGGTGGTTGGTGAGGCCATGGGGTGCAGGCCGGCTCCAGAGTATGCCCTGAGACTTCAGCACCAAGGGCTGAAACAGTCTTAAGAATCTAGCACACACTTCCCGACTCTAATTCAGCACCCAGCCTCAGGCCAGCAAGTTCTCACCCACTCATCAGCTAATGTTTCACTGTTTTTGAAGAGGCCACCTAAAGACGGCAGAGCTGGGGAGCTAAACAGGTGGAGAGGGGACATTTAAACCTGGCTCACTTAGGTGAAGACTTGCCTCCCTTTCACTCACTTGTCAGAATTGGGTGTGAAGCCAGGGGAAATCAGGAAAGGAGCCAGGGTAAGAGACACAGAGGTGAAAATAAAGATGGAGACTGGTCAGGAAGAGAAATGGGCAGTTGGTGGCAGCCAGGGAATGAGAGAACCTGGGATCTGATTCTAAGCGCAGGCAGAACTATGGCCATGGTGCTGAGGTCTGAGGGGCAACAATGGGTAAAGGCAGCAAGCCTCAACTCCTCGCAGGGCAGGGACCATTTTTGTGGACAGGCTACGGCCCCATCCTTCCTCTCCTCCCTCCCCATGCCTGGGCTTGCTGCCATAGTCCCTAGCCTTTCTCCTATTTTGGTTTAACAAAACAGTCTGGTAGCTTGGCAAGGAGGGATGGGAGGAGAGCTGCCAGGCCACACCCTAATCACCACCCCAAATCACCACCCTCAGGTCCCAGAGCTAAGCTTATTTTGGGGCTCTCACTTGAATGCCTTGACTCCCTCTCTGTGCTACCTACTGCTCTCCCAAGTCCATAGCCCTTCTCTGTCTTCCTTGGCCCAGGAGGCATCAGGGAGATTGGTCTCCAAACAGAGGAGCTGGAATTAGAGCTCCTGAGGCCCTCAACTGCTCCTCTCTTCCCATCCTCTCTGCTGATCCCTGAAACCCTGTCCTTTCCCCCATCTGGCCAAGGGCAGAGGGGCACGGATCCAGCAGGTTCCTGCCTGAGAGGTATACTTTCCTTTGCCTTATTCCTGTCCCTTCCCCTTCTGTCACTATACCCCTGATTTCTCCCCATCCGTCTTCCACTGTGGCCCATCCTACATTCCATCCTTCCATATGCTCCCTTCTAATCCAACCTTATGACTTTGCTGCTCTAGCCGAGTTCTTTCCTCCAATTCTCAGTGGAGAAACAGACCTGGGGCATGGATGACTTAGGGTTCCCCTAAAAGCCAAAGGAAGAGTTGAGGCTTTGAACCCCAACCCTGGGGTTAGGGTTAGGTAGACCTCTGCTCCCTCTGACCTTTCCATACCTACTCATTCTCTTATCCCTCTGGCTAGTTTCCCCCCAAACACAGGGAAATAAGACTTGGTGAGAATCAGGGGCCTAGAAAGGTCAAAGGCAACCAATCACCAGAAGCTAATGTTTCCGGTCCTGCAGGAAACTCTCTGTCCTGGTCAAAGTGTCACAGCTTCTCTTTCCAAAGGAGTCCCCAAAGAGGTCCTCACAAATAACTGGGCGGAAAAGTGAGGTCCTTCCCTGTAGCTGCAGTGGTGGGAGAGGTGGCCAGGGCTGGGGGGGAAGGGCCCAGCAGGAATCAGGATGTAAAGGCCCGGGTTGGGAGTAGAAGCATGTAAGCCTGGTCCAAAGATGGAATGTGACTGGGTTTAGAGGCAGCTCTGTAGCAAGGAGGCTCTCAGACTAATAGAACGTCAGATAATTCACTGGTTTGGTCAGTTGGGGAAGCAGCCTAGCTGCTTTTCTGGGCATCATTCCTCTTACTTCTCTTCCTTTCCTGGTCTTCTAGTCTTCCAGCCTCCTATTTTTGTTCTGACAGCAGAGAGGAAGAATTTGGAAAAGGACCCCTGGCTTCACATCTCAATTCCTGTTCTGCTATGGGCTTCAGTTTTTCTGCTTGGGGAAGAATCTGACATGGTCCCAGTAATTTTCCAAAAAGATGTGAGACCAAAGTTGAGTTTAGTGCCCTAGAGATTCTCCTATCTCTGCTCCAGCCCATGGGACAAAGATCAGCTGAGATTGAGGCCTAAGAAGTGAGGAGAGGGTGAACTTGGGAGATTGCAGGATGAGCTGGGAGAAAACCAGCCTTAAGGGCCAGAGGCTTCCCAGGGCCAGGGAAGAAGCATCATCATCATCACCATCATCACCATCATCATCAACAACAACATTCCTCCCATGTATCGAACATCTACTCTGCTAAGGATTGTACAGGGCTCTTTATACATGTTGTCTCATGGTGATTCATGCAACAGCCTTTGAGTGGGATATTACCATCCTCATTTTAGAGATGAGGAAACTGAGGTTCCCAGAGATTTAGTTGATTTGCCTAAGGCCCCACAGATAGTAAGCAGGAGAGCAAGGATCTGGTGCAGCCAAATTACCTTCCACCATGCTCTGCTCTATATGGCTAAACCCACTATTGTCATCTTCTGACCCTTGCCCTGGGAGCACTTGCTAGCACCATCTCCTCTGCTGTTTTTCATCCAGCAGCAGGATTATTTCATCCTCAGTGCCCCGTCTCAAAGGGGAGACTGACCTTGTTCTCTATTTTGTGAGAATGCCACTTTCTGATCACCTTCCTCTTCTTGCCTGGGAACTGGGAAGTGCTGAAAACACCTCCTCCCCCACAAGACAGCCCCTGCCCACACCTCCTCTCCCTTGCTCACCCAGACAGTTGTGTCCATCATGTGCCAGGTGGAATCCATCATAGCAGGTGCATCGGTAATTTCCAGGGATGTTGACACAGTCATGCACACAACCTGCATTATCTTCTCGTTCACACTCATCCACATCTGTGAGCAAAGAGGATCTGAGGCAGCTGGACATGCCTCCCACTGTCCACCCCTGTGTTCAGCTTCGTGGTGGTTATGTATGTGTGTGTGTGTATAACCTTCTCTGTGTGTGTTTACATAATTACTTTCATAGCCTGCAAACCATTTTGCATTTTACTATTTTTTATCTAAACTTAAGTCTTAAACATTTTCACATCTCCCCCAGTCTTTCTAATTACCACTGTACATGGTTGCAGAATATTCCACTGTGTTGCCAAATCATAATTCATTAATCTATTCTCTATTGTTAGATCCCTTCCATTTATTTTACTATGGTAAATAATGCATTAAAGGACATCTCCTGTGTGTTATTTTCTTTGAATTTCCCTTGAGTAGGTTCCCAAGAATAAAATTTCTGGGTCAAAGGGCATAAATACTTTTTAAATTTCCTGCTGGTGTGACAAAATCACTTTTCAATTCATAGTGTCACCAAGAATTAACGAGTGTACCTTGTCCGCTAAAGTGTTACCAACACTGAAGGTCGTAAATTTAAAATAACATCTCAAGACTGCTTTAATTTGCATTGCTTTAATTATGAGGGGGGAAGAATGTGTTTGTTTATGGTATGAAATTCCCTTGGGGTAAACTGTTCTCATCCTGTGGGTATGGTGTAAGGGTCTAAAGATGGAGGTTCCAATGTCAGGGAGCCTCAGGCCTCAGTCCTGTGATCCTGATCCCCCCCCACCCCCACCCCGCCCCCGGCCAAGCTGTGAGACCGTGAACTATTCCCAGCAGAACCTCAGCTAGGCTATATGGTGCCTTTGAGCAAATGAGAAAATGGTGCCCTCTCTGGGAAAAAAGTAGCTGGCCACCACTCCCAAGCCCCTTCTCCATGCCTGCAGGGACTGCAGGCCTTACTGTCCTGCACAGTGTGGCTAACTCTGGGCAGTGGCACCCATTTCCACACTCAAGCAGGCCCCCCCTCCTCCAGGCACCCTCCCCGCCTCACCTTTGCAGTGTTTACCATCCCCTGTGTAGCCAGACTTGCAGATGCACTTGTACGACCGTGGGGTGTTCTGGCAGATAGCATCAATGTGGCAGTTGTCGGTCCCCTCCACACATTCGTCCACATCTGGCAGGGGCAGAGAAGGCATTTGAGACCCTCTGTCAGTGCATTCCAAGGGGTGTCTTGAAGGTGGTTCCCTAAGGGCAAAATCCCTTCTCCTCTAATGTAGAGACCGTGACCCCTCCAGAAGCAGGTGCTCTTCCACACCCTTCTGATTTCAGAGTGGGCTGACTCTGTAATTTCAGGAATTCAGAAAGAGCCCCCACTCCCCTCAGAAATACTTAATCCACAATGACAGCTAAAATTCCATCATTTGAAACACTTCTCTTTGATTGAAAAACAAACAAAAAACCCTTGGACTGGGTAGCACACTTACCTTGACTAGAAATGTTCAACTTAGCATGAATTAGTTTACCTCACTTCGGAGCAGGCTTAGAGGGAGGGGGAAGAGAAGAGGCATGGGGACAGTGGCCTCTGGAAAAGTGGCAGGGTCCAGCGGCCCTTGG
This sequence comes from Panthera leo, assembly GCF_018350215.1. Classification (NCBI taxonomy): domain Eukaryota; kingdom Metazoa; phylum Chordata; class Mammalia; order Carnivora; family Felidae; genus Panthera; species Panthera leo. Next base: position 33,647,487 of record NC_056683.1, on the reverse strand, counting down.
TAATTGAGGGAAGAAGAAAGGAAGGAGAAGGGGCCACCTGAGAAATCCTCATCTGCCTCACAATTCTGCTTGAGACCAGGCCTGCTCCCACTTGCCCATCGTTGTGCGAAGAATCTTGAGAGGAAAGAAGTTCCATCCTGGAAGATTTCCCTCAGACCCTGTGCTGTCAACAGCAGAGGGACTGGGACCTGGCAGGGGCTGGTATCAGCAATCTGAAGCCTGATAAGTGGAGCCCTTGTGGCTGTCCAGTTGACTCAGGCTCATTAGTCTCCCTCCCTGAACTCTTCCCTCTAACCCAAGGTGTTCCTCTTGCTCCTGGCTCTCACTCTGGCACAAGGTGCTACTCTATTCACAGAGCTATATTCAAGGAAGAAGCCAGCCAAGATCTAGCAAAAAAGAGGATGGTTCTGAAAGGACCTAGGAAAGAGAATCATTGATCGTCTTTGCGCAAAAGATTCCAACTTCTGAGGCAATATTTTGGTGTACATAAAGCTGAGCTAAAATATGGCTAAATGTTGCATTCAGTTGACAATGTTTTATAGGGTGTTTTTATGAAAGGTACTATACTGAAGGCCATGGAGGCTCAGCAGTGACTCGGCCCAGCCAAAAGGAGAGACAAATAAGTAATATGAAGCAGGGTGTGGTTGAGTGCCCCAAAGACATTAGAGAAAAGAGGAGGGGGTCCTCAACCCTGGCTACACATCATCAGAGTTAACTCCCTAGGAGATGCCCAGCACCATCCCCAGAGGTTCTGGTCAACTAGCCCTCAGTATTTTTCTAAAGCTCCCCAGGTGAGTCCAATGTGCAGCCAGGCCTGACCACCTCTGTTAAAAGGAAGATCAGAGGAGGAAGAGATTACTTCTAGCTATGAACTGGGAAACCCAAGTGTATAAGTAGCAATGTGCGAATAAAGAAATGGGATTTGAAATCAAGACAGTGCATGGGGTGCCTGAGTGGCTCAGTTGGTTAAGCATCCTACTTCGGCTCAGGTCATGATCTGATGGTTTGTGGGTTGGAGCCCTGTGTTGGGCTCTGTGCTGACAGCTCAGAGCCTAGACCCTGCTTCAGATTCTGTGTCTTCCTCTCTCTCTCTGCTCTCCCCCACTCGTGCTCTGTCTCTGTTTCTTAAAAGTGAGTAAATGTAAAAAAAATTTTTTTTAAAGAAATCAAGACAGTGTAGAATTGCCTGGCTTTTGTTAAAATGCAGATTCTCAGGCCTTATCGCCAAGCTATGGAATCCAAATCCTTAAGGTGCTTGATTTATTTTTACTGAACCTGAGTGAGTGAGTGAACCAGTAACTGCTCTCAATTTATAGACACCCATGAGCCCTAGCTTGAAACAGTTAATTGTCTTCTGTTTTCGTATTTCAAGAAGTACTTCAGGGGCAAGGACTGAGGCTTCCTGAGGCTAAGAAGAGAACTGGAATTTGGAAGAGTGCCCCCAAACACCCTGCCTCAAATCTTCTGAGCTTCTATTCAGCTCTGCAATCTACCTTCCAACTCTCTTCGACTGCTCTGCAGTCAGCCGTGCTGGGTGATTCTAACTGCCGTAACTCACACTCTTCACCTCATTCAGGCTCTGTAGTCACGGTGTCTGCCAACTGGCCCACCCTGGGAACTCATTCCAAAGTGAAAGAACAGAGAAGGGGGGCATGAAGACTAGTTCATAAGAGAGGGCAAGAAGGAGCTCTGTAGAAAGTAAGAGCCTGCATGGAGTATCAGTTGGTTCAACTGATGGAGAATAAATGGTACTAAGAAATGTACTCTCATAAATAGAGCCTAAGCTCTGGAACCAGTCAATCTCAGATTCAAATCCAGCTCTACCTCTCTAGGGAGGCTTTTCTGATTCTCTTATTTCTTTCTCTTCAAAATGGGGATAATACTGCTCATGAGAGTCTGCGAATAGTTGATAAGCTAATTTGTGTAAAGTACCTAATAACATGGCTGGTAAATAATATGTTCCCAATGTAGAGAAGCTGGTTCTGACAACAGGTACCCTAGGACTGTGCTGTCTATATGATGGTAGCCATGAGGCACATATGGCTATTTAAATTTAAATTAAAATTCTGTTTATCAGTTGCATTAGGCCAAATGCTCAATAGCCATATGTGGCTAGTGGCCGCCATCAGTGGACAGCACTTCCAACATCACAGGAAGTCCTATTGGAGCACTGCTCTCAGAATTAAGAAGGGGTACTCTTAGGCCCGGGGGGATCAAAAAACTTCCTGAGAAGTGGGATTCAAGTAGAGTTTTGGAGGTTGGATAAACATTTGACAGTCAGAAGAAAGAGGAGATTTCAAATGTGGCTAAATGTACGAAGAAAGACAAGGCACCCAGAGGTCCTGTCCTTATTGTCTGTCCCCGCATTTATACACACCCTCCATGGTAGGGAAAGTTTGGTGTGTTGTTTTTTTTTTTAACTAATTCCAATGTTTGAATGGCCTAAGGCTTGGTTTATATATTCTTATTGGGTCCCTGGAGGAGGCGGGACTGGATGATTGATCACCCCCTCTTTGTGGTGACCCTTGTAAGTCTTCGAGGCTGGCATGGGGCACTGGACAATCCCAGTGGCTAATAATCATCCTGTCTGTCCTGCTTTGAGCCGTCTTCTGTTCTTGCCATCTCTTCCCCAGCAGCCAGCAGGGCAGTTTGGAACCCCATCTAGAAGCTCTCCCTCTGGGGCCATCTCAGAGGTACATGCCTATCTCTGAATCCCTGGGTGCTTCGCTGGAGTCTGCACCAGGCTCTCTGGGCTCTCAGTTCTTTCCTTTGCCTCCTGTTCCCTGCTAACTAGTACCAGAGTGCCCCCGGTGCTGATGGCAGCAAACCCAGGCTTCCTGGTAATGCCTTTAGACTCTTCCAGCACCTGGGCTTCTCCCACCATCCTACCCACAACCTCATCTCCCTGCTCAGAGTGCTTCTCCTTCTCCAGCAAAGAGTCTCTGCTCTGGAAGACTTTATCTCCTACCTACTCCCCCTACAACATCTAAGCCTTCTGCCCCTGTCCAAGCATTCACACACATCTCCTTCTTCACATTGGATATGCAGTCCTCCCTTTTCTAGCCATTCTGTTCCCAGCTTCCCAAATCTGGCTCAAAGTGGTCTTCCCCAAAGCCCTTCCTGGTAAGCCCTATTCCTAAAGAGTTTCAGGTCCCAGAGGACTCCGTTTGCCTCGGCTCACTTGCTGCCATTGCTAAGTTGCTCTGCTAATGCTGAATGCCGTCTCGTCTGGCATGTTCAACTTTCCTCACTTGGCTGGTTATTCACTGAGGACAGGACCCTTCAACCATTTGAATGGAATCTTTCGAAGCAGTTCAGGCCTAAAATAGAGCTCTGAAATAGGGCCCCAAATTATATCCAGTGTCTCCTCCTTTTGCCAGTCCATTCTTTCAGAGCTCCCTTCACCACATCTGCCCACCCACGATTTGTCCATGCAGGGATCCCTTCAATACCCATGGGAATAGTCTCATTTCAGCTCTGAGGGTGCAAGTATTTTCTACCGACCTGACAAACAGTTGATGCTAGTTGGACATGGATTGGTTTAGACTGGTGATTCCTGACCCTGGCTACACACTGGGATTCCCTGGGGGCCTTTTTAAAAATATGGATATCTAGGCACTCTTCTAGACCAGCTGCATCTGGATTTCCAGGGTGAGGCTGGGCTGCTGTCCGTCTTCCTTTCCCAACTCAGATAATGTGAATAGATCATTTGCCTGACCTGGGAAGACACTGGGGGCAGCAAGATGACAGAGTGTTTGAGAAAAGGGTTTCTGGAGTGATACTGTGTCAGTTCAAATGCCAGTTCTACCAGTGTCTGTGTGGTCCTGGGCCAGCTTCTGAACTTCCCTGCTCCTTTCTCTGTAAATGGGAATTATAATGATAGTGCCTCCTCATGGGGCTGCCATGAACATCAAATTAGTTAATACTAATCAAGTATTTAGCGCTGCAGCACAGGCATATAGTAAGTGCTCAAAAAGGTCCGCCATTTTTATTCCTTCTCTCCAACTTTCTCTTCAGTATCATTTCTGAACCCATCTCTACTCCTCCCTTCCCCTTATCGAAGCCCCATTTCAGGCCTGGTGTGGGGAAATGCAGCACCGAGAGAGCATGTGATGGTACAGGGAACTTTGGAGCGACACAGCCTTGAAGGTACCTTCTCCACCACCTGCCCCACCCATGCTGGAAGCTGCCCAAGATGGAGGATGAAGTATATAAGAGGCCAGTTTTAACCAAAAAGCTGCTCTCCACAATCCTTTGTGATTGCTATCCATTTGTGCTTTTACCACCACCCCAGGTATGGGGCTGGATCAAAAGCTGAATTGGGGGAGAGTGGCAGCTGCAGAGATACTACAGATAAGACCTCCCTGCCTCACCCTCTCCTGGCATGAATGCATGGGTCTGTAACTGCAACAGCTTTCCCCAGCACCATCTGACATTTCTTCTGGATTTGCTTCAGCACCTAGCAGAAGGCTCCATAAACTCTGCTCAATATGGGGAGGACGGGTGGGATATGGGGTGGCGTACAAAGGAGGAGAGGGCAGACCAGAAAGGGTGGATTATTTGAACATAGGCAATCCTAAGATTCTCTTCTGAGGATGGGGAGTATATCCCAAAAGGAAAGCAGGAGGACCCTCAAGGAAACACTTCATCTACTTCAAAATTTGGCCCAAGTCCAGCTCAAGAATAACAACAAATGGAAATGAGCAGAATGCAGGCTGCAGATAAGCAGACACCCCTAGGGAAAACCTACCCACCTTTACATTACTACAGTAGTTACCCTACCATTCACAGCAGCTGGAGGTAGTGTGGGCAGATTGGCTGGGCCCAGTGAGAAGGTCCAAAGCAGCCTGCCTGGGGTCCTAATGTGCCCACCTGACTGACATCCTTCTTGCCCAGGCCAGGTTGGCCCAGGGTATTTGGGCTTAGTGCAGGCTCTCTGATCTCCTGACCAATCACTTGTGATACCCTTGCATGCTGCCTTGTACCATTATTTAACTTTTATTTAGTTCACATGTATTACCTTCCTCCTGAAGCCTTCCTGAGGCTGTGGCTTCCGAATCTTTGAAAGCCACATGGCTGCTAGAAGGGAGTTGAACATATTCATTCAGCCACTCAACAAATAATTATTGGGCATTTGCAACATGCCAAACACTGTGCCAGGAGCTGGGCATCCAGCTGTGAACAAGACAGAGTAATATACTTGAGGCATTCAGTAAATATTTGTAAAACAGATGGGTGGATGTATCGGCGGATAGATGGATGGATTGGTGGATAAGTGGATGAGGTCCATATTTGTGGCATCTTCTCTGTTCTATGTTACTACAAGGAAAAAGCTTTTTATCTTCCTGTGACCCCCCCTACTGTTCTAGGTGGAGAGCAGTCCTAGGAAATTTATCTTAAATTAAGGGTAAGGGGATAGGAAACTCAGAGAAAGGAAGATACCCACTTAAAGGCATCCATTTGGTGATGCAGAGGCCAGAAGAGACTGGGACCAATGAATCCAGGGTATAGGAATAGGATCCATAGGCTCTCAGGGTCTTCAGATAGTATCTGGAGCTGCTCTGGTGTCTCTTCAGAACATCCTTATTCAATAGATGTTCTCCAGCCTCAGTGTTAACTTTTCTCCAGGTTAAGTAACATCCAAAGCAGAACCACCTTTGGCCATGACACCCTAACCTGCAGCCTGCACACACATACCTGTATGTGTGTACATGTACCCTACCTCTAGATCAAAAGGGCAACTCGGGAAACTGGTGGAGCCTGGCTTCCTAGCTATGGCTTCTCAGGCTGTCTTCCCGATTCGGAACTGGGTGGAGACTCTGTGACCTCAACTGGAGCCTGGGCCCATCCTCAGCCTGGGCAAAGTGTAGGCAGGGGCAAGAAAGGCCTGGAGAGAGTCCAGGAAATCATACAAATGACCCCAAAGAGAGGAGACAGAGCACTTTCTTCTTTTTATTTAAAAAAAAAAAAAAAAAAAAAAAAAAAAAAAAAAAAAAAGTAGGCTTCCTCTTATATAAGCTTAGCCTACTCAGCTGAAGAGCCAGGAAAAGAACTTGGTGCCTGGTGACTGGAGGAGAGTGGGGCTGACCTGAGAGCCTTATCACCATCAAGAGGCCTTGATGAGTTTCTCTCTGAGGTTCCTACCACCTTATCCCTAAACTAGCTCCTTGCTCATTTGAATGTACCCCACATGGACAATAATTTTCTCCTTTTCAGTGTGGACAGATGAAACCAACCCTGAGTCAGAGGCCTTCAGAGGCTGGGTTGGTAGGGGATCCTAGGGGGAGGGAGGAAAGAATAGAACACTGGAGAGACGGGGGCAGGGAGGCAGGTGGTGGGCAAAGGCAGGTTCCAGTTTCATGATTATCAGTCTGATCTCTTTAAACTGATGGAGAAAATAACGTAAACAACGATGATGTCAGATGATGCATAATTAGGTGTGCAGAGCTTTCACATACGTTATTTCACGTGGTCCTCAAATGGTCCCGTCTGTCAATACATAGATGGGGAACAAGCCCAGAGAGGGAAAGAGCAAACAGCTTGTGCAGAGCCAGACCCTGGGTTTTCTGACTCCTCATTCAGCACTTGCTCACTACGTGCTATTATCTATAAACACCTGAGGGAGTAATCCGTGCCTTAGTCATTGTGTCCCCCCCACCCCCCAACCCTGCCCCAACTCAGCACATGGTTCAGCATGAAGCAAGCATCTGATACATAACCATGGAATGGCCTGGAACTGACATCTGGATGTTCCTGGTAGGAAATCAGCAGTAGGCATGTGGGTGCCTGGAGGCTTTGGGCATGGGGGTAGCTGGAGGGAGGGCAGGGCTGAGTGGTGGGCAAGGAGGGAGGGCAGTGCAGTATGGTAGGCACAGACAGATGTGCAATGAGGAAGGGGTGGGCAGTGCGGCAGAGGGCAGGTGTCTCCTGCCCTTGGATTCACTATGCTGGGCCAAGCAGCTGGTTAGAAACAAAAACAAACACCAGGGATACAGGTTCCTGCTGTTAACAGCTTCAAACCGCCAGAGGAAAACTCCAAATAAATATAATTAGAAACTTGTAAAAACGTCCTCTCTGTAAACTTGCTCCCCAGGGTCTAGCCTTTAAGCTCCCCCTTTCTTCCAGTCCCCCTGCCCCCCACGTCCACATATCCCAACACTCTACCCTCACCCAGGGACTCCTTAGATCTGTTTCCTTATTCTGGATCTTCCCGCCAGCCTAGCAGCTCCTACCCAGGTTTTCCCTCAGCTTGTCACCATCAGTGACCAGATGTGGACAGCCCCTAGCTTGGGGCTCCAAAATCCAAACCCCACAGCTCTCTAGGGCTATGGTTACAGCCACAGGGAAACCATAGGTTAAGAGTGAGGGCCACAGTGCCCTATTTAGGAGTCATCTTTTCACCTATAGGGCCGAATCAGTGCATCCAATGGCAACTACAAAACAGTGCCTTGGTCTGAAAAGGGGAAAGTTGTCGAGGCTGGAGCCGAGTACAGAGGGCTAGTGTTGGAGCTGAGAATCTATGATGTAGGACCAAGGACTGGGGCCTAGGGGCCTTGCCCAGATAGTATTCAGTTCCCAGAATACAAACATTTCAGCTCCACTTTCCAATGTTGTTACACGCACGCGCAAACACACATTTGTTTTGCAGGGGCTATTTTGAGGGGGAAATACTCTACTTAAGGACAGAGAGCTATCAGGTACTTGTGGCCCCAGGAAACTGAGGTGGAGCAAGAAGGGAGGAGTAGCCAAGTGACAGACTCAGGCAGGGAGCAGTAGAGTAGGGTCCAGGGAAAAGAGGGCCTGAGTGTCAGGTGAGAAGCCTGCAGAGGCCTGGCTGCAGGACCAAGGCTTGCTATAGTGTCTTCTGCCTTCAGCAGGAAGGATCTCAATGAGATATGCAGAATCTCAGAGCTGAAAAGGACCCTACTGATACTCTAGTCCATTTTACAAGTGAGGAAGAGAATTTCAGTTATTTCCTCAAAGGCCTCAGTTCTCAGGCTCTGTATCTACCAAAACCCACTGGCACCAAATGCCCCAGCACATGCCATTTGGAGCTGGCAGTACGTGGCATGGCAGGAGAATGGCCCGTCTGGTGACAGAGGGGCCAACGGGGGAGAGGGGAGGGTCTATGCCCCCTCTTAGCCCAGGTGACTGTCTCCTGTACCCCTCAAACATCCCTGGGTTGGCAATTGTATCACTTTCGCCCCAAGGACGAGCAGTCCCTGCTTCCAGACTCCTGTCTCATAACTGAGCCTGAAGAAGCTGTCCCCAGGTCTGGGCCTCTTGCGGGCACTGCCAGCCTCAGAGCAGCTCTGCAGTTTCCAGCCCTGACAGGGACTCTTTCTTACAAGTGGTCATGTGCTAGGGGTACGGGACGTCAAAGGAGGCCCACGCCCTGACACGCGGGGACCAGAACCGGGAGCAGGGACTGGGGTGAGTTCCGGCAGCGAGCCCCTCCACCTCCATCTTCTCAAGAGGGTCTGAAGCCATCCGTTCCCTTCCCCCACCCTCAATCCAAGGCACTGGACCAAGCCATTCCTCTTCTTTACTTCTCCAACGAAAACAAAACGCACACTGCCCTGCTTCCTTTTTCCTCTCACTGGAGCACTGCGCGCGCGCGCGCACACACACACACACACACACACACACACACACACGCACGCGCGCACACACACACACACACCCTGAGTCATGCACACGCACGCTCGCACGCCCCAGTGAACGCACACCTCACATTCCCAAACTCACACCCAGGGCCAGCTCCTTTTACAACAGGTCCCAGCCGCTCACATCTCAAACCGGTTCTCATGCTCTCAGATTCCTGAAGGTTTCAGAAAACAATCTCATTTAGGGGTTGCTGATAACTTTCTTCTTTCTCTGCCTGTAGTAATTCTGGCCTCCGTGTCTTCTGTTCCCCTCTCTCATTCCACCCTGCAGACACTCCAGGAGATGAGGGGGAAGAAGTAGAGAAGTTCTTCCCTGGCCCCAGCCTTTCCCCACCACCCTGGGGGACATGTCACTGAGAGAGGAAAGGTCAAAGGGATTCCTGAGGAATTTCTAAGTAGTCCACCCCCTTCTCCACCCTTCTGGAAAAATGGGAGTAGGGGGGGAAGACAGGCTTAGAAGCAACTGATCGAAGATCAGGCTCCAAGAGTGGGGACTGACTCTCTCTCTCTCCCCAGTATGGCCTGGATGGGGCACGGGCAATAGCCGCTGCCGACGGGGCCACCCTCACCCGCTGACACGGTTATGGTTTTCATTTCATATTTTGGAGGGAGGGGCTAGGAGGAACAGTCCCCTCACTGTAAGAGCTGGCCACAGGAGCCTAGGGAAGCGGGGAGGAGAGGAAACAGCCACATTAAAGAGGAAGAGAGGGGTGGGGGAAAGAAAGAGAGAGACACACATACTCCCAGACAGAGACCCGGAGAGACGTACAGAGACAGAGAGACACTGTTTGCTGCCAGAGGAACGCTCTCAGTCCCAGGGATGGTGTTACTTGGAAATTCTAAATACAAGACTTTATCAAAAGTTTATCCCTAATGAAAAGAGAAAACAACCAGGTAAACTAAACGGCCAGGCTGGCTCTCCTGAGCCAGCCCTGGGGACAAGTTTTCCCCGGGAGGCCAGGAGACCTTTTCATTCAGCTGTAACTTGAGCCCTAAGCAAGGATTAGGTCTTTTTAACCACTGCTGCACACCCCCCCCCAAAAAAAAAAGCAAAGCAAATTAATGCTTTTAAGTTAACAATTATCTGGGTTATCCAGTCTGTCTACTTTAAAATACAGAGACAGGCACTTGAAAAACACTCAAAACCATGTACCTTCATGCTCACTCACTCGTAGTCACACAAGCTTACCCACCCACTCAATCCACACACAGTTCTCAAAGATACTAAAGTGTACATATCCACGCTTAATAACCAAATCACAGTAGACACTGACACCCAACTACATCACCTGTGGGTGAGCATGGTAAACTTCCCTCTCACACACACACTCACCTGTATACTCAGGGCTTCCTTCCTTGTCTCTCCCCATCCTCCCAATCCCTTTCCACTTTGGTTCTTTGGGAGGATGGAATCTCTGGAGAAAAGGCGCTTAAGTATAGTACCTGTACTCTACATATAAACACACACCCGCACACACATATACACACTACACCCAGAGGTATAATAACTGTGCAAGGTATTTGCCAAGAGTTTCTATAATTTAAAGAAACCCACTAGAGCTTCCTTTAAAAAGATGTGGCATAAGGGCACACCTGCTGGCACTAGTGACACCTAGGAGATATGTTTGGGAGCAAGGGATGACCACAGCACTCCCATCTATGGGTAAGGCTGCTTGTCACTACTTGTCCTTCCTGTGGCACTGGCCTGCAGATTGGGGTCCAGAGATAGCCCTCTAACCCAACAGACCTGTTGTTAGGCAATCTCTGGCAGTCCAGGTTGATATATTTCCTGAATAGCAGCATCAAAGGTAGCTGAAATGACAAGTTTCCACTCTGCCAGGCAAGACTCAGGGATCAGAAGGAAGGAAGATGCACAGCTAATTGCAGCCCAGTCAGAGTGAGTGTGGCCTGAATAGGAGATAAATAGTGAACAAAACTCTTAGTAAGTTCCTTGAGGGCAGGGGCCTCCACTCTGGCTGCATATCCCCACAGCACCCAGCAGGGTGTCTGATGAAAGAGGAAGCACCTTGGAGGGATTCTGAGTCCTTCTGTCCCTGAACAATGAGCTGATCTCCGCTTGGCACCTGTCCCTTCTAGGAGTCTCCATCAGCCCTGGGAACCCCCTTGAATATACTCTTTGCTCCCCCTTTTGCCCCCAGCCCCCCCAGCCTCACTAGGCCACTACAGACACTGGCTCCAACTTGAAAGAGGTCCTTATCTTGTCTCTAGATTACTCGAATGAAATCTGTTCCTTCCTTCAGACTAAACTCCCTAGCTAATTCCATGTTATGAGTAAGTCAGCACACACTACAAAAGCCAGCTTTGTTTATGAAAACACAAGCAAATCCACAGTGGGAGAGGGGCTGCTCCCAGGCTGGGGGTGGCAGTGGTCGTGGGCTGTCTGGAAGCAGGATGGGAGAAGAGGCAGTTTGGGGTGGGAAGGGGTGGGGGTGGGGTCTGGTCTGTGACAGCTGAGAATCTCTAGTACTCGGGTTCTGTTAAAGGACAGGTTGGAGGAGAAAGGGGGTGGTTGAAGAGGCAGTGTTTGGGAGAAGAGGATGGCATTGATATGGCACCTTCCTTTTAATGAAGTGGGAGCCTATCCAGTACACAGAGCAGCTTAAGGGCTAGGTGCTCAGTCTCCGGGGACACAGCGACCCGACTGCCAGAGACTCAGGCTTCCCCAACTCCCAAGTTCAACTTTCCCTTCTGGCTCAGCCACTTCCACACCCCAGCTTGGCTTCAGGAGCCCCTGGGACAATAGGCAGAATCATATCCTCCTCAGCAAAGCGTTGCCAGGAGGAATTTTCTTTTTGTCCATATAAATCTCTTCCTGGGTGAGGACATGATGGGGGAAGGGTGCAGCAAGAGGTCAAGGGGGAGGGGAGGCTGTCCCCAAGAGATCTGTAGCCCACCAGCCTGGTTTCTGCCAGCAAAGCCTTGGGACTGGCCAGGCAATGAGCCTGGGGTCAGGGATGGGGGCCGGAGGGCCTCCCTGTCTCTCTCTCTGTAATTCCTAGAGGGATCTGTCAGAGCTCCCCGGCCTGGAATTTTACTTTGTTATTTTAATGCAATTCTGACCTGGATTTAAATGGAATTGGAAACCCGAGGCCTTAATAAATAAATATTATGATAAGAAATGAAAGCCATGCAAGACGAAAGAGATTTCCCCCCAAAGAGGCAGAAAGCGACATTCTTGCTGGGAGCCAGTCAGAAATTTTCTTCTCTTCTTCAGCCCCTTACCATCCAGTGAGAGACGAGCTGGTTTTTCCAGAAAAGATCCTATTTTTCTTTAACATTTTTCTACTGATAAGACAACAACTTGGAAATTTTGTCTGACTTTGCATGAGGGCTGGGGGTGAGGGGAAGAAATACATGGCATGGCTGAAAAGTTTCATTCTCTCAGTCTCTCCAGGCCATAGCTTAAGTTTCTGGCAATGTCTGAGAAGAGAAGATTCTCTCTCAAACTTTTGGAGGACAGGAAGTCTTTCGAAGATGCTGGGGTGGCAATGAAGTCGGGAAGAATTCTGAGGTGCGTGGCGACTTCTGCCCAGGGCCCCCCAAACTTCTCACTGCTCCGTGTCGCTCCTGGCTCCTCCAGCCTTTCGCCCGGGACGCAGCGCCCAGAGGTTAGGTCCCCAGCCGGAGTGCGGGTGCACAGTGCTAGGCTCTGACAGCCGCACGCTCCCCAGCACCTGCCCTGCCCCTCGGAAATCGCACCCCCGCCCTCGGGCCCCGCAGCCCCGGCAGCCCCGCCGCCGCGCGCCCCTCCTTCCTTACCTTGCGCGGCTTTGCTGTGCTGGGCGGCGCGGGCGTGGACCAGCAGGACGAGCAGGCAGAGCCCGGGCACGCGCCCCGAGCCCATGGCTGGAGCTCCCGGGGGCCGGGCGGCCGGGGCCGGTCTCGCAGCCCCCGGAGGGCGGAAGCCGGCCGGGCCCCCGCGCCGCGGAGGGGGGAGGGGAGGGGGCGTCCCGCCGGGGCCGGACCGGGGGCTGCGGGAGCGGGGTGCGGACCGCGGTACCCTCGGCGGGAGGCTCCCGATGCTGCCGGCTTCTCCCGGCCCGACGCCGGGGAGAGCGAGGCGGAGAGAGGCTGGGGGCGCCCGGCGCCGATGACGGAGGGGAACCCCCGCCCTCTCCAAGCCGGGATCGGCTAGCGGCGGCGGCGGGGCTGCTGCGTATAATCCCACCCAATTCCCAGCTTCGCCCGGAGAGAGCTGCAGCCGGAGAGCGCGCAGAGCCCGAGCGAGGGACCTGAGAAAGGGGAGGGGAAACGCAGCGCCAGAAACACGCCCTTTCTGCCTCTCTTTCTTCCTCTCTCGCTCCTTCTCCGTCTCTCAGGCTCCGTCTCTTTTTCTTCGCCTTTCTCCTCCTCCTCCTCTTTCTCCTCCTCTCCTCGCTCCTTTTCGTTTTCTTCCTCCTCCCCCTCCTCCTCCACCACCTCCTTTTTCGTGCCCTTTTTTCTTTCAAATGGGGCCTCGGCGCGGCGGCCGCTCCCCCTGCGCTCCCGGGCGCAGCGGCCCCCTCCCCAGGCTGCCGGGCCGCTGCCTGCAGGAATTTACAATCCGGCGCTGGGGGAGCGGGCCCGGTCTCCATGGAGACGGCTTCCCCGGGAGCAGGGAGGTCAGGCACAGACCGCGCACAATCAATGGATCAATGCAAGCCCCGCTCGGCTCCAGACCAAACAGCACCCGGCTCCGGCTCGTCCTCTCTCCCGGAGGAAAGAGTGGGGGAGCTAGGGTGCGCCCCCCACTCTCGCACGAGATGAGGGCCGTGCGACGCAGGTTTGCACGCAACACCTCCACGAGGAGACAAAGAGAGCTCGGGGTGTCGGGGAGGCTGGGGCAGACAGGACCGCACTGGCGCCCCGGCACGTCCGCCGACACAGCCCGACACGCGAGATACAGCCACATAGGACCTCGAAAAACTGAGAGTGACACCGATTTCGGGCCGAGTGACGCCCTTCCAACTCTTACCTCCACCACATCCCCACCCTCGGGTCTCAGTACCCATTTCTAGTGCTGAGTGCACTTTGAGGACCAAGAAGAAAGTAGACTTGCCCCCAGCTAAACCTGCCAGCTCCAGGGCAGACTCCCTGGCCGTTAAGGCCTTGGAGGTAGACCACTGAGTCACCCTACCCATATAGAAGTGGGCTCACATGTAGAACACTCTCAGGCACTCAGCACAGGGGCAAAAGCTAACCCCCAGGAATATGCGTATGTGTGTAAATACAGACACAAAGATCTGCACAACATAGTTCTCCAAACCTGCCCTCACAGCTTCAAGATGTGGTCCTAACTAGCCCATTCTTTTTTTTTTTTTTAATTTTTTTTAATGTTTATTTATTTTTGAGAGAGAGACAGAGTGCGAGCAGGGGAGGGGCACAGAGAGAGAGGGAGACACAGAATCCAAAGCAGACTCCAGGCTCTGAGCTGTCAGCACAGAGCCCATCCCCGGGGCTTGAACTCACCAACTGTGAGATGGTATCATGACCTGAGCTTAACAGACTGAGCCGCCCAAGAGGCCAATAACTGGTCCATTCTTAACCCTTCGTGTCTCCAACTGCAGGGTAACAGAGGAAAAATAAATGATATTTTTAAAAATAAAGGCAAAGGGCATAAAAGCAGTGTCTCCAAACCGTGGACACTGTCTCCTGGATGGATTTATAGACATTTTCTTTTATCTTAGAGGAAAGACCCCTTGAAAGGTGGTGAAGGCTTTCTTAGAGCATGGGGCTTCAGTCAACCTGAGACCATGCCAGGATCCAGGCAGTTACTTATGCTTCAGAGCCATTTTTTTTTTTTTTTTTTTTTTTTTTTTAAAGAGAGAGGGAGAGCATGCAAGCAGGGGAGAGGGGCAGAAGGAGAGAGAGAGAATCTTAAGCAGGCTCTACGCTCAGCATGGAGCTCAACGTGGGGCCCCATCCCACGATCCTGGGGTCATGACCTATGCTGAAATCAAGAGTCAGACCCTCAACTGACTAAGGCACCCTAAGAGCAAATTTTCTGCAGGGAGGAGGACCCTGAGACTCAGACTAACTTCACAGAGCCCTTAGGGTACCCAGGAGGAAGGGACAATGACCAGAATCATGCATCAGTTCTTAGACCCTTGACACTGGCAGCCCACATCAGCTAGGTGACAGGTGTGATATGTCAGAGATCTCCTGAGCCCCCAGGGAGAAGAACTGAGCCCTTCCTTCCCTAGGGATTGAGTAGAAAAGTAGGAGGATGGAAACAGACTTAAGCATTTGAGGTTTTTTTTCCTGTCTGTATCCTGGGATGAAGATTGCCTTTGGGCAAGTCACATCTCAATGGGCCTCAGTGTATTCTAGAAAACGAGAGGGTGGATTAGCTCCTTGGTGGAAAGGAGACAGTTGCCCTTAGGAAGCCTGGAGGAGGAGGTCTTGAGTATGCCTGCTTGGCATGAGAGATGATGGTTGGGATGGAAGCACACAGACGATGGAAATGGTGTGGAGGCCACAAAAGTTTGGGTCAAATGATCTCCCAGGTCCCTGCCAGCTCTGTCACCCTAGGACCCCCTCCCTCTTTCATTCCATTGGCAAACCCCTCCCCTTGAAGCTGCTTTACCTGCTGCCACCAATTACGTATAGGGCTGGGGGACAAGTGCAAACTTGCCATCCTTTCTGCCCCAAACAAGAGAGTGGTTAAAAAAGAAAAAAAAGAATTGGAGGTTGCCAGATGGTGCCTGATCTACATGGGGGGACAGGGGGAGAGCTGAGGAGCCCCCCAAGGCAGGGAAGGGAGATTACACCATGCCTTGCTTTGTCTCTCTGCCTTGCTGTGCACACTCGTGTGAGCTTCTCTGGGTCCCTAGGGAGGAGGGCTCCAGCTCACCCTCTAAACCACAGGTGAGGTGGGCATGAAGGATTCTATAGGGGCAGATTAGTAGGTTATCTCGGACCTTCTCTCTAATTCAGTATGACTTCTTGGTGCCTTGAGTGTGGACATTGCCCTACCTTAGCTGCTAAGTCTCTGGGAGTTTCAGTGTCTTTAACTGTAGCTTCCTTTTTTTTTTCTCTCATTTTGCCAGCTTGTCCTCTGCTCCTCTAGCACCGGATGAACTTCCTCCACATCTGGGCAGAAGAGGCAGTTCCCTGCTCTGCTCCCCACCATCCAGTCTGGTTGCAGCCCGTCCCCAGCCCTTCAGAGGATTCTGTAGGAGAAGAAGCAAGGCTTATATCACTGGGCACTGTGACCTGGGGGGCCAGTTCCATTTCCCTCTGCCCTGTCCACTTCTGCAGGGACTCACAACTGGGTAGTGATGCAGGAAGATGACAAGAAAGGAATAATGAGATGGCTCTTGTAAGTGGTATTACAAAAGCAATAGCATATGTCGTACCCTCACTGGCAGGAGTGAAATGTCCCTGGGTTCTCTGGGCCTCCAATATTCTCTCAGGGCACAATTTGCTTTCAGGCTGCACTTTCCTTCAGGATTGCTTCTGACATTCCATTTCATTCAATTTTCCCCTGCAAATGTCTGGGGAGAGGACTGGGCTGGGGAACCCATAGCATATATACCTCGGTTCTGATCCTGCTTAGGGATACCTGTGCTGGGGCTCTGTCACACTCAGGGACTTCCCCTCCCCCGCCAAGTCTCCTTCCATGAGCCTTTGCTTTTTCTCTTGTCTCCTCAGCTTTCCCATCTATAAAATGGGTCCACTGACCCTCCTTGACAGGCAGTATAGTCTAATGGAGAACACATACAGGTCAGAATTAGCCCACGGACAAATGTCGGGCCCTACCATTTTCCAGCCATCTATCTATTTTTGTTGAGTTATTTCACTTCTCTGAGCTTCCTCATCTACAAAACAGGTAGGATCACACACGACCTCAAATGTGGGCATGCATCAGTGTCTAACTATATTGGGCTCAAGAGTAAAAGAAATCCTGTGGTTCAAATCTCAGCTCTGTTAACTTTCTAGCTATGTGACTTCAGATAAGTTATTCATTGTCAGCTTCAGTTTTCTCTTCTGACAAAGGAAATAAAACCTTAAAATGTTATGGTGTTAATTCAATAAAATAACGAATGGACTCCCCTGCCCCCCACCTGGCACATAGTAGGCATTCAGTAGGCAGTGACTATTGTTATTTTTACTACTGCTCAGAAGGAAAAAAATCCACAATGTTTTATAGTAAAGGTATAGTAGTGCCTGGGAAGAAGTAGTTCTGTCCCAGGCCCGACTTTGATGCTGCTGGTTGTGAGTACAGCCTATGGGGCTCAATTCTTACCACCTCCAGTAGGTTCTGTCACACGTTGTTACTGAGAAGTTTCCACAAATGCCATGCATTACAACACACTGCGCTTGTCAACAGCACTTTCAAGTTGGAGAATAGAAGGAGATTCACCTGCCAGGTAGGGTAGTTCCAGAATCCTTCTTTCCCTACCACCATGCACTTCCTACACTGCGTTAAGAAGGCCCAGGCACTCAAACAAATTAGAGCTCATAGCTACCATTTACTGAGTGCTTTCTATGTGTGCCAGGCACTATAACAGGCACTCCACCACATGTCTATCAGGCAAGAATTGTTATCCCCTTTGTTGATGGGGAAACTGAGGCTCAAGAAGATCAGCCCACCCTGATGACTAAGAAGGGCAAAGCCAAGACTTGGGCCCAGGCTAGACTCTGAAGCTTGTGTACCTCCTCCTTCCTATATGCTGCCTCCTCTGAATCCACAGAGACCTAACACATTCTGGCCACTGTTGATCATTTGGGGCAGGATGAGGGTCACAGACTAGCCCCTTCATACACAAGGGGTAATAGGGCAGTACCCTTGCTCAGGAGGATCATGTAGGAGTACAAAAGACTTTAGCCATCACATTTGTCTGATGATGAGATGTCACATGACTTGCCCAAGGTTAAAAAACATATTTAAGAGGCAAAGCTAGAAGCAGAATCCATGTCTTACCAGACTTTTGACTCTTGGATCACTGCTCCTTGGCCTGTACCCTCAGACCTACCAGTCCTACCGCTCCCAGTTCTAGCCCTTCCTCTTCCTCATGATTTGATCATCATGAATCCTTCCATCAATTGGCATATGGTACTTATCTCATCTCCTCCCCCCAGTACACCCTGTCCGAGGCCCTCTAGGGTGTGCAAAAGAAATAGAAAATGTGGGGGCGTCTGGGTGGCTCAGTCAGTTAAGCGCCTGACTCTTGATTTTGACTCAGGTCATGATCTCATGGTTTGTGAGATCAAGACCCCGCATTAGACTCTGTGTTGACAGCTTGGAGCCTGCTTGGGATTCTCTCTCTCTTTCTTTCCCTCCCCGACTCTCTCCCTTTCTCTCTCTTCCACTTCCTGTTCATGCTCTCTCTCAAATAAATAAACATTAAAAAAAAAAAAAAAAGAAAAGAAAGTCAAGAAACAGAAGTTGATCATCCAAGAAGACTTCATGGATGAGGAGGGATTTGAGGTGAATCTTGATGACACTTGGAAATCGTTGGATAAGATAGAAATATACACAAAAATCAGTGATTGACAGAGAAAAAAGAGAATACTCAGAACAACTACAAAAGAAAGAAAGAAAGAAAGAAAGAAAGAAAGAAAGAAAGAAAGAAAGAAAGAAAGAAAAGAGAGAGGGGGGATCATACCAGGTCAGTGGATAGGTTGACCCTGGTCGGTCCTTGTTTCTCACCTGTCCATGATGGCTCAGGAGCCATTTGGCCATATAGGCAGATGATGGGAAATAATGCTCTCTCAAAGACTGTTCCAGCCCTGGGATTCTAGGACTAATTTGCTCCAAGGCCCTTAGTCTTGCCTTTACAAGGGAGGTCTACTGGCAGCCCTGCCAAGACTCAGGTGGGGAGGGGGAATAGCCTGGTCCAAGCTGCCCATACCTGTTCCAGTGTCTCCTCTGGCCACTTGGGTGGCCTCCTTGGCCCCTCATCCCAGGGTCTTCCCAGCCCTTCCTCCCTGCCTACCCCCACTCCTGAGTCACTTTGCCACCTGCTTCCTCCCCACCTGCTTCCTGGCTGCTTCCATGAAAGAAACAAAAATATCCAACCTGCCAATTGGCATCAACACCATGCATGGTTCCAGACCCCTCCACATCACAAGACAAGTCTCCAAACTGCCCTGAGTTTGTGTTCTGTCCCTCTCTACACAGCTGCTCTTCCAAACTTTGGTTTCCCACCTGCCAGCCTCAGATCCCTGACTTCTCCAATCAGTATCCTCAACTCCTGTTTCATCGAGAAGCCAGAAGCCATCTGGTATGAATATCCTATCCCCCACCCCCCTCTCCTTCTGCTGGGAGAGGGGTCCCTCCTTTAGGCCAAGGCCAATCCTACACACATATGTAAGGATCTCATCTTTGCTCGGCCCTACAGGGATCTGGAGCCGTCAATTATTCCCTTCCTCTCCTGAATCTCTCACTTCAGTTCCTTCTCCTGCAAACACAGTACAACTTGCACCATCCTACAGTAGCAACAACAAACTTCCCCCGACCCTGCTGCCTCTGTCCTTCCAGACTCCTGAACTTCTAGGAGGAGCATACCTGCTCTCCACTTCACGGCTTTCCTTCACCCCTCACCTTAGTGCAGTCTGGCCCAGGGGCCCTCTGACACCCCCTCTGCTAGGTCTCTAGTGACTTCACATCTCCATATCTGGGGCTGCCTGCCAGTCCTTATCTAGCCTGACCTCTCTGCGTCATCAGAGGTCTCGGAACATTTTTCTTCCCCTTCTTGGAGCCTTTCTTTTCCCAGATCTCCTGCTGGCTGCTTTCCCTCCACTGGCCTCTTAAGAGTTTCTAGCTTGGATTTTCTCAATTCTCACACTACGCGACCTCCCTAGGCACTCTAACCCAGGGACAGCAAGGGCGGTGGAAAGAATATTGGCTTTGTGGTCAGACAGTTCTAAGTTTAAATCCCAGCCCCTCAGTGGGTAAATTTGATCAAGTTTCTTCACATCTCTGAGCTTCAACTTCCTCATCCAGCAAAGGAGGAGGATAAAATTCTTGCAAGTTGTTGGAGGGTTACTGCTGATATGTCTCATGGAAGTCTCAGCACAAAGTAGGTGAGTGGTTTGCTCCAATCGTGGGGCACTATGGCTCCAGCTACCACCAATGTGCTGATGACTTCCAGATCTACATCCTTAACTCCCCCCACCCTTTTCTTCTAGCTTTCATTCTGTGTGTCTGATTTTCAGATCTCTATCTCTAGTTCCTTCTTCCCTCTTCTATCTCGTCCTATATTTCTGCCTACTTATAGCTATTTCCAATGGCATTTCTCAAGACCTCAAGCTGAACTGACACCCAACCAAACTCATAGTTCTTCTCCATACTCTCCCCTGAACTGCCCTCTTCCTGTGACCTCCTCCTTGGGGATAATGACCCCATAATTCACTCAGTGATCCCAGCTAGATTTCTCAGAGACTGGAAGGACTCTCTGCATCTAAGAGGCCATCAGATCCTGTGAAACTTCCCTTCAATCCGTCCCTCCTGTCAACCCCTATTGCTACTGCCTCCTCTCAGATACTCATTGTGTCCCCTCTGGACCACTGTCTGACAGGGGTAAATTCTAAACCCTTAGTATGGCGTAGGTGGCCCTCTGTGCCAGTCCTGTTCCCTTCTCTTCAATAACATTTATGTTTCTCTTCTGATCTCGCCATCACTATACCCAAGCTACACCATGCCTGGCATATACCTTGTTCTTGCCAGCTGGAAAACCACCACTAACCTTCAAGACCCAGCTTAGATGTACCCGTAGCAGGCCCGGAGCTCAATACCCCTGTAATGGCCCTAGGCATGCTGTACTGTAATGGTCTGTTTCCTTTCACTTGTCTTCCAAACCTTTGAGGGCAAGACCCATATTGGTCACCACTGTATCCCCAGCCCGGATCACATAGTTGTGCTCAATGAATGTTTGTTGAGTGAATGAAAGAATGAAGGGATGGTGAACTCATGGGAATCCCGAGGAGATTCAAGGGAATTCCAAGGAACATCCCTTGATCTGTCTCTCTGCCTTCTGCCAGCCTGAGAATGCTTTGGGTTCCAACAGGACTGGTGGCAGCAGAGGGTTGAATGGAGGGGCAGTGTGGACAGTCCAAGCTGAAGAAAAACCACAGAGATGCAGCAGGCCGGAGGTAACTCTGGCCAGAGACTTTCAGATTCTAGAAGACAAAGAAGCAGAACTGGAACCTTCCAAGCCAGAGCTCAGGATCTCCCCAAAGGCCAGGGGACAAGGTGGGTGGGGCTGGGTCCACAGGCAGCTTCTGTTTGAACCCTTAGGAAGTCAACTCAGGAGGTGGAACCCTCATCGGCTTTCCACTGCTTCATCAAAGATCTTTCCCACCAGTGCTTAAAATCCCATCATAAGAGGATCACTCCTTTGATCTAAACCTTATGTTCCTTGGGTCCTAAATACAAATATCACTGTGAGACAGAGTAACAAGATTAAGCCTTTGCCAGGTTAAATCTTTAATTATCAGTTGAAACCTTAACAAAGGTGTGGCAGAGGAGGGGCTATAGGGTCAGTCACTCCTAATGAACTTCCTAACTTTGCTGAGAGCCAGCTCTGCTTTGCTCTCCCTGACCTGTTTCCTTGTGGCTCTCCTCCCCCAAATCCCCACTGGGTTCCCTCCCCAGAAGAAAAGATGGAGAAACAGAGGAGGACCTCTCCATCTAACAGTGTAATTCCTCTGGGTATCCTGGATCAAAGAAGGGATGGGTGGAGGTATTGGGGCAAAGTTCAAAGCAATCATTAACCAATTCCTAAAGTGCACTGCTATTTTAAAAAATCAGTTCCCCAATAGCTTCTATTGTATTTTCTGAGAAGGGCTCCTATGGGACTGAGAATCCTGTTAGGAGAAGCTGAAAACTTGCAACAAGGACGGGGTCAGAATGTTTGACACCTGTGTGCTTATGCTTGAATGTCAATATCCTTACAGAAGTTTGCCTCCCTTGTTTGGCAAGAGGCTCTCCCTTCATGCCACCCCTCTTCCTCTGTCTTAGGTGGAAAGCTGTCCTAGGCATCATGCCAAGGCTGGGTTGGCAAAGCTAAGGGGCATCACAGCGAGGCTGTTATTCCTTGATGTCTCACTTTATCAGTCTGCCGGACGCTGCCGTGCGCTGAACGAGAAAAAGCCCTGGCCCTGACTTGGGGATGCTCCTCCCCCTGATCAGCCTAAAGCTACTGAGGAGTGAAAGGAACTCATTCTAGTCCTCTTCTGCCTCACCCACCCCTCCACGCCCTGGTCCAATCTATTGGGATTGATTGAGAAATTGTGTCGCTTCTCTTTGGGAGACCCAAGCTGTAATACTACCCTTTGCCAGTAGGTGCCGCCATCTAACATACCATCCTTCCAGCCCTTGGCAAATCAGACCTTGGGGAGCCCTACTCAAGGAACCCAGTGCCTCAAACAAATTTGCAAATGGTCAAGTTAAGATGTGGAATTAATTGTATATGTGTTTTTTTATAACCATAGATTCAATTTTTAATGACTTTGACATTCTTTGTGCACTTACTATGTGCCAGGAACTTAAAGAATATGGGAATTCAGAGATGACATAATTTCTCCTTTCAAGTTCATAATTAGGTAGGAGAGAGAAATTTGCATCTAAATAATTAGACTATAAGGCAGAACATGGTAAATGCCCAAATACAAAGGTGCCAACATAAAATTCTAATGAGAGCACAAAGAAGGCAGATTAATTCCAGCTGGAAGCTTGGGGACGCCCCAGAAGAGAGGGTTTAAAGACGGCCTCAAAGAATACGTAGAATTCCCTTATGTGGAGTTGTGTGAAGGAGGGGGGGAGGGTTTTCCACGTGGTGGAAATGGGGTGAGCAAGGACTTGCAGCGGGGAGTGTCTCCAGGGAATTAATAATGTGGTTCAACTAGAGACAAGTATTTAAGGGGACAAGTATTAAGATCTGAAAAGAAAAGGCAGGCCAGACGATGAAGCATGGGTTTCCATCTGATGTTAAGGGGTTGTGCATGGGTCTGGAACCCCTGATGGCTTTAAAGCAAGGCAACCGCGTGGCCGGCTCACATCATGAATTGGTTTTATATACTCTGGGCTTTAGGTACTCTGCAGGATTTCTTCAGTGTTAAGCAAGTTTATTTCATCATGGATGCAGAAAGAAAACAGGGGGGAGGGGGTGGGGAAGAAACAAAAAAGTAAAACGGAGGGGAAGAATGGATAGAAGAAAAAGAAAGATGGAGGAGGAGGAGAAAGAGAAAAAAGGAGGAAGCAGCCGGGGAGGAGACCAGGCAGACCCTGCCTCGGGGGCAGGGGAGGCTCTGCTCAGGGGCTGCACGCAGTGAGCTGTTTGGGCTTTTCCAGGCCAGTGGCCTCTGGCTCCAGGCCCTGGCCGACCACAGAGGACAATGTGAGGCGGGTTTGTTTGGTGATGTGTTTTCTGCTGGCCCTGTTTGTTTGTTTTCTGTTTTTCTGGCAGTGTACACGTCTGGGGTAGAGAAAAAGGAGGAGGTCAGGGACGTGGCCGACATTGACAATGGTCCCGGGCCCAGGAGGCTCTGGGCTGGTGGGATTCTGTAGTGAGAGCTTGGTGAACATTGGAGTTGGATTTTTTGCTGTCCCTGGAAAGGGCCTCTATGTGGGTACCCAGAGCCAGGTGGCCTGCCCAGCCTGGAGATGGTTTGCCCCAAGCTCTTTGTCCCTGTCTTTTTCCACCCTGGCAGGAAAGAATTAGTCCTTGAGGCCTGGGCTCCTTGCCTGTGTAGCCAGGATGTCGTGCTGGGCTGGGGAGCCTGTGGGGGTAGCAAGAACAGCCACTTCCAGCTCAGCGCTGGGCGCCTCAGGGGCGTCCACGAGAGCCAGCCCGCTCCCAAGCCCCCGATGATGAGTCTGGCTTTCTCTCTCCTGTCCCACAGCCCTTGGAAGCCAATCTAACGAGCACTATTAAAGTTAATGAAACGCAATGAGTCCTCCGTTTGCTCAGTTACAACTCTTTACGAGATTGCTCCCTCTTGCTGAGGAGATTCATTTAAGCTGCCTGGGCTTGGCCTTTGTCCCCCTAATTTTTATTGGCCTATTAACAAGATCTGATGCTCTGGGCTGACCAGGAATATCTGGTACTGTGGTCCCAATAAGCCCCATTGGGTCAAATCTCAGGTGGCCTTTTGATTCCAAATTAGCCTAAAAACAGCCCTTATTGCCTTTCCTCCCTCTTTTGCTTCCCCACCTCCAAACCCAGTTTTATATGTAGGTACAGCAGGGACATGGGAAGACTTCAGAAGTTAGGAGATGCTTGCCCATCCCCTTTAGAATGTGTATCCACCCACTGATGGAGTAGTTTCCCCTAGTTAGAACTCCAGTTCCTTTGGCTTAAGGGCTTTATTCCCCATTAAGATGGGAATACAGAACCTTGTTAGTCATTTACTTGTTGGTGTGAATTCATTTGTAAGGTCGTGGATAGGCTTCAAGCAGATCTGAGAATCTCCTAACTTGTAAATAAACATTTGTCTCCAGGGTTCATTTTCCCAGAGAGGGGTTTTCTACAGCTTTCTTCAAAGTTTCCATGACACAAACACCACCTCCCCCCGCCTCACCCCCAAAAAGGTGAAAAAAGAAACCTCCATGGGGGTGCCTTTGTGGCTTAGTCAGTTAAATGTCTGATTCCTGGTTTCGGCTCAGGTCATGGTCTGACGGTTTATGGGACTGAGCCCCTCATCGATCACACATCACTGTCAGCCTGGACCCTGCTTGGGATTCTCTCTCTCCCTTTCTCTCTGCTCCTCCCCTGTGCCTCCTCTTGCTCTCTCTTTCTCTCTCAAAATAAATAAACATTGTTTTAAATAAAACAACAACAACAACAACCCTCCATAGAAGTGGAAGAAGAATGGTCTGTAGTTGGGACACAAGACTAACTCTCCTACCTATATCATCTGCTTGGCCAAACCCACCCCGAGGAGGTGGTCCCCTGCTCCTTTGGAGACACTTCCTCCAGACCTCCCAGTGTCACCACAGCTCAATCATGTCGGTCCTCAATCTTAAAACCAACCTCAAGTTGGGGGACTGGGGTAAGAGAGCCCTTTAACGCTATGTTGATTTACATGGCGAGGCTGTAATGATAGGTTTACATGCTGCTGTAAATACCCATAAACTCTCTGTAAGTGCTGGGCATCGCGTGCCATCGGTGCCCAGATTCTCGGCAACCCCGCACAGGCCTGGCACTCAAGAAGTCAGAGAGGAGGAGAGCACTGAGCTGGTAGCAGCTGTCATGATAACATCTCAGCTGTGACCATTGAGGAAGAGGGCACAGTTTGAGCTGGTGTCTGTAGTCCCTTGTCTGCCCACACAGAGCAGGTGGCCTATGCACAGTAATGCCTCAGAAGGGCTCCTTCCCCAGCTCAGCCAGTCTGATTGTCCTTGTGGCTTATGGATGGCATTGTCACCGGAAGACCCCTGTTAAAATGCAAAAGGGCTGCTCAGGAAGGGGAGTTGGGTCTGAGAGTCTGTTCTTCACACGGTAGCCAGAGTCATCTTAAAGCAGGGTTTCACCACCTCAGCACTATCAAAGTTTGGTTGTGGGGGGCTGTCCTGTGCACTGTAGGATGTTTAGTGGCATCCCTGGCCATTACTCACCAGATGCCAGTGGCATACCCTCCCAAGTTTTGACAACCAAAAAATATCTCCAGACATTGCCAAATGTCCCTTCAGAGAAGGGGGCAAAATTGCACCTCCCCAACCCCAGCCCCATGGAGAATCTCTGTCATAAAGTATAAATCAAACCATGTCACTCCCTCGTGAAAATCCTGCAATGTCTTCCCATTGTTCTGAGCATGAAATCCAGGTGCTTGGTGTGGGCTTCAAGGCCCTTGTAGGCTAGATTTGTGTCCCTCTCCAGCCTCACTCAAGCCCCTCTGCTCTCATCTGCCATCACCCTTTGGCCATGTAAACATTTTTTGACATACCTAGATAAGACAAGCTCCTTCTTGGACAGAGTGGAAGATGGGGAGACATCACAGATTTGGGATATGTTCACACACATTTATGACAACTTGTAAATATTTCACTTATTGAATGGCTTACTTTTGTTTTTCCTGTCTCCCCCATAAGAATGTAAACTCCATGAGACCAGGAACCTTGTCTGACTTGTTAACTATTGGATCTTCATCATCTTCCAAGGTGCCTCCCTCACAGAATGAGTCCTGAATAACTATCTGTGGAATGAATGAATGAGGGTGGCAGGGGCTTCGAGAGGGAGAAGGTTTCTTGGGTACATTGAGGCCTGAATCTTGGGCAGGAAGGGTGTAGAGTAGGAAGGGCAAAATGTGTTCTGGGGCAGGGCTTAGGGGGGTGAAAGAAACAAAGGTCCAGAGAAGGCACAGTGGCCCGAATGTGCCACGACTGACCCAGGGGACATACGAGAGCAGACTCTCCTCATGGGGCAGAAGGACAGGTGCTGTGTGAATATGGTTTTGGGTCTGAGTGGATTCAGGGGTGAAGAGCTTGAGTCCCTTGATGAGGAAGTGCGGAGAGAAGTCAGCCAGGTTGGAGCCTCGTGAAACGGGAACCAAACAAGGGAGGGTTGTGACTGCTGAGCCGGGAGTCCGGACTTGGCTGGGCCTCTGAAAAGTAATGGTTATTCCTCTAATGGTATCTAACCTTGGTGACTCTGACTGCTCTGATCCCCTCGGGCCCCTGGAACCAACTCTATGGCCGTAACAGAAGTCAAAGGACTGATCAGACAATTGAGCCTAGACCAGTGCAGGAGCACAGGGACCCAAACAGAAGAGGCCTGGGGCCTGCTTCCATCTTCCCTCCCTTTCTTGATGTGTGGCCTTGCTCCAGGCATCGGACTACGATGGACCTCCGTGTCCTTCTTTTGGAAAACAGAGTTAACAATACCTGCCCCGTTCAGAGGAGAAATGAGGTCATGTTTGTGCAGCATTGTGAGCTCACTGGACACAATGAGTGTATTCTTCTTAACAGTAACAATAATAATCATTACTGCAAATCTAACCAGTGAATATATCTCCCCAAAGCTGGAGTTGGGCCCCTCAGTAGGATAGCAATTAAAGTTAAAAAAAAACAACAACAACAACAAAAACCTCTAGATGGGGGAATTTTCCAGCCCCATTTTGATCTTCGGAGTTTGCAGAGTTGATATCGCTGTGGGAGGGAGAGAGAGGCCTGCAGCAATCATTCATTCTATTTCCATTCAATTGTACTCATTGTATCTCTCTTGTCCTTGACTTATCCCCAGTGGGTTTTGCAACTTCTCCCCCTCCTGCATTCCAAGGAGAAAGAGGTCCCTTAGACTCTCCATCTCCACACCACCCAGGGTCCCATTCACTCATGGAAGTGGTGATCTGGCTGTTAGAGATCCTGGCATTTAGGCATTGGCCACAAACTAGCCTGCAAAGTAGGTGGTCCTTCCTGAGTACTTGAGCCTCTTTTCTACCCATCCCACTAAGTAGGCCAATGATTCCCAAACCAGGCTGTGCATTCAAGTCTCCAGGAGTGGGGCCCATGGATTCTCAGGTGATTCTAATGCAGCCAGCCAGCACCTGTCTGAACTTGGGAATCACCAGGTGTAGTGAAATATTAGTTATGAAACATGACTACAAGGAGCAGAGCAATGCTTACACATAAGTGCTGTTGAAGTTTGGGTCAAGCTGGCAGAAGACCTTCTCTCCTACCCCAATCCGCTAAATGACAGAAAACTCTAGAAAAAAAAAATCCCTACTATATTACAGTGTGAGAAAATAAGAGAGAACCATTAGCATATCAGAAATGTTGGATCCCTGAAGGATGAAGAACAAATAGCATCCAAGCTCTAAAGCAATCAGACTAGAGGGAACCAAAGCTAAAACACATGAAGGAGTAGATTGCTGTGGAGGGAAGAATGGTTTGAGGGCTCTAAGCCTGAGACAGCAGACTTGAAATAACCAGAGGAGGCCCCAGGGATGTTCCTTGCTGCTTTATGACCAGTTGGCCCCAACGTTGGGATTTGCCCCAACGTGCTGGGGCTAGAGAGGCAGAGCAATGCTCCAAGTAGCTTCTGACACTCTGAGAGAGAAATGGGGAATCCTCCAGGAGAAAAGCCGTCAGCAGGTGGCTCATCTCTCACACTGTCAATAACCAGGGACATGCTACCATGAACACAAAGCTGGCAAATAGACATCCTCAAATGCAGTGATGAACAGAACATCGTGAATCACTAAAGGTTTAAGGAAAAATAGAACCATGGTTCAGAGAAATTCTAAGCTAGTACTGTCCAATAGAACCTTCTGGGATGATGGACGTGTTCTATAGTTGAGTTGTCCAATATGTAGCTACACACCACATGTGGCTATTGAGCCCTTGAAATGTGGCTGTTGCAGCTGAGGAACAAATTTTTTATTTTATTTTGTTTTAATAAATTAGAATTTGTTTTAAAATATTTTATTTTTAAGTAATCTCTATGCCCAACATGGAGCTCGAACTCCCAACCCTGAGAGTAAGAGTCACATGCTCCAACAACTGAGCCAGCCAGATGCCCCTAATAATTTAAATGTAAATAGCAAGCAGCTACTGTATTGGATAGCATAGCTCTACACTTAACATAGAAGAGTAAACACCCAAAGAAATTGAGACAATAGAACAAATAACAACACAAAACAGTTTATTTTGGGGCACCTGGGTGTCAAACATCCCACTTCTGCTCTGGTCATGATCTCACAGTTTGTGGGTTGGAGCTCTGCGTTGGGCTCTGAGCTGATAGCTTGAAGCCTGGAACCTGCTTCAGATTCTTTTTGACAGAGAGAGAGAGCAAGAGAGAGCATGAGTGCAAGTGGGGGAGTGGCAGAGAGAGAAAGAGAGAGAATCCCAAGCAGGATCTGAACTGTCAGCGCAGAGCTCAGTGTGGGTCTTGAACCCACAAACTGTGAGATCACAACCCAAGCAGAAGTCACCAAAGTCGGATGCCACCCAGGCACTCCCAACAAAAACCAGTTTAAGTGAAGAATAATTATTATCCTATAGAGATTCCAAATAATAATAAATCAACCAGCAGGGGTAGCTGGCTGGCTCAGTTGGTGGAGCATGTGACTCTCGATCTTGGGGTTGTGAGTTTGAGCTCCACGTTGGGTGTAGAGATTACTTAAAAATAAAATCTTAAAACCCTCAATCAGTGTTCTTAGAAATTTAAAAATTAATTATCAGATTTTCAAATTCAGTAGATGGTCTGAGATGAATTTAATTATCTAGTTATTAGGGAAGGCTGAGCTGAAGAAGTCTCCTTAAGTATAGTGAAAAGAATAAAAAGATGGAAAGTCTGAGAGAAAAAGGTAAGAGACATCTGTCTAATAGGTATTACAGGAGGATAGGACTTCAGAGAATAGAAGAGAAGAAATAATTAAAGAACTAATAAAAGAAAATTTCCCAGGTGTTGAAGAAAGAAATTAATCATTAGATGGAATGTTTCCAGGAAAAAAAAGACCCACACCAAGACTTTATAGTGAAATTTCAGAACAACAACAATAAAGAAAAAAAGGCCTGGAACCTTCCAGAGAGAAAAAGCAGGTCACCAATAAAGTAATATTAAATTGGCATCAGACTGGATGTTAAAAGACAATGGGACACTATCTGCAAAGTTCCAAAGGGAAATGAAGTATTCAAGTAGGAAGGAGAAAATTAAGACATTTTTTTGTTTTGCAAGGGGAAAATTTGCCACCTTCAGATACTTTAAAGAATTCCTAGGGGGTGTGCTTCAGTTTAAAAAGTAGTGAATTCAGGGAAGAGGAAGACGTGGGATGCTGAAACTATGGTGAACAAAGAAACTAGTAAAACTTAGTGAACTTTGAGTAACTACCGAGGCATAATGTAAACATTTTAAAAACAATACGGGGGCGGCTGGCTGGCTCAGTTGGTGGAGCATGTAACTCTTTATCTCGGGGTCGTGAGTTCAAGCCCCACGTTGGGTGTATAGCTTACTTAAAAAATAAAATAAAATAAAAACAACAGTATGGAACCATAATCTACCCAGATGATCTCAACTTGGGAGGTGGCAAATGGAGGAAGAAGAGGAACACTAAAATGTGCTAAAGGAGACAGAGTTCCTGATTAGCTGTAGACATTGGTGGAAGAGCATAAGTTACAGATATATGGATTCAAGTGTAAGAGTAACCAACAGAAGATGGAGAATTGGAAAATAAAATTCCAACTATTTAGGGTGAATTAAAAGGGGGGCAAAGAAAACTTAATCTAACAAAAAGAAAAAAGAAAAAACAAATTAAAGAGGAAGCATAAAATAAAATAACAGGTTAAGTCTAAAAAATCATTGAAATAATACATGAAAAAGGAGAAAAGTTCTTCTGTTAAAGGCAAAAGCCTGCTGTATGCTCTTGACACAGATGTGTGTGATACTAAATGGCAAGAACATTTTGAATATGAACATATGGGGGAAATACACCAAGCAAATGATAACAAAAGTTAAGCAGGTATATTAGCATCAGACAATATGGAATCCCAGGCAAAAATCACTAAAAGAAACAAAGGATATACAGATAAAAGTTATAATCTTATAAAAAATATATTATTTCTATGATTCTTAATGCAGTTTCAAAATATATAAAGTAAACACTGATAGAAACCAAGGAAAAATGAACAAATCTCTGGCCCTAGGTAAGTCTCAGAAATCTACAGATTATGTAGACAAAAGTCTTAATGAAAATAATGGAGGATTTGAGTGACACAATTAACAAACTGTAACTAGTATATGTTATACCATACAAACCAAGAACACATTTTTTCCCCAAACACATTTTTAGCATTCACACAGAAAAAAACTCAAAAATTCCCCAAATCCCCTTAACACAATGTATTTTACCAGCCATTTTCTCTGTCCACAATATGTGAAAATCAGCAATTAACATTAAAATGTTGGGGCGCTTGGGTGGCTCAGTAGGGTGGGCAACCGATTCTTGATTTTGGCTCAGGTCATGATCTCATGGTTCCATGAGTCTGAGCCCGACGTGGGCTCCATGCTGGCTGCTTGGGATTCTCTCTCTCAGCCCTTCCTCCCCGTCAAACCATTAGAATGGTGGGGTGGGCTGGGGTGGGACTCTGTATCTGTGGTACTTGGAAATGTAAATTCATTCACAGGGAATTCCTTGGAACTCAAAGCCTGGTGTAATAGAGTCTCTTCTGATGTATACTTATGGATGGAAGTCTCATGCATGAATGTCACCTGTCATGGTGTCCTAAAGTAGGGAAACATTATTGTGAACCTTTGCTCCTGCGAGTGAAGTCTAAATAAACAGCCTGGTATTCAAACCCCTCCAGAATTGGCCCCCAGCCTGCCTTTCCTCTCTCACCTCCCACTCTTCTCCACCACACAGGCACCACAAACTCTTGGCATGCACACCACCTAATGGGTGCTCCTTGGTCCATGACACTCATCCCGTTACTTAACTCGCCCCGTCACTTAACTGTTCCACCTGAGTAAATCTCACCTCCTCCCCCTGATTATGCACACCAGCAAACTATGGCTCAAAGGCCGTATATGGCCCAGCCCCTGTTTTGTAAATAAAGTTTTTTTTTTCCTTTCGTCTGGGATCAGGGAGGCATTTGGACTCACTCTACCTGAGCGAAAGCAGCAGTGAGAGTTTATGTTGTTATACACACTGTCTTTAAAATGAAAAAATAGGAGGTGCCTGGGTGGGTTGGTCGGTTAAACGTCGGACTCTGGATTTTGGCTCAGGTCATGATCTCACTGTTCATGAGATCGAGTCCCATGTCAGACTCTGTGCTGACCGCGTGGAGTCTGCTTGGAATTCTCCCTCTCTCTCTGCCCCTCCCCTGCTTGTGCTTTCTCTGTCTCTCTCAAAATAAATAAAATAAATAAAGAAATAAAAATATTAATTTGTAAAAACCAAAATAAAATGAATAAATAGCAAAGGAAGATTAAAGTGTTTATCCAACACAGTGCTCTGGCGAAATTGGAATTATTATTGTCTCGTGATCTAATTCCTAATTGTTTTTTCTTTCTCTTGGACATCTCCTTTATTTAACAGAAGCTTATAATGTGTTTCCTATGAGTCTGGCATTCTTGTAGGTGTTTTATAAATTTTCACTCAGTTGACTCTCAAGACAGTCCTGGGAGTTAGATGCTACTGTCATCCACCTTGTAGAGATGAGAAAACTGAGGCACAGAGGGGTGAAACAACTTGTGTGAGGACACATTCCTAGTATGTGGCAATTTGGCTCTGGAATCCTCACTTACCCACCATCCTGTGCTGCCTTTCATCCTCAAATGTGACTTGCCTTTTTCCTCTAGGTTAAAAACACGTCAAATAATGGCTCATCTCCCCAGCCTGAGATTAGTACAGTTTCTACTCTATTAAACATATAGAATGGGTGTTGTATGTAAGTGATGAATCGTTAAATTCTACTCCTGAAACCAATATTACACTATATGTTAACTACCTTGAATTTAAATTAAAAACAACTACAACAACACATCGGGATCAGTCACCAAGGAGGGTACATGTAAAGAATGAGCTCCAAGGAGGGGGTGGGTTATGTAGGTTACCGCATCCCCATCACCTAGAACAGTGTCTGACACATGGAAGGTGCACAGCAAAAATATTCTGAATGAATAAGCAATCAGATGAATTGATGAATGAATGGATAAGTGTATGCATTAGATATGTATATAAATAAAGTTTTATTGGAACATAGCCATGCCCATTCATTTATATAATGTTTATGGCTGCTTTCCCCAGAGTTGAGTAGTTACAACAGAGGCTATATGGCCCACAAGGTGTAAAATATTTACAGAAAAGTTTGCTGAACCCTATTTCTTCCTCTTGCTGTCATCAGTAATCCAGGGCTGGAGAGGAACCCCTATCACTACTTGTTGAATGAAAAATAAATGGTCAAGAATGGCCTGTGCAGGAAATAGCAAGGATGTTCTCTGTGCCCCAGGAATGCCCTGATGGGGGAAGAGGAGGCAGCATTACAGATGGACGTCACCCTTGCAAAAGTGGTTAGAAGGCAGGCTTTGGGGCCGGGATTGACTTGGGTTTGACCGCCAGCTCTGCCATTTACCAGCTGTATGACTTCGGGCAGCTTCCATGCTCTCTTTGAACCTCAGCTTGCTTCTCTGCAAAACCATGGATGATAAAATCTAGAGTAGTTCAAGGCTCAAGCAAGGTAATGTGCAGAAACTGTCTAGGATCTAGGGCCCCGATAAACGATCATTCTTTTTCACTGTGGACGCCGAGTACTTTTCAAGGTTGGTCTCTGATTACTACTGGCCAGTTTTCAATGAGCTTTTGTGCCCAGGTAGCTCTTCACAGAGAAGACCACCACTGCCCCCACCCCTTTCTTCCTGCAGTTACCTTCTGTAGCCTTCCAGGTTCTACACTAGCTCTCATCCTGCCCTGACACTCCCCGATTTCTGGTCCCCTGTACCCATCTCTGCATGTACTCTCCCTTTCTCTGTTTTTCAAGTTATTATTGTTCTCTGGGTGTTTCCTGTGAATCCAGACATCTGCCCAAGCAGATCTGCCCTCACAGGGGGTCCAGTGAATTCTTGAGGGCTGGCCACTGGATTTGATGATGGTGGAGAGGGGTGCTGCTGAGCAGACCCAGCCCAGATCCAGGCCAAGTGGGCCCACACCCACCAGTCACTTGAGTGACCAGACTAGACAGCTTTTGCCTGAAGTTGCTGGACTTGAAACTGCCACCACCAGATAGGCATTCCTTCGTGATTATTCTTACCCTCATGCCATTCCTCTGTTAAAATGCAGGTAATTCCTGGGAGGAGATCACCTGTGTCCGGGTTCTTATCTTGAGTTATAACCTCTACCAATGGTCAACTAATTGTTGGGCTGTTGCAGTCTGAGATGAGGTGGTATATCTGCAAATAATTTCAACATTGTGAAGAGAACGTAGAAGCAAAGGATCATTCTTAGTGTTAGAAGGTGTTAGCAGTTATCCTCGCCATTTCATCACAAATGGCTTTTGAAGTATACTCCTGAGGAATGAATCTCTAATGGTGGAATTCCAGACTACAAAATAAATTTTAAATTGTTTAAGGTGGCAGGGCAGGTACTTTCACTTTCAAAGCCCACTGCTCCGGTGGTGATCAACTCAGCCAAATTCTAGGCCAGGTCTGACCACTGGAGTTCTGGAGTGGAGAAAAAGGTTACTGAGGTGACTGAGTTGTTGATGCCAAGGTTTAAGCCAGAAAGAGTCTTAGAATCCTCTCATATTACAGATGAGGAAATGAGGCCCAGAGAGAGAGAAGGTTTCTCAGTCATTCATAGCAGGGGAGCCTAAGTAGTAAGCAGGAGCTAAAGTAGCTAGGATGGGTCTGGGGGCCAGGAGGGGTCAGAAGGCAGGATGAAACCAAAGCTGTGTTAAGGGTGAAGCCCTCTTGCCAGTGCCTGCCCTCCTCAGCGCTTTCCTTATGCGCACCCAGCACAAATAGACAGACGGACAGAAGAGTCCACCCAGGCTGCCCCTCCCCCATCAAGTGCAACTGCTCCTTGCCTGGGGCCACCCTGCCAAGGGGAGGCCTCCCATCCCAGGCCCTTGGCCCATGGAGAGAAAGTCCGAAACAATGCCTTTAAACTGAAAACATTTTTGTCTTTCTCTATGGAACAATGGCCACTAACAACCATGGAACTGGAGCAGAAATGGAACGTGAACCCCAGGGGCCTGGGAGCCTGGAGGGGTGTGGGGGTGGGGAGGGACTTGGGGGACAGAGGTCTGAGGAGAGCCTCTCCCTACCACCTCCCATCACCCCCCCCCCCCCCCCACACACACACACCTCCTGTCCCTCTGAGGCACTTCTAGAGGCCACTGACTTTTCCATTTGGAACACCACTTGACCCCCGCCCCCAAAGTCTCATGGGGCTCTGGGTGGCTGCACAGGCCACCCTCCCACCCACCCCAACACCGTCCTGGGCACTTACCGCAGGAAGGCCAGGAACAGCAATCATGAGACAGCTTAAAACAAACCCCCAAGCCCCTGGAGCCCCTGCTGCGGAGAGGACAGGGCCATGTGGGTGACCCTAAGGCCACTGACTGACCTCCTGTTCCTTCACTGTGGAACCTCCAGCGTTGGGCTCTTTTGGGGGGTAGCTGAGACAACGTGCCCCGCTGAGAGTGGGAGATGACGCATTTTTCTGCGACCACAAGCCACTTTTGACGGGTCCGCCCCATTGAGGAGCAACCGAAACCTCATCCCACCCAGCACGGCCTTTGTCTGCACCACATATTTGTCTTATTTGGAAGATTTTTGTGGGTTTTCCCGTCTTTCCCCAGCGCTTACTGCCCTGAGGGGGTCGGAGGCCATGGTGGGGCTGCGGGAACGGGGTAAGAGGCATTCCTGGGGCACGATGCCTGGTGGTCTGCGGCATGGTTGGAAGAGGGGGAGAAATCTGCCCCCCACAACACCCTGTGCCCCAAATGGGCACCCTGGACCCAGGTCGCACGTGGCTCCTGGTCCTTCCTGGGCCTGTTTCCTGTCCGTTTTCTCCTCTCAGCCTCCTCAGCTCCTGCTCCTCAGTCTCATTCCTTCATCCCCGAAGCCCAAGCCTGCTTGGCTCCTGCCATCCCTGCCTCCTGGTGGGTGCACCCACCTTCCCTCCTCTTTCTTTCTGCCTATCTGAATTCTGAAGTGTCTCTCAGGGCCTGGTGCCACCTCTCCTCCTCCTTGGTGCTCCCCCTGCACCTCCTCTCCAACCCTTGGCAGGGTCTCCTGCTTCTGTAACTGGCTGTGATCAATTAATTGTAAACACCACTGCACTCGGACCAGCCGGGTCTCCTGCTTCTGAACTTCAGAAGTGTGTGTTTTCTATCCCTTTGGTGATTCCAAACGCCCCCTGCCTCTGTAACAGCTGCCCAGTGACATGGAGGACAGAGGCTACAGCTTTTGTTCTTTGGTTCCTCCCCCATCACACCTTATATGAAGCAGTTTGCTCCATTAATATTTGTTTGACTGGGGCTTCTCAAGGGTTGGCCATGGACCGAATTAGAGAATCTCAGTGATGGAAGAGACTTAATCCAATGATCCACTCAGAACTTGAATTCCTGCCAAAAAGTGTCTGGCTTCAGTTTACATGCCTCTAGTGATGGAGATCTCACTACTTGATGTGGCAAACCATTCCCTCTTCTGCTAGCTCTGACCTTAAGAAAGTTCTTTCTCATGTTGAACTGCTACCTGCCCCCTTTCCCCACCCTACTCCCAGCTAGACCACATAAATCTATTCCAATCCTCTTGCCTCACGAACGCCCTTCAGATATTTGAAGGCAGCAATCTCCTACTTCTGCAGTCTTGTCTTTTCCTGAGGGAAACACCTATTGTCCTAACCTCCAGTGCCCCAGTCCCCCGGTGACCATGGACCTGGAGAATTCTCCCCCACCCCCACCCCCCTATATAGAGCATTTCCCCAAAGCCCTGTTGAACTCATTCTCCTGACAAAATTTCCTCTCTTTCTGGATCAAAACGAATGCCATAGCTTTCAGATGGGGCTTGCCTCTATGTGGTTATTTGAGATGTCTCAAAGGAAGGACCCATTCTCTCACTATGTTAAAAAAAAGGAAGGAAGGAAGGAAGGAAGGAAGGAAGGAAGGAAGGAAGGAAGGAAAGAAATTGGAGGGCACTGAGCAGCTGCTTTGTCTATTTCTCTGTTTGTCCCGGAGCAGCCTACCCTCGCCTGAGGGGTAGCCGGCAAATCTAAAACTAATTCTACACTGCAGTGGAGGTCTGGCTTTCCACACACCTCAAAGGCTGTCAGGTCATTTCTGTGCATTTTAGTATAGGTATTCCAGAGGGAATACCAAACGTTTTAAACCAAAGGGGTGACTCATGGTGGCATTTCAGGATGGTGAGATATGTTAGGAAAGGCAAGTCTTGTGGTGCCAGGCCTGCCTCTCCCCCCACCTTTGGTGGGTGATGGAGAGCTCCCAGCCCCAAGTATATTTGCATCAGGACCAGACACTTCCCAAGGGGTTGCCCCCTCTAGTGCCCAGACCCCATAATTTGTGCCAATTATTGGAACCTAATGCTTTGCTGCCTTGTATATTTCACCATCTTTCTCAAGTGTCTGTATCTTGTAGCAAGTGAAGGACTCCTTGAGGAAAATGACAGGGATCTTAAAATATTCTTCCCAATGTTCTGTATCTTGATTGTAGTGGTGCGTACACAAACGTATGCATTTACTGAAACTCATCAAACTATGTACTTAAAACGGTTACATTTTATTGCATGTGAATTATACTTTGATGAAGGTGGGGCTTTAAAAAAATTCTTTGTATGTTCATTTATTTATTGTTGAGAGAGACAGAGAGAGACAGAGCATGAGCTGGGGAGGGGCAGAGAGAGAGGAAGACACAGAATGTAAAGCAGTCTGTCTGAGCTGTCAGCACAGAGCCCAATGCAGGACTTGAAATCACGAACCGCGAGATCATGACCTGAGCTGAAGTCGGACGCTTAACCGACGGAGCCACCCAGGCACCCCTGATGAAGGTGTTTTGTTTTTTTTTTTAAACCATGTCCTGCTCATACCTGGATTCATATACACTTGTGGATTGATTTACTGAGTTAAGCTGTACCTAGAGCTGTAGCCTAGAGCCATCTTCATTTCTAAACCCAATGATCAGCTTGAGATAGCTCCTCAAACAACATGGCTGAAATGACTCTGCATTCTCTGGCCTTGCCTCCAACCTGGTCCTCCTACCCAGTGACGCATGCCTAAATCAAGCAGACTTATTCGGTTCCTCACCCAGCCTATCTTGCAGGATTGCTTAAAATGACCATTACCATCACCAGTACTGTTGTGATTACACTTCCCTCATATACCAGCTCTCTACCCAGTATTGCCAATCACGCACCTTGAGAGTTGAAGGTTCCTCCCTAAAACTCCGAATGTGAGGTCACTATGACTCCAGGTTGATTTATCAGACCACGGCTGTTGCTCTGAGCTTCCTAATCACTGTGTTCCAGAAACCACGTGGCAGTGATCTTCTTGCCTGATGGGATACCGTCCCCGGGCCAAGGTTCTAACCATCTTGCCTGAGCTATGGCTCAAGGTGTCTGAGTCCCTTGGAGGCTGAGCTCTGTTCTTCTGCCCAAATGCCTAGCTTCTTTGACTTGCCCTGAACTCATGACTGTGTCCTTAAAAAAGAAGATAGGGGCTGCCTGAAGGTAGCAAGGTGGGATAATTTTTACTCTCCTATTTATGCTTTCCAGTCTATCCTAATGATTCCTGAATAAGTGAATCTGTCTTCCCGACCAGACTGCAAGCTCCCTGAGGGCAGAGGCTGAGTCCTAACCCTCTTCATTATTCTCAACTTCTAGTGTGTGCCTAGCACATAGTTGGTATTTGATAAACGTTTACAGAGTGATTAATGAATTGAATTTTATGAAGACTATGGGTGAGATGTTCTGCCTTATCAGACAGTATCCAGTGCTGATGGAGGGAGACCGGAACTTTATATATGGCTGACTGAACGTGCCTTGGTCCAACCATGTGGGAGGGCTATTTGGCAATCTCTTGCCAAGTGGAAGATGCCCTCCCTAGTCTTTACTCTGTATGTGCACAGGAATGTTGACAGCACTGCTCTATGTAATCATGAAAAGCTAGAAGTGACCTGGACGTCCATCCACAATAGACATTGTGGAAGCCACACAATCAACCACAGCTTCGCTCATTCATGTGGATGATTCTTAAAAACATGGGGTTAGATCAAAAAAGAAAGTTGCTGGGGCACCTGGGTGGCTCAGTCAGTTAAGTGTCTGACTCTTGATCTCAGCTCAGGTCTTGATCTCAGGGTCATGAATTCAAGCCCTGCATTGAGCTCCATGCCCAGCATAGAGCCTACTCAAAAAAAAAGAAAAACAAAGTTGCTGATGGATATATACAGTATGATACCACTTCCATGATCTTTAAATAAATGCAAAACATACTATATATTAGGCCTGATAATTTAGGCTCCAGACTGGCTGAGGGGGGACTCCGGACCCAGTTCACCCCTCTGCAAAGGGTATATGTAATATATATATATATGTCTATGTATATATTTTACTATGTATGCACTATATATTGATATAAGTAATATATGGTAAAGTATAGAGAATAATAAACATCAGATCCAGGAGAATGGTCCCCTCAATGGAGCAGGGAGCAGAGAGAGATATACTTGAGTCAGGTGCACAGAGGTCTCACCAGTATTGGTAAAGTGATGTTTCTTATGTCGGCTGGTATGGGTATGTGGTGTTTGTGATGTCATTCTTTATTCCGTGGTCATTATTATTGCTGTTCCCCAGACATTTGCAGCCCCTTCTCCTTCTAACCACTAGAAGGATTGCACTTCCTGGTTCCCTGTGACTGGCAGAGGAAGCCTTGTCATTAGTTCTGGCCAGTGACTTGTAAACTAGAGTATTAAACTGCATTTTGAGACCCTCCAGATCTCTCTTTGGCTTCTTGAGATGGTGACTGTTTTATCAGCTTGGGTCCCTGAGTGATTTCAGGGAGCAGAGCCCCTGGCTCATCCTTGAAGGACACATACCAGAAGCAGAAGTATGTTAAGCCACTAAGATATCAGGGTTGTTTGGTATTGCAGCATAGTCTAGAATATTCTGACCGATATATACCTTTTAGTGTGTCTAGAATATTTCAATTACAAAATGAAATGAGGGGAACATCCATGACCTTCAGGCAAATGCCAAGATTCGATAATCTCTCCTATGAGAGAGAAGGAAGGAGAAGGAAGAGAGAGAGAGAGGAGGAAGCCCTGCAACTCCTCATTTCCATTGATTTCCTTTAAAAAGAAAAAAGAAAAGAAAAGAAAAGAAAAGACAGGGGCACCTGGGTGGCTCAGTCAGTTAAGCGTCTGACTCTTGATTTTGGCTCAGGTTGTGATCTTACGGTTGGGTTCACGGGATCAAGCCCTGTTTCGGGCTCTGTCCTGACAGCATGGAGCCTGCTTAGAATTCTCTCTGTCCTTCCCCTCCCCACTGTGCTCCCTCTGTCTCTCAAAAATAAATAAACTTTTTTAAAGAGGCAATTTCCTAGCTCCCTGTTACCCATTGAGGAATGGCAGTGGGCAAGCTCAGCAATGAATTTGGGTAGACTTGAGGCTGGAGTGTACCTGGCATTTCACTACACCATCCTTAGAAATCCATTGCGCCCCACTGTGCTTTCCACTAGCCGGGGCTCACCTTTGGGAAACAAACCCAGCTATTGCTGGGCATCAGACACCTGTGGGGCAGATTCAGCTTGGCATATTCTCCGGGCTTCTGAGTCCCCCTCCTCCCCTAAGCTGCAGGAACATCAGCCAGAGCAGATACCAGAGATCAGAGAAGACAGGATGTGAAGTTTCCCATCTTACATGCCTGGCAAGAACATGAACCTGGGCTCTCGGGAGGTTGGGGCTGGCTGGCTCTGTCACGCAGTCTGGAGCCCACTGATACTTCAAACACCAGCCTCCTGCCTTCTTGCCTCCAGAGGAAGTGTTCCTGGATTACCTTGACTGGAGGGGAGGAGAGAAGGAGCTGCAGGTAATACCTGGATTTCTATGGTGCTTTTCTTCTTAAAGCTTCAAAAGACTTCCCCTACTCTGATCTCCTGTGGCCTTCCCCAGAAAGATGGCAAGGAGAGGAAGATTCTTTCATTTCCCAGTCCAGGTGAGGAAATGGGGGCCCAGAGTGGGTAAGCAAATGGCCCGTGGTCACAGAACAAGACATAGATAGGATTCTGATGGGCAAAAGTCTCTGTCTCCAGACCCCGTCTCCCTACACTGGTCCTAGACCCACTCTGCTGGGCTGGCTGGCCTCTCTGTGTGGGCAGCAGCTTCTGTGCTCTTAGCTGCCCTTGCAGAGGGGCGGACCAGGCCCTGAGTCTCTGCTCAACTGTCCTGGGGCCTGAACAGAGAGGAGGAGGAGGATCTGGGAGAGGCTAAGGTCAGCCTCCACTCCCACAGAGCAGTGACGACAGGTTGGCTCTAAGCCCCACGGTCCCGCCAACTGGGAGGTCAGGCCAGAGAGGCTGCCAGAACACCGGGGCTGAAGAGGGTCCAGATAATGCAACTGGGGTAGCCTCTGTGGGTGGAAATGACATTTCTTGGCTTTAAATAGCTCCATCTCCGGAGCCCCGGAGCCTCGGCGGGCCTATTAATTCCTAGACTCCTGGGGCTGCCCAGCCCCGTCATTCTGTTTGCACAAGCTGTGTAAGATCTTAGGCATTTTTCCTGCCACCCGTCTCCCCACCTCCCTTCAGTTTCCCTGTGTGATTTCAACAAGGGGTTAGTTTATTTCTAGTAGCAGGCCTGGGGTTCCAGCTGACCGCGTACATATTTTGTCCTTCTTGCAAGTGACATGGCTCAAATCAACAGCAAACTCTTGAGGCTTTTCTTTGTAACCTGGTGTCTCCGTAAAAGAAAGGTAATGTCTATGTGCACGAATGGCAGAAATAGAGGCCATATCTATGCATGAATGTGTTTGTATATCAGGTTAACTAACCAATTAACTCCCCAGATTGATTGATTGATTGATTGATTGATTTTAGCACTTACTAAGTGTCAGGCACTATGATAGCCCTGGGCACACAGGCTAAACAAGAGTCCTAACTGGTCAAACAACTATTATCACCCGCATGCCTGCCCCTAGTGGTGTCTCCTGGCCTGGTTGGATATCCCAGCCACAAGACCTACGTATCTCTGAATCTTGCCTGTCCTCACCCAGCTGAGAATGAAGAAGAGGAAAAGGCAGATGGGTACAGGAGGTGCTCAGTGCAGAAAATTGACAGATCATGGTAGCTGACTGGTTGGAGAAAGAGAAATCAATGACAAATCAGTGACTGTGCCAAGGTATTTGGCCTGATGACAGAGAAAATTGGAGAATGGACAAGACAGATACATGGGCTTTGGAGGGGCAGTAGGCCACTTGTTTCAGTTTGCTGATAACAAAGTCCAATCATAGTGGCTTAAACACACGAGGATTTCTTCTCTCACATAAACATCCACAGCTCCATGGACAGTGGAGCAGCTCCCCAGTCCCTGGGGGATCCTCTTATCTTCCTGCTCTG
Source organism: Panthera leo (assembly GCF_018350215.1). Lineage (NCBI taxonomy): Eukaryota > Metazoa > Chordata > Mammalia > Carnivora > Felidae > Panthera > Panthera leo. Next base: position 33,605,815 of record NC_056683.1, on the reverse strand, counting down.
GTCATCCTCAAATTTGCCTCATGGCCCAAAATGGCTGCCGGAGGTCCACTCATTTCATCTGAACTCCAGGAAGAGAGAGGGAGGAAGGACAGGAGGACAAAAAGGGCATATGCACCCCCACCCTTTTTAAGACACTCACCTGTCACCCTCTGCTTGTGCCTTATTGACCAAAACTTAATCACATGGCTTCATCAAGCTGCCAAGGAGGCTTGGAAGTAGTTTTTTTTTGTTGTTTTTTTTTGTTTTTTTTTGTTTTTTTTTTTTTGTAGCTGGATGTGCTGCCCAGGACTCTGTTACTAGTGAAGAAGGGAACGACTGATATCAGGAAGCAACTAGCACTTTCTGCTATGGTACTTACTCAATAACTATGTGTGGACTTGCATTGAATCAGCAGGAAAGATAAGGAATTGTGTTTGGGGGCAAGAAGTTTGCAGTGAGGATGAAACATCTTATTTGAAACACGAGTGGAACGTATGTGAAAGGGAGCTGAATATATAGATTCTCAGGTCAGCCACAGAGAGGTTCCCAGAAAACCATGGCTGGTGAAAGCCCCTGGTTTAGCCTTAGGTCAAGTATACAGCATGGGGTAGGGGTTGGGCGGAAGAGAGGGAAGAGCACCTTGCAAAAGAAAAAATTGACAGACCACTGTGTCATCACTCTGTGCCTTCATCTGGGCTCATTCAGCCTTCGAGTCAGTCTGTAGGATGCTGCAGCTCCTACCTGTGGATAGCTTTGGAGGGTACCTGTTAAGTACAGTATGCCCTATTCTCTCCTGTGCCTAGGCTGAGAATTTTAAGGACATCCACAGGAAAGATACCCCCCCCCCCATCTGCTTCTCCCCATGAAGATGCATCCTGCTTAGTCCCTGCTTGGGGAATTCTGGGAGGTGAAGAGTAGGGGGCTGTCCCATGGAGAGGGAGTAAGGGCAAGGGAAGGGCTTCTCCCCTTCCTACAGAAAGCCTCAAGAAATTTCTCCCAGGGGATTTGAATCAGTGTTTCTCCATCACACACAATTTTACCCTGCAGGGGACATTTAGCCAGGTCTGGGAACATTTTTGATTGTTATGACTAGGGAAGTAGGGTGTGCTATTGACATTCAGTGGGTAGAGGCCAGAGATGTTGCTAAACATCCTACAAAGCACAGGACAGCCTCCCACAACAAAGAATTATCCTGCCCAAAATATGAATAGTGTCGAGGTTGCAAAACCCTGGTTTATATGAGTCTGATCACTGGGCCCACAGGAAACTTAAACAATCCGTTTAACCCAGACCCACGCAATGTCGATTGACATTTAAGCTAACTCTAGGCTTCTGACAGGCCTATTTAAACACCAGAGGAAAGCCTAAACCATGCTTGTCATAATTGACCACCACTTATTGACCATCAACTACGCCTGGGTTCTTTACATAAATGACTGCCACGTTTTCAACAACCATAAAAACGTAGGCAGCGCTATCATCATTATCCCTGTTTCACGGATGAGCAAACTGAGACTCAAAGAAAATAGCAAACAGCTAGTAAGTGACCCCAGGGCCCACTCACTTTTCATTCCCCACATGCTTCTCATATTTGTTACAGTCCCATTGCTACATATATCTGCTTATGGTGTCAGCTTTTGAAAGCTCATAATTGGGCATGACAAATGAGGGAGCACTCTATCAACCAATCCTTCTGTTCACTCTAGTACCTCTTTCTTCGGATGTTCTGGGTGAACAGGAGTCTCTATGCTTAAAGCATATAAAGACGTGTCAGGAGGATGCAGTTCCTTGAAAAGCAAAGCCAAGTAGCCACAAAGCAGATGAAAATATGCCCAAGTTCACGAAGAGGTCAAGGAAGTGCAAAGTAAAGTAACAGGGAGATACCTCAGGGGGTGCCACCTGTTAAAATCACCAAGCACTGGTGCCATGTCTTGCTGGGTGTGGGGGAAAGGGCATCCTCACTCACTGTTGGCAGGGAGGGGAGGTGTTAGAACTTTCACAAAAGCAATCTGCACTATCTTCTAAAATTAAACCCAGGGACACCTTAACCCAGCAATCCCACTTCTGGACAGATAACAGATAATGTAACAAGGCTTTTTCGACACCCTTGCTTATGGTAGCAAAAACCTGGAAACACAGTGGATGCCTGTCACAAGGGGGAAGTTTAATAAATTAACAAGAATGGATTTTATCGTAAGTAATAATAATAATAATACCGGTATACAGTCACAACAGTTCCTATGATATAGAAAAATATGCCTAGCAAGATCCCATTTATGTGCATTTGTGTATATGTAAATGCAGAGGAAATATTTGCATATGCTTATACGACCATGGAGAAAAATACAAAAGGGTTCATTCTAGGTTCTTAATATGGGTTTCTTGGAAGTGGAGACCATACGGGGGTGGGAAGCAAGGAAGACTAAAGAAGAAAGGAAAAGGAAAAAAACCGCATTTAGTATTATGTGTGATATGACCAAATGCATGCACTTATGCAACACTTATAAATGTGTAGGTATCTGATTAAATTAAACTATAAGAAATGTAATTCTCAAACGGGCCAGAGCTGAGGAGGAGGCAGCGTGTTTCCCCTGGCCCGTGGGCTCTCGGCTCCGGCTCCGGCTCCGGCTCGGCTCCGGGTCCCCTGGGGCCGGCGGGCAGTGGCTGCGCGCTCCCGGGAGGCGAGTGGCGGGCTGGCCGGGCTTGTCTCGGCGCCTGCGGGCGCGATGCGCTGCACCTCGTCGGGGGCGCGGAATCCCTCACCTCAAGGGAAGCAGACGCTGGCCGCCCGGGAGACCGCGCGGGGATTTTCCAGTGGGGGCGGAGGCTCCTGAAAGGCGCATTGTCGGCCAGGGGAGGCCGGCGCGGCTCAGGGACGGCAGGGTCACAGAGGCCTGGGGGTGGGAGGGGGAACCCCGGCTGGGCATCCCAGGGCCGCGCCTCGGATCCCCCCTCCCCGCCCGCCCGCCCGCCACATCGCCCGATTCTCCTGAAGCTCTGCGAGAGAGGCCTGAGGCCCCTGTTCAGCGCAGAGGCGAGTATTACCCGCATGCAGAGGGGGCTGGGAACTCGAGCCCAGCGAGCCACAGGGTTTGTGCGCAGGTCGGCTTCATTTTGGAGCCCGAGGGTGGCTTGGGCAGGCCTTGGTTGTCGGTATTGTGGCTCCCTCTCCCTGCGGCCTAGGCCTAGCTCTGTGCCTGCCGCACTGTAGGCATTCAACATTTGCACGGTGAATGACAGGGCCTTTGACAGGAGATGTCTGGGGATGACCCCTCTGGTGTCCCCATCCTCTCTCCAGAACCCTGGGCAGCATTCCTATACCATCAAAATCCCGATCTCGACCTGTAGACCTGCGTCCTGCTCCCCACCTCCCCTCCAGCCAGTGTGTGTGGGTGGGGGGGGGAGGGGGGGGTGACGGGGCAGGGAACTGCCCTGAGGACAGGGTCTGTATCAGACGTGTTTGATCACCTTCCAGAAAAAAAAACGACAGCCCAACACACAGTAGGACAGTTACCAAAATTTACTGTGGCACCGCAGAGGAAGAGGACACTTTGAGTCAAGTGGGTCTCTCCATGTCCCTTGAATAAAAATCTAATTAGGTCTTATTCTGCTGTTTGTACCAAGAGAGGAACTTAGAAATGTAGTCTTGGGCCACTCAGGAGACCTGGTGGCAGGAAGGCAGAGGTGTGACAAAACTCGTAGCTTAAAAAAAACAAAAACAGACTGAGTGTAAAGTTTAAGGGTTGATGGAGGTGGCCAAGAGGCTTCTCTTGTTCGCTTGCCCTGGGCTGTTTGCCAGAAAAGAGGGAGGAAAAAAAAAAAAGAGAAGAAAGAAAAAAAGAAAGCCCTCGTAGGGGTTAAGTGGCTCTAAGGGAAAGATTTTCTACCTGGAACTCAAGCAAGAATTGGGCTACAAATGAAATCTAACTTCTATGACCAGAGAGTTGGCAGGAGAGAAATGTGTGTAGGTGTGCGTGTTTGTGTGTGTAAAAACCCTGGGCTTGGGGTCAAAGTTCTGATTTCAGGATCCGAGCCAAGGTCTCAGCGACTTAGATCAGCCTCTTGACCCAGGGAAATATCCTTGACTTCTCTGAACCTCAGTTTCCTTATCTGTAGCCTGGGGATAATAATCCTACTTCATTTCACCTGACCGTCTCCCCAGTGGATGTGTGAGTACCTGTCTCCTTGCCTCCGTACCGCAGGTCCTCAGTAAAAGGCTGTGAGTCAAACGGAATCTTGTATATCAGTGTTTATTGCAGCATTGTTGAAAACATTGTGCTGAGTGAAAAGAAGCCAGTCACAAAGAGACAAATATTATGCCATTCCACGTATGTGAGTTACCTAGAATAGGCAAATTCATCGACTCGGAAAATAGAATAGAGGTTACCAGGGCCTAAGGGGAAGGGAAATGAAGCGTTACTGCTTAATGGGTACAGATTTTCTGTTTGGGATGATGAAAACGTTTTGGAAATAGATAGTGGTGATCGTTGCACAACAGTGTGACTGGAACTAATGCCACGGAATTATACGCTTAAAAATGGTTAAAATGGCAAAATTTATATTATACATATTTTCCTACAATAAAACATTGAAGAAGGAAAAAAAAAAAAAAAAGGCCATGGGGCCCAACTGTGAAAAGAAAGCCCTGTTTTTGGTAGCAGCACTTTTGTGATAGCTCCTAGCTGGAAACAGCCCAAAACTCCATCTAGAGTAGAATGGACACAGTGTTGTCTGTTCACACAATGGAATGCTACGCAGTTGTGAGAATGACAACCACACACAGCGATCAGGGTGAATCTCGCAGATGTGATGTTGAGTGAAAAAGGCCAGACACAGAAGAGGACGTCCTGTATGATTTCATTTATGCAGCGTTCAAAACCAACCAAAACAGTCTGTGGTGCAAGAGGTCAGGATAGGGTTACCCTTGGGGAGTGATTACTAGAAGGGAGCACGAGGGGGCTTTTGGGGGCTGGCAGTTTTCTGCTTCCTGATCTCGATGCTGTTACCTGGGTGTGTTCACTTTGGGAAAATGCTCCAAGCTACTTCATACTTATCATGTATATTCTTTTCTGTATTTCTGTTTACTTCAACAAAACTTCTTTTTTAGGTTCTTGTTCAAGTCTTGAGTGAAGGGAAGGGTGAACTAGAAAGCAAAACTACAGAAGCCTGATTTACACACTTAATCTGTGCCTAAGCCAGAGGGACTATGAAACTATAATTCTCTACACTGCTTGCGATTTATACCGCGCCCCCCTGCCTCCCCCCCTGGCCTCCACTAGCTGTTACCAATTAGTTTTTGAACTCTCAACAGCCGACGTTCCATAGCTAGTGCTAGCCAGGGACCTGGAGGGCAATGGGGTGCACCCTAGCACCAAGAAGAGGCCCTGATCTGCAGGCTCACAGCCTGTGGAGAAAATTCCACCATCGGCTTATAGGTACACAGTGGGCATTCGGCAAATATTTGTGTGTGGACTGTGTCATAAACATTCTTTAAGTACACCCTTGGCATCCCATTACCCCCGTTTAGGGAAGGGGTGTTTGTAGCCCCTGTTTGCAAGGACATAGGGTTTGGGTGCCTAGAGGAGAGGTTGCCCCTTTCCCCAACATCAGGAGTCCACCTTCCAGCTGCCCTACTGGGCACTGTGGGGAGAGCTGATCTAAAACAGTTGACTTGGCTCTGTCTGACCCAAGGTGACTCCTGCTACCAAACAACTCCGCAGTTGGGGTTAGGGGGAGGGAGTAATTTATATTTTTTGCCTGGTGACAAACTGCTAAATAATAGATCTGGCTAGGGTTTTGGTTTCCCCCCACTGGCTTGACCAGTGTGTTGGCCTTATTGACTCAATCAAGCAAGTTATTTCGGCCCTGTGGGGACCCAGAACTTGGTTTCTGCCTTCCCCTCTCTCCTGGGTGTTTGGGCCTCCCCCAGGTGTCTTGTTTGTTTGCCTGCCTGTCTGAGGCCCTGAGGGCTGAAGAAGGCAGTGTGGGCCTTTGCCAGACTCTTGGAGCTTACACGACCTGCGGGCTTTACAGGACCTGGGGCACGAGGCCCTGGAGGAACAGACTCCTGCTTGCAGGGGTGTTCCCCTGCACGTGAGTGGCTGTGGCATTTCCATCTTTTTTCTTTCTTTCTTTCTTTCTTTCTTTCTTTCTTTCTTTCTTTCTTTCTTTCTGATTTTATTTTTTTAGGTGGTCTCTACTCCCAACCTAGGGCTCGAACCTACAACCCCGAGATCAAGAGCTGCACACTCTACGGACTTAGCCAGCCAGGCCCATCCATCCTCTTTCTGTTTGTCCCAGCAATACCGTCCTTCCTCTCCCTCTAGGCCCTGCTGCCTTTCTTCCTGCAGCAAATAGCTGGCCATTCTTTTTTTTTTTTAATGTTTATTTTTAAGAGAGAGAGAGAGAGAGAGAGAGAGAGAAAGAGAACCAGTGGGGGAGGGGCAGAGAGAGAGGGAGAGACAGAGAATCCCAAGCAGGCTCTGCACTGTCATCACAGAGCCCAATGCGGGGCTAGAATTCAAGAACTGTGAGATCATGACCTGAGCCAAAATCAAGAGTCAGGTGCTTAATCTACTAAGCCACCCAGGAGCCGCTAGCCACTCTTGGTTTTAATGACAGCAATAGCAGAAACATAATACCTTATGTGGGAATAGTGTTTTATGGTCTATGAAGCCCTTTCATAGCATCATGTCACCTGACCCTCCCACAACCCTCTGGAGCCGATGCTCTTGGAGGTTCTGGAATTTGCCCAATGTTGGGGACTCATAAAGCTCAGAGCATATCTTTTGATTTCTGGTCCTCTCTTCTATCCTTTCACCCAAGATGCCTTCTTGCCTTTGGAGACTGGGGCAGAGGCTGCTGGTTGCCACCCCAAATCCATTCCCCTTCCTACCTTAGTAAGAGAACCTCAATTTTAGCATTGTGCCCAGGCAAAAGAAAAATTCCCAACCTTACTTGCAGCCAGTAATTTGTGAGTAGAACCTTCAGGAAAACTCCTTAAATGGGGTTGGGGGCATGGACCCTTTTTACCTTTCCTCACTGCCTGGAATCTGACAAGGAGGTGATCTTGAGGAGAAAGCCGTGTACTAGGATAGAGGAGCAGAAATACAAAAGGAGCCTGAGTCTCAGATGACCAGAGAGCCACCATACCAGCTCAGATTTCCCACCTCTTTTACATGAGAGAGAAATATACCTCTGTTGTTTGAGCTGCTGACATACGGTTGTCTATTTGCAGCCAAGTTTAATCCCTACTGATTTGGGGACCCCATTTCTGGTGATACACAGTCTGTCCTCCCTTTCTTGCCCACTCACTTGGAATGCAGGGGGCTCCCTCCTTGTAGTCCTCAGCTGTCTCTGTTTGTACCTGCTGCGCCCGGGTCATGAAAGCTGTCTCATGCAGGCACTTTTCTGGGTCCCTTGAACTTGCTGGGAGTTCTATCAAATGGCCACATAACAGTTTCTCCTGTGAGTTCCTACAGCCAGGTGATACTACTGTTGGGGAGAACACACAAGAATTCTCAGCACTCCGCAGTTTGCATAGATTTGATTCTTCTGTACATGCTAAGATCTATATTAAAAATAGGGATTTTATGGGGCGCTTGGGTGGCTCAGTCGGGTGAGCATCAGACTTTGGCTCAGATCATGATCTCACGGTTTGTGGGTTCGAGTCCTACATTGGGCTCTGTGCTGACAGTGGGGAGTCTGCTTGCGATTCTCTCTCCCCATCTTTCTCTGCCCCTCCCCCACTTGTGCACACACACTCTCTTTCTCTCTCCCTCAAAATAAATAACTTAAAAAAAAAAAATTAGGGATAAACACCCACACTGGAAACCACTGTAAGAGCATAAAGGGCACAGCCTCTCCAGCCAGAAGGACCTGAGTTTAAATCCTCTCTCTGCTACTTATTAGTGGCAACCCTGGTCAAACTCCTTAGTCTTGTTAAGCATCACTTGCCTCACCTGCAAAATGGGAATAGGAATAGAACCCACTTGATAGGGTTTTGTAAATTTCCTAGCATGGTGCTGGGCACCTTGTAAGAAGCAGTACATATTAGTTAATATGTCTTCCTTCAATAACAGCTTCCCATTCATGGGGCAGGGATGGTGGTGGGGAGAGTTGAAGTCTTTTTTTTTTTTTTAATGTTTATTTATTTTTTGAAGGACAGAGAGAGAGATAGAGCATGAGTGGAGGAAGGGCAGAAAGAGAGGGAGACAGAGAATCTGAAATGGGCTCCTGGCTCTGAGCTGTTAGCACAGAGCCCGAAGTGGGGCTTGAACTCATAAACCCTGAGATCACGACCAAAGCAAAGTCAGACACTTAATCAACTGAGCCACCCAGGTGCGCCCCCTTTTTTTTTAAAATTCCAGAATCATTAATATAAAGTGTTCTGTTAGTTTCAGGTATACAATGTAGTGATTCAGCAATTCTATACATTGTTCAGTGCTCATCACAAGTGGCCTCCTTAATCCCGGTCACCTGTTTCACCCATCACCCCACCCACCTCTCCTCTGGTAACCATCAGTTTGTTCTCTATAGTTATGAGTCTGCTTCTTGGCTTGTCTCTTTTTCCCACTTTGTTCTTTGTTTTGTTTCTTGTTTCTTAAATTTCACATATGAGTGAAATCATATGGTATTTGTCTTTCTCTGACTGACTTATTTTGCTTAGCATTATACCCTCTAGATCCATCCATGTCATTGCAAATGGCAAGATGTTGTTCTTCTTTTTTTTTTTTTTTTTGGCTGAATAATATTCCATTGTGTATGTATATCACTTCTTCTGTATCCATTCATCTGTCGATGGATGCTCGGGCTGCTTCCATATTTTTGCTATTATAAATAATGCTGCAATAAACATAGGGGTGTATGTATGTTTGAATTAGTGCTTTTGTATTCTTTGGGTAAATACCCAGTAGTGCGATTAACGGGTCATATGGTAATTCTATTTTTAATTTTTTGAGGAACCCCCATACTGGTTTCCACAGTGTCTGTACCAGTTTGCACTCCAAGTCTTGAAAGTATTGAAAACAATGGTAGGTATCCAAAGAACCTTTTAATGATGCCCATCATCTTAGTATCCAGGTGTTTTTCATTTCTCCAGCAACAAAAACCATGTTCGGAGGATTCCTACCAGGGCTAGAGCAGGGGACCAGGAGTCCTGCCAATATTTTCCCAGCTTTGCACTCCCTGCTATAAGCCTCTGATCCCGTTATTCCCCTCTCTTGCCTCAGTTTCCTCAGCTGGAACATGGGAGGGTTCAGCTAGAAGCCTGGCTCTCTTTCAGTTTAGGACATCACCATTGTCAGTCCCAATTCATGTCATCTCTCTGTGCCTGGTTTACCCTCCCCCAAACCACCCCCCCCCCCACCATGCCCTCTGGACTTGATTTCTGAGGTCCTGTCCCTGTGGCTTGCCTTCCCTTCCTCTGACCAGTTCACCCATCAGTTCCCCTGCCTTCTGGTGACTTTACCCTTTTGAAAGTACTCTCTGTCCCAGCATCATATGAAATGCCCCCATTTTTCTGGGGAAGAGGCAGCGCAAAGGTCTGTCTCATCTCTGCAGTAGAGTAGACTTGGTTTCCGATTTTCCCCCCACATAGGTTCAGAGCACTTTTAGTGTTCTAGGTCTTGTCCAAAGGGCTTCATGTGTTTAAACTCACATGGCACTAGAAGGGTAGATACTATATTGTTATCATCATCTCATTTTCCTACTTTTAAAATAAGGAGAATGAGGCACAAAGAGTTTAAGTAACTTGCCCAAGGTCACAGAGCTGGTAAGGGGCAGGAATGCATGTTTGCAGGCAGTCTGGCTCTAGACACTATGCTCTTAACCACTGTACTAGATGATAATCTGATGTCTCAACTTTGTCTCTTCTTAGTTATGCAATCTTGGGTGGGTTGTTTAACCTTGTCATTTTTGTAAATGCTGACCTATTTGAGAATACGTTGCAGACATCATGATCTTTGCTCTAAATATTTTAGCATTTGTCTACCATGAACAGGTAGAGACCTGTAACCTCATCAACTCAGGAAATTTGCCATTGATACAATACTAGCCTCTTATACAATGCTTATTTTCACATGTCTCTGTCTCAATAATGTCCTTTGTAACTGTTTTTCCCCCTAGTATTGAATCCAGTCAAGGACCATGAGCAGCTTTTAGTTACCATGTTTTAAAAACTTTTTAAAATTGAGATATAATTCACATACCATAAAATTCACCCTTTTAGGTGAATACTTCAGTGGTTTTCTTACTACATTCACATAGTTGTACAGTGATCAGCATTATCTAAAACCAGAACTTTTCCATCACCCCAAATAGAAACCCTGGACCTATTAGCAGTCATTCCTCATTACCTCATTTCCCCAGTCTATTGCAACCACTAACCTATTTTCTGTCTCTATGGACTTGCCTATTCTGGACATTTCACATAAGCTGAATCATACAATAGGTGGCCTTTTGTGGCTGGCCTCTTTCACTTAGCATAAGGTTTTCGAGGTTCATCCATATTGTAGCATGTGTCAGTACCTCATTCCTTTTTTTTTTTTTTTAATGTTTATTTATTTTTGAGAGAGAGACAGAGACAGAGACAGAACATGAGCAAGGGAGGAGCAAAGAGAGAGGGATACACAGAATCCGAAGCAGGCTCCAGGCTCCGAGCTGTCAGCACAGAGCCCGACGCGGAGCTCGAACCCACAAACTGTGAGATCATGACCTGAGCCAAAGTCCTACGCTTAACAGACTGAGCCACCCAGCGCCCCGTTACCTCTTTCCTTTTTATGGCTTAGTATTTCATTACATGGATATGCTGTATGTTGCTCATCTGTTCGTCTGTTGATAGCCAGTTGTGTTGTTTCCATTTTTTGGCCACTATGAATAATGCTGCTGTGACATCCACATTTTAGGGTGTAAACTGTGAACATGCAGAACATTCCCCCATTTGGATTATCTGTTTTCCTGGTGATGAGTTTCAGGTGCCCTGCATCAGCTTTCATAGCCTAACAAAGGGCTTTCTCTTTCTGCTAAGCCCAGCCATGAGCCGACATCTCTGCCCAGCCATGCTGCTGGCAGGTGGCACAGGCTGGTGGAGGCAGAGCTCCCTGCGGCCCCAACAAAGCAGCGCTGTGCTCACTCCCACTGCCCGCAGCCCCTGCCACTGCCCCCCCCTGCCCCGTGGACACAGAACCTCAGAGCTATTTCAGGCCCTTCGTGGTGGACCTGGCTGCTGGACACAACTGCCTTCCTTAGAGGCATGAAGGTCATTCCCTGGGCTTGGCTCCTTGGGTCTGGTGGCCCAGCCCCTTGCTTCTGGTTCCCACCGACCCCCAGCAGTACCCCCCGTCCTGGGCAACCAGAGTGAGGGAGCAGAATATGCATCACTGGGATGGGCTTCCTGTTGACAAATGCCGGCTTGCGGCATCGGGTGTGGTTAAGGCTCAAAAGAGCATCTATCTAAAAATGGGGCCTTTCTGCTCAATGGACGTGGAGCACGTGTGTCTTTGAGTCATTGCTGCTTCCTTCATACCGGCAAAAACAGCCTTTCTTCCCCTGCTGGTTTCCTCTCCAGGAGTCCCACAGCTATGAAAACCTGGAGTCTTTTCCCTCCTGGACCTCGTCCCCAGATTAACAGCCCACAGCTTTCCTGGCAAAATCCACAGGGTGGCAGGGGCTGCGGCACCAGAGCTGTTTGTTTATTCGTCAAAGCAGAGTGAGGCAGGGCTTTTTGAGTCACTTTCTGACTCGCTGTGTGGCTTTAAACAAGCCACTTGACCATTCTGGGCTCCTGTTTTCCCCAGCTGGAAATTAGAGAACGGATGACGCCATTCTTTGCAACATTTATCCACAGACAGAGGTTTGTTTACGGGTGAGATAATGGAGCAAATGATAGAGATGGGTGAACCTTGGCCTTGGAAGTACAACCATTTGACAATAGGTCAGATCCCCATTTGGCCGTCCTGTGGCTGGAGGTGGTTGTGGAAAGAGCGCGAGCTGTAGGCCAGACATTCCCAAGGTCAAAACTTGTCTCTTGGCATCTTATAGCTGTGTGGCCTTGGGCAAGTTAATCTCTCCGACCATGTGTATAATGGAGATAATAATAGTTTTTTGGGAGGTAATGGAGAGATTAAAAAACGTAGCATTTTGGGGCACCTGGGTGGCTCAGTCGGTTAAGCTTCCAACTTCAGCTCAGGTCATGATCTCATGGTTTGTGGGTTCGAGCCCCATGTTGGGTTCTGTGCTGACAGCTTGGAGCTCGGAGCCTGGAGACTGCTTTGGATTCTGTGTTTCCCTCTCTCTCTCCCCCTCCCCCACTCATGCTCTGTCTCTCTCTCTCTCTCTCTCTCTCTCTCTCAAAAATAAATACACATTAAAAAGAATAAAAGAGGTAGCATCTATAAAGTGCGAAGGACAGTTTCTTCAATATTGTAGATGCCAATAAGCCACTGATTGGGAGAAAGTATAATCAGATAGGGAAAAATATACCCGAATCTTCACTCCTCTCTCTTGGCCAATTTCTCATGCTGGAATTCAAGGCAGGTAATTTGGTGCTATTGGGCGAATGCCCCAAAGTTTTACTGTGCTATCTTTCCTGGGAATGAAGGCCCCTTGTCTCTCACCCTCCTTTTTGCTCAGCCCAGTTTTCACCGCCTTGGGAAACAGAACCAATCAGAAATAGGTTTCACAAAGTCCAAGTTACATCTGGAGGGTGAAATGCTGCAGGGTGAGGCGGTGCACCCCCACCTGTGGGGCCCCATCTCACTGGGAGGCTTGTGGGTTCTGGCCTCCCCGGTGGCACAGTTCTGGGTGGGCCACCCAGGGGCTGAGATTTCGGGACTGCCCGGCCACAAATCCTCCCTGTCTTGTGGGCTAATTCTTGATAGTCCTCGAAGCCCGTTGACTTAAAGCTTTGATCCCCTGCTGGAGAGAGAGACCCTGGGAAAAGATATCATATAATCCTCCTCAAACATGTGACCCTCAGCACCTGTAAGTGCAGTGACATCGCTGCTTGTCTCTGTGTCGTCGTTCTCCATCTTCGTTTTGGAACAGAACCCCCAAGCCCTCGCTGCCCAATTCGAGCAGGGTTTCTTGACTTTGGCACTACTAAATGTATTAGTCTGGACAATTCTTTCTCGTTGGGGGCTGTCCTGTGCATTGTAAGACATTTATTTGGCAGCATCCCTGGTCTCTACCCACCACTACCCACCCACGTGTGACCCAAAATGTCTCCACGGACATTGCCAGGTGCCCCCTGGGGTGGGAGCGAAATCTCCTCAGGTGGAGAACTGCTGAGTTAAAGACCACGTCTCCCAGCCTCCCTTGCAGCTAGGTGTGGCCACATAATGAAGTCTGGCCGGTGGCACATGATTTGAATACTCAGAAGGGTCAACGTGAGCAACAGCCACTTTCCCTACAGGGAGGCTCTCTCCTTCGTCTTCCCCCTTCCTGCTGCTGGGAATGTTGAACACAGTGTCAGGAGCTGGGAGCAGGAAGCTGTGGGTCAAGGAGGCAGAGTAACAACGGAGGAGCCTGGGTGCCCAGCGATGTGGAGCCACCGTATCCACCCTGTCGCTAATACTTAAGGTGCTGCATGAGAGGAAAAAACAAAACAAAACAAAGCAACACAAACAAACAAAAAGAACAGCCTCCTATTTATTGGAGCCACTGTCATGTTAGCTTTTGTCACTGCAGCCAAATTATATCCTAATTTCCAGAATGAGTGTATCACCGCCTTTCCTGATAGCAGACAGAGCATGACACAAGAAGTGAGGAGAACGTGAATGTGTAGATAAAGGAACGAATGACCAAGCCTGCCTCTAAGGAGCCCCTTTAAGTTCCAGGCACTGTGCTAGGGGTGTTTGTGAATACTGCTTCCCTTCCCTTGACTGAATCATTTGAGTGACCCTATGGGAGACGGCCTATTATCTGTGTACTTCCAGAAGAGGAGGGCAAAGCTCAGCGAGGTCGAGTGACTCCTCTGCATCTCCCAGCCAGCAGAGGACGGAGCCTAGGTTTGAAAGCCGCCGCTGCGCAGTGCTGCGCCTTCCGCTGGAGACCATGCAGACAGGAGGCTCCAGTAAGGATGCCACTGCCTTTGGGAAAACCTGTCACATGGAGCCCTGCTCCTGTCTCCACCCCAACACCGTCCTTCCTCCCTCACGCCCCACATTCAGCCCTGCTCAGCTCTCAGTGGTCCCCCCAGGCTTGCAGGTGCCTTCCTGCCTCTGCACCTTTGTTCAGACAGCCTCCTTGGGCTGGGCTGCCTTTAGCACCCTCCCCCATCCCTAAATCTGCTGGCTCAGAGCCCTTCTGAGGACTGCTCCGACATCTCCTCCTTCTTCGGGAAGCCTTCCCTGACTTGTACCCTTTTCATTCCGAGCAGGAGCCTCTCTCCATTCCCTCCACATCCATACCACTCTGTGAGGGCACCTCCCACACTGTGTGAGACTAGTGTCTACGTGAGGGAGCTCTTGGGGGGTGGGACTCTGTCTTCTTTGTCTCTGTCTCTTCGCTGATCAATGTGATGTTAAACCCCCCTACTTCCTCTAGGACAGGGGAGGGAGGGAGGGATGCTGGGATGCTGCCAAGTGAGAGAACCAGCTCAAGATTCATTCATCCCTTTGTGTGACCACAGTGAAGATCAGCTGCTAGTCACTGTGAGGAGTTTCACAGGGAGAAAATGTCCTGGGTTTGGTCCTCAAAGAGCAAAGACTCAGAAGAAGTCAAATATAGAACGTACGTGATGGTGAAGTGTGGACCCTCTGTGTTTGTGGATCGTCTAGAGAATGGCTCCCCTGAGCTCCCCCATCCCCCAGCAGGCTATGGGCTCTCTCCATCCCATCAGTCCCTAGGAATGCCAGCTTCTTCTAACAGCAGCCTGAGCAAGACATCACTAGGAAGAACAGTCTGCTTCCAGAAAGCCACACACCAAGATTCCAAGGCTGATAAGGAAGACCAGGTACCCCTGTCTCCCTGCCCCTACTCACTCAGATGGTGGGAATTACCCTTATATCTTGTTCTGGGGGATCTGCTGGCATTCAGGGCTGGGGGAGACCTTTCACAGCCCTCCAGAGACCAGGAAGGGCGTTCCATCTAGAACAGGATGATTCCCTCCCTCGGGTGCCCTGGAAGCTCAGAGGGGCATGTTGAGAGCCAGAGGACAGGCTGAGACCTCTGCACACTGCAGCTGGACCTGCCCCCACACTGTTGGGGGGGGACACCTATTGGTCCAGAGTTCCCAGGGGGTGTTTCTGTGGCCCTCTGACCAGTGGTTTGGAAATCTGGGCAAGGAGCCCAGCTATAAGTCAAGCCATTGCCAGAATAGCCTTCCATTCTCACCAGACCAGGGAAGGTGGGGACATGGCCTGGCCCACAGAACGGGCCCGAGGGTGGAGGAGAATGACAGATGTCCTGGGAACAGCAACGGTGTTGGTGGTGACAGCACCAGCCCCGGAGTACCTGTCAGGCGCTATTCTAAGCACATATGTAATCCTTACAGGCATCATGAGATTGATCCTGGCATCGCCCTCTTTATTTATCCAAGTCCTCTCAAAGCCTTGTCCAGGGCAAAATGCTCCACAGAAGCACCGGCCCGCTCTGTGAGGCCTTGGGCGGCGACACATCAGCCCTGCCGAGCCCCCGCTGGCTCCGTGAGAGCGAGTAGCAGCGCAACCACAACTGTGCTTTGGGAAGGCAAAGGTATTGACCAGACTCTCGGCTGTTCCTTTCTTCCTCAGCAGGCCTGGCCTGTGCACAGGCACCGGGGACCGCCAGCGCTTTCCAGGGAGAGACTTCCGATTCTTCCATATTCACGGGGTCCTCGCTCTTTTTTTTCTTGCTGAGCACACCCCATTTTGTACTGCCTGAGGAGGGCCTGACCAGTGTGGACAAGAGGCCTCCTGGCACTGGTCCCGCCCCTCACTAGCTGTGTGACCTCAGGCAAGTGGCTTTCCCTCTCTGGGTCTCAATTTCCTCATCTGTAAAACAAAGAGGTCTGCTGGAGCTACTGCTTTGAGCAACAAAGTCCTAATGTCCTGTGATCAAAGGCCAGCGGAAGGGCTGGGGGACCCAGACAGGAGAGCTCAGCCCTAGCTCAGCTTCCCATGTTAATGGCTTTGCCGAAGGAAGGTCCCTGGCTGCAGAGGCTGCTTTATCAAAACGTGTTCCAGCTCACTTAGGATTACACTTCACTTGGCTGAACTTCAAAAGGGGCACAAGGGCTCCTCCGCAGACAATGTGGGCGGAACGTCAACACGGCCGGGGCAGGCCTAAAGGGGTCACCTCACTGGGCAGCCAGGCAGGCGGGCGGGCTTTTATGGACCCTGCAATGGGGGAAAGCAAATGGAGGCAGGCTGCAGCCTCACGTGGTGGAGCTTTTGTGGCTTTCACGTGGTTATGTCTCCCCTGCTCTGTGACTCTCAGATCCCAAAGGATCGTCCTGATGGGCCACAGAGATAGACAGCCTCTCATAGGATGAAATACAATCTGAGGAGTTGCCAGCCTCCTGTGGGAGGGAGAGAACAAAGCAAGTTTGTGAGAGGCAGCTCACGGGTGACCCCTCCTCAGCAGCTCTGTGTGTGAACAAGGGACATGGGTTTTAGTTGATGAGTTAGTTGTCTGATGTGGCTTCCAGAGAAACTAAGGCTTTGGTGCTGCATTTAGAGAAATAGAGAACGAAGTTGAAGAAAAGTGAGAATATTAGTGTTACCATTTATAAATGCTTCCTAGCCTAGACCCTGGGCCTAGCTAGTTAATTATATGGATTACCTCATCATCGCCTGAAAATATCCAACGAAGAAAACAGTGTCATGATCTCCCCATATTTCCCGCACGCAAACGGAAGTTCAGAGACGTTAAGTGACTTGTCCAAGGCCACACAGCAGGTAAAAAGGCAGAGGTGGGCTTCAGTTTTGGGTTTCTCCACCTATTCTGGCACCAAAACAACATTATGTGACAAATAACAGAAAGCAGTGATTGTGAGTCTTCAACTTTTAGGATGTGCAGAAGTGGGGTCACATTTGCCCCACACTGAATCTTTGGGAGAAACTAAGACTAACGGGTGGAAGGAAACCATCTTCCACTCGGTGCAAGGAAGACATTTCTAGTAACCAGCTGTCTGAAGACCACAGGCCCCCTTCAGAGGTGTGATTTCTTTGACCTTGGGTGTGGTTTTATAGAACCACCCGGCAGGGAAGTGGGCAGGCAGGCAGGCAGATTCATCGGGCGAATGAGTGAAGGACGCTGTTGCTAACCCTGAGATTTTGGCAGATTCAAGGTCTGAGGGACCAGGTCAGGCAGGTACATCTTGGACTCGGGCATCCAACCAGCCTCATCATATGAACGACTTCTCCTGGTGTTACTAGAGGTATCTTATACTGGGCAACGGAGGGCCAACCTGAGGACCTACCTGGCTTGAGAGAACACTGGCCTCAGGGTCAGGACACCTGGTCTTTTGGCTTCAGCTTTCAGCTCTATGTCCTTGAGCCTATTCCCTTGACTTCTTGGGACCTCAGTTTCTTCACTGGTAAAAAATGATCTTGGATTGGATTGTTTCTATGGTCTTGAAGCATAAACAGCTGTTTCACAGGAACTTGGGACAGCAGGCAAACCCTAAGTGTCTCAGAGGCAAGTGTTGGCGAAACAGAAGCAATGGAAAGAAGACTGAGGGTGGACCCCGGGGGCAGCCTTCTGAAGGCAGGAAGTCCTGGCTTGGGGGCTAGGGCCCGGAATCTGGGCTGGTGGTCCAAATGGGGAAGCCAGCTCTTGCATTTTTATTGTGGAGAAGCTGGTAGAAACACACTCAGCAGACAAAACAAACACACCAAAGTGGGTTGTTGGTGAGGGCGTGTGTTTTGTCTGCTGAGCCTGACGCCACTGGTGTGCTTCTTCCCCCACAGAGACACACGAGACAGGCTCCTAGAGGCCCTAGGTCAGAGGAGGGGAGCAGGCTTGCAGCTCTGAAAGGGCTGTCCTGCGTTTTGCAATTAACACCCCTGAAGGTTTGTTATTTGTGAATGAGGGGGAGCTCCCCCAGAGTCTGCTTTTTGAACTAAGGAAAACCTGGGTTCGAGTCCCAGCTCTGCCACTCACTGGCTGTGCCAATTTGAGCAATTCGCTTAACCTAGGTTGTCCATATAATTTATCATCCAAATGGGAGCACTTTTGAGAATGGAAAGGAAAGTGAGCATTAATTGTGCTGGGACATAGCACAAACTGAGACTCTTTGGGGCAAACTGGGGCATAGGTCACTCCACTTAACCTGTGCCTGCATTGGAAGAAGGGACTGTGTGGTGTGAATATGCACGTGCTTCATATGGCTGTGCAGAGGAAGCAGTGAGCCGCACAGCATTAAGCGGGTGCTCACAGAGAAGGTTCCGGGTTGCCCCTCCCTGTGTTTCTGAGAAGGGCTGTAACGTGGGGCCAACTGGGGTCCCAGAGAGGCTGTGCTCACACCTTCAAATCCATGTGTTTTTCCCTGGAGGGCCTGTGCTCAAAGCCAGCTAGGATTTGGGCCTCCCTCTGGGATCTGTTTGCCTTTTCATAAACACAGACAGAGAGGGTTTTTCTTGCCCAGACCCTTCTGCTCACAGCTCAGGGATTGTATCTTGCAGCATTCGCTCCCAAGTGATTTGAATCAGGATCTACCAGGGAGTTTGTTTTCCAAGGCTTTAGTCAACATGTGGGGGTGGGAACACCAATCAATTTCAACGTAGAGTCAACTCTTTTTTAAATAGGGACTTTCACATTAGATTTTTCAAAATAACATAATATTGAAGCAAAATTCCATTTCCACCGTTCCATCACCAGCAGCAGCTGCTGAAGATATTCTGGTTTTAACCAGAGGCTTCCCCAACCTATGTGTTAGCTGGTTCCTTTACCTGTATGGCAGGGCCTGGGCTGTGATCTCACACGTTGGGGGTGTGGGATCATTCTTCCATGGGCTTCGGGTTCCCCTCTGGCTCCTTCCGTGTGGTCAAAGGACTGCTTGGGACAGAGTCTTATTTTGCCTCATTCTGATCCCTTGGTTTGTTGATTCCTCGAAATAGCAGCCATGCAGCCCACACCTTCCAAGATCCCTCCCTCTTAAACTGTGGCACAATTCCGGAAGTTCCCAGATGAGCATTCAAACCTCATAAAAAAGCTCTGATAGCCTTTGAGATACCAGGATTTGGCATGAATACTTTTGACAACGTATCATGGGTCCTGAATGCGATCACCCTGAGCAGGCCCAGACTTACACCTTCCCGAGACCTGCAGGTTGGCTGGGTGTGCACACGCCTGGCATCCTCCCGTAGGTCTGAGCCCCTGTCAGTTGCCTGCTCTGGTCCCGTCCCTCTTGGCTCCTACATTTCCAGAGCCTGTCCTGTATCATGCACCGCCCACCCCTGACCCGGGGCATCTTCTCTGCGGGCTGGGAAAATCAGGCAAAGTCTGAGAACTCCTGAAACAACCTGTTAGTTACACACTTACGATGTGTCCATCACTCTGCTAAGTGTAACACATGCTATTGCGCTTCATGAGCCGTGGCGCAGCTTGCACTCAAGAGCTGGGGCCCTGAGGAGGGAGGTAGAAGAGTAAAAAGAAAAGAACTTGAGCCTTGTGTAAGTACTGGGTTACCCCTCTGTGCCTCAGTTCTGTCACTTGTAGAATGGAGATAATAACAATAGTTCGCACCAATTGGATTGGTGCGAGAGCAGAGTGGGTTCACAAGTGTCAAACTCCAAGAGCCTGACATGTGGCAAGTTCTCAACTGCCGTTGGCCATTTTTATGATAAACCCTCATCGTAACCCTAGGAGATGGTGACTCTGACTATCCCTGTTGACAAACAAAAAACTGAGATTTGGAAAGGCCAAGTAGCTTGCCCAGGCCATGTGCTAGAATGATAGTAAGCATGCTTTGGGAAGTCTGAGGTCCTGCTCTCTGTGACATGAGAGTCTGGGTTAAATCCCAGTTCAGTTCCTTTGCACATATTTATAGAGACCAATGTGCCCAGAGCCAGGGAGCCAGTGGGGAGCTCCACCCAGTTCACATGTAGCCCAGGCAGGAAGGCTCTGGACTAGGCACAGTTAATCTCCAGCCACCCCCACTGGCTTCACCTGGCTCATTAAAACCAGACACGTTATGAGTTTACTTAGCATCTGCAGAGAACCTCTTTCATCTTCAAACACTTCCCGAAGCACCAACCAATTAATCCTTACAACACCCTCATCTCGTAGACAAATATTTATCCTCATTTCATACCTAGGAAAACTAAGGTGCAGAGAGAACAGGCTGGCGGGAGGAGGAACAGTGAGTGGCAGAGCCAAGCTGAGATTCGGAGCCCCCAGACCCCTCTGGCCACCCAGCCCATCTGGAGGCTGCAGGGAAATTCTTCCCGTAATACCCACTCCCCCCCGCCTTTTTTTTTTTAAATGGAAGCAGAACCTTTTGCAAGTTCAGAAGAATTAGATTTCTTTAATAGTAACCTGCAGGAAATACATTAAAAACACATTCTATCAGTTACAAATCTTAATGTCACCAGCCAAGGATGAGGGAATTAATGCCGAGCCCCAAAATACATATAGTCAGCAACTCTGGGGCAAGGGCAGAGACGATTTATAGAGTGCGAGGTCTGGACGTCTGGAGCAGGCAGGCTGAGCTCAGCGGTGAAATTGAAATAGGGCTGTTTTCAGATGGGGCAGAAGGGGGTGGGGAGGCTGCGAAGGTCGGCTTTGATTCAATCATTGTTTCCCA
The DNA here is from genome assembly GCF_018350215.1 of Panthera leo. NCBI lineage: Eukaryota > Metazoa > Chordata > Mammalia > Carnivora > Felidae > Panthera > Panthera leo. Next base: position 33,585,108 of record NC_056683.1, on the reverse strand, counting down.
TTTCTTCCCAGCGTAGTTTTTTTTTTTTTTTAATGCTATAAAGACCAGGTTCTGATCTGTCACAAGAAGATTGCTTTTGTTAACTTAAGCTCCTATCAAGGGCAACTTTAAAAGAATCAACCCCCCAAAACAATCCAATCCTGATTATCTTCCCTGTCTACCTGGCTCAAACAAAGGGGGAACGGCTGCAGAATCCGGGCAGCAAAGACAAAGCATGCGTATAATTAATGTGGTTTTAATTCCTTTAACAGCAGATAGTTTTCTTTACCTTTAGATTGTACAATAAAACACAATTACAGAAAACCACACCCCCCCCCCCCAAAAAAAAAGTGTAGCTTAGTAAATTGGGATGAGGGAAACAGTGCAGGTCTTTGAAATTGTTTTAATTTTTGGACTCAGTGCTCCATTTTGCCAAACCTGAATCTAACACAGCCTTGGAAAAGAGAAGTTTGGAATCTCAGGGGTAAAACATGCTCGTTTTAGGAAGGACGGTGGCCTCAAGAACTATGTATATCATTATGTATATATCAGCTGTTTAGAATGGCCACATCTGCAGCCATGAGTTTTTCTCACAGAGAAAGGGTAGTAAAGGACTCAGTGAGCACTAGGGGCTGAACCCCACAAGCAGAGTCTTGGGTCCCCAGCATGTTCCTACCACTGGCCTCTTTTGTTGCAAACCACACAGCATTCCCCTCCTCCCCGCCCCCCCCCCCCCAGGGGGCTGGGCAAGTTCTTGTGGCCTTTTTCCCTAGAGGCAGAGGTGAAAAGGAGTCACATCACACCTCCTCCCTTTACTGGTGAGAAAGCTGAGGCCACAGGTCTGATCCGAGGTCAACAGATAGTGGTAGGGCCAGGAATGAGAGCTGGGTCATAAGACTCCCTGTTCAGTGCTCCTCTGCCACACTATGGTGCCTCTTTTCCCCTGACAGGATAAGGCTGGGTCAATAGCTGCTTGTCAGGAACTGGTAACAACACTGTCACCAGCCCGAGGACCCAGTAGGATGACTAGTCATCCCCAGGCAGACCTCATGAGTTGGTCACCCTCCTGAGCTGTGTCCCTGTAGCTGATACCCAATTGTGTTGGCAATGAATATGTGTTGGAGGAGATCAATAGACAGAGGAAGAAGGAGTTTCTTGTGCTGAAAGAGTTGACTTGGAGTACAATCATCTGATAACTAAGATTTTTAAAAGTTACTGAGGGAAAGCACAAGTTTGTCCTGAATTATAACAGTTAACACTTTGAGCATGCCTTATGATTTAGTGCACTTCACATTCCAAATCTTAGTTATTTGGGCCCTTGAGGCAAAGATGTCTGATTAAAATCATTTTCACAAAGTGGGAGACTGAGGCACAGAGCTGGCCTAGCCACCTAAGCCAGTGCACCTCGCTGTGAGTGATGGAACTCGCAAAAGCCCCAGTTCTCTGACCCTTAGCAGATGCTGTTCCCCACCCCTTCTCTGGTCAGGAACCCTTGGCTAGAGGCCAGACCTTGAGTTCTCTCTTTATTTAATTGTTGGGAAGCAGGAAGCCAGAGCTGGGGGTTTCTAAATTCAGTTCCAAGGACCTTGGATTAACACCAAAATAATTCCCTTACTGGAGACTTGTTCTTGGAAAAGAACCTTAGAAGGGACAAAGAATGATCTCGGTTTGATCAAGCAAGGCTATTTGTTTACCTTTACCTGCCACGATCTGAAAGCTGAGCTCCTTCTGAGACAGTTTGCAGAATCTACCTTCCCAAATGCCATTCACACAGCCCCAGTCCCAGACATCATCGCTTTCCCTGCGCACTCGGGCACCGGGCTCTGCACTTCTGAAATTAGAGCTGGAGGTGAAGGCTTAACCAAGAGCTTTGCTTTCAATGCCTTTCTTCTTTCTTGGGTTTTAACTGCTTTTTCTGGCCTCAGGGAATCCCTTGGAAGTTAATAAAATTTACTACATCAAAGGGCTCCACAGCCATTACCCAATTAAAACCTCACAGCACTCCTGCAGCAGGTAAGCATTATTAACCCCATTTTACAGATGGGGATACTGAGGTTAATTGGTTTGCCCCTGGCTACTGAGGAAATGAGTGCCCCAGCTGGCATTAGAACTGGATGGTTTGTTCACATCACTCGGAGGTGGTTGTCTCTGCCAAAATCCGTTTTCCAAGGCACCTTGATTCTTAAAGATTTCTTTTTCCTTCAGGAAACTGATTCCTTACCAGCTGCATTGAGGATGAGGAATTTCCCCAAAGCTGGCTCCTGCCTTCAACCAGGAGAGGTGCCATAAAAATAGATGAAAGCTAAGAGTTCAGTGCAGTAATTTAGGAAACAATTTGGGCCTTTCAGAAATTAATGTTATTTAAAGATGCAGATTCATCCACCCCAGTGGCCTCCTGGGAGTGCTTCCCGAACCATCTGGTTCAATCAGCTCATTTTCTTTCCCCTAATCCTCCTGGCTCTCGTGTGTGTGTGTGTGTGTGTGTGTGTGTGTGTGTGTGTGTGTGTGTGTGTGTACAGCAAAGGTTCCTGGGGAACTCGCAGCATGAATAAAAAGCAAAGACCTTTCTCTTTCACCAGTCACCTCTCCTCTTTTCCAAACAGCATTAAATTCCTAATCCTGTTTATTCTTAGTGGGGGTATAAAATTCATGTTCCAACAGACAATGAGGAGATCTGTGGAGGCCTCCACCCCAGGGCTCATGTCCTCGCAGTTTGGGTCCAGCCGAGATGGTTGGGGTATCTTTACCCCGTTTGCTGAGACAACCTACAAAACCTGGTGGTGTTTGGGAATAAATTTGCCCAGGCCTGCTGAAGGAGGAAGAAGAAGCAAAAAAAATGTGTTTGGTCTGGTTAAAGCTATCCATGAGCCACAGGGAAGATTTCAAAGACTCAGGTGAGAGTTTTCAAAAGAAGCGTTTCAGCACAGTCCCAACTATGTAAGTCCTTACTTCTTGCTGTTCAAGTCCAATTATAATCCACAAAGGCAGGATGCTGTGTTTACATAAATAATTACGAGATTTCATAGAGCCAGACGTGTTGCGGCACACAAGAGGCAAGCCCATAAATTACATTGGGGAATTAAGGGTCAGAGTGATCTTATCTCCGTAAATCCGGCCAAATTCCGACAAGCTAAAGGCACATCCGGTTGACTGAGCCTTGGGAGGCACAGGCCCCAGGAACCAGTGATCCTGAGGATGGCGCTAACCCCCCAAGCCCCCCAACTCCCTTTCTGCTTCTCCTTGTTCAGGTTTGCTGGCTGCTCTGAGTGCTACGGGGTGGCAGGAAGAATTGTCCCAACTTGCTCTTTGCTCGATCTGCAAGAGAGGAAGGCAGGAGAGGGGTGTAGGCATCTTTTTCCTCCTGGACCACACAGGATCTTGCTCCTAAAACAACAGCAACAATACAGTGATGGTAAGCAGCAAGGCTGTGAGAGTAACAGAACAGAGCCTCTGCTGGATGTTTCCCTCCTGCATGGGCCAGACCTGGAGGTCTGCATTCATTCAACAGACATGTACTGAGTCACTGCTGCATCCCTGGGGCCACAGCACAGGGTTGAGGGCTCAGGCTCTGAAGCCAGAATGCTTGATTTGAATCCTCGCTCTGCTGGCCACCCTGGGCAAGTGACCTAACTCTCCTGGCCTCAGCATCTTTACCTGGAAAATGGGATAGTGATAGCACCACTCCTTTAGAGTGAGGTGAGGATTTTTTTTTTAAGTTTATTTATTTATTTTGAGAGACAGAGACAGCATGAGCAGGGGAGAGGTAGACAGTGAGGGAGAGAGAGGGAATTCCAAGCAGGCCCTGTGCTGCCAGCACAGAGCCTGATGCGGGGCTCGAACTCAGGATATTGTGAGATCATGACTGGAGCCGAAACCAAGAGTTGGACGCTCAGCCGACTGAGCCACCCAGGCGTGCCTAGAGTGAGGTGAGGATTCACTGAAGTCATGCATAAAGAGCTCTTAGAACAACTGGCACATAGTAAGTACTTAATAAATGTTGGTTATTGCTATTCTTATTCCTGTGCTAGGCACATGGGGGTCTCTGTTCTCAAGGTGGTTACAAGTGGGTTGAAACAGATGTTCCCACATAAACATGAAAGGTATAACAAGGAGTGTGCTAGGGGTGCCTGGGTGGCTCAGTCGGTTAGGCATCTGACTTCGGCTCAGGTCATGATCTCACGGTTCGTGGCTTTGAGCCCCGCATCGGGCTCTGTGCTGACAGCTTGGAGCCTGGAGCCTGTTTCAGATTCTGTGTCTCCCTCTCTCTCTGCCCCTCCCCCACTCATGCTCTGTTTCCCTGTCTCAAAAATAAAAATAAACATTAAAAAAAAATTAAAAAACAAGGAGTGTGCTTGATGAGGTACCAAGTGAATGGAAAAGAATAAAGTTCTAAGGAGTGGGCAGAAGGCGAGATTGCTGTGGCAAGGAGAAGGCTTCACAGAGGAAAGAAGGCTTAAGCTGGACTTAAAAGATGTGCAAGAAATGGCTGGACCATAGAAAAGCATGACAGATGGGAGCAGAGCTCCAGGGAAGGGGCTAGAACCCCAAGAATCCACAAGAATTAAGTTAGAAGTCAAAGTATTATGCAAGTCTGATGCTTTCAAGACTACAAGCCAAACCTCTTCAATTAAGATTTCCAAATCAAAATGTTGGCTTTTCTTATAGAGAAAGAAATATTGATTTGTGTTAACTTCGTCTGACAAAACAATGCTACAAAGTAAGGGCAACAGTTTGTTGTGAAGAGACCAGAAGAGGCAGAGATCTATTATAAATAGAGCTTCAGCTTATAAAAGGGAAGGATACAGGGGTGCCTGGGTGGCTCATTTGGTTGAGCTTCTGACTTCAACTCAGGTCGTGATCTCACAGTTTGTGCGTCTGAGCCCCACGTCGGCCTCTGTGCTGACAGCTCGGAGTCTAGAGCGGGCTTCGGATTCTGTGTCTCCCTATGTCCCTCCCTGCCCTCTCTCTCTCTCTTTCTCTTTCTCTCTCTCAAGAATAGATAAACATTAAAATTTTTTTTAAATTCAATTATATTAAATAAAATAAAAGGGGAGAATAGGTATATTTGATGGATGCTATTCAAATAAAATAATAGTGTGGCAAAGTAAAAAGTATTCTACCCAAAAAGTGTTCTGTTCAGTTCAATTATTCTTTGAATATCTATTGAGTATTTACTGTGTTCCAGACATTCAGGGAGGCTCTGGTAGTGACAATAAACATGGATTCTGATATAAATGTGTTGATCTCATATTTGTCATTTTCTGTAGGTTAGAAAATGATCTAAAATAAAGAAATAAAAGCAGATCCACATGAAGCAAGCATTTCAAAAACATTGCTATACGATGTGTTTCCAAAAACTTTTTAATCTGCCTTCATGCAATTTCATAGATGAATTTGGTCTTCATCTGAGTATGAATTACAAGAATTTGCTATTGAACATTTTATCTATTTATTTTTATTATTTTTAACAATGTTTTTATTTAGTTTTGAGAGAGAGAGAGACAGAGCACTAGTGGAGGAGGGGCAAAGAGTGAGGGAGACACAGAATCCAAAGCAGGTCCCAGGCTCCCAGCTGTTAGCACAGAGCCCAGCGCGGGGTTTGAGCTCGTGCGGGGTTTGAGCTCGTGAATTGCAAGATCATGACCTGAGCCGAAATCAGACACTTAACTGACTGAGCCACCCAGGAGCCCCTGAACATTTAAAAAATTAACACAGTTACCAACAACTGAATTTCTAAACAAACTTTTCCTTGGATATCACTACTTACAAAAAGTAATTAATTCAAGAAGCATTCAGTGAGTGAACCAGTCATGTGCCTGGCACTGTTCTGGTTGAAACAAAGGATAAGAAAGAACTTGAAGAAAAAAAAGAAAGAAGGAACTTGAAGAGAAAGAAGGAGTTTTGCTTCCGGAACAAGATGGAGCAACAGGAACTAGATTTATTCTCCTTCCTGAAACAACCAACCAAGCAACCAACCGACAAAACATATGGAAAAGTGGTTTTCAAACCATTTCAGGCAGTAAGACAGTTGCTGAGAGATAGGAAAACAAAGTAAGGACTACAATTGCCCAAGCTTACTGTCTTATGAGGGTTTCCAGGTGGCTGCAGCATGGGGAGAGAATCCAGGCAGAGCTTAGCAAATTGTCTGAGTTGAGAATTATCTGTTTGGGGACAGAGCAAAAGTCTGGGGAGAACAAGGTAGCCAGAATTTGCAGGACATAGTACTGAAGAGGAGATACAGAGATCTGGAGATCTAGAGAGGGTCTCCCTCAGGTATTCAGCATGATAGGCCCATGAGTGGGAGGAAACTACCCCAGGCTGGGGAAAGAACCATTTGAAAGGATCAGAGAAAAATCCTAGGTGTTCACAAAGAGCTGGGAACAGAGTCCATTCCCCTAGCCAGACTGGAATACTGTAACAATCATGGAGCATTGGGTAGAATACTCAATGGGTATCACATCAGTAGTAGGGAATAGTTAGCCCTACACTAAATACTGCTCTGGTCCTACCTAATTTTTTTCCCTCTCTCTCTCTCTTTTTTAAAGATACTGTTTTATTTATCTTTTTGTTTTGAGTAGGCTCCATGCCCAACATGGGGCTTGAACTCATGACTCTGAGATCAAGGGTCACATACTTTACTGAATGAATCACCCAAGCACCCCCTACCTAGCAGCTCTTAAAAGTAAGACTAAAAGGATCAAACTATTTCCAAGTAGCCTAACTGACTCCCATAACAAAGTGCAAGAGTATTTATAGAAATACCAAAATATCCAGCACCAACAAGGTAAAACTAACAATGTCTGGAATGTAAACAAAGATTATCAGGCATGCAAAATATGACTCATAATGAGAAAAATCAATCAAGGGGCACTTGGTTGGCTCAGTCTGTTAAGCGTCTGACTCTGGCTCAGGTCATGATCTCACAGTTTGTGTGTTTGAGCCCTGTGTTGGGCTCTCTGCTGTCAGCAAGGAGCCTGCTTCTGATCCTCTGTCTCTCTTTCTCTCTCTGCTCCTCCCCCACTTGCACAGCGCACTCTCTCTCTGTCTCCCCCCAAATAAATAAATATTTTAAAAAATCAATCAATCAAAATTGACCTGAACAGACACAGATGTTATAATTAGCAGCCTAGGATGTGAAACCAGCTATTATAACTGTATTCCATATGTTCAAAAACATGTATGACTTTAAAAAGATGCAAACCAAACCTTTGGAGATAAAAACTATAATAAGTGAGATGAAAATTGTACTCCCTAAGATTAATAGCAGATCACACTTTGCAAAAGAACATTTTAGTGAATAGGAAGACACAACAGTGAAGCTATTGAAAATTATACTGGGGAAAAAAGTTTTAAAAATGAAAAAAGCAGGGCACCTGGGTGGCTCATTTGGATGACTGTCTAACTCTTGATTTCAGCTCAGGTCATGATTCCAGGATTGTGGGATCCAGCCCCAATTAAGGCTCTGCACTGAGTGTAGAGCCTGCTTTTCTCTCTCTTTCTCTCTTTCCCCCTCCTACCCGTTCCCTACTCATGCATATACTCCCTCCCTCTCTCACTCTCAAAGAAAAAAGAAAAAGAAAAAACCATCAATACACATGGGACAACTTCACACAGCCTAATATATACATAATTGGAGACTCTGAAGAAAAGGCAGGAGTACAGAAAAATTATTTGAAGAAACAATAGCCCAAATTTTTCTCAATTTGATGAAACTTTACACTTACACTTCCAAGAATTTCAATGAGCCCCAGGTACAAGAAACCTGAAGAGAACTACACTAATATGCATATGATCCAATTGCTCAATACTTGTGGTGAAGAGAACATTTTAGAAACAGCTAGAGAAAAAAGACACATTACATACAGAGGAGAAAATATAAGGATAGCTGCAGATTTCTCATTGGAAACAGTACAAGTGAGAAGGCAAGGGAGCAAAATAGTTTAAGTACCAAAAAGAAAAAAATAAACCTGTCAATCAAAATCCTATACCCAGCAAAAGTATCTTCAGAAATGAAGAAATGTACCATACAGATCTTTCTGGACATACAAAAGCTGACAGAATTCATCACCAGCAGCACTACACTATAAGACATATTAAAGGAGGGGCACCTCGGTGGCTCAGTTGGTTGAGCGTCAAACTCTGTCTTTCGGCTCAGGTCATGATCCCATCGTTCTTGGGTTTGGGCTCCGCTCTGGCAGTGTGGAGCCTACTTGGGATTCTCTCTCACTCTCTGCTCTCCCCCACTCATGCTCTCTCTCTCTCTCTCTCTCTCTCTCTCTCTCTCTCTGTCTCTCTCTCTCAGGATAAATAAATAAACCTAAAAATAAAAAAAGGAAAAAGAAATGTTAAAGGAAGTCCTTCAGGCAGGAGGAAGATGATACCAGATAGAAACATAGGTCTCCCCTAAGGAATGAAGAGCACTGGAAAAGGTAACCACATGGGGAAATGTTTTATACATTCAAAACATATATATATGTTTCAACTGTGTATATCTCTTTCAAAGATAACTGACTGCTTAAACCAAAAAAAAAGGTGGTTTATTACACATGTGTAAGTGAAAAAGTATGGCAACAAAAGCATAAAGGCCAGGAAGGGATAAATGGACATTATAAAGTCTTTATACTATATGCAAAGTGGTATTATTATACACTGTGTATATAATAATAATATTGTGTATAAACTGTGTAGTAATAATATTATTATTAACTGTGTCAATAAGCGCATTAAAAATAAATGGTTTATACTGTCAAATTTCACTTATGTAAGGTTACTAGAGTAGCAAACTCCTAGAAACGGGAAGCAGAATGGCGCTTTCCAGGGGCTGGGGGAGGGGAAAATGAGGACTTATTGGTTATGGGAATAGAGTTTCAGTTTTGCAAGATGAAAAAATCCTGGAGATTGTTTGCATAACAGTTTGACACTGTTAACACTACTGAACTGTATATTTAAAATGGTTGAGATGTTAAATTCTGTTATGTGTATTTTACCACAATTAAAACCAAACCAAATCAAACAAAAAAAATTTCATGCATTTCTCTGAGGTGAAAAAAAATTCTAAATGCTTTAATTAAAAGGCAGAGGTTGTCAGACTGGATAAAAAAGCAAGGCCGGGGCGCCTGAGTGGCTCAGTCAGTTGAGTGTCCAACTTCGGCTCAGGTCGTGATCTCACAGTTCGAGAGTTTGGGCCCCACATCAGGCTCTGTGCTGACAGCTCAGAGCCTAGAGCCTGCTTGGATTCTGTATCTCCCTGTTTCTCTGCCCCTTCCCTGCTTGTGCTCTGTCTCTTTCTCTCTCTCAAAAATAAACATTAAAAAAAATTTTTTTCAAAGCAAGTCCAAATAGAACTTTTATTTATTTCTTTTTAATCACAAATGTGTCTGTATTTTTATACATTGATATTTGTGTGTCAATATTAGTACTCCTTCTGTAATACAATATATTATTATTTTAAACATTTCAAAAGATGGCTCTAAGCAGGGATCCTTTGTCTTCTCCAGACGCTAAAGTATCTCCACACAGTGAGAGTTTGGAAGTCCTGTCCTAAGCCTCACCTCATCCCTCATCTGGCCCTTCTTTCCTTGGATGCCTCATTTCCTTATCCATTCACAACAAGTGTTCTGAGTGTCCACCATGTGCCAGACATGCTTGATTCACTAGTGACACAGACACATGTGCACTGATAACTACTTGGTCCTTGTCCTGCCAGAGGAGGGCCCACATCCACCTCACCCAATGCTGGAAAGGTAAGGTCATGGGGCTCAGAAAGCTCACAATGGAGGAAATTACTTTGTCCAAGGACAGTGGGCCTTCCTGGGAAAATGAAGTTAGGAGTATGACCCAGGGAAAAAGGAGAAGTTGCCTCAGCAAAGGTGGCCAAGTGGATCAGCAAATGAAAATGCCTCTGTTGAAGGAGTCCTCAGGAGGACCCGGGTCTAGCTCGGTGAGAGAGGGGGCCAGGAGCCAGAAGGGAGCAGGGCAGAGCAGCAGGACCCTGCACACCTTGTCAGGGATTTGGGTTTTCACCCTAGGAGCTATGGGGAGCATCCAAAGCAGGCAGAAGAGTGGGGGCTGCCATGGGATCAAGATAGTCATAGATACATTTTGAAATGATTACTATAGTAGGCAAGGAGAAGGGACTGGAGAGAGTGAGAGAGGAAGCAGGGACATGAGCCAGGGGCTGCCATAGATGAAAGAGTCCAGAATACGCCACCGTGGCATGAAAATTATTTTGAGCTGAAAGTAGTCTCTTTCATGAACTCTCTATTCTGTCTAAAAGCAGGCCTCCCAAAATAACCCAGTTGTCCTAATCCCCTTCCTAGGAGCAACCAGGGAAAGATTGGCTTTTATCACCTGATAAACCCTGATATTGTCACAAAACCATCAGTAACTCTTCTCATCTATTCTGTAGGCCTGTTCATCTTTCCTAAAAGTCATTTGTTTTCCTTGTAAGTAAGTACTTTCTCCTCCTCTGCTTCTCCTATTAAGTTGGTATATAAGCTCCCACATTCTAATTGCCTAGTACTTGAATAAAAATCTTTTTTCTTGATAATCTGTCAGTTTAATCCACAGACCCTAGTTATGAATCTAAAAGGGTAGGGGGAAAGTTTTCCATTCTGCCTTGACATAGGTTTCTGGGAGAGAGGTGGTCTTGAATGGGGTTGGGGGTTGGAGGTGAAGAAAAGTAGATAGGTTCAGAACAGCATTTAGGAGATCATATATCATTGAAGTCAAGAGCACAGACTAGAGAGACAGCTTGCCTGGGTTCATAATTCTGGCTCCACCACTGTGTGACAAAAGCTGTGTGACCTTGGGCGAAGGAAACACACTCCAAATATAAAGACACAGATGTCAAACAGTAGAAGAGTGGGAAAAGATATACAATGCTAACATCAACCAAAAGAAACATGGACCTGGGAATATAATGGACAGCATGGTGACTATAATTAATAATACTGTATTTTTATATGTTTGAAAGTTGCTAAGAGAGTGGATCTTATAAGTTCTCAACACAAGAGGGGCACCTGGGTGGCTTAGTTGGTTGAGAATCCGACTTCAGCTCAGGTCATGATCTCATGGTTCATGAGTTCAAGCCCCACATAGGGTGCACTGCTATCCGTGCAGAGCACACTTTAGATCCTCTGTCCCCCTCTCTCTGTCCCTCCCCACTAACGCGCGCGCTCTCTCTCTCAAAAATAAATAAACATTAAAATAAAAGTTCTCAACACAAGGAAAAAAAAACTGTAACAACTGTAACTATGTGAGATGATGGATGTTGACTTAATGTGGTGACCATTTCAAATTGAATCAATGTTATACCATGAAACTAATATAACATTATACATCGATTATATCTCAAAAAAGAGGTCTGTGACTTGGAAAGATATCCATGATATATTAAATTGAAAATAGTTGTGAAAGAAAGAAGGAAAGAAAGAAAGAAAAGCAAACATCAGAAAAAGTAGATTTCAGAGCAAAGACTGTCGCCAGGTATACAGAATATCATTTAAAAAAATATTCCATATCATAATGATATGGGGGTCAATTCATCAAGATGACTTAATTCTGAAAATTTTTGCGCCTAATAACAGAGTTTCAAAATATGTGAAGCAAAAACTGACAGAATGGCAAGGACAAATAAACAAATCACAATTACAGCAGGAGATTTTAATGCTCTCTCTTAATAAATGATATTGACAGGTAGAACATAATCAAGGGTATAGAAGAAAAACACCAGCATCAATCAACCTGACCTAATTCCTATTTATAGAACACTCTATCCAACAACAGCAGAACATACATTCTTTTGAAATGCACATGGAACATTTACCAAAATAGACCATATTCTGGGCCATAAAACAAGTCACAATAAATTTTAAAAGGGTCAAGTCATAAAAAATATGTCCTCTCATCACGATGGAATTAAGTTAGAAGTCAATAACAGAAAGATTTTTGGAATATCTCCCAATATTTTGAAATTAGACAACACCCTTCTAAATAACCCATGGTCAAATAAAAATACAAATGGAAAACTGGAATGTATTTTGAATGGAATGAAAATGAAACCAACATATCAAAATTTGTGGGACTCCACTAAATCAGTACTTGAAAGGTCTCAAGTCAATAATCTCAGCTTCCACCTTAAGGAACTGGAAAAAAAGAAAATCAAATGAAACCCAAATAAGCAGAAGAAATGAAATTGTAAAGATCAGAGCAGAAATTAAAATATAATACATCAAAACAGTGAAGAAAATCAATGAAGCCAAAAGGTAGTTCATTGAGACATTAATCATACCGATTGACTGTTAGCCACATGGATCAGGAAAAAACAGAGGACACACAAATTGCCAATATCAGTAATGAAGGGGGTGACCTCACTACAGATTTTATAGGTTAAAAAAAGGATAATAAGGAAGTATTATGAACAATTTTGTTAATGTCAACAGTGAACAATAAATACCAACCAGACAACTTAGGTGCAATGGACAAATTCATTGAAAGATAAAGTAACAAAACTCATTTAATAAGAATAGATAACCTGAATAGCCCAATATCTAAATTGAATTTCTAGCTTAAAATTTCTGCCTAACAAGAACTCCAGGGTTAGATAACTTTACTGGTAAATTTCACAAATATTTAAAGGAGAAAAAAAATAGCAGTTCTTTTTTTTTTTTAAGGATTATTTACTTATTTGTTTATTTTTGAAGTTCATTTATTTATTTTGAGAGAGAGAGATTACACAAGCAAGCAGGGGACAAGCAAAGAGAGAGGGAGAGAGAGAGACAATCCCAAGCAGGCTCTGTGCTGATAGCACAGATCTCATGAACCATGAGATCACGACCTGAGCCAAGATCAGGGGCTGGACACTAACTGACTGAGCCACCCAGGGGCACCCAAAATACCAATTCTATACTAACTCAGAAAACTGAAGGGGAGAGAATCTTCTCAAATCATTCTGAGGCCAGTATTATTCTGATACTCTGATATTGAAAGTAGACAAACACATTTATAAGAAAACTACAGACCAATAGCCCTTATGAACATAAATAGAAAAATTCCAAACAAAATTTTAGCAAATCAAATCCAATAATATATAAAAAGAAAAAATACACCATGATCAAGTGGGGTTTATTCCAGGAAGGCAAGATTGACTTAACATTAGAAAACCAATATACTTCACAATCTTAACAAAATAAGAGAAAACATGAGCATCTTAATAGATGCAGGAAAAACTTTTGACAACAATACAACATGCATTCCTGATGAAAAACTAAGCAAACAAACAGTAGAAAGGAACTTCCTCAACCTGATCAGGACCATCCATGAAAAACCTACAGCTAACATACTTAATAGTGAGACTGAATGCTTTCCCTCTAAGATGAGGAGCAAGACAAAGAATACTTGCTCCCATCACTTCTATTCAACACTGTATTAGAGGTTTTAGCCAGTGCGATAAGGCAAGAAAAAAAATCGACATTTATATTAGGAAGGAAGAAGTAAAACGGTCTTTATTCAAGACAAGCATGATCCTTAAAGAAAAATTGATAAACCAGACTTAAAGAAAATGAAAAGTTTCTGTTCTAAAAGATGCTATTGGGATAATGAAAAAGACTGGGATAAAAATGTTTGCAAAGCATTTAACTGATAAATTGTAGCTGGAATATGTAAAGAGCTTTTAGAATTCAATAATAAGAAAACAACCCACTTTTTTAAATGAGCAAAAGCTTTAAATGGACACTTCTCCAAAGGAGACATCTAGGTGACAAACAAGCACAAGAAAAGATGCTCAACATCATTAGTCATCAAGGAAAAGCAAAGGAAAACCACAATGAAAAACCACTACATCCTAGAACGTCTTAAAAAAAAAAAAAGATTAACAATACCAAGTATTGGTAAGGATGTGGAACAACTGAAACTTCTGTACACTGCTGGTGGGGACGTAAGGTGAGGCAACCACTTTGGAGAAATGTTTGGCAGTTTCTTACAAAATTAAACATATTTACCATATAATCCAGCAATTCCACTCTTAGGTTTTTACCCAAGAGAAATGAAAACATATATCCACAAAAAGACATGCTAGAGTATTTATAGGAGCTTTATTCATAATAGTAAAACACTAGAAATAACCTAAAGAGTCATCTTAGACAAACTGTGGTGTATTCATACAATGGACTACTACGCTGCAATAAAAAGGGAAAAACTACCAATAAGTACCACAAAACAGGTGAATCACACAGATGTCATGCTGAGTCATAGAAGTCAGACACAAAAGACTACTGTTGTGAACTGAATTGTGTCCCCAAAGTCATGTGTTGAAGCTCTAACCAAGAGCTTTAACTGTATTTAAAGCTTTAACTGTATTTAAAGACAGGGACTTTAAAGAGGGAATTAAGGTTAAATAAGGTCATAAAGGTTGTGGGACCCTAATCCAATAAGACTGGTGTCCTTAAAAAATGAGGAAGAGACACCAGTGATGTGCCCACAAAGAGAAAAGGCCATATAAGGACATAGTGAAGGCAACCACCTGTAAGTCGAAGAGAGAGGCCTTAGGAGAAACCAAGTCTGTCAACACCTTGATCTTGGTCTTCCAGTCTCCAGAACTGTGAGCAAATAAATTTCTGGTGTTTAAGCCTCCCAGTCTGTGGTACTTTATGGCAGCCCCCAGGTACCTCCCCCCTCCACACCCCAGTGTGTTTCTGCCCCAGTGATTCCTTCTGGAACCTGTGTTCTCCCCAAAGCTTTGAAAGTGTGCCCTCCTCACACCGCACCCCCAAACAATTTTTTTCTTAAATAAAAGAAAGGAACATTAAAAAAAAAAAAAAAAAGAAGGTACCTGATAAATGCAACTACATATTATATAACTCCCCTTACCTGAAGTTTTAGAACAGGTAAAACTAATCTATAGTGGCAAAAAGTAGATCAATGGTTGCCTGGGGCCTGGGATAAGGAAATGGGCATTGACTGCAAATAGGCTCAAGGAAACTTTGGGTGTGATAGAAGTATTGTTTGACTGTGGTGGTGGTGGTGGTTACCTGGTATATATGTAGTTGTGAAAAGTCGTTGAACTATATACTTAAAGTTGGCACATTTTATTCATGAAAAATATGCTTCAATAAAGCTTTAAACAAAATATTATGTAAAAAGTGCATACAAGAACACTCGAATGCAGCGTAAGGGAGTTGTGAAGTCTACCAATGTTTCCTATGTTTCATTTCGCAATTTTGGATTTTTAGAGAGGTGGCAAAGGAAGCTGTGGGGGAGTCTCAGCCCTATATCCAGAGACGGATGAAGGTAGAGCTCTCCCTTATAAAGGCCCATAGAGTTATAATCATGTATTTCCCACAATCTAGTCATGAAAAAGAGACAACAATAAGTATTAGCCAACATTCAAAGATATTTGGTACTTAAATTTTGTATCTTTCTTACCAAGGTCCCATTTCTTTTTCTTTCTTTTTTTTTTTTAACGATTATTTATTTTTGAGACAGAGACAGAGCATGAACGGGGGAGGGTTAGAGAGGGAGGGAGACACAGAATCTGAAACAGGCTCCAGGCTCTGAGCTGTCAGCACAGAGCTCGACGAGGGACTCAAACTCATGGACCGCGAGATCATGACCTGAGCCGAAGTCCGACGCTCAACCGACTGAGCCGCCCAGGCGCCCCACCAAGTCCCCATTTCTATCCTTGACTGGTTTTTTTAATTAAAAAAAAATTTTTTTTTAATGTTTATTTATTTTTGAGACAGAGAGGGACAGAGCATGAACAGGGGAGGGTCAGAGAGAGAGGGAGACACAGAATCTGAAACAGGCTCTGGGCTCTGAGCTGTCAGCACAGAGCCGGATGCAGGGCTCAAACCCACAGACCGCGAGATCATGACCTGGGCTGAAGTCGGAGGCTCAACCGACTGAGCCACCCAGGCGCCCCTATCCTTGACTGGTTTTATTTAGCCTGGGGACAAGTCCTTCCCGGTGTCTTGTTCTCTAGTTTGGACTGGGTGTGGCCTCAAAGTCCCTCAGGATGCTTGCCTAACAGGGGACTGAAGGCTCTGGCTGCAGGCCCTAGAAGGTGTCTGCCCCAATTAAGAGGGAAAATTACTATACCCTAACCCAGCAAGTCTTGCTTCTTTGCTTACCATAGGAAGAAAAGAGAGAAGGGCACCTGGCTGGCTCAGGTTGGTGGAGCTGGAGCATGTAATTCTTGATCTCAGGGTGGTGAGTTCGAGCCCCACATTGGGTGTAGAGATTGTTTTTTTTTTTTTAAAGAGAAAGAAAATAAGAAAAGAGAGAGAAGACTTTGATTCAAGATTTTATAAGTGTTTTCTAGCTACTATCCTCTGAGCCCATAGTAGGTTCTTTCATTGCTCCTCTCACACACTCACTCAACTACATGATGAGTTATATCTCCATGCTAAATTCTGTAGTAAGGGCTGGGGTTAAGGAGAGAGTGAGGACCTGTGCCTTCACACTGCTTACATTCCCGTGGGAGTTAGGGGCTATAAGCATCTCAAGTCGAAGTGGCTTAAACAACAAGAAATGTATTGGCTTGATTAGCTTGGGGCATCTTAGGCAGGAGGCTGGGCTTCACGAGTGACTCTGGTGTAGTGAGGTTGGCACTGAGAAAGCTGCCAGGGACAGTTCCCCGCCTCACTCCAGCCGGACAAAGTCTAGAGGAACGGTTCTCCCTCCCACGCGGAAGCACCAAGTAGACTAATGGAGCCTCTAGCTGACCTCTCATTGTGCCTTATTGGCCTGACTCGTGTCACGTGCTCTCTCTGAACCAATACCCTAGCGGAGATGGGATTACTTTAGGCCAATCAGGATTCTCCTTGGAAATGGGTCTGGTAGTAACGCGCTGTGCTTGTCTCTGGGACCAAAAAGGAGAGCCACTAATGTATTCTAGCTGGGCTAAATTAACTCTAGTATGCACATTGTAATCTTCCATATTGGTTCCGGGCAGCTGATAACCCTTTAGCAACTTCCAGAAGCATTGGCTTCAAATACTGATTTCAACTACTTATTTCAAGGGAGTAACCTTAGACAAAACATACCAGGATGTCCAGAACTTTCACTACGTGACTGTGGAGGGGCAGTCAGGAAAGACTGCTCGAGATGGCTTCAGAAGCACAAGCTTGGTTTTGAGTTCCTAGTCCTGAGACTTTCTAACTGGGTTCAATCCCTTAAGTTCTCGGAACCCCAGTTCCTCTCCTATACAATGGGATTTGTGAGAGGAGTAAAGGAGATAATATATGTGATGCTTTTTAGTACAGTGCCTGGCTCACAGTAAGCGCTCAGTATTACTATTTAACATGTGCAAAGCCAGACCAGCTGACAGCATCACTAGATACACCTGGATGGTTCTGTTTGTGTCTTGAGCCACATCTTTATCTTCTCAGGATCTGATTTTAGGTCACAGTTGGTTGAGAATAGGAGTACTGCTTACAGGTGTTTGTCAGGGTTCTGTCTTTCACCTGTATTGCTTTTCTCTTGTGTTCCTCCACCTCCCCTTTTAGGAGGCCGTATAGAGCTCTGAGGTCAGACTCCCTGCGTTCAAGTCCCTATCTTACCACTCATCCCCTGTGTGACCTTGAGTCAGATACTTAAGTTCTCCTCAGCTGTAAAGCAGGTATAAAAAAAACATCTTTTATTTATTTTTTAGTGTTTACTTTTCAGAAAGGGGGAGAGCAGGGGAGGGACAGAGAGAGAGGAGACACAGACTCTGGAGCAGGCTCCAGGCTCTGAGCTGTCAGCACAGAGCCTAACGCGGGCCTCCAATTCACAAACCTCGAGCTCATGACCTGAGCCGAAGTCAGATGCTCGACCGACTGAGCTACCCAGGCACCCCAAAACAACATCTTTTAACAACGTCGTAAGGGTGTTGTGAGAATGGTAATAGCACATCCATGTGTGAAGGGCTCCCAAAGAGCCTGGCACATGCCAAGCATTTGATATGTTGTCTGGTATTATTAATACTATTTCATCTCTCAACCATGGCTCCCGACTCTATTCTTGTTATCCATTTGCCTCAGTCTCTCTCCTTAATTCCAGCTGCTTATTCTGACCTACCTGTTAGACATTTTCTCATAAGGATCCAACCAAAACTTCATTCTCCTCAACCTGTCCTAAAGGACACCTACAGTATACCACCCACTCTTCTCTTCCCCCAAATTCCCTCCTCCGCCTCCCTGCAGCCATTCTTCATCAATGTCAGCCCTGATGGAATGCGAGAATTCCAGATCCTGGAAAGCCTTGTTTCTCTCTCCTTTTCCCCACAAACTCTCATAGTTGGAGGGCACTAGCACCTGCTTGAGGGAAATGAGGACAGAGTGACTCGCCCAAGGTCACCTGCAAGTGGGCAGCCCAAGGAACTCAGGCTTCCTGCTTTTGAGGTGATTCCCCTTCCACCACCCCACGGTTGTTTCTCTGTGCCATGGAACCACTTTGCCCCAGTTGCCCTAAGGGCCTTGGCAGGCTCGCAGTTCCTGGGGTTGGGGAGACTAGGCTGGGGGGGGGGATGTCCCCAAGTAGTTCTTGAAACAATTAAAAATCAGATTTCGTAAGCCCAGTCTCCTGTTGTCCTGAATTGTGCACTGGGGAAGGGGGGAGATGGTGGGCAGGGGGGGGAGGTTGGCTCCTCTGAGAATTTCTAAGCATTGTGAACAAAGTAAAACCGTAGGATGTGAATCATTCTGAGTGTGCCTCTGTTGGTCACCAATGGGTACAAGAAATGTAAATTCTGCAGGGGTTATTGTTGGTTTAGCCAGTGTTTTTCAAAGTAAGAAATTCCAAGCATGGAATTTGAGGGTGCCCAAGGGAGCCCCCCAAGTCTCTTCTTGCCGCCCCATCTGTCTTAGCTCTGACAGATCTCAGGTATGAAACGCTGTAGCTGATGGGTGCTCAACGGGGGGGGGGCACGTGCAGGCTACACACAGGCTTCAGACACCAAAACAGCCTTCTACTCATTGCGTTTCTACTTCCTCAGACTATTGAAGTCAGAAAATTCTTGCCATTCCTGAGCTGGTAAGGGAGACTCAGACCCAGTGACCTCCTTTTGTTCCTGCCGGGGCTGCAGCCCTCTGCCTTTTTCGCCCCGTTCAAGTGAGCTCCCGCTTCAGCTCCTAGACGCTGAGGGTGGAGGAAAGGGGAGTGGGGAGGCCGCAGTGGGAAGGGTCTACAAGGTGAAAGGAAGGCGGCCACACTTTCCCCATTCTCCTGCCACACCGTGGGAAGAAGAAAAGCCCCAGAGTAAAACCAGAGTTTAAAACCATCCCGTACTCTGTTTGTAGAAACAGGAGGTAGAATAGAGGTTATCATGGGCTGTGAAGGAGGGGGTTGGGAGGAGGGGAGGGAGGCTTACTGTTTAATGGGAAGAGTTTTTGTGGGGGATGATGAAAGGTTTTGGCTATAGATAGTGGTGATGGTTACACAACCTTGTGAATTTAATTTATTGAATGCCACTGGGTTGTACACTTACAGTCGTTAAGATGATAAATATTATGCTATGTATTTGGCCTCAAAAAAATCGACAATAATTTTTTTTCAAAACCCCATTCTCTGCATTTCTTTTGAAACTGACTTCAAATAGACTGGCCTTCAAATCTGTGCAGCCGGGTTCTTTGTCAGGAGATCATTATACTTTGCTTTAGGCTGGTGGTTCGAGAGAATTATGGATGACAGGACTGATTGAAACTGATTTATTTCTCAAGTGTTTGAGATTCCTTCATCCCTACCCACTAATGTCTATTCAGGAAGGGCTTGTCTTTACCAAAGACAGAAAAATAAAAGAAAATATACAGGCCACCATCTAAAGTGGGCCTGGTTTAAGAAAATCTCCTATGTGAAATCTCAGATTTGGAAAACAAATTGGTGGCTGATGATTTGCCTTACAAAAGACTGATTCACTTAACAAAAGAGTTTACTCAAAGGTTCCTTTAAGAAGTTAGCCCCCTGATGCATTTAATGATATTATTGGATTAAAAAAAAAAAAGCCATCCCGACCATTCAAGGACACTGCACTGTAAATACGTGAATGCATTGTATTGTGTTGTAAGAGTGGGAATAAAGGAGTCAGGACTCTTTGACAAATGGACCATTTTGGCCCAGAGTAACACAAGGGTGGGGGGGGGTGGGGTGGGGGGGCACCAGCAGAGCAAGTTTTCTTGGCCTAAAATCCAGGCGGCTTTCTGGGGAGGCTTTGGGAGTTTGTGATTTATTTAAGACCAGCTAAGCCCAAGGCCTGCAATGTGTCCATTTTGAGAACTTATGGTCAAAGTTGTACCTCTGCTCATGCTGACCCCCCATCACCTGCCCTCATCATAAAGGCTCTCAGGTGTGAGTTCAACTCTGTCCTGCGATGGTAGAAAAACATATCTATTGCCAAAAAGTGGATTCTCTCTGGTGATGAAGAATGATCCTTATTTATGTCTGCATAGGTACATTCTGGGGCCCATAAAGGTTTAATTGTCCCTCTAACTAGTTTTTTTTTTAAAAACCCACAAAGAGGCTGCCAGCTTTCCCCAGAGTTTAAAACCAACTGAATGCGGTTCTGTGGAAACTGCTTTAAGTGTGGAACTCGCGCCGTGTCCTGGGGCACAAGGCGTGATTGTTTTGGGGAGTCGAAAGATGCAGCTCTTAGGAGGACTTTTAAAGTCAGTTTTTGTGGCTTTGGGCTGCTGCTGACCCTGGCTTGCTCTGCAGAGAGAGAGAGAGAGAAAGAGAGAGAGACTCTCTCATCAGGAGCCTGTTTCTGTAAGTTACTCCCAGGGTGCCACTGCCCTCTACTGCCACCATCCGGTTCAGGGGGGACCTCCCCGTCACAGGACCCTAAACATTCCTCTTCTCTCAGATGTTGTCTTTGAAGATTTAAAAGACTCACAGGACAGAGAAGAGATGGAAAGAGAGGAAACATGTCTCTGAGACAAAAAAGAGAAGGATGGACACTGGTAACTGAAACTGGGTCCAGACACAGACACAGTGTGCCTGACTTCTTGAGTGTGTGTGTGTGGGGGGGGGGGGGGGGAGGAGGAGCAAGGGCTCATTCTGCTCCTCCACACCGCCTGTTCATGCCTGTTTGCTCATTCTGCATCTACTACGTTCCAGGCACGGTGGTAAATGAAGTGCATGCAGTCCCTGCTCTCAGGAAGCTTATGGTCTCGTGGTGGAGTTAGACATTTGGTGAAGTTAATTTTGCTAACAAACATATAATTATATACTGTGATGAGGGCTATGAAGAAAATGTATGAAAGAAGCTAATGAGGTTCATAGAAGTTTCTCTGCAGAAGTTAGACCTGACAATCTAGACCTGAAGAATGAGGGAGTGAGTGAAGTTTGAGGGGGATAGGGGAAGGGGAAGGATACCAGATGGAAGGGACAGCATGTGCAAAGACCCTGAGGCAGGAAGGACCAAGGGCCTCTTGACTATTGCTGATAGAGTGAGATGTGGCTAAAGAGGTAGGATGTTTAATGCAGCTGCCAGAATCTTCTTTATCCTCTCTTTGAGCCCGCTTTCCTTAAAAGATTTGTAATGGTTTCTCCATCCATCACACTTCACTTTGAGCTTCAAAGGGCTATGTCCAGATTGCCCCCAGATTACCTAAAGCTTTCTCACCCTCCTCTTGGGCTCTATGAGGAAAACACGTTTATCAAGAGTAAAGCAAATAGTTTTGACATGTGGTTCTGTACCATAAGGGAGGCTATAATGAAGTCAGCCCTGGTTTACATGACTCCAAATGGTTTCATTTAAATGTCCCACCCTGTATTTAGGCGTCCCTACCACTTTAGTTGACTGTTTATCTTCCAGTATAGTCTACTGTACTTGCAGTCTTGGCCTCTATTTAATTCCGTCTCTTACTTTTTCCATTCCATGGCCTGTCATTTACATTTTTCTTTAGGAAATGCAAATATTTATTTACAGTATTAATTTTTACTCTTGCTTAGCACTATATATTATAAACGCTGTGCTATGGGTTCTAGTCCTGAATTTTCCATAAACTGGTGGTGACCTTAGCCAAGTCATTTAACCTCACTGAGTCCAAGTTGCTTTGTAAAATGAGGTGTTTTTCATTTCTGTTATTTTGTTTTGTCTTACAAAGCTAGCAGATCCATATTCAGGATTCCTCTTAAATTCTGTGGTTCTGTCCCTCTTACAGTCATCCGGGAGTATTTCTCTTACATTTTTGTCTTTGTCAACCCCTCTTTCAGAATGTCTTTGTGGGTAGGACCAACTTTCTGTATAATTGCTTTTGTGTGGTAACATACCCAGAGTAGTATTTAGCAAATGAAAACAGATCATGGTGTTGGGCTTGGGTTAAAGCTCACATATGGGGGGAGTGGTTGAGAAGCAGGAACATTCTAGCTGCAGGCCCGAGATTCCTTAAATTGCTTCTCAGTCTGGGGTGTATGAACCCATAGGGGTATATAGAGGTGTGCCAGGGTGTATAGGAAGCCTTTCCTTCTGGAACAAGAATTCTACTCCAAGATTTGAGGAGAGAAAAGTGACTCTAGTATTAAGACAAGTAGGGAAATATTGTAAATAGAAAAGAAAAGTTATATGATAGCTTAATATAAAAAGGGAACCTGGGGGGTGGTCACATGTGCACTGCAATGTGAGAGGAAATGGGGCTTTTACTTCTGTCCTTGGGTTGCTCGTCTCATGCATCTTTTGAAATATGTACACTTTAATAGAGTAAAGGTGCTAAGTCACTCGAGAAGGGCATTCCTGATAAATAGTGGACAAATGTGGAAAATCCAGTTACACCCATCAGGAGAGTTTAAAGAGGGTCCTGAGGTTGAGAGGGAACCAGGTTGAACAAAGACCAAATCAGTTTTACAATCTTGCTTGGTATCATGGCTGAAGGCTGAGTCTGAACTGATCCAAACATCTGGAAAATCTCTCACCCTTTCTCTGACCTCCAGGATCACTTGTCTGTACCCCCAGCTCGGATACTTACCATACCATTTTATGTTATATTTTCTTGTTTATACGGCTTCTCAGCTAGAATCAGAGAGGTAAGGTGAATTAAGAAAAAGTATGTGATTGACAGTCAAGCCCTTACTTGCCATGTGACTTTTGGTTACTACCTGAAATCTCTCTGATTCCCAGTTTGCTCATCTATTAAATGGTGCAAAATAACACCCACCTTGCCTACCGAACAGGTAGGATTGTGTGGAGAGCATATGGATTTGCAATGTAAAAGCATTTTGTAAATCATTAAACACAAATCAGTTATTATTAACTAAGACCCCAAAGGGAAGGTGGGTATATCTCTCACATCATCTTTCTATTCCCCTCAACTTTTAACTTTGCCTAGTTGGTTCTGATAACTATTAGAGATAAAGATCATGAAATGCTGTCCCCAGGCTGACCCTGGGAAAACTCTAATTCTTCTCTCCTACCCCCATCTTTTACTCCTTTTCTGGCTTCAGTCCCCACCCCCACCCCCAGGTGCTGCCACACTGCTGTTTCTTCCTACTGCCCCGTCCAGAGAATTTGGGTATTAAGAAGACATTTAAAGAGGCTGTGTAATATATATGCATGAACTGCCGGAGGTAATTTCAGGCATCAGCAGGGAAAGTTTTATGGCAATGCCATTTTTGTGGGCAAGTGAACTGGTGTCATTCTGGAAACTTTCTCCCAGAAATAAAAATGCCCAAAAAGAAATCTGGATTTTTCTTTTTTTTTTTTTTTAAGAGACCCAACCTAAATATTTCCTTATGTACTAATGAAGAACCATATTTTCATTGAACTCTTTACTGAAGTTGGACAATTCCTCTCCCTTCTGAGTTTGGAGTGAAGGCCAGCCTGTTTCATATTTGACATCTCTGAGGGAAATACCAGGAAAGGTTGAGGAGGGGGTAATGGGCAGATTTAGCATGTATTAGTTTAAGAACTCTTCAGCTAAACAGTAACTTTACTAGGCCATTCCCTTCATATCTGCCTTGGCCTCAGAGAAGAGTGGGCTTTCTTAACCAGAAATGTTTTCAGGGGCACCTGGCTGGCTCAGTCAGTAGAGCATGCAACTCTTGATCTCAGGGGTTATGGGTTCAAGCCCTATTTAGGTGTAGAGATAAGAACGAGAGAGAGAACTGTTCTTGGGCCTTTTCATAATTTTCCCCTTCAAAATGCATGAATTGTGCAAGAAAAAGCCACATTCCACACTAACAAAGCAAGGGTTATAATAACTTGATTTCTTACAGGCAATACTTTCATCTCATGTTTTATTTTATTACTTTAAATCAAGCTTTTGTTGTAAGAAACAAAGTCATTTAATAAAGAGGGGTAGGGGTGTACGGAGTGGATGCTTTCTTTTCATTTTTCCCCCTCAAAGTGCAGGGATTGGAGGGGAGGGTGGTCGTTCCAGGTCCTTACATCACTCCAGGGGCAACAGGGCAGACCCATAACCAACGGACTTGGAGCCAGAAGCGAGGGCCAGCCCTCCAGGTCCAGGATGAGCCCAGGCCAAGAATTCAGTGGAAGAGCCTACACTGCTGCCCAGCTCCCATGCCTCCACGGACCTGGACCTCAATAGACCTGGCCAGGAGTCTCGGTTTCCACACCTGTAGAATGGTAGCATGGCCTTGCTCTCTCAAAAAGAAACCGCCCTCCTGGGTGTGGTTCTGTTTCTCGGGCTATGAGAGCAGGCAGAAGAGAAACAAAGCACAGTGCCCCTCCCTCCCTAAGCAGTTCCAGGTGATCTTTTTCGTAGGGAGCCGGAGATGCCAGGCAGAGACCAACCCCAGCGACCACGCAGGGTCTGATGGGCTTCGTGCCCACGACGACCCAGCACGAGCCAGAACGCCTCGGCCCCAGCAAGGCGGGCGGCGGGCGGCCGACTGCGGGGTGGGCACGTGATCCCGCCCGTTGCCCCAGGAGACGGGCTGCGCTTTGTTCTCAAATCCCCGACTCTCCCACCGAGCGCCCTCGGCGTGGCGGGCGGGGGTGCGCGAGGGGTTCGACCAGTCGCTTCCGCGTCTCCGTCCTGCCCCTCCCGGCTGCCCGCCCCCCCGCCGCAGTGGTACAGCCCGGGTCCGGAGGCGGCGCGGCCGCAGCCCTGACCCCAGACCAGACCGCGGGTTGCCGGGGAGGAGGTGAGCGACGGGAGCCGGATCGCCGAGAGCTCCCCCTGCTGCCGGAGCCTGAGAGGGCCTGCGGCGGTCGACCCGGACGAGGAGGGCCGCCCGCATCTCGGCCTGCTGCCTCCTCGTTGCGCGTCCAGAGCCCGACTTCTGGTTCCCCGCACCGCTCTTCTAGGCTCCTTTGTCCCGTCTGTCCCCCGAGAGGCCCCGAAGGTGCCCACCCTACTCTTTTGGTCTGTCCGGGTCGGGCGCGACGGGCCAGGCTTCAGCTGCCTGGTCGGCAATTGGAGAGTCCCCTTCCCCGACGCCAACGGCGGGTCATTTCTCCCAGTCCAGATTCCATCCGCAACATGCCGGACGTCAAGGAGAAAGTGCCTCTGAAGGACACAGGCGATGCAGAGTGCGGGTCCTGCAAGCTCGAAGCCTCAGCACCGACCGGGGAAAACGAGAGCGGCCCCAAGGACCACCCTCCCTGTAGGTCCCGCCCCGCCGGCCTTTCGCCGCTCGGGCCGGCGCCCAGTGTGGGGCCGGCGGAGAGGAAGGGCCCACGATCCTCCTGTAGTCCTCCCGTCCCTCTTGCTTTGGGTCCCCTTCGCCTGGCCTCCCACCACCCAGTCTCTGCCCACTGGCCCTAGGCCCCCTATGACCCAAAGGTCTTCAAAGAGTTGTTGTTCCAGTTAAAAGAAGTGAGCCAGGTGTGATTATTTGAATCTGACAAGATTTGACGCCGTGTTCGTTCACAGCCGTTGTCGTTGTAGTTTGAATTTGTAAGTGGAAAATGGCGGACCCTTGGAGTAGCTTTAAAGGACCCAAGTGATCCCAGATGGAATTGTGTTCTTTTGGCGCTTCGTTGACTCAAGAGGTTACTACTGCTTTGGGCTCCTGTGCTTGAGCTCTGTACTATAGATGTACTTTTATGTTCCTATTGGGTCACAAGGGCTCTCCCACACTTCGGTAGGTCCAGCCTCACTAGGACGCATCCTGCATTTCTCTTATGATAATCTCTGGATAATTTAAACAGGCATCACTCCGAAGACCTGTCCACATGCAAGAGTTTAACCTGAGTTAAATTCTTGAAGATTGAAATGGGAAAAATTAGTTGAACGCCCTGCTACTAAGTTGAATTACACTTGTTTCTCCTATAGCCACATGGGGGCGCTGCTGGCTAACAGAATGGGCCCAAAGTGGCAAATTGGGTGCGGTGAAATTTATTTAGCTATGAATCTGATATGGGGGTGGAAGTCAGTATTTTGTAAATACAGTGTAAACAAGTTCTTCAGGTGGCTGGATTTTAAAAATCTGCATTAGTTGATTTTACCTCTCATTTCTCTCTCGGCCCGCCCCTTTCCTGAGTTTTACAGCTGTTGGGAGTTGCACAGCGCCACCAAACTCGTGAGCAACAACAATCTTGTCAATGTTATGAACTTTGACTTGTAGTTGGAAAGTGTTTCTCTGTGTGATCTTTAAGTCCTTCAGTAAGCTGCTGTAGCTCACTCTCCCTTTGAAGATGTTCTCTTCTCATTTCGCATTAGTGAATTAGGGGATGGTCCATTTACATATTTGACTGTGTTTTGCCATTTTGGCTGACCCTAAGGACTTCAGAGGGGCTGCAGAAATAAAGGGAACTTCCAACCCTGCATGTAAGGTTCACTTCATCTTTATGTTTCCCTAAGCAAGGGCTCAGTGGCTTTTTGGTAAATTTGCGATCACCTTTTTACCCATAAATTTTTTATTTAATTTTGAATTTTGAGATATTTCAACTTTGTTGAAAAGTAAACAAAAAGCGCAGTCGATGTCCACATTGTCAACATTCTGCCACATTGCTCTCTCTCTCTCTCATATATATTTATGTATTTTTTTCTTTTTTGCTGAATATATATATACACACACATTCTGCCACATTGCTCTCTCTATATATACATTCTGCCACATTGCTCTGTCTCATATATATGTATGCATTTTTTTTCCTTTCTTGCTGAGAATTAGAATAATGACTACCTCTAAAAACTTCATCATGTATTTCCTAAGAATAAAGGCATCCTATGTAACCCTTTTTCTACAATAACTGTCTTTCCTTTTTTCCTCTTTTTTTTTTTAATAGACTCCTGGCCCTGAGATCAAGAGTCGTGTGCTCTACCCACTGAGCCAACCAGGCGCCCCTCCTTTTTACATTTTGAATCTTCTTCCTTATGGAAAACTGGATCATTTACAAAAGTATAGTGACTAGTATCATGAACCATATTTACTCATCACCCAGCTTCAACAAAGATCAACTAACTCATGGCCAATCTTAGTTCATTTATATCTGCTCCACATCTTGGAATCCGAGACTTTGCTGGAAACAAATTATGAAGTGATGTTGAAAGAGAATGGGAAAATACGACTTAGCTGTGTGCAGCTTCGTTTCACATACAAGTGATCATTATAACTCTCATGCCTGTTATGTGAGAATGTTGTCAGCTGGGTCTGTGCTAAGACTTTAGAGCAGTGGTTCCCAACAGCTAGTGCTGGTTTGTGACAAAATTCCTAGCAATATTTAGTGAAAGAAAATAAAGATGTTGTAATGAGTTTTTTCCTAAAGCTAAATTGATTCAGTGTAAAGGACTACTCTTTATTCTGACAATATTCCCGTTCTGGTTTTTTGTTCTTATGTTTTTTTTTTGGTTTTTCTGTTTTGTTTGTTGTTGTTGTTTGTTTGTTTGTTTGTTTGTTTTTTAGAGGTTATTCTGTTATGAAATGATGGCTTGGTGGTGGTAGAGTGGATTTTTTATTTGCTTAGTTGCTGGTCTCACTGTCCATACTTGGCAAAACAAAAGTTGTCCGTTGCTCAAAAGTCTTTTTTGGAAATGTGATTAGTCTGTGCAATCCTAACATCTGGGAGCTACTGCTTTATGAGACCAAATGACATTGGTGCAACTCAGTACCATCTATATGGAGATGTTAACTCTCATCAGAGGCTGGAAGAGGAGAGTAGACTCAGTCCCCTTAGATAAATGTTTATTTTTGCAAATCACGAATCATTGTTTCTTTGCTGCTTTCATAATCATTTGGCTTGTTTGTTATTTGTAAAATAGCTTCTTTGTCCTCCCTTACCCCCACACTGGACTATTCCGCAAGGCACTGAGGCCTAGGACAGTTGGCTACAACATGCCCGACTACAGGCACAGGGCCTGGAGTTCAGGAAACAGAAATGACTAGAATGGTTGAATGAAGTTTGTGTAAGATCAAGTTGATGAATCTAAATTTGGGGCCTACTCAGAGTGAATCTCTGAATAAAATAGAAATTTAGGCTTGTGTCCACCATAAGTTTTTTTTTTTTTTTAATTGAGATAGAGTTGATGCATAACATGGGTTTCAGATGTACACCATAAATTCTTTGTATCACAGGTCCAATAGATACAGTTGACAACGTTTCTAAGCTGAACCACAATATTGGAATGAATCGTGATTTCCGCATGGAAGAAAAGGTTTTACCTCCAAGCAGGTACTGATTTTCTGATTTTCCCATTTTATTCATCCTGCCATAGGTTTTAGCACTAATGTCTTCTGACCAGACTTGAAGCATTTTTATTTAATAATACAGTCAATGCTTTCTCAATAAAACTGGAAAAAATACAGTGTCTGAATATAAACCTTAAGAGGTCTCAACAATTTATTTATTTTTTTAATTTTTTTTTTAACGTTTATTTATTTTTGAGACAGAGAGAGAGCATGAACGGGGGAGGGTCAGAGAGAGAGGGAGACAAAGAATCTGAAACAGGCTCCAGGCTCTGAGCCATCAGCACAGAGCCTGATGCGGGGCTTGAACTCACGAACCGCGAGATCATGACCTGAGCCGAAGTCGGACACTTAACCGACTGAGCCACCCAGGCGCCCCCCCCCCCTTTTTTTTTTAATTTTTTTTTTAAGAAGTCTCAACAATTTAAACAGAAGAGTAATTATTAGTATTAGAGAGTCAAGAAGCAAATGTTATTTAGTGAATCAACCACAGTAATTACTATTGGAATGTTGATTTTGGGACCCCCCACTAATAATAAAATATCAATAGAATGGATTTCAGATCTTCTTTGATGGGTGTGGAGGAAGCAGCCTGTGCTGCTGGCTGTGCTGTAGGCTGGCTATTGTGGCCATCAAATGATCCCAAAGCTTGGTAGCTAAAACCATGTTCGTGATCTCACAGTTTGCGTGGGTCAGAAATATGGGCGTGGTTTAACCGTGGGCCTCAGGCTCAAGGTCTCCCTCTCATGACGTTGCGGTCAATGTGTTGACTGCTGGCCAGAGCCCCCCTCAGTTTCTTGCCACGTGGCAGCTGGCTTCCCTCTGAGTGAGAGAGTAAGGGTCTGAGAGATGGTGCCCACGACAGAACCCACAGTCTTTTGTTGCCTCATCTCAGAAGTGCCTCCTGTTGCCTCTGCTGCGTTCTGTTTGCTAGAAGGTGGGTGCTGAGCCCAGCCCACCCTCCGGACATGAGATGACACCAGTGTGAATGCCAGGAATCCTAGATCTTTGGGGTCATCCTCCCGGCTGCCTACCTTATAGCTCCTTTCAATTACTCTCTTAAGTGACCGCAGATTAAACAGGCACAGATAAAATACTAGTTTTCTCATAGTGGCGTTTTCAATTGTCTTTTTGGCCAGCTCATAAATCAGTTTATTTTAGGAATCGGGATCAGAACTCTGTTGATAAATAATGCTCCCCCACCTCCGTCAAGCTTCACTTTGATTGTTAGTTATATTGGCAGTGTAATAAATAAGAACCATCTGGTAAGTGTGAATTAAGTGGCTCTGCTGGTTTATTGGCAGTTGAATGGGTAAAATCGGTGTCAGATTTTAAAACGGTTCTAATTTCCCACCAATGGATATGTGAGGGCAGCTGTGATTAGCTTCCTTAACTGGTTTTGTTATGTGGCAGCTTCAGGGAATCTGTGACTAAAGGGCCATTCTCTGTCACAGGCTGTTCCCCTCCCTCCTCTCTGTGCTCTGATTTGCCCTTGCCTGGTACCAGTGGGGGTCCATGCCAAGCACAGCTTCTATGGGAACGGGTTTTCACCAAAATCCACATTTCCTAGCATCTCTCTCACTGCTTAGATGTGTTTGTTGCTTGAAGGGGAGGAGAAAAGAATGAAACTGGGAGTGAAGGTCTGCCAAAGGGGCAGTAGTGAGACAGTTGGGGGGAGGGTGGATAGAAGAGATGCCAGAGGGAGAAATGAAACAGGGGAAATACTATGATTCAGAGCTGGGTTTTCACGTAAGGTAACACCAAATTCATATCAGGAAAAAGGTTGAAATAACAGAGGTCACTCATTATTGGCAATTGGCTTCCCTTGTGCATAGGATGGTGTTCGTGACAATTGCACATTCCGAAGGGAAATCCCATGTTTGGGCATTCATTCAATAGGTGTTATATTGAGTCGTTATGTGGTAGGCAAAAATGGGGAGTGCTGGAGATAGAGATATCGATAAATAAGGTACTGTCATTGCTGTTAGGAAGCTTTTGTAGGAGCGACAGTTGAATAACAGTAAAGACTGGTAAACTCACTCATAGTTGTGTATATAGAGTTTCATGAGAGTCCTCAGTTGCTTAAGGAGGGTCAGAGAAGATTGGCCCACAGAGGAAGACTTGAGTTGCTTATGAAGATTTGAGCTGAGTCTTAGAAGTGGAATAGATACTTTCCAGATGGTCTAGGTGTGAAAGAATGCTCCTGGCCGAGGAAACTATGTCAGAGGCAAGAATATAGTATGTTCTTTACAAGTACCTTGGTGTGGTTGAGCACAACATACTATGAGATAAGAGGAGATAAAGTGGAAAAGGAGAAAGGAGACAGAACAATATCCAGATGGGTCCAGGTAGTGGTTTATGTTGCTGAAGAGGGGAAGCCCCTAGAGGACTTTAAATGAGCATGGCATCGTGATCAGAACTGAATTTTAGGAGTATT
Organism: Panthera leo; assembly: GCF_018350215.1. Lineage (NCBI taxonomy): Eukaryota > Metazoa > Chordata > Mammalia > Carnivora > Felidae > Panthera > Panthera leo. Next base: position 33,554,129 of record NC_056683.1, on the reverse strand, counting down.
TTATTTTATTTTATTTTATTTTATTTTATTTTATTTTATTTTTGAGAGAGAGTGCATACATGCATATTGGGAAGGGGCAGAGTGAGAGAGAGAGAATCTTAAGCAAGCTCCTTGCCCAGAGCAGAGCCCAGCATGGGCTCCATCTGACGACTATGAGATCATGACCTGAACTGAAATCAAGAGTCTGATGCTTAACTGACTGGGCCACCCAGGCGCCCCAAGAAGTCCTTGATTTTAGAATGAATTGGTGGAGAAGAGATTGACAAGGGACAAGACTGAAGGCAGGGGGACCAGTGAATAGGTTACTGCAGTCATCTGGGTGAGAGGTGCTGGGAGGAAGGAATGGATTTCAGACACATTTAAGATGCACAGTTTATGGAACTCGGAGATGGATTGGTTAAGTAGGATGAGGAGAAAAGAGTTGAGAACAATTCTAATGCACCTTAGACCATTGGACAGATTATAGTTGGTTACCTCTGATGATTGGGAATGGTGTGTTGGGAGAGGAACTTTGACTTTTTGTTCTTTTTCATCTTTGTATTGCTGAATTTTTGTTTTACAAGAAGCATGCATGACTACTGTATTTTTCGGGGGGGGGGGGAGATGTTTAATTCAAGAAAACCAATAGCAATGACTAGGTACAGCCTCGGACTTTTCAAATGGTTCCTTTTCTTATGAGTTTAACTCTGTAGATTTAGAGACATCATTTAAATAAACTTTCAGAGGAAAATTAATTCCTGTCGTTCTTTTTTTAAATTAATAAACATTAAAAATTTTTAATGTCTATTTATTTTTGATAGAGAGGGGGAGAGTATGAGTGGGGAAGGGGCAGAGAGGGAGACACAGAATCCGAAGCAGGCTTCAGGCTCTGAGCTGTCAGCGCAGAGCCCGATGTGGGGCTTGAACTCAAGAACCATATCATGACCTGAGCTGAAGTTGGATGCTTAACCAACTGAGCCACCCAGGTGCCCCAACACATTTTGTTAAAGTAGTTTTGTTTTCCAGAAAAATGATTGGAAAGTACAAAGTTCCCACATAGCCCCTCTTCTGCCCCATTGTTTATATCTTGTAATAGGTCACTTGTGACAATTGGTGATCTAGTATTAATACATTGTTATTAACTCAAGTCCATAGTTTACATTAGGGTTCATTTTTTGTATTATATATTCTATGGGTTTTGAAAAGTGTGTAATGTCATGAATTCACCATTTTTGTATCATACAGAGTGATTTCACTGACCTAAAAATCCCCTGTGCTCTACTTGTTCGCCCTTTAGTCCCTGCTCCACGAATCCTTGGCAACCCACTGATCCTCTTACTGTCTCTGTTGGTTTCCAGAATGTCCTATAATTGGAATCATACAATATGTAGCCTTTTCAGATTGGCTTCTTTCATTATGTAATATGCATTTAAGATTCTTCCATGTCGGGGCGCCTGGGTGGCTCAGTCAGTTGAGCGTCTGGCTTTGGCTCAGGTCATGATCTCACAGTTCGTGGGTTCGAGCCCTGCGTTGGGCTCTGTGCAGACAGCTCAGAGCCTGAAGCTTGCTTCGGATTCTGTGTTTCCCTCGCTCTCTGCCCCTCCCCCGCTCACGCTCTGTCTCTCTCTGTCCCTCAAAAATGAATAAATGTTAAAAAAAAAAAAAATGTAAGATTCTCCCGTGTCTTTTTGGGGCTTGGTAGCTTATTTCTCTGTAATGCTGAATAAAATCCCGTTGTCCAGTTGTACCACAGTCTGTCTGTCCACTCAGCTACAGAAGGACGTCTTGGTTGCTTCCAGGTTTTGGCAATTACGAATCAAGCTGCTATAAACCTCCCTGTGCAAGTGTTTGTGTGGACGTAAGTTTTCAACTCATTTGCTTAAATATGGAAGAGCACAGTTACAAGAGTATGTTTAATTTTGTGGGAAACTGCCAAACCATCTTTTAGAGTGGCTGTACCATTTTGCACCAGGAATGCATGAGAGTTCTTAGAGTTGCTTAACATCCTCACCAGCATTTGGTGGTGTCAGCATTTGGGATTTGGGGCATTCTCATAGATATGTATCATTACGTCATTGTTGTTTAATTTGCAGTTCCCTGATGAAATGATGTTGAGTATGCTCATTTTTCATATGCTCATTTGCCATCTGCATGACAACTTTGGCGAACAGACTTGAGTGTCTGTTCAGATCTTTCCCTGTCTTAAAACTGGGTTGTTCTCTTCTTGTTGGGTTTTAAGAGTTCTTTGTCTATTTTGGATACTAGTTCTTTGTCAGATACGTGTTTTGCAAAGATTGTGCTTTGTGTTTTCATTCCCTTAACAGCGTATCTCACAGAGCACAAGTTTTCCAACTTGCCAATTTTTTTCTTTCATGGATCTTGCTTTTGGTGTTTTATCTAAAAGGTGGTTGCCAGGGGTGCCTGGGTGGCTCAGTTGGTTAAGCATTTTACTCTGGCTCAGGTCATGATCTTGCAGTTCACAAGTTCGAGCCCCACGTTGGGCTCTGTGCTGACAGCTTGGAGTCTAGAGCCTGCTTCAGATTCTGTGTTTCCGTCTCTCTCTGCCCTTCCCCTACTTGTGCTCTGTCTCTCTCGCTCTCTCAAAAAAATAAACATTAAAAAAATAAAAACAAAAATAAAAAATACAAAAGGTCATTGCCAAATGCACAGTCCACCTAGATTTTCTCCTGTGTTATCTTCTGTGTTATCTACATTTTACATTCAGGCCTGTGATCCATTTGTGGAAGGTACCAGGTCTGTGTCTAGACACATTGTTTTTGCATGTGGCTGTCCAGTTGTTCCAGTGCCACATTCTGAAAAGACTGGTCTTTCTAAATGGAGTTGCCTTTGCTTCTGTTTTTTTGTTGTTGTTGTTGTTGTTTTTTAAGGGAAAGAAATGATGGATCTTTCTGGCCCTCATGACTGGCTACCTGGTAGTACCAGTGAGATTGGGAATACAGGAGGAACAGGTTTGGAGGGAAGATAGCAAATTCATGGGGCACCTGGGTGGCTCAGTCGGTTAAACGTCTGACTTTGGCTCAGGTCACAATCTCGAAGTCCATGAGTTCGAGCCCTGCATCGGGCTCTGTGCTGACAGCTTAGAACGTGGAGCCTGCCTCAGATTCTGTGTCTCCCTCTCTCTCTGCCCCTCCCCCTTTCATGCTCTCTCTCTGTCTCAAAAATAAATAAACGTTAAAAAAAATTTTTTTAAAAAATAGCAAATTCAGTTTTGGATCTGTTCATTTGGAAATACGTATATTCGAGTATTATCAAAGAAGGAAAATCCTGTTTTTCATTTTAGGACTGTAAGAAAATAAAAGATCATTTAGTTCATCGCTGTATGTATACACAAATGGAAACTAAGTCACATATTATCTAGGTTAGATGCAACGTCAGTGCTAAAGCTGGCCTGACATGTCTTCAGGATTCTTTGTGTTGCAGGGCGGGGAGGGCTGCTTGGAATCATGAAGAGCCCTTCTGAGAGCTTTTACTGATGCCCTTGATGACATCCGAGTCTGGCCCCAGCTTGTCAACTTTGCTACAGTCTAAACACAGTTCCTGGCCTTTCCCTGCCAGTATAATCGTCTTTTGTCATATCAAATGCTGTTTGTTTGGGGCTTAGGAGATAATGACCTTATAACAGTTTTTGGGTTGTGAAAGTAATTTGCTCATTTAACCCTCTTACAGTTTGGAAGGCAAGGTCAAGGAGACAATGCATAATGCCTTTTGGGACCATCTTAAAGAACAATTGTCAGCTATTCCCCCAGACTTCAGTTGTGCTCTTGAACTTCTGAAAGAAATTAAAGAGGTGAGTGACAGACTTTCCATTTGTAAATGTGAATGTCCTAGACATCTCCAAGGTCATTGGAATGTCAGTGGCTAGCAGATCCTAACTGAACATGGCCCATGAATCAGTCTAACCAGTAGATGGAAATCACACAGTTTCAACAAGGGAGTTTTTTATTTACTTACTTATTTTTTTTGAGAGAGAGAGAGGGCACAAGTGAGCGAGAAGGAGAGAGAGAAGCGGGGCTCAACCGAAGGGGACTTCTGTTGACCTGAAGCAGGGCTTGAACTCACAAACTGTAAGATCATGACCTGAGCTGAAGTCAGATGCTTAACTGACTGAGCCAACCAGGCACCCTCAACGAGGAAGTTTTAATATAAAAATTATTATGGGGCACCTGGGTGGCTCAGTTGCTTAAGCATCCGACTCTTGATCTCAACTCAGGTCTTGATCTCAGGGTTGTGAGTTCAAGCCCCGTGTTGGGCTCCACACTGGCATGAAGCCTACTTAAAAAAAAATTATTGTAACACGGAATTGGAGAAACAAGATCTTTGAACTAGTGAGAAGCAAAGAAAACTAAAGTATACTAAGATATCAGATCTAAGGAGAATATATTATGCTCCTATGGCTGTGCCAGGGGAGGCTACCAGCCTGTGGGCTGCTGACCACTGGGCACTGCAGGACCTGGGTGCTGCAGCAGGAGCCTGGCCCTGGACAGGTAGACACTTGCTCTGCAGGAACTGAGCCCCAGAGAAGCCACTCAGGCTGTGGGAGCCAGCTACTGGCAAAGCCACACACACACACACACACACACACACACACACACACACACACGCGCGCGCGCGCGCACACACACTGCATAATGCCAAGTGAGGATTCCAGAACCAGGAAGGGAAGCTCTCGCCTTTTGCAGTGTCTTTCTAGTATGTGGTGGGCACATCCTAAGGTGTCCCCCAGTGATCCACGCCTCTGTATAATCCCCTTTCCTTGCTTGAGTGGACGAGATCTGTAGCTTGCTTGTAACCAATAGAATATGCAAGGATGATGGGATGTCTGTCCTAGAAATGCATTTCACTATGAAAGACCCCATCTTAGCAGACTGGAGAAAGTCTCTTGCAGCCTTGAAGAAGCAAACAGGTGTGTTGTGAACTGCCCATGGAGAGGGTCTCATGGCAAGGAAATGCAGGTGACCTCTAGGATCTAAGGACAACATCCGTCTAACAGCCAGTAAGAAGCTGGGGCCCTCAAGTCTACAGGTGGAAGGAGACGAATTCTTCCAGCAATTGGAAATGAGCCTGGTGACAGCTTCCTCTCCAGTGCAGCTTCCAAATGGTCATGTAGGCCAGACAACACCTTGACCGCAGCCTTGTGAGACTCTGGACGAAGGACCCAGCTAAACTGTGCCTGGGCTCCTGATCCACAGAAATTGTGAGATGAGAAATGTGTGTGCTGTTTTAAGCTTCTAAATTTATGCTAATTGGTTAAGCAGCGCAGAAAACTAATAGTGCCCTCTACAGATGAGGCTTAACATTGTGCCACCTGGTAAAGGAAAAATATTTAAGGGACTTACTCATTTTCTCAGAGCAGAGAAAAAAATCATGGACTTGGAACTGAGAGACAATAAATTGACAAATGTTACATTCCATTCCTGTGGCCGCTCAGCTTCCACATGCACCCTTCCACACACACTGCAAATTCCTGAAAAGAACTCTGTTTCTACCTATTAAGATACAGCTGTCTTACAAGTTCTCGTTCTTTCCATAAAATGAGACTCACATTCCCAACAGTTACTGTAACCATTGCTATCTGTATTGCTCCTCAAATCCAGCCACAGTCCTTCTGAATATTCCGTTACCTAAAGTCCAAATTGTAAGGTTAACTTTCAGTAACCTATCTGTAAGATAATAGAAGGAGAGAGAAGAACATGGTTAGCATATACAAATAAACCCATACTTGTAACAGGCAAAGAGAAAATCTATAGTTTTTGTTTCTGTAGTTGGTCACAAGGCTATTGTTGACCTATGGCTTCCTGCTACTGTTGATTCCATATTTCTCTTGTCCACAGCCAGAGCCTCAGCGGTTGGGTTACTTTACATGCTAGAGTGACCCAAACCTTCATCGCCAAAGAGACTGAGTCCTTAAAGCAATTTACTGTTGTTTGTATGCTGTGGTTTTCTGTTAACCTTTATTATTAGGTGTGGAAGTACCAAGAGGAACCTCAGAGAATCTTCTTGCCCTCATTGTGTAGAGCACCAACCTGGTTTCCTCTCCACAGCCAGGTCATTTGCTCTAGCCAGTAGAAGAACTCCTTTTTTCAGCCTATTGGTTCAGTGGTCTGAGGAGCTCAGAATAACCAGGTGCAGCCACATCTTCTGATCGCCGGAACCAATGCCAGCTGAGCATCAGCAGAGCCTAAAGTTAGCAGGATGGGAAACAAAAATTCTCCAACTAGGTTATTAGGTACGATAGTAAGAGAAACCAGTCCTACCTCCACTCCCTGATTCCTAGGACCATGTTTTCTGGCTTTGGGAAACTATACCATATGATGGTCTTTGATTCAAAGACTGTATTGCATCTTATCAGACAGAACCTCTTCCTTTCAGGGTTTTGTCCCTCAACTCATGCTGTAATCGAGTCAATAAGCCATTCCAGTTTTCAGTTAAGGCCTGTTGATTCAAGGGGGAGGTGGGTATGAACCCAGTGCTGCACTTCCTTTGCTAGAAGATGCATCCTTGATCAGATGGGGCAGGACAGTGGATAAGACATTCTATGAGTACACAGATGTTGGTGCTGATAGAAGCGTTCACACCCATATCCAGAATATGTGTCTGTTCCAGTGAGGATGAATCTGTCCTCTCCTCGGTGGAAGAGGTCCAGAGAAATCATCTGCCACCAGGTGAGGTGGTTGGTTGATCCTCACTGGGGAGTGGCGCCTTATTAGGGGCTTTGTATTTTTAAGGATTTTTAAAATTGTAAACATATGTAACAAAATTTTTACCATTTTAATTTTTTTTTCTTCTTTTTTTTAAAGTAGGCTCCATGTCCAACCTGGGGCTTAAATTCATGACCCTGAGATCAAGAGTTGCATGTTTTATGGACTGAGCCAGCCAGGCATCCCACTGTCTTAATTATTTCTAAGTGTTACAATTCAGTGGCATCACGTACATTCCCAATGTTGGGCGACCATCATCCCATCCATTTCCAGAACGTTCTTATCTTCCCAAGCAGAAACTGTACCCATTAATAGTAACTCTTCATTACCTCCTTCCTGCAGAGTCTGGTATCCTCTATTTTACTTTCTGTCTCTGTGTGTTGACTACGCTAGGTACCTCATATAAAGAGAATCGTATGATATTTGTCCGTTTGTATGTGGCAGATTTCGCTGTAGCGTAATATTTTCAAGGTTCATCCATGTTGTAAGCAAGTGTCAAAGTTTCATTCCTTTTTATGGCCAAATAAAATTCCATTGTATAGATACACTACATTTTGTTCATCCATTCATCTGTTGATGGACATTTGTGTCGTTTTCACATTTTTGCTATTGCGAGTTGTACTGATTTGAACATTCATATACAAGTTTTTGTTTGAACACCTATATTCTGCTCTTTTGGGTACATACCCAGGGGTGGCCTTGCTGAATCATCTAGTAACTCTGTGTGAGAAACCACTAAACAGTGGTTTCAATGGTGGCTATACCATTTTACATTCCCACCAGCAAGGCATGAGAGTTCCAGTTTTTCCACATTTTCCCCAGCTCTTCATTTCTTTTGTCATTATAGACATCTTGGTGGACATGAAGTAGGATCTCACTGGGGTTTTGATCTGTACTTCCCTGGTGGCTAGTGGTGTTAAGCATCTTTTCCTGTGCTTGTTGCCCATGTTCTGTGTCATCTTTGGAGAAATGTTGATTCAAGTCCTTTGTCCGTTTTTAAATTGGGTGGGTTGTTTGTTGTTGTTATAAGAGGTCTTTACATATTCTGGATAGTAGCCCCTTGTTAGGTAAATCTTTTGCAAATACAGTCTCCCATTCTGTGGGTAGTTTTTTCACTTTCTTGATAATGTCCTTTGCACAGAAGTTTTAATTTTGGTGAAGTCCAATTTATCTGGCTTGTTCCTTTTGCCTTTGGTGTCATATCTTGCCAAATCCAGGATTATGAAGATTTATCCCTTTATTTCCTTCTAAGAATTTTAGGATTTTAGCTCTTCGGTTTATGTCTTTGATCCATTTTGAGTTGTTTTTATAAGATGTGAGGTAAGGGTCCAACTTCATTATTTTATGTGTAGCTTGCCAGTTTCCCCAGCACCATTTGTTGAAAAGACTGTCCTTTTCCTAGTGAATGGTCTTGGCATTGTTTTAAAGAATCATTTGGCCATATATCCAGGTTTTATTTCTGGACTCTGTTCTATTATTTTGCTCCATAAATCTGTCCTATCCCAGTATATGCTTGGTCTCCTATGGGCCATTTCATCTGATGATCGATTGCTGTGGTGCAGGCCTAATCATATGGTTAGGTAGGTCAGACAACACATGGTTCTTCCTGGGAAGCACAGGCCACCTGGCCACCGAGTATCTTATGGTGAGGTGTTTACTTCTGCAAAAGCCCAGAGGCAAGCCAAAAACTGTTTCTCAAAAGGCAAATAGCGATTTGCAGAAGAGGGCATAGACTCGCTCTAAAACTCTAGAGGTCTGTGCTGCGATGCTCTTACTGGTGCCTGCCAGAGGCTGTGTAACAGCATCCTTACCTGCCATGGACACTTTAAGTATCACTGAACCTGTAGGATCATGTGGCCCAAACGGTACTGCAGCTTGTATGACAGCCTGGACTTGCTGCCGTAGGGACTACTCTCACTCTGGTTCCCGCTTGAAATTGGAAACCTTAGGAGTGACCTTAGATGAGTGTTGCAGGAGCAAATTCACTTGTGGTGTATGTTGCCTCGAAAACCCAGAAAGGCCTGCAAGTGTTATGCCTCTTTTTTCATGGTGGGTGGTGTGAGGTACCACGACTTGTCCTTCACCTTGGAGGGGTTAGCTAGACAATGTGCAGACCACCGAAGCTCTAGCAACTTTGCTGGGGTGGCAGGCTGCTGACATTTTCTGGGGATTATCTGCCATCCTGTAGTTTGCACGTCTTCCTGAGGCATCTAAAGTCCTTGCTGCTTCCTCTGCCACAGATCCAACGGGTCTGTGGCCTTTTGAGTTCACACGTCACCTGTGCTACAAGTTTGGTATCTGTTAGGGTCCAATCAGAAGAAAGGACCCAGAAAGTAATGTGAACCAAGAGAAACCACAGTACCGCAGGAACACGCTGTGGAGGCGCCCGCCAGAGCCAAGAAGGCAGGCCTCTTCCTCCTTCAGGATCTCTCCGGCTCCCTCTGCGAACAAGACTTACCATTATGCTAGCCGGCAAAGTAAAAATACTTCAAGGGCCTGGCTCTGTTTTCCCAAAGTAGGCCCTGGAGGGTACACTTGGCACTGAGAACCTCCCGCCGGTAACTGGCATAGTTTACCATTTACATGTTTTTTGGGTTTTTTTAGTGTTTACTTTTGAGAAAGAGACAGTGTGTGCGGGGGAGGGGCAGAGAGAGGGGGACAGAAGATCAGAAGCAGACTCCACACTGACAGCAGAGAGCCCCATGTGGGGCTCAAACTCACGAACTGTGAGATCATGACTTGAGGCAATGTCGGCCGCTCAACCAACTGAGCCACCCAGGTGCCCTGACCATTTGGATAGTGTGGACAGACTTGTATTTAAGACGAGTCCGAACAGGTGGGAAACGTGGTACCACACAGTACTCCTCTCAGTTACACAGGTATGCGTTGAACCTCACCCTCACCCCCACCATGTTCTCTATGTTACAGAGGTACAGGGATGAACAGAGTCTCTTTTCACAGGGAACTTACATTTTGGAGTTAATAGGCTATTTCCAGTGCCCCTTAACTGTTCCTTGGCCTATTTCTTCCTCGCCCTTTGAAGTAAAATAATCTAAAAAATGTCTGCTTTTTATTTTTTATTTTAATATGAAATTTATTGTCAAATTGGTTTCCATGCAACACCCAGTGCTCATCCCAACAGATGCCCTCCTCAATGCCCATCGCCCACTTTCCCCTCCCTCCCCCCATCGACCCTCAGTTTCTTCTCAGTTTTCAAGAGTCTCTTATGATTTGCCTCCTTCCTTCTCTATAACTTTTTTTCCCTCTTCCCCTCCCCCATGGTCTTCTGTTAAGTTTCTCAGGATCCACATAAGAGTGAAAACATATGGTATCTGTCTTTCTCTGTATGACTTATTTCACTTAGCATAACACTCTCCAGTTCCATCCACGTTGCTACAAAAGGCCAGATTTCATTCTTTCTCATTGCCAAGTAGTATGCCATTGTATATATAAACCACATCTTCTTTATCCATTCGTCAGTTGATGGACATTTGGGCTCTTTCCATAATTTGGCTATTGTTGAAAGTGCTGCTATAAACATTGGGGTACAGGTGTCCCTATGCATCAGCACTCCTGTATCCCTTGGGTAAATTCCTAGCAGTGCTATTGCTGGGTCATAGGGTAGATCTATTTTTAATTTTTTTTGAGGAGCCTCTGCCCTGTTTTCCAGAGCGGCTGCACCTGTTTGCATTCCCACCAACAGTGCAAGAGGGTTCCTGTTTCTCCACATTCTTGCCAGCATCTATAGTCTCCTGATTTGTTCATTTTAGGAGTGTCTGCATTTTAAATTTAAGAGTACCTCATCACTGTGTGATGTGTGTATTTTATATTGTTCTTGGTGTTTCTTTTTACCACACTCCTTGATTTTACTTGTCTCTTTATCTCATTCTGCCTAGAAAACGATGCACTGTTGCTATATCGATCCCCTAAAGCCTTGAACTCTTATCGGCCTCTCAACAAAGATAAATAATGTTCTCTAGGAAATTTAGGTACCCGCTTCTTGGTCCCTAAAAGACAGGCTGACGTCCTTGACTGAAGGGGTTGTCCATTAGGGAAGGTTCGGGGCTTTGCACAGAAAGTGACTCCCTTTGATTTCTTTCCTGGGCAGATCTTGCTCTCACTGCTGTTACCACGCCAGAACCGCCTAAGAAGTGACATTGAAGAAGCACTGGACACGGAGCTCCTCCAGCAGAAGGCAGAACATGGAGCTCTGGATGTCCCGCATCTCTCTAAGTATATTCTCGACACGATGACTTTGCTGTGTGCACCAGTTCGAGATGAAGCAGTGCAGAAACTAGAGAACATTACAGACCCTGTTTGGTTACTGAGGTGTGAAACTTGACTGCCATCCCTTGAAACCTGCCTCAGTCCCTGGGCCAGGAAAGTGGGGTCAGACACCAGATTATAGCCCCTGTCTTGGCTGGCTCTTCCCTACTGAAGACCAGACTAATTCCTCTCTTTTTTCTCTTTGCTCGCCTATTAGCTATTTCCCCGCCCCAAATGGCCTTAGGTTGGTTGGGCCTCCCACATAACATCCTATCATGAAACATTATATAGAGTATGTGTTCAAACATCTTTTCCTCAGGCTTTCACAGTGTGAGGGGACAGGGATGGGAGGTTATTCCTGTATAATAGCTAAAGAAAGCAGGACCCAGACAGTTAAAAAAAGAGAGAGGAGTGAATGGCCTAGAAATGGCTTCAGAAATAGCATCACCTATAATCCCTATTCCCAGAAAGATTCATTAGCATGCTGGTATATTCCCCTTTGCTGAATCTACCTTTTATTTATTATTATTTTTTAAATTTATTTTGAGAGAGAGCACAAGTGAGGGAGGGGGAGAGAGAGAGAGAGAGAGAGAGAATCCCAAGCAGGCTCTGCACTGCCAGCACAGAGCCTGATGCAAGGGCTCGAACCCATGAAGCCATGAGATCATTACCTGAGCCGAAGTCAGATGCTTAACCAACTGAGCCACCCAGGCGTCCCTGACTCTACCTTTTAAAACAGACAACAGAATGATCATGTGGAGAGAGAGCTAGCCTGGAGGCTTCAAGGTCCAGAGACTTACCAGTTCCTCACTCCGCCATTCACTTACTCTGGGCCTTGGGTCGTGAGTCCCCTCATCACAATGTTATCTTCTGTAAACTTAGGAGGTGGGACTAAGTTAGTTTTAGAGCTTCTAACTCTGGAATACAGTGATTTAATGACACTTTCTGTAGGTTCCCCTCTCACTAGATTTCTTTTCGGAGTATATTTTATTTTCTATGTCAGGGGGATCTTCCAGGTCCTGGGCCTGATGAAAATGGACATGGTGAACTACACTATCCAGAGCCTTCAACCCCACCTGCAGGAACATTCCATCCAGCATGAACGGGCTACGTTCCAGGAACTCCTCAATAAGCAGCCAAGTATGTAAATAACTCGAGGGCAGGAGTGGAAAGATATGATCTTGGGTCTGACTGCTATGATGTTAGAGAGTATTTTGCCTCTTGGGAGCAGAAAATTTCTTCCTCAGGTAGCGGGAGGGAGAAGGAAGAGTTGTCTGAGACAGACACCCTCCACCGCTGCTGCCACCAAAGCTCTGATTTGTTGACCAGGAGCATATCTTGAAGAGAACCTTAGTCTTGGAGCTTTAGGGATGCGGATGCTGAACACATTTCCCCACTTCCCCACTCTCTTCCTATCACAGGCCTCCTCAGTCACACCACCAAATGGCTGACCCAAGCAGCGGCAGACCTCACCACACCACTTCCGACTTGCCCTGACACTTCTGACTCCGCCAGTGTGGCCAGCTCCTCTCCGAGCGAGGCAGCCATCAGCCCTGAGCCCCTCAGCCCTACAATGGTGCTGTCCCAGGGTTTCCTGAACCTCCTTCTCTGGGACCCTGAAGATGAAGATTTCCCTGAGGTAGGTCTGTGGAGGGCATCGCCGTGTTTTGTGTTCAGGACCCTCATCTCCTGACAGCCTGTTCTCCCTGCTCCCCCAGACCCTGCTGACGGATAGAACACAGCTGCAGGAGCTCGAGTCCCAGCTGAGCCAGCTAACCATCCTGGCCTCAGTTCTGCTGGTAGCCAGTAGTTTCTCTGGCAGCGTGTTGTTTGGCTCACCCCAGTTTGTGGATAAGCTGAAGCATATAACCAAAGACGTGATGGAGGAGTTTAAGTCCAGGTGAACTGCACAGATTTTTTTAGGGTAGATGGTAATTGTGGTACGAGAACATGGACAGGTCGTGAATGATGCTGACAGTTCTACCACAGACCACAAAGATTGGGACCATCCACAAAGACTGTTGATGTCTTTCCATAATGGTCTTGAGACTTGTGACAGAGAAAAAGAAAGCTTTCTTCCAAAAAGGGTAGTGTGGAGGATAGTTTACTACATAATGATTCATTATCTTGTTTGCTACAAAGCAGTCATTGTCTCGCTGAGTGGATGCCAGTGAGCTGGGCTTAGGTATATCCAGGAGTGTTGATTGAACATCCCCTGTGTGCAGGGGTCACACCAGACGACACAAAGGAATCAGAAGGCCAGGTCTGTCACTGTAATTGGTGATAGTAGGACATGTGACCACAGAAAATGTCCAAGAAAGGGTTAAAATTGTATATACACATACATAAATAAACTCCATAGGGCTAAAGAATTCTGAGTGGATACCAAACTCACGTCCAGAGTTGACTTTGTAGTCTGTCTTGTTTCCTAAGAAGCAGAACATGGTATCAGAGAGAACAGTTGGCTTCTGGAGCATAGTAGTGAAGATGCTGAGCCTACCCACTGGGCCCTGCTGCTACCAGGGACTGGGGTGAGGGCAGGAGGATATCTGGGGGTCTCCCTCCAGTGGGCCCAGCTCCTGGTGTGGGGCTTCCCTGGCTCTGGGCCTATGCCAGGGCCATCCGCTGGGTACCAGCTTACTCTTCTTCATGGTGTAGGCCTGAGGAGGCTATGCAGACTGTGAGTGAACAGGTGTCTCAGGAAATCCATCAAAGCCTCAAGAACATGGGCCTTGCTGCTCTGAGCAGTGAAAACACAGCGTCTCTGATAGGACAGCTCCAGAACATTGCCAAGAAGGAGAACTGTGTCCGCAGTGTCATTGGTGAGTATGCCTGTGGGGATGGTGAGAATGTTCTGGTGAGAGGTAGATCCCATCCCTGGAAGTCAGTTACTAAACCATTTAACAATAAAAAGCATGACCATTGGGCGAGTCACTGTTTAGGCTTTAGTTTTTTCAAAATGCTGGGTTGAGAAGATATTCCTTTTAGTTTAAAGACTGATTCTTGTTCTAAGGAAGATTTGCATCCAGGAATTCATGACTTCTGAGTATGGCATGCTGCCCAACCAACCTGGTTAGGTCATCCCTGGCCTTCTGGGTCGTTTCCTGACTGTAGTCCAAGACATGTGACATCTACCCCCCACGTCCCAGCAATAACAAATTGATGCTGAATTAGCCAGAGGACATTTTCCCATAGTAAGGACTTATCCCTGTTGGAATGGAGGGCATGAACTTGACCTTGCTCTTAACCTCAGCCATCCGAAGGATTGGTCTAAGATCCTCGTGATAAATACTCACTAGGATCTACTGATAGATGCTTAGGTAATCTTTTGAATAGTCTAAAATTTACTAGCCCACTAGTTTGTGATCTTTGCTATGTCCTTGGGAGCCAGAAAGCAGCCCCCTTCCCAAACAAAACAAATTTCCTTATCTCTGGGTGAGTGGGTCGGCTAGTAAATATCTCAGTTAACTTGGAGCTCGAGTGAGTAGAGTTGCAGGGGTAATGTTGCCCCCTGAAAGTTGTTTGCCTTTGCCCTACTCACTGTCGTCTCCTGCTCACAGATCAGCGGATCCATTTGTTTCTCAAATGCTGTTTGGTCCTTGGTGTTCAGCGATCTCTGTTAGATCTCCCTGGAGGCCTTACCGTCATTGAAGCAGAACTGGCAGAATTGGGCCAAAAGTTTGTCAGCCTAACGCACCACAATCAGAAGGTGTTTGGCCCGTACTACACGGAGATCCTAAAAACCCTCATCCCTTCCGCTCAGGCACTGGAAACAGAAATGGAGTCTCTCTGATAGCACCAGCTCAAAGCCCTGGCGCCTTGGACCCAGGAGAGCTCCTTATCACTCTCCTGGGGTGACATCACCACTGACCATCAGAGCAGGAAGCCCTCCTCCCCTCCTGCAGCCAGTACACCCAGGGCTGTAGTGATCAGCATGTAAACACCAGCTGGCCCAAACTCATTCATTAATAAACTTCTGAACCACAAGCAAACCTCCACTCTCCTGTGCTTCAGCTGTGGCTGAGCCCTGTGCTCTGGGCCCCCAACTAGCCGAGATGCCAAAAGACCCCCAGCTTTTCCTCTGCTGGCCAGGGGCTCCCTTCAGCATGCAGAGCTGAGAAGCCAAGACACTCGGGTGCTGGCATTATTTCTCTAAGGGTAAAGCATTTCTCTGAGGGCTCTGAGAATCTGTAGGATTATCCAAAATGTGACTATAACGGCTTCTCTGGAAGTCAGAAATTTTTGTCCAATTCAGCTCAGGATTGGGTGCGGTTGAAATAGGTTACTAGAAACCTCATTTCTAGTACCAGATTCCCCTGAAGATTTCAAATGATGCAACAAGAAATCAAGAAATAGTAAGAGTCTATTGCAGGTCTGCAGCAGGGTGAAACTGAGGCTGCATGCAGATGATATTGGCTGCTAGCAAGCATTCTGTTGAGGCAGGTTTCAGAGTTTGTGGGATTTCTCTCTCTGGAATATCTAGAGTTTATTGTTGATCCTGTTCTCCAGCTGCGTGAATTTCCTGTTCTCTCATCTCTAAGCTTAGACACCCCGTTCTTACGGAGGTGACATGGGCATTTAGAGGTGGTACAGCCTCCATTCTTCCTACTTCCTGTCTGGAACTGTAATGGGCAGGTGCGTTGTGAGCTCCTGTTGGCATCACCAATGAGGGAGGTTCTGGGAAGGGCCTGGGCTTGTCCCCTGGCATCATAGAGCACCACCATTCTCAGGCTGGCTGCACCAGAGCAGCCCTAACCTAGTAGAGCGAAATGAGGAAAATGTTCCATTTAGATTGGCCCTTTTCAAATAATGGAGAAGAGGGGCGCCTGGGTGGCTCAGTCAGTAGAGTGTCCGACTTTGGCTCAGGTCATGATCTCAGGGTCCGTGAGTTCGAGCCCCGCGTCGGGCTCTGTGCTGACAGCTCGGAGCCTGGAGCCTGCTTCAGATTCTGTGTCTCCTTCTCTCTCTAGCCCTCTCCTGTTTGTGCTCTGTCTCTCTCTGTCTTTCAGAAATGAATACATGTTAACAAATATATAAAATAAAGTAAAATAAAATAAAATAATGGAGAAGAGAAAATGAAAATTCACTTATGTGCTCTCCAGGTAATGTGAAGAGAAACAAAGGGTGAGAACGTTTCAGGAACGGAGTGAGCTGCAGACAACACATGGAATCTAGGACCAACAACAGAAGGGGGATTTGCACTCCGTTAACCCAGGGCTTCTTCCTCATTGACTTCC
This sequence comes from Panthera leo, assembly GCF_018350215.1. Lineage (NCBI taxonomy): Eukaryota > Metazoa > Chordata > Mammalia > Carnivora > Felidae > Panthera > Panthera leo. The sequence continues at coordinate 33,537,928 of NC_056683.1, read as the reverse complement.
TTTTTAGAGAGAGAGCCTAGATGGGTGACACAGCTGGGGCAACAGTGCAGCCGTGACCAGAAGCGCTGGAGGGCCTGGATAGACATCCTCAGGATGGGGAAGCCCCGCAAAAGGGTATGTTTAACAAACAGTGAAACTTGCCTAGATGAATTTCTCTGATTTGCAAGGACTAATTTGAATTTCTTAAAAATCCACATTTTGGAAGCCTCATTATCTTAGAGGCAGAAGTGTTCTGAAGGGACACCCGTGAGAAGGTCTGGTCGGTGGGTGCAGACACTAAGCCGACAATAGAACCTTGCTTTATACTTCATAATTAAAATCTGGAATGATCGATTTCTTAGAAATTTTGAGTTGATTTTCCTGTGCTTCCATATAGAGGAGAAAGGGATCCCGACCCAAATAACGAAAGATTCTGTCCTGCCAATGGTTTCAGGGCTTATATACTCAACGTTGTGGAAAAATACACAAAATTTACCATTAGTGCATTTAGTACATTCACAGTATTGTGTAACTATCACCACTATCTAATTTCAGAGCATTTTCATCATCTCAGAAGGAAATCACACTCAAGAAGCTTGCTCTTTTGTTTGTTTGTTTAATATTTTATTTTTGGGGCGCCTAGGTGGCTCATTCGGTTAAGTGTCCAACTTCGTCTCAGGTCATGATCTCGCGGTTCATGAGTTCGAGCCCTGCATCGGGCTCTGTGCTGACAGCTCAGAGCCTGGAGCCTGCTTCGGATTCTGTGTCTCCCTTTCTCTCTGTCCCTCCCCCCACTTGCAATCTCTTCCTCTCAAAAATAAATAAACATTAAAAAAATTAAAAGAGATTTTATTTTTAAGTAATTTCTCCACCCAACATGGGGCTCAAACTCACAACCCAGAGATCAAGAGTTGCATGCTCCATGGACTGAGCCAGCCAGGCACCCAGAGTTCGCACTGTCTCTTCTCCCCTCCCCCTAGCCACTGGCATCCACTATTCTGCTTGTTTCAATGAATTTTTTGCCTCTAGATAAATGGAATCAGAATATGAGGTCTTTTGTGACTGGCTTCTTTCACTTAATAGAAGGTTTAAATTGTATCATGTCGTGGCATGTATCAGTACTTCATTCCTTTTTATGACTAATATTCCATGATATGTATATACTACAATTTATTTATCCACTCATCACTTGATGGACATTTGGTTGGTTTTCACCTTTTGGCTTTTGTGAATAGTGCTCCTGTGAATATTTGTGTTTGGTGTAAGTTTTTGTTGGAACACTTCTTTCTTTCCTTTTTTTTTTTTTTTTTGTTTATTTTTGAAGGAGAGGGCGAGACAGAGACAGGGACAGAGACACAGCATGAATGGGGAGAGGGGCAGAGAGAAAGGGAGACACAGAATTTGAAGCAGGCTCCAGGTTCTGAGCTGTCAGCACAGAGCCCGACGCGGGGCTCAAACTCACAAACCGCGAGATCATGACCTGAGCTGAAGTCAGATGCTTAACCAACTGAGCCACCAGGCTCCCCTGGGACACTTATTTTCAATGCTTTAGAGTATATTATATCCAGAAGTGGAATTGGTGGGTCAGGCAGTAATTCTGTGTTTATTGAGAAACTACTAAAATGTTTTCTACAGTAGTTTCTGCATCATGTTTACCTTCCCAGCAGCAGTGTGTGAGGGTTCTAGTGTCTCCACATTTCCACTAACAGTAATTTTTTTCTTTTAATTACAGAAATCTTGGTGGGTGTGAAGTGAAATCTTACTGTGTTTTGATTCACATTTCCCTGATAACTAGTGATGTTGAGCATCTTTTTCATGTGTTTCTTGGGCACTTGTAGATCTTCTCTGGGAAAGTGTTTATTTTAGTCCTTTGCCCATTTGTGAATTAGGTTGTTTGCTGTTGAGTGTAAGAGTTCTTACATATTTTGGATACTAGATCAAATCAGATCTGATGTGTCAGATATGACTTGAAAATATTTTTTACCATTCTGTGGGTTGTCTTTTTCTTGATAATGTCCTTTGATGCACAAAAGTTTTAATTTTGATGAAGTGTAACTTATCAGGCTTTCTTTTTATGGATTGTGCTTTGGCCATCAAATCTAGGAACTCTTTGCTTAGCCCTAGATCCCAAAGATTTTCTCCTGTGTTTTTTGCTAAAAGTTTTGTGTTTTACATTTAAGTCTATGACCCATTTAGAGTTAATTTTGTATAAGGTGTGAGACTTAGGTTGAGGAACTTTTTTTTTTCTTGCCTATGGATGTCCAGTTGCTCCAGTATCATTTGTTGAAAAGGCTGTCTTTCCTCTGGTGAACTGTTTTTGCACCTAATAAGTTGGGCATATTTGCCTGTGTCTCTTTCTGGGTTTCTATTCTATTCCACTGATCTATGTGTCTTTCTTCCACACAACACAGTATCGATTACTCTAGCTATATAATAAGTCTTGAAATTGGGTAGACTGATTCTTCCCACTTTATTCTTCTTTTTCAAAGTTAAAAAATTTTTTTAATGATTTTATTTGGGGGGGGGAGAGACAGAGAGAGAGGGAGACATAGAATCTGAAGCAGGCTCTAGGCTGTCCACACACAGCCTGATGCAAGGCTCGAACCCATGAACATAAGATCATAACCTGAGCTGAAGTCAGACGCTTAACCAACTGAGCCACCCAGGGGCCCCTCAAAGTTTTTTGTTTTTTTTTTTTATTAAGATATTCTAGTTTCTTTGTATTTTTGTAGACTAATCTTGTCTATATCTACAAAAAAAAACTTGCTGGAATTTTGATAGATATTATGTTTAAACCTGTGTATCAATTTTGGGAGGATTGATACCTTTACTAAGTTGAATGTTCCAGTCCATGAATATGGTATATCCCTCCAGTTATTCTTTCATCAGGACTGTGTAGTTGTTTTTTTTTTTTTTTTTAAGTTTCATTTTTTAGTAATATCTATACCCAACCTAGGCCTCGAATTCACAACCCTGAGATCAAGAGTCACACGCTCTTCTGACTGAGCCATCCAGGTGCCCTAGGACTGTGTAGTTTTTATATAAGTCCTGAACATGTTAGATTTACACCTAAGAATTTTTTTTTGAGTGATTTAACCGGTGTTTTACTTTTAATTGTGTCCACATGTGCATTTCTAGAAATAGAATTAACTTTTTCACATTTATTTTGTATCCTGTGATCTTGCTAAACTTGCTTATTAATTTTCTTGTAGATTCCTTGGAATTTTCTATGTGGATAATCATGTATTCTGCAAACAGGGCCAGTTTTATTTCTTTTCTAACATAAATGCCTATTATTTCCTTTACTTGCCTTATTGCACTGGTTTGAACTCCTAGAATTTTAAGACTGGTAATAGTGAAATCCTTTCCTTGTTCCTAGTTTTAAGGGGAAAACATTCAGTTTTTCACTATTAAATATAATGTTGGTTGTAGGTTTTTGTAAATGTTCTTAATCAAGTTGAAGAAGTCCCTGTCTGTTTTAAGTACCACAAATTTAGTGCCTTGAGACAAGCCAAATTTATTATCTACAGTTCTGGATGTAAGAAGTCCACAGTGGGTCTTATGGGCTAAAATTAAGGTGTAGGCAGAGCTGCATGAGGCTCTAGGGAAGAATTAGTTTCCTATGACTGCTGTAAAAAATTACCACAAACTGAGTGGCTTAACAAAACCAGAAATATACTCTCTCAGTTCTGAAAGTCAGAAATCAGTCAGTTTGGGCTGAAATCAAAGAGCGGGCAAGGCTGTACTCCTTCTGGAGACTCTAGGGAGAATCTGTTCCTTGCCTCTTCCAACATCTAGTGGCTGCTGGCATTCCTTGACTTGTGGCTGCATTACTCAAATCTCTGCCTCCCTGGTCACATGGAGGTTACATGGTCCTCTTCTGTGTGTATCTAAGCTCCCTTTTCCTCTCTCTCTCTCTCTCTTTAGTTTATTTTTTAATTTTATTTTTTATTTTTTAAAATTTACATCCAAATTAGTTAGCATATAGTGCAACACTGATTTCAGGAGTAGATTCCTTAGTGCCCCTTACCCACTTAGCCCATGCCCCCTGCCACAACCCCTCCAGTAACTCTCAGTTTGTTCTCCATCTTTATGAGTCTCTTCTGTTTTGTTCCCCTCCCTGTTTTTATATTATTTTTGTTTCCCTTCCCTTATGTTCATCTGTTTTGTCTCTTAAAGTCCTCATATGAGTGAAGTCATATGATTTTTGTCTTTCTCTGACTAATTTCACTTAGCAAAATACCCTCCAGTTCCATCCACGTAATTGCAAATGGCAAGATTTCATTCTTTTTGATTGCTGAGTAATAATCCATTGTGTGTGTGTGTGTGTGTGTGTGTGTGTGTGTGTGTGTGTGTGTGTGTATACATACACACCCCACATCTTCTTTATCCATTCATCCATCGATGGACATTTGGGCTCTTTCCATACTTTGGCTACTATTGATAGTGCTGCTATAAACATGGGGGTGCATGTGTCCCTTCGAAACAGCACACCTGTATCCTGTGGATAAAAATACCTAGTAGTGCAATTGCTGGGTCATAGGGTAGTTCTATTTTTAGTTTTTTGAGGAACCTCCATACTGTCTTCCAGAGTGTCTGTACCAGCTTGCATTCCCACCTTTTCCTCTCTTTTATAAGGATACTTGTGATTGGATTTAGGGCCCATAATCCAGGGTAATCTCCCCATCTCAAGATTCTTGATTTAATCAGATGTGTGAATTATCTTTTGCCATGTAAGTAACATATTCACAGGTTATGTGGATTAAGATGTGGACATCTTTAGGGAACTAGTGTTCACCCTCTATTTCCATTTTTTTCTGAGAGTTTTTAAACATGAATGGGATTTGAATTTTGTCAGTTTTTTTTTTTCCTGCATCAATAGATACTATGGGATTTCTTTCTTTCGATTGTTAATATATTGGATTACATTGACTGATCTTCAAATATTGACCAGCCTCCTGTCCTTGGAATTAATTTCAATTGGTCATGGTGTATAATTCTTTTTCTACATATCTGAATTGTATTTGCTAATATTTTGTTATTGATTTTTTGTGCCTATATTCATGAGGGATATTAGTTCATAGTGGTTTTTTTGTTTTTGTTTTTGTCTTCTTGTACTTTGGTTTTGGAATCAGAGTAATACTAGTTCATAGAATGAATTAGGAAGTGTTCCTCCTCTTCTGTTTTCTGGAACAAATTGTGTAGTATTGGTGTTAATTCCTCTTTAAACATTTGGTAGAGGGGCGCCTGGGTGGCTCAGTCGGTTAAGCGGCTGACTTCGGCTCAGGTCATGATCTTGCGGTCCGTGAGTTCGAGCCCTGCGTCGGGCTCTGTGCCGACCGTTCAGAGCCTGGAGCCTGTTTCAGATTCTGTGTCTCCCTCTCTCTGACCCTCCCCTTTCATGCTCTGTCTCTCTCTGTCTCAAAAATAAATAAACGTTAAAAAAAATTAAAAAAAAAAATAAAAAATAAACATTTGGTAGAATTCTCCAGTGAATTCATCTAGTCTTGGAGACTTTTTAAAATTATGGATTCAATATTTATAATGCTATTTGAATTATCTGTTTCACCCTGGGTGAGTTGTGTTTTTTGAGTAATAGGTCTATTTTGTCTAAGTTGCCAAAGTTATATGTGTAGGGTTGTGCATAGTATTCTTTTTTTTATCCTTTTGATGTCTACAGGGTCTGTAGTGATAGCCGTTGTTTCATTCCTGATATTGGTAATCTCGGTCTTCCTTTTTTGTCAGTTTGGCTACAGGTTTGTCAATTTTATTGGTTATTTCGTAAAACAAGCTCTGTTTCATTGATACTTTCCCAATTTCTGCATTCATTTTCATTGATTTCTGTTTTTATCTTGATTCTTTCTTTCCTTCTCCTTGCTTTGGCTTTATTTTGCTCTTCTTTTTTGAGGCTCTTGAAGGTAGTTAGAATATTGATTTAAGACTTGTCCTCTTTTCCAGCATATGCATTTAGTGCTGTGAATTTTCCTCTTGGCACTACTTTACCTTGTCCTACAAATTTTGATATGATGTATTTTAATTCTTATTCAGTTTAGTGTGTATTTTGATTTCCCTTGAGACTTTCTCTTTGACTCATGGGTTACTTAGAAGTGTATTTATTCCAAGTGTTCAGAGGATTTCCTGTTATCTTCATGTTACTGATTTTTACTTTGATTCTGTTGTGATTCAAGAACACACTGTATATGATTTTAACTCTTTCAAATTTGTTGAGGTTTGTTTTATGGCCCAGGATTGGTTTTTCTTGGTATATGTTCCATGCACACTTGAAAAGAATATGTATTCTGTTGTTGTTGGCCAGATTGTTCTATAAATGTCAATGAGATCCTGTTGGTTGATGGTGGTGTTGAGTTCTAATCTATCCTTAATGATTTTCTCTCTATTCATTCTGTAAGTTGATAGTCTCCAGCTGAATTAAAGTCTCCAACTATATTTATTATATTAGGTTTCTCAGGCTGCCATACAAAACACCACAGACTGGGTGGTTTAAACAGCAAAAATTCATTTCTCACATATTTGGAGGCTGGAAAGTCCCAGATCAAGGACTAACAAGGTCAGTTTCTGGTGAGGACTCTCTTCCTGGCTTATAGATGGCTACCATCTTGCTATGTATACCTCACATGGCCTTTCCTCTGCACCTGTGTCTGGAGAGATCTCTCCTTCCCTCCCTCTGCTTATAAGGCTAGCAATCCAATTGATTTAGGACCTCAGCCTTATAAGCTCATTTAACTTTAATCACCTCCTAAAAGCCCTGTCTCCAAATACAGTCACACTGGGGTGTTAGGGCTTCAACATAGGAATTTGGGAGGGACACACTTCAGTCCATAGCATTTGTGGATTTGTCTCTTTCCCTTTTCAATTCAGTCAGTTTTTGCTGCATATATTTTGCAATTCTGTTGTTTGGCATATACACATTGATTGATGTGTCTTTTTGCTGCACTGACCCTTTATTATTATATAATGCCCCCTCTTTCTTGTAATTGTCTTTGCTCTGAAGTCTACTTTATGAGATACTAATGTAGCCACTCCTGCTCTCCTTTGATTGATGTTTACACTGTATATCTTTTTCTATCCTTTTGCGCTCAGTCTGTTTATATTATTTGAGGTGTGTTTCCTTGACAGCGTATAGTTCATGTTTTTAATCTCCTCTGCCAGTCTCTTTTAATTGGTGTTTTTAGACCATTTAATTTAGTGTAATTATGATATGTTAGTGCTTAAGTGTGCCATCTTTTGTTTTCTAGTTATTCTGTTTTCATCTTTTTTCTGTCTCCCTTTGAGTTACTTGAAAAAAAACGTTACACTCCATTTTTATTTTATCCATAGTGTTTTTGAGTTTATCTCTTTGCATAACTTTTTTAGTGTCTTCCCTAGGAATTATATATATGCATAGCTTGCCAGTCTACTGGTGATGTCATCTACCAGTTCGAACAAAGAATAGAAACCTTACCTCCATTTTCATCTATTTACCCTCCCCATTTAAATGATAATTGTTTTGGAGCACCTGGGTGGCTCAGTTGGTTGAGCATATGACTCGATTTTGGCTTGTCATGATCTCAGGGTTGTGGGACTGAGCCCTGCATCAGGCTCTGCACTGGGCATGGAGCCTGCTTAAGATCCTCTCTCCCTCCCTCCCTCTCTCCCTCCCTCTCTCTCTCTCCCTCTCTGTCTCTCTCTCTCTCCTTCTCTCTCCCTCCCCACCCCCCCCTTCCCTCTGCCCCTTCCCCTTAAAAAAAAAAAGATAATTGTTTCAAACATTCCCTTTACAAATATTTAGAAACACATTAGACTGTGTTATGATTTTTGCCTCAACTGTCAAACACATTAGAAAGCTGAAGGGGAGAAGGAAAGTCTATGGAGTTTACCCATATTTTTGTTCAATGTTTGTTCATCCTTTCTGGTGTTCCAAGGCTCCTTCTTATATTATCTCCCCTCTGTTTAGACAACCTTTTTATCACTCCTTGAGGATAGATCTGCAGCTGAGTCCCTTCTTTTCCTTCATCTGAGGATGTCTTGACTTCTCTTCATCCCTAAAGGGGATTTTTGCAGGCTATGGGACCTGGCTCTTTTTTTCTTACAGCACCTGAAAAATATGTTACTTCCTTCTGGTCTCCACTGCTCTACTGAGAAATCCACCATCATTCACATTATGTGTCCCCTGTAGGCAAGGTTCATCTCTTGCTGCTGTCAGAGACTTTTGTCTTTCATTTTCAGAAATTTAATTATGATGTACCTTGGATATGATATGTGATGGATTTCTTTTGGTTCATCTGGTTTGGGGTATGCTCAGCTTCTTGAATCTGTGGGTTTATGTCTCTTGCCAAATTTGGGAAGTTTTCAGCCATTATTTCCTCGAATACTTTTCCAACCCTTTCCCCTCTCCTTCTGGGACTCTGCTGACACAAATGTTTGATCTTACGTTAGGATTCCTAGGTCCCTGAGACTCTATTCATTTTCCTTCCAGTCTGGATTCTGCCTCTTTCCCATCCATCCTGCTGTCGAGTCCATCCATGGAGATTTTGATTTTGGTTATTTTATTTTTCGGGAGCAGCTTCGTTACTGCCAGGCGTTGGTGGGTTTCCACTAGGCCTCCTTCGATACCACCCCAGTGGGAGTTGGGGGGCACCGTGTTTGCCTGGTGAGGGGGGAGGTCTAAGTCCCCTTGGCCTTTGCTGGCCGCTACTGTTTTTCTGCAGTGGCAGAATGGAGCAGAGCTGTGTCTTACCAGTTTTCTGTCTTACCAGGCTGCCTCCGTTCTGGTCCTTTGGCTACAGAGAGCAGACTTTGGTCTGGGCTTTGTCTGTGCCGGTGCTGTTTCTGCCAGGGGTTTTATTTGCTCTTAGCAAGAATAGGGAAAAGTAGGTCTACTTGATCTTCCTGGAAGCAGAAGTTCCAGTTTATTTTGGGAGCTGTTAAGTTTTGTCCTTCATTATGTGTGATGCAAACATTATTTTCAGTTGCTTTTTTTTTTTTTTAAATGGTGCATTTGGCTTTGCAAGAATGTTTGACTTTTATGTAGTTGAATATATTAATCTTTTAAAAAATGGATTCAGAGTTTTGTAGCATGCTTGGGAAGAGCTTTCTCAAACCAAGATTATGAAAATAAAAGTCTCCCCATTTTCTTCTAGTTTTGTTGGAATTTATTTTTTCTACGTTTAAATATGTGAGCCATCTGGAATTTATTTTGGTGTGAGTAGGAATCGGAATTTCCCTGTGCTGTCTCCGCCACCCCCTTGGTTACCCAGTTGTCCCAGGCCCATTACTGGGTGATGAATATTTTGTGGTGTTGGGGAAATTCTTTTATTTGATAAAAATTTGTTTAAAACTGTGTTGTTCCTGATAGCGGAATCCTGAAGGAAGCAGTCACAGAGTTGTAGCGGCAATGGCCACTTTAAACTCTGTACTTCATGGGTGTCGGTGGGTGACAAGCAGTGCTGTGTGAGCCACACAGTTTGAGTTGCAGGACATCCGGAAAGGTGTGCTTGTCCCTGTGTGCTGGGAGGCAGGTGAGCCCTGGTACCCTGTAGTTGTAGGAAGCCAGAGGTGGCCAGGGCGGAGAGGGCATTTTGAGCTGCTCTGGAAAGGGCTCCAGCTTGCCAAGCTCTGCCTCCCCAGGAGCCTGCCCACTGCCTAAAGGGTTAGCCACCGTGGCCACAGGAGTAACGCGCCAGCTGCCTGGGTTCCTGACCGCAGAGAATCGGGGGTGGGGGTGGGGGTGGGGTGGGGGGTGGCTGGTGAGGATGCCGTAAAATGTCATGGGGGAGAAGGGAGTGCACGAAGAGGGTCTACCTCGTTCAGCAGCAGACAGTAATGCTGGACTCCTGACAGCTCCCTGCCCCCAGAGCACGTCCTAGAGGGAGTCATGGGGACGGGGACGGGGATGGCCAGGCAGGATGGGGCAGGCAGATTCACTCCTGGTGAGTGTGTTCCATCCTTCCATTTGTGAAGCTGCCCCAACCGGCTCCTCCTCCTGGTCTTTCCCTCCTCATTTGGCCAGGCCGCAGCCCTGCCTGTGGCTCAGAAGGGCAGGCTCAGGTGCCCGACAGGAATGTCTCCCCGCCCATCCGGCTACCGAGGCGTGATCAGCGCTGCAGCGCTGGGGTCATGCAGCCTAAGAGTCCCATACGTAAGGCTTCCAAGTGATGCCAAAAGGGATTATGACAGTGGCACTATGTCCCGACACCCTGTTCCAGAGCAACAGTGATACTAATTATGGCCTTTCTCTCCTGGCTGTAAGGTTTTTTTCTGTCTAGGAAAGAGTGCCAGAGCCACAGAGCACAGGGGTGTGAGGATGAACCTCCTAGCTGGTAAGTGAGGCTCTCCACAACTGGACCTCAGTCTGCTTCCCAAAGTCAATGTGATCTGGCCTAAAAAGCTCTAATTGGAAGAAGCTGGGATTTGGTCCCTCCTCTATTAGCTGGCTAGCTAGGAAAAGCATTTCCCTGTTCTGGGGTCTTGTTTGCTTCATAAATACAATTGGGTGTTGGATTAAATCAGCGATTGTCTATTTAATTTTTTATTTATTTCATGTTTGTTTATTCTTGAGAGAGCGTGCGCGAGTCGGGGAGGGACAGAGAGAGGGAGACACAGAATCTGAAGCAGGCTCCAGGCTCTGAGCTGTCAGTACAGAGCCCCACTCTGGGCTCAAACTCACAAAGCGTGAGTTCATGACCTGAGCCGAAGTCGGATGCTTAACCGACTGATCCACTCCGGCATCCCTGTGATTGTCTTTTTTTTTTTTTTTTTTAATTTTTTTTTTTTCAACGTTTTTTATTTATTTTTGGGACAGAGAGAGACAGAGCATGAACGGGGGAGGGTCAGAGAGAGGGAGACACAGAATCGGAAACAGGCTCCAGGCTCCGAGCCATCAGCCCAGAGCCTGACGCGGGGCTCGAACTCACGGACCGCGAGATCGTGACCTGGCTGAAGTCGGACGCTTAACCGACTGCGCCACCCAGGCGCCCCCTTTTTTTTTTTTTTTTTTTTAAATTTTTTTTTTTTTTTGTGATCGTCTCTTTTAAAGCCTTTTGACAAATGGAGTATTTCACAGAAACTCTTTGCTAGGCGGCTTGGGTGCAAGCAGGCGTGGGACCAGGGGCTCTGAGGACGCCTAAAGCTACTGGACTAGATGGTCCTGAGGTCCTCTCCAGCTGGCCCTGGGAAGTACTGTCATCTTTCTGAGCCTCGGTTGCTTCAGAAAGGTGTGAGGGCTAACGAGATGGGTGCCTAGAAAGCTGCTAGCGGGGTCTGGAATATAGATGCTGTCAGCGAAGAGGTTATTAGTGCAGTGTGTGCCTTTCTAAACCCTCCCCTTTAAATACCAACCCAGGTGCTGGCCCCTCCTTCCCTGTCCCCATCCCCCCGCCCCCAGCTCTGAAAGCAGTCCTCCTTTCGGACGCTCAAGGGACCATCCAGTGTGGCTCGGGCTGGTAGCTAGTTTTTGTCTAAAACTAAGTTCCTTGAGGGAGACACGTCTGGTCCAGGGCTCAGAATCCTCCAACATGGTCCTGTACAGACATTCAATAAACGCTTGTGGGTTGACAGGCCCAGACAAGGACGCCGGAGCTGTGGCGATAACCAGAATGCGGCCCCTGCTTCAGAGGAGCTGTTCTAAGGAGGGAAGGTGAGTCACTGAGGCCTGGCAGCTCAACAGGGCCAACTACAACGGGTGATCCTTGGCAGCCTCCCGCTGAGGCACGCTAGCCAGAGCGGAGTCCCCGCACCCACACGGTGGGATGCTTGACCCCCCCCCCCCCCCCCCCCCAGAGCCGGCAGACGGCCTGTGCTGCCCTGCCAGAAAACAATCAAGAAGATTTCCAGTTCAAAAACTCCCCAAAAGTAAGGCTGGTTTCATGTTGCTTCTCCTTTATTAATTCAGTCTGTTCTAAGTTGTACAGTTATGAAAATAACAAAACCAAAGCTGGAAGCCCAGGGATATTTACACTCTCTCTCATGTAGTGAGGTCAGTCTATGTTGTTGCACAGATCGGTTATGTTTGGTACCACAAGATGCTCGTAATTCGGACAAAATCAGATTAACAATTATATGTACAGTAAAATAAAAGGGGAATTCATTCAAGTATCAAAATACAGAGACAAAGATTAAATAACATTTTTATTACAATTCAGTCCCATTGCCACACCATTAGCAACAACACTTTTGTGAACTGCATCTGACAGTCATTCTGCAGGTCTGGGCATTTCGGAAACAGACCGAGGTCAGACTAGCTTTCTAATGTAACGACTGCAACTATGTTTGCTGCCTGCTCAGCCAGAAGCTTCTCAGGGACTCCCTCTAGAATCCGGTGCTACAGACCAGAGAGGGATGTGGAGCATTTGCAAATACAGAGCCTGTCAGGGGTCCTACTGCTCAGAGCAGCCAGCCGGCGAGAGAGAAAGAAGCAAGCAGAGAACCTGAGGCCGGTGCCAGGTACTGACTCCGTTTCCAGTCCTGCCTGAAAGGGCTCCTGCACAGCTCAGAAAACGCAGCGAGACTCAGAGAAGTGCAGAAGCAGGGGCTTTTCCGCTTGAAGCCTGTCCTTAAAGTTACACTATCCCTTCCTAGGGAAGGAAGAGTACCTGCCCCACAGGAAAAGTAAGAAGGAAAGAAAGATCCAGTCCCTACCCTTCTTGACTATTCAGAAAGAAACCGATCTCAGAACGAAACCCAGCGCCCGAGCGGACTAGCCAAGGCTTTCCAACATGACAACACCCTGAATAAATAAGGATATAGCAGCTTCAAGGGGAGGAAACACCTATAGAGGATTTAAAAACAAAAAGCTTGAGCAGCTCATCGTAGTGTCTACACAGTTTTCTTTTGGGGCCTCCCGCACGGGAGGCGCACTGGGGGAGGCCAGGCCGTCCACGGGTGGAGGCGAGGGTGCCGGCACTAGCACGGCCCTTGGGTTTCCTCCGTCAGAGGCTCGAGGCCGGCAGGGGCGGGCGGGACATGCATGGCGGCCGCCGATGGGAAGCTCACGGGCCTCGGAAGAAGTGGGAAGTGAAGCCAAGCGTCCGGGTGTTGAGGTCCTTGTTTAGTACCGGAAAGTGGGGTGTTACCCGCCTCTGCTCCAGAGAGGAGGGGACTGGCGGGGCCTGCGGTGGCAGGCAGAGAGCAAGTCAGCAGGAGGACGGGGCCGGGCTTTCCGTTTCTGGCCAACCGCAGGGGTTGTGAGTGTGCCCAAGAGCACTCTCCCTGCACAGAACCAGCAGAGAATTTCAATTCACAACCTTCACTGGGAAAGAAGTGCCACCTAACCTGGAATGTTGGTCCCGGGAGCGGCCTGCACCGCGCCAGCAGAGCGTGAGGTCTGCTGAATCACCGGCGGGAGAAAAGGCTCCTCTCCGCTCCCTACTCTGGAAGGTACTGGGCAAGCAGCTGACCTGGCCCTGCCTCAGCCTCACAGCAACCGCCCTGTCCCCCCCACCCCCCTCCCCATTCCCTTCACCACTTGAGGAGCACAGAGCGAGATTCCAAATTAAAAAGCAAAGCAAGCCAGCAGGAGGGCTTAAGTGGCAGTGCTGCACCAGGACCCCAGCCTGCCCTGAAGGCCACGCTGGGGGAGAATCAAGTTGACTGTCACCCAAGAAGGCTAAATATAGCCTTCTCCACACTTAGAGCCAGGGATGAATCCAGCAGCTGAAATACAACAGTCGAACCAATAATTCAGAGAATCAAAGTGAGTCCTAATCACACAGACCCAATTAGACAAATCACAAATTGGCAGGCAGCAGTCTTAGCTGACCTACCCATTAATGCCCAAAACAAAGCTGCTTCTTCTCTCCAACTGAACTCAGGCAGTCTGAGGTCGCCAGAGAGCGTGTGGGCCGGCGCTCTGACCACCGCCAGGTCAGAGGCTGGGGAGCGGCCCAGAGCTCCGGGCGCTGGCTCAGACTTCGTGGCACCAGGGGCTGCTCGCTCAGCTCCGTCTGGCCCCTGGGCCTTCACATTTGGAACCCCAGAAACGGACTGGAAGTCTTTCCTTTTGCCGGGTACCCCTAAGGCTGTGTTTTCACTGCTGAGGCTGTGTCCGGCTCTAGACGGGACAAGAAGTCGTGCAGTTCATAAGGAATGGCAACTAGCTTGGCTGGGTTTGAAAAGTGGACTCTAACAGACCTACTCAGTTTTGCCCACTTGTGCCTGCTTTCAATTCACCCATGGGCCATTGCCTTCTCTTCACCCTACCGGACCACACCAAGGTCCCGTCCCGAGGACAGAAGCCTGCACAGACTGGCCTTTTAGCCAATCTCAGGTCCCCTGTCCTCTGATCTGATGGCCATTTCTCTAAAGATTGGCAGTTTAACCTAGAGGTTTGAGCCAAGTCTTAAAAATTCATTTTATAGAAAATTTTTTTCTATTAAAAAACATCTTCTGGACAAGTCACTTCTTGACTCTCTGGAGTTCCAGTCTCATCTGCTTGAGGCCTGGAGTGCAGCTCGCTCTGTGAGACCTGGTGGTGGCAGGTCCAGGCCGAGCAGCCCCGAGGAGCTGCTACAGGCAGAGGCTGGGCCTGGGTCCTCAAAGCGCAGGTGACACGGCGGTGGCGGTGGCGGGAGCCTGTGCTCCCCACGTCTGTGTTTCCGCGGCACAGTTGGCTCCTTCGGTGGCTCAGCTTGGCAGAAGCAAACACAACGGGGGGAGGAGAGGGTTAACCAAAGGGGCCTGCACAAGGTGGAGGAAACTGAAAGGAAACATGGAAGCAGAGCAGAAGGTCCCTCACAGCCTCCCCTGGGCGCCCTCGTGGCTGTTCCGAGCGCCCGTGGCCCACGGCCGTCTCCGGCTCAGCACGTCTGCTCAGGAAGGCACAAGCACAGGCAGGCCGGCACAGGCACCCACCCCGGTTTATCGACTTGGGCTTCAGCTCTAAAATAATCGCTGTCGCCTCCTGGCTTCTCTACCGGACTATCCTACGTTTGCACTGCTTCCTCCCGGAACTGCTGCCTTCCCGTCTCCTGCCATCTGAGCTGATCTGCCCTCACCGGACAAGGCGGGGCTTCTTCAAAGCCTCGGCTCCAGGATCCCAGCCGCTGCTGCTGAACAGACCGCACAGCCTACCCCCTCGGAGGAGTCGAGAGGCTGCGGGTGGCCGAACGGGGAAGGACCAGGTGACGGCTGACTAGCTCTGACCCCCACACTGTGGAGAAGTGTCAGCCCCTGGATGACAATGGGAGCGGCTCGGTCCAGGCCCCTGTCCTTGAGCGGCTCTGTTCTGTGAGGGAAGAAGGTGCACCGTGTGTGCAGGGCACAGGCCTCCCTCTTGCCGGGTCCTACAGAAAGGCCTTCCTCCTCGGTGAGCTAGACTCCAGGGCCGGCCTTGTGACTCACTGGTGAAGACACGAGGGGCCGACCACATATATGCCATCCCGTTCCTCGGAGCGGAAGACTCATCGGGACCCAGAGACCTGCCGAGGGAAGCTGGCCCGCGGGTGTTCAGATGCTCAGAGCTCCATGCTGTGGAGTCAGGCATGTGCCCGAGGACCTTGGCCCTCACAGAACGCAGTCTGACAATAGTCAAGACACATCGCCGAGCTCAGGCTCTCGCTGGAGGGAGACCAGCACCTTACGGCAGAGGAGAGAGGGACAGGGCCACAGGCCAGCCGTGAGCAGAGTGCGAGGGGATTCTGGCACCAGGTGGTCACAGTGGTTGGTTGTGTCAGGAAAGGTGCAAAAGGACAGTTCACTCCCGGCAGCGGCTCCCGGCTGTGGTTCAGCACGGAAGACAGGAGAGGAGGGCGGATGGAGCGCCCGGCCTAGTCAGAGGGTGCTGTCTGGACTCTGCTCGAAGACTGCCCGCCCCTCAGGATTCACAGTGCCTGCCCGCTGAGGCTTCCTGGGTGCCACAGGGCCCCCTGAGCCCTCCTGGTGCCCACCTCAAAGGCAACTCACCCCCTCCCCCACCGAGCTGTCCTCGCCCAAGGGGGGACTTCACAGTGTCCGGTGGTGTTGGGTACGAGCTGTGAGTGTGCAGTGTCTAGAGCTGCCGCCCGGGAGGAGAGCAGAGCCCACCGGGGGTGGGCAGCCGGAAGGAGAGCTGAGAAGAGCAGAGGTCGGATGGCAAGGCACAGTGAGACTAGTGGAGACAGGGGGTGGGCGGTTAGAAGATAGTGGTCTCATACTTGGTGCTGAGGCTCCGCTTAGAGTCTGGTTTAGGGTCCACAACCCAGGAGACACTGGCATGGGACTGGGCATCTGGGTCCGTGTCGGGCGGTTCCAGCTGCCAAGGAAGAAAGGCGAGGGGTCAGATGGGGCGCTGTACCTGGCCGGGGGGCAACAGGGCCCAGCTGTCCTTCCTACCCGCCCGGGCCACGCTGGCGTCGTGCCAGCATGAGGGACACGAGGGGCAGCCCCTGTTCTCCTTGAAGAGCAAGCTCCCTGGGGCTAGGGTGGCAGAAGCGGCACCCTCCCTGGAGCATCATGGGAGGGCCACCTCCAGGCCTCTTCAGAGACTTCTCCCATGGCTTTCTCAGAGCTGCTCAGGTAAAGGAGCCTTGCCTGACCTGAGCGTGGTGCTCGAAGCCCCAAATCTGTTGAGGGTGACAGGAAGGGGGGCGAGGGGCTGGGAAATTCCAAGCCTCAGGCGGGACCAGAGAGCGCACCCTGGGCAAGACCACAATGGGCGCCCCATTGGAGCGCCCCTCTGGAGAGAGGACACACAGAGAAACAGAGAGCTAAAGCACAGACAGGGATGGCGGGGAGGGGGGGGGAGCTCAGGAAAGAATGTCACGCAGGCAGAGAGGGGGAGGCCACTAGTGTCTCAGAGAGCTCACGGTCACTTCGGGGAGACTGACACACAGACAGCAGGAGCTGTAAAGACCTTGACTCCAGGACTAACAGACGGCAGCGGTAGGTAAGAAGGACGATGGGTGGTGCAGGTGTGACAGTAACAACAGCGACTATCGGGGGGCAGCGGCACCTGGGGCGCAGAGCAAAGCAGACACAGACACAGGGTGACGTTACTGGGGGCTCGCTGCGGGCCACGCTCTCTGCAGCCCCACGCCGGCCACCGGCTGGGCCCTGGTGGTGCCTGGCAAGGGAGGGGACAGAAGCCCGTGTGGGGGGGGGGGGGGGACAGCTGTCCACCTCCCGTGAGAGGAAATAACGGTGCTTCCCCAAGGGGCCAGCCGGCCGGCCGCAGCGTGAGAAGACCCTCCTGGAGCCCCCTCCACCCAAGCCCTCGAATCCCGGGGAGAGGGGGTTCTTGGCGGCCGCGGTCCACGTACTGCTGACTTCCTCACGCCGACCCGAGGCTTAGGCACCGGTTTGGAAGACTTTGTTTCAACCGTCTCGGCAGCGGAGGCCCCCATCGGCCTGGACTTTTGGGCCTGCAGGGCCAGCTGGTAGGCCACTTCGAACGCCTGCCCCAGCGTCAGGATGATCTCGTAGGTCAGATTCTGGGAGGAGACAGAGCGTGACTTTAGCACACGAGACTGAAGAGCCACCTCATCCGTTTGCTCGAACCCCTGCCCTGGCCTCACAGCCCTGAGCATAGGTGACCCCTGAACAGGTTAGGGTTCGGCCAATTCAGAACACCGGGCTTGAAAACACAAATCTGTCCCAAAGTGACTGATAACGCTGGGGAACAATCTGAGCATCACACACGTCTTGTTTCCTCAAGCAGGACTTTGTAAACACTAGGGGACCAAGCCCGCACCCAGCTGGCCTGCCAGTCAGGCCCAGCGGCGCCGTCTCCACCCAGCGTCTCAGCTTTCCCCGGAGACCCCGGGGCCTGCCACCTCACCACCTGTCTGTGCCGCTCCGCACCCTCCTTGCACCCTGTCCCTCCATCCGGGTGTCTCTCTTTTCATCTCTCTGCCTTCTTTTCCCCTGGCAAATGGGCCGCCGGGGGCGGCCAACTTTAGGTCCTTCTCAAGGTAGGGTCCTGCTGTGACACCTATGTATGCCTTAACCACTTAATATGAACAAAGCGGTGCCGGTGTTTTTATTAGGTTCCTATCTTTTCTAGTGTGTCACTGATAAAGTTTCTGAGTGTTGTGTCCCCAGTTCGATCCTCCCCAAACCCTGGTGTTTACTGTGTGACTTTATGTAGCATGTTGATTGTTAGAAGCACATATGTTGTGTTACGGCAGAAATGACTGGATGTGGAAAATGTGAGCTACAGGGGAAGTGCCAGGAACTACGAGTATGGGGTAGATGAGCTCGCTTAACCTTCAACACAACCCCACGAAGCCGGTCACATTATAGCCCCTTTTGGGATGAGGAGCCGGGGAGAGGGAACTTCTAAGACTGCACAGCCAGCAAGCGGCAGAGCCCCGAGTCTCATGCCAGGCCAGGAGCAAGCACTGAGGTCCCGGGGCTGAGGATGCCTAGCCGTCTGTGTTCCAGAAGCCACAGAGACTTGCGAACCAGCTGCTCTCCCCAAGGACGGCAGGGATCTGGACAGAAGACGGGGGATGAGGAGAGGGCCGGGGGCCTTGTCTCCGGGCAGAGGGAGTCCCTGCTGCATCGCTGTCCCTGGGCACAAGAGCCCAGCCTGGGCATGAATCTGGGAGAAGGAAGCCTACGGCCATGTCAGGAGGGCACTGCTGCCCCCAAGAGGGAGACAGAGGACGTTTCAGGGAGACTGCTGATAGAGGATAGGGTGGTGGGTTGACAAAGAGCCTGGGGGAGACCTTGGCTGACCTAAGAAACACCTGGGGAGAAGTGGGAAAAGCCTGGTCACTGGAACCCTGGATGCGCCTCTCATTCTGTGTGCTTCAGTCTCCTCACTGTATAAAAGGGACTGGACTGGATGGCTCCCGGGGCCTCATTCGGAACCAAAACATTTCCTAAGTGTCACCCATGCACCAGGACAGCACTGCACTGAGGCCATCTGGATGCAGGCCCCCTCCGGCCGTGCCCAGGGGTGGGACTCCACCCACCACATCCACCGTGCTGAAAACATGGCAATAGTGGTGGCTGGTCTGCAGGTCCTTGGTGATGTAGGCAAAGGTACAGAGGTCCTCTGGGTCCTGGGCCGCACAGGAAATGTTCCGGATCTCATGCTCCGCGATGACGTTCTGCCGGGGGAAAGCAGGGTCTGGAATTCTCCCGCCCCCTGAGGCACACCTCAGCCCCTTTATGTCACCCACCTTTCTCTGTCCCTGCCCGGGGTGTAGCCGAATATGCCACTACTTCTCTCTCCGATTTGTTTGGTGGGGGTGGGGACAGTGTCTAACCTCACCTGACTTAGGTTTAGAGGTTTCCACCTGTGATCACAGTAACCGAGGGAGTAAAATGTTCACATCTGACCACCAGCTCTCCAGCCCAGGGCAGGGGCAAGGCGGGGAGGGTTTCAGGAGGGTGGGGTTCCAAGTGCGGGGTGTCGGGGGAGCCCTTTGCTCATGAAGAGAATCACACCGTGAAGGGCCCGTGAACAGGTAAGAGGCCCACAGGACCCATGCTGAGGAAGACAATAGTCGCCTGTCACGAGGGCAGGGTCCTGGGATCAGGATGTGTGGCAGCCGAGTGGCAAGCATCTGGGCGAGGTGGTAGCAATGAAGAGAAATAAACAGGGCTGGGGACACCCTAGGTATGACGCCCAGCTTGTGGGGGGGTGAGGCATGGGGGGGGGGGGTCCCCTCCCGCCAATAGTGTTTGTGAGAAGCACACCTTGTTGGAGGCATCGATGAACTTGACACCTTTGTACGTGATGGACAAAATGATGGTGGGGATCTTCTTCATGTGTTCGGTGGATTTCTATGCGAAACAAGGAGTTGTCCTGTGAATGTCCCTTCTCAAGGCCAAGCCCCTTGGATCCCGCAGGCCCCGGCCTCCCCCTGTACACAGCGTGGGAGGGCCCAGGTGGCTGCAAATTGATGCCTCCTATCCCAGCCGGCCCCCTCCCACCCCCCCGCCCCGGACAACCTACCCGCATCTTGGCACAGGCGTCTTGGGTGGATTCTGTCCCTCGAAGATCTTTGATCAACATGGAGCCCAGATACTGAAGGAGCAGGCAGTAACTGGGCTTAGGAAGTCCTGTGTTATCATGCAGGGCGACCCAACCAATTTGGGACCAGAGCCAAAGGGTTTCCTCTCCCAACTCCCTTCCCCCATCCTAGCTGGGAGGCCCCCCTTCTCCCTAGGTGCTGGGGGCGTCTGAGATGTACAGAACAGCACTGGAGCCCTGGTCCCAGCCAGGAGAGATGGGCAGCAGGGGCAACTCACATTAGCTTCATAACCGCAGGACTCGAAGATGAGTTTCTCCGGCTGGTGCTGCCAACTCTGCACAGGGGCATAGGGGGCGGCCAGGCTGGGGGGTCGAAGGGTCAGCTTGGCCTCGCGGTGCTCTTCCTGTAGAACACGCAGGGTCACAGGTCTGCTTGCCCACTCCAGAGGAACTCATGGGCTCTCTGAGAGCTCCAGCCCACCCAAGGGCAAAGAAGCCAGCCACACGGGGTTCAAGAGCAGGTGGGGAGGGCAGGGGACAGACAAGCCATGCAGAGGCACTGTGGCGAAGGTGAGGCCCATCCCCACCAGAGATGCAGGACCTAAGCCACCTGAGAGCAGGCTCAGTCAGGAAGGCTCTGAGGTGGAGACGGGAAATGACTAAAACCAGAGAGGAGAAAACAAGCACAAAGCATAAAGGATGGGGAGCAGGAGCCAGGTCCCTGGGAGCCTCACATCCAAGTCAGGGATCACCCCACGTGATTCTGGGGTGGGCAAGTATCCAGTGCTAGGGAGACCTTCTGTAGTGTTCCCTGAGGTGGAAGCTGGGGTGGGGGAGAGGGTAGGAGGCCACTGAAATCCAGGTGCTAGGTGACGGGGTCCTTCTACCAGGGCACTGGTAGAAGTGGGGAGGCGGGAAGAAATTTAGGAAACATTTACGACCTCCATTCCCAGCACTGTGCAGAAGTCTCCTCATATGGAGTAACTAAAACTTTTGGACAACATGCTTTTCCAATCTCGTCAAAGTCATGGCTGTGCTGGTGAAAGGTGAAGGAAATCCGCAGGTGCTGGAGAGGAGAAGTATGAGCAAGAGAAAAAAAGCAGGGACGCCCGGGTGGCTCAGGCAGTTAAGTATCCGACTCTGGATTTTGGCTCAGGTCATGATCTCACTGTTCATGAGATCGAGCCCAATGTTGGGCTCTGTGTGACAGCACGGAGCCTGCTTGGGATTCTCCCTCTCTCCCTCTCTCTCTGCCCCTCCCTGCTGTGTTCTCTCTCTCTCTCTCTCTCTCCCTCCCTCCATAAAACCTTTAAAAAAAAGGGAGAGAGGAAAAAGCAGTGAATTTCAAGTTCACCTTAGCGGTGGGGGGTGGCGGGTGAGAGGGGATGAGGGACACCTGTCAATCTTGTGACCAGCAGGCCAAGGTGGGGGATAAGAGACAAAGCCTGGAATCTGTGTAAGGCAGGAAGCCGGACAGGTGGGGCCTGAATACATCTGGGAGCCCTGAACGCAATGCCCTGTCAGACGCGAGCAAGGAGTGCAGGATGGGGCCAACCTAGGGCAAGGGCTTCAGGGCGGCCTAGGGCCCAGCAGCGGCTGGTGGGTCTGTGAGAGTAGATGGCACAGCCACACGTGTCTCCCAGCTGCGCCCGACACTGGGCTGCAGAAATGTAGCAGGAAGAACAGGGTCTGACCCAGGCTGCAGTTCTGCTGGGCAGGCAGGGTGCAGGGTGTGGAGATGAGGAGGGGAGAAAGCAGTTCTGGGGTACAGGCAGGACAAGCAAGAGGGGGCCAAGAAGCAGCCAAGAGGCGGAGAAACAGGGCCGGTAGCCTGAGGGGCTGGAAGGGAGAGGCTGTAGTCAAAGAGGAGACAGTGGATCTGAACTTCTGAGGCCACATTAGATACAGGAAAGGCCCTTGCAGTGACAGCTGACCACAGCCAGGTGGTCACAGCCGAGGAGTCTCGGGGCTGGACGTCAGACACAGGCTGGGTGGGGCTGAGGGGGAGGAGGCGGGGTCCTCCTCCTGCTGCTGACGCGGGGATACAGGGGCAGTGGAGGGGTCTGGGGACCCCCGTTCACAGCTCCCCTCCTGCCCCACCTGGATTCTGAAGCGCTCCGCTCGAGAAGGTGCCGCAGGGTCATGAAGACTGTCATGCCGCCTCCTGCCCGTGTCCCCAGGAGGCAGCAGCAGGTCAGCGGAGCGGCCAGTGCAGGAGTCATTCTGGCTCAGCGGGGATGATGTCTGGGAGAGCAAGTCCTGGCACTGCAGCGGAGAGAAACCCAGGTAAACCTTGGAACCTATCAGATCAGTCCCTAGACTGGAGGTGTCAGCCAGTCCTGGGGCTGGTTAGGGCCCCACATGGGCAGGTGTACCCGTCAGAACGGGCATTAAGCTAAGGACCAACACCAAGCAGGCACCAAACAGATGGCACGCCGGGCCAGGAGCCGGTGGGGAACCTCGCCTCTGGGCCCAGCCCAGGTACAGTCAAACCAACCAAATTCTTCCCGGAGTCAAGAAGCCCTGGTGACAAGCAGGGCGGGCAAGCAGCCACCGGGGGCACCCCCAGTTCACTTGCACCCTCCTTGGCCTGAAGCCACACGGGGAAAGGGATGGTTACAGGGCTGGGAAGCCACTTTGATACTCAGCAAAGATGGAATCATCGGTCACAATTCACTGAAGATCTCTGGGGCCCGTGGCCAAATCCAAAGCTCTTTTTGAGAAAATACACAGCGCTGCCAGTCAGCACCCTGAGCCCCTGTCTCCTCAGGTCTTCACGACTGAATGTCAGCTGTGCATTGCTCCTCAGGCCGGTCTCCTGTGTAACGCCCACGCCATGAGGCTGCCGTCCATGGGCTGAGGCTCGGAGGGCCCTGCTCGGGGCCCAGTGCTCGTCAGGGGCTCAGTCTCACAGGTCTGGGAACAGAGCCTGTCCCAGACCTCAGCGTGGGCCCTCAGAGTCTAACCTGCAGTCAGGGATTATCTGGCTTCAGCACAAAGCATCCATGAGGATTTTAAAACCACAAGTTCTCAGGACACCTGGGTGGCTCTTGGTTTTGGCTCAGGTCATGATCCTAGGGACATGGGATCGAGCTCTTTGTCAGGCACTGCTCTGAGTGTGGAGCCTGCTTGAGATTCTCTCTCTCGGCCCCTCTCCTGCTTGTGCTCACGTGGGCGTGCCCGCGAGCTTTTTCTTTCAGAATAAACAAACATTTAAAAATAAATAAAATCAGGGGCGCCTGGGTGGCTCAGTCGGTTAAGTATCTGACTTCAGCTCAGGTCATGATCTCACTGTTCGTGAGTTCAAGCTGTTCATCGGGCTCTGTGCTGACAGCTCAGAGCTTGGAGCCTGCTTCAGATTCTGTGTCTCCCTCTCTCTCTGTCCTCCTGCTTGTGCGCACGCTCTCTTTCTCTCTCTCTCTCAAAATAAGTAAACATTAAAAACAATTTATTAAAAAAATAAATAAAACCACAGGTTCTCTAGCCCACCCCAAGTGCAGGGATTTTCCTTCCAAAGACTTGGGGAGGGCACAGGTCCCACTGTGGATTTCAAGTCTTGTTTCAGGTTCACGTCAGACTGCTGGAAAGGGGGCTCCTCCTGCCCCCTGCCTGCCCCACTGGCTCTGTCACCAGCAGCTGCTGGGATTTCGATATTTGCTGTGCTACTTTTTCTAACATTTTACTTTCTACATATATTTAAACAGAATCCTTTATTATAGGCCCTGTCAAGCTTCTGATGTAGATGGGAGGCATGTAATTGATAAATGACCAGCCCAACAACTCCTGCTCTGTGCTCCTTGGGCCCAGGGGCAGAACTGGTCCAACAACAAGAGGGGAAGGATCGTTCACTCCCCTACTATAGAGATCAGAGTGTCTCTAAAGAATCTCTCAAGAATTCTCTTTAATTCCTAGCAATATGAAGAACACCCACCGATCCCTTTCCACCCCTCCCCAACTCACTCTCAGCTGGGAAAACCGCGGGGGCTTCTGGGGTGGCTCCTCATAGGGCCTGTCTGCGAGGGAGGCGATGATGCGCTTGCGATGGCCGAGCAGGTGGACTTTCAGGACCTGGGCAGGGGTGAGAGGAGGGGTCAGGCCACACCTACGCCTGTAGCTCTCCTCCCAGCCCCAGGCCGTACCCTCGTGGGTCAGGTCTGGCCTGAGCAGAGGCTACACTCACGTTGACAAGCTCCAGTTCCCAGAGGTTTTTCACAGTGTCAATGGAACTGTAGCCACTTGACAGGAAGGAATGGACGTAGTCCTGCAGACCGAGGGAGTCCAGCCAGGAGGGCACTGATGGGGGGCTGTTGCCGTCATAGCCCAGAGCTTTCACCTGTGGGGCAAGAAGGGGCAGTAGGACTGACATCTCAGCACTCATGGGACAAAAGTCCAGAGGACCAGAGTCTCCTCCCTTCACACAGCCCTTTGTACCACTGCTCTGGTCCCGGCTCCCCCATCTGGGGTCACCGGAGCATTCCAGGGTTGGGGAAGACGGCCCTAGTGGATACAGCTCGATGGGAGAAAGGTTTGCAGAGGGGTTCCCACTGAGCTATGACAAGGTCACAGACTTGGTGGGACAACATGGTATGTTCCTGTGAAGTAGGCACTGGCCCCACTGCTGGGACTTGTTCATGCTTCCCCAGCTCTGGGTACCCTGGACTTAGCACCACCATAGTCGAGGGGGAGAGGCTTGGGCCTACCAGCCCCTGGCTCCCCCAGGGAAAAACTGCCTCCCCTGCTGCCCTGAGCACCCCTCTGCCTTTCCTGGGGAGGGGCTGACGTCAGGGGTCGGTGCAGGCTGGCCTGGTCTCCGGTGAGTCAGGAAAGACCCCAAGAGGCTCCAGGTGACAGGCCAAACCTGTGGGTACCAGCTCCTGTGCTGGGCAGGGGTCTGGAGCCTCCCTCCAGAGCCTGTACCGGGTCCCCAACTGTCCTTAGTCTTGCTGAGTCTCCAGGCCCCGGGACTTGGCAAGAAAGTAAACAGGCCTCTGTGCTGCCCGCTGTGTCCCTCGAGATGAGAGACAGACAGCCTGTGGCGATCTGCGTGCCCTGGAGCCAAGCTCCTTCCCTATTCTGGGTCCAGGTGGCGTCGGGGACAGGGCCCTGTCTCGGCACAGGCCGAGGCCACCGAGCTGTCAGCGGTCACCTTGGGCAGGGACCGTGCCGCCTGGAGCAGCTTCCGCCGGTGCTGTGGGTCACTGATGCCAATCTCCCGCAGGTCTTGCTCTTCCATCACGTTAGGCCCCTGGAAGCAGAAGAGGTTCACGTGAGCGTCCTCGTGAACGGGTGGCTGACGGCAGCCTTGCGTGGCCCCTCCTCTAGCACGAGCGCTGAGAGGGACGGAGACCCCGAGCTCCCCAGGGAGGCCGGGCCAGGCAGCAAGAGTCTTGTGTAGGCAGGAGTCCGAGGTGCACAGCACACAAGTCTGCCCAGACGGCCCACTCCCGCCCGAGCGGCCCCCCGGCGGGCTGGGCAGCGCCGGGGCTCCGAATGTGCACAGGGCAGTGACGCGGGCCACAGCCGAACCCGGGGCAGGGTCCGGCATGTCAGGCCCAGGCACAGCCCTGGCCCCACTCTGTGTCCACGCGCTTCTCGGGGGCGGGTTCCACAACCATCCGAGGTGAAGGGCGGGTGGACCAGCCCAAGCTTCCTCACAGACATGCTTTCCTAACTCGAAGGCTGCGACAGCCACGTCAGGTGGTCAGCCAAGGAACCAGCCTCAACCCAGGGAGGAGAGGAGTCTCAAAGCGGAGAGATGTCAGAGAAAGTCTTCTGGCCCTGGGAGCTGGGGGGGTGCCAGAGTTGGGCCATGAACCTGACCCCTGACGGGGAGGAGAGGGAGGTCTGGCACTCACTGTGCACGTGCCTGCTAGATGACAGGCCCCAGAGCTTGTGACCCGGACACACCAGTTCACACTCACGCCCCTGTGCGGTGGATCCTTTTCATCCTCGTGTTAAGGATGCAGAAAAGGAGGCAGGGAGGTCAGGAACTTGCCGAGGCCACACATCTGGCGGTGGGGCTAAGACCTGGCTGCTCCCTGTCCCCAACCTCTATGATGAGGCTTTATGCCTCACAGTAGCGTCATCAGGTAAGTCTTTTCAGATTATGATCCACGAAAACTCGTGCATTCTGCCCCACCTTCAGCCACAGCACCCCGCCCCCCCCCAACACAGAGGCAACTGGTACCACTTTTCTGGATGTCCCTCTGAGGCCAGTTTCCTTCTCTCACAAACGGAATTCTTGTACATCTTGTTCAACACCTTACTCTTACTACTTAATATACAGGCATACCTCAGAGATCTCATGTGTTTGGTTGCAGACCACAGCAATAAAGTGAGTAAAGTGAATGTTTTGGTTTCTCAGGGCATACCATATGTTTACTATGCTATATCGCCTATTAAGTATACAATGGCATTATGTCTAAAAAAGTACATACCTTAATTACAAAGAACTGCTAAAAAAAAAAATGTTAACCATCATCTGAGCTTTCAGTGAGTTACAATCACTGATCACAGATCACCGTAAAATAATAATAAAGAAAAAATTTGGAATATTGCAAGAATTGCCAAAATATGACACAGACACACCAAGTGAGCAAATGCTGTTGGAAACATGGCACTGACAGACTTGATCGACGCAGGGTTACCACAAACCTTCTTCCGTTTGTAAAAAATGCAGGATCTTCCAAGTGCAATAAAGCGGAGCACAATAAAACGAGGTACGTTTTACAGGTATACAGGAGATTGCTTCACATCAGGATATTTAGACCTGCCTCTTTTTTTAAAAGCCGCATGATCATCCAGGTTAGGGACCTATTATAAATTATTTTAACTAGGTCCCTGCTGCACGATGACTATTTCCAATTCCAGCTTTTACAAATAGTACTGCATGAATACCCCCATATGTGCATCATTTCTGGGACAGTTATCAAGAAAGACTGCTTGGTCAAAGGATATGTGTGTCTGGAAGTCTAACACACATTTATATTCCCATCAATGACACGAGTGCTAGATTTGTCACACTGTCGGCAACAATTGCAGAGAAATGGCTTATCACTGCACACTTCCTATTGTAAAAGCATCCCACTCACAGGGGAAGCTTCAGCACCTTTTCAGGTTTTGTCAAGTATTTATTTATTTTTATTTTTTACTTGAGCGAGAGAGAGCACGTGTGCGTGTGTGAGCAGGAGAGAGAGAAAGAGAATCTTAAGCAGGTTCTCTGCTCAGCGCGGAGCCCGAGGTAGGGCTTGATTCCACGACGCTGGGATCATGACCTGAGCTGAAACCAATGGCTGGATGCTCAGCCAGCCGAGCCACCCTAGGCGCTCCTTATCTATCAGGTATTTACATTGTGATTCCTGCCCCACTCCATGTTCTACAGGCTTTAGACTTGGTGACCCATTTAATAAAAGGGACTATCGTTACCCCCACTTTATAGCTCAGGAGACTGAGCCTAGAGAGCATGAACAACTTGCAGGGTCACACATATGTAAGCATGGACCCAGGATTCAGCCCAGCTGTCTTGTCCATACGCTCTGGGGCCACATGTGTGGGGGACATCCATACCTCCTTTTCCAGCAATTATCCCTTTATATCTTTATATATATATATATCTGGAGGTACTGATCTTTTCTGTACTTGATTTGTAGAAATACATTAAAAACTAAGGAAATCAGGGCATCTGAATGGCTCAGTCGGTTAAGCATCCTACCTGGGCTCAGGTCATAATCTCACGGTTCGTGGGTTCAAGCCCTACGTTGGGCTCTGTGCTGACAGTGTGGAGCTTGCTTGGGATTCTCTCTCCCCTCTCTCTCTGCCCCTCTCTGATAAGCGCTTTTTCTCTCTCAAAAATAAATAAAAGTAAGGAAATTAACCTATTATCTGGAAATAGTTAGACATTCGTTTTTTCCAGTTTGTCACTTCTCTTTTGACTTTCATGTTGGCTTTGTTCGTGCAGAAATCTATTGGTCTGTACCTATATCCCGTAGAGCTTCTCTTAGTTCTATCAGGCTGAGAAAGACCTCCCCTCTTCAAGATTTTTAAAAACAATTCTTGCATATTTTCTTCCTGTAATTTTTCATTTTTACCATTAAATCTTTAATCTACAATTTTTTTTAAGTGAAGTTCAAGAGTCAGGATTCAGTTATTTTTTTTCCTAGGCAGCAAGCTGTCCATTTCGTTAATGAACTGTCTTTTCTCTACCAATCTGAAGTGACCTCTGCTGTGTCCTAAATTTGTGTGTTTCTGGGACTCTTTCTGGACTTTCTATTTCTATTTAAGCAACTCAGGCCAGCGCATGCAGACCCTCACCTGGCGGTCTCGCCTTTGTGCCTGAGCCACGGTGCATGTTGGCACAGTAGCCCCCCCGGAGCCCGTGCATGGTGACAAAAACCTTTGCCCCGCAGAGGACCCCTTCCAAGGCTCAAGAGAGCCCGGGGAGAGAGCTCTGAAGCCAGACCGGAAGCTTTCCTGCTCAGGCTGCAGACAGAACACACCCCTTCGCAGGGGCACCAGGGAGGCCTGGGCCTGTAGAAGGCTCCGTGCGACAAGGGTACCACCCTCTCCAGGTCTGAGGCCAGTTCCTGAGTCACCCCAAAGTCAGGAGTCACCACCCTGAGTTCCTGCAGTCCCTCTGGGCCCACATCTACGGTGTGCTGACGGGAAAGGCAGAGAGAGGTGGCCTCTTGCCCAGACTCTGCCTGACGATGAGTCCTCACCTGGTGAGGACACGCACTGGACTGACCGGGGCACCTCGGAGATGACAGCACTGCAGGGAGTTTCTGAAATCCTACCGTATCCCCAGCATTTACTCATAACCCTTCACACGCTTTTAGGGCAACATTAAAGCTGAACTGAAGGCTGACAACAGGGAAAACCGGATCCAGCTGGAGACAGGGCCTTCATTAACCCGTCAAGAGGACTAGGGGGCTGTATGCGGCAGTGAGAAGAAAGAGGCAGAGGTAAACCAAACCAAAGTAAAGGATGTGATGGAAAATCAAAGCAGGTAGTTGCCAGAGCATGTCCAGGGTGCAGGCAGGGTCTCCTCATTTCCTGCACGTGCCACACCTACATCCTCTCGGATTAGTCTGCGTGGTGACTACGAGGTGTTACAAATCCTCAAAGGCAAGAAACATTCTGGAAGTTTCCACACCCTCTTTACTAAAGGGAGGAAGGGACCACTGGCTTTTGGAACCATCTTCACAAGAAAGGCTGTGGGGGAAAAGAGACTTTTTACTTTACCTTCTATCACGTTAATGTTTATACCGAGGGCTGCTATCTTCCAGGCCCTGTTGCGAGCCAGCAATTAGGGAGCTAAGAAAGCAGAACAGCTCATTAGCCTAAGCATTTCTGTTAATAGAGATTTCTTAGATTTTATTTTTTATATGTTTGTTTATTTTCGAGAGAGGGAGAGAGAGAGCGTGCGTGTGAGCAGGGGAGGGGCAGAGAGAGGGAGACAGAGAATTCCAGGCAGACGCCGCACTATCAACACAGAGCCCGATATGGGACTTGAACTCACAAACCGGACCTGAGCCAAAATCAAGAGTTGGATGCTTAACTGACTGAGCCACCCAAGTGCCCCGGTTTTCTTAGGTTTGAAAAAAGTTTCTAATTCTAGGAGAAATCTGAAAAATGTAACTAGTCGACACTCAGCCTGACTGGGTTCAGTCCCTGAGGAAGGCAGGACAGGAGGACAGAGGAGGGACAGAGTACCAGTGCCTCCCCGTCCAGGGCTCTGCTTCAGCCATTCCCTGTCCTGTTCCTCCCTCCTTGCAACCAGCTGGCAGGCGTTGACTACGGCTCCTCACTTTACAGGCCAGGAACCAGGTTTCACGGCCAGTGGCGGTGCCAGGATCCCACCTTCTTGGCCACATCCTGCTCTCTACACATCCAGGGAAGAGGGCAGCAAGAAGCGGTCGTCAGGGTCACTATGCACAGTAAGTGCACGTTCTGCTGGTCTTTGTGGGGGAGGTGACATGAAGAGATGCCAGTGAACCCGAGTCCTGACCACGTCCTGGCACTGTGCGGGGACTTTGCCTTCATCGCTTGAAAAAAACCGCCCAAAAACCTTTGAGATAGGAACTGCCCACATTGCACAAAGAAACTGAGGCTCAGAGAGCAGGAGTGACATATGCGAGGTCACAGAGCTTGTGAGCTGCAGAAGGACAGTTAAACGTCCCTCTGACGAACTCCAAAGTCACGCTCCAGTCTCCTTCTACTTGTTTAGGGAGGTGGGCTCTGTTGAAGACAAAGCAAAGCGTGGAAGGTACCTACCAGCAGCAGCAGGGAAGCCGTCCCAGGGCTGGGGACGCTCGGGCTCTGGAACTAGGGTCCCTGCATAGAACTTCCCTCCCGCCTCCCTGCCCTCCACCTCCAGGGCCGGGGCAGTGCTTCCACCTGTATAGAATCCCAACTCTTAGCGCTGCGTGGGCCCCTAGAAGTGGGTGAGGGGAAGGGGAAGGCCTGCCGAGGCCTCACAGTGAAGGAGAAGCAGGGTCAGGATGTGGCCCAGGCCTCTGCGTACACAGCCCAAGCCCTGGGCCCAGGAACAGGCTGACTCAGGGAGAGGCCGGCCCATCAGAGCTCAGCTGGGGCAAGCGTGCCCCTGGACTGACTTGCACAATCATACACCATCATTCCTGGGTGTCCTTCCCTGAGAAGGCACAAACGAGAAGTGGCGGTACTTTCACTCTCCTTCAGCTCAATCTATTTGAAAGGCCTCTCCTTCCTACCAGTATCTGTCACTGGGCTCACCAATGGGCGCAGAAGATGGCACTTTCAACAGGGGCGCGTCGGTGCTAAGCGGGGTCTCCAAGGCCCAGATCCTGCGCGTAGCTCAGTGGATGTGTGGACAGAGGGGAAGACAGGGGCCATGGGAAGGGAAGGAGCACGGACAGCAGGAACTGCCTCTGGGAGTCGTGGGGAGAGTCCTGGCGGAGGTGGAGGAAAGGGCTGTTGCAGGGCCCCAGTCCTTTCTCTCTAGCTTTCTCTGGCCCTCCAGGGGTCTCTGAATATCTTCAGAGTCTTCCTGACCATATGACTTCAGGAGAAGGAAAGATCCTTTTGCATCCTGAGAGGTATCACACTTGTCAATATTTTGCTGGAATTTTCTTTAACTGTCGGGCATGTCTTCATTCAACAAATAGTGGAAAAGACCTAAGAAGGGAACATTTGGAGTGTGGCACATTGGAGTGGACGCTTCTCAGCCAAAGGGAAAAACACTGAGCTGCTGGCTGAGGGTCCTGAGGCTGTTACGGGCCAGAGGTGCCTGTCTCACTCACGGCTTTGCCACCACCTGCATCTAGGGCAATGCCTGGCATGTTGTCCGCGCATAATAAAAATCTGTTGAATGACTAAGGATACTTTGGAGGCAACAACACGGATATAAAAAGAAGAGGCTGAACAGCCAAAACCAGTGCTGCTGACTCCGTGATTGTGGTCTTTTGGAGTCCTCTGCGAGGGAAGAGGATGAGGTCTGGGGAGAGGTGGGGACGTGCTGGGGTGGGGAAGGGGAGCCCCAGGGACGTATGAGCTGGGGGGGAGCAATGGCGGGGTCCAGAGGGAGTTTCACAGGGAGGTGGGAAGAGGGCAGAGAAGTGGGTCAAGAGCTCCCCAACTGAGGGAACAGCACAGGTACAGGCAGCTGTGACAAAAGCCACCCTGCCTGGGAGCAGAGAGAAGTTCCAGGAGATGGAAGTGGGAAGGTGGGCCTGGGCTGGAGGGCTGTGCCAGGGAGTTAGCTGGTCCTGCTCAGGGCAGAGGGAAGCTATCCTTTTCGTCACAAGGAAGCTGAGGTTCAGCAAAGGACTGACTTGCCTGAGGTCACATAGCCCTGTCCCTGCCATATTCAGGTTACAGAGCTGCCTCTTTCCCAGCTCAGAGAAGAACCAAAGCGGAGAGAGGGCAGTCATTTGAACTTCACCCTATTTGAACACCCTTCCTGACTTGTTTCCAGGCATACAGGGCTCAGCATGCCCCTGGCAAAGGGTCTGAGGATGCAGAGGTGCTAGCCCGGCTTACTGGAGGGGGGCCTGGGAAGCTGATGCCAGACCTGAGGATCAACGATTTACGGAAGCCCCAGCCCACGCCTGTCATGAAGGCACGGCATGGTGCTCTGCCCCCCTCCTGAGGCACAGGGTAGCACTCAGGGCAAGAAAGGGGGTCTGCCACCAGCAAGCCCCGACAGGTGGGAGGTGAGGCTCTAGCCTAGGCCCATCGCTGAGACGCAAGCCCAAGGGATGTTTCAGTCCCTCCTCAAGGCAGACAAGCCCTCAGCACGGAGGCGCTGGGCGGACCCCTGGCACCCGTTCTGGTCACTGTTTTGCTGGGGCCCTGATTCCGTGGCAGACCGTGAGGTCAGCCGGGCTCTCCGGGGGCTGCCATACCCGCTCCCCCTCCTGTCAGCTGGGGATCCAGGACCCAGCAGTTCGAGCAGTTTAAGTCCCTGAAGCGCGAACACTGCAAATTCTCCACCACGCTCAAACTCAGCCCTTGCCCTCTCAGGAGGGCAGGGCCCACAGGCAGCCTGGGGGGGAAGCCCAGACTGGTGTAGCGCGGCGAGCAACAAAGCCCTGCGCCTCCTACTCACTTTCTGCCCCCCTCCCAAAGATCCTTCCCGCTCCCCCCTGCCAGGCCCCTCGGGCCTCAGACTGCTTGGGTCTGCTCGCCCCCTCTCGCTCCTGGTCCACCTGTGCAGGTACCCGTGTGCTTACTTAGTACAACCCCAGCCTCAGAAGGCAGGCCTGGCTCAGACCAGGGCCCTGTGTTCGGCAACCTGCGCCCCAGGTGACCGTGCCCGGAACGGCTCCATCGCCGTGGCCGGTACGTGTCCTGGGAACCGCCAAAGCCTGCCTGCGGCAGAGAAGCCAAAGTGCCCAGTGGCGGGTTAAATCACGGGGCGCCCATGTACTGGAGCGTGTGCAGTCACTGCAGCTGGTCACGAGAGTCCGTTAAATGTCACAGGGAAAGGTGTGCGTGCGACACAGGAGTATGTGAGAAAGCAGGCTTGATGATAGTGCACCTGGGCATCCACCTCTGGGCCCAGTGACGGCCAAACGTCCGCCCCTCTGGGATCCAGCCCCCACTCAAACAAAGGCGGGTACGGTCTGGTGGAAGAGGGTCTCCTGGGCAGAGCGGTGCTGGACTGGCCTCCCAAGAAGGTTTATCATTGCCCCGAAGTGATTTCCAGACTTTCTGCCTGGCCCGCCCCTCAGGCCTCATTTCTGTATTCAGCGTGGCCGCTTTCATCTCAGACATTCACCGTTTCTGGGGCTGAGGGCTTTCCGTGTGCCAGCTACCACATGCAAGGCAGCTGTGGCATAAAGAACCCGTTGGAGTAAGAACTGAGTTCAAATCCCGACTGCGCCGCTCCAGGTTCTTAGAAAGTTAGAACCTTGTAAATAGGATCAAGCCCTCCTGCTTCGCAGGTTAAATAACAAATCCCATGGTGCTGAGCGCTCAGGGACCAGGTGCTCAACGAGTCTCGTGTTTCTCTGTTCGCCTCTGTCTGGCCCGGCCCCGCTGCCTCCCGACTGCCTCACTTCCCAAACGGGCACCTTCCCCCAGCTCCACACCCTCAGCAACAAGAGCGGCTCAGCCCTGACCCACACCCGCTACTCTCCTGGTCACCCCCTGCCCGCCCCCTGCAGCACAGACCTGCCCTCACCTGGAGAGACAGAACTTGAAGGTGACAAATGCAACCAGTTCTACAGAAGATGAGGAAGAAGCACAAATGCTACCAAGTCCCGTTTCTGACGCCAGAGGCCCCTCCGCCCGCCAACTTCAGAAGGGTCCTCAAGGCTGCGGCAACAGCACAAGCGTCCGGGACTCG
The DNA here is from genome assembly GCF_018350215.1 of Panthera leo. Taxonomy (NCBI): domain Eukaryota; kingdom Metazoa; phylum Chordata; class Mammalia; order Carnivora; family Felidae; genus Panthera; species Panthera leo. Next base: position 33,504,224 of record NC_056683.1, on the reverse strand, counting down.
CCTCCCAGTTTCACGGAAACAACACCCCTATGCCCCCTGTCCTCCCGAGCCAGTTCTCAGTGTTCCCATTCTCCCTGTACCAGCACAGCATCCTTCCATCCATCTGCTGCCCGCTGCCCCTGGACACCTGAGCCTTATCTGAAGTCAAGGTGCTTCATTCATCCCCCAAATAAACAGCGTAAGTTACCCAGGCCCAAGTCAGCCTGGGGTCAAAGGGCTCGGTCCCCAGACCACCCAGAGCAAGCTTTATGTCTTCGTGGGTCTGAGGACAAGGCCAATCTGATTCCCACAGAGCACGGTTGCCGCCTGGCCTCCACTGCAGAGAAAATGCCACCTTGCTGCCTTACATTCTTACATTTGTAGTCGGTCTCAGTCGCTGTTACGCATCACCACAGGTAACAGTGTGTCCCCTTCACAGCTTATGCCCCCATGAAGTAGGCAGTCAAGTGAGACGCCATGGGACAGGGGGACATATGGGGGCGCAGAACAACCTGCCCAAAATCTTATGAGGGGACCTGGAGGGAAACCCACATCTCCCAACTCCCTGATTCCCTCTGCAAGTGAGTAGAACCTCAACTTTTCTCTTGAGCCGTTGCCCCCCCAGTTCACGTCTAAGTGTGGCCTCAGCAAGCTGCTCAACTTCACTGAGAACACGAGGCAGGGATACCTACCATCCCCGACCCGTGGTGGTGGCAGCTGCAGGGCCAGAAGGGCTTCAGTGCCAAGAGCTCACTGGGGTCTGATTCCCAGCAGCTTTTTCCAGCCTTCTGGAAGTCGAGTGGCCCCCAACACACAGGGGGCGGATGGAATGGTCTGCCTGGTCCAGACGGGCACCTGCAAGTGATGCCAGGTAGCACTAGCCTAGCTCACTGGCTCCCAGGCCCCTTCTTTGGGGGGACACACTGAGCACGAGGCCCAGACACAGCATGTTCCTGGGCAAGCAGGTGTGGGACTAGAGTGGGAGGTGGGGGCACCACTCTGGGCCTAGGAGACTTGCTTCTAGGACAGCTCAGCCGTGTGCTTGAGAGGCAACCTTGGGCAAATGACTGAGTCCAAGAGTCCTCAGTGTGGTGTCTATGGACCCCAGGAGTCCACGGGTGGGCTTCAGGGATGCCTGGGAACACCTGAACTTTGACACGTGGCGTGTGAGGAGGTCTGTGCCTCTGACAGAGACACATGGACCCCGGGGCCCTGCCCCCTAGGCCTCACTTCCCGCACATGCACACTGCTGGGGGTTGGAATACGTGAACACTCGGATGTTCTGAGGGGCCAGCACAGAACCCCCTGCTGCTGCTCACACTGAGATGTCCGCAGCCAGAAGCTACAGAACAGGAGCTGTTCACCTGCTGCACACATCTTCAAGGGCAGTTAGTTAAGTTCACAGACGTGAAAACAGTTCTCAGTTTCTTCCACTGTAAAGGCGGCCGGAGAAGGACAGAGCACACAAGGAACACAAGTGGGGGCAAACACAGTGGGACTCCAGCTGCTGTCACCCCTACCCCGGAGAACTCCACACCATCTGGCAGAGAGAAAGGAAGAGGGAGAGCAAGAGGGTACGCGGCCTGGAAAGAGGCCCAGAGTGAGCCTGCCTCGTCTCAAGGTAAAAGGGCCCAGCGGAGACAAGGAAGTATCTGGTGGCATGTCAGTCAAGCCCTGGGACCCCGCGAGGAGTTAAGTGACCACAGAACTGAGTCAGTCCAGGAAGCAGGATCCACACTGTCCAAGAGTATTCCTTTTAAAGCCCGGCTCCACTGACCCTCCGAGGCCCCTAGTTGAGGAAGCCTCCCTTTCAGGCCCTGCCTCACTCTGGGGCACAGAGAATTCTAGTAGTTAGAGGGCTATGTGGGGAGAAGAGGGGGCTAGGGCAAGTGGAGAGGAAGTCGAGGCAGGGAGGCATCCAGACAGCAGTGCCAGGGCACCCCTGCCAAGGCCAGAGAGGCCCCTTGAAGCCTGAGAGAAAAGAACGCAGAGGGAGGGAGCTTGGGAAGCCAGGGTAGGAACCCAAGGGCATGGCCCCACTGCGGACAGAAAGCCGGCCTCTGGGGCTAAGGAGTGAGGAGCTAACGCGGGGAGCACACAGGAAGAGAAGCTCCGGGGTCTGGGGGTCAGGCTGGAAACGTCACGGAGGCCAAAAAAGAATGACCTCCTCCCCAAGCCTACGCCTCTCGGCTCTCTCAGGGCTTGCTCCTCTTCACTGGTCATCCCTCCCCAACACACTGGAACAAGGTGGCCTGGTCTCAGAAACAGACAGGAAAACAGTAGGAGCCTATCCGTATGTGGTGGAAGCCTGTGGAGAAATAAATTGATGGGAGGAGCAAGAGGCCTCCGTGACGATGCTGGCCGTAAGAGGTGACGGGCCTGTGGCTCAGTCTGTGTCTAACCCATCCTCCGCTGGCTGCCAGACTCGTCTCCATTTTCCGTTTGTCTGTCATCCAGCACAGCACCCACCACGCGCCCTCTCTACCATGCCCTGCCATCTAAGGTGCACCCCGACGCCAGGGCCTCTCTGCCCGATGAGGGGAACAACCCGATAGCCTCCCATCGCTTGGCTGTCAAGGCCCCTTGCAGTCGAGCCCAGCCCACCCCTCCTGCCCAGCCAGTGGCCTGCCCTTCACTGCACTCCCTACACTGGCCTCCTTACTCACCGCAGATGGCTCAGGCTCCACACTCGCCTTTCCTCTGCCTGTGTCTTTCCAAGCCCACAGCCTCTGCAGACCCTCAGACAGCAAGTGCAACCCAGAAGTTCAAAGTTGGGACAGATCTGGGCTAGCATCCCAGCCCTGCCCCTCACTGGCAGTGTCTCCACCCTCTGGGCCTCACAGCCCCATCTGAGCCCTGACCAGCAGTATGCCCAGGGCTGTGAGCCAGCTCAGCGCGGGCACTGGGTCCATGCCTGGGGAGGCGGGTTCTCCTCCCCTGTGCTCCTGCAGCACCTACACGCCTCACCATAGTACTTAACACTTGGCCGCTTGGTTGTTTTAATTGCTTTATGTGCCTTGTTTTCCCAGCTGGACCATCAAGATCTTTAAGACACCTGCATTATTTGCTTTTCTGATTTTGGATCCATTCGTTGTAGGAAATGCAGAAAATCTCTTATGTTCCAAATAAGAGAATAAAGCCACCCACAACCCTCCTCAGATAACCACTGAAAACGTTCTGGCTTATTCCCTTGTATCTCTTGTGCAGAGATGTTGTCTTTTTTGAAAGTTAAGATCATGTTGCCTATGGATTTTTGTGTCTTGATTCCTTCACTCAACGTCTGCCCACATCAGACATTCTTCAAAAACAGTTTTTTGACACCCACCTAACGCTCCAGCATGTGGAGCACCATCACTGACTCCACTGCCACCTCTGTGAAGGGAGGTCAGGCTCGGTCCCCAGATATGGAGACTTGCACCAGCACGCTTGGAGCTTCAAACTCGCCAATCACCAATTACCTTCCTTCCGTGCTGATTAAATGCATTTCCTCCCTTGTCCTAAGAAAGCCCATTTCCTGTGGACAAGACTTACGGTGAAAAACGGAACTGGCTGTGATGAGCGAGCCAGTGTGGTGGGCTGGCCGGCAGAGGCAGGAGCTAGATTCCTGGGCCCTGTCTCCCAGGGTCTGGTGTCAGCCCGATCAGCCTAGGGAGCACGTGGCAGCCCCCACTGCCCCGGCCCCGGTCCTGACCCTGACCCCTCCAAATCAAAGGCCCTTTCTGCCAGCAGGCAAGAGAGTATGAATAAAGTTCAAGGTGCAGTGCTTATCCAGCTCAGTCATCACATCATAGGAGGAACAACCCAGAACAGGAGGATGTTGGACCTAGACAGGATAAAACGCCAGAGGCCATGACAGAAAGTCTTCAGTTTTCTAAAGGGTTTAAGCGTGTTCTCTGTGGCCCAAAAGACAGAGTCCACAAGGACTCAGACTTTGACTAAGCCTGAGCAATGCAAAGAACAAGTGGCTACTACTTTGTAAGGTGGTGGAATTCCCTGTCGCTGCAAAGTATGATGGCCGAGATTGTCTGGAAAGGAAGGCACAGGTGATTAGACCACATGATGACAAAGTCCCTCCCACCCCAACAGGGAGGAGCTGGACCCTGTCACAGGGAAATTCTACAGCAGTGCCTGGTCTGTGAAACACTCTTAGTGTCCAGATGTTCCTCCTACCTCGAGAGCTTAGCTCTCTGGAAGCTACTCATGCATCTTGTAGAAGTTTCCAGGGCATTTCACAACGAAGAAAAACATTTGCAACCTACTGAAAACCAAACTACACGGAGATATACCATAGCTAACATGATGGAAATTATACCATATGCAACGAAAAGAATGTTTCTCAATAAAAATGCCCTTTCTTGTGTGTTTTTTTCCTTTTTTTCCGGTTGCTAAAACAATTAGCCTTACAGTCCATCTGGCAATTTACATGTAATTACCCAGGATGCTCTGCATGGCTCCTCAGGCCACTCTAGCTACCGGAAGTAATGTGCTCAAGAGAGGTGCGATCAGCATTCCTTCCTGTACAGACTCCACCTGCCAGCGCCCCGCTGGAACTGAGACAGCAGCGATGAGGAATAGCTCGTACCCAGGGCAACAGGAGAAGCCTGGAGGGCCCTGGAAATACTGAACTGCTGGCCTCCCTCCATGAGTGTCCTTCCCCCAAAGACAGACACGTGGTCTAGCAGAGTCCCTGCACCCTCCGGGATGGACATTTGGCTCAGGGCCAGATTTACCAAGATGCCCGCCTAGCTACTTTCTTTCTGGGTGTGAGCACAGGAAGGGGCAGGGAAACAGTTTTAAAGGAGTCTTGATGTTCAACAGTTGGGAACCTTACTATTTCCAAAAGTAGAAGAAGGAGGGGTGAGAAGTTAAGAGCTCAGCCTCTAAAGTACTGAAGCACAGGGAAGGGACAGCCCGCCTCCCTTGCCTGCCTGCCTGCCAGCCAGTCTGGTGAAGGGGTATGCTCGGAGAGTGAAGGCCCCCCAACACTCAGCACCAGGGGCCAAGTGCCCCAGCTTGCTGGTTGAACCACCACCTCTACCCTGGGTTTGTCGGCCTTCCCCCAGGAACATGGTAAGTCAGGGGTTAGGTTATAAGAACCATAAATATACTCAGTTAATGTAAGAAAAAAAATTGCTATTTAAAAACCCAAGACTTTTAAAAGTTGAAAAGTAACGGCCCTAAGCTGGCTTTGGAAGGGTGGCCCAGGTGAGGCGGGCCTGTCCCAGTCAGGGTCCCTCCCGGCAGCTCCAGGCTAGCACCCTGGGCAGGCTGCTATTCGGTAGGCACAAAATGCAGCCTCGTTAGTGGGAACTCCAGAGGGACCCACACTGGAGACGGGAGCTCTGGGCCGACTGACCCCCGCCCCTTCACCTCACCACCTCCTGGAGGGGTTCCAGGAGAGGAATGCTCATGGGTGCCCGAGCCACTTTCTGGACTGAAAGAAGATGCACTGGATCCTAAGCCCAAGGCCCCAGCCAGGCCCCACTCCACAGGGAGCCTGGGGAAAGTCACCCGGATTTTTCTTTTTCTTTAACACCTCGTGCTTTATAGGAAGACAACACAAAATTATACCTCAGAAAAGCAAACAATCCTTCCAACCACCAATTCAGCCTCTCCTCTGGGTCATCTCTGAGGTCACGAGTCCATGAGGCTACACAGCCACATTCCCCACCCTAGCCGCTCAGCCTGGGCTGGGCTGGGCAGGGAAGAGGCCTTCCTGCTGGACCAGGCTCCCTGCTTCAGCAACTACCTGCTTGATGGCACCATTCTGGGGAATAAAGGAAACTTCTGGCATCCAACAGAGATGGGGTGGAAAGTCATCACAGGGGACCTGGCTGTCCTGTCCACCAAAACTCCCGGCGTCTGATCCAGAACAAGACCCGCCTTGAGGCCTCACTGCACGACATATGTTCTGAGGTCTGAGAGGGAGACCAGCAAGGGGCAAAGGTCTACAGTCAGGGACCCTGCCTCTTGGGATGCAGACTTGCAAAGAGCTCTCCCCATAGAACCGTTTCTGGGAGCAGAGTTGAGGGAGACCGAGTTTAGAAAGAAGGCACATGACAGTCGGCTGACTTCCTGGATGTCTGAGTCACTTCATTCAGCTCTTCGCTGGGATACGGGGCTACGCACTGTTTAGCACTCCAGCAGGGCCCACGGGAGACCAGAGAGGCGCGTCTCCGTCTCCGCCGAGCTGCACCCCGCCCCCGAGGAGGCCTGCGGGCACTTACCAGGAAGCGGACATCGTCAAAGCCATTCAGAAGCAACTTGCTCTCATACTGCTGCAGCCCAACCGCCTCCAGCCACTCCCCGACGCTCTGCTCCAGCGTCCGCGAACCTGACGAGAGAGGAATCGGCAGACGCTTGAAAAGGGAAAACCCATTAAGGCGGTAGCAGCGGCACTCTGAGGAAGACAGATGGCACTGCCACATCATGGTCATTACCATAAAGCAGCCAGACTATGTACAAGAGACCAGAGAGCAGAGGACCCGCAGCTCCTCTTCCGGGTGCAGGCCGAGGGCAGGTGGGCCCGGGCCGCACACCCACCCACCCCCTCAAGTCTGAGCTCCTCCAGGGCTGCGGTGGCACATGCACGGTCTCTGCCCACAGGTCAGCGTTCACACTGAGGTATTTCAGGAAGTCTGTTCCCACGGGCACTAGAGGGGCTGGGGGCTCCTCTCATCCATGCAACTTCTGGAGCCCCCGCGGGGCCGTGGGCGAGGGACAAGTCCTGTGACCTTGCAGCACAAACCGGTCAGGAGAGAGCACGCGTCTTCATGCAGCTGAGGGGCACAGGCACACAGCGAGGGCTCCGGGAGGGAAGCAGCGGCGGCTGTTCACGGGACCCAGCACATGCAACACAAGCAGCACAGAACCCGGCAGGGGGAGAAAAGAGACTTTTACTTGTTTTCCCCCAGCAGTCCCGGAATAAGCAAACCATGGCCACTGGCCCTTTGTGCTCAGAGGCTCAAGGCAGAGGGGGCCGAGTGCTGCGCACGGGCCGGGGCCCGGGGCCCGGGGATGGGGCTCAGGTGTGGCCCTGCTGTGACGGCGACATCGCGCTCCCCCGGGCTGCACGGCCAGCAGGGCCAGGGGCCCAGTCCACAGCTAGACTCTGGCGGCTGGCGAGCGGGGCGTCTCCCGCGCCAGGGTGCTGTCTGAAGTGCTGCCTTCCCGGGCCGGGCTCTTTGGCCGGGGCTGGGCATTCATCTTCCTCTTCTGATAGTGGCTGTTCCTGTGACTCGCCTGCCTGCTCAGGTGGAAAGCAGGCAGGCAGATCCAGTTCTTGGCTAAAGACGACAAAACCCGACCCGATGAAAGAAAGGGAAAAGGGAAGCGGTCCTCTGTCAGCTGAGCTGTGACGGCTTAAGTCTATTCACATTCGGCGCTGTGCTCTCTCTGGCTGAGTGACACAGACAGCAACGGTCTTCCCAGGGTCTCCGGATCCTGATGTTCTCCTCTGAGGGCCGGCAGGGAAGGGACGACATGTATCTGCTCTGCTCCTCGGCCGGACGGGGGGGCGGGGCGGGGAGGAACAGAGTTCAGCCCTCCCTGCCGACCTGAGCGCCTAGCCCCCACCTACTTCTCTGGTTCTCATGGGCAAGAACAGATGATAAAAGAAGGAAAAAAGGGAAAGGGAGGAAAAAGAACCAACTACAAAGACATCACCTCCAGAGAACTCTTGACACGGTGAAAGTCATTCTCTTGTTCTCGGCACTTTCTGCCCTTCAAGGCAGGCCAAGGCCAACTGGCTTGGTTATCTGGGAGCCCCCGGTGACCCACTGTGCTAGGCTCCCCCTCCTCTGTCCTCTGCAGAGCAGCTGGTGGTCAGGGACCCGGTGGCCTCCCGATGCACGATGCAGCAGCACTCCAAGACGCTGGGTCCCCTGCCCTTGACTGGGGCTGTCTGCTCCAGGGAACCTAGGCGGCGGGCTCTCGTATGCTCACGAAGTCAAGTGTCCCTGGCTGCTGATTCATTCCTGCTTGTAATCCCCCAGCCGGGCAGCTGTGGTCCTGCCTGCTGCCGGTGGATGTGTGCGCTCACAGAACCGCAGCAGAGTGCTTTGTCTGGAGGCTCCTGGGCTCCACGCTGCCTGCTGCCGGCCCCACAGCCCTCGCTCGCTCTCATAATGTCTGGCCCTCCCCTTCTCCCCTCCCCACCCTCCTCCCTTCCACGCTCAGGAAAATACATCAGGGAGCGGACATCGGAGCAGAAGCCGCTGCTGCCTCCGCTGAGGGAGAAGGACACAGCAGCACAAGCATCACAGCAAAATGACAGGCTCCCCAGCATCTCCTGTCGGCCAACACACATGCGTCTGAAAGGCGGAGACGGGGAAACCCTACCTGCAGCTCGAGGGGCTGGAAACAGCTTATTAAGGAGAGAGAAGGCACATTCCTATAGTTTTGGCCAACAGTGTCTCGGACAGCCAGAGAAGGGGACAGAGGAATGACACCGCCCTGAGGGCACAGCCCACAGGTTAAGCGACCCCCTGCTCACCATGTAAGAAAGACCGTGCCTCTCTGCCAAGAGAATAAGCCATGTGGTGTCACAAAAACAGGTGACCAAATAAAGACATTATACCTAATATTCCTCAGGTGAGCAAGCACACTCAGCAACTCGGGAAGGGACTTCTCCTGGGGCCTGCCGGAGCCCCGGAGAGAAGCGCCAGGCCCAGAGCAGGCCCCTCGCTATCTAGAGGAGGAGGGTATGGGAGGGGAGGCACCAAGGAAAAGGGGAGCCGGGACCAAACCCCAAGTACAGCCATGAAGACAGAAGAGGTCACATGTAGAGACAAAGACCCAGGGACCACATGTCACCCCCTAAACATGCTGGGGGACACCGATAGCTCAGCAGGCTGAAGACGGTCCTGGCAAAGAAAGGGCTGTGTGTGCAGGGAGATCAGGCCCCAGAAGGAGCCTGCACTGAATGGCTATTCAACAGCTAAAGCGGCTGGCTTTAGCAGAAGAAAGCAAATGATCTCTTGCGCTCCACAGACAGGCTTTTGTGGAAAGCAGCCAGAGTGGCCGGGGCCAGTGGGAAGGCTTCCCCTCCCTGGACTCCTCAGAGTGGAATGAGTTGTGAAACCTGTCTGTTGGGGATTCGGGTAACTAGCTCCAGTGCTGGCAGCTCAGGGTCCCAAGGTCCAAGACGAGAGTAAGACTCCAGTTCCATACTGGGTCTCGTCCTATAGAACACGATCCTCTGTGAAACCAGTCACGCTGAGCAATCCTGTGCTTAGTTAACAGCTGCCTGCTGGAAGGCCTGCTCCTCCTCCCAGGCTGGCAACCCCAGAGCCCAAGTCTCTCCTAGATCCAGAAACCTGAGGACAATCTGAACCCTACACGTGACCATTCAAAACAAGCAAGAATTCTGCTCTGGCCTGAGCTGAAGGCTGGTGCTCCCTGAGGTCCTGGGGAAAGTCCCGTCCTGACCTGTCAGATAGAAGACAGAGCTCATGGGCAGACCTGAGTCTACTTTCCCCATGCTTCATGGCCTGGCAGCAGTGCAGACATAGCAGGCTGGGGACTCTGCAGCATGAGTGGGGGCACCCTCTGTTCAGGTGGCTGTTCTCGTGTGCCCACCCTAGACGGTCCTACGCCGCTGTATGGAAGATGGTTCAACTCAGCAGTGCTAAAACAGGACTGTGTGTCGGGACCCGGTGACCTAGGGGGGAAGCCAGGCCAACTTTCACCACTCACACAGGTTCGTAGGGGTAAGAACTAGTGGGTGGGACCACCAGGGCCAGGAAAGAGCTCAGTGTCATCACTTCCAAAGAGAAGGGCTCTTGCAGAAATGTGTTTTCCAAAGGTGCTGCCACATCTCCTGATTTATCAAAGTTGAGATACTGACCCAAACTCTCAAGCACGTGCATTCCTTGGACATACAGGGGTACAGGCAAGCAGAAAGCTGCTTCAACCGAACGGACTGCTATCGATCCCAGTCCTGGCTGTCCCCCAAGCACGGTTTTGGAAAACGGTAATGGTGTTTGTCTCAGTCCTGAACATCTACTCCCAACAAACATTTGACTCTTGATGAAGGCTGCACACAACAACAAAGAGGGAGGCTGTCTGTTCTCCAGCACGTGGAGACAGAGCCACAAACGCTGAGTCAGAAGAGCCACCCCTGCAGACCCCAGCGTAATCCAAGACTGATGACTACGATGGGCCACACCCAGCTGGGCCCTCTCTTGCTAAAAGCCAGGGAAACAAGGCTGCTGGAAGGTGGCTCTGGGAACCCAATTGGAGACGTGGTGGAGGGAGACAAGCAGATGCACCTCCTCCCTAGGTTTTTTGATACGGGTAAGTAATTATTTCATGGACAAAAAAAGAGCCTATCTACCATTTACCTCTTCTGCTCAAGTATTTGTATATATTAGTCATTCCCAACAGACCTATGAGGTAGGTACTATTATCCAAAGGTAGATAGGGAACTGGGGCTCAGAGAGATTAAGGGACTTGCCAAAGACCCTCATACATCCAGAAGCCGAATTTGAACGTGGGGCTGAGGCTCCAGAGCCCATGCAACTTTCACAAGCACCACAGCCTCAGCAGCTCCCTTCCCCCAGTGTGCACACTTGTCCCCACCCATCTGACTCCCTGATAGGGCCAGAGGAACCAGAAGTGTCACCTGGGCTAAGAGGCCAGTCCTGCATGCAGCCTCCTGAGTGAGCGAGGAAGCCCTTCCCTCCAGCTGGAGAGGCATTTCCTCAGGGATGGTGAGAGGCCAGGCCTCACTGAACTGACTCGGCCCGGGTGCTCTGGTGGCAGAGGGAGGTCTGCAGGTGCTTGGGGGATGGGGCATGAGACTTGCTCTAGCTAACAGGTACCTTTAGAAATGTCCCCTCACCTAAGAAAGTAATACAACCACAGGTCTGTTATCAAGGAAAACAGCTCAGATATGGCCTCTCTAGCTCCCTGCTTCCAACAAAGGAAATCAAGGCTGACCACACCCCTAGGGCTTTGAAAAGAAAAGAATGCCGAGAGTAGCAGTGACCCAGGATCAAAACGAGTGACTAAGTAAATGGAAAAATGCAGAGACAGACACAAGGAGGGACAGCAAAGCCAACCCCTCCAGGTGATGCAGGCTAACAGTCTGAGACCACCGAGCCAACCCAACGCTCTGCCACTGCCGTGGAGCAGCCGAACGAGAGCTACTTTCTCACGAGGGGTAAGTGCCAGAGTTGCCTGGGAAAGTGGACAGACCGAAGCCAGAGTGCACTCCAGTTTAAACCAATCGGAGAAAACCTACATTTACAAAAATACTTCTGGACAAGTGACAACTGTTAACTTAAAAAAAACCTTCTCAATAGGTGGCCTAAAATGCAGTTTCCCCTCCAACGTGTAAGAAGAGCCCTCGCCCTACAATAACAGCTCGATGGGCCATACAGATACGTGTCTGAATTGCAGGAGCAGGACGCGGGCAGAGGCTGACCTCTCTCACCCACCAAATGTCTGTCTTCTGTGCCAGAGGAAAAACCTGGGCCAGAAAGGAGCCAGAGGTCTGTGTTCCACGGGAAAGCGGCTGCTTGGTACGATACCTGAGATCTTCTGTTGTTCCTGAGAAAAGTCAATCCCTTCTCCAATAGAGCTCATGATTTTCTCAATCTGAAACGGAAGAGAGAGGAACAAAAAGGAGAGGCTGTCAGGCTTCAGTTAAACATTGCCGGCTCACTATCAGTGCACAGGGCAGTTGGTGTGTGTGGGAGTGCTCCAGGTCTCTTCCAGATGATTCCAAGGTCCAAGCGCCAACCTGCAAGGGATCAGAACTCTTTGCTGCTCATATCAAGAAAGGCCCTTCTGTGGCCACAGCCCAACAGGGACTAAAGACACGCTCCGAAAGGAGGGAGTGGGTAACAACCTGGGCTCAGCTGCTGGAAATGCCGAAAAGTCTTCCTTCCAAGGCATTTATATATCCCTCCTGCAGCACTTCCCCCAGCCCAGCAGAGACTGGACAACAGCAGGCCAGACCTGGCACATTTCACTGCTCACACCAGAATTTAAATTCCATGAGAGTAGAGACTTTGCCAGCTTGGTTCCATGTGACACCCCAAGTGCCTAGAGCAGTGCCTGGCAAGTCCTAAGCATTCAACAGATAATTGGTGCTGCCTGACTGCCAGCTCTGAGGTATGAGGACAATTTTTAGAACTGAGACAAGAAGAGAACCTCAACATAGGAACCTCTTAGAAGTGAAAGTGAGGCAGGCGTATAACTCTGATTAGAGGATCTTTTGATGCAGACATGTACCCTTCCTCTGGACCACAGCAGGGAGAGCTGGTCTCAAAGCATCCGATGTCTCCAGCATTGCCCCCTGTATGGACCACCTGTTCCAGCCATCTGGCTTTGGTCACCCTGAGCCAGAGCCAAGCCCCCCACTCCAGGAAACCTGGCCAGGGGCAAGACAGGGCAGCAAGGAGGCGGACACCTTCTCTTCCTCTCCTCCTCTTTTGGGATGCAGTGATAATGAGCTCATTCATGGCTCTTTTTCCGAAAAGAATGTTACGAGAACCTTTTGTACCAGGGCTTGGATGCTTTTTCCTCTAAGTGCAAGTAAGGAGCCTGGGTCTGACAATCAAAAAAAAACAAAAACAAAAACAAAAACAAAAACAAAACTCCAAAACACAACTCTCCAGCCAGCTTCCAGCTGGCAGACAAAGACAGCACATTTGACAGCGGGCAGAAGAGCACAGAACAAACACCATCCTTCCCTTTGCAGCCGGGAGCTGTGGCTATTTTCCTCCAGCCACAGAAAACTGCCTTTTAACACACACTGTGAACTCCATCCCTGAGCTCAGCAAAAGCCAAGGGAAACACAACACGTCTGACCTGTGGAGCAAATGGAGGTGTGCCTCTGCTCACCAGCCCCACAGCCCAGAGGCAGGCACGGAAGCGGGCAGCGCCACCGCAGGTCTGCCCTGTCCCTTGAAGAAAATGTCTTCCTCCTTCCCTTCCTAATGCATCATTCTCTTTGGCCTCCGCATATTTCAAGAACTGCCTCCTTCAACAGGCAGCCTGGTGCCGCGTGGGAAAGACCCACACGGACAGGCAAGCACTTTCACGCTTTCCCAGCTTCAGTGCTGACTCTACAAAAACAGGGATGGGTCTTGGGGCGCTTGGATGGCTCAGTCGGTTGAGCGTCTGACGTCGGCTCAGGTCATGATCTCACAAGTTCGCGCCCCCCGTCAGGCTCTGTGCTGATAGCTCAGAACCTGGAGCCTGCTTCCTATTCTGTGTCTCCCTCTCTTCCTGCCCCTCCCCCACTCGTGCTCTGTCTCTGTCTCTCAAAAACATTAAAAAACAAACATTAAACATTAAACAAAAACAAACCAGGGATGGGTCCTGCCTCCTGTGAAGGGTTGTTGTGTGGATTAAAAGTAGAGCTTACGTAGAGCATCTAGCCAAAGGCCTGGCTCACAGAAGATGCCCGATAAAAGGTTCGTGTGCTTTCCACTTCCCCTCTTAGAGCTCCATTCAACCTAGTAAAAACCTAGTTAAAGTCAAAAAAAAATTTTTTACTTGTATTTTTTGACAAGTCATACATCCACAAGATTCAAAGTTCAAAAGATACAAAGGTTATTCAGAGAAGTCTCCCTGTGCCTGTCTCCCAGCTGTCTGGCTCTCCTCCCTGCAGGGAACCAGTGTAACCAGTTTCTCAAGTGTGCTTCTAGAGCTGTTCCAGCCACATGTAAGCAAACATATGAAGGTATTCTACCCCCACACTGACAAAGGCAGTCTATATATGCTGCTCTGCATCTTGTTTTCTCTATTTAGTAATACATCTTAGAGTTCTTCCCACAGTTCATAAGGACATTTTTTTTTTCTTTTTCTTTTTAATAGATAAGATATGTCACCTTATTTATTCAACCAGTCCCCTGGTGGTCACGTATGTAGTTTCCAATCTCTTCTCATTCTCAACAGTGCCATGAAGAACACTGTTCTACATACATGTTTGTACACATGGTTCCCTCTTGAGAGTTCTTCCAGGCACAAAATCTTGAATTAGCAGCAGGGACCCCACGGGTCGTGTAATGCCAACTCCCACCCCATGTCCGATTTTGCTAAAGACCTTCCAGAGATAAGGCGTTAGGTGATTATGATGATCACTGACTCTCCCAGTCAGTTCGCCTTATATGCAGAAAGTGCCAATTTATAACATCTGTCTTTTTACAGATTGAAATCTTTTTTCTTCTGACTTCAACCCACTGGTCTGGTTATTGCCCTAGAATACCTCCTCTTCCACAGGAAAGGCTTAGGGATATTTGGAGACAGGCCAAGCTGCTCCCCCACCCCCAGGCTGCACTACATGACACATCAGTGCCCAGGTCCCAAAGCCTGGGCTGTCCAGATCATAGAAGCCTCCAAGCTGGGCAAAGAGCAGGCACTCCATAGATATCTGTTGATGTGCTTTCCTTTTCCTTTTCTCTATTTACAGGAGAAAAGCAGGGTGCTCGAGATGAGAAAACTTTTCTCTGCATGGGGGGAATGAATGGGTCCTTATCCCTGGAATGGCTCCACCAGGCTATGGATCTCTCTTCCAGGCCAAAGAGGGTGTGTGTGGGAGAATCACCACTGAAAAGGCCACGAGAGTTGGAATAAAGCATGTTTTACCTGCCATTTTGCCCCCTTGGGCTGGCTTGTGTTAAACAGGGAACCTACTGAATGAATGAAAGCCGGGGAGGGAGGGGCCCATTTACTTAAGAGCTAGCAGAGAAAAAGCTGTTTTCCCAAGGCATGCAGAGTGTCATGGGTGGAAAGAGCTGAACTGGAGGACGACCCCAAGGTAGCTTTTAATATAAAATCAAGTCATCTATGGTACCTATTTCATGATCATCATAATCACCTAACACCCAAAGCCACAGTTGACCTAACCAATCAGCATCTCCTGGCTGCCCAATTCATTGGCCCTTTGCCAAAGGGCCTTTTGAAATCCGAGTGAACAGAGTTGAACACCCTGCTGCTTCTTTGCTCTGTTCCTTCCTTCCTGCTGGCCCCAGGAGTCACCCTCACACCCACTACAAAGGGCCAGGAACAGCCCACGTTTCCACAGCCCACCCTCTGGCAGGGTATGCAAGGACACTCTCACAACTATTTCATTGAAACTGTACGTGTCGCTGTCCTGTGAACTGGAGTAGCTAAGTCACGCTGAGAAGATTCTAGTTTATAGAGGAACTAGGAGTACTCGGCAGTTTACTGACAGCTTACAACCCAGCACCCCTTCCTGCCTTGGCAAAAACACAGGGCTGGGAGGAACATGGCAATGAAAAGGTCCTGTTTGGGCAGAGACCGGCAGGTGTCCGCCCTGACACCATAAGCACAGAGCTGTCTGGGACTGTGATCTTCCCCAGGGGCTGGGGAAACAGGGAGGAGCCGGATCTCCTCTCTCCCTGCCACACCCTCCAAGGCCCTGAACCAGCAGAGGGAGAACATGGTCATTCCAGTCTAGACAAAGAGGAGCTGACCGAGAAAACAGACACCATTCTGATCTATATACTTTGTGTAGTTTAACCATTTAGGCTTGAGTTAAAAAAAAAAAAAAAAATCTGACTAAGCTGTTTTCTCAGAAATGTTCTGCATCTCAGGGGACAAAGCAGGCAGGTGTAATGTCCTGGAAGGGCACAGTTCAATATTCTCTTTTCTATTGTTGAGGTTCAGTGACCTTTTGGGGGAGAGACGGACAATGGTCACGCTCTAATACTGCACTTCACATAAACTCTATAGGGAACTTATATTTGTGTTTGGTAAGGCCTGAGCATTATCGACATAACGGATACATGTACCTTAAAAATGCTTGGAAATATTCCATTTTCAAAATATACTCAAGGTTATTCTATTTAGACTCTCCCCTCCTGCCCCCACCAGGGATGTATGAAACATATTCCCCATGTGGCTGAAAACAAAAATAACTCAAACGCTAGAGACACCGCTGCTTACATCTTCTGACATGTGCTTGTTTAGAACACAGGATTGTGTGGTGCTGGGTGGCTCAGCCGGTTGAGAGTCTGACTCTTGAGTTCAGCTCAGGTCCCAATCTCACAGTCGTGAGATCAAGCCCCAAGTCAGGCTCCACGCTGGGCACAGAGCTTGCTTCAGATTCTCTCCCTCTCCCTCTGCCCCTCCCCTGCTCTCTCTCAAAAACAAAAACAAACAAAAAAGAACACAGGATCATGGGTGGTGATATTCCGTATACAGATAAACAGGTCTCTATTCCCTATCACTACACCCTGGCTTTGGGGAACAAGTCAGATTACAACGGACTTTTCAACGTGTATCAGGAGTGATGGGAGGGAGAAGACAGCTGTCGGGGACAGAAATACCTCTGTAGGAACAGGAAGTCCACCTGAGAAACCACAAGCCTGGATCCAAGGCCTGTGTGAAACCTCCCTTCCAGAAGGTGGTACAAGTTACAAGCAATGGCTACGTTCAGGGGCTCCCATTTGTAGTCAAGTATCAGGAGAGCAGTTATCAGTCTGGTCAACATGCCCATTAGGTGGGGCCTAACATAGAGGAAGGAGGGAAAGGGATCACCTGCTTCCTATTTTCTTTTGGTGCAAATGGGAACATGAAGGGAGATGTTTCTGCAATTCACCATTGACTGAATTTGGCTCTTGAGGTCAGACATTCCCTCCCAACCCTCTTTCTGCTGCTTGGGGAATTCTCAGTTCCCAAGGACTCTCCCACCAGTTGGAAAATACATACCAATCCCCTTGGGCCCGTACTGCCAGGGCTGGAGACCCTTTCTACCTCTCCTTCTCTGTCCCAATGCTTAATACCTGATTGGTCCAGAAACACACTCTGCTTTGTATCGTTATTTCCCTGATGAACTGTTTTTAGGAGGTGTCCCAGAGACACTACAGAGCCACTAAGGGCAAGGACCCTGTTTCATACTGTCTCTTTTAGATCTCATATGGAGCCATGCACAGGGCTGGCCCACTGGAGGCGGCCAGTGACAAACAAGAACAGCTACAATTTGTTAAATGCCCACATCGGGCTAGTCACCTCATTAATACTGTAAGAGAGGAAACGCAGCCAACACTTCTGGACCCCAGTCTGGATTCCCTGCCCCTGTTTTTATCTGTCTCCAACCTCCCTGGGTTGCGGGCACAGTAACCTCATACCCTACAACTACCAGCTGGCCCTTTCGCTCAGCAATCCTGCAGAGCATCAACTCACTGCCAAGCAAACATATTATCTCATTTTTCAGGTGAGGGAATTGGAGCTCTGCTTCATGGGCCGACTCCCAAACTCCTCGCGGGTGGTACAGCTCTTGCTTCCGCTAAGTGCCGTTGGTGGCAGAGTCTGCTCCCCGGGGAGCTCGAGCTTCCTGCTCTGGGGTACTAAGTGGCAGACCCTCTCCCTTGCTTGGACAGTGCTCCACATTCCTAGGAGCACAGGGCTAAGGAACTGAGCCTTAAGCACCCCAAGTCTCACTGGATGCTGCACGCGTGCCATCAGGTGACTGCTGACATGCCTCCAGCTGGGCAAGGAACCCTGAAGACTGCTGACAGCTGCACTCCCGGGCCCAGAAACCACATAAGAATTCATCACCACTTCTGTCTTCCTGCCTCTCAGCAGCAGACAGGCTCAGCCTGGAGTGGGCTTTGATTCCACGTTGGAAAAAGGGTCACTGACCAGGGTCTGGGTTATTTTTTTCCCCCCTCTCCCTCCGCCCCTGACCAAATCGCACAAGGCCTCAGGAAAGACAGAGATGGATTGAAGTAAATTATTTGTCCTGATTTTCTAACCTTGTCAACTGCTTTTAGGAGAGGGAGGCAGGAGAGGGTGGGGGAGGGGAGAAGAGGGCAGGGAACGAATAAATATCTGCCAACAGACTCAGGGCCGGCCTTCCGAGGCAGAGGCTGCGGTGGCGGCTCCATTGACAATGAGTAACTTCTTTTCCACAGAGCACGCCGCTGTTGGTGGAGGCTTAATTTGTCTCATCACAGGGGGCACACAGATTGTTGCTGTATTTATTGCTGCATATCCCCCCAACTTGAGTCCCCTTTACATCCTTACCTTCCTTCTCAATCCTTCCAGGCTGGGAGACAACAGAGTGGTTCTGTTTCACAAGTGTTTTGTACTTGTGTCACCTCAGGCTCCTGTTAAAGCCTGCATGTTATCTGCCCCAGGCTAGACTCTGGGGGAGGGGCGGGGGAACACAAAGTCCAAGACGCTGTGGCTCCCCAATTCGTTTCCTATCCCCCCTTCCTCATTTTTTACCTTTCACATGCCTCTTAGGTTACTGACTGGGCCTTCCCTGCCCCCCCCCCCCAAAGCAGCTCCCACCCCACTTCTCCCAGCTGGCACTTTCTGACCAGGGACATGCTCCCGACCCACCCACCCACCAGAGATGCGCATTCCCCAGACCCGGCATCACATCTCATCTCACAGGGAGGAAGACCTTACATGCAAACAACACTGGCCAGTGACCTCCGCACCCTGGAACACCCTACCTTCCAGGCAAATCTTTAACTCAAAGCCTCAAGAAACTGCTGAAAGGAGAAAAAAAGTTGGGAGACCTAGATTCCAATTAACTTTATTATGGCTTGCCACATAACTCTGGGTTATGTGCCAAATACTGGCTTTAATAAGTGGGACAAGACTCTAAAAGATTAATGAGGGTTATGTATTTGGGTTCTACTCCAATTTACACAATCTCCTTTCTACCCAGGAGGAGGCTTATTTGGGGGCCGGGGCTGCGGAACGGGGAGGAAGGCACCCAACCTCAGGGAGGCTGCAGGTCTCTAAAATGCCAGGCAACCTGCTTCCTGGACCTTCCTTGGTTTTTCTTTCACTACCACCATCACCGAGTAAGCTTCCCTTGCTCCCATTCCTCCACAATCTGAATTTCATTAAAGCGCCCTGGCTGCACGGTTAGCCTAGCGATCGATTAAACCAGCCCACAGAAAACACTCTAAATTCCCATTCAGAACTGATTTCCTCAGCAGTGTGGCCAGGGAAAGGGTACCACATCCGTCAGCTCCTCAGATTCTGCAGGGGGAACATCTGCCTCATAAGACTAGGGGAGTCACATGCAAAACTCCCAGCACCAAATTACACATACTTATGGTGTGAAAAAAAGATCATATACATTTAATGCAAATACACTATCAGTATCCATCAGCTGCCCTGAGATTTGTTGCAGCTTACCACTCCTAATGGTCTCTGAAGTTATGAAAGAGGAAGTTGGATAAATGAAGTTGACAGAGTTCTCAAAATTCATTTTAGAGCACTAGTTAAAATCCTTCAGAGAAGCCTGTTAAAAAACAAAATTCAACTGAGTAAATTTAAAGATCTAGTTGGCTTTACTAAATGATTCATGAGTTGGTTAGCATCCCTTCTAGCAAGTAGAGGGGAGCTCCAAAGAGCTACAGAAGGGGAAAGACTTTCAAAGGCAGGACAAGGAAGTCAAGAACAGAAAAAAGGACTATTTCAGGTGAGGTCACCTTCCTCTGGGGACAAAAGGGTCTTAGTAGGTAGATTACCTCATCTTCCTTTGGGGAATGTGACAGATTACCTTATGGGTGCTGACCAGAAAATTCCCAGACTGACCTGGTTAAGACTACATTTCTAGGGGAGGTTGAAAGTGCAATTAGATTAGGTTAATTAAGCCCCAGTCTGGTGACCTGGCCTAAGGGACTCCACTTTGGGCCTGTGGTTTTCTTTTTAACAAGCCTTACACAAAAGCGCACACTCTGCATTGATTCCATTCATATGAAGTTCTAGAACAGACAAAACTAATCTATGGAGGTGGAAAAACGTAGGGGGCAGTAAGGAGTGACTGGAAAGGGGTGCGAGGGAACTTCCTGGGTTTATGGCAATATTCTGCATCTTGATAGGAATCTGGGTCACACAAATGTATGTGTCTGTCCAAACTCAAGGAATAGTAGACTTGAGATTTATGCATTTCATTTTGTATACATTTTACTGCCCCTCTTCCCAAAACCCTATGAACATATATCTATCAAACTCCAGTTAATGATATACAATATGGTTAAACTGTTTAGGGATGAAATCTATGATGGCCACAAGTGACTTTGAAATGCATCAAAAAATAACCAATTTTTAAGTGGACTGAGGGATGGAGGGATGGATGGATGGATAGGAGACAAAACAAGTACAGTAAAATGCAATTAACAGAATGTAGGCTCGAGGTGCTGGGTATGTAGGGACCCACTATTCAAGTCTCTTTCAAGTTTTCTGCATGTTTGAAAATTCTCAGAATAAAATCCTGGGAAAAAAATATTTCTTTCAGGATCAAATCTTTTAGAGAATAGTAAATTGTAAGGTCAAAAAGGCTTGAAGTTTCATCAATTGTAATGAACTCTGCTCAACATGCTAATAAGCAGAGACAGGCTCAGCAAAGGAGACAAAGAGAAAGGAATGTGGGAAAGCTGACTTCACCATTATTCCGTGTCACCAAGCTTGTGGGTGAAGGGCCCTCAGCATAGCGTCTCTGTTGTGGTGTGGCTTTCTCTATTCTGGAACCCAGGCTAACCCTGATCTTGACAGTCTGAAAACTCAATTATCAGTGTTCCCAGGGATGAGCAAACCCTGGGAAACTGGTTCGTATTAATCCGACTCAAAAGACACTGATCCCTCCATCAATGACTTACTTCAGCATGGTAAGCAGCACATTAGAATACATGGCTAATGGAATGCGTTCGTATCCTCTAGAGCCTGAAGTCAATAAAATGAGATCAAATCCACCCTCAGAACACTGAGGGAACAAGGTAGAGGTGGGTGGACTGTGTTGAGAGCTTATTAAATTATCTCTTTCCTACTTAGGGAGGTCCTCTTTCCTGAAAATCGAATTCAGGGGCTCACAGCAAGGCACCCTTCTCTTCAGAAAGTACTTTTGATCAACAATGTTGGCACTCGAGCCTCCCAGGGTTGTTAGGTCCTAGGGTTGGGTTCTGTCACTGCGGCACTCTGCACTGAGCACCAGCTCAGTGCCCGCCCCGTGGATCAGTTCATCCTCACAAGCAGCCTGGAGGAGAGCTCTGATTCTGCCCATTTTACAGAAGAGGAAACCAAACGTCAGAGAAGAAGAACAATGTCCATGGTCAGAGCACTAGAAACATGTGACTGTGCCCAACTCATTAGCTTTATAATTCATGACATCCAGCTTCTTTAGGGCCTAGCTTCTACTCTACTAAAGTTCAGAGCACAATTTCAAATATATGGGATAGGGAACACTGAAAAGATTCTGCAGAGTGAAAGAAGGAACAAGGACTTTGGAATACAAAACTTGCATTTGAAATACTTTTTTTTTTTTTATTTTTCCAACGTTTTTTATTTATTTTTGGGACAGAGAGAGACAGAGCATGAACGGGGGAGGGGCAGAGAGAGAGGGAGACACAGAGTCGGAAACAGGCTCCAGGCTCCGAGCCATCAGCCCAGAGCCTGATGCGGGGCTCGAACTCACGGACCGCGAGATCGTGACCTGGCTGAAGTCGGACGCTTAACCGACTGCGCCACCCAGGCGCCCCTGAAATCCTTTAAAATTAGTTGTGGAACCTTAGACAAGTCATTTAACTTCTCTTTCAATTTCCTCTTCCATGAAGTGTGGAAAAATTCCTCACCCGTGGGATCGCTGCTACGGGCAAATTACTCGACCCCTCTTCTTCAAGATTCTGTCTCTTCACAGGAGAAATGGAGACATCAACACAGGGCTGCTATAAAGATGTGAGACCACACACACGGAGTCCTAGCGCAGTGTCTGGTTTCTAGAGGGAGCTGTAATGAGGAGTCTGTTTACTAGGATACTCAAGCAAGCTCTAACTTCTGGGGTGCCTGGGTGGCTCAGTCAGTTAAGTGTCCGACTTTAGCTCAGGTCATGATCTCACAGTCTGTGAGTTCAAGCCCTGCGTCAGGCTCTGTGCCGACAGCTCAGAGCCTGGAGCCTGCTTCGGATTCTGTGCCTCCCTCTGTCTGTCCCTCCCTCACTCACACTCTGTCTCTGTCTCTCAAAAATGAATAAATGTTAAAAAAAAAAAAAAAAAAAAAGACGTGGGGTCTTCGTGTGATTCATCCATTCCTGAAAGACACTGTCCCATAGGTGAAGATACACTTCTTGCTACTGTAAGCACAGAAAGGGAGATTTGCTCCTTCTCCAAAGGCAGTATCTGTCTGCCCCTGTTACTGGGAAGTTTCGGTCCCTGCCAATATCCAGGGGCCATAGCAGTAAAGTACCCAGGAGCGTTGTAACATTCTGCGCTCGGAAAAACAGGGTTGAGCCTAAGAGTCATTTCGTTTTCACGCTGGAACCCACTTGACCCACTTGTAAGTCTTGCTTGCACTGAGAAACGTCTGTGGTCCTTGTAAAAGCACAGATGCCAGGTGAACAGCCCACACAGTCTTACCCCCTTGCTTGTTTCAGTTTATAGAGATTAGAAAGGGTTTGCACTCATGATTCACATTCATCTGGTTCCAAAATAAACAGAATTCTACCTAAAAAACAAGTTAATCAAAACCCAGGTTCCTTTGTTTAAAAAAAAAAAAAAAAAAAAGGACATACCAGGGGGAAAAGGTTTCCTTCTGGCAGAAAATGTTTAGAACATGCTGTGTGAACAATAGCTCACTTCCTGGACACTCAGCTGGAGGCTGCCTCTCCATTCAGGACAAAACGTTTCATGTGAGGGAGGGGGGGGAGGTGACGCCTTTCTACAAGGCAGCTCCTTGGCAGGAACACGGTGGGGGGGTGGCAACCAGAGAGAAAGGGGACAGAGGAGAGGAAGCAGTCTCGGCTCAGGCCTGCTCCCCTCCCCCACAGAGGTAGGGGCTCAGGCCGTGGTGCTGGCCTCACATCCCACACCTCTGAGAAAGCTGGCTCCTGCAGGGCAGGGTCAGCAGGCAGGGAGGGAGGCGGACCGTGGAATCAGCAGGGCCATCTGCAACAGCAATACCACCACCTCCTTTGCAAGTCCGTTAATGACCTCTACCTGACTGACCGAGCTGCACACCATCTATTCCCCCAGTAAACTCATGCTCGCGTTCCCAGCTGGCAGGATTCTCTCAAGCACACCCGCGGGTCTCCTGCTTCTATCCCACCGAGTGTTCCGCTTACCAGGAATTAGTTGGGATCATTTCCAAAACTGGTGTAAGATAGTTGTATATTTGTTGACGAAAACAGGGAAGTTTAATTAAACGTTACATAAATGACGAAACAGGCACAAAAAGAGCAGTCTCTGTGACAACCAAGTAGATGCTTTGAAGAGACTCAATAACAGGCCTTTGAATCAGGTGTTGTTGGAGAAATAAATTATAAAAGGTTCTAAAGGATTCTGTACTCACAAGTGACTAAATTCTTGCTTTATTTTTAAGAAACTCTAACTGTGAGTTTTAGCCAATGACGTTTTACGGGCGTGATTCACGTAATGAAGAGGGCAGAGAACTCCAAATTAGCACGTCAACAGGGGAAGAAAAGGCCCTAATGCCACATCAAAACACTGGGAGGCACACCTATTCGTTTGGGGTTAAATTAAAATGTTTGTTTTTAATTAATTTATTTTTTTAATGTTTTATTTTTTTATTTTTTATTTTTGAGAGAGAGAGGGAGTGCGCGCAAGAGCGAGCAGGGTAGGGGTAGAGAGGCAGAGAGAGAGGGAGGCACAGGATCTGAAGCCGCCAGCTCTGCCCTGACAGCAGAAAGTCCGACACAGGGCTCAAACCCACAAACTGTGAGCTTATGACCTGAGCTGAAGTCAGACACCCAACCGAGCCACCAAGGCGCCCCTGTTTGTGTTCTTTTTAAAAGTGACTTCCTCCTTTAACAGAGTTTTGTAATTAACCAAACAACCCCGTCCCAAGTGCCCATTGCAGAAAGCCCCTACAGGGAGCTGGCAGGAGCGCCTGATAAACACTAACCCCTGTCACAGATGCCAGGAGCCGGGCCACACCGTAATTCACAAACTGCTTTTGTGCTCAGGTAGGTCTAAACCACCAGAGACACAGAACCCCTCTCTGGCTACTCTTTCCTGAAAAGCCGGGTAAATCCCAGCATGCAGCGGCCCTTCCTTCTTCCTCATGGCAGTTCCTGTTTGCACAATGCCTTATGCTTTCACTGATCACTGCCAGGGTCCAGGGCCAACCAGCCACGGCTGTGTAAGTTGCAGATCAAAGGCATTAGCAAGTCATGGGCTCTTCCATTCTATCAACTCAGAGGCTACCTCATGCAAGTCAAATTTACAGCTGCCATTCACTCACACACAGCACTTGGTAACGGGAACTCCTCGCAGCCCAGATCTCAAGCTGGGAGCACAGAGATGGAGTCACCAGGTTAACAAGACCCTTCCCCTCCATGTGGTCCCCTTTACCTACCCTGGCAGACCATGGGACAGGGAGGCAAAGCAACTGGAGTCCTCCAAGTCTCCTAGATGTGTTCTGAAGCTCATGGGCATCCAAGGTCATCCTGAAGAAAAAGCCTGAGCTAGGAACTAGTCTGTGCCCTGCCCCACCCATCAGGGAGCATAAAAAACCATGGGAATGGCATCTTCAGGTCCCCCAAACATACTCTCAGAGGATAAGATATTAAGTACACGGAGGACAATTGTTTTCTGGGTAGGAAAGCAGAGACTAAGACCATGGACGACAGTACACCTGGGATGCCTGACCCTGGCCGAAGGCCGGATGATGGTGCCTAGCTCTTACCCCACCCTACCCACCAGTCTACACTGCTGCTGCTCCTGAGGTCCCAAGCCCAACCCGGGCAGGCCTCTGCCTTGTCTGCAGCCCCCAAATCTTCACCCTGTAATTCCGTCCAGAACCAGATCAAGTCACCTGTGCTCCTCCACGTTGTGTGCAGTCTAACATAAAAAAGTTTCCGGGGTCAGAGCAAGGCTTTATCCTTGGTTTGTCCCTTTGGCAAAATACATAACCTACCTGAACCTCGTCCGTAAATATGGATGATGATACCTGCTTCGCCGTACGGCAAGGGGGTTAAATGCGGTAACACAGGTAGAGTGGCTGGCACACAGCAAGCATGTGATAAGCATTGGTTCCCTGCCAGCACCCTTTCCGGACTGACTGCATCTAAGGTCTTTGTTTAGGATCCTTGCCTCCTGCAGAGGCAGCCGGGCTGTACTATACTAATGCAAACATGTTCACATAAACATAGTCCAAGGATGAGCCCTGGCCCTTCGACACATGCACACCACACCCAAGCTTCTTTTGTATTTCCCAGTGGCGCTCTTAGCAGGCACTGAGCACTGGGAGGGTTCAGTCAATACCCAGTGGAAAAACACACGAAGAGCTTTTAAAGTGATTACATCTGATTCTCAAGGAGGGATCTGTTCAGGACATACATCTTTCTTGGACCTGAGCTTTTTCCCGAAGAGGAAATGACCAGAGGAAAGTGGTGGCACTCCCAGATGTGTGGCCTCTTTCCACCTAAAATTCCTCCAAATGCATCCTCACTGTCTCATTGCTAAGTTCCTGAGTCAACAACCTCTATTATCAGCCCTGTGTTGACCTCAACCACAAGCAACTGTGTTCTTTCCTCTTAAAAAAATGAAATTTTTCTCAAATTCCAAAGGGTATGTTTTATAATACTATGATTTCAACACCAATAATAAATGACCCATCCACAAGCCCACCACCCGGTGTACGAAATAGAACATGGCCACCAAACAGCATGTCTTTCCTAGGTCACTGTCTTCCTTTGTGCTTCTCTGAGGCCACCAGCCTCTTGAATTAAATGCAATCACCCCCTTGCTTTGCTTTGGAGTTTACCACTGACATCAGTATTCCTAAATGATGTAAGTTGCCATCTCACGTTCTTGGCCTAGGGGGTAGGAGCACAACTTGATATCCTCGTATTAGCCCAATAAATTCTGGGACCAGAGCTCAGGGTCGGGCACTCCCTCTGCTGCCGAGGGAGTAGAAGGCCGTGGAAAGGACCCAGCATCTGAAGAAAGGGCACTGGTAGGGGCGCCTGAGTGGCTCAGTAGGTTGAGTGCCCGACTTTGGCTCAAGTCATGATCTCACAGTTCATGGGGAGCTTGCTTAGGATTCTATGTCTCCCTCTCTCTCTGCCCCTCCCCTGCTTGCGCTCTCTCTCTCAAAAAATAAAAAAAACATTAAAAAAAAAAGGGGGGGGGTGCCTCGTAAAGGAAGAGCAATAAGCCCTTGCTTCTTGCTGGGCTGGCCAAGGTCACATGTTCTCTGGGTCTCCTGAGAAAAGCCCATTCCCTATAAGGGCTGTGGCACGAAACTACTGTGGGCTAACTTTCATGTTAAAGTATACAATCACACCGGATAACCAGAAAAGACCCAGACTTTTTGAAACGGCCTCAGTGAAGACGGCCTGCACCAGGAGAACCCCTGTGGACTTGCCCTCTTGGGCCTGTTACTAAGGGAGTCTTGCAATTACAGAGTGCACGAGTATTCTCAGACCATCAATAAAAGCGGCAAGTGGGGAGAAGAAAGGCAGAAAAGACGGACATGCTATACTCTCCACATTGTGAAACCTTTGCCTTGGGAGATCCCTGGGCCACCCACCAAAAGACCATCTCCAGCCTCAGCCTGAAGGGAGATTCCAGAGCAACCACAACCCACCAGTCTCAACTGTTTTGCAAGCATTTATCACTGTCAAGAACTGTCCTCTAAGGATTTTGTGTGCGTGCCCTGGAGGTAGGGCCCTTTGGAAAAGTAGCGGGAGCCATAGCCTCAAGACAACATCAGTGAGGGAAAAGTCAGTCAGTGGAGCCAAGGAAAGACCTAGTTTATCAATGTTTGAGTAAGACCCAGGACAATTATTGCTTTAATAGTTCTAATAACTTTATAACATCTCCATTGTTGGCTATCTTCTAGCCTCTCAGTTTCCAATTTCCGTTTTGTTGGACAAGCAGTTAAAAGTTAAAAGGGGACCACGTGCCTATTTCAGTTACAGCAAAACTGGGGAGACCACGGAAAACTTTGTCACTTCCTCACAGAGTTCTAGGATAAGAGGAGAAGGGGGTGGGGTGGGCGAGCAGGCAGCCTGCGCAGGCGTGCCATTCCCTTAGGTCTATAGGAGAGAATAAATAGGAGAAGAGGAAGCTTGTCGAGACCCCCAAGAGTCCCTGGCAAAAGGTCAGGGGTCCCCGGCTGGGCCTCCTAGCTCCACTGTTAACTGAGGTACACAAACCTTGTCTTCTAAGATTCCAGCTCTTACTGAATCAAAGGCTTGAGCAACAAACAAACTAGTGTAGAGAAAGGATAAGTTCGGGCTGAAGGAAGTGTAGTGCCCACTGTAACCATGATCAACGAGGGATCTGTTTTTCTCCAATATCTCTGGGCTCAGGCTGTATGTGTGTGCAAGTCTGTGTGCCTCTGCGTGCGGGCACACGCATCAGAATCTCAAATATGCTCCCACACAGTTGAAAATAAACAGGATGGCTCTAGTCAAAACTGTGAAGTACAAAACCTCTAACCTCCTTTTTAAAAATGCTTTGCTCCCAGAAGTGGGACTAAGTGAGTCCAGCTGGTAAACTCAGCCATTGCCCACCACCGCCCCCCCCGTCAATGGAAACAAAGGATGGGAAGATACAGACCAATCTCTCAGTTTGGCAAGTAAGGAAATGAAGGCTCAGAGAGGTTAAGTAAGATGGGCAATTGAGGGCCTAAACCTTGCTTCTTGCCTCCCTGCTGAGATACTCCACTGATTTTGTGAGCTAGGGAAGTGGCAGAACACAGAGCAACCTTTTAAGCCTCCAGAGGCTGAACCCTAAAGGCATAAAACTTGAGGCACAGATAAGCTCTATCACCCTTAGCTCTCTGCATCCCCGGCGCTAGCCTCGCTCAGGAAAATGGCTTCTGTGCAGAGCACTGTGCTGTCCCAGTTAAACAAGGGGACACAGGGCAGTGGTCCCTAAACTTAGCAGGTTTGCAGGCCGTTTTCCCTCCTAATTGGGATAATGGGAATGTTTATCCAACTTTTCATCAGGGCCAAAAAAGGACTTTAGAAATGAACATGACAGAAGTGTGAGGGACAGCTTTGTGACAGAGCAGTTCCAATCTTGATCATGGTGGCGGTCACACGACGTGCACCTAATAAAAGTGCACAGAACCGCACACACATGTCAAACTGGTGAGATGTGAATAAGGTCCGTGGATTATGTCATCGTCACTTTCCTGGTTCTGATATTGTTCGAGGGTTATATTATATGTTACCACTGGCAGAAGCTGGGGGAAGGGTCCTGAATAAAGGACCTCCCTGTACTATTTCCACAGTGTGAATCTAGGATTATTTCAAAATAAAAACATTTGACTAAGGGACAAAAAAACTCGAGCTCACATGAAAACCATTCCCTTCATTTTATGAAGGAAAGGACAACTGAAGCACCAAAAAAAAAAAAAAAAAGAATGGACACAATCAGAATAAAGACAGTTGGCAAACAAGCATCATGGGCACTGCCATGACACTCCTTGTCGTCCTTCGTTTTCTTATCATGGACCCAGCAAAACCAGGTTAGGAGTACCTCAGTAAGAGTGCAAGATTCTGGTCCCTCCATCCTCTGCAGCCTGGCAAATCACTACAGTGTGCCAAGAGATCTGCCCAAAGGGGGGCCTGGCACACAGCTCCCCTCCTCAGCCTGGTTGGCTTCTGACCCTTCTTTGCAGCCTGGAGAGACTAGAACCCAAGGGTGGGCAGGACGAGAGTGCTGTTCAGGGTTGGGGGGAAGGGCATGTAAGGCTGTGCTGACAAGAAGTCGAAGTTTCTCTTCTGCCTTCTTCTCCTCCTACCAGTGCCCAGAAGCCTCTGCTTTTCCTTTTCTTCTCCATCAGAGCAGAGACCCAATGTCAGCCACTTATAGCCCTAGATTTCTTCATTTACTCCATCCTGCCCTCTCCCTGGCTCAGACTCTAAGATCCAGAGTATTCTCACAGCACCCTCTCCCTTACTCCTGACACCGTCCTTGGCAATTGCTTTCAGGCCCCAGGGTACTTGCCTGCCACACTCCCCCAGAACGGGGACCCCAGGAGCAGGTCTGTCCTGGTGTGCCAAGAGGGAGAGGTTGTGCTCCACAAAGCCCTCCCGGCACAGGAGCAGGGCGGGGGCATCCAGGAAAGCCGGAGAAACCTCAGCCTGGACCACTGACGGGTGGCACATTAGGTGCTGCCAGTCCCTGCCCGCATTCTCCCGACACTCATCACTTCTGAGCCTGTCCACCGGACAGTCTGCAACCACAAGCACCTGCAGCGCTCTGAGGGTCCTCTCTGGCCTCCAGAGCCCTCTAGGCCCACACCCTAAGTTGACTGGAAGTGCCAGGGTGATAATGTCCTGCACCTCTTCCCGCTAAGGGAACAGCTCTCACCCACACCGACTGGAGGTGATAAAGATCCCAGAGCTCCCTCCGCCCTCGAGTGGGGTAACTGAGGCCACCTGTCAGGGCTTCCCAGTGGGCTTCTCAGTGGGGCTGAGCCCCAGGGCTCAGAGTGGTAACCCCATGATAACAAACCCTTTAATTGCTTTCCTTTCTTTCTCGTGACCCCATTCCCCTACCAGTGCTTTCGGAGATCACCTCCCAAATAAACTATCTGCATTAAATCCTGCTTTGGGGGGAACACAACCTAAGATAGATATTCCCAGGGAACCCCAACAATTGGGAAATTAGAGCCAGACTTCAAATATGAATGAGTGTTGTCTCTGTGGGTGTCTGAAGGATGTATATCTGTGTAATGAGGGAAACTGCCAACAGCATGGCCACTGTCAGATACTAGAAAGCTGGCTAACGGGGAAATAACGATAAAAACCTGATTTGCCTGGGTAATACTCATAATAGCCATTTATAAGAACTGCTTTTCATTTGCTTAATTACCACTCGCACAATAACTACCATGGATATATTAAATGTGTCAGAAAAAAACCTACATTAAATTTTATTTGATTATGAATGTTATACAACCCCACACTGGAGGAAACCCTGCCGAGACAGCTCTTAAAGCAGTGGTTGCCAAACTTCAGCAGCAAGGGAATCATCTGTTCCATTGGTTGCTGGGCTCCACCCCCAGAGAGTCAAATTCAGTAGGTCTGGGAGGAGTCGAGAATTCTCATTTCTATCACGTTCCCACGTGTAGTTGATGCTTGCTGGTCTGCGATCACACTTTGAGGACCACTGCTTAAAAGTGCCACAAATGAGGGAAAGAGTGACGAGAAGGTTAAACTTTCCCTGTGGCATGTGCAACATGGGGTGATACTCTATTTCAAGAAAGTAGGTGGGATCTTCTAACACTCTAGATCAATCACTGAACCCAAATGAGATTCGGCATGCTGATGGTTTGAACCAAAAAAGGTAAAATGAACTCTGTTACTCAAACAAATCCCAGGAGATCTGGGTTTGCTCATTTATTCAATGAGCGACAGTGCCCACTCTGTCCCAAAGACGTTGCTAAGCAACAGAGGTCTGGGAGCTGTCAAAGGTCTTGTGAGACTCTGAGTAGGTCACATTCTCCGTGGGCCTCAGTTTGCTGAGGGAACTGTCCAGCTCAGACATTTTACAATGAATCAAAGGAACATTGTGGCTCAAAGCAAAAACATTCTGCGTGGCTGTCTGGGCGGTGTCATGGGAAATATGCGTAACATCTTAGCTGCTCCTGGGGGCTGACTGTGACAGGGCAGGTGAAGCCCTGCCAGCAGTCCTGGCCCCGAGACCCTTCTGGCTGGTCAGTCCAACCAGTCAACGGATGCCCCAGTTCAAGGTGCTGCCAAGGTGGGCCAGGACTATGGCCCAAACCAGCCAAAGACTGTGAAAGCACCCAGCATGAAATCCATGTTCTTAATTGGTACTCCCCTGATAGAGTATGACATTTAATCACTCCAACTGCTGAGGGGGAAACTGGAGCCGCTCACCAGAATTAAGGATGCTATGATAACCTCCTCCACCGAGGTTTTAAATGAGCCTTGTGCTAACAGCGTTCCTGCTCTGAATGCAAAGCAGGACGCAAGTGGGGAGAGGTGGGGCAGCCACCTGTGAAGGGCAGCCACCGGTGATACCACTGTGTTTCTGAGAGGCCTGCCTTCTGAACAACTCTCCTGATGTGTCCTAGGCAAAGCACTGACCTTCCGGATTCCATGGGGAACCTGCAGAAACATTCTGGTTTTATTTCACTTTCCAGGAGGAGAAACTGTTACCCAGAGATGACCATAATTTGCCCCAAATCACCAACAAATCAACTGTGGAACTGGGAAAAGAAGTGAGGCTGATTTCTGACAGACCCAGGCTGGCAACCTCTGGTCAGCATGCAGCCAGGCTTGAAGAGCCTCGGTAAAGAGAACTTGGCAAAACGAAAAAAACTACCCTAAGACCCATATGTCAACATGGCATTAAGATTACACAGGTGGAGGGGCACCTGGGTGGCTCAGTCACTTAAGCGGCCGACTCTTGATTTTGACTCAGGTCAGACTGTCACCATTCATGAGATCGAGCCCTGTGTCAGGCT
Source organism: Panthera leo (assembly GCF_018350215.1). Classification (NCBI taxonomy): domain Eukaryota; kingdom Metazoa; phylum Chordata; class Mammalia; order Carnivora; family Felidae; genus Panthera; species Panthera leo. Next base: position 33,472,832 of record NC_056683.1, on the reverse strand, counting down.
CCATGCTGGCAGTGTGGAGCATGCTTAGTATTCTCTTTCTCCCTCTCTCTCTGCCCCTCTCCCACTCATGCTTTCAAAATAAATAAATATTTTTTTAAAGTAAAAAAAAAAAAAAAAAAGATTACACAGGTGGAAACGGGAGTTCAGCGATGGCAGCCTCAGGGAGGGATACCATGGGGCTGGGGCACATTTACCTACCTACAATCTCAATAGTCCCTTGCCAGGCAAACCCAAAGAAAATATTCTTTTACATATAAACAACTAACATTTTCTTAGTCTCACATAAGGTATAAATAAAAGCATATTTAGAAACTATTTTTGGCAATGCCTGGGTGGCTCAGTCAGCTAAGCGTCTGACTCTTGATTTTGGCTCAGGTCATGAGCTCATGGTTCATGGGTTTGGGCCCCGAGTCGGGTTCCATGCTGGCAGTGCAGGGCCTGTTTTGATATTCTCTCTCTCTGCCCCTCCCCTGCTCTCTCTTTCAAAATAACTAAATAAACTTAAAAAAAAAAAAAAACAACCAAACTATTTTTGTTAATCTAACACATAAAACTTAAATAAAAACAGTGAAGCATATCATTAAGACCTAGCCCCTACTTCCAATCAGACTGCTGTCCCCAAACCCTCCTTATCCAGAACTCAGGAGCCACCCCTGATGTCCTTCAAGGAAGCTAAGAGAAAGAACTCTGTCCTTTATCTGCACCCCCTGCACCCAATATCTAGCACAGTGCCTGACACATAGTTGGCATCTAATAAGTACCTGCTGATAAAGCACACACTCTCAGCCAGCCTGGACAGCCACTGGCACTGTGGCTGGGAACAGGGCTCCAGGGAGGCCAGCTTGTGCCTTTTTGACTGTTACTCTTAGTGAGACAGTTCCCAAGTCAATGTATTCCACCCACTCACAGGGTAATGAGTCCCACAGGCTTACTATCACCTGGGTAAAGCGAGTGGTTTCCTAAGTGTCTGCATCTGTGTTTTACTTTGTTACGCTAGGATTTAGGAACAAGGCTGTGACTGGCCTATGTAGTCCTTTGGTGATTTCACAGCTGTCAATCACACACTCAGCTCAGGATTCCTTTCCTTGAACATGGAGCCCTCACCTTTGTAGATTTGATGGTTACTCACCAACCTCACCTCAGATTTATGAAGCTGTGTTTCCTTTAATAGCTCAACACTGAAGAAATATAGACACAATTGCCACAGGACATAAAACGTAGCAAATGATGCAATGACCCAAGTAATGCCAGAGCCTACAAACACCTGGAAATATATTTTAATTAATCCAAGTAGGAAGACTGTCTAAGCTAAATCCAGTAAAGAGCATAGCCACAAACTTGGTAGGGGTACACAATGCTCCCCAAATGCAGGTGGCATTTTCCACAAGCCATGTTAAGACCCAGTAAATGCTGCTTTGTGTAATCACTGACCAAAGGAATTGTGGGTGTTAACACCACTGGTGACTTCAAATAAAACACCTCATTAGTGGACCTGTCTCCCAGGAATGGGGTCTGAATAGGCAGCAAATTCCAGCCTGCTCGGGTCCATCCTGGCAAGGAACCCCTTCCAGGGCACAGAGAGACGTTAACGCATCTCAGCACGAGGGCCAATAAGCTTGTGCTTCATTGAGATCGGTCTCCTTTTCCATCCTCAAGGGCCTGGGACATTTTACATTGAAATCTTTGTCAGCAGTGAAACAAATGCGTCCACCACTAAGCTCTGGCCTTAGAAATTGGCAGTTTTCCAGTCATTGCCCAGGATGAATAAAGGCCAAATCTAATTGAACCTTCAGGAGGAATTTAGCGCAGAGAAACAGCATTATCTGAACTGGAGCATGGCCAGATCTCTGGGTTAATACCCCAACAGGGGAGGACTCATCAAGGACCTTATTTCTAGATCAGCAGCAATATTTCTGATTTTTAAAAAACAGACTTCAAGAAATTTTCGCTTTAGCCAAATCAATTCCACCAGCTTTCATATAAGTCAGAGATGCTAACTAACTCTTCTGCTCTATTGAATAAGTGCCTATAAAGCCTGTAATGGCTTTAAACACATGGACCCAGCTAAGGATTTGTTTAGTTACGCATTCACTCTACCGCAGCAAGTCCTTCTGGAGACCTACGGGGACAGATGGAGCTACCTGGGCAGAAGCTGATATTTTCACCAAAATATCCCATATCTGGTTTGGTTCTTTCCTCTTCCCAGTCTAATTTAAAGGATTAAGGGCCAAGAATGGACCAAACCTATTTTTGTTCTTGACTTATATATATGCTACTTGAAAGTAGAAAGTGTTGTAATACTCACTGTGACATTTCCAAGGGGGCTTCTCTTTTCAATATTTTTTTAATAAATGTTAACTCTTTTATGTATAAGAGGGCAGGCAGTAAATGGAGTTAGCTTAAACTTACACTGGCACTTAAATGTCAAATTCAACCCTCCTTTTCCAAATCAGAATGTTTTAGTAAAACATTTTCAACTTAAAAAAAATTAAGGGGAGGGGCCTAATCTATCAAATTGAGAAATCCACAAAACATTAGCAATAAACCTCTCCTGAAATCCATAAACTTCTATGCTCTCATTTGTGAAGCAAATTATACCACATATTTTCTAGAATCCTTCAGTTATGGTGCATAAGGGCTATTATATGTTACTAGAGAATTAAAAAGAAAATCAAATTCAAAATTTAAGGGTGAGATGGAGAAGGACTTAATTATTATATTTCCCTCAAGAAGAAAAAGAACGGTATCTATGCCCGAGCATGGCAAGGTCTTTAGCAATTCAAACCTTCAGCTCTTTGGAGTGAACACGGCATTTTAAGGACTCAGGACCTCCAACATCTGAGATCCTTGACCACTGGCTCACATTTCTAAGTGCCCATTCTGGGAAGGGGAACCTGAGGGCTTGCAGAAATGAACCGTTATTACTATCCTTGAAATGTCTCTAATCTGATTAGGGAGACAAACCATGCACGAAAAAACAAGATCAGCAATGCCCATAGTGCCAATCACTGAGCAGGGCTCAGGATTGAGGAGTCAGGGCTGAGGAGTCCACAGCCAAAGGGGGGCCGCCTCTGTAATCGTGAGGTATTGGCAGGAAGGTCTGCAGCAGGGACTGGACCCTCTGGTCCCCGCCACTGTTCACCAGCCTAACTCCTTCAATCCAAATGGCGCCTGTCCCCACCCCCCCACCCCCTCTCAGAGTACTATATGCTTCTTTGAGAGCACTTATCTTTGTGAAATATTTTTTGTTTGTACTTGTTTACTATCTGTCTCTCCGTTTAGACTGTAAGTCCCTCAAAAGCTGGATGTTTGTTTACTGCGTCCCTTCCTACACCCAGCACCTAGCTCAATGTTTGCCATACAATGGGCTCTCGATAATGTGTTGAATGAATGACTGAGCAAGCCTTTAAGGATGGGTGGAATTTCAACAAAAAGAAATCAAGAAAGCCATGCCAATAGGAAAAAAAGTATAAACCAAAGTGTAGAGGAAAATTGTGGGTAAAGGAATTGCCTGGAGCCAGACAAAATAAGAATAGAAGATAGGAGAGAAAGCCAGGTATAGAAGCTGACCCTGGGGCCATTCTCCGGAGACCCAGGAGCTCTAGGCCAAAGAATGTAAACTCTATGCTGGAGCCATAAGGGACCAAAGGTAGTTTTTAGTCAGGGGAGGTAATACAAAATATTTCAGATCATGAAAAAGCAGCCACAAGTAAGAAGGACTAGAGGAGAAGCCCAAAGGTAAGCAGGAGAATATTTGAGGAGGTAGCTACTGAGGTGATACTGGGGAGGGGGGTGGGAAGGGAAGAGCAGAGGCTGTGGGAAGAAACATGGTGACTGACACAGGAGGGAAGAAGAGGAAGACTTCAGAGTCAAGGGCGAGTGAGGGCTTGAGACACTCAAAAAAATTTTTTTAATGTTTCTTTATTTTTGAAGGAGAGAGAGATAGGGTGCAAAAGAGGGAGGGGCAGAGAGAGAGAGAGGGAGAGGGAGACACAGAATCTGAAGCAGGCTACAAGCTCTGAGCTATCAGCACAGAGCCCAATGTGGGGCTTGAACTCATGAGCCATGAGATCATGACCTGATGCAAAGTTAGATGCTTAATCTACTGAGCCACCCAGGCACCCTGGGCTTGGGACACTCTTTACGGGGACTGGCTAGGGGTCATTTATACAAAATAGGCTCTCCCAGTCCCCATCTATCCTACTGATTTTAACTGGAAAATTGGCATAAAAGCATCTTTACTTGCAAATTAAGGGCAGGGTGAATCTTGTACCTGCTAAACAATGCCTAAGAAAGGCTCAGGGATCCAGAGCAGAATGATTCTGGCTGGTAAGTGGACAGCAGTCACAGGCATTGTTCCGTAAGGGGGTGCAGGAAAGACCTACATTGATTCTGCCAAAAAGCAACAGGGGAGAGGCTCAGCTGCGTCTCCCAGGCAGGAGGCACAGGCAGAAGCTTCCCAGGGCAACATGCAGCTCTCAGTCCCTTCAGAGAACAGCTTTCCGTAAGGCCTCCTGACAGGGGTGTAGGGGCTCTGGAGGGGTCATGCATACAGTCCTTGATTTGGGCTCACTGACAGATTCATCCCTTTAATTTTTCAGGAGAGTAAGGAGGCAATCACAATCCTTGATGAAGCATTATCAGGAGCCATGTGGCAAGTAAAATCTCATCATGCCGTATAATGCAATCTGTAATGATGTCATACGACTTCAGGAGGACTTGGTGATCTGGATGCATCAATGGCCAGGACAGATGCAGTTTGAGAACAAGTCATCTGAGGAAAAGGAGAAGAACTGGGGTGCCTGGCAATGAAACACGAAGGTTTGAGGGCAGGAGGACAGAACCGCAGATTTAAAATGTTTTGTTTTGTTTTTAATATTTATTTATTTCTGAGAGAGAGACACAGAGCACAAGTGGGGGAAGGGCAGATAGAGAGAGGGAGACACAGAATCTGAAGCAGGCTCCAGGCTCCGAGCTGTCAGCACAGAGCCCAACGTGGGGTTTGAACCCACAAACTGTAACATCATGACCTGAGCGAAGTAGGATGCTTAACCAACTGAGCCAGCCAGGCACCCCCAGAACTGCAGCTTTAAATATGGGAATGACTGTTTAGCAGGACAGTGTGCAGGACCCTCAAGGTAGAACCAGAATTGAGGAGGTGGAAGTCACCGATCTGAGCTGGACATGAGAAAGGATTTTCTGAGATTTCATACAAGCAAAGGCCGACCGCAAAGGCAGTCACTTGGAAGTTTCCAGGAAGAAGCCAGAAATTCACTTTTAGAGAACGTGGAAGTGACTGTCCATAATGCAGGTGGATGACATGGTGACTCAGATTTCTTCCCATTTCTTAATTTGAGAATCTGCCTGAAATCACATTACTCTGCAAGTCACACAAAGCAAAAACAAAAGCAGAAAAGAACCAAAGCCTAACAGTCCTCCATCTGGGATGGTGAGAAGGGGAAGAAATCCTTTGGGCCTTAATAGTGAAAAGAAAACCTCATGCTTTCTCTTAGGAGTCCTTCTCTCAAATCATTTTCCTTTATATACAATGACACAATATTTTTCTGGAGTTAGGGGGAAATGTAAGACAGTGTTGTAATAAATTGGGTCGAAACAAGAGGAATTGAAAAGTAACTGTGAATTAATGTGAAAACAAAAATTCCATTTACTTATATTCTAAATTCGATCTTACTAAGACTTAGAAGCTGTAGCTCCAACCGGTCTCCCTCATTTATCAACTCTAACACTTTAAGCAAGTCCTTTCAACTCTTAAAACTTCAGTTTCCTTACCTGGAAAACTGAATCCAATAGTGGGCTAGATGAAATAGTTGCTAAAAGTCAGCAAGATGTATGATCTTGGCAATTTTTCGGATTTGACACCAAAAGCAAAGACAACAAACGCAAAAATAAACAAATGGGACTATATCAAACTAAAGAGCTTCTGCATAGTGAAGGAAACCATCAAGAAAACAAAAAGGCAGCCTAGGGAATGGGAGAAAGTATTTGAAAACCGCATATCTGATAAGGAGTTGATGTCCAAAATATACAAGGAACTCCTACAACTCAATAGCAAAAGACAAAGGCAAAAAACCAAAACCAAAACCAAAATCAAAACAACAAAAACAAAATCAAAACAATCTAAAATGGGCAAAAGATGTGAAGAGACATTTTTCCAAAGACACACAAATGGCCAATAGGTACATGAGCAGATACTCAACATCACTCATCATCAGATGAAATGCAAGTCAAAACCACAGTGAGTGCACCTGTCAGAATGGTTGTCATCAAAAGAGACCACAAGTGCTGGCGAGGATATGGAGAAAAGGGGATGCTGCCCACTGCTCGTGGGGAGGTAAGCTGGTGCAGCCACTGTGGAAAACAGTATGGAGGTTCCTTAAGAAATTAAAAATAGAATTACCATATAATCCAGCAATTTCAGTTTTGGATTTATATCCAAAGGAAATAATATTCAATATCATATTCAATATGTTATATCCAAAGGAATAATATTCAAAGAGATTTATGCATCCCCATGCTCACAGTGGCACTATTCACAGTAGCCAAAGTATGGAAATAAGTGTCAACAGGATGCTTATCACCCGTTATATAAAAACAAATTCCAGAAGAAACAAAGACTTAGACCTGAAAAATAAAAGTCCTAAAAGAAAATAAGAAAATGATGATTTTCTTAATCTGAGTAGGGAAGGTCTTTTTAACTAGGACACAAAATCCAGAAGTCATTAAAGAAAAGACTGATTCAATTATACAAAATTTTAAATTTCTGCATGTTAATAAAAAATCCATTGGGGCACCTGGGTGGCTCAGGTCATGATCTCACGGTTCATGAGTTCAAGCCCCGCATCAGGCTCTGTGTGGACAGCTCAGAGTCTGAAGCCTGCTTTGGATTCTGTGTCTCACTCTCGCATGTGTGTGTGTGTGTGTGTGTGTGTGTGTGTGTGTGTGTGTGGGTGTGGGTGTGTGTGTGTGTGGGTGTGTGTGTGTGTGTGTGCGCGCGCGCACGCGCGCATGCTCATACTCTCTCTCTCTCTCTCAAAAATATACATTAAAAAAATTTTTTAAATCCACAATGTTGTATGTCAATAATATCTCAATAATAATTTTTAAAATCCCATCCAATAACAGGATGCCTGGGCGGCTCAGTCAGTTAAGTGTCTGACTTCGGCTCAGGTCATGATCTCATGGTTTGTGGGTTCGAGCCCCACATCAGGCTCTGTGCTGACAGCTCAGAGCCTGGAACCTGCTTCGGGTTCTGTGTCTCCCTCTCTCTGTGCCCCTCCCCCGCTCATGCTCTGTCTGTCTCTGTCAAAAATAAATAAAAAATTTTTTAAAATCATAAACAAAGCCGAAAGACAATTCATATTTATAGGTAAAGGGCTAATTTTTTCAAACATAAAGAGTTTCTACAAATTCAAAGAAAGATAAAATCAACAACAAAAAAAAAAAAAAAGAAAGAAAGAAAGGAAGGAAGGAATGGAGGGATGAAAAAGCAAAGGAATAAGTACAACCCAGAAAAGTTTTTTTTTAAACATATGAAATGATGCTGACCTCACACATAATAAAAGAGACACCCACTTTAAAACTTTATCAAGATAACATTACCTATCTATTAACCACAAAGAGATTAAAAAGCCGACCACCCCCCCTCCCATCGGTGAGGTGTGAAGAAACAGGCTCTCTTCAGATGTTGTGAGTGTAAGAGTAAATTTAATATGCATAAACCCTTAACACAGCTGTTTATCCTCTAGAAATTTATCTTAAAATGACTTTGTATAAGGATATGAATTGCAGTATTACTTATGTACATATTTTTAAACTTTTATTTATTTACTTTTAATTAATTAATTAATTAATTTTTGAGAAAGAGAGAGAGAGAGAGAATCCCACAAGGGGCAGAGAGAGAGAGAGAGAGAGAGAGAGAGAGAGAGAATTCCAAGCAGGCTCTGCACTGTCAGCTCAGATCACAACCCGAGCTGAAGTGGGCTTAACCCACTGAGCCACCCAGGCGCCCTGCAGTATTATTTATAATTAGGAAAAACTTAGTAACATCCAAAATATCCACGTAGACAAAAGTTTTAAAATAAATGATTAAGTATAACCATACTGTGGAATACTATGAAATACAAAAGAGAAAAGGAAACACTACGTACTTAATTAGAATGATTTTCAAAAATACATTATCAAACGAAAAAAGCAAGGTTCAGAGCAGTGTGTAGAATATGGCACCTCTTGTCTTAGGAAGAAAAACACTTAACATGTTTAAAATGCTTATGAATGCACCAAATACTTCTAGAAGGATACTCAAAAACTCAGGAAAGGAACTGGGTGCCTGGAGGACAGAGAGGGAGGCATTACAAAATTATATATTCTTTGGTACCTTTTAAATTTCAGCCATATAATACTGGATGTTATAACTTAAAAAAAAAAATCCCCAGTGTATAAAAATTCCATTTCCAGGGTTGGCTTTGCCTGAACATCTACATACAGTTAGATATGAAGGCTGTTTAAGACAACTATTCCCTCCCAGAGCACAGGTCAACACCTTGGAAACGTTCTGGTAACTCCTACTCTTGAAGTGCACTCCTCTGCCACCACACCCCAGCTTCCTTGGTGTTCCCTCCTATCCTCTGGGTCAGCAAAGAGGGCTCAGCCAGCCCCTGGAGATAAACTTCTCCAGGGTCATCCACCCTAGGAGTGTCAGTGAGGGAAGCTATTCCCTGGCAGCAAAATCCAGGACTGCCTAACAGAGACAAGGCACTCCAAGGGTTCTGGGGCAGCTCTGCTGAAAATAACTAGTTCCAAAGTAGAAAGGAACCCGAACATTTACACAAACCACACCATTTCAACTGAGTTTACGATGGCTTCCTGGTTGTTTAAATCAGGACAGGCAAGAACAGACTGCCAGACAAATTGTCATTTGTAGGCCCCTAGTGAGCTTAGGCAGTTTTCCACCTGTCCAGACAAATAAACATGCTGCCGTGAGTTATGGACAGGTGGGCCCTGTGGTGCCGGAGACTGGGTCATTAGAACGCGTGAGGAAGACTGCTCAGCATCTCGGCCCTGCCCACAATCTCCGGGCCACAAACGTTCTTCTTACCCACTGGCTACTCCCCTGGAGGAATCAAAAGGAAACATCTATGGGAAAAAGCAGGACAAAGAGAAGTGAAGGAACCCTAGGCAAAGAGGGCAGCCATCCACGAAAACACAGAGCTGCAATCAGAGAGCACACCTTTGAGGGTGCTGGCGCAACACTGGGGTACAGGAAAGAGCTCTGTGTTGCAGGTGAGGTCCAGATTAATTGCTTTCCTACAGTCTTCTATAATAGAAAAGCCTGTCCCTCACTTTCTGGCCAGGTAATTACTTAGCTGCCACTCTGACCACACAGCACATGTCTAAACAAATTAAACTTCTCGGGGGCCTATTCATTTCATGGAGGCAAAAACACAGAAATATCGTTGTCCTGTGAGAACAGACGGAAGCCAGCTTGTTTTGCTCTACTTCACGGGGCTCTGTGTGAGCCACAGATGATGAGGGCTAAAGCAGCCAGCAGGTCAGATGGGCAGGAGCACGGCCAGACCAGACAGAGGCGTTGCAATGCCTGGCATCTTGACCCGAACCGGACCCAAGCCCGCATGAACTACCCACTCACTAATCAGGCAGCCACAGTCCCTGGACAAGGCTAACAGAGGCATCCTCCACCTCCAGCCGGACATGCCAGAGGTAATATAATTCACCATCTGGAATAACACAGAACCCACACCCACACATACACACCTATGTGCACATATGCTCATAAAGATGACCTCCATACCTGGTGTCTATGAAGCTCCCTCTACACCAACTTCCCTAATCCACCCTGGATCAGAGAATGTTTGAGGCCACCAGCATCTCCCTCTCTAACTGGTAGCAATTATCTGTCTGGAACCTGTGGGCTTGACTACCAAGAAGAAGCATTTCAGATTCATCAGGCCTTCAGCCTTTAAGAAGTCTTTCAGGGCATCGGCACCATTTCTTAGTTCCAAGAACGATGGTGCTGATACTCAGACTCACCTGCCCTGACCCCTTGACTACCTAGTCATCTGTACTTCTCACACAGGATTTCTGTATTCGAGATTCCTGGCCATCAGCTGGTCTAAATAATTTTCAATTTCCTTCTCCTTGCTTTATAATCCTGGTTTTTAGATTTTGTTTCTGCTTTCAGCATGCGACGCACCCATGGAATGGATTTCCTAAGACAGTGTCCTAGAACCCAATCTCTCTTTCACCACGCACTCAGTGATCCTTGCCCAGGATGACAACAAGGACAATGATCAAGTTTGGGAAATTCTTACAGATTCAGATTTCATTTGATAGCTTAAGAAATACATGTATGTACATAGGCTTCTATGTGTACACATATAAGAAGTCACTCAACACAAATTAATGGGGAAAAAAAGGCAGAGGGGAAAAAAACAAGATGAGAAAAGAAGCAGGTGGCAAGAGTGGCTAAAAAGAAAGCAAAAGGAAGTTAAAAGTAAAAGTCAAGCAGTAAGATAGATTTGTAAGACAATGTAAGTGTAGAATGGAATCTCAAATTTGTCTGACAGGAGAAATTAATCACTAACAGAAAGCAGCTTGACAGCTCAACTCATGCCTGGCCCCACCCCTCCTTGTCCGAGGGCCCCTCCCCTGCAGCCTCACCCCCATCTCGCTCTATCCTTCCTCTTAGCTTTATTTTTCTCATTAGCTCTCTTTTTTTTAAATTTTTTTTTAACGTTTTATTTTTATTTTTGAGACAGAGAGAGACAGAGCATGAATGGGGGAGGGGCAGAGAGAGAGGGAGACACAGAATCGGAAGCAGGCTCCAGGCTCTGAGCCATCAGCCCAGGGCCCGCCGCGGGGCTCGAACTCACGGACCGCGAGATCGTGACCTGAGCTGAAGTCGGACGCTTAACCGACTGAGCCACCCAGGTGCCCCTCTCATTAGCACTCTTATCACCAACTAGCATACTACAATTTTACTTACAGTCTTCTCTTCCTGCCCCCCGCCCCCAGCTTTCTAGAATGTCAGTTACAGAGGGAGAAGGGATTTTGTCTATTTTGTTCATTGCTCACCCCCAGTGCTTAGACTAGTACCTGCAGCTTAGCAGGTATTCAACAAATTAGTTGAATGAATGGAAACTTCTCATAAAAATACACTTCAATTATGTATTATTGTTGATTATATGAAAATACCTCTACTTGATTCTCAGACACAACTGCTGAGAATATAAGATTAACTACTATTTCCTAAATTATACAAAATAGTCTGTATCCAACTGATGCCATTACTAGAAAAAAAAGAAGGAAGAGCAGAAGCAAAGTATAGAAAGAATGTCCCAGAAAATGTTTCTGTGATTCTCAGCATTTGTATGCACTGGCATAAAGATCAAATTCTTCTCATATATTCACCGACATTCACTGTCAACTAAGCTTTTGGTCTGATGTTTAAAACAACAAAACGTGGGGCGCCTGGGTGGCTCAGTCAGTTGGGCATCTGACTTGTGATTTCAGCTCAGGTCATGAACTCAACGGTTTGTGGGTTCGAGCCCTGCCGTCAGGCTCTGCACAGACAGTGAGGAGTCTGCCTGGGGTCCTCTCTCTCCCTCTTTCTCTCCAACTCCCCTGTTTGTGCCCTCTCTCTTTTAAAATAAATAAACAAACTTTAAATAAAAAAAAAATTAAAAAACCAAGCGTAAGGAAACAACAAAGAGGAAAGAGGGGGAATTCTCATCTTCTGGCAATTTCACAAATAACCACAAATCCCTACCTGGTCCTTGATGGTGCTGTCCTGAAGGGGGTAAATACAACCAGAATGTTTATGAAAGGACAGGGGGCGGACAGCGTGGCTTGGTGGCGGATGGGGAAAGAAGTGACCTAACACTACAGGCAGTAAAATGCTCTGTAGAATAGAAACATGAGTTAACACTGGCACAGCTGTTAAAAAAGAGAAAAGAAAAATCCTTCAGGTGGAGAAAGCTGGGGAAAGGCCTCTCCTTGATGCCACCAGGAAGAATAAAGAATGAAAAGGAACGGTACATGAGGAAAGTGAGGAAGAAAGTAAAAGACTGGAAAGGGCATAGATGAACAGGGAAGAAAGAACAGAGGGGAAACAAGGAGATTAAGAAAAAAAAAAGAAACAAAACAGGAGTAAAAAGGTAGGAAACACAGGGAGGGAGAAAGCTGGAGAGGAGAGGAAAGCATGGAAATGAGGACAGAGCAGATAAAAGCCAGGCCTCCCCAGACTCCTGTGCTAAATGAAGTGGCAGCCACAGGGAGAGGCGCCCTTCCAGGCCAGGTGCCAGCCGACCCACCCTTCCCGGCAAGCTGTCCACTAGGAGGCATGATGTCACCAAGAGCTGTTTGGTGGGGTGGGGGTGGGGGTGGGGGGTTGGGCACACCAGTCCTCTCCTCACTAACTGCAGAGCCAGGACTAACTCTGGCTTACTCACACCACTATGTATGGTGTGCCCATGGAAATGCCCATATATGTATTTTCAAATCTGGGCTAACAAAAATCACTTGAATTTATCAGACAGAAAGGCAAAACTGTTGATTCAGGACTGCCTAAAAAATAAGTGAGATTATTTTTAATATTACGAAAAAAAAACCAAAAACAAAAAAAAGCTCTCAATCATACCAGACCACTTAAGACCAAGGCAAATTCTGAGCTTCTAGGATAAAAGTTGTGACTCCTGTGTGCACCAGGAAGCAACTTAGACCCTCCAGGCTCCAATCTGTCCCCAGAGGTAGGAGTATCACATTCTTGTCTGGAGTGGGCTGGCTAGGCTCAGCAAAAAGACTATACAGCATGCTTGTTTACATACTAAAGAACAATACAAACTGCAGACTACGGGTGTGGAGGAAAGTTTAGCCACAGTCAGCAGAAACTCAAGCTCAAATCTCTTTATTTTATATCTAAGTCTTTTTTCTCCACGCACACCCAACCCTCAAGGGTTAAAAGCAACCAAAGCCTCTGTGGAGTTGAACCAATCAGCTCGTCTCTTGATGACATCATGCCTCCAACTGGACAGTTTGCCGGGAAGGGTGGGGCGGGCCAGAGACCCGGCCTGGAAGGGCGTCCTCCCTGCTCCTGCCCCTTTTCTCACTGAGGGATCCGAGAGCCAAGGGTCCCCTCTGCTACCATTTCAGATGAAACCAGGCCATTCCCCAAATCCCTGGCCAGAAATTATTCTCAGTTTGTACAAAATGTATACAAAGCACATCGTCCCTGCTCTTTACCCGTTTCCCACTTGTTTAATATTTATGAACGCTGATTACAAAACACACATTTATCACTTAAGCCTTCAGCCAAGTTTTAAATTACTCAAATGTTTATGCTAAGTAGACAAGCAGCCTTCTGTGGTTTTCTCTTTCATAAACTTCAGTCCCACTCAAAGGCAGGTATGTGAGAGACCTATCTGATCCCAAAGACTATACACATTCAAGCCACAATCTGACCAGAAAGTTATTTTTGTTCTTGCGAGGTCTTTATTTCAGACGTTAATTGCTGCCGCTGCTGCGGTGTGCACTCGTGGGTGCAGAGGATGTGCGCCGAGCAGAGACAGAGGATGGAAATACATCTAGGAGACGGTGATTCTGGGGCACACAGCTGAAACGCTGACGACACCCGCCACAGCTCTACGGAAAGAACGGGCTTCTTCCCTACAGTTGGAGGTGGGACAGGCTTCAAGTTAGATGATGCATCTCTCCTGTTTCCCAGCACCCTGAATATCCACACCTTCTAGCTCATCTGCAAATGAAGATTAATTTACAATTTACATGCACGAGCCATGTTTACTGCTCCAGCACACAGCCATCTATGCTTGCTTACGCTTGATAGAAACAGTGCTTAAAAATGTTGGTATCACTCAGGGTCCTCTCAGGAAAAAGACGGCACATTCAAACGGGGTGACCAAAGGAGCTTAGTAAAGGGACTATTATTATTATTTTTAAAATATGTATTTATTTTGAGAGAGAGAGTGAGTGGGGGAGGGGCTAAGAAAGAGAGGGGGAGAGAGAGAATCCCAAGCAGGCTCTATGGTGACAGTGTGGGCCGAGGGGCTCAATCTCATAAACCTCATAAGCTGTGAGATCATAGACTGAGGGGCTCGATCTCGCAAACCTGAGATCATGACCTGAGCTGAAACCAAGAGTCAGAAGGTTAACCAACTGAGCCACCCAGGTGCCCCAATAAAGGGATGGGGTAGAGTAGGGAGAGAGTGTAACAGAGAGAGAAAGCAACAAGGGAAGAGAGAAACAAGGGAGAGAGTGAGTCACAGCCAGGAGTCTCAGGTTGGAAGCGTGAAGGGGAGGAACTAGTTGTCAGAACCCAGAGACAGCAGCTTTTGGGAAAGGTCCCTCGGGGGACAGCTGGTCTTCAGTAGGAGGACACAGCCAGCCCAAGATTTCTTTGGCCTGGTGATGCAGTCCATACAGATCCACCTTCTGGGGCACACAGGCAGGTGGAGAAGGGTAGGGAACATCCCCGAAGGGCAGATGGAAGGTACCCTGCACAGTGTCTAACAACAGGAGAACAGTTGAAGCAACAGCCAACACACCAGCCCTGTGATATAGCCACGTAACAGAATACTATGCCTCTCAGAATTCAGATCTGAATCTGGATCTTACGGACACTGCCGTGGTAAGATGCCCACAAAATGCAGTAATTAGGTAAGAAAAACAAATTATAAATCAGTAAATATATTAAGACCCCAAATCTGGATATACATCAAATGTTAACAGAGGTTAATAACATGTAGAGAGATGTAGGTGATTTTCCCATTCCTGACTTATATTTTAAATGTTTTGTTTATGTATAGCTTTTCAGTTAAACTTTTATTACACCCCTATTCTATCGGGCATCGTTAAGATAACAACGAGAGCTTTGACTTTTAACTGGTAAATGGAGAAAGTATCTACTGAAGCTTGGATTTAGATCTCCTCTGAGGCTGAGCTCTTTTAAAAAGCAAACTCTATTATTTTTCGTTACTGAAAATCTAACCGAAAATAGGGAGAATGCTAGTGTCATAATGAACACCATCTCAGGGGTCTACCTTAACCAGGCTAACTTTTGGAAGTCCTCTTGTTCTGGGTAATCAGCAAGGGCTGCACTAGGCACCTGTAAGGAGCAGTCTGTATCTGGAAAAAGTGACTCTCAATCTATCAGCTGTACAGGTTTCCCAGCTATGGAACATCAGCCCCAATAACCAGCCAACCAGCCACTGCTGGCCATTATGTAAAAGAATACATTTGAAAAATAAATAGTAGAGAGGGCTGCCGATTTCCCCCCGACTTCTCTTCTCTTCTCCTCTCAGGGAGTTGGCAGAAAGGCTCATTAACTTCTTAAAGAACAATGGGGGGCTACAGCCCTACTTTTCCAGGCTGGGCCGACTCTTCTGTCTCTGGGGTGGGCCGGAGTCACGCAGCAGGTCACGGGGTGAGGGGCTTGAACTCCACTGCTTCCTGGTCACTCTGCCAGCACCAGACAACCCCCCCCCCCCAAAAAAAAAAGTTCTGCTTTTCTTAAGTTCTGAAGACACTCTGGGCCTCAGTTCCCATTCTCCAAAGCTTTAAGCACAATAATAATACAAATATCTACCATTCGCTCAATATTTTATGCATCTAGAAACTGTGCTAGGCACTTACACATCTAACTGGTAAAAACGCCTCTGAAACACAGATTTGACTGCCTCTGTTTCACAAATACCGGTAACAACACTGAGGATTCCTGAGGCCACTCATGCAACAAGGTGGAGTTGATGGTGGAGTGGGGGCTCAAAGCTGGGTCTGCTGGCTCTGGAGCCTGAGCCCTGTGTATTACCCTGCACCGCCTTCTAGAAGCAGCCTGGCAGACTCGCCCACAACCCCATCTGTGCTGGGATCACCGCCGCCTGGGCCCCACAGCGAGCGGAGTTGGACCCACGCACCTTCAGAACAGCTTTCCCCACCTCCCGGGGATCTAATGATGAACCAGAAAAAAAAAAAAAAAAAATCAAGCACAAGATACGGTAAAGCAGCCTTCAGGCACTGGTCAGGGGTAGAGTGGGGAGCAGTCATTAACTAATGCCCTGTTCCAGGAAAGTCTGCCAAAGCCCTGTGTGTAGGGCCAACCACTGGGGGAAACACTTCTGAAGTTTCTCTTTAGCTAGAGATATCCACAAAAACCAAGTATAATATGACTCGAAAACAATGATGAAGGATTTCGCATGAAGGGCCCTGTTAATATTCACTCTTGGTCTTCTGAATTCTTTCCAATGAGACCTCAGTTGCCTTAGTTTTTCAAATTTGAAGTGTAACGCTGCTTCTGGTGATTCAGTCACATCACGGACTAGCCCAGGACACCTAGACCTCATACAGTCCCTGGGTTCACTGCACCTACGTGCAATCTCTACCTGCAACAGAAATGTTAGCATATGAACCTCCTCTCACTAAGGTGCCAAGAGACAACTAGTGTGTTACCCCTGAGGGCCAACTTCAATTAAAAGCTAGGCCATGCTTCAGTGATTTCATGTCTCTTCTCCAGGAGGAAATGGTGGAGCTCGTAAGACTGCCTGGCAATGCCACGTGGTAACAGAGCACGGATATCCTGTGGCGAATCACCCAGCATGATCTACCTCTAGGCTGGAAGAGGTATGCTCAGGAGATGAGGCCAAAAAGAAGAGGTAATTGGTTAGACTGGTAAAGCCGTCTTCCAGCCCATTTGAAGGATTCTGAGATATTGCCTTCATTTCAAATCAAAATACTCACTTTTCAGCCTCATGTTCAGGCCCCTCCCACTATCTGGTCCCAATCTCACTCCCTCATTTCTTTTTCTTTTTTTTTTCTAAGATTTTATTTTTTTTACTTTGTTAAAAAACATTTTTTTTAACATTCATTTATTTTTGAGAGAGAGAGACTTAGTGCAAGCGGGGGAGGGGCAGAGAGAGAAGGAGACACAGAATCTGAAGCAGGCTCTAGGCTCCGAGCTGTCAGCACAGAGCCCCATGCAGGGCTCGAACTCACAGACCGCGAGATCATGACCTGAGCTGAAATTGGACGCTCAACCCACTGAGCCACTCAGGAGCCCCATAAGGTTTTATTTTTTAAGTAATCTCTATACCCAACGTGGGGCTTGAACCCACCACCCCGAGATCAAGAGCCTCATGCTTTTCTGGATGATCCAGCCAGGTGCCCCTCTACCCTTATTTCTTATGCTCCCCTATACAAATTCTACACTCTATAGAAACGAAATGACCTAAGCTTTCCCAGCTCTACACCTTTGCTCATGCTATTCTCTTCTCCAAGGCCCTTTCTTCATTCTTCTAGCTTCAACCTGGTTTTCACCAAAACACTTGGCTCTTTAATTCCACTCCCCTTCTACCCTTTTTCACCTCTTGTCTCCACCCTCCCCACCTCCACTGATACTTATTCTCCATGGGCCCCTCCTGCCATTTCAGAGCACACTGTATTTACCTTTTCTTTTCTTTTTTTTATAAATTAAAAAAAATTTTTTTTAATGTTTATTTATTTTTGAGAGAGAGAGAGACAGAGCACAAGCCAGGGAGGGGCAGAGAGAGAGGGAGACACAGAATCTGAAGCAGGCTCCAGGCTCCAAGCTGTCAGCACAGAGCCCAGCTTGGGGCTTGAACTCATGAACTGCGAGATCATGACCTGAGCAGAAGTCAGCCACTTAACTGACTGAGCCACCCAGGCACCCCTCTTATAATTTTTTAAAAATGTTTATTTTATTTTTTGAGAGACAGAGAGTGAGCGGGGGGAGGGGCAGAAAGAGAGGCAGACACAGAATCAGAAGCAGACTCCAGGCTCCGAGCTGTCAGCACAGAGCCCAACAAGGGGCTCGAACCCACAAACCGTGAGATCATGACTTGAGCCGATGTCAAACGCTTAACCAACCGAGCCACCCAGGCGCCCTGGACTTATCTTACTCTTAAACTGCTTAACCCTATACTTGACTGTAAATGAGTAAAAGACAAAGGCAGAGCACACATTCCTACAAACACACAAACTCTGTGTGTCATCTCCCATGGGCCAGGGAGCTCTCTCACTCAAACTGATTTTCCTCAAGTGGCCTAGAGTCTAGTACGGGCTCACCAAATCTTGGTTTATGAACCAGTGAAAACTTTCTACTGCACAGGATACCTCAGCCCGACTACCCCAAACCTCATCTTATCTGGAGAGAAGAGTGCAGTAGGAATTGCCTCCGCCCTGTTCCCACACCGGGAATGGGATTCACTCTGGTTTACATAACTTTGCAGCTGCAACGTGAACAGACTTGGGTAGGGCATTTAGTGTACAGATTGCTCAAATGGATGTGTCAGCTGCACTGTTCCCCTCCTCTCAGAGAGCTAAATTCATCTCTTGAACGTGTTCCTGGGAGATAGAGCCAGTCCCCTTCAAAGGCAGCTTCCTCTCAGCAAGAAGCCTGCAAGGGTAGCACTTTCACATTCTCTGGGTGTTTACCAATCTTTGAGAAACACATTCTTCTGCCCAGTAAGATATGTCACAGGTCACCGAAAAATATTCGGGTACATATTTCTAGCTACTCTATAACAATGGTTATGAAAGGAACCTGGGCCTCAGACTCCAAATGTTTTCTCCTCACTAATCTCTCTTTGTTTTTGGAACCACCTAGCCCTCTGCCTCATCAACCCGGGAATGTGGGACGGGCAGAATGCTTCTGCTGGGAGAGGCGTTTGGTCTGCAGGGGAAGGCAGTAAGAATAATCACAGAGGAGCGGAGAACAGAAAAGCCCCACTCTGGTCCCCTTTCAGCAGGGTCTCCCAACGCCCACCCCCTCATCCCCTCCTGGCTAACCCTGGATCTTCACTCTTCCTCCTGAAGACTCACACAAAGTTCTCTAGCTGTTCTTAAGCATCTTTAGGGTGAGCACGACTCCCTCAATGGTGGCTGATGGGACCCAAATATTTCCAAACAGCATGTCATTTCTAGGAACTGCCTCTCCCTCGGACCTGCTCTGCCTGGGGCCTCCACCCTCCAGTTTACCCGTGAATGGACCTTTCCTTTGCCATCTGGGCAAGAAGATCCCCTGCCCTGGCAACGTGGGGCCTGCCTCCTCACAGCTGCCAGAAACACTCTGGTCGTAGCGCGAAGGAACCAGGGCAATCCTGGCTCATACGTCCTGGTCCCGGGAGTCAGCGCACAGGGGAGCCGTGGTGGGCTGTGGCTCCCTGTGACGTCACATGGCCTTACCTCATCCCACTCCGAGGCGAAGGAGGGCGATTTCTCCAGCCTCTTCTTCCCGATGCTGCAGTTGGACAAGGACTCGCTCCGGCTCCCCATTGTAGCGTCCTCCGTGGGTGAGCAGGTCAGGAGATCAGAGTCAGACTTGGACAAGCTGCGGCTGAGTTTGAGTTCAGCTTTGGGTTTGCTGGTGGGAGGGGCTCGGCTTCTAGCCCCACTCCGGTCTCTTTCTTCCTCGGCACCACCAGGGTGTTGAGACGCCGTGTGAGTCAAAGTTTCGGGGTGCGATTGGCTGTTGGTGGTGGGCAGGCCAGCTGGGTAACCCACTCTCTTACTCTGGTCCAGGACACTGGGCGGGGAGGCTCCAGGAGCGTGCACACCCGTCTCCTCCAGCTGCATGCTGGCCTCGTGACAGGCGCCCTGTGCGGGGGACCCTTCTGGATGGCTCTGGCCAGTGGCAGAGAGCAGCTGGAAAGGGTCCTGCCCCACCTCACACACCGGGGAGGAGCCGTGGAGGAGACCTGAGAACTGCTCTGGGACCTGCCCGTCCTGCCCCTCCGCAGAGTCCTGGCTCCGGCTGCTGCTGCTCCGCCTGTGGTCTTGGAGTGGACGGAGAGACAGAGAAATAAAAAATTAAACGTGGCAAAAATCAACAAAGTTCCAATGCAGCCAGCGTACGGCAGAGCTGAGGAATTCAAAAACAGGGAAAGAGGGAAGCTGGATGGGCTGGAGAGAGGACAGAGGGAGAGAAGAAGAGAGGGGAAGGAAGAAAACAGTTTTGTATTGTTCTTAATGTTCAATTTGTACCCAAAGTTGGAGCATTTATGAAATTCCAAACACTGGCCTGATTAATGCTATCTGGCAGCCCTCCCTGTTGCTAGGTCTCTGTTAACATTAACGACCAGACCTTGCTATATAAGGCTAACAGTGCTGACTATATCCTACAGAAAGGACACGAGTAAGGGACAGAGAGCAAACACGGAGTAAAAGTGAGAAAGAAAGAGAGAGAGAGTGCCAGCGAGCAGGCGAGACTCACTCCTGGAACATCTGATACATTTCCATAAAGGCCAAAGTGTTATTTAGAGCCGCCCGCCCTCCCTTCCTCTGGCAAGCAGCAGCAGAGGGGAAAAAAAACGGAGGTCATGATCTACAACCTGCAACTTCTGGAATTCTTTAAGGGAACATGCAAAACAAAACAGCAGAGAAGTAACTGCTTCCTTCCTCACAGGGGGCTGTTCAGGGTTCCACGCCTCATCCTTCCTTCCTCAGGGAGCAGAGACTTTTCTGTTCTTTTTTTTTTTTTTTTTTTTGAGAATGTGCACATCTCACTCCTTCCAAAGCCTCCCAGCTGCTCCTATTTGTTTAAGTTTAACCTCAGTTGATCCACTGAAAACAAAACGGTCTAATTTGTCAATGCCAAGAGATATTTGCAGCTCTCTCAAGACCTCCCCAACATCCCCAAAATCTGACACTACTAGTTCAGGAGGCCAACTACTACTGTATACTCACCCAAGATATCAAATGCCTCTGCCCTGAAGTGGCATAAATAATTGACCAAATCAGAGTCCCACGCCAGGATCACACTGGGACACCCAAGGGGCTCGCCCTGTGTGAACTCTCACCCATTAGGGATTTTCACCCACATCAGCAGCCCTGTGCCCAGTATGAGCTCACATTCCTAAGCTAATATTCAACGTTACCTGCTCCGTAAGTGGAATCTACAGCACAGATACCAAATGATTCCGTAGTCTGCCCAAAGCTCCCAAGTACTGTTCGTGAGATCAGAGAACCTTAGAACTTGAAGGGGCAAGGTCAAATATTTTTACAGATGAGAAATCCAAGGCCCTCGGGCCTTTGGTGGTTTTGTCCAAGGTGGCGGGGGAGAAGACTTTAACCTAGGCTTTTCTGATCACCTGGCTCTGGTTCTGGCTATGCTGTTCTCTAGCTGTGTGGCCTTGGCACTGATCTCATCCTGCTGGGCTTCAGTATCTAAAATAAGTAGGATGGACTGCCTGGTCCTTAAAAATCCTTTTTATGTAACAATGGTGATGACAATCCAAGTCTCCACCATGCTCTGATGGCAAACTTCTCCTCCTCAGGGGCTGCTGCAGATCCCTGCCTGGGTGCCTCTCCTGCTACTGCCTGCATAGCACCCACGCTCCTTCACCAGCCTGCCTGCAGCCCAAGGCCCCTTCTTGAAGCTCAGTTCCACAACTGAACAGGGTCGTCAGGCAAGGAGGGGAGTTTATAGACATGATACACTAAAACAGAGTCTTCACCGGGAACGCCAGTGTCCCACAATGCTGGCTCTTCCAACGCGGCCTTTAAGGATGGGTCCCAACAACCAGTTCTCATAATGAGCCCACTGCCCTGAGGTCTGAGTAGGGACATGGTTCCATTCACCCCACTTTCTCCAGAAGAATGGTTCAGTCTCCACAGTCTGTTCAGCTTTTGGCAAGCCTGCAGAAGCTTCAAGGGGGCAGCCAATTAGTTCCACTTTATGGCTCCGATTACTTATCCACAGGAGCCCAGAAGTATGAACTTTGGCATCTCCTTCCTCTACACTTGACTGCTTCAGGATTTTCACACCCCTAACTCACAAACTCTATATCCCAAAGGTCAGGTCCAGAGCACTAAACAACTTGAATCTTTTCTCTAGGGAAGAAGAAATGCTGCATATGTAAGAGTTTCTTCCAGCTTAACTTAGCCCCAGGAAGCCATGACTTTAGGGCTATGAATTTCACATATGACAACTGAAAGCATGAACAAGAATGCCCCGTAGTGTTGTGCAGTGGGGCCAGAGAAGACGACATGCAACCATCTTATGGGGGTTCAAACCAACAGCACTTCCTAGAAGAGGATGATGGGGAGAGTCAAAATTGCTACCTCTGGGACCCTACCCTAGTGGCCAATTTCCTACAGATTCCGGCCCAAGGCGCAATGTTCCTCTGACTGCATTTGAATACAAAAGAGGACTTTGGTAACAGGAACACAGGCTTCTATTCCTTTGTATCAGCATCTAGCTCCTTATTTAACAATATTTTGGGGAGGGAGGGGAGTTCAATGACAAAGGAAAACACCAGAGTCCAGAACTGGGAGTTAGCCTGGCTCACACTGCCTGGGTGGACCTCAGAACCCAGGCTGCAGAGAATGTTCTGTCGCTGTGGGAGCTGACAATGAAGGCTCTGTCTAACAGCCACCCATTCATGCTAGCCATCAATGAAGAAAGAGAGACAGATGCCAAGAGCTCAATACCAGACAGATGCCGGGGGAAGGAAGTGGGCAGAAAGAAGGAATGGAAACTTATGGAAGGAGGAAATATGTGAAGAGGAAGAATTGCTGAGGGTCATAATCCCATTAGAGAAAATACAATCTACCAATACTTTATGGGGTATAAGAAATCACGGAAAGGGATTCTTATAATTACATGACTTACCCAGGCAATTCCCTAGGAAAGACACCTTGGTATTTGAAAAGCTTGTCAAGATCTAAGACCTTCAGGATCTTAATAAGCCTCATAAAAAACTATATCCAAGGCTAAGCTAGATTTCCTGGCAAAATCAACAGGTAGGAAAAGAACTACTCAGTGGTCCTTTCCTTCTGTAAAGTCAGGATAATATTGGGTCTCTTAGGGCATTAATATAATGTGTTAATATAATATTAATATAAGGCACTGATCATGAGCCAGAGAGTGAGCAAATTACTTAACTTCTCTGTGCCCAGTATTCTCACCTACAATTTTGGAATCATAATAGTACGTACTTCCTAGGATTGTTGTGAGAATTATACATGTAAAGCACCCAGCACCACATTTGGCACATGCCAGCCCTCAATAGATATTAACAATTCTTATTATTCTCCGCACAGGATCCATTACAACATATTTTGCTCACGGACGAGACCAATAACTTGTCTGTTCCTCGTAGGTTTGTGCAAAAGCTCACCAAACACAGCATACGTGACACATACAAACATCCATTGCCTTCATCATCCTTACAACTCTCGACAGCAGAAGGAAGGGACAGAAGGTAATAGAGCAAGAAGGGCTGAAGTGAGATACAGGCCCCAGAACTGTGGCTGTAACCACCCACTCCATCAATAAGCACATGCAAAATGTTTGTCTTCAGGGGCCACCCAAGAGATAAAAAAGATGAAGACACTGAGTGTGCTCAACGGGCTTACCAGCTATCCAAAGAAACTAGCATATGCACAAGTGACGAATTTCAGATGAAAATTAATAGATACATAAACCAAATGCACAGTGAGCAGAAAGGAAAGTGTGATTGCTTTCAGCCAGAAGGATTCTCAGAAGACGTAGCTTTTGAGCAGGGCGTTGAAGGAGAAGTAAGGTCTTGATAGGCTTAAAGTTTAGTGGAAATACATTAGAAAAAGCAGAGACAGGAACCTCGGTGCCTGGGCACTCACAGACTTTCAGACTCGCAGAAGAGAATCCTCAGGCCTGAGGCTTTCCCTGACCGGGAATCACTGCGCTCCCACCTTAGAACTACGCAGCTTCTGGGGCGCCTGGGCTCCAACTCGATTTCAGCACAGGTCATGATCTCACGGTCATGAGATGGAGCCCTGTGTAGGGCTCCACGCTGGGCGTGGAGCTTGCTTAACATTCTCTTCCTCTCTTTCTGCTCCTCCCTGGCTCGTTCCCGCGTGTGTGCATGCGCGCACTCTTTCAAAAAACAAACAAAAAAACTACACAGCTTCCACTCCTCCTCCCATACTGCCTTCAGCCATCCCTACAACCTGCCCTTCTAGGAGAGAGACAAGGGGCTAGGACACAGGGACAGCTGTTTCCTTACTCTCCCCATATATCAAGGCCATCTGCTCTATTGAGTAGCACACAGCAGCATGCTAATTCCCAGCCCCTTCAACTTTCAATCTTTATTCATTCTGGGTGTTCATTTTCCTTTTACCCTGTGAGCCGCTGAAGCAAGGGGGTCTTCTGTGCTGCATTTTAATTACTATGATGATCCACGGGGGATCTCAAGGACTTTTGAACAATAACATTTTAACATTTACACATTTTTCAATCACCCCCCTCCCACCCCCGTCTGTTTAAATTAGGGCAAAAAAATGCAGCGTGTGTGAGAACTTGTAAGTCAAATCAACCCTCGGACACAGAGAAGAAGGTTACTCTGGCTACCCAGACTGTTGTGCCTTCTTCTTTTCCGTTAGGATTGGAACGCTCCAATTGCCCAGTGGCTATGGTGAGCACCAGGAACTGGGTGTGTCCAGGAGAACTCCTAAGTCCTTGGCTACTTTTGGAGAGCCACCGTGTTTTCCTCAGAAGGAAGGGGCCGACTAGGTTATGCAGGGACTTGCTGGTGACTATGATCCGATAAGACAAGTAGACCTAGCATCCATTCTCTGGTCCACGACAATCAGAGAAACAGAAAGAGACCTGGACTGGGATTCAGGAGGTCCAAGTTATAGTCCCTCCCTGGGTCTTTTTTTAAAAAATGAATGGCTGTAAATGCATTGTCTAGGGCTTTGACATTTAGTATGATTTGACACTGATTAGATGAATTAAGTTCCCTTTTAGTTCTATGATGCTAAGAACGTGAATAGCAGCAGAGCTCTGGATGAAATGATTTAACCTCATGGTTAAACAGGCTTTTTGGATTCAGCTAGACTGGGGCTTAAGACCCAGCTCTAACACCAAACTTCTTTCTCATCTATTAAACAGTGATAAAAATAGCCCCTACCCGGAAGATTTGTCATGAGATATACAATGACCTAATCAGTG
This sequence comes from Panthera leo, assembly GCF_018350215.1. NCBI lineage: Eukaryota > Metazoa > Chordata > Mammalia > Carnivora > Felidae > Panthera > Panthera leo. The sequence goes on along the minus strand of NC_056683.1, from coordinate 33,447,835 downwards.
TAGATGAACTCAGCACATGGCCGCCCATAAGAAGCATTCATTAAATGGTAGCTATCATTATCATCATTTTTCATTTACAACCATTTCCGAACTGCTCTTCATGCTAACACTGCACCCAGAGGCTGGTTTCCTTTCTCTCGACTCTGCAAAGGAGACTGGTTTCTTCTAAGTGGCCCTATACTCTAGATAGAATAAAACTCAAATGCCAGAGAAGGTCCTGTCGTTCTACAAGTTCAGTTCAGGGTGATGTGTGCCAGCACAGCGGGGGAAAAACTTTCAGGTCAGGAACCTCCACTCACTGCAGCACCCACAGGTACAGCCCAGCTTTGGGACTCGGACTATTCTACTTTGACTTGGTCCTGATTACCTGACATCTCCCCCGTTTCCTGAAACTCCTCTTGAAGAGTCTGTCCCCTCTCTGTGGCCCCTCAAACTTCCCTATTTAATACACCAGCTCTGCTTGGATCAGTTTCCAACCAGCCATGATACTTAACCGTGCCTAATTTAACAGCACACTTGCTGTCTCTATTTCCCTTGATCTTCTGCCAGTTCCAGCACTGGGTATTCACAACCATTTGCTTTCTCTCCTCCAGTTGCTGGAATGTTGAGCCCTGTTGAATACTCAAGAAACAACTGAGTCCTCAGCTGGCTTCCAATAGCTACAGTGTATTAGGTACTAGTTATTCTATGCTAGACATGCTGCTAAACACTTTCTTTTTTAATATTCACAACCATGGGGTAAGAATTTGAATCCCTACTTTACATGGAGAAAATGAAGCTTAAAGAAGTTAAATGACTCCTCAAGGTCACCAACCAGTAAGTGGTAGAGCAAGAATCCAAGTTTACTACCAAGCCTAGCTACCCTTTTATTCATCTCTCGAAAACTGTGGTATCACCATAAGATTGATTCCTCATTTCTCCCACTCTTTTTAGACTGTCATCTTTCCCACAGCACCTATACTCTTGGGTAATGACATCAATTTCCTGAGAAGACTTAGATCGGACAAACTTCCTTACCTGTTCTCAATACCACACATGTCAAACCTTGGGGATAATTTGATCTCTTCCCACCTACCTCAGGGAAGTATCTCCCCATCTTGAATTTCACCAATAGCCTTCTAACTGCTGAAGCCTTTTTCTAGTCTTCACTGCTTCTAGCTCTTTCTATTATCATGTGACACAGTTTACCAGTTATCCCTGGTACCCACTCTCCCCTTCCTGCTTGGTCATGGGGTTTTTTGGATTGGGTCAAACCACCTACATTAAAGACTACATTTCCCATCTTCTTTGTAGTTAGGTATAGTCACATGACCAAATTCTGGCCAACGGGTTCTAAGAGAAAGTGAAACTTTTGAGAACTATCTTTAAAGTTCTCTCCTTTTCTTTCTTCCTATGCTGACAGCTTGAACTTGAATAGTCATCTTGAACCATGATGACAGAAAGAGACTGGTTTCTTGAGCATCATGAAATGTCACGCTAGCCCTTGACTTCTTACCTCTGGACTTCTGTCTTATTTAAACAACAGTTATTTTGGGGTTTGCCTCACATTCACTTCTCACTCAATTTCCTCACATTGGCTTCTATGACACTGCATTATCCTGGTTATCTTCCTATGTTTCTTTACCCTTGTGCTTCTAAATATAAATTATATTCTTGACTTCTTCAATCTCTCTAGTTTTTCCCTCAGCAACTGATTATCTTTTATGTTAACCACCACCTCAACTTGGATGATCCCTGAATATGCATTTCTAATCTTTCTATCTCTCTTGAACACTAGACCTACATTTCTAAGTTATTTATGAGGTATCTTTCCCGATATTCATTATCTTTAATATCCTTAACATATGCAAAACTGAACTTAACATCTTCCTTCAAACATGTCCCTTCTCAAGCCCCTATTTCTGTCAGGTGCACCATATTTTCCCAAATAACCAGGTTCAACACCTAAGAATCATCATGAATACCCCCTCTTCCTGATTCTTCCACATTTGATTGTAAGGTCCTGTTAATTCTACCACCTCAATACCTCCACCATCCATACCCTTCCTTCCTATCACTTCGTACTATTAGTTTGGAGCCTAATTTCCTTCAAGAGATTCCTTGAAGTCTCTTGACTTCAGGATATTCCTGCCTCTAGTCTCTCCCAACTGCAATCAAAGATTCCACAATTATACATATGTAAAGCATGGCTTCAATCCTGCCATCTTACTCGAAAAGCTTCAACAACACTGCACTATCTTTGTAATAATGACTGACATTTGAGATCCAATACTCTACACAACCAGTTCTTTGTTTGAGCCAAACTAGATTACTTACCATTCTCCAAACACGAGCTCTATCATCTAACATTTTACTCTTGTTTATGCCACTCCCTCTGGCTGGAAGACCCTCTCCTTCCTCCTTACTTCTGCCTACTAAATAGAATTCTCTATTTTGGGGTTTAGCTCAAATGCTACTTCCTTCATAAAGTCTTCCTGATCTCCTGCGCTAACATAATTTATCGATCTTTTGAATTCCAAAATTACACCAATCTATAAAAATTTAACATATTCTGCCCTTTCGTGTATTTTACGTATGCCTCACATATACATATGTATATAAATGGCTGTCAATACATTTTATGGAAGAAAATACAGATGTATATACCTCACAAGGCTTGGACTTGTTTTGCAATGGAGAGAAAAGCAAACTATTCCAACTCAGAAATAGAAATTGATAAGAGCAAGGCAGCTGTAACAGTAGGGCTTTTGGCGGAAGCTCCTCTAATGGAAGAAGGTAAGAGACGAGGAAGCTGCTAAAGATAAGGCTTAATTATTAAACTGTCTCATACACACATAAATATGTATATATACGTATTTTGCATTTGGAAAAAGCATCCAAACTTACTCCTGGGAATCTACCATGAAAAGCTAGCATGGACTTCCAGGTAAAGATGGTGGACTGAATACAGGTACCAACTTACTCTTCTTCCTGAAGTCTTACTAAACCAAATATAAAAATGGGACACAGATGGAAGCATACCTGAGAATCCCAAGCTGGCAAAGGGAAAAGCCAAGGCTTATACTATGAATTTTCTAAAGGCTCAGGAACTGGCAGCACTTGGGACATGGGAGTAGAGGGAGAAGCTAAAATAACATTTTCCTCCCCTCCAAGAGGATTAAGGTCTTCGTGCTCATGCGCAAACTTCACTTAGATCTAAACGCATGGCTCTCAGGAATATTGACTTACTTCCATCTAAAAAACCTCAGAGTGCAGCTGCGCGCCAAAGAGTCCACATGTATCACTGTCTTCAGATAATCATTCATCACTGTCCTAAGCTAAGTAACCACTTCACCTAGACCTAAGCATTATCAGTGGATGCTGCAGAAAGCACCACAGAGAACAATGATTTTTAGAGCTCTTGGCTACTTTCCCACTTGCTATCAAACCTGGAAGGTTGTCCAGTTTCTCAGAACAGTATGTCCAGAGTGTCCAGTGGGCAAAGAGTTAAATGCTAAAGAGAAATAAATGACTATGCCACATGAAACTGGAAACATGCTCTCGTTGCTAGTTATGCTAGCCCTGAATAAGGATTTCAGAAGACTTCTATGTTGGAAATCACTTAAATAACAGAGGAATACCTAGCTGCATAAAACTACCATAAAACCATCTGGGCCTAGTGCCTTTGTAGAGGGATGAGTTTTCTGCTTCACTGGCTGCTTTCTACTTCTGTCAGTTTTTGTTGTATCTACAGACATAAATGGTAATCTGCAACTACCAGATTACCATGCATACCTTGTCATCAAGATGCTTAGTCATCAAGCACTAAATGCTACTGGAAACCCCACCTCAACCAGTCATTGTGACAGACCATTAAGGGTCCCACACAATTCATCCTAGGGGGATGGCAGCAACCTAACTAACCACAAAAATTTATTCCTATAAATTCTCTTATTATTTTAAAAATCTCTAAATCTGTGCTTATATATGTTCTTTATACTATTCCTACATGTTGTGTTTTTTTCCTCTTTTCTTGATCAGAATTGTCAGAGATCTTTAAAAAAAAAGTTTTCATTGTAATGGTCAAGTCTATTTTTTTTTAAACTTCCTTATTTCTACTTTTATTTTTTTCTTTAACTAACTGAAATGTAACACACATACCATGAAGTATGTGACGTATACTATCTGCTTTTTATCTTTATTCCTCTCTGTTACTTTCTTTTGGTTAAGTTTTAGTCTTTCTTTTTTTTATAACAAATTGAAGAATATAAACTTTCTCCTGAGTATCACTTTGGCCAGATATTACCAGTATTTATATGAAATGTTTCTGGTACCGTTAATTAATTTCTAAGTAGAAAAATAAGAAAAAAAAAAAAAAGATAGGCCACTCACAGACTATATAACACTAATGAACAAGATGCTCAATTTCACTAGATCACACAAAGGCCAAATACAAAGGACACTTTTTTGGCTTACCATGGTGAAAAACATTCAAGAGTATTAATATCCCAAGTTGGCAAAGGAATGGGAAAGTGTGTGCTCATAAACAATCAAGCAGGGCAATTCAGCTCCACCAGTTAGATCTAGACAGGTACCTGCACTCTGGCTGCCTAATTCTACCTTCTATCAATGCCTTTTAAGAAATACTCTTATAGGGGCGCCTGGGTGGCTCAGTCGGTTAAGCGTCCGACTTCGGCTCAGGTCACGATCTTGCAGTCCGTGAGTTCGAGCCCCGTGTCGGGCTCTGGGCTGATGGCTCAGAGCCTGGAGCCTGCTTCCGATTCTGTGTCTCCCTCTCTCTCTGCCCCTCCCCTGTTCATGCTCTGTCTCTCTCTGTCTCAAAAATAATAAACATTAAAAAAAAAAATTAAAAAAAAAAAAAGAAATACTCTTATAAGCATGTAAGAATATGTGTATAGAATGTCCACACCATCTTAATTTATAACAGAGAAATACTGGAAGCAACATAAATATCCATCTACTAGAGACTGGAAAAATGAGCCGTGGGAGATTTAACAACCATTAAAAAAGAATAAGGTAAGGCAGATCTTTTAAGAACTAAAACAAAATTGTACCCATGATCTATAGACAAGGTAAATTAAAAACAAATAAGTGTGCAAAACAGTTTGTAAAATACATTTTATGTTAAAAACAAACAAAACAATCTCACATAGTCACTTTTTTTTTTTTTTTTTTAAATAAAGACAGCAAAGGACCTTAAGTTGACACTACACTTTCAAACTGTGGACATCTCCAGCAACTGTGAGTAGCCGAGAGGTGAGAAGACTTGACCATTTTACTTGTATTCACTTCTATATTTTTTGAATTTTTTTTCCTGTGAGCTAATACAAATACACTCTTAAAATGCAATGTAAACAATCTCCCATCCCATCCCTCATACTGTAGTTTCTTGAATTATAGTAAGGAGGGCTGAAAGCTCTGGTAGTCTCATTAGCATGGCCTTTTGAGAACTGATGAATTAATTTCTAAAAGCTGCCTAAGATAAGGACCTTAGTGGAAAAGCAGAAAAGACTGACTATGTATTAATCCATGATCTAATCTGCAGACTTGCCTCACATTTACCAACTTTAGCAAGCATTGCTTCCAGGCTACAGAGAAACTGGCAGAGCCCATTTTCATATTTAATGCCTCAATTCCTTTGTCTGAAAGCTCTTTGAGTGATCCAAGCAGCTCACCTGGGGGCAGGCACACCCCACAGGCTGTGGTTCAATTAAATCTGCTTCCCGCACCACCCACTCTTTTAACAGTTAGCCCAGTATTGCAGAACTAAAAGAAACCAAAGCAAAGGAGGAGCAGATGGGAGGTCTTAAGTCCTCCGTGGCAGTTTCCTCCTTAACCTAGAGATCTCTCTTGAGTTGGGATAGAAAATTCCTGCACTTGGGGCACCTTGGTGTCTCAGTCAGTTGAGTGGTTGAGCGTCCAGCTCTTGGTTTTGGCTCACGGTTTCAAGAGTTCGAGCCCCATGTTGGGCTCTGCAGTGGCAGTGTGGAGCTTGATTGGGATTCTCTCTTTCCCTCCTTTTCTCTCTGCACCTCCCCACTCTCACTGTCTCTCTCTCAAATAAATACGTAAACTTAAAAAAAGAAAGAAAGAAAGAAAGAAAGAAAGAAAGAAAGAAAGAAAGAAAAGAAAAAAGAAAATTCTTGCATTTGTCAGCCAAGGAGACCAGTCCCCATTTATGAAGTCTGTCTGACTTTCTCATTTTCTTCCTTCCAAAGGCTGAGCAGCTATCTTATAGTGGGTCCAGATCAAGCCTCTGAAAGAGAGAAAGAATTATAATCTCCTTCCTCCTCGACACTAAAAATGCTTCCTTGAGAACCAGTTTGAAACAGAGCATTACATTAATTACTTGCTTTTTAAGGGTTAATTTCAGTATGATTTATTATTAAACAGCTGAGAACTCATTGGTGCTCTACTCCACTTGCTCTATATGTTTTAATTAAAAACCCACCAATGTGATTAGAAGACTCAATACAGTTAAGATAGCTCCCCCAGATTGTTATATAGATTCAGCACAACCCCAATAAAAATCCAGCAGGATGTTTTGTTGAAATGAACCAGCTCACTCTAAATTTTTGTACTGAAAGAGGAACTAGAATATCTAAAACAATTCTGAACAAGAATAACAACATGACAAAGGCAACAAGGATGGTCTTCAACACATCATGCTGAAATAACTGGATATCTATGTGCAAAAAAATGAATTTTGAAGCATACCGCACACCATATTCAAAAATTAACTCAAAATGGGTCACAGATCTAAACGTATACCTAAACTTACAACATTTCTAGAAGAAAATACAGGAGAAAATAGTTGTGACCTTATCCACTTATCCACATTGAACTTCATCAAAAATGAGAGCCTCTGCTCTTCAAAAGACACTGTTAAGGGAATAAAGAGAGAAATCACAGACTAGGAGAAAATCATATATCTGATAAATAGTATGCAAAACATACAAAGAACTCTCACCACTCCATAAGAACACAAACAACCCCCCTTTTTTTTAATGAGCAAGAGTTGAACAGACACTTCATTAGCCATATGGATGGCAAATAATCACATTAATAGGTGTTCACTTCATGAGTCATTAGGGGAATGCAAATTAGATCCATAATGAAATATCACTAGGCATCCTATTAGAAGGACTATAATTCTGAAAACCTGACCAATATTAAGTGCTGGGAGGAGACCTAGCAACTGTAACTCCGATGGAAAACCAAAACGGTATAAGCACTCTGGAACATGGTGTGGCAGTTTCTTATCAAGTGCAGCACATAATTCAACTAGGACCCAGCAATTCCATTTCTAGTGTTTTCCCAAGAGAAATGAAACCGACAGTCATACAAAAACTTGTATGCAAATGTTTATAGTAGTTTGATTTGTAATCGCCAAGGACTATAAATGACCCAAATGCCTCTCAACTAGAGAATGCATAAACTGTGGTGCATCCATACAATGGAATACTACTTGGGAATGAAAAGTAACAAGTTACTGGTACACACAACAACACGGATGAATCTCGAGTGAAATTACGCTAAGTGAAAGGGGCCTGACTCAAAGGGTACATACTGCAGGATTCCCATTTATAGGACATTCTGGAAAAGGCAAAATTCTTGGAACAGACATAAAAGTAGTGGTTGCCAGAGGTAAGGGAGGGGTGCGGGACTGGCTACAAAGGGACACAAGGGAGTTTCTGGTGTGATAAAGCCATTCTGTATCTTGAATGTGGTGGCAGTTATATAACTGTATTTGTCAGACTTCACGGAACTGTACACAAAAGGGGCAGTTTATTGTATTTAAATTATAACTCTTTTTTTTAAAGCTCCAAATGGAAACCATAAAAAAACAAAACAACCACTATAAAAATGACCACAAAGTGTCTGCATGCTGGAAGAGAAACCTCTTCAACAGGACCATTAAAAACAAGGTCTACCACGTCATACACATACGCACATGTCCTCTTTGCCACCCCCTACCCTCTGACAGGCCCAGCAGAGGGCAGTTCCAAACAAACCATCGCAACCCCCATCCTTACCGGAAGCGTGACTGTCTTAGCATTGAAAGGAGGCACAAATAATACCCCACGAAGGACCTAGTACCTGAGAGCTATAAAGAGCTGGGAGAGGCCACAGAAGTTCCTTCCAACTGCAGGGGGAATGGCACTGCCCCTTCTTGTTCTTCCTTAGAACGAGGCTGTCACACACTCTCCAGCAGTGCGCTCACCCCTGTCGTGACCGCGTTTATATCGTCTGCCTGGCTGTCCGTCCTGCGGCACTCACTCCCTCACGGAGGAAACGGAATTTTGCAGAGGCAATGAAAGTAGGCCAAGGCGACAGAGCACTCTAGTTACCGGGTGGCAGCCAATCACGGGCCCCTCCCCAGGAGCGTCTCACTGTGAGGTCAGGACTCAAAGCAGAGCCTGTGCCGTCAGCCTGCCCCCAAAGGGATTGACTTGTTGGGCTTGTTTTTCCACAGCCTTAACTTGAGGGTTTATGACTTGATACCCCAAATCAAGCTCCGTTACGCTGCGGGCCATTTCTCCTTCCACGGTTCTTACCTGGTCTGACCTAACCACCTCCTTGCTTCGCGTGCTGCAGGGTGGTGAGCCAACTCTACCTAACACAGGGCATTGACAATGAAAGCTCATAATCAACACCCACCACCCCCAACTGCTATGACACCCAGCTCCCTCCTCCCAAGGAACATCATCCTCTCCTTCCACTCAGGATCACAAACTTTAAAAACCCTTTCAAGGTTGTCTCTGATGGGAGCGGGGTGGGGTGGGGGTGTACCTTTTGGTCTTCCATCCGCGGATACCAGCTTCTTTGTTTCTGCTGTTAACAAGAGCTCATAAGGATGCTCGTCCTCTTCCCTGGCTGCACTTCCCTGAATCCAGGGTCTCATGGCCAAGACCTAAGAGAGAAGACACCACAGAACTTCTCATGTGGGTGGCTAATACCAAGGCAGATTATGTTGAACAAATTCAAGATCCCTGGCTCCTTTTTCACCGGAGAGGAAGAAGTGGGGGAGGGGGTGGGAAGAGAAGTAAATAACTCAGTGTCACGTGAAACCACAACTGCTTTTCTGGATATGCACCTGCACCTCGAATCTCAATGGCCTTTGATTAAAACACTCCCCTTTCCTTACCTCATTATATCCTTCAAAAAGCCATTAATAAAATCCAAGATCCTTCCTTCTCTTGCCTCTCCCATCATAACAGTATTCTGCATGGTCTCTTTGGGGTGGATAGTAGCTTCCAAGCTGTTTTTAGCTATGGTGCATCACAAAAGCCTCCTTTCTCCACGATTCTTTCTTAATATGCACACATACTACCCCAAGGCTGGAACCCTTCCCACCTTCTCAGGAGGGAATCAAATGACTTCTGACTGACCCTGAATGACTGACCCTTACTAGAAACTAGAAACAAAGTGCTCTATTGGTCCTTCTCTATTTTTGTGAGCCTTTCTCCACAGGTCCTGGGGGTTACGGGGAAGTTTCTCTCAAAAGCCGGCTTCCTACTGCATTTATGGTAATACAAGTTTAAACTAATTCCACCCATCTCTGTTCTGAAAAGAGTCAAGTGGCTAGGCAGTATGAATTTCAGTGCAGAAAAAGCAGCTCCGTCTATGGGGAAATCCCTGACCCAGTCAGCCAAGCGTCTCTGCTAAGAGAATTGGCCCAGCGCTGGCTCCTACACCTGCCAAGCGGGTCTAGGCAGCTGAGGGCCTTGTGGCCACAGCTGGTCATGGCACCCAAGGAGCCACACTTCCTCCTCACATCGAGCCAGAAACACCATCACCAGTGCTACAGTCACACTGAGAGAGGGAATGGAGATCCTCGATTTAGAGGACAATTCTGCCTCATCTGTCCTAAGAATCCAATGTGTTTCGTAGGCAAATTAAGAATAATCACATACCAGCTACTGTGAGAGCAAGGCAAAGCACAAAATGTCCCCTTGAGCAGATTGGCTAGAAGTGATATATTATGAACAGAGGGGTTCAGAGGGACTCCCACGTCTGCCTGACAAACAACGGTACCCTACGAATGTGACTCTTTGGCACATGCAGAAGCCTCTCCTTCAGGCATGTCCCACAGCTCACTGGAAATGAACCAGGTTTGTGATTCATCAGGGTTTTCCTTCTTGGAGATATAGCTCACTGCGTTACGGCCTAATGAGACATCAATGATTCCAGGAGCCTCAGACTAAATAAGAGACTGCGGCTCCTGCTTGTTAACAAGGCTGCCACTCTAAAGGCAGAATGATAGTCTCTTTCCGATATTCTGCTAGGCACAGCAGGAACCTCCACTTACTGAAAGCCACCTGGAAGCTAAAAGCTATTTCATTACAATGAGCCATTTGCCTGTATTGCTTAATTCCTTTTGCCTCTTCGTGGGAACACAATTAAGGGAACAAAGAGGGACCATTAAGCAGTTCATACAGTGTCAACTTAATACCACAGGCTTTACAGACAGGAATTTGGGTTCTTCAGGTTTACACACCCACAGCTATCACTGAGCTGGAGCCCTGGAAAGCTGAGACTGTAAGTGTTCTGGACACAGCGAGAGCACTCATATAGCCGCAGGCATGCTTCTCTGAAAGGTAGCTGACAGCTTGGATGCCCGGCCCATACTATCCTTCCTTCTCAAGCAGGACAGCTGATGACTTCCATGTGGAAAATCAGGCCCACTGGACCCACGTTCACTCTGTGCCTGCTCCCGGGCATGACAACCAGAAGCAAAAACCCAGCAAGTGCTAGAGCTGGGAGGGACCCGAACCATTACAGTCACAGCTAGAGAGCACCCAGCTCCAGCTCTTTCATTCTGCAGATGCCCAAACCCACTTTCCAGAGAGGTCTAGGGACTTGCCCAAAGTTATACAGAGAGCAAGCAGCAGAGGCAGGACCATAAAATTCACTTCCCCTGGTTCTGGACCAAGATGGTCTCATTTTTCCTGAGAAGGAGGACTTTCCATCCAATTTAGAACTCTTTCCTTCCTTCAGATATCTTGTGAGAGTCCCCTGCTCACATCCAGACAACTTCTACAGGGATCTCTTCCTCTTAGTCCTGGCTCCTGCCAGCTGTGGGATTAAAATCTCATAATAAAGCAATAGACTGCTTTTCTTGGAGCCTTCCTAACTCCCACTCAAGAAGTGGATTGTCGGGGCGCCTGGGTGGCTCAGTCGGTTGAGCGGCCAACTTCGGCTCAGGTCATGATCTCACGGTCCGTGAGTTCAAGCCCCACGTCGGGCTCTGTGCTGACAGCTCAGAGCCTGGAGCCTGTTTCAGATTCTGTGTCTCCCTTTCTCTCTCTGACCCTCCCCCGTTCATGCTCTGTCTCTCTCAAAAATAAATAAACGTTAAAAAAAAAAAATTAAAAAAAAAAAAAAAAGAAGTGGATTGTCACAGTGAATATGGCAGTAACTGATTTTCAACAGAAAAGATTCTGCTTTTTACTCAATTATTCCTTAATCTTTTCTCCCCTTTCTTCTAGGGCTGGCAATAAATCAAAGCCAAAAAGCTGTATTCTCTGTTACATGGAAAGCAACATTTTTGCTGCAGAGAAAAGCTACTACCAGTCAGCACCTAACTGTGACCAACTGAATGACCGGCCGGAGTGTGGGCAGTTTTCTGGGAAGGGATACCATAGCAGCTGCAACTTCCCATGAAGGTTTCACACATCTGAACATAGAGAAGATCATGGTCAGTCTGATGCAGCTGGCAGCCCATTTGGTGGGGCAAAAACATCTCAACGCGTGTGTGCACGTGCATGTGTATGTGTTTAATTTCTGGAAGCCAGTTTCATGACCTGGTAGTTAATCTGATAAGCTCTTCTGGAGCCAGCTACACTCAGCTTCCCTCCAAGGTTTCTATGGGTCATCTCAGTGACGAGCCTCAGGAACAGGACACAAACACTGAAGCAGATTGTCTGCTAAATAGAAGTCTAAACTATGATGAGCCAGCGCCTCCTAGGATATGAGGTGTAGGGTAATAAAGTTTTGGCAGTATAAGAAATAAAGATAGTGAAGATTAGAGTCCACTTTTGGAGAACACCTATTCATTCACACGACAAACAGAATCTGCCTTGATCGTCGCAAGGATAATGGCCCATATCACATCACCTCTGTATTTAGGTACTTAAAATCACTGAGCAAGCAAAGTCAGGGTTCTCATGGTCTTCTAACTTCTGACTGCCGTGGTCCAACTGACCCAGAATTCCAGACTATTCAGAAGCAAGTCCTAGAAGTATCTCAGAGTCTCCCACCCAGGAGAGAAATGGAGATTTCTCCCCCTATCTCTTGACACCGTTATTGACAAATTATATGCCCTAAAAAGCCCTGGGAGAACAGAAAGTCTTTGTTATCTAATATTTCTTTAAGAGTCTCGCTCTTATCCTCGGGTATTAGGAATTTTAATCCAAGTCCTTGTTAAAGAGGTGGCATAAGGCATTCATAGAGACCTAGCCCCAACTGAATATGCTCCATATTACCAGGTTTTCCCTTATAAAAAGAGAGTAATGAAGCAAATCTCTATATAAAAACATGCAGGGATTTGTTCCATGCATTTCTACCTTCTAGCAATGTATTATTACCCTAGAGGCTGTAATTCTAGAGACCTCTTACTTGAAACATGATAATAAGCATTTTGTAATTAAGGGATAGAAAGAAACAGGGACAGAATTTATACCTAGCATAAAAATCTTCCCCTATTTCCAACACTGACTTTTACATTCTTAAAAGTGCTTCCTTGTATTTATACATTTTGTGAAACTAAAGCCATCCTTCTGGTTCCATGTGCTTGTATTAGATAAAAGAACCTGTCTCACGGGATGGTCTGTGGCAGTACAATAAAAAAGTTAACTCTGACTTCTAGCGATAAAGTAATGAGACTTAACTGACTAGTTTATATTACCTGATTTTTAAATGAAAGAACAACAGGGTATTGAACGAGCTATAAAATAACAAAATTACATAATACTTTGAATCAGTGCTAAATAAACATGGTCTCTGAATGGTGGCAAGTATTAAAGGGACATTCCGAAAATCAAAGATCATGGAAAATATGATTTTCTTCATATAACTAACCCCGTGAGAAGGTACAACTATTTGCCTCACGATAAGATTTCTTTTTTAAAAAGGTGGACTAGTCTCCTCAAAAAACCTTCTTTCTTTGATTCCTCCCACCTCCATGAATCTTACTTCTCTTCTAATTGAGCCTTTATGACGTTTCCCATGTTTGTCCTGGTGGATTCTTCATGTGAAAGGAAGAAGGAAAATGTGAAAACAGAAAGACGACTTTTGGGGCAGAGTCACCAAAGCTCGCTAATATGACGCAGTCTACAGACAGTGATTAGGGGCAAAGTCTACGTTTTGGATCAAAAGATGACACAGGCACGAAAGCAGAAAGGCAAACCGTGCAGATACTGGAGCCAGGAGAACTGTGCGTGGTTTACTCTCAATGTGCAAGGCAGATGGGTAACTGGCCTGTCTGCCAGACAGCTCCGTTAAAATTCTTTGCTTACTACTTAAGTGAGTTTGAAAGATCTTGTTCCAGATTACTGATGTGCACAATACAAATGTACTAATCCAAAGAGGCGCTAAGAGAATGAGAAAGCAGAGTCTTCTTCAAGCACACATTGATGGACCTTCCGAAACCTCGTGCTTCAGTGATGGCAATAAACCCTCAACCCTCTACCTCAGAAGCTGTCAATGGAAAATACTTCTTATCTATACGGTCTTCCTCCTCTTCATCAGGTGGTGGCTTTGCTGGAGGCGGTGGACGTTCCCTCTGCAGAAGAGAAAAAGTAAGTATTTCATGATCTCTTTTTTCAAGTACCTAACTTGTTGATTTATTCTTATCTTAGCCCTTGGAAATGAAAAAGAATAATGTAAAGAACTCCCCCGAGAGACTAAACTTAAGGATCAGTATTTAAACAGATAGCTTAGTATTTGCACGTGCACACACACCCCACCCACAGCACAAAATTCAGTCAGCACACTCCTTACTTTTTGATGTCTGTAGCAGCGATTATACACTTTTTTCATATTCTAGACCACAGTGAGAAATACCAGCACTGAAACCACACAACTGCCTAGCCAGAAAATGTCCTTCATAATACTAATAAAACTCTAGCCTAGGAAAACCAGTCAGCTGTCAGTCTATGTCAAAAAGAGGAAATAGTAAATCCAGAGAATCACCTTGTCAATGAGTTCTAACAAACCAAAGCTACCAAGGAAGTAATGAGGAAAGGAATCAAGGACAAAAACACCAATTCCTGCTCAAACTTTAATGCTACCCCCAATCTTTGGTTTATTCCCCAAAGCTCTGAACTGGTCTCTTATCCTTGGTCACCTCCTCCAATGATTACTATTATGTATCATTAGTATATGGAAACTTTATTTCTTTTTAAATTTTTTTTTTTTACTTAGAGAGAGAGAGAGAGAGAGAAAGAGCTGGGGGGGGGGGGGGCGTGTGTACACACAGGAGAGATGCAGAGGGCAAGGGAGACAGAGAGGGAGAGGGAGAGGCTCGGCATGGAGCCTGACACAGGGCTCTATCTCACGACCAGAGATGATAACCTGAGCTGAAATCAAGAGTCGGACACTTTAACTGACTGAGGCACCCTGGCACCCCTGAAAACCCGATTTCATCTCAGCCCATTTAAAAAAGGAATATTTGTCAGTTACCTGTCCCAGAGCAAGGATTGGCAAGCTCCTTCTTAAAGGGCCTGACGGTAAATATTTTAGGCTTTCCAGTCAACTCTGCCATCGCAGTACAAAAGTAGCCATAGAAAACATGTAACAGAATGTGGCTGTGTTCCAATAAACCTTTATTCACAAAAATGGGCTGCTATGTGTGGGCCGTACTTTGCCAATCCCTGCCCTAGAGCAAGAAACACCCTGAAGCAGGGATCAGTTAGGTCGAGGGTAGACAATTTCAGAAACACATACAATCTTTGGTGACAGAAAGCTGAAGAGAGGTTCGCCATTGTACCTGCAGTTACTGTCAGCATCGTTTATAGTGCAAAGTCCTAATCATGTTTCATAACCAACATTCCTACAGGGAAAGGAGTGGGAACCTGAAATGGGAACTGGCTTGCAGGCTCATTCCCTGGCTTGTACGTTAGTTCACTGCGTTGCTAGAACAGCAGTATTTTTTAAAAGTCAGAGTGGAGGCACATGCTGAATTACAGGAGAGTCTCAGAGAAGTCTGCACGATGTCTCCCATGTCTCAGGAGCCGCCAGGGTCAGTTAGCATTTGGCATCCATGATCTCTCTCCGTTAAAATGTGCTTCAGCACTTGGTATTCTAGCTTCATAAATCAGTCATTCCTACAGTCCCTGGAACCAGATGGATCCCCAACGGCAACAACTTCAAAACAGGTTCATATTTTCAAGCCAAACAAAGCTCTTAGATGAGATTTCCCACTGAGTCCTGCTTTCCCCACCCGTCTTTACTCCAGAAGTGCAGAAACAACCTTGGTCCCTTCCACGTGCCACCTTGTAAGGAGGGGAACAACAAAAGGAGCAGGCCTGTAATCTACACCAATTATCCAACCTTGGGACAAAAATACCCGTGGAAAAACAAAATGATACACAACAACGACCGAAACGACCCATCCTAGAACCCTTCTCAAGACTAGAGGAGCCTAGAAAGGACGATACGAACACCTCTTGCACAAGAAGTGGTCACCAGGGACACTGGAAGAAAAGAGAGGCAGCAGCCTCTTTTTTCTAACGTGAAAACTTTGGCCCAGGAACCTGTAAGTACAGAGCTGATTTATACACACCATCCACTGCATGTGTAAGATGCCGAACAGTCCCTTGGCCACAGTTAATTACCAAGGGCCAGGAAGGTAGTGGCACAGTCACCACATACTCAAGGAAAAATGGCAAAGCATGCACTCGAAGAGGCATCAGTTTCTACTTAGCAAGACCATCGATGGATACATTCCTAGAGTGGGATGGAACAAAGAGACTATAAATCAGTGGCTAAGCCCGTAGGAACTTGGTTATTCAAAGCTTTCTTCCCTAACCCTGTGTTCTTCTTGTAAAGCCTCTAGCTCCCTCTAATGGTCATCACCTGTAAGTGCCACAAAGCAATGCCTTCCTCCACAGGTGGATTTGCTTAATTCCTTGTACCTAAGGCGAAAGTGAGACCAACCAGCTCTGTCTACAGAAGCACCATGCCAGAGGTGCTTGGCATATGTGTGTGCTCCCACCACTCACAAGGAGTTGAATTAGCCCTTGATAATACCTACTACTCTGGTGGGCTTTTCCAAAATCCATGCAGAAACGCTGGGACTATTCTAGGACCACTCTAGGAGCCTAATGAAAAAGAACACTTAGAAGCATCAGGCCCATTCCCAGGGAACATCTGAAAAACCCAAAGATCACCTAGGAGCCAAAGGCTCATCAAAACGGTCATAAGGCAAATTTAGACCAAAAGGGAAAAGTCAGCCTCTCCAACAGGAAGAAATGATATACACCTGGAAATATGCCCCAAGCTGGGAATTACTGGGATTCTATTAGAGCAATGGCCAGTTTAGTAAAAGGGCGGTGCTCAAAACCTCAAATTATTGTGCCTGGCCATGTAGGAAGGAAGTTCCATGGGACTGCTGATTGAGGCTTGGGCTCAGAGGAAAACTGTGAGGGAGAAAAAGGTAATAAAAAAAATTATTTTTTTTTTAAGAGAGAGAGAGAGAGAGAGAGAGTGAGTGCAAGCAGGGGTGGGGGTGGAGGGTGGCCAGGGTGGGGTGGGGTGGGGAGAGAGAGAGAATAAGATTCTCAAGCAGGCTCCACACTCAGCATGGAGCCCGACATGGGGTTCAATCCCAAGACCCTGGGATCATGACTTGAGCCAAAATCACGAGGTGGACACTCAACCAACTGAGCCACCCAGGTGCCCCCGGAATAAAAAGTCTTGAGAACAATGTACAAGAGTGGAAGCAGAAGTACCAGAGAAAGAAGCAGTAAGATGGCAAGGTGGACCTTGAGAAGAAAAGGCTGGGACAAATAGGAATGTCACATACTAACATATGTGATATCTGATTAAGCCTTGCTACGACCCTGCTGAGTGCAGAATCTGTCCAGGTCCAAATGGATAACGTGTCGACGGCAAATGGAAGGTGGGAATGCACTCAGGGCAGGCAACAGCTTACTTCAGTGAGCTCTTTCACTGTGGAACTGCTCTCCAGAGAGAAAAGTAACAATATAGAGCAAAGACCCTGGGGACAGAAGCAGCAGTAGGCTATGCAGAAATAAAATGCTTCTAAGGCCAAAATGTGCTCTAAGGCCAAAAACTAATAGAATGATGCAAACATGTTACATCGAAAACCAAAATTCTACCTCAAGGCGATCTGTATAGTTAACCACACTAAGCAAGAGGAAGATGTGGCCGAGCCCCAGGAGAACAGGGGAGCAGGATGCAGGCCTCTGCCAAGGGAGCCGGCACTAGGGGCACACTCCCTCTCCCCGCGCCCCACCGAAGCACAGGAGGCCGACAACACAGCACCCGTCTCGTTGCGGGGTCCCCGGGCCACATACAGGCCTCACTCCAGCAGCTTTCACTCCTGCTGCCTCGGCCTCCTTGCTCATGGAGTCCCGGTCAGACGATCGCCCACTGGCCATGCTGTCCAACGAATGGCAGGAGACAGCATTGTAGAGCGCCTCGTAGGGACCCTCCTCTTCAGCGTTTGTGTCAAAATCAATGATCAGTTCGGTCACTGCTTTCTCCACGTCACCTGAACAGGTTAGAGAGCAAGAGTCAATGGACGAGAGCACAATCTCAGATTTCCAACCACTACAACCACCCAGAGCCCCTCATCAACCTGAACTTGACAAACAATAACCAAAAGCAGTAAACTACTTTGCTCCACGGGTAGGAGAAAAGCATGACAGTGTGTGTTAGAAAAGGGTTTCCTTGAGTTTCAGTTGCTCTTTATACCCTGACACTTACAAGAGATTTTTCTCTAATTCAACATGGCAAATCCTTGACATCTATGAGAGACACCTCTCAAGACCTTTATAAATTCCCAGAACCTCAATACCGTGATAGAATAAACTTGAACCATAAAATGTAGCAAAGTGTAACTGGAAACTTAAGTAATCCTTTAAATTCTTAATAAAAACCTCCCTGTGCTCAAGCAAAATAGAGGACCGTGAAGCCTTTCTGACACGGAGGCACTATGCAAGGTTAAACTCACTCACCAGAGAACTACAAACCTCAGAGTACCTGGGATCCAAATTTGTGACTCTGAAAAATCACCTGTTATGGACCAGCGATCTCTGGGTCTCTGGCAAATAGTCAAATTGTAATCGTAAAATCCTTGAAGTCCAAGAGCTTAGTGAACTCCTAATCCCATTACTAGTGGATTATGAGGTCAAGAAAACAAGTGGGGGTGGTGGTGGAGGTGGGGGTAGCAAGGACTCCACAGTAGAGACAGGCTGAGCACCCTTTAACCTTATACCTCTGCTCTCCTCTGAAAAATCCCTTTCCCTTTTCAGTGTGTGGCTTTGTTCCATTCCTCCAGCCTCCTGGCTTTCTTTACTGTGCTCGTATCTGAGGGAAGGTGTCAATCGGTACTTTGTCCTTCTCACTCATCACACCTACGACCCAAAAGGCTGCTCAGTAAATCTGAGGAGGTGGATTGTAGCTAACGACGGAGAGGCTGGACTGTCTAGGGAGTGCCCACACCACATTTGTTGGCCAAGTGACATATTACCAAAATCTGCCGCGTCCACATCTACCAACCAGTTGATACTCGTTCAATATTTAACGTGGGCCAACTATGCTCAAAGCATGACAGTATGTGTTAGAAAAGGGTTTCCGTGAGATGTGAATTCACCTGGAGATCATCCCACCTACAACACATCCCAGAAGAGACCTCACAGAGCCAAGTGTAAAAGTGGAGAATCAAATAAAGTAGGAAAGAAGAGGTCCAAAGTCAAAGGCCTAAGCTATGTCCAGTAAAAGTTCATATACTAGCTGGAAAACAAGACATTTGGATACAAGCTTATTAAGTGCTCCCAACCCCCTGAAATTATTACTTAAATGAAGATGCTTTCATTCTACCAAAGCCCATTCAACTCTTCAAGCCGAGAGCACCTGCGCTGGCAGAGAAAAGCCACCTTACCCTGAGATTTCTGGGGTATGGAGTCCATACTGGAGACGACAGGTCCCTGGGATGTGGGGGTTCTATCTGCCTCTTTTGCGCTTCTTTTTCCAGTCATGTGATCTACACGGGAAGACAAAAACAAAAAAAAGCTGCACCAAATACAAATGCTGTGGTTTGGCCAGTGTGTGCCCTGGTCGCCCCAACAGGCAGATGAACTGATACCTTCAATCAGTGCTGCTATCTGCTGGCTCTTTTGAGAAGGCAGTTCCCGGACAGTGTCTAGGGCAGTCAGTCCACGGTTATCTTTTATGTTGACATCAATTCCTAGAAAGGCATACCAGGTGGACCAGGGGAGTGAGCAGTTTCAAGTCAGCCTCAAAGAAGGTCAAATTCCAGGACACCCAATGCCCCGAGTAGCATGATCAACATTTTTCATCCAAAGCTATTTAATCCAGCTATCCAAGAACGCTTCGTACACTTGCAATCAATCAGTGGAGACAGACATACATTGGGTTTGAGTGCAGCCAGCAAAAATCCCCCTCTGGGGAGGCTAGGGAGAAACGACCCCAACCCTGGCATGCTGTGTAAACAAGAGCGCTGCCGACCTCTCACCTGCAGCCAGCAGGATTTGCACCACATCGGTCTTGCCAAACAAAGCAGCCTCATGCAAAGCACTGCCCTTCTCCGTCTGGAAAGCAAACGAGAGCGCAGAGCAGCATGTCGTCAGAACAGTGACCCAGGTTTGGCGTGGCTCCACACGACAAACGGGACATGGACAAGAAGGGACAGGAAAATAAAATAAACCACACAAAGTTCTCTGTCATTATCTTTCCCACTTTTCTTGTCTGGATTCCGAAACCACAATCGTGGCCCATATGCAAAGTGTATCTGAAGTGCCACCATCAGGCCACACGTAAATAACTGCACAGCGACTCTTGGAGCCACCTATTGGTGAAACTCCTCAAAAGTCCACCTTCCCGGGTGGAAGGGATAATGAGAAGAAAAGTACATGGGGCAAAAAAACCACCTTAACTTCACTCGTGGTTTGGTCAACGTGAAGCCTAAGGAACAGCCATTCAACCGAATGGAGAAAGCTAACACCACAGGGAAATGCTAAGTCTCCCGTTGGCAAGATCAAGTTGATGGGACTTTGCAGGAGGCAAGCGCTGGCAGTGGGAACACCTGTACAGGAAGATAATGAAATTTTTCTGATTTTCAGAGAGAGTCCACAAGCACATCTTTTCAGGGCATAATGACAAGATATTACCCCTGAAAAGAAAAGAAAAAAAAAAAAAAAAAAAAAGATACCAGACTCACTTGAGGAGTCTGTCTCTGAAGTGTCACATCAGAATGAGTCAACAAATGGAAGCATCTGACACGTGGGGTGAAACGTGCTAAATAAGAACACAGCCCAGCAGCATGGTACTTGTGCCTTTTCCAAAATGACTAGGTCCCCTGGGCCCGGGGGTATGTCCGCCCCGCTACCTGGTAGTTGCTATCCATGCCGGCGTCCAGGAGGACCTGGACCACGGCTTTGTGGCCGTTCCTTGCTGCCAAGTGCAGGGGGGTGTGCTTCTTAGTGTTGCAGCTCAAGAGGTTGGGGTGCGCGTTCAGGAGCATCTTCACCACCTCCAGTCTCCCGTACAGCGCCGCCAGGTCCAGCGGTGTCTCGAATTTGTTGTTGCGCATGGTGGGGTCTGTTAGCTCCTCTAAAAGGACCTTCACCACCTCCGTGTGGCCGTACTGCGCTGCACAATGCAGGGCCGTCTCGTTGTCGTTGTTCTAAAGAGTTAACAGGCAGATGACATCAGAAAGGTAACTGGCCGACTGGCATACGACTGGGGCAATCACACGTAAAACCACTGAAGTTTAAATGAGAAAAACAGCAGCAATATTTGGGGACTACTAGGTGTCAGTCAGAACCCAGACGTACTTCCCGGCCAACAAGCCCGACCGCTCCAATCAGCCACGTTGTGCCCCGGTGACTGCCAGAGGGGAGCTGTCACCTGCTCACGCGTACAGCCTCCTCGTGTGTGCCATGAAGGAGGGGTCTACAGATTGGAAGGAGAGTGAACTAGGGCGTGTGGAGGGCCTCGGGCAGACGCCCTGGCGCCCGTGAATACCAACCATATCACTGCCATTGACTCATTCTAAACTTCAACTGGTTTTACAGTTTATATTCAGTCAACCCTGTAGTTCGGATTCTGGACTCGTTGATATCCACTGCCTTACAAACAAGCTTTTTTGAAAGAGCTTGTCATCTGCATAGCTCCTTGCATGCAAATCAAACAGCCAACGATCACAGTAACAGAGCAGAGCACCAAAAATCACTCTCAAGGTATCAGCCAACAGCCATTTCCAGGGGAGGGAGGCACTTGAGCTCAGTCCCAGAGGAACATGGGGCCCGATGTCGCCCTGTGCCTGTGCCTACTCCAGGAGCCTGCACCAATCAAAGCATGCGGAATCTACAGTGCAGGGAAGTATTTCTTATGTCAGAAAGATTCAATCAGGCCCCGGAATGTTTTATGAGAGGTGCAAAATATTCAAAGTTGTAACATGGCCGTCCATTCAAACTCACAACCCCCATGGTCCTTAAATGCCAATTTTGCGTCAAACTAAAGGTAGAACCTGGGATGAAACGGGAGAAGTCTGTGCTTCATCGATCATGAGAAGCAAAATGTTAATCATTCCAATTGTGCTTTTTCTTTTACCACTACTGACAATATATAAGTAGAGCAGGAATAAAGTAATTTCCATGACCTCTCCTTTTTTAGATGCACTAGTAAAATAATTCTCCCACAAGATTTTGAGATTCCTAAATTTATCCAGGAGGCTGCTGCCACCTTAGGGAAACAAAGCTTATGAGGTGGTGTGTCCAGTAAGTCAATATTGTGCACCTTTCAGTGATCAAAAGGTAAAAACGAAATGTTTCCACAACTTCTTTAATTCTATTAATTACATTAAAAGTAACAGACCAGGAGTTACCCAAACACGCATGCAATTCCATCTGCTTTTGATCTGGCATTTGACTGCATCATTTTTTCCAGCTACGCCAAGTGTACCAGAAAGATCCAGAGGTGCTGGGACCGAGGCCCCAAAGGGCCAGAATGATAGCAAAGAAAAATTTTTTAATGAAATAAGGACAGATAAGGTGATAGCAGGAGGCACATGCAAAGATAAATGCACACAGATAAACAGAAGAAGCAGCACTGAGCTCAAACACGGCTCGAGGAGATTAGCAGCTGAGTGCAGACAGCCTTCACTGGCCACAGGACACAGCCCGTTAGCAATGGCCTCCTGTGATATAACTGCGCCCAAGGGGCAGATTCCACGTCAACCTAAAAATCTGGAGGGAAGGGGAAACCGGGCAGACAGCCCATCTTTGGGGTTCCTGGTGACAACCGGTCACTAAGACACCCCATCTGGAGTGCCCATTTCCGACTGAGCGTGAGGCCCTGAGCCAACTTAGAGCTGTCGCTT
The DNA here is from genome assembly GCF_018350215.1 of Panthera leo. Classification (NCBI taxonomy): domain Eukaryota; kingdom Metazoa; phylum Chordata; class Mammalia; order Carnivora; family Felidae; genus Panthera; species Panthera leo. The sequence continues at coordinate 33,425,241 of NC_056683.1, read as the reverse complement.
CACTTTCTCAGGATGAAAGGCAGCTACATCTACAAAATGCACAGGAGCTTTCTTTTCAGTGGTTCCAGAGCAGAGTGGCAACCCAAAGAAGCTTTAAGAGGATTCGCAGGGTTTTACATCTCAAGATTAGCATGACAGCAGGGCCAAGAAAGTCAGCTTATTCTTATTAAAACTCCAATCCAGAAAAATGTGTTTACTCTGAAGCAGACACTGCTGTCTCTTTTACATCCAAGTTGTCTCCCAACAAGCAGAATAATCTGTCCTCAATTTTGTAAAGAGTATGCCATTAGAGCCTGAAGAACTCTAAGACTCTAAACTATCCAGCAGGAGGAAAAAAGAAAATCTGTTTGTTTGGTTTTTTTCAATTTTTTTTTTTGCTAGCACTAAGGCAGCTACCACAAAGCTGCCTTACTGAAAGCAAGGTCTTGATCACTACCAAGCAAATTTCCTGCCTCTGTTAAAAATGGCCTAACCACATCTCTGCACAGTGTCATACTCAAATTCACACTGTAGAAAGCATCTTACTCATGCCTCAGTCTTGCCCGACACGGTCTGGTAACTATAATGCTCTTCAAGTCTGTGGTTACCCCATCTTTTGACTAGTGAACACAGGCCATCACAATGAGCTCTTCCTACCGTTTCCCTTTTGAGCCCGACAACTTTCAGGGCTGAAAGTCATTAAGTGTTGATTCATGGACCCCTAAGAAAGGGAGGGATTCCAAAGGAGGGCACAGACTCCTAAAGACCTGGAATCCTTCTCTTTCACACTCGGAGCATCTCACACACTCAGAGTTCCCAGAATCCTGTTACTATGTATTTGGACTGAGAAAGGAGACTAAGATCAAACACCCCAATTTTCCCCCAAAGTCTTTGCACAAACTCTCCATTCCTGCCCATCTTGAGACTCATTCTCATTTCCCCTTGCTATACTCAGCATCTCTAAGAAAAAAGATCCCAATACCCTTTACATACGGAGACCCCATTTAATGTGTAAATCCATTATATTTATGTGCCATCTACATAACATACACATAAACTACAAGCAGCAGAAAACTATATAGAAACATTTCCATGGCTTTTCTCCTCTTGAACTATTCCAAGCCATCACTTCCCAGTGCTTAGACTATAGCCCAACTGTACTCTTGTCCATGGTTGATAGATACTTAAGTTAGAAACACCTAAGCTTCAGCTCTCCATAGCAACAATGGTATAGGTCCCAGAAATAGACCAAAATTGGAACAGAAGGACAAACTGAGCCTACTGAGATTTAGAAGACACAGGACAAACATGAGAATTGAGTCCCCATGGAAGAAGAGCTAGGTTTACTCTGTAGTGCTCTGGAAGGCAGAACTCTGACAGACAGATGGAAGGTTTAGGAAGACAGTTATCAGCCAAGCATAAGAAACCAAACATCAGTGGCATCCAAAAAGAGGCAGCCAAGTAGTAAGTCTGTTACCAAGAGAAACATACAAACAAACAAATAAAACAAGGGGTAGATGGCTCATCTTTCAGGTGAGAGAAAAGGATTTCTGCTCTGGATGGCAAGTTGGCCTAGATCAGGGCTTCTCCAACTGGCTTCGTTCTGGAATTACATGGGAGCTTAGAAGTAACTAAGTCCCACCCCAGACTTGCCAAGGTAGCACCTCGGAGGGTAAAGCCGAGGAAGACTATTATTAAAAAGCTTACCAACCTAGCAGGCGCCAACTTGACCAAGCAATCATCTATCCTCATAAAAAGTGAGATAAACTTTTTTATCTCACACCATGTGCCTTGTGACGTGAAGCACTACAAAGGAAGGAATATAACATCACTCCTGTGGCATTCCTGCTAAAACCGTATAGCTTGAATCTAGTCATGAGGAAATAGGAGACAAATGAAAACTGAGGGAAAGTCTACAAAATGACTGGTCTATATTCTTCAGAACTGTCAATGTCACACAGGTCTCTGGGCAATGGGTTAGTGTGTTCGGCTATTAACTAAAAGGTAGGTGGTTTGGTCCCACCCAGGGATGTAATGTTTGCAGTTCAAAAAAAGTCCATGTCGTGAAAGGCTAAGAAGGACTGAGGCATTGTTCCAGATTATGTATGATCCTGGACTGGATCCTGGACCAGGAAAAAAAAATTGCTCTAAAGGACATTATTGAGGGAACTGCTGAAATCTGAACACAGATTCAATATCAGATACCAGGATTGTATCGATGTTGAATTTGCTGAATTTAACAACTGTACTGTGGTTATACAAGTGAATGCCCTTGTTTTTTTAGGAAATACAGGCTGAAGTATGTGGGGTTAAAGGGTCATGATGTCCATGACTAAATATCAACTCATCAACTACAGCAACAATATACATATATATTTGAGAGAGAGAAAATGTGCATGCAAATGTGACAAAATGTTAAAAATTGGTGAATTTAGCTGAGGAGTATAATGCAGCTTGTGGCAATGTTTTATAAGTTGAAATGTTTTTTCAAGACAAAAAGTTTTCTAAAAGCTTGCTAGGTGATTCAGATGCAATCAGACAAGCTGATCAGAATGTGAAGACAACTGGTCGAGACAACTTCCGGGTCTCTTCCGGCTCTAAATCTCAATTATTTTTAAGTGTACAGAAAAACAGACCTATCCTAAAACTAATTTGACTGTTGCTCACCTTATGATACTCAGATTAAGTTAAAGTTGCTTTAAAAGGAGCAAATGAACAATTTTAACAGTTCTACCTGCTAAGGATGACCTACATTCTGGACTGGTTTATGCTGACTTGCTGAAAAGGAAAGGCTCCCTCCCTATGTCGAAGAGGAAGATGAAACCTCATGAAAACTACCTCTGCTCCCAGGAAAGGCACCTGAGACTTAATTTCTACAGGTGTCTGATGAGACTTCGCACACAAATGTACTTTCACAAAACAATTCCCAGACACAATCCAGGTCAATAAAAAACCAGGATAAGAGCCAGGGAGGTTAGATTTAAACTAGCTCAAGGAGAGTTTGCTTTCGTAGCAAACCCCAAACAGCTTTATCCCTTAATGCAGTACACATCATTTGGCCCTTTGGCGGGGGGGGGGGGGGGGGGGGGGGGGGGAGGAAGGCAAAGGCCAGTATTTCCAAAAAGAGAAGTTATGTTCTTATTCCATTTAGACCAATTTTCTTTTATGTGTGGGAAATCAAGGGATAAGAAAATGTGCTTTCAAGAACCAAAGACTTACCCTTTAATCAGAGCTTTATAAAAGCTAACTGAACTAACCACTGGGTGGGAAAACAGTCACTTCAAGGTGCCTCACCACAAGACAAAACCCTGAAGAGCCTGAGTGATGTTTCATTAAGCATCAATCCATGAGTAACAAAGAATAAATTCCAAAGTGCCGTTTCAGAATATTAATAGTTACCAGATAGTTTTACTTAGTATACATTATCTTACTTAAACTCCAAAACAATCCAGCAAGGTAGATGGTATACCCGACTTTACAGAAGAGGACACTGAGACTCACAGAAATTAAGTAACTTATTTAAGTCAACAAAACCAGTAAGTGGCAGCACGGAATTCAAAGTCAGGTCTGACTTGAAAGATTGTGACCTTGACCCTTCAGAGTTTTCTCTACTATACCATGTCCAAAAAAAGAAGAAAACTATGATAGGGCACCTTCCTATTTTGAAAATTAGAAAGCAGAATTTAGAGACAGTGGGCCAAACAAAAGTTAATGTGTTCCACTACTCCAGATCAAATGCTGCTTCTCCACCATCAAGGCCCAACAGCTGAAGAAAATGGCCCATAGAGGCTGCCTGGATCCAGCCCACAGGGAGCTTTGTTTGCTAAATCAGTATTTCTCAAAGAATATCTGCCTTGCATTGGAAATGTATAGAAGTACCTTATGTTTCCCTTCCCTGAGGCTATTGTAGTCAGATCAAGTGAAAGGCAGCTACTGTGAATAATGCACTGACTCAACCAAACTCCAGCCTGATGCCAAAAAGCAAACCTCACCTGAATGAAAACTCGGCTCAAAACCAGCAGGTGAGAGCACGGAGAGAGGCTCACCATCACCAACCCACAAGCTCTGCCTCCTGCCCGAAGTGGTGAGGGCCGGAGGGGCCGGGCAGTTCATCACCAAGCATACCGAACCATTACTCGCCCCGGCCTCACAGGAGGCTCGAGGCCAGTGTCCTGCTTAACCCTGCGACTTCATTTCCTATTTTGGAGCCCTTCCAACAGCCAAGAATGACCAAGCAGCGAGAGAAGCTAATGGCTGGGGAGAAGCAACTGAGGCTTTAAAGTCCCAGGCAGAAATGCACAAACTCAAGGAAACGAGGAAGGAATTGTGATAGCTTTTAAGAGTAAAATGGAGTCACTGTGCCCCTGTCCCCAACATCTCCACTACCAGCTACTGAAAATGAGATTCCACTTCAAAACAAAGAGAGAAAACAGACTGAAATTTTTTTTCATCTAACAAGTACAATTTAATCATTTTCTGTGCTTGTTATAAAGTAAGCTAATGTATTTGACATCTTGTCATTGAATTTTGAATTCATTTTTGAATTTAAATGATTTTAGCAATCACAATGATGAATTATGCATATAATATGGTTCCTTCTTTTTTCCCATTTTGGCCATTTCTAAGCTTTTCAGACATTCCGGGAAAATCACCCAACCTTTCCAGAATTAGCATGGGTTTTAAAAATAAAACCAAAACCCACTGAAGCTGCAATTTCCCATTCCCAGACAAGCCAAAAGCAGATGGGCTGAAGCAGACAAAGTCAGGGAGACGATGAGGAGCCTGAGTGGATAAGAGTGGAAGCCAGAGAGGACCAAAGAGGGGGTGCAGCTTGGAGAAATGATGCAGAGAAATCCTGGCAGCAAAGTACACACCTTGGCATTGATATAAGGGTCAAAGGGGCCGTACTTTTTGAATTCTTTGATCTCAAGAGCATTCTATAAAAAGGAGAGGAAAAGAAAATGTGATGATAAAGTGGATGAAATACGTCAAAGCAATGCCCAGCCCTGAGGGGGCCCAACACAAGAACAACTTGGATGTGCCTTCTGGGTGCTTGGAAAGGAAGTTAATGGGGAAGGCAGCCTTAAGGGCAGAGCACACATCACCCCCTCTTATCCAAGCAACCAACTGGAACCACATTAATGGCTTTTAAATAAATCAATGTGGTACTATGACCTAGATCCATTAGGTCCTTCAAGCTACTGCAGACATCTTGCCCAATCCCTGCCCCACCCACCTGCCTGCCAGATACTCAAAACACCGGGCTGGTGTCCCACCTATCAACGGATACTCCAGGCGGGAGGCAGCTGTGAGCAGGACAAGCTAGCACACTCAAGTGGCTCAAAAATCCAAGCAGCTGTGTTCCAAGGCAAAAGTGAGCAAAGATAGGATTAGAAATGGTTGCCGAAAATTTCTTAAATGAGAAGGACTTTAATGGGTGACTAGATTTTTCAACATTGAGGAATATTAGTTAAAAGCAAACTTCCTTGTAAATTTCCTCCAGATAAGAGAAATTACAATCACTTTAGCCAGGAGGAGTAAAACTGCATTTAGCTTCTAAAGAGGCAATTCTAGAGACAATTTTCATTCCTAATGTTAGAAAACAAACATCCTCATTGATGATCTTAAATTTCTGTTGCTCACCTATCCAGAAAATTCAGCCCAAAGGGGGAAAGGGAAGCTGATGAACAGCTACACACGTGCAATCTCCAAATTGAGAGATTTGGGAGCATCGCTTTAATTTTCTCAAACCTCAGAGTGGAGGTGCCCTTCTCTGAGTCGAAGTCAAGCTCTTAACAGCTCCCTGAGAATATGCAGAGCTTTGCTGATAGATAGGCTTGCAAGAATGATTTCTTATTTTTTGAGGAACAACCCTGATCTAATTCTATAGGTAATTTAACAACCTCCTCTCAGCAAAGTCATTAGGCAAATAGTCCTGAGCTTCCTGAGAGGAGTAGCATCTCTCCCATTCAAGCAACCAGGAAAAGAACCTGCTTCAGTTCAGAGCAGACAGGAAACCAGAATGGCTTGTCACACAGGGAAAGCCCGTCTCCTCTCAAATGGACACACAATGTCACATCCGAACTACAAGAAACGGTATTTTATGAGAGGATTGTCTAGAACTTGCATAATGCAAGTATAATTTTTTTATTTTCTAAGAATGATCTCTGCTTTGTCAAAGCATGGTCACTCTTAAATCCACATTATGGGACCTCATGTAACTAGTTTTCATTCTGTTGAATCACCTCTGACCTCCACTCAGATGTTTTTGTGAGCTCCTTTTTCAGCACCGGCACGAGGCCTTCCACCTCTGCCAGTTCTGATGTAGGTAAAACAGCAGCAAGGTTCACACAGGACTGAAGCACACTCGGCAGACTGCTGTTTACCGGCTAGAGTTGCACTGCCATGTTGATGGCATAAGCACAACTTATAATTAATTAAGCCTGCCAGTTTGGAATGGCCTCGAAACAATTTTGCAGGATTTGCATTATTTCCGATTTTGCACAGGAGGTATTTAGATTTTTATTTTTATAGCACTACACCAAATCTGCACATTCAAACGCGTGTAAAGTACATCCTCCGGGGTATAAGATCCCCCTGATGCATTGGGAGAAGTGGTGCTGGCAGGAGGGGAACCATTTGTGGGGCCTGGAAGAGCTGGTTGCCTGAGCTGTACACACTATGGAACTGAAACAGTGCTGGGGCCAACGTCTGGCTGTAGCTCAATGGAAGAACGCTTCTCTTCCTTCCGACCTGCTCATTGACTCTGGTGTGTGAGGGCCCTTGATGGATGAGCAACCGCACTATCTGGGCATCTCCTTTCCAGGCTGCCAAGTGCAGAGGGTAACAGCCTTTAGAATCGGCCACGTTGGTCAGCGCGTCGTTCCTCAGAAGAACCTCAACCACATCCCTAGAAGGCAAAAATCAACCATGAGTTTGCAGAACCAACAGCTCTTTACATTTGTGCAGCACAAAGCCCTTTCACAGATACTCTCTCACGTGGCTGCCCTCTCTCTACCTGAGCTCATCACCCAGTCTCTTCCTTTTATGCCAGGAGCTACTTGTACAGCTGCTGATACGAGGCTGAAACACCTTCAGCTGAACTACAATGACTCATCACCTCCCCATCTATCTAGGCTTTCTAGACAATCCACCTATACTCCATTATTCTGAAAACATCTGGCCCCATTGTCTAATAAACCTTGCAATGTTTCCTTGTTTGTGATGTTTAAACAGCATTCACGGATAAAATTTACATAAAAGTAGTCGTGCAAGACAAATATCATTATTCACATTATTCAGAGCATTTAGTGATGTGGGAGCTAAAAGCAGGGAGGCAGAGCAGAATTAAAGTTGTTGTGAACATAAGCCAGACACATCTGGTATCATTTGATACGTCAAAGAAGAAGGACTTGGCTTTCTTCTTGGTGACACTGTTAATCAAGCTGATGCAAATGTATAATTACCCCCATGCACACGAGGTCAAAGAAAACCCCCACTGTAAATAACAACGGCATCTGGAGAGAAACTTGGCTAACAAGTTGCAGTCACTTAAGTTCAAGATTCACTTTAATTCAGGTCACCCCACTAGTTATGGGGGCAGGGGGTTCCACAGAGTTACTGTCAGCTTTGTCTAAGATAGCTACAGAAAAGACATAATGATCACGTTCAATATACTTTAGAGAAGTGTAACGTACAAGGGAACAATCATCACCTGTTTTTGGCACATCAGAGTCAATTAGGCTGGGCCAAATATCACACAGGTGTTACAGAATACCTCAAGGTGGTGAGGGCCCTGCTCCTTGCTCAGCAAAATCTAAAATGGTTCCAATAATCCCTCCTCATAAAAACTGAACCTCTACTTCTTATCTCCTGGAGTATGAAGCCTCAGACTCTCTATAACACCCTCTGTTCTGTTACACTTTGGTTTCCTTTCTTCCACATCCTGGCCAATCTACTCACTGCATCCACTACTGTGCCCGCCCCGGGGCTGAGCCGTCACATTCTCTCTCACTTGAAAGGCAGTGCCCTCTGGGAAAGGCTGCCAAACCATTTGAACCTATGTCATCTTCTCTCAGACTCCCCCTGAAGCACAGCTTCTCCATAAAACCTGCTGCACAAACCCTCCCCTCAACAACTACTACCAATACCTAAGAGAATTAAATAGGCCATATGGTTTATGTATCTTTCCCCTTAAGAATGGTTCCTGTTGTCTACCAGGCCTACTTTATGAGGCAAGAATGGCAGGCAAGAAGACAGAGTAAATAAATAACTAACTCCTTTAACAGAAGGGACCAGCCAATCTATTTTCAGTTTACAAAGGTACTGGCTACCTAACAGATTACCCAGCCCCTTTATGACCTGGCTGCCCCAAATGTGACCCTCATATTCAGGTCATTGTGTGGGACTGCACCATTTCAAAACAGAAAAGGACAAAGAGAAGAAAAAGGTAAAACTTAACCTTTGGTTGGAGTTTTTTGGGGGTGGAGTAGAGAAGGGTGCCTAAATTATACACTGAAGAGAGACTTGGGAATTCTGGATATACTAAATTTAGTTTGTTTTTCCCTGTTCCTCAACACTACGGCTTAGTGATCCTTTATAGGAATCAAAAAAGACAATCCGAAAGCCTGGGTTCTGAAGGGTCGGGTAGGAATGTAGCAAAAAATACTTACTTATGGCCATTCAAAGCAGCATGGTGTAGAGGTGTGTACCCAGTGCTGTCAACACAGTTCACGTTTGGCCCCCTCCAGATGCTATAGAGGAAGTAAAGGAAAAAAAAAAAAGTTTAGAGCCAGCTAGCTACTTAGAAAATAATTCTCTGCGGTGTTTAACCAAACTAGTTACAGTCACATGATTCCCAATAAAGGACAGAGGCTATTTACGACAGAAGTGCACAGCACTGAGGAAACACAATCATTTGCGGAGTCAGGTGTCAAGACAACAGTGTCATCATTTAAGAGCTTGCTCTTCTGTACCCTTCTCATCGTTTTTACTTTTATTATTTTTTAAAATTGAATCCATTTTCTCTTCTGGCATATGTTTGAACTCTGCTCTATGATAAGTCATTTCTGCTCTATGATAAGTCATTGAAGTGTTACTTTTTTTTTTTGAAGTAAACTCTATTCCCAACATGGGGCTTGAACACACAACCCCAAGAGCAAGAGTCTCATGCTCTACCGACTAAGCCAGCCAGGTGCCCCATGTACCCTTCTCACGTTTAACTACATTATTCACACAGTCTGGGAATCATGCCTCTGAATACTTCCAGGATTGTAAGAACAGTTCATTAAAAGGCCATCAAAAATATCACTGAACCAACCATTCAGCCAGTCAGAGGTACTGGACACCCACCTCTAAGCTGGTGACTGAAAACTCAAGACAGACTCAACACAGACCTACGGATAATCCAGATGAATTAACCAGCAAGAACCAAGATGAAAGAACCCACATTAATAAAAGCACCAGGACACATGTGTTAAGATGCAAGAGACAACTGGTCTTTCCTTTGTGAAGGTCTTATTGCTAAAAAGAAGAATAACAACAAAATCTGTAATGTGAATGCCTTATTGAATCAGAAATACTGCACTAGGAAGGCTGCAATGTCATCTTACTTAATCCTCAAAGCCTTAATTCGTACTTCTGTTTCACACCTTACTCCACTGGCCAGAGCTACTAAAATAATATTAAGTAGCAGAGGGCTGCCTTGTTTTGTCCTTGCTTTTAATGAGAATGCCTCTATCGTTGGTAGTTTGTATGAGGTAAACACTCTAACATGTAAAGGAAGTATCTTATTTTTTTTTCCTTCTAAAAATGTTATTAAAAATAGTTGTTTAGGGCCACCTGGCTGGCTCAGTTGGTGGAGCATGCAGCTCTTGATCTCGGGGTTGTGAGTTCGAGACCTATGTTGGGTGCAGAGATTACTTTAAAAAAAAATTTTTTTTTTTTAAATAACTGTTTAATTTAAATGCATTTTCTGCATCGGTGAAAATAATCAGTTTTTCACATTTAACCAACTAATATGCTATTATCAATATGTTTCCTAATAATGAGCCTTTCTTTCATTTCTGCAATAAAACTTACTTGGCCATTATCCATTATGTCCATCTTAGTGAACTGTACTTAAGAGTATCTACTTGAGAGTATTTTACTTAGGATTTTCACAACTGCATGCATAAATGAGGGTGATCTAAAGTTTCTGCTTTTTGTGTTATTCCTACTAGATGGGACAGGTGTTAGGCTTGGCTCACAGATCAGCTGGGCAGCTATCTACCCACTTCTGTATTTAGGAATCACTGGCATAGAGCACTAAAATGATAAAGAATCACCAGTAAAACCATCTGGGCCCAAAGACTTTATGCTCAGATGTTGGAGGCTGCATTACTTATAACAATAAAATTTTGGAAATAGCCCAACAGTCCATCAATAGAGAAATGATTATGATGAAGAACTACAGTACAGAGTAGAACACCATATTTATATGCTTATATTGCTATGTAATAAGAAAAGAGATGAGGGGTGCCTGGGTGGCTCAGTCGGTTAAGTGTCTGACTTCAGCTCAGGTCATGATCTCACAGTTCGTGAGTTCAAGCCCCACGTTGGGCTCTGTGCTGACAGCTCAGAGCCTGGAGCCTGCTTCGGGTTCTGTGTCTCCCTCTCTCTCTGACCCTCCCCTGCTCATGCTCTGTCTCTCTCTGTCTCAAAAATAAATAAAACATTAAAAAAAAATTAAAAAAAAAAAAAGAAAAGAGATGATAGTATAATGTTAAAGACAGAAAAAGAAACAAAGTGGTTAATACTGTATAGAAAGAATCTATAAGGGAAACTAATCAGGATAGTGGATTCAATGCATAAGTTTACTCCATCTCCTGTCTAAAGTTCTATGAAGTACAGAAACAAGTCCTACCCTACACCACAGATGGGTAATAGACAAACAGAGTCAGACAAGAACATAAGAAAAGATTCATCAAGTAACTGACAATGTTGAGAATTCCTAAAAAGCAGAAATCAGACAAGGTCAGCTCTACAGAGGCACAGCCTGGAAGAATGAAATTAAAATAATCACACACTGGGGTGTCTGGCTGGCTTGGTCAGGGGAGCATGCGACCCTTGATCTTGGGGCTGTGAGTTCAAGCCCCACACTGGGTGCAGAGATTACTTAAAAATAAAATTTTTTGAAATAAAAGAAAGTAAAATAAACATACACTACTTTTCGCCAATCAGACTGACAAAAATGAAAACAAAGTGTTTATAAAGATCAGGAAAACAAGCACTCTTCTATACCACTGGTATGAGTTTGAATTGGTGAATTCCTTCGGGAAGACAATTGGCAGGATCCACCAAACCAAAAATAGGCATTCACTTTGAGCCAGCATTTCCACTTCCTGGCAACCATTCAACAGAAACACTTGTACACATGCACAAAGACACATGCTTGTACTGGACTCTGCTTCACCACCAGAGTGAAAACTAAAAACTTCATGTCCATCAGTAGGTGGGCAGTTAAATCTCAGGTGTGCCCATACAAAGAATTATATAACCATTAACAGTAACAACAAAGGAAAGAAAGCAAGTTGGACCTAAGTGTCCTCACATGGAAAGATTTCCCAAGATACACTGTGTTAGGGGAATGTGAAAAAAAAGAAGGCATCGTGTAGTATACAAAACATGAGCCCCTGTGTTAGCAATGTGTATGTACACGCACACACGATGGATGGTGATGTGAAGAGGGCTCCCCAAGTGTTGACAGTGGTTCCCTCTGGGAAAGGAAATGTGTGCTGGGGGAACCTACGGGTGATGAGGAGGGACTCTCACATTCTGCTCTGTATTCTACCACACTATTTAAAACCCAATGAGAATGCATTCATGTATTTTTATAATAATTTCTTAAAAGAAAGAGGGGAAAGAATCTATGCATAGGGAAAAGAAAACCAAGAAAAATATCCAACTGTTAATAATAAACAGTTGAACATATGTGATCTGGGCCGCTTGAATGGGCATGTCTATATTAGGTTTAAAGCCTTGAGATACATTTTCAGTGAAAAGAGAAGATACACATGCTTTGATATCTAAGTTATTTGTTCGTTGTCAGTTAAAGATGCTGTGACAAGGTCAGGAGCCTGAGGTACTTCCTGGTAACCCCCATCCTCCATTAAACTTGGATTCCTACAGGAACTTCCAAACAAAGAGTTAAAAGGAACCATACCTCTTTGTCACCCATGTACGATAACCTTATTTTCTAAACCAAAAAGTGTATGCCTATGCCTGACAACGGTGAGGACGGCAGTAAATGAAATGGGTCTGGAAAACCTAAGAGGTATGGTTTTCATACTTATTTTCAAACTGACCCACCAGACAACACATCATCATTCCATTAAAACACAGGTGACACCTAAGAATCAAAAAACAACTTGTTTGCCCCAAATCAGTGGCAGATCCACAACTCCCATTTATAGAGTTCTTGCCATTTGGCCAAACAAGGACTTGACGATCTAACTGGGATGACAGGATGAGATAAAGATGCATCAGTACAAGGCTGGAATAATAATCTGACAGCAAGACGACCAGAATAAAGCAACAGGGCTGGAAAAAAGAAAATACCAATAATGGGCCACGCAGTCAGGAGCACAGGTTTGTCAGCTCCTCAGACCCCCTCAGGAATGTGCCAGCTCATCAACGATTTCAATCCAGGTCCTGAAGTGACCTGAGAACTAAGCTTTAAACTGCCCTTGCTTTAAAAAAAAAGTTTTTTTGAATATTTATTTTTGAAGGAGAGAGAGACAGAGTGTGAGCAGGGGGGAGGCAGAGAGAAAGGGAGACACAGAATCCAAAGTGGGCTCCAGGCTCTGAGCTGTCAGCACAGAGCCCGACGTGGGGCTCAAACTCACAAACTGTGAGATCATGACCTGAGCCGAGGTCAGACGCTTAACTAACTGAGCCACCCGGGTGCCCCAAAACTGCCCTCCCTTTTAACAAAAAAGGCAGGACTGAGCATGCTCTTTCTCTTTCTAACTTTTACCTCTATGTCTCTGGTTTAGAGGTGATTAAGCTTGGGTGCCCTATACTAGCACTAGAACTCCCTCAACACAATTTAAGAAGACAAGGAAGAAAGGTAAGGACTTTCCTGCATTCAGCGGCAACATTTCCAACTAGTAAGGTCTTCCGCCCCTCCCCTGCTTTTTCTCTAACTAGCATTTTGTCTAAATGCCCATCTAGAAATCTGAGGAGATGGGGGCTATATTAAATAAAAACTAAATGAAAACAGAGAACTGTAATCTCTCTGCTTAGAATTTTAGCTTCAAACAGGATGGTAACATCCCCCTCCACCCAAGTGTCTTCCTTTTTGGCAGCCCAAGAAAAGAGCTATTTACAATCTGGGTCTTCCTCTCTATCACAGCTGTCCTGTTAGGTTTTTCTAAGACATTAAGTACCAAAGGGCTGCTCACCAACAAACAAAGGCAAAATAAAACACGCCAAGAAAACCAGAGGGGGCGAAAAACGGTCCAGGAGATTCTTAAAGTTTAACCTGTATAGATCGTACAGAAATGCAATGGCTGCCTTCGACTCGTAGAACAAACCATCGCAGTATCCTTGATGAGTCTTAGGGGAGTCCTAGCAATCCTGCATGAAGCAACTGCACAACCCAGGTGAAAAGCTGAGGCTCCATAGTTAGCCCACCTAAGTTATTCAAAACTTGCCTCTACCACTGCCAGTTGCATGACAAGTCACTTAATCCTCCAGATCTTTCTCTGCATCTGTAAATTCTACTGTGATAGGCTCCTCAGGGCTTAAATGGCTCATGGAAACTAGACCTAAACTGGTTTGAACCAGTTTAATTGCATTAGGGTTGAGAAGCCTAAGACGTGTCACAGCAACCCAACCACATGGACATGATGCCAGAGCACAGCAAGCCTTGCCTTCTGTGACTCAGAAACACCCAAATTGGAGATGGCATCTCAAGGCATTGGAAGGGCGCCTGGCTGGCTCAGTCCGAAGAGCATGAGACTCTTGATCTCAGGGGTTGAGAGTTTGAGCCCCATGTTGGCTGCAGAGATTAACCAATTAAATAAATATATTTTTTAAAGTAACGATATTGGAGAGGGCAAGAAAGAATATGACTGATGAGGACCTGTGGCTTTTGAATCCCACCTCAAATGCCTCTCTCCATTCATTTAAAAACTGACTATACACTGATCCATGGCAGGTGGCATGCTGGATCTAGAGGTAGTGATGAAGACGAATAGGCCAGCCATACAGACACAGCCTACTCTATACAGTGAGGCAGGTGCTGACTGAGGGTCTGCTCGCAGGGCTATTTGGGCATGTATTCAACAGCTAAGTTAAGTGTGCCCCCTACATGCCAGGCACTGTTCCAGGGCCTGGAAATGCAAATGAGAAAAGACAAAGTCTCTGCCTTCATGGACCCAGAACTCTAGAGGGAGGGAGAGTGAGCAAATAAATAAATAGAAATATGGTGGCAGGTAATGGTAAGTGCCATAAAGAAACAAAGGAAGCAGATCAGGCACTCTTGAGACTCAGGAAATACCTCTCTAAGCAGGTGACCTTGGAGAAGAGATCTGAATTCAGGGAAGGAAGGAGGGGCCTGGATGTCTGAGGGGGACAGGTAGAGAGAGCATCAAATGCAAACAGCCTGAGAAGGAGCATGTTTGACATGTGGCTGGAGAGCAAGGAGCAGGGGGCTCTACGTCCAGGGAACAGGCTTACAAAGGCCTCAGGTACGCTGCGTCCACTAAGCATCTACTATATGTCAGGCTCTGGTGAAAGATACAACGTCCACACTGAAGGAGAGGGGGAGCACTTTCAAAGCAAGAGGCAGGGACAGAGACTCTGAAGTCCAAACCATCATGACCAGACACTAAGTCTCTAAAAGATGAATCTGGATTAAAAGATCCATCAACGACACCCACAATTAAATCTACATATCACTCTTCAGACCTAGCAAAACTCAGGCAAAAACCTGAGGTAAAATTGCTGAAGTTTCTGTGAAATCAAATAAGAACAGCAGAAAATACACAGAGACGCTTATTCTGTCCAGCACGGTAAGGCGCCCAGTTCAAATGTGCCCTGATCCATAACACCTTTCGTGGCTCTACTGGCTCATATTAATCTCTAATCTCACCCACCTCAGATTTTCCAGATCATCTATGGCACCTTCACCACAGCATTTATCACATTTGACCTTGAACCACAGTGAATTTTTTACGCTGCTCATTCACACCACGTATTTTAAGTTCTTTGGGGAAATCCCTTGTGTTTCCAAGAGCACAGCAGTATGCAAGGAACTGGCTTAGGGCCACCAGCTTGCAACTTCTAACACTGGGTTTTTACCAACCTGCAGTAGGTCTTTATGCACGAACAGAGTCGCTACACCTGTATCCTTTAAAAATGGCAATCTCTTGAAGGGACATATAAGAATACTGCATTTGAGATGTCTGTCTATAAAACACAGGAACAGAAGAACCGTAAGTTAGAACCAAAGTGCCCAGCCCACTTTCATCTGTGACTATTCTATGGGATCAGATCTCAGGACTGAAGGATATCCTAAAGTGGCTCTGTGCTGGCAGTAAGCTTGCTTCATGTGGTTGTCCAGCCACTTAACTGCTTCCTTCAGACAGACAAGCAACGGCAGGCATCTCAGTGGGCCGGCAGAGTGTCCAATCCAGTTCGATTCAATTAACGTTTATGCACTACCTTCCATATACCATGGTGCTACACAGTCTCCACCCTACAGTGGGGAAGTCAGGCAAGTAAACAAATGACAACACAGAACAGTGTGTGACATTCTGAGAAGGAAGTATGCCTAGGGTAGCTTAGAGGGAAATGGAAATAAGGGTGGTTTTGCAGAAGAGGAGATACTTGAGCAGAGCCTTAAAGCTTAGAAGGAATCAGCCGGACAGAAGAAACAAAGAGGCAACACCCAAACTCAAGGTCTTTCAAGTAGTCCCAGCAAACGGCCAATGCACGTACTGTGAGTGGCTGGAGCTCCAAAGTGAAAGAATGGTGGCTGCGAGCATGGAGAGGTGGGCCGAGCCAAACTATGAAGGGTCTTGGAAACTACCAAACTCTGAGTGGGGGGTAATCAGATGTAGGTTTTAGAGAAATCCTTCTGTTGACAGCCGGGAGATGGGAACGTAGATGGCTAATTTGCTATTCATCATGCTGTTGCGAGGGCCTGATATATTTCAGAATTGGGGGGGGAAACATCACTTTGCCAGGCAGTTGTGTAGATGATGGAGTGGAAGTGGTGTGTGACTAGGTCCACGGAGCCCGGCTGGAAGTCAGCAATTCAAGCATGCAGTGAGGACCCGAATGAAGGCAGTCGTAAAGACAGAGAGAAAAGGACAGATTCAAGAGAAAACAGAAAGGATCTGGTGACTAAATCAGAGTAGGGGCACAGGGTGAGTGAGAAGCGAAAAATTCAATACACAATGAGAGTAAATTCAGGGGGAAAACCAGGGCTGCTCTGCTTTGTGAATGGGATGTTGTGAGGTAGAGGAGAAAACGAGGGGAAGGGGAGAAAGTTTTGTTTTGGTTTAGTTAAGGCTGAAACGAATTTGGACTCCCCCATGCAGATAGATGTCCAGTCAGTAGGTGGGTAGCAGGGTCCGGAATACCGTGGTTACATGGTCAGTTTAAAATGATAATTTTCAAGTGTTTACATGCATGTTCCCCATATTTGACCCTTACAACCATATTTATGGAGTAGAAAAGTACATATTATTGTTTTCGTCTTATAGGTAAGAAAACTGAATTTCAGATGATTTACTGCTTATCATACAGCTAATTAATGTGGCACTGAAACAAAATCCCACCTCTGACTGCTACTGCATGTTTTTTTTTAGTTTCTCCAGGATCTTGAACTTGACTGTTGAGAGAAAACAACTTTGGGCTATATGGGTCTCCTCCTGTATTAATTCTCAGGAGGTCAAAGACTCTCAGAGCAGCACCAAGTCAGGAAAGGGCCTTCTCCATCACTGACTATAAAGAGAGAGCAATGGCAATGAACATGAAGGGTAAGAGAGGTTCTGAGCAATCTTCCAACCAATTTTATTAAATCATTAAGGTGTAAACAACAGTTTGTCTCAGCCTTTTTTTGCCAAAGGCCTTCACTGTTTTTCTCTTTTAGTTATCCTTGCAAAGGCAGATTTATCGTTGAACTTCAGCAAGGGCTGGCAGTTTTCCAACACAAGGAAGCACTATCCAAAGTCAGTCTAATTTTAAAAAGATTTCATCTTACTCAAACAAATTTGACACATCCTTACTAAAATGCTTTCTACATATTTAACTGTTGAGGTTTAAAAGAAGAGATAACAAGGAGCCCATGAAACCATCCCCGTTGCCAAAGAAGCTTGTGATCTTCGGAGAAAGACAAAACTTACCAACATAAAACAATTAGACACAAAACCATCCAAAACAGTGCAAACCCCCCTAAAATCAAGTTAACTGGGAAAAACTGAACATGTGTTTTACTTCTGCTCATTCCTGATCCCTATCAAAATGCAAGTGAATACAAACAGGAGAAAGAGAACAGTAAACATAAATATGAACATTTTTTGGAAGATGAAAAGTAGGTAAGTTAGCAGAACTGAGAAAGTGAATCCCATGGCCATAAAAAGAGATGCCTTTTCTGCCTTCACACATACACACCCTGGGAAGGCTCAGGGATTAGAGGTACCAGGTGGCACACGAGGCTAGGGATAAGGAGGGGTTGCAAACAAGAACTTGATACAAATTCTGTTTATAAAGAGGCATCAGACCACCAAATCTCTAGTCACATCCAGGGCAGCCAGTAGACGATTACACCTGTACCCAGGCAGGAGAAGGTATATTTATTCTGTGAAGAAGCTGGACGGGCTCCAGACTGGGGGAACCTCAGGAACAATAAAAGGCAGAGAGAAGCACTGTACTGAAAACAGAAGCCCTAAAAGGAAGTCTACATCCTGAAGGACGGGATCTCAGCTCTGCTCCCAGAATGCTGGCAGCCCCACCCCCAACCCCCAAATAGAAGGTTGGAAGATTCTTTCCTGCAGAAACCAAATGATTCCACAGAAAAGTTCAATAGATGCAGACTTTTGGGGATTCCCCATCAAACCAGGTAGGTTCCTGCGCAATCATCCTATGATATAAAACCCATCCTTGCCAAGTTCTTCCCACCTCTATACAGACCATCCAATTTGCTTCTTAGTGTCTTGCTCTTAATTGAAAATGACAACCAAAGACGAGCACACATTTGATCGAGGAAGGTGTTCAACATGAAACGACACAGCACAAAACAAACCGAATAAAGGGACTCAAAGGAACAGAAACTGAAAACCAAATAAAATCTCAACCCAAAACAACAATAACAAACTATGATCACACAAAAACAGGATTAAGAAAAAAAACCTGCAACAATTAGTGAAAAGTTTTTGGAAATTAAAAAGTGATAGTAGAAATAAAAACATAATTAAAGAGCTAGAACATAAATTTGAGTAAACTTCATATAAAGTGTAACCAAGGAAAAAGATGGGAAATACAAGAGAAAGGATAAGAAAATTAGAGGACCAAGAGTTCCAGAGAAAAGAGAGAAAGCAGAGAGGAGAATATTATCAAAGAAACTATGTAAGAGATTTTCCTAGAACTGAAGGATTTGAACCTCCAGTTGAAAGAGTCCATCCTATGTTCAGAACAATGAACAATTTTTAAAAAGACCCATCCCCAAGGCACAATGAAATTTCAGAATACATTTCAGAAGTCATGGGATAAAGAGAACACATTTTCCAGGGACAAAAACCAGTTTGCATATAAAGGACTGAGTGGCATCAGAATTTTCAATAGCATCTCTGGAAGCTGTAAGACAAAAGAGCAATGCTCTCAAAATTCTGAGGCAAAATGATTTCCCACCTAAGATTCTATAGCAGACAAATTATCAGTCAAGTATGAAAAGAGAATAAAGATATTTTTAGACATGCAGGGTCTCAAATTTTACCTCCCACACACCCTTTTATCAGGAAGTGACTGGAGGATATGCTCTACCAAATAAATGAGCAAACCAAGAAGAGGGAGATAGGCATCCAGGAAACAGGGCCAAAAAAAGGGAAAGGGAATCAGCCAAGCAGCAAGCCTTGAGTGCGGCTGGAGGACACAGGGCTCCAGGGGCGTGTCTGTGGGAGAAAATGAAACTGACAAGACCAATTGATGGGTCTGCCTGGGATGTGGAAAATAACATTAAAGGATTTAAAAAGCATGGTTGTAGTTTGGAAATTAAGAGTCAGCTGGGCAGAGGAAACTCTGAAAACCAACAAGAGAGGCAGTTAATGAACCGTATAAGAAAAAAAAAAAGATTTTAGTATATTAATTGGGCTAGTAGGTGAATACTACTGGCCGCCAAAATAATACAAACATAAACATTAGGTACTGATGTAACTAAAAATTGTGATCTGAAGGATGAAGAAAGAGGTAGTGGATTGACATTGGACAAGAAAGCTAAAAACTCTTCATAACAGACTGATAGAGGATGGCTAAAACTTAAAAAAAAAAAAACAAGAAACAACAGCATAAAGCATAATAATCTGAAATATGGATGAAATACCTACAGAGAGCTAAAAGCTGGAAACGTTTGCTTTCTCAGAAAGGAACTCAGGTTCCTTCTGGGAAGAATGTCAGAAACGATTGTGACACTACATGACAGGCTGGATGAGTCCCTGTCAACTATGAAATGTATAATTTTGGTAACCTTGGCTTTTTGTGGCCATGTGTTTGTGTTTCAAGCATGATGAGAGGCAGTGACTTTGAAGGGTTTATTCCATCATGAGAGGGAAACACGAGCAGAAAGGCAATGCTCCATTTTAACTTCACAGGTGACACAACTCACACAATGAACTCGGAAGGATGGCCTCCTTGTTCCTCAAAGCCAACAAAGAGGGCTCCCCTGCCTTCTGCCAAGGACAATGGTTTCAGAATAGACATATTGGTTACATCCAGTGTTGCTGTCTACAGCATCCTATTCTAGGCCCTTCTGTTTCTAGTCGGTAACTGGAACGAACACACCCAATACCACACACACGTAAGTCCACAAGTTGTTGGAGAACAGGGAAACTGTGAAACCCAGTACATTCACTGAATGACTATGAATGTTCAAGGTCATTGCTATCTGAGGCAAGCCTGGCACTGCGTCCCCACCAAGGCCTACAGCAGGGAGGGGAATGTGAACAGCAGCATGGGGAGCACACAGTGAAACTGTTGTTTCACTACGGACATGGACATGACAACCTAGGAGGAACGCTGCCATGAAGTGAAAGTCACTACAGGAGTACTCTGCTGCTAGAATATATTCATGAGGGTTGATGTAGAAATCAAGTTTTCATAAGCCATATTTCCCCCATGGTTTACACTATTACTTCGGGGGCCCTTATCTTTTATTCAATTCAATTTACCTTGGCATGGCTTCTTAACACTGTTTCTGTTCTACAGCTGAAAAAACAAAAAACAAACAAAAAAAAACAAACAAAAAAAAAAACAAAAGGCACAGAACTGCTGAACTGCATGAAAATGACCTCCAGAGTTCAAGATTCTGATTCGACTTTAGTGAGTCATTCAATGCATGCACTCGTCGAGCAAAACAAACAGTTGTCACACTGCATGCTCCACGACAGCAGGGACTGTGCTTGTCTCATGCCACCTTCCCAAGTGGCAGTTACACAGTACCAGGCACCCAGAGAGAAGAAAGGAAGAGGCCACTGTTCTACTCTAGTACCTTACAATAAATAAGACCAAGTCTCTGCTCTGAATAACTTCAGAGACACAGAAACAAAAAATTATAATGCAATTTCATATGTGCTATAAAAGAACTGTGCAAAAGCTAAGGGAACACGGAGGAAGGCCTGGATGAATGGCATTTCCATTAGCAAGAAAAGGGATGAAAGGGCTTTGTAAACAGCAGGCAGAATGTGAGATCACACTGCAGCCAAGGTGATGTAAAAGCAGACACTTCCCAGTTTTCTGCATTCTTCACCCAGGGTCTCTTTCCTAGAAGACTAGGCTCCTTCCTGCCTCTTCCCAACCCCCATTTCCAATTTACCTCTTCAATTCCGATCAGCTTGAGCAAAGCTCTCCTCCTCCGGAACGTCTTCCTTTCGTTTGCAGGCCAAGCAACTGGCTCTTCATGAGCTACTTAGAGAGCTTCTTTTACTTTGCCTTCATTACAATGTTTCACTTTAGAGTTCTGTATCTGCCACTATTTGAGTCTTTCTCACTAGAATACAAACAACCATGTTTACCACTGTATGCTCACTGCCAAGAAAGAGCTGTACCTGGCACACGCTGAAAGCTCAAAGAGTAAGAGAAATCTACACCTAAAGTAATGAGGGAGCCTAGCTACTCAAAGAAAGGTATGGTAATTTTTAGATTAGAGAACTCAAATATCCTTTGCCAAGTTATTTCTTGGGTAAAAAAAACACTGCACAAATTTTACTAAATATACGTGCACACTCATTCCACCCTAAGATGACATGTTACCCTAGAAAGAAAAAACACTGTTTCTTCTCTTGTTTAGTGTGTGTGTGTGTGTGTGTGTGTGTGTGTGTGTGTGTGTGTGAAGAAGTGCTTATAAGAATGATGTGCTCCCTGGCTTGTCAAAGTCCAGAGGTTTAACTGGGCTGAGGGAGGAAGGCCAGGTACCTTCCTCAGTCACGTTTGCAGACAAAGATGCCTTCGCCTTAGGGAAACCATAAATCCAGACTTTGAGACCCCTTTCTTGGAATTTTGACTCTGAAAGGCCTGGAAATAACAGCTAACATTAAATGTTTACTAGGGCACCTGTGTGGCTCAGCTGGTTGAGCGTGTGACTCTCAATTTTGGCTCAGGTCATGATCTCAGGGTCATGGGATTGAGCCCAGTGTTGGGCTCTGGCTCTGCACTGAGCATGGAGCCTGCTTGGGATTCTCTCTCCATCTCCGCCCCCTCCCCTGATTACCTGCTCGCTCTCTCTCTCTCTCTCTCTCTCTCTCTCTCAGAATAAATAAACATTAAAAAAAAATGTTTACCATGAGCTAAGTATACTTTAATTAAAGTGGATTAAAAAACCCACTGATCACTTCTCACCAGAACCCTAAAAGGGAACCCAGGAAACTGACAAGTACACAGGTAAATAATTTACCCAGGGGTATAGAGCTGGGAATGAGCGACACTGGGTTTTAACTCCAAAATCTCAACCAATGTGCTATATACAACTTCTTGAAACACACTCTCTCCTTACTGTTTTTCTCATTCCTGAATAAGAGGACTCCCCCATAGCTCATCTTCTCTCATTTCCGCCCTGTTTCACATTCCCCACTCCTTGTTCATTCTGTCTTGCTCTTTTTCTTTCTTCCCAAGGTCATAGGAAACCAATAAAGACGACTGAGAGAGAGGCACTATGTTCTAGCTGGGAAATGGGTCCCAGAGGGATAGGAGTAGAAGTAGTTAACTGAAAGACTCCCATTAACATTTCCAGAAATCCAATTAGTGACAAACTTCATTACTTAAGGTAACTATTGAAAGTATTGACATTATAATGAAAGATACAAATTAACTAAATTCATTAATCTTAAGGTATTCAACATGATTATTTTGTTGTTTTAAGCAAATTAAAATGACAAGTTCAATATAGAAATAATATATGCAAAAGGGATGAACACCTCAAATAAAATTTATTATCAGATTTCAGTTCCTACAAACCTCACATATATTTCCTAAATGCCCCAAGCACCACAGACAAAATTAGTATCGTGAATGTGGCTAATAGTGGAGGCTTGAATGTCAAGGATCCCAATTTGTTCACACATGCAACTGACCAAATGCATAAATCCTGGACTTGCCACGTATTAGCTACAAACTCTCCAGTAAATCACCTAACGTCTACGTAAAGTGGAGATGTCACTTGCCCTATCTCTAACCTTGAGATGGCTATTTTATGGAATAAATGGGATAATTAATGTATGTGAAAACTGTAAACTGGAATCTAAAATATAACGGCTTGGTATCAATATCTAAAGTGAGGCAAGGCATTCCAAACAATGAAAACAGTCAGTATAGACGTGCTGACATGAAGAAACATGCAAGATATATTAAGTAGAAAATGCACCTGTATAACAGGATGTAGAGTATGATCTCATTTCGGTTACAATGGTGTATTTTTCTAAGCCTATACTCATATATGGAAGGCTACATACCAAACTGTTAAGACTGACGAGTTCTGGGGGTGAGGCACGCATTACTTTAGTAATAAAACACAAATACACACACACACACACACACACACACACACACACACACACACACTGACAAAGACACTCTCCTTGACTAAACTTTACTCAGGTTCCTCTGAGCACTCTTTTTTCTTTTTTTTAATAGTCATTCTATCTTATTTTATTTTGTAATTTTACAGAGAGAGAGAGAGAGAGAGAGAGAGAGAGAGAGAGAGAGAGAACACACACACATGCGCACAAACAGGGGAGAGCGGCAGAGGAAGAGACAAAGAATCTTATGCAGACTCCATGCTCAGTGCAGAACCCAATGCAGGGCTCAATCCACGACCCTGGGATCATGACCTAAGCTAAAATCAAGAGTCAGACTCTCAACGGACTGAGCCGCCCAGGCGCCCCATGAGCACTCTTTCAATTATGCCTGGTGGTCCCCATTCCATCTTTGGCCTGCGCAGCCAAGTTTTAACAAGAATCCTGTTAAGTAGGTTTAGCAAGAACCGCACGTCCCCCCCCCCCCCCATCTGATAAAGTTCTTCATCCCCCACCTTTGGTATCTAAGTCCTTGGCCTGCCTTTAATGAAAATCCTGTTTGGTCAGTTCAGCAAGAATCCCCCTACTCTGTTGTCTCCTCTTAATTTTTCATCCCCTAAGCCCTCACCATGCTCCTTGGTTATAAACCCCCACTTGTCCTTGTTGTATTTGGAGGTGAGCCTCATCTCTCTCCCCTTGCAGTGGTCTTAAAGTCTTCCTTACTGTTTTAACAACAGTCAGAACAACTTTTATAACAGACACATCTACTTTTTTCTTTTTTTTTTAAGTGAAGCCAGATCTAACCCAGGAACACGGGCTTCCATTTATGAGATTCTTTTTTTTTTTTTAATGTTTATTTATTTTTGGAAGAGAGAACATGCACATGCCTGCAAGCGGGGGAGGGGCACAGAGTGGGGGACAGAGGATTCAAAGCAGGCTCTGCGCCAATAGCAACGAGCCGCATGTGGGGCTTGAACTCATAAACCGGGGCTTGACCATGACCTGAGCCGAGCCGAAGTCAGACACTCAACCGACTGAGCCACCCAGGCGCCCCCGTTTATGAGAGCTCTTAAGAAGGAGTATGGACAAAATTTATTTCTGGATTTGGTCTCCTTTTTAAAAAACCTCTTGTGGTCTTTGATTTTTCCAGCCTCTGGAGGATGAAAATCAATTATTCCCATTTGCTTCTGAATGGAGCTCTTCAATTACAGACGCTAAGAACAAGCTTGCTTGAATGAGGGCAGTACCAGTCCCCAGGGGAGGGGACCAGATGGGTCAGTGATTTCAAAGTCTAGTGCATTTTAGAAGATGTTGTAGGAATTGCACATAATGGGTATGTACCTTTAGTTTAAGTGATGGTGAGGTTAAGGGAGGTGAGTAAGTCAACAGGGGGTTACCAAATCCCAGATATTCTACATCCTAAAACAGTTCACAAATTTGTCTCTTTCTCTCCATTTCCAAAGTCACTGCCCTACTTCTGAAATAACCTCCAAGATTATCTTGATTACCTTAAGTCTCTTCCTTCATCGACAAAAGACAAAAAACACTCTCTATAACGTTGTCACTATTAACTTTCTAAAATACATATACAAGCGGGTATACCTTCCAAAGAGCTTTGGGTAACTCTTGCCTATAGGAAAAACTTCCTGCCTCTGCCATGCAGTAAGAATCTTCCCAAGCTATCCCAGTTACCTTTCTGGCTCCACTACCCTCCACACTCTCGTACACACCCTGGGCACCAGACATGTGCCTCCTGTCTTTGTACTTGGTATTCTCTCTGTTTCATCCTATTTTAATCTCTGTGAAATCTCAAACATCCTTCAAAGCCCCAATCAAATGCCACCCTGCTTTTCAGGTGGTATTAACTTTATCCACATCTTTTCTTTATAGTCCTCTACTTACAGCATTACAATACTCTGGTTGTTGTTTTTTTTTTTTTTTAATTTGCTTACATTACAATACTCTTTTTTTTTATTTGCTTTATTTCCTTCATCAAAAAAACAAACTCTTCAAGGGCAAGGGCCTTGTTTTATTCCTCTCTCGTTCTCCAGTGCCTAAAACCATCATTTCCGAAACCTTTACTTGAGAGATGAGGAAACTAAGCCATACTGAGGAGAAGAGATAGCTAGTGAACAGCTGAACCAGACTGGAACCGAAGCCTTGTGTCTTCCTATGAAATGTTCTTTTTACTACAACACTGGCCAGGATAAACCTACCTTCCTTCCTTCCTCATATGACACTTGTCCTCAGCTCTCTCCTTTCATCACCTCCCCTGCCCTTCTCCCTTTACTTCTTCTCTTCATGAAGTGACCTATCAAGAGGCTTGAACATTCGGCGCCACAAACAGATAAATGCCCTCATTGTTAAGGCTCAGAGTCATTTTGCTAATGGGTAATCTCAGTGTGAGGAATGGTCTGGTACTGTGAGGTCAGGGGAAAGGAAAGGAGGTGGGGTTCAGTCCATGAGGTTTGCAAAGGAAGCCAGAGCATCCTGACGGGGCTGATGCGCAACAAGTAATCTCCCACTCTCGGGCCTACCTGGCATCTAGTCCATGGCAAAGACTTCTTATTCAAGTGCCACCATTCACCCTGACCAAAAGAGTCAGGATACAAGTAACCACCCCCTTTGTGGAATCATTTTACTACTAACCTCCTCTCTCCTTTCGTTCTATGGAGCCAAGGTAACTTCCCCAAGCAGAGCATTTCCTTTCTAAAAAGCACATTCTATTCTTAAAGAAAACAGGGCAATTATTTCTTAAAATATATACTTACAGGTTATACAGACTGAATTTTGCCGTGTCAAGCTTTTCTGTTTGAACTAATTTTAAAGTCATTTCCCCATAACTTAGTAAGCACCGTAGCCACTTAGTTGCAACTTCTGTTGGTGAAAACAGCTGAACAAGGCACATTGCTTTGGAAAATTTTAAAAAACAAAACAATAACACAACAAAAACTTTTGGCTTTAACTAAGTCCAGGGTTCCTCATTTTTTTTGCTATTTGTGATACGTTTTAAATCTTGTTTAATTCTAGAGCCTGCCTCAAGAACTCTACCAAGATCTGTATTTAATCAGCCTCTCAAATCTATGCTATTTGCCAAATACCTTTTCTAAAGTTCCCAAAAAGCACCTACTACCCTGTCCTTGGAGTCTGTCCAAAAATAAGCACTCACTCTGGATGACCGAAAACGCTGAAAGAACACCTGACTGAAAAAGCAAGGGCATGCTGTGTGTAGTATCTACCAAATGAGAAATAAGAGACTTGACCTTGAAAGTTATCAAAGAAATAGTTTCCCAAACTGGAAGGCTTTCCCACCAACAGCTTTTTCCTTCTCAGATTATAAATGTGCAAGAGGCAGCCATTTACAACAAAAACTCTATATGGGAAGAAATATACCTCCATATATCAGTGACTAAGAGGAAAGCCCTATCATCTCCCAAAGGCCTAGAGTATGAAGAAACCCATATGATTATGTACCTTTAATGAGTCTAATAGATGTTGTCTTTTGGAAATATAATGGCTGCAATAGAGTCTACTAGGTACTAGGTACCATATTAAACACCTATGTTAGAGCTCTAACCAGTAAAATAAGAACTCCCATTTCACAAATTTTAACATGCTCACAAAAAAGTACATAAAACTAAAGAGAGGTGACGCCACTTGCCCAAGGACACACAGCTAGCATAGGAAGCCAGCATGCAAAATTCTTCTCCCTGATCCACCATTCTATTAATAATGAAAGCCTTAGTTTTACTAGTGAAAGTCTATGGACTCTAAAAAAAAAGTTCTGATATTTCTGTATTAGATCCTAATACTTATGCCTTTGTGCACACATGTATATAGCAATTACTGGCAAAAATTTAGAGATTGAGTCAAAGCAAGGCTTATTACGGCTCTGAACTGTAATATGAACTAAAAATCCCACACTCCCAACTGGTTCTTTGAAAAGATCAATAAAATTGATAAATGTCTAGCCAGGCTAACCAAGAAGAAAGAGAAGACACAAATTACTAATATCAAAAATCAAAGAAGAGTGGAGCACCTGGATGGCTCACTCAGTTAAGCATCTGACTCTTGACTTTTGGCTCAGGTCATGATTTCATGGTTCGTTAGATTCAGCCCCGTGTCAGGCTCCATCAGCAAGGAACCTGCTTGGGATTCTCCCTCTCTTCCTCTCTCTCTGCCCTTCCCCCACTCACTCGCGTGCTCGCACGCACATTCTCTCTCTCTCTCTCTCTCTCTCTCTCTTAAATAAATAAACATTAAAAAAATGAAAGAGGAGTCATCACTACTGATCCATGGACTTTAATAGGATAATAAAAGAATATTATGAACAACTCTATACCCACAAATTTGATAATTTACATGAAACGGACCAATTCTTACCAAAACTCACACAAGAAAAAATAGATCATCTGAATGGACTTATATCTATTAAAGAGACTGACACAAAAATTAATAACCTTACAAAACACAAGGCACCAGACCCAGATGGTTTCACTGGTGAATTCTACCAAACATTTAAGGAAGAAATGATACCAATTCTCTGCGATCTCCTCCAGAAAAGACAAGCAAAGGGAACACCTCCTAACTCATTCTAGGAGGCCAGCACCACCCTAATACCAAAACCAGACCAAAGACATTATAAGAAAGGAAAATTACAGACCAATATTTCTCATAACCCAGATGCAAAAATCTTTGAGAAAGGACTATTAAATCAAATGTAACAATACACAAAAAGAATTATACACCATGACTAAGTGGGATTTATTCCAGGTATACAAGACTGTTTCGACATTTGAAAACTAATTAATGTCACCTATCGTGTCAACAAGCTAAAGCAAAAAAATCATATGATCCCACCAATATATGCAGAAAAAAGCATTTCACAAAATCCAACACCCATTCATGGTAAAAATTCTCAGAAAACTAGGAATGAAGAGGAGCTTCCTCAATTTGATAAAGAATATCTACAAATATACCTGTAGCTAACATCATACTTAATGACAAGAAACTAGATGCTTTCCCCTAAGATCAAGAAAAAGACAAGGATGGCCCCCGACCATCGCTCTAATTCAATGTTATACTGGAAGTCCTAGCTAATGCCATGAGAAAAGGAAATAAAAAGTTTTCAGATTGGGGGGCACCTGACTGGCTCAGCTGGAGGAGCATGCAATTCTTTATCTCGGGGTCATGAGTTCGAGACCCAAACTGGGGACAGAGATTACTTAAAAAAAAAAAAAGTATTCAAATAAGGAAGGAATAAATAAAATAGATAATATGGAAAGTCCTGAACAATTAACAAAAAAGTCCTCCTAAAAATAATTATAGCAAGGTTGCAGGACAGGAAGTTAGTATACAAAAGTCAATTGCTTTTCTATATACTAGTATATACCAGTAATGAACAATTGGAAATTTGAAATTAAAAACACCATCATTTACATTAATTAGCACCCCAAAATGAAATACTTTAGTATGGATCTAGCAAAATAGGAACAAGATCTATATGAGAAAAACTACAAAACTCTGATAAAAGAAATCAAAGATCTAAATATAGAGGCATTCTATGTTCATGAATGGGAAGATTCAATATTATTTAAGATATCAATTCTTTTTTTTTTTTTTTAAACATTTATTTATTTTTGAGACAGAGAGAGACAGAGCATGAACGGGGGAGGGGCAGAGAGAGAGGGAGACACAGAATCGGAAGCAGGCTCCAGGCTCTGAGCCATCAGCCCAGAGCCCGACGTGGGGCTCGAACTCACAGACCGTGAGATCATGACCTGAGCTGAAGTCGGACGCTTAACCGACTGAGCCACCCAGGCGCCCCTAAGGTATCAATTCTTAACCAAGTTGACCTATAGATTCAACACAATCCCAATCAAAATTTCAGCAAGTTATTTTGTGCTTATCAACAAACGAATTCTAAAGTTCATATGGAAAGGCAAAAGACCCAGAATAACCAATACAATACTGAAGGAAAAGAACAAAGTTGGAGGACTGACACTATCTGACTTCTAGACTCACTAAAACTGCAATTATCAAGCCAGTGTGGTATTTGGGATACACACACACACACACACACACACAAAAATAGGATCAATAGAACAAAGAGCCCAGAAATCATCTCCCACAAATATATTAATCTTTGACAAAGGAACAAAGGTAATTCAATGGAGAAAGCATGGCCTTTAAAACAAATGGTACTGCAACAACTGGACATCCACATGCAAAAAATGAATCTAGACACAGACCTTACAGCTCTTACAAAAATTAACTTAAAATGGATCATTGACCTAAATGTAAAATGCAAAACCATAAAACTTCTAGAAGATAATAGAAAATCTAGATGACCTTGGGCTCAGCAGTGACTCTATAGATACAACACCAAAAGCATGATCCATGAAGGAAAATATTGGTAAGTTGGACTGCACTGCAATAAAAAAACTTCTGTGAAAAGCACTCTTAAGAGAATGAAAAGACAAGCCACAGACTGGGAGAAAATCTCTGCAAAACACGTACCTGATAAAGGACATGTATCCAAAACATGCAAATAACTCTTAAAACTCAACAATACGAAAACAATGCAATTTAAAAGTGGGCCAAAGATCTGAACAGACACCTTACAAAAGAAGATAGACAGATAGGAAAGCAGTATACGAAAAGATACTCAGCACCACATGCTGAGTTAGGGAATTAAGGTACTGCAAATTAAACTACAATTAAATACCACTACATACCTACTGGAATGGCTAAGATCTGAAACACAACACCAAATGCCGTTGAGGATGTGGAGCAACAGGATGCTCATTCGTTGCTGGTGGGAATGCAAAATGGTACACCCACTTTGAAAGACAGTTTGGCAATTTCTTATGGAACTAAATCCAGGCCACCATATGATCCAGTAATTGCATCTGTAGCACTCAACTGAACTGAAATTTTATGTCCACACAAAAACCTGCGGGTGAATGTTTATAGCAGCTTTATTCATAATTGCCAAAACTTGGAAGCAACCGAGATGTCCTTTTGAGGGTAAACTGTGCTACATCCAGACCTCAGAATATTATTCAGCGATAAAAGGAAATGAGCTACAAAAAGACATAGGGAAAGAAGTTACACGTGTATTACTTAAAGAAGCCAGTCTGGAAAGACTACATATAGTAAGATTCCAACTACAGTTGACCCTTGAACAACACGGGTTTGAACAGAGCAGGTCCACTTACGCATGGATTTTTTTTTATATATATATAAATACAGTACAATACTATAAATGTATTTCCTCTTATGACCTTAACATTTTCTTTTCTCTAGCTTATGGCATTTTAACAGAATACAGTACATATAGCATACCAAATATGTGTTAATCAAGTGTTTATGTTGTCAGTAAGGCTTCCAGTCAATTGCAGGCAATTAGTGGTAAAGTTTTTGGGGAGGCAAAAGTTATACATAGATTTTCGACTGTCAGCGCCCCTAACCCCCCGCATTAGTCAAAGGTTTAACCAGTAGAGGCAAAACAATAAAGACAGTAAAAGATCAGTGGTTGCCTGGGGTACAGGGGATGTGGAGGAGAAATGAAGATGAAACACAGGCTATTTTTAGGTCAGTGAAACTACCTTGTATGATATTGTGATGGTGGATATACACATTATGCATTTGTTAAAAGCCACAAAACTGTACAACACAGAGTGAACTCGAACAGACTTTAGTTAATATTTCAATATTGGTTCATCAATGATAACAAGTATACCACACAGTCAAGATGCTAATACCATGCATACAAGGTGCTAATAATAGGGGAAACCAGGGGCGCCTGGGTTGCTCAGTTGGTTAAGCGTTCAACTTCAGCTCAGGTCATGATCTTGCAGTCTGTGGGTTCGAGCCCTGCGTCAGGCTCCGTGCTGACAGCTAGATTCTGTGTCTCCTCTCCCTCTGCCCCTCCCCTGCTTATGCTCTCTCTCTCTCAAAAATAAATGTTTAAAAAATTTAAAAAAAATAATAATAATAATAGGGGAAACCATGGGGGTAAGGGGGAGGAAGGGCTATATAGGAACTCTGTAGTTTTTGAGCAATTTTTCCTATAAATTTAAAATTTCTCTAAAAAACTGAGGTCCCTGGGTGGCTCAGTTGGTTAGCAGCCTACTTTGGCTCAGGTCATGATCTCAAAGCTCATGAGTTTGAGCCCCATGTCAGGCTCTGTGCTGACAGCTCAGAACCTGGAGCCTGCCTCGGATTCTATGTCTCCCTCTCTCTCTGCCCCTGTCTCAAAAATAAACATTAAAAAATAAATAAATAGGGGCTCCTGGGTGGCTCAGTCAGTTAAGCGTCCAACTTCGGCTCAGGTCATGATTTCGCAGTTGGTGAGTTTGAACCCCACCTCAGGCTCTATGCTGACAGCTTGGAGCCTGGAACCTGCTTCAGATTTTGTGTCTCCCTCTCTGTCTGTCTGTCTGTCTGTCTCTCTCTCTCTCAGGAATAAACAAACATTAAAAAATTTTAAAATAAATAATTTTTTAATTTTTATTTAAGTCTCTTAAAAAAATCCCACACTCCCGGGGCGCCTGGGTGGCGCAGTCAGTTAAGCGTCCGACTTCAGCCAGGTCACGATCTCGCGGTCCGTGAGTTCGAGCCCCGCGTCGGGCTCTGGGCTGATGGCTCGGAGCCTGGAGCCTGTTTCCGATTCTGTGTCTCCCTCTCTCTCTGCCCCTCCCCCGTTCATGCTCTGTCTCTCTCTGTCCCAAAAATAAATAAAAAACGTTGAAAAAAAAAATTAAAAAAAAAAATCCCACACTCCCTAAAAATGAACACTAATATCAAAAATAACAATGTACAATGTATAATCCAAAACATGGGAAGACAAAAATCAGCATCAGAATGAAAAGGGGCATAAACCAACACGGGTGGTACAATTCAAATACAAGTCAAGATCCTAACTTTCCACTCCCTGCCTGCAGTCTTCAGTTCTCAACTGAGGGATA
This sequence comes from Panthera leo, assembly GCF_018350215.1. Classification (NCBI taxonomy): domain Eukaryota; kingdom Metazoa; phylum Chordata; class Mammalia; order Carnivora; family Felidae; genus Panthera; species Panthera leo. Next base: position 33,393,020 of record NC_056683.1, on the reverse strand, counting down.
AGTTGAATAGAGGTTGGATGCAATTACCCAAATCGAAATATTACAGAGATAAAAGAAACTGTAGAGATCAGCCACCTACTCACTCACTCTTTAGGTGGGGAGCATGAAACCTAAACATTTAAACTGTCTGAGTGCCAAGAAGCCAACAGATTACATCTCTTTTAAGCTACTAACCTCAAATCTAGACCATAAAACCGAAGAGTATTTGAGCTCTGACCACTTGTGATTGACTGTTCACAGCACATCTCCAATTACTGTGTCATGTACTGCTAAGTACCAGTTGTTCTGGTAGAGAACATTTTCCCTTGGAACCTAATTCCTCAAGGAAATGAGAGATGACCAAGGTGTGACCTAGTCCTCAAAAGACAGCAAAATATTTTAACTGCATATTGGTTGGAGAAATTCCACCTGACCACTAAGAATCCCCAAAAGACTCTGAAAGAAAATGAGACATAATAAACCTCCTAAAATTAAAGGCAGTCATAGTGCTAAAACCTCTCTGTATCCAAACTGCTCAACTAGGACAATGTTACTTAGAATCCAACAGTTTGTAGGCTGTTATTATTATTAACCCCTAAAAGGTATCACTTCTTTCTTTTTCTTTCTTTCTTTTTTTTTTTTTTTTTTAATAAGGTATCACTTCTAACCACCCCAACAACTACACTGAGAATAGCTCCTAGAAGTCTCGGATCTCAATTTAATTTCCTGACTCCTACAGTGTGTGCTCAGTCCTGTTCCCCACACAAGTCAGACCACGTCCCTTTCAGCTTTCCTAGCCCAGGTCACAAACTGCTGCTTCGTGACATCTCTGAAATGTCTTTAAAGAATGAGCAGCTGTCAATTTTAAGGACTGACTAAAGTTATACCAGGAATGTCAGGAGTGTTGAACATCAGAGAACCTGATGTACCCATTAACATATTAAAGAAGAAAAACCATATGTTCCCTTCATTAGATATAAAAGATTTGTGAAGTCAAAACTCTCTGGTGATTTTTAAAAAACTTCTTTGGGGGCAAGCCCCTCCCCAGCTCATGCTTTGCGCAAGCTCTCTCTCTCTCTCAAAAAAAAAAAAAAAAAAAAAAAAAAAAAAAATATATATATATATATATATATATATATATATTAAAAAAGAACTTCCATAAACTAATGTCAATGATATATAGCAGAAAAAACCAACTTGCAGATTATGTATCATTATCAAAACAAAAATGGAATATATTTGTAAAAGCATAGGGAAAAACCCTAAAATTACATATATATATATATATATACATACATACATATATATATATATATATGTATATACGTATATATATATACACACACACACACACACACACACACACAAATACACATAGAACTGCTGGAGAAATTGAAGGGAGGAAGACACACTATAGATTCTATATTGACTTTTCCCATCATGAAGACGTATTTTTTTAATAATTTAAAAATTATATTTTTGTTTTAGGAAAGTTAGGATCAATAGCACTCCTAGTTGTGACTCAATTTTATATCAAATGTACAGAGAAGACTGTCTACTAAGAATCATCAGAAGAAAAATATTTCTGTTATATAGACTGATATAAATTAAATCATCTCTCATTTCCATTCTTCCTCCAAATTCTCGTCCTCATCGTGTGTGTCACATGCAGACTCCCATTGGTGCCGTAAGGATAAAGGTCATACCAAGGGTACTGCCCTCAATGCTCTGCACATTGATTAAATACATTTCTCAGGAGAAACAATGTGAAACAGCACATTCCAGGCTTCTTGGATCCATCTTCAGGTCAGTGAACTGTATCGGTCAACTCAGGGTGCTCAGTGAGATAAGGAATGTATAATTAATCTTTTCATTATCTTCCAAATTTATGGGCGGTTGTTTTCCAGAGCTCCCTCTGTGCAATCTCAACTTCAGAGACATAAAGTGCTCATCAGACAGTGCAAAATACACTCTGTTCTTAATCCACATAGCTGCTTATCTTAGTACTATTCTTGGCTCAAAAGATAAGTGAATAGTCCCTTCGAAGTCAAATCTGGAAATGAGAGCATTAGTGGCCATCTAACCAGGATCAAGCTGACTAAAACTCATTATGCTTACACCACAGCACTTCCTCCAAAGCCTGCTCAGGTGGCCTCGGCCACAGTCCACAAGAGCTGGGAGCAGCTTGCTGTGGTTGGTTTTTGTATCTTCATATACTTTGCAGAAATTTCTTCTAAGCAGAATAAGGAAACCATTAACAAATACTATGTGATGCAAAGCATTAACTATCCTTAGCATATTCTCTAATACTTTTTCTTTTTAAGGTTTATTTACTTTGATAGAGAGAGAGAGAGAGAGAGAGAGAGAGAGAGAATGTGTGCATGAGTGGGGGAGGGGGGGAAGGGAGGGAGAGGGAGAGAGAGAGAGAGAGAGAGAGAATGAGAGAATGAGAGAATGAGAGAATGAGAGAATGAGAGAATGAGAGAATGAGAATGAATATCCAGTCAGGCTCTCTGCAGAGAGCCTGACTCGGGGCTCAATCTAACAAACCGTGACATCACAACCTGAGCCAAAATCAAGAGTCAGCTGCTTAACCGACTGAGCCACCTAGGTGCCCTGCAAATACTTTTCATTTGTGATTGCTTAAAAGCAAATAGCAGAAGGCAACTAAATACTTCACCACAGTGCCTGTCATAATATTGCCAAGACAAACTGGACTAATTCATGATAAAAGTACTTATCAAATGCATACTACAACCTAGATGTCCACTGAATCAACAAGATCTGCAAGCAAATTCCACAAATCTGAGGAAATATACAGGATCAGATCAGGTGAGTTTGTTGAGATGATTTGTGAATGCACTCCTGTGAAGCTGTTAAAGAGACTTCCTTCCATTTTCCCTGTCTGCAGGAGGCATGCTTTCTGATCTGTCCCATCCCTAAAGGTAAAGAGTCTGCCCTTCAGGGAAGGACTCCTGCAACAGACAGACAGACAGCGCTGCTGGTGATCAGCCTGTAAGCCTGCCCACTTCAGATGTTAATGTGAGTGAGCTCACTTGGCTGCAGATCAAGGCCACAATTACCACCTTTACTGGTAATAAAAGTGGTATTTCTATCTCCATCCATCTGTGTATATTTCAGTCTTTCCAATTCCTGCAAAAACTAATAAAGACAGGTATTCTTTTTAACTGTTTCCCTTATACTTCAGAAAACCCACCTCCAAAGAACCTAAAAGCAGTGCTCTAACCCTTTATATAATCTATAATCAGATGTTTTTAAAACAAAAATTCAGAATTCTCAGGACAACTGGTTATACTCTAACATTGTAGTTACTTACGAGTTTCAAAGCCATTGTCAGACTCTTCCAAACTCAGAGAGGGAAAAACAGAAAACAACAATGTAAAAGATCATTAAGGTATCTCAGGAGTCAGAAAACAAAACTAAGTAAAGGATAAAAATTCAAATGTGACACAAACACACTTCTGGGAGAAGAAATAGAGGAACAAGTATGTTATATGCATGGCATAGACCGTGGCCATGAGAGGCATGTGACAAACATTTGTCCACTGGGGGGGTAGACGTCTGTGTACGTGAAGAACAAAATGATTTGTGACAGGGCAGGGACAATGATACAGGCCTCTTCCATAGAGCAATTTCACTCCATTCCCCAAGGGAAAGGAAAGCTCTTTTTGGGGAAGATATTGGAGACCTCCCCTGCCCTTTAATTCTAAAAAAGCCTAAGTAAAATTGATTTTTTTTTGAAGCCCATTGAATAGGCGTAAAAGGATTGTTCCCAATCTGCTTGATGCCTGAAATTCTTCTAAGAAAAAAAAAAAAAAAAAGCCTTTTAAACTGCAATTAGAAATAAATGGCTTAAAATATGCTTTAAAAATGGTTGAGAAGTAATGCATTTGGTACAACTACATTTTACTTAATTATGAATAAGTGACATCAAAGCTTTCCTAGCTTGGAGGGAAGGAAAAAAGAATAGGAGGTCAATAGGCGCCTTAAGTGGAAGAGAGGTCACTGCAGAGGGAGGTATAGGTTAAGGTAGGAGAGGAGGATGTAAAACCATCACTTAAAATGATGATGTGTTAGAAAATTCAATGACAAAGAAAAGTGTCCCAACATATATTAGACCAAGTTCTACAAGAGTTGAGACTACGAGGTTATGGGCTTAGTTTGGGCCCTAGCACCTTGCCCTAGTAAGTTTCCCCACCATGAACACTATACAGACTGTTACCAGACTAATTTCCCTAAAGCCAGAGTCTAACCATTACTAAGCTACTCCACAACCTTCAGTGGCACCCATCAGCCTTCAAAATGAGGTCAAAATGACTCAGTGAAGAAGGGTTGATGACTTGTGTGGTCCAGCCACAACGTCTATTTCCCAATCTTATTTTCTTCACTACTTCAGACCCCCATTGATTCAGCAAACTTCAGCTTTTCTCCAAATATGCACCGCCTCTTGGACTTCAGTGCTTTCCCCATCTGCCTCTCTCCTGATGGTCTGTGTTTTGATGCTCACTACAGAGGAGGGGGTGCTGAGCACTCTAAACCAAGTTCCGGAAGCCCCCTTCCCAGTTGCTGGGAACGTGCCTCCCCATCACCACTTCATGGGGGAGTCACTTATTTTAGATAAGTAACTTACACCTCCCTTCTTTCAAGGTTCTCCTTACACAGCTGGTGACCAGAGATATTTAGGAAGTCTCAATGCCACTTTTAATATTAAAAATGCTGGCATGTATTTTACCCAGTGGGGTTTTTAACAACATGTATTAATTTCAAGTGTTTTATGCCTCCAGGATTTAGTTTAAACACAGGAGACAACTAAAACTCCAGGAATGAGGAGCCCACTTATTTTAAGCAGTTCCCTTTCACAAATTCAAGTACAAACAACAAAGTCTAACAAAGTCAGAAAGTCCCAGCTCCACATTTAATCTCAGCAGTTTTTAATGCAAACTAACGTTAGGTAGTCCCACTTCTGATTCAGAAGATGGAGCATTTAAAAATGTAAAACCAGCCCATCCCCAGGCAGAGAAGCATGAAAATGGAGTCAGATCTCCTAAGCATATAGTAAGGACAGAACTCAAGAGATTTTCTTATATTAGAGTGAATACAAACGGCCTCACGTGGCCACTGCTCTAAAGGAGATAAACACAGATGAAAGAAGAAACCTGAGCAGCTTGGTGTTTGAAATAACTGAAAAAAGTGATCCGCAGCAGCCTTATAAAATAAATTGGGAAAGAACAAGAAGAAACAAGGTTAAGAGAAGCAGGGTGAGGAAAACAGAGAAGAGTAAGACAAGAGTGTTTTACCTGAGATGTAGACACTTTTTTTTCTTTAAATGCCTTAGCCAAAAGAAACAGGTTTCACATGTGTAAGAGCAAGGGAAGCTTGGTTCAGAGCCAACCTGTCATGAAGCCCAGTTTCCAACACTTACTAAGAGGCAAAATTGCAAAGATTTTTTCCTTGTGTTAAGTGCCAGGGGAGGTGGGGGGGGGGAGGCGGGGAAGACCCCCTAAGCTATATGCACATGCAAAGGAGAAAATGAACAATAACTAGACAGGGTCCTTGAGTAAGGCCAAAATAATTTATTTTTTTTTTAATTTTTTTTCAACGTTTTTAATTTATTTTTGGGACAGAGAGAGACAGAGCATGAACGGGGGAGGGGCAGAGAGAGAGGGAGACACAGAATCGGAAACAGGCTCCAGGCTCTGAGCCATCAGCCCAGAGCCTGACGCGGGGCTCGAACTCACGGACCGCGAGATCGTGACCTGGCTGAAGTCGGACGCTTAACCGACTGCGCCACCCAGGCGCCCAAGGCCAAAATAATTTAAAGCTAACCAAGCTCTAGGCAAGCTCCAAAGACTACAGTGAATAAAAAACCAATTTCACCCAGTGTTGTAAGTGTCCTGGGAACTAGAATGAGGGCTTCCTTCCTCATCAGCTCTCTGGAAAATGCTTCAATTTGTAAGGGGAGTAAGAGAAAAAACAAAGCTTCCAACTTTCCAAAATACACAGTTATTTGGTTGGTTCTTCCATTTTTCTCCCTCTCTCCAGCTCACTCCTCCAAATACCACAGTATACTCGTCTAGAGCCACAATTTCTGGAATAACAGCCATAAAATATCAGCTATTGACTGCCACATGTTTTTTAACCTCAAATGAAAATAATGTTTGATTACATTAATTCCCATCTAATTCATTAGTAGTTTTCAAAGGCATTAGCCCTTAAAATGCTTTTGGAAGATGTCAGTCAAAGCTACAAAAGGGTAGGAAGAAATCAGTACGATATCAAAGGAAGTCAAGTGTTTGAAGGAAGGGCAGCCAGTTGCTTCCAGAAAACTTACAGTTTTTCCATGTATAAATCCAAAACAACCTCCTTTCCATCACTCTATGCACGACCCCTCTGCCACCCTGCATTTAGAATCTTTTCAGGCTTCTATTTCTAATAGCTGACTTCAAAAACAAAATCCATTTAACCAATGACATTTAGTCTCTCAAAGTGGTGCTGGAATGATCAGTGACACAAATTTAAATTCTACACTGCTAAATTAAACTTTCAAAAAAGGACTCACTCTTCTAACTCAACAATAAAAATAAAAATAACCAATTCAAATGTGGCCAAACGATTTGAAAAGATATCTCTCCAAAGAAGAGAGCTAATGGCTAATAAGCACAGGAAAAGTTGCTCAATATCATTAGCCGTGAGGGAAAAGCAAATTAAAAAATCACTTTATACCCACTAGGATGGCTAAAATAAAATGTACAATAACAAGAGTTAGCAAGCAAGGATGGGAAAAAACTGGCACCCGTATACACTGATGGGACTGCAAAATGGTACAGCCTTTTTGGGAAACAATTTGTCAGGGCCTGAGAAAGTTAAAGGGAGTTACCATATAACTCAGAAAGTCACTCCAAGAGAAATGAAGGCATACGCCCCCCCCCAAAAACTTGTATATTAATGTTCAAAGTAATAGCCAAAACATGGATACAATCTAAATTTTTACCAACTGGTGAAAGGAGAAGTAAAATGTGGCAAATGCATAAAATGGAGTATTATTTGGCAATAAAAAAGAACAAAGTACTGACACTTGCTATTACATAGATGAACCTTGAAAACATTATGCTAAGTAAAAGAATCCAGTCACAACCCAGACTGCTATGGATCACTTTTTCTAGTTATTTCGAATACCCGGCTGCTCAGGTTTCTTCTATTGTCTCTTCTGATCTCCTGTTTGTGTGAAATGTCCAGAATGGGCAAATCCATAGAGACAAAAAGAGTAGTAGTTGCCTGGGGAGACTGGAGGAAAATGGGGAGTAAATTCAAGTGTGTAAAGGAGTTTCTTTTGGGGGGGGGGTGATAAAAATGTTCTAAAATTAAGACTTTTGTGATGTCTGTACAATTCTGTGGCTATATTCTAAACTACTAAACTGTACACTCTAAGTAGGTGAATTTCATAGTGTGTGAAATGTATCTCAATAAAGCTTAAGAAAAAATAACACACACTATCTGACTGGTAGATATGACCAGGGTAAAGACAAGAATAACACATTCAGGTTATGGCATATGAATCTGTGTCTGTCTTGTCTCAGATACAAGCAGATGCTAAGAATCAGAAGCTTTGGACCTAGAAAGGGACCTGAGAAAGCATCCAAACCAACCCCCTTATCTTCTAAATGAAAAAAGTATGGTCAAAAGGGGGAAAATGACTAAGGCAGAGTTGAGGCCAGAACTGAAGTGAAGGCCTAATCCCATGCCAGATTCTCCAGTCTCTCTGTGCCTTAAACTTTCTCAGCACTACCCAGGGTCTTCCAACTGGCTGCTGGAGGTCTAGCCTCAGCCCAGCCCATCCCTCCTCCGGAAGCTATCCACTGTTCGAAAGTAACTCTCTTGTATCTGCAATTATGTGTCCATTAAACTTTGAACACAGACTAAAATACAGTCAATGTTTCAAACCTCTGACCTAATGTATGCATAAGGATTCTTTAGTTGGAAAATAATATGTAAAATGGAGAAAAAAGATGAGTGTACATTATCTGGAAATGTGGGAACAGTAAAATATTGAGTCTTATTATTCAACACTACCTGTTCTATACAGGGGCTATTGTGGAATTACAGAAATGAAGAAAAGTGCTTCTCCTAGAGTCTCTAGTTTACAAATGTAACAGATTCACTCATACAAACATGTTACTGGCGGGGCGCCTGGGTGGCTCCGTTGGGTAAGCATCTGACTGCAGCTCAGGTCATGATCTCATGGTTTGTGAGTTTGAGCCCCACCCACATCAGGCTCTGTGCTAACAGTGTGGAACCTGCTTGGGATTCTCTCTCTTTCCCTCTCTCTGCCCCTCCGCCACTTGTGCTTTCCCTCTCTCTCAAAAATAAATACATAAACTTAAAAAAAAAAAAGTTACTGTGTAAAATAGAGATCCTACAGAAAAAAAACAAAACAAAACACTATGAATCCAGAAAAGGACACTCACACTATTAATCGTCTAGTATTTTGTGCTTCTTACTCAACCATTTTCTGCCCTTTAGCTCTTTGGAAGTATCCAGAACATAAAGGGGTGTTATCTGTCATACATTCATCTGACTGTGGATTTCCCCAGGCTTGCATGTAGACCATAGGGGACTTTCCTGAACGCAGGAAAGGCAACTCAGCAATTGACTTCATCCCTCAACCCCCAGACTGGTTGGAAGAAAAGGTACAGCAGTTCCCTCCTTCAACCATTGTAAGTCACTCAGGTTTTATAAGATTTAAATATCTCTTAAGATTTGGTGGTTCCATGAAATAGGGCCATTTTGTTAGGAGTAGAAAAAGAGTAAGGGGAGGGGCCAGGGGTTCTTCTTTATAAAGATGTAACTTGTTTCTGAGAAATTCAGAACTAAGAAAGCATGAAGGTCCAAGCCTTTATTTGAGATAAGCATAAAACCCTTCCCTAGACCAAAGTAATAAGGAAGAAGGGTCAACTTCTGATGGGTAGTGTACCAACTGGAAAGAGGACTTGGCTACACATGTGATCACCATGATGGGAATGAAACAAATACTACTTCTCAGGAGACCTAACATTCCTAAGTTTGCAAAACTGCTGTGAATTTCCATGACAGGAAATTGTGCAAAGGCAGAGAAACTGGCTTCATTAGAGACAAGCAGAAGAACAGGAAGGCCAAAAGAAGGAGGAGACCATTAGAGCCCGCCACAGGTCATGTCCATCAACCCTAATGCAATTTTGTGCAGAATGTCAGCATCTCTATTTTACAACAGGAATCTGTTTTAAAATTTAGAAGAATTCAACAGCCTGCCCAGGTCACACAGAGAGCATGTGGCAGGGCTAGAGTATGAACCCTGTTTTGCTGGACTCCACAGTCCCGGGCTCCCACTGCCTCCAGGACCATCCATTTACTACCTTCCTTCTCACAGAAGCTCTTTCTCTCTCTCCATTACATTCCTGTGCTTTATCCACTTATGTTGTTGACCCTCCAAGAACAGTCTTGGAGAGATACCCCTACCACCCCATTGCTAAATCCTCCCCCAAAAAACAGTGAGAAAGAAGTAACCATCCAGATATCTACCCTAGTGGGGCCATTTTGTTTATCACTGTCATTAGAATATTTAGCCATCTGCCACTTTGATTAAAATTTTTTCTTCATGCTTATTTTTTTTTATGTGTATTTATTTTTGAGAGAGGGACAGAGTGTGAGTGGGGGAGGGGCAGAGAGAGAGAGAGAGAGAGAGAGAATGAATCTGAAGCAGGCTCCAGGCTCTGAGCTGTCAGCACAGAGCCCAACATGGGTCTCAAACCCATGAGCCATGAGAGCATGAGCTGAACCGAAGTCAGACACTTAACCAACTGAGCCACCCACGTGCCCCTTTATTCTTTTGAAATCTTTTCTCTCTCTCCTTATTGTAAAGATCATACTGGTTAACCATTACTTTTATTTGAAAAAAAATTTTTTAATTGAAGTACAGTCGGCACACAATGTTACATTTGTTTTAGCTTTATGACCATTACTTTTAGTTATGAGACCCAAACACTTGAAAAGGCCCTGTTCTAGTAGGCCTTGCTTTTATCATTTTTTCCCCATGTAGTTCTGGCTTATTCTTCATGTTGGTGTTGTATGGCTTCTGAAATCAATGAATGAGATTTTTCTCTTTAATTATCTTTCATTGATAGCTCTCTCCCCCTCTCTACACAACAACCCCTTATAGGAGGGTACGGTTGTCACCCTAATTTATCATATCAATGAGGAAACTGAGGCACAGCATGGTTGAGCACCTTGCCCAAAGTTGCACAACTAGTAGTGTGGCTGGGATTCGAATCCTGTGGGCTCAAAACCCCAAAGCCACTAAATTCTATGCACTTTACAAAACCTGTCTCACATCTTCATGACAAATCTTATCTCCATTAAATGGACTTAGAAACTGAGGCTCAAAGAGGTTAAGTGACTTGCCCAAGGTTACACTTGCCCAAGCTTGTGCCAAGCTAATAAGCAGGCACAGCAAGTGTTCACACCAGGTCTACAGGACTCAAAAAAGCACCTATTCGTTCTTATGTGCCACCACGCGGTATTCATTCCTAAAGCAAATTCCTCAGGAGAACCAAAAAGAGGAAACAAAACGCCATCTTAAAAATGGCGGCCCCAGCTAACTAACTGATGGGAGACTGGGAAGCAGAGTAACAAACAGTAGAGACGCAAGAGCCAGACTGCCAGGATTCGAATCCCAGCCACAGTACTAGGTGTGCAACTCTGGGCAAGGTGCTCAACCATGCTGTGCCTCACTTTCCTCATCTATATATAAAACAGGGTAACAACCGTACCCTCCTCATAAGGGGTTGTCATGAGGATGAAATGAGCCAGGGCTTGGGAAGTATTAGAACAGTGTTTGACACAAAGCAGTGGGGGAGGGAGGGGACAACAACTGTTCAAAAAAGAATCACTGAAACAGAGCAAACATGGATAAGGTCCTTAGCCCAATCCCCACCCCACCCCCACCAAACTGCCCCCCTCCACCTCCTGCTGGGATGATGCTTTTATTGGGCTTTTGGGCTAGAGCCTTGGCCTGGGGGAAGCTAGGACTCTTTATCTAAACATTGCTGGTGTCATTCCTGTGACAGTGCTCCAGACAGAGGGATTCCAAGCATGAAAATCTGAGACCTTTCAGATGATCCTGTGGTGCTTGGGGCTCAAAAGGGCTTCTCTCCTCTGTGTTTCTTCCTTTGCAATCTCAAAAGCAATCACATCACTGACAGCTCCTAACCATGGTAGCTGAGGGCTCAGCTGAGGGCTGACATCTGAAACAGCAGAAGCACAAGGAAGGGGGATAATATCTCCAACTTCGATCTAAGTTCAGAAGTTCCCTCAGGGACAACAGGGCTGTGGCCCAAATACCACCTGATTCTCCTTCTCCAAGAAGCCCGTGCTCAAGAGGGTCTAGGGGAACTGGCAATAAAGTTGAACAGCAGCCACTAGGAAGCAAGTGCCAAGTCCGGGCTCTGCTGACAGCTGACCAAGTCGAGCTGAACACGCTATGAATGAAGAAGGGAAATGCTAACCTCGTCTACTGCTCCTGCATTCAAACTGCAGCCCCAAGGAAGCCACCGGTTTGGGGAATGGGGCTGCGCTTAGGGTTGCTCTTGGTTCCAAGGGGTAATCACTTTCTTGCTTGTCATGAAACCTTCCCCTAACCTGCTCTTCCTCTCCATTCTCTCGCTGACCAGATTTTTGCACGGCTATTCATACCAGACTGAAGACCCAGGTCACCTTGCACTTGTCCCCCTGTGTCTCCATCAGTCCTCAAATCCTCTATGTTAGTACTATGTCAAAAGGCTACCTACACCTACCCATTTTTCTTTACTACTGTGGCGATCACTTAGTGCCGACCTAGATGAGATGCACTATGAGAACAGCTTCCCAGCTGGCAACCTGGCCCTTGTCACTCTCCTCTTTCTCCTCACTCTGTAAGTCCACCGAAGACTCATCTGCTTGAATTTCCAGGTCCTTATGTCATTCACAGCTCAGAAATCCCTAGTGGCCCAAATGGCCCCTGGTACCCCTCTACAAAAATTAATCTTTACATTTATGTTATAATTTATCAATCTCTCCCACCTCCCATGCACAAAATCACATAACCCAATCTAAACTCCTGTTACCTTAATGTTTCCTTACAGCTTCTATAACACATCATGTTCCTTCCTATTTCTGCACCCTTATGCACACTGCTCCCCTTGCAATTATTCTCTTTGCATGACTCAAACCTTCAGCTCATGTCAAGGTCTACCAATGAAGCCTCTCCTGACCACCTCCCACACCTTACCTCCTCTTCCTCTGAATTCCTCTGGCACTTACATCCTGTACCACATCACTTTTTGTACATACATACATACGTACATACATACTGAATACTTAGTATGTGCCAGGCATCATTCTAAATGTTCTATGCTCATTTAATCCTTCCAACAACCTGATGGAATTATTCTCATTTTACAAATTGACAAACTGAAGCACAGATAGGCTATCTAGCCCAGAGGCCCCAGCAGAAAGCCCTGGAGTCAGGATGCAACCTGGTGCCAGAGCCTGAACTCCTAATCACTATATAATCATTACACACTGCTTCATACTGCACCAGGGTTATAAGTTACTCACTGGCACGATCCATGCCAATATGCCCTGCAGTCCATCCCCAAAGCTGTACACTAGCTAATACCTGGTAAGTGATGACAAGAAACAACATCAAGTCCCCAATCAGGGACTGGTTCTGGTGCCTAGCAGCAGCTACAAGAGGTGCTTTTCCCCTCCTGGGAGGCTGGGACCTGGGTAACAGGTCATCTGTCAGATGTAAGCCAACATCCAACTAATGTGAGTATAAAATCCAGTACAAAAATCCACCTCAAGTACAGACACAGAACACACTTTTGTCTCTTTGTCTACACACTTTACAGTGAGAAATACTTAAGAATTCAAGTAAGTTGCATGACACAAATTAGAAGGGTCACAAAACAATTCAAAAGGTTCCATTTTGGAAACTATGAATAAAATGATGCTGTCCCCTTAGAGAAAATATCTTCAGCATCATCAGCATTCTCCCCCCACCCCCAACTCCACCCCTGCACTCAATAAGTCCAGGGACAAGAGATCATGCATCTAACATCATTAACCCCGAGAGGAATGGCTCTAAGAGGGTGGGAACACTGGACTTCCAGAAGACTCTAGAAACTCCTGAGGGACTATCCTTCTTCCTTTAACACATCTAATCAAAGGCACGGATGGTCAAGGGAGGCCATAAGTAGCCATCAAAGAAGTTTCTCAACTACCACAGGTAAGTTTCCCAAGCTCCCACCACCCAGAGAATGCCCTGGAGAGTCCATGACTCCAGAATGTTCTCCGACTCCACTGGTGAGCACTGCTCACCTGTATCCTCTGAGGGTAGCACACCAGTGGCTGGGAACATCCAGGTTTCTTTACTATAACTTGTGATCATCAGAAGATATAAACCACACCAGAGCAAGAGCCACAAAAATACAACCTTAGTCATAGTTTTGCTTCATGGTAGCCTGGACATGTTAACACATATAAAAGGAGCTGAGCTTTTTTACAGCCTCCTCTAGTCTTACTTCCTAATTCAAATCCACTCCTGATGAGAATCCCTCAAGACTCTCTCTAAAGCAGGGTTTCTCAACTTCAGCACGACTGACATTTGACCAGAAAGTTCTTGGTTTTGGGAAACTGTCTTGCACACTGTCTATGTTTATAGCGCCCCTGGTGTGCACCCACTAGATGCCATAGTACCACGCCCCACCCCCTGAGTTGTGACAACAATCATCATCAATGTCAGAGAGTAGGGAGGACCATTCCTGGTTGATAACCACGGCTCTACAGAAACTAAAGAAAGCTCTCTTTGGTCTGAATCCCAGAGATCATCACCCCAACCCAGTTGCAAGCTGAAATTACTTTTCCCTCAGTTTTCCAATCCACATACAGACCTCCACAAAGATTCTATGGACAGAATCACCCTGAATAAGATTCTCTCATTCTTGGTTTAAAAAAAACAAAAACAGAACAAAACACAAAAAACAAAAAACAAAACAAAAACAAAAACCTCTTCCTTCATGTCTTATCACTTCAGCCTCCATGGTTTCTCAGCTATTTCTCTAGAAAGGTTCTAACTTTCTTATTCAGTTACCCCCAGGCCCACAGGCTTACCCTGCTATCATATGCAGTGTGTAAAGGTGTAATTACATGCTCATTATCTGGTCACAGCCAGGGACCAACCAGACTCCCTTTCCCTGCATCCTTGATGTCATTTGTCATACAGGACTTGAGGAAAGCCATTCCACAAGCAAAAACTAGGAGAAAAATGTATTAAAAGAGAGTTTATTGAAGGCCCCAAACAAATGGGTTTTATTTTAAAATAATCATTTACAGAGGACAGGAAAGAAATCAAGAGTCTGCTAAGATAGTTAAAGCTTCTGAGAAAAAGAAAAGAGCAATGTGAAAATGTAATTCATACAGGCCAGTAAGGTACTAAGAATTAAATGTCTCCTTGTAAATAAATGCAAGGAAGAAATATGAGAACACTTAAAAGACCAACAGAAATAAACATAACAGTAACTGCTGAGTTGCCAATTTAAAAAAAAAATAGTCTTCAACAACAGAGAGGCAAAAGATCAACATAATTAGGTAGGAAAAGTAAAAACGATATTAGAGGCAATTAAGACTCTTCTAAGATCAGATAATATTAATAAACGTACTAACAGATTCTTATGCCTCTGTCTAATTATTTTGCTTCCTCTTCCGCCTCCTTGATCATTTCAGACGGATTTTCTTGAAATGGCAGGAGCCACCCATTTGGAAACCCCAAGGTCCCTGTGCCAATGGTTGCCAAACCACATACAGAAATAGCAGCACTGCAGAGAAACATGAAACTTAACAAATTACCCCCAAAGAATGTCTCCTTCAGGAAGGGTTAAAGGCTGGGAAAAACAGGAAACGGTACTTGTATAGAAGCTTTTTTTGAAAGCAACTAGGCTCACCACTGCAGAAGCTTTTTGAAGCAAAAAAATGTGTACAAATCTTCAACGACTTTATGAGGACTATAGTGAGTACTGAGGACATAGGTCTCTGGGACTTATAAAAGCATAAGGATTTTGTTGAAAGAAAAGCTAGAGGAAAGTGTATCTGAAACCAAACCCTGACCAATTTCTATCAGACTTCATAGACCTAGCTGAATGGTTCATATTAACATCCATAAACACATGAGAAAAGAAAATACACACACCAGAAAACCCTCCATCCAACGCCAAGTACAAATAGATCCTGGGAGGCTGTGGGGCCAAGCCAACATTCACAGTGCATTCATTTTTTTTTAAACCTCCTCTAGGTGTCTGAAGGCACGGAAAAGAAGAAAAAAGAAGAGGAGGGAAGAAGGAAGAGAGAAGACAGGGGATGGAGGAGGGAAGTGGGAGGAGGGAAGAGGGAGGAGGAGGAGGGGAAGAGGAAGAAGGAGAAGAGGGAGGAGAATAGGAAGCAGGAGAGGAGGACAAGGAGGAGAGGAAAAAGAAGAAAGCAGACACCCTTCAAACAGCTTGCAGGCTCTTGGAGCACAAAGCTGTGAGGAGCAGCATGGAGCCCGACATTGGGCACAACACGCTTAACTAAGAATCTGAGAGCTGACCATCTTCCTATCAGAATTCAGGACACCTTTCCTAGGGTCTCAGAAGAAGAAAGGCACCTCCCTTCTCAGACTCTAGCTCCCCCACAATCCGCCTATTCCGTTACATGCATGATGGAGCTTGACAGACCTCAGTTTAAAACTATACGACTTAGTAGCATCCTGAGCGTGGGCAAGTGGCTTAAACTCTAAGTTTATTAAATAAGAATTAATGTGAAATTAAATAAGACATAACAGGAAATGTGCTTACCCAGTTGCTGGCAGCCAGTATGCATTCAATATGTGCTATTAACATTATTATAGCAGCATCTTCAATTGCTCCCTTTCCAGCATGTTTTCCCACTGCCTTCAGATGTGGTCAGAACAGAGAACCAAACAGAGGAAAAAGGCTTCACTGGGTCGCACTGCCCCAAAAGCCATCTCATTTCAATTTTTCCTGTCCTTACCCAACTTTGGAAATCAGTGTTCTATACACAGGGAGACTCCCTACCCATTCGCCGCACAGCCCTGAAGGCAACCATCAGCTTTTCCCCACTTACTAGCTCACTGACCTCGGACTTATTACTTAGCGCTTCTGTGCCTCAGTTTCTTCATCTGTAAATGAGGATAAAAGTGCCCATTCATATGGTTTTGTGAAGACTCAACGTAAAGCATTAGTACTTCAAATTACAGTAAGCATGCTTGAAATTTTAGCTGCTAATGCTCTCTACTTACACTTACCTTCAGAGTATTGGTCAAAAAAAGCATGTCACTTACATAGACAACACAGACAAGGGGGAATCCACGTAGGAAACAAGCAAGGAACAATGTTTTAAACGATCTGCATGTAACAACCTGAAGGAGAGTATTGATTTATTCAGAACATCTAGCTAGATATGTTCTCCTGAGTCTCCCCGCAAACCTCTAATGCCCATAACATTTTACAAAACAAAAGTCCTTGATTCTTTTACTAGCCAATGACACTGAGTCTGCATGTTTGACTAGATGGACCCACTTCCCAAAAGAACTTCCCAAGGGGGCTCAAGCTGTTGTAAACACCAAATATCAGTTGTCTTGATAAAAAAGTCATTACCTATACCATAGTCTGATCAGAAGGCTTTAAGTTATACTCGGGCTTTTTGAAAATATAAGTCATTACACGGATACCTAACACTAGAAAAAAAATTTTGAATAAGGTTTTTTAAAGATGTTAACATTTAAAAGATGTGAACATTTTCTTGAAGGACTTAAAATTAACAATAAGGATTCTCTCTCCTTTCTCCCATATCTTCAGAGTTCTTACAGAATTTCAGAGTAGAAGGAGACTTGGATATTTTTGAAGCCAAGACTTTCATGAGCAGCTACATTTGGAAGCTCCTCTGAGTTGTCCTCGGGCCCTCAGTTTGGGTGAGGACTGAACAAACCAGAAGAGGATTTAACTCGCCATGCAAGTCCTCCAGGCCTATTGCACTGCACTGGAAACAGCTCCAGCCTGGGTGCTAATTAATCACACAAAGAGCATGCCAATCCCACTCTGTTGTTTGCTAAAACGTGCAAATAGAAAATTAACATATAATGATGTTACAAAAGGCTGGTACCCCAATGTTTCTCAGAGGAAAAAGCAAACATTGTATTATTCTGATGCATTAGCTTATCTTTCCGCTTAGATCATCTCTAGTCCCAGTAAACCTAGGCTTCCAAGTCCATCTGTGGTTTGTTGTTTCAAAAAAATATTCAGAAGGGAGGTGAAACCTATTCTTTGACAAAGGGCCTATTTTGATAGAAAGTCTTCACACATTCCATCCTTTGGATACACTGTCTAAATTTTTTGTACCAACCAGAGATCCAGGTGGCCTAGAGGGCATGATTAATTCTATTTTTAACTTTTGGGCAAACTAAGAAATGAAGCTATAAAAATGGATGATTCTCTGCTCTCTCCTCCCTCATGTTCCCAAGCTTGTTTTTGTCCAGAATCTTTATCTGTCTGTATGACACTCTCAATGTTTTGTGCTATTAAAGTACTGCAGTTGCTCAAAATCAGATGTATCCAACTCAGTATCTTCCCAACATGAAGAATCCATCCCGTTAACTATTACTTTTGAAGTCTACTTGTACTGCTACTTAGAAAAGAAGCAATAAGGCCCTGGGATGGTAACTGAGGGCAGGGAAACAGCTGACAAGTCCTCTGCAAGGCAGTGAGCTCAGGACAAAAATAGTATGTGCCATGAAGCCAGGCAGACCTAGGTGAATGGCACTGAGCGCATTACACAATTCTCAGAAAGGGTCTATTCACACCTACCTCAGAGAAGCTGAAGGAGAATTCAATAAGAATATATCGAAAGAGCCTAGCACAAAGAGGCGTATTAATGAATGTGACTTTTCATCCCCAAACCTGGATATACCTTTAAAAACCGCCCTAGTGAGGGAACAGGGAAACGCTTGCACCTCCTGGCGCATCACAAAACAGGCAAGCAGACCCATTCATCAAAAATCAATAGCAACTTAGTTAGGGACTCCTTTCTTAAGAAAAAAAACAAAACAAAACAAAACAGAAGAAGAAGATGAAGAGGAGGAGGAGGAGGAGGAGGAAGAAAACCCCTACCCTAACATCTTGGAGCAGGGAGAGGAAGGAATAATGTCTACCAGGCAATGAGGATACAACTGTGGCCAAGAACGAGGCCTTAAGTACCTTACAGGGCTTGAGGTGGATAGAAACAAGCAAATGGGAAATTACAACACAGTATAATAAATGCAACACCAGAGGTTACAGAACAGGTTCTGGGAGCACAAAGTAAAGGCCCTCCTTCGCTTGTGGAACTGGAAGATTCCCACAGGAAGTGACCTATGAGGACCAAGACAACAACAACAGCAGCAGCAGCAGCCAACACTTGCTGAGAAGCTAGTATGTGCAGGAACATGCTAAGTGCACTTAGGGATTACCTCTTGTAATTCTCTGAACACCTCAAGACAGCCACTACTATTCCTGTCATTTTAAGGAAGAAACAAAGGGGTTAAGAAATTTCCCCAAGGTCATACCACTAGCCAGTGGCAGAGCTGGGATTTGAACCCACACAACCTGATTGCAAGGTCTTAACCACCACGCCTACTGCTTTCTCTAAGATGAGACCAGAAGCCATCAAAAATCAGAGCATGAAAGTTTTGCAGACAGAGGCGTCTATGCAGCTCTAGATGCAAGTCAGCACAGGGCCCAGGTTCAAGGGAACTGCAAATGGGTATTTAGTATTTGTTCAATTAAGTAATGCTGAAGAGTCTAGTGCAAAGCTAACAGTGGGGAGTGATGAAGAAAGAGAAAGAAGCCAGATTCCAAAAGGCTCAAAGACACATTAAAGAGACTGGACCAAAAGTTGGAAGCTTAACCAACTAGGCTACCCCTGCGCCCCTCATCTGCACTCTAATGCAAATTCTGATTTTCTAACACCAAGTCGATCTAGCTACACAGTGGTTGTAGGGACTCTGATAGGTAATGTGGAACGTTTGGGGGGCAGGGGAGCTTGGTTGGATGCAAAGCAAAGAGGTCACACAAATGAAAAGGTGCAAAAGAAAACATCGCAAAAGTGTGAAAGCTGCCTTTCCACAAGCCACACAGGAAAAGCTTCTCCACTCAGCCAAGGGCACTCCCGTTTCTCCATCGGTGGCCCCGTCTGCCATGACTGGGGCAAAGCAGGGACAGGCTGCTGGGTTAGCTGCTTAAACCCCACTTCCTTCTCCCCCTTGCTCTTCCTCTGCCAACACACACAGGACACCGAGAGGGCCTGCAGGGAAAGCTTTAATTGTCAATCAAATGAAGGAATATGTTGCACCCCCCCCAAAAAAAAAGAGATGCCCATTAGAAGGACCTGTGTCTCTAACTGTAAAATGGCTTTAACTACAGCCCTTCTACTCTATCACTTAATCCATGCTGGGCAGGAGGGTTGCAGGGTACACGTGGAATGAGGGACAACCGAGTTGCAGCCAGCAGTGACCTTGGTGCTTGCTGCCTTAAAGAACAAAGAGCAGTGTTTGTTCACAGCAGGTGTTTAATAAATGATGCGTGAAACACCCAAGACAGAATATACTAAAAAATTTAAGAAAATCTCCCACAACTCTGTAGCCCGATAACGAGGTATTTTTTGCCCTCGTTTTTATGCAAGGCAATTCCCAGCGGAACCCCACAGAATTACAAGCCCTGCAGAGACGGCATTTGGAACATTCCGAAACTTTTTAAGTCACACAGGGGCAGAGCATATTTCAGAGGCAAAGGGAAGACTTTTACCAGAGACCAAATGAGGAAAAACTTCTTTAAAATGAGACATCTGGCAAACCTGGCAATTCAGTTTTTGTTTGTTGATGAACATTTCTTGGACCTGGGCTCCTCTCTGAATCACTCTTCTTAAAATAGAGGCTTTATAGAGAGCATTTTGTCTAATTATTCTCCCACGGCAGGCTCCATTGAGAACACAGAGGAAGCAGCAGCCTCAATCCAAAGTAATTTCATTTTCATATTAATTAACATTTTAACTCCAACTCAGCAATATTTGGGGAAGAGTATACTGTGGTTAAGACTTTGGTCTCTGCCTTTCATAAATCTTCACGTCCACATTTTCCTTAATGTGTCAACAAGCCCCTTTACCCCCAAATCCTCCAGAGGCTTTTAACGGGCCATAAGAAGGATAACAGCTCAGTTCTAGAACCAAATACTTTCTCGGAAAAGACGGGAACAGAGAGAGCCAGCTCTGCCGTAAGCCAGGAGTGGACCCCAGACAACACAGAGTGACTCAGGGATCAGGGCTTCGAGAAGATGCCAGCCCACCTCAAAGCCAAACCACAGCCAGCCTTTTCTTTCTCTTCATTATTACATTTTCATCAGTCAAGCTAAAGTAGAAGAAGAAAACCCTCTGGAAGGAAATCTTGGAAATACAAAAATCCAAACTGTACCTCATTGATAAAATGAAAAAAACCATGAAAAACACAAAGACAAAACAAAACCTGTTAGACCTGAAGCTCCAAGATGTTAACAAATACAGATCTATGCTTATGGACAGCACATCTACATTTTTTCCTCCAGCTTCTACAGGACTAACTGTGGGGACCTGTTCACTCACCAAGTATCTGAGTATCTACTAAGCTCTAGGCACTGCCACAGGGGCAGGGGGACACATGAGCAAAACAGACAGATATGGCCTTGGCCTTGACAGAATGTATATTCTGACGGGCAAGGCAGACTTCAAATGATCCCAGAAATCAATGTATGTAAAGAGCTAGAAACAGATGGACCCTCTAGATACATGATACCCCCAAATGCCCTCGTAGAGTAAAATATCGTCTCGTTTTATGGCTGAAAAATGAGATACATTAAGCAATTTGCCAAGATCTTACAACTAACCACCTCAGTTCAGCAAGGCCTCAAGGTCCCACCCTCTAACCACTCCAGGTCACCTCGGCCCTCTGACTGCTGCTGTCAGAAGCCCTCAGTAAGACCACCAAGGAGAAATGATTCACAACACATCCTGTTGCCATACTCAGATACTTTGGACAGGCCTATGTTCAATAAACTCTGTTTTAGAGTCCACAATACAATGTCATACTACTCTTCTCACTTCACTTGTGGGGAAATTTTCCTTCTTAAGTTCTGCAAAAATTGAAAACGGTCAATAACACAAGAAGCCCAAAGGCCTTTTTCACAAAATAAACCTAAAATGGCTATTCGGCCCTGGAGGATTTCTAGCTGCACAAGAAAATAGGTCAGCACATTACCTTAACTCTGCTTTTCTCATCCTGGCCAACTCAATATTGGCTAACAGAATTTTCAAAACTGTTTCCTCTCCAATCTTAAGAAAAATCTAGGGTGCCTGGGTGGCTCAGTTGGTTGAGCAGCCAACTCTTGGTTTCAGCTCAGGTCATGATCTCACGTTTCATGGGTTGAGCCCCGCGTCATGCTCCACGTTGACAGTGTGGAGGCTGCGTGGGCTTCTCTCTCTCTCTCTCTCTGCCCCCCTCCCACTTTCTGTCTCTCTCGAAATAAATAAATAAACTTTAAAAAATTAAATAAAAAAAAGAGAGAGAGAAAGAAAAATCTTACTACCTCCCAAACCAATTTAAAAACTACATTGAAAAGGGGTGCCTGGGTGGCTCGGTCAGTTAAGCATCCGACTTTCGCTCAGGTCATGATCGGGCTCTGTGCTGACAGCTCAGAGCATAGGGCCTGCTTTGGACTCTGTGTCTCCCTTTCTCTCTGTGCCCCTCCCCCGCTCATGCTCATGCTCTCTCTCAAAAATGAATAAACGTTTAAAAAAATTTTTTTAAATACATTGAACAGTATCTTCCTGAAAGCACCATATAAATCAAAAGGTGATGACTAAATCATTCTAGGTTCATTAGGGTGATTTACTAACTTATTAATGTTTTTGTTGAGCAAACTATGAGTCCTTAAAATTGACTGTTTAAATTCTGAATGTTTTTAATTATCAAATTTTCAAAAATACAGTCTCAAAATCATTTGTATGAATTTTTAAAAGGTCAGCGTAAACTTCTTTAGGAAGATGCTATCCTTCTTGATTGTTGGGTTTTAGATCCAAAGACTGTTTTATTTAGTCTTTCCTACCTAGTGAATAGTTGGGGGTCAAGAGACTGAGGCTTCAGCTCAGCTACTATTATGATATGTAACCTTGAACAAGTTGGTTCATCACTCTGTGATTACATATCTGTATTGTGGGTACATGAGAACTCTCTATGCATTTTACAGCGTAGTGAAGCCAAATAAGATTACACAGGTAAATGCAAAAGATATTGTTTAAAATAGAGATATTTGATCATCTTTCTGTACCTGGCTCCTAGCACCGAACCTACTACAGAGCAGCAACTCTGCTGTTTGAAGGAAAACAGTAAAATGTTTGAAGGAAGAACAAAGTTCACTCCTATAGAGGCAGACAGCATTCATCAAGTACAGGAAAGGAAACCTAACCTTAGGGAACCAAATGGTGGGTCAGGTTAACCACAATATAGGCAATACACACTCAGCCAGCAGGACCACAATAAAAGGCTCTGCATCTCACCACCAAAAACTGAACCACCCATCACGGCATGCACACAGACATACGAGGGCAGGTGAAAAACGTCACTCAAGACCAATTCTGTTTCTCAATCCATCTAAAATGTATCATTCTCTTTTCAGTGAACCTCTAACCAAGATATTAAAGTATTCTTACAAGTGCACTCTTCTAACCTAAAATCAACTTGGCAGTAGAATAAGATAGTTCTATGAATAAA
This sequence comes from Panthera leo, assembly GCF_018350215.1. Classification (NCBI taxonomy): domain Eukaryota; kingdom Metazoa; phylum Chordata; class Mammalia; order Carnivora; family Felidae; genus Panthera; species Panthera leo. The sequence goes on along the minus strand of NC_056683.1, from coordinate 33,370,123 downwards.
AGTCTATTAAATCCTTACTATCTGCTAAGCGGGAAACTGTCGCTTATTTCAATTGCTACTCTTTAATGAAATGTGTTGTCAACTCCTCTCAAATGTGAAGGGGTCCCTCTCCCCAACAGTGTGCTCTCCTACTCCTGGGCAGGCCACTCAGTCCCAAGGTCTGGAGTCTCAACTCCCTGAAGACCCCAGACTTCCAGAATACCTGAGATCAGGGAGAAGCCATAGGAGCTACTTTGAGGTTGAGGTTGGGTGAGACAGAATGGGGGTGAGGGCAACCCTATCCCTCCAAGGGCTCTATGGAAGAGAACCCAGACTTTTGTGTTTCAAAACAGGGGAACCAGGGCATCACAGTGATGAGGATCAGATATATAAGGAATCAATGCAAAATGCTGACATTGATGCTAATTATAGATGCTGAAGAGCCAACAAATTAATAAACAAGAAACTGTGAAAATTTGATTTGGCCATGTAAAACTTAATACTATTAGTCACTTATGTGAGCTAATTACCAGGTAGCACAATAATGATCATGCATATCATTAACAGTGTCAGATTAGCATATGATTGTTAGATTTTGTCACAACACTGCACTGAAGTCACCCACAAATTGTTTCACACCTAGCATGCTTCTAACTCACAACTTGCAGCTGAAAGGAACGTCCCTGGGTGAATAAGAACTTGTGTTGTTGTAAAAGCATTAACAGTCCCCAGGCACATCCTGAAAACTGAAATAGTAGAGATGTGTAGTGGCCCAGAACACTACTCAGAGATCCCGGAGGCAAGAAATGTATCTTGCAGTTTTATCATGTAGGCCTCTGAAGCCAAACTGCCATTTCTCTCCTGTTCATCTGAATAAGGATTCTCTGCCCCACACACCACCATCCTTCACTCTAAACTGTCAAGGATTTATAATAACAGGAAATTTGGGAGTTGGGACAGGCAGATGGCTGAATTTTGGCTGACTGCAGAGAAAAGCTTCCTCTAGGCATAAAGGGTGTGGTTTGGGTTTCTTAATGACCACTCAGGGTTGGGACTCCAGAGGCTGCCAATCACAAAGCCCAAGCAGCTTGTGTTGCCTTCTCTAGAAGTTTTCAGTCCTATGCACTTAGTCCTTGAGCTTCAAAAGGACACATTCTCATAGCTAAGGCCAAGGATGGAGTGAGGAAGTCCTGGGCGCCTAGATAATAGCCCTGTGGGTTTAAGGATCCCCCTCACTGCTATCCTGTGCACACAGAGGGCTTATTTTAGCAGACCACAGGCCAAAGCAAAGACGGTTAGCTTTAAACTTTATAAAACCCTTAGAATCAAATTTATATACCATTTCGCAAGACGCACTGGTTTGTAAATAAAGTACATGTCTCAGTAAATAAATAACTGCAAATCCTGAAAGGAGTTAACGTCTGCCTTTTCTTCTTTCCACATCACCAGTTCCCCACTAGTTCATGGGTTCAGGGGTTTGTCGGTCTTCTCTGGAAATACCCACTTGGGAGACTTACCTTTCATCACAATATTCAAAGGAAGATTAAAACAAACCAAGAGACTCATTTATCGGCGTGCTTTTTAAAAAGTTACACAACTATAGGTCTCCATCTACAAACTTCTGTGACCCAAAATAAGGAATGGGGCTGTTCTAAAGTAACCACTGTCCTTGTGCTGAAGAGGGGGAAAAGTATTTCACTTCAGTTATGACTTACAAAACTCTAGTTCTACAAAAATCCACTCTCATTTTACATTGTAACATCCTATTTAAGTCATCAACCTCTCAACTGCTAATTAACAACTACCAACTCCTGTTCATTGACCTCCTAAGTAGCTCTCCAATTTGGCCTCCTCTCCCTACCCACTGTTAACTGGACTGGATCATTTTGCACTCCTAGTCAATTTCACAAGCCCCCCCCCCCCCCCCCCCCCCCCCCCGCCTTCCATTTCCCAAAAACCTGAAGCGATCTTCCAAAATTGCAAATCCATCATTACCTTCAGTGCAAAATCCAACTCCTTAACAGGAGCATAATGGGCTCACCTGTGCCTGCTATCTCAGATAATCTCTCCCCACCCCACAGCACCCCACCTCCCTCCTTCTTACCTGCAGTTACCGGAATGTGCCATTCTTTCCATCTATCTACTCCCAGCATACACAGTACTCTCTTCTCCAGCCCAGAAGAGCCCTCACTTACCCCCTTCTTTGCCTGTACGACTTTTAGCTCTAATATTCCACTCAGACTTCACTTCTTCTAGAAGGCACATAGAGCTACCTCCACCCCCATCCCTGTCCTTTCATTCCTATGCGATTCCCCCAGCATCCCTCTGCTTCACAGCACTCATCACACTATCCTCTGTGTCCCCCAGAAGATTAAAGGTTGCAATCGAGATTTCTTTTCTAACTGCACTGGCTAGGCACATGGTCTGGCACTCATTAAATGAAGACACTGCCATTGTCCTTTGGTTTCAAATTAGCACAACACCCCCAAGAGATTTACCCAAAAAAAAAAAAAAAAAAAAAAAAGCATAGAAGGAAGACTGGGTGTGTTAACTGCTGCTCTTTGACTACCACATAAACTACTGAAAGAAAAAAAAAAAGAAACTTCGAAGGTGACTTTAATGATGATGATAATTGCTATGGTAAATGTCAGTTGAAGGCACAGAGCATGGTGTCATGGAAAAAGCACTGACTCTGCAGCCAGTGAGATATGGGGTTGAATTTAGGTAAGTAATACAAAGCCTAGGTCTGTGGTTTTATGGGACAATGTATTTAAGCCTGGAAATCTGTCTAGTGTAGAATTTGGCACATACAGACCCATCCCTGCTCCCGCCTCACTGTACTTCATGGACTTGGGTGTATGGGGGAGAAAAAGAAACACATTCCCAGGCAAAAACCCGTGGTGACTGAGGTCAAAATAGTGGTTTCCCCAAGGAGGAGCATTTTTGGCTGAGAGGTGACCAAGAGAGGTGACCATTTCTGGAGACTTGGAAATGTTCTACGTCTTGATCTAGGTGATAACTGCACAGATGTATACATTGGTAAAAAGATATCATTGTGTACACTTAATGTCCATGTACTCACTGTATATAAATTATATCAAGAGGTTTTTTGGTTTTTTTTTTTTAACTAATAAAAGAAACATACTTCCCCTGTTATGGAAGACCGCCCCAAAGACAAGGCTCTGAAGTCAAAGGATGCTTGCACATTGAAGACTCCTGGTTACTGACAGCAGTGATTCTTAGCCCTGGGCCAAAGTGTTATTATAAAAGGTCAGTAGGCATTGACAGTAGGCAGAATAAATGTCTCACCCACACATATAACAATGTCCCAAAAGTACAGAGAAGCTACCACATTTAATAAGACACAGTTATTGCAGAGTATTACTTACTACCTTCACAGTCACTCTGTCATAACATATTTTCTCAATCAACAAATACTCAAAGTACAACCACAATCCTGTTGGGACTGAAATAATTTTCGAAGCAATCTCTTTCTCTCCCTCCCTCTCTCTCTCCTTCCCTTCTTCCTTCCTCCTCCCCTTTCCCTTCTTTTCCTCCCCAACTCTCTCCCCCATTCCTTCCCCCAATCCTTCCTTCCCCCTCCCCCTTCTCACCTCTCTCAGGCCTCCAGCCTAAGTCTAAATTTCATCAAGCCAGCATCCACCCACCCTACCAGCCTCTCCCTCACTGGTTCCACAGGTAGTCTCCACTCCCCCGGAACAGTTTACTCACTGTTCAAACAGCTCTTTCTCTTTTTTAAAAAAAAAATTTTAACGCTTATTTTTGAGAGAGAGAGAGAGAACAAGCACAAGAGCACAAGCGGGGGGGGGGGGGGGGGGGGGGGGAGGGGTGGCAGAAAGAGTGGGAGACACAGAATCCAAAGCAGCCTCTAGGCTCCGAGTTGTCAATGCAGAGCCTGATGCAGGGCTTGAACTCACAAACTGTGTGAGATCATGACCTGAGCCAAAGTTGGGCACTTAACCGACTGAGCCACCCAGGTGCCCCCAAACAGATCTTTCTCAATGCAGCTTCTCTACCCTTGCTTCCAGCTGTTCTCCTCCGCCACACCAGTCTCCCACCAGCTATCTAAGTCTTAGGCTTTCTTCTAGGGCAGGGCTCAAGTCCCACCTCCCAGGAGTATCTGCAGTGGGAGGAGGGGTCTCTAGACCACCCTTTTCTCCTGGTACCATCATCTTCTCCTCCAAACTCCTTTAGCACAGACTATTTACATCCAGTGCTATATGCTGAGTACCTAAGGAAGAGGAATTATTACTATAGATGAGGCACCAGAGGCAAAAAAAATTAATAAAGTCATTTATTACCTCTCAACTGGTAGGTGGCAAAAGCCAGATGTGAACCCAGACAACATGACTCCAGAGCCACTATCTGATATGGTCTTTGTTTTCTATTTTGAAATAAGTTTAGGCTTACAGAAGACTGACAGAGTTCCTGTAGACCTTTCACCCAGTTTCCCCTTATGTCAACATCTTACATAAATAACCATGGTACACTGACCAAAACTTAAGACATGAACACTGGACTTAAGACTATTAAACTAGGGGCGCCTGAGTGGCTCAGTCAGTTAAGCGTCCGACTTCAGCTCAGGTCATGATCTCGCGGTTTGTGAGTTCGAGCCCCGCGTCTGGCTCTGTGCTGACAGCTCGGAGCCTGGAGCCTGCTTCGGATTCTGTGTCTCCTTCTCTCTCTGCCCCTCCCCCACTTGTGCTCGCTCTCTCTCTCTCTCTCTCTCTCTCAACAATAAATAAATGTAAAAAAAAAAAAGACTATTAAACTAAACTGCAGACTTTATTCAGATTTCCCCAGTTTTACACTCCTGCCCCCTTTCTGTTCCAAGATTGCACTATACACTTAGTAGTCAGTCTGTACAGTTCCTTAGTCTCCAGTCTGTAACAGTTCCTCAATCTTTCCCTTGTCTTTCATAACCCTGTCACTTTTAAAGAGTACGACTCACATATCTTGTAGGATGTCCTTCAACTTGAGGTTATCTGTTTTCTCATGATTATACTGTGGTGACAGATTTCAAGGAAGAACACGAGAGGCCAAGTATCCTTCTCACCACATCCCTATCAGGGGTAAGTGCTATCAACATGGCTTACCACAGGCAATTATCAACCGTGACCACTTGGTTAAGGTGTTGTCTGCCAGGTTCTTCCACCACAAAATTACTGTTTTTTCCTTTTCCATACTCTACGATTTGGAAGCCAGTCTCTAAGTCCAGCCCACACTCAAGAAGAGGGGAATGAAACCTCATCTCCTGGAGAGGAGAGCTTCGAAGAATATGTGGGCATGGGTTGAAAGCACACCAGTAATCAATAAATATTTCAGGGAAGATGCTTGGAGGCCATATGAATGTTCTGTTTCTCCTTAAACTTTCACCCACTAATTTTAGCCTCCACTGGAGATCTTGCCTGCAGTGACTATTACTGTGGTTTGCTAAAGGTGATTTTCTATTCCCCTCATTCCTTCTACATTTATTAATTAGAATTCTTCTGGAAGGACGAGCTATATCTTCACCCCCATTTATTTATCGAATCATTTATATCATTAACTCATGGATATTTATTTCATTCTTTGGTTAATAATCCAAAACTATTGTTATTCATGTTGTTGTTCAAATTGTTCCAACTTTGGCTTTCGGGAGCTCTTTCAGGTTGGTTTCTATGTTCTTTTGATGTGCCCCTGTCTTTTTTGTTTTCTCTGCCCCAGTCCTGGAACCAAACATTTCTCTGATGAGTTGATAGGGTCATTGTGTCATTGCTCTAATCAAGCTGATTTCTTAAGGGAACTGACAAATTTTGTATGCCTAACTATCTCCTACAGCAGTACGCATACCATACAACTATCCAACACTAGTCAGTGTTTGTTTAGGAAAGCTTCAAGGGCAGAAGGAGCAATGGCCCACTTACTCACAGAGATGCGAGGACAGACCTCTCCTCCTCTCCTCCTCTCCTGACCTACCCTCTGCACAAGGTATACAAAAGGCCTGGCCCAGTTCTGGTGCACAGTGAGAAGACAGTAAGCCACAGTCTGATTGTGCAACTGCTTTGAGATGTTCTCATGCACCTTCCTCAGGACACCTGGCAAGCATGCTAAAAACATTGCCTTGTTTTATGGATGGAGGAACTGAGGTGCAAGTGAAGTAAGAAACACTCCCAAGATCATTCAGCTAGAGCGTGGCTGAGCTGGTACTAGGCACAAGGCCCGGAGGGACTGCTCTCCCATGCCCTTTCCCAGAGGCAGTGTGCACTTAGAAGGAGGAAGGTTCTTGGAGACAATGTTTCCTGTGGATTGAATTTTCTGTCTAACCTACGTCCTCCTCTCTTCAGAGTTCACACATGGAGACACTAGATAAAACTAAGAGACCTGTGTGTTTTCCAGATCCCAAGGATCAAGACAGACCTAGAGCAAGCTAAAACTCTACGGACAAGAAGAACTTAAAACTTAATTTACAGATTTTGTCCAAGAATCTACAACAACACGTACAAGGCTAAAATCAAAACCCATGAAGGAAGGAGCAACAAGACTTAGTTTTTGTTCCACTCAAACCCAGATGGCCACATGAACCCAAAGACCAATCCTAACTTCTAAGCATAAATACTAAGTGGACATTGAGAGATTAAAACAAATGTGAACCACGATCAAAACTATGGCAAAAAGCAGTAGGTTAAAGCCTATAGGTGTCAAAGGCTCACGAGTCTCCCATACCTGGTAATGAGGAAAACTGTTGCCAGCCAGAGTCATCATATGATTCCAATGACCTCATTATTTCATCACCAAAAGAAAATCAGATGACACCTTGAGCAATAGGAAGCATTCAAAAAAATGTGTGTGTGTAAACAAGTAAAACAGTGGCCATTGGGTTTTTAGATAACATTCCCATTTTTTCAGAGACCCAGACTTGTGGTCTGAACTCACAGTGGATTCAATTCACCAAAAAAAAACCAAACCAAAAACGTATCTCTACCTGGTGATCTGACTTTTAAAGAAGTGGTTCATGGGAAAATCGTTTTACTGGAATGACAACCAAAGCCCACAATAAGCCAGTTGGAAAGCCATCAGTATCAAGATAAAAAAACACGTAAGTTCTAAGCAATCAATTTTATAGATTACAATGGGACCTCACCCCTCTGCCCCTGACACACAAAGCAAATCTTGGGTTTAGCTGCTATTGGATCATTTTGTTAGTACCAGAAGCTTACACACAACTTACAATTACATATGCACTGCTATCAGCAAACATAGGTATTTTTTTAAATGTTTATTTATTTATTTTGAGAGAGAGAGAGAAAGAGAGAATGAGCAGGGAAAGGGCAGAGAGAGGGGGACAGAAAATCATAACTTGAGCCAAAATCAAGAGTCAGATGCTTAACTGACTGAACCCCCCCATGCACCCCCAATAGGTATTTTTAAATGATTATGAAAACCCACTCAAAAGAATTAGGTCTTCATAAATATCCACCAACTGAATGAGCAGGAGCTAAAGTTTACTTGGGCTCCTCTGTAAATGAATGATATAGTTGGCAAAAGAGTAAGTATTAAAAAGAGGTACGCAGGGGCGCCTGGGTGGCTCAGTCGGTTAAGCGGCCGACTTCGGCTCAGGTCCTGATCTCATGGTCCGTGAGTTCGAGCCCCGCGTCAGGCTCTGTGCTGTTTCAGATTCTGTTCAGAGCCTGGAGCCTGTTTCAGATTCTGTGTCTCCCTCTCCCTGACCCTCCCCCATTCATGCTTTGTCTCTGTCTCAAAAATAAATAAAACGTTAAAAAAAATTAAAAAAAAAAAAAGAGGTACGCTGAAGTGATGGAAATTGAGGACAATGCATCTAACATAACACATCATCATGGGTAAAGAAAAGACATTAAGAAAAAGACAGCTCTATCAATTTGACAAAGCATAGTGAGTCAAAGTACTGGATCCTGATTTCTTATACACGCTCTCTGGAAAAACAAAAAGCAGTTAAACTTTAAAATGAAGCACCAAGTCCTGGATCATTTACTTAGAAATCTTTTTGAAAGCCTGCCCTGGGCCGGCTAAAGATGGTAAAAGGGCTGCTGATAAGTGACTAATGAGAAAACTATTCTCCAGCTAGGTCTTAAACATACAATTATGGAGGCAGCAATAGATTAAAAAGGAGCAATTCTGGAATCTCTGCCAATTTCAATATCTGAGGTATTTGCATTTGTAGGTAAAAAGTAATAGAGCTCTTCTATTACTGCTAAGCATATAGGACCCACAGGTGTTTTCAGAACTGCTTAACTAGAATGCTATACTCTCCTTCCACTTCCACAACCTGGGGACTCAACAGCTTTCTTCCTGGTAGCCATGATCTCCACACAAAACAGACTCTAAAGGCCCAAATGCAAAGCCTCAGTCCTGGGCAAGGCACTTAACCTCTCCAAATCTCATCAGTGAAATGGTCACTAATACCTACACCACAGGATCGTGAAGATTAAAGCGCCAAGGATTATGGAAAGTAACACCCCCTGTCCCTAAATCCCAGGCTTCAAATTAGTATCAACACTCATTTGAACCGGCCGGACAATATTCTCTGGAAATCATTTTATGGACAAACTAATTATTATTTGAGGTCTAAAATTTGGACGTAAACCACTAATGAGGGAGGGGGATGGGGGGGAGAGAACTGTAAAAAAAGCAGTGTGGGCAGCAAGAAATTCGAAATCACTTCAAATACACAGGTCTCTGGTTTCTTACCAACTGTTCAGACTTACTTCCCTTGCACACACTTTGGCCTTGGTGGTACAGCTGGCAGTCATGTGTCCAAAACAAACCTTTATCACTTTGAACTTGGGGAAGTAGGGATGCCGAGCTTTCTCACAGATGAAATTCCTGAAAGCGCATTAACCTGCTTGAGAGGAAGATGGGAATTTTCTAGAAGAAAAGCTTGAAAGAAGCGATATGGGAGGCTTTTCCCTCTTCACGAGCTGCAGGGCATTCGCCTATACCCTCTAAACTAATATATTATTTGGCATAAATTTAAAGACATTCCCCTCACGTAATGTTCCTATATTCCAGGGAAACTGCCAATGATTTCTTTGAAAATAAGCCTTTTACTTTAGGTCAAGTGTTCCAAAGGGATTTTGTGTTACATTCTTGAATCAAAAAAAGAATCCCCAGTTGCCTAAAAACTAAGAGCAAGGACTCCGAAGCCAGTCTGCCTGGGTTCAAAACCAAAACCAAGCTGCACCATTTCCTGGCTTACCACCTGGGACAAAGCTACATGACTTCTCTGTGCTTCAGTATCCTCATCAATAAAATGGCAACAATGCTAGTGCCTTCCCCAAAGGGACAGCATGAGGACAACATGAGATCATATTTGTAAAGTGCTTAGAACACTGTATGACACAAAGTAGGTGTTATAAAAGCAACTATTACATTAAAATAAATAAATCCCTCATTCATCTTTTTTGGTAAAATATTACCTAAGCATATAGCGAGTGATGTTTGAATCTCATCCAAAGAGACAATTCTCCAAGTGGTCACATGTAGTGCTTTATAAGCAACAGTTTGGGAGCCAGAGAGACTCCTGGCTTTGTACCCCTCTGTGTGGCCCTGGACTTGAACCTGTCCCTGAACCTTGACTTCTTCATCTGTAAAATGGGAATGACGATAATTATCTACTAGGCATACTATAAAGGTAAACTGAGAATATACAGATGTAAAGTTCTTGACACAAAGTATTAAGTGCTCAAGAAGTAAAACTATCCCCCTTCCAAATACACGTGTACATACCCACCTACAACTATGGCAACAACTCTGAGCTGTTGTGAATTAACTTATGAGTTAACTACCTCAGATACAGCAATATGGGCTGACTTTTGCAAGTTTTATCACGGCTGTGGGGCAACCGGAAGAAGCAAGATTCAGGTAGCTGGACCCAACCAGGACAAGTATCAATGCTCAGGCTTCATCAAGCTGGATCAGAGGAAGAGTGGGACACAATGGACCAATAGTTAAAAACAAAGCCAGGACTGGGGCTCCTCTCCAGGCCCAGCCAAGAGCTAAAGATCTAAAAACAAACACAAGAAAGCCTAAGAATCTTGAAGTGATTCAAGTAAACAGCCCTGAACTGATCTGTTTTGCAAGCTTTCCTGGTTATTGAACTTCTTTTAAGAAGGTCTTGACTATAATTCAAAAGGAAAAATTATTGGAGAAATGGATTGTGTTTAAAGAGAGCAAAAGAAAATCACAATGACTGCTTATTCAGGCGAAAGGAAAACAAAGTCAATAGGTTGGTTCACTCAAACAAAATGGGTTCTGATATAGGCAGAAAATTCCTTTAAAGAAGTTTCCTTCTGGGGTGCCTGGGTGGCTCAGGCAGTGAAGCATCTGACTCTGACTTGATTTCGGCTCAGGTCATGATCTCATGGTAAGTGACAGCCTGCTTGGGATTCTCTCTCTCCCTGTCTCTCAAAATAAATAAGTAAACCTTAAAAAGTAAAATAAAATAGGGGTGCTTGGGTGGCTCAGTTGGTTAAGCATCCAACTTCAGCTCGGGTCATGATCTCACTCACAGTTTGTGAGTTTAAGCTCCACATCAGGCTCTGTGCTGACAGCTCAGAGCCTGGAGCCTGCTCTGGGTTCTGTGTCTCCCTCTCTCTCTGACCCTCCCTGACTTGTGCTCTGTCTCTCTTTGTCTCTCAAAAATAAATAAATGTAAAAAAATTATTTTTAAATAAATAAGAGTCAAGAAATCTTTAAAAAAGAAAAAAGAAGAACGATCTTTCTAAGGTTAAATAAAGTGCCACCTCCAAATTAGCTTGTGTTCTCTGTAACAGCTAACACCTTAAATAACAGTACCACTTTTCCTACCTTTCAGAGGTAAGAATAGAGACTTTTCAAATTTTAAAAACAGAATGTTACTCAGGGCACCTGGGTGGCTCAGTTGCTTAAGTCTCTGTCTTGGGCTCAGATCACAATCTCGCAGTTCATGGATTTGAGCTCCATATTGGGCTCTGTGCTGACAGCTCGGAGCCTCGAGCCTGCTTTGGAATCTGCGTCTCCCTCTCTCTCTTCCCCTTTCCTGCTCGCATTCTGCCTCTCAAAAGAAAACATTAAAAATTTTAAGAAAAATAGAATGTTCCTCAAAGAAATTAAAATCCCTGAGATTTTAAACTTTTGCTATGACTGAAAACAGTTGTAATTAGGAGATCTACATAAGCAAAGCTGAAAGTTGCAAAATGTACAGAAGGATGGACAAGAAAAAATTTTACTTTCATGGGGCGCCTGGGTGGCTCAATCGGTTAAGCATCGGACTCTTGATCTGGGCTCAGAGGTCATGATCTCACAAACATGAGATCTCACACCCCACATCAGGCTCTGTGCTGATAGCATGAAGCCTGCTTGGGATTCTCTCTCTCTCTCTCTCTCTCTCTCTCTCTCTCTCTCTCAATCTCTCCCTCCCTCCCTCTCTCTCTCAAAATAAATAAACCTAAAATTTTTTTTCTTACTTAATCCTCGTAAAGACAAGCACTCGATCGTACCTTCCAAATGTAAAAATCAATGCTACTTATCCAGTATCAGTGAATGCTTAATAAATGCTGACTACTGGTATTATTAATGGTATACACATTTGGAGCTGCTTTTCCAGTCACAGTAAAAGGACTGACTCAGCCCATACATCACGTTGCCGCTAGTCATCACTGGCAGGGATAAGCACATGGTGTAGTCACGACAAAGGACAGACCCCACCACGTGGAGACAGAGCTACAGCCGCAGTCTTGCAAGAATCATGCACCAGCCAACTCAACGGTGTTGATACCTGCTTGGCACTATGAAGCTTCAGTGTTTTCAGCTACATTTTCCATTCTGAGTAAAGAAGTTCAGTATATTTCTCTTACTTGTATTCTTTTTAATATTTATTTATTTTTGAGAGAAGTAGAGAGTGAGCGGGGGGAAGGGCAGAGAGAGAGGGAGACAGAATACCAAGCAGGTTCTACGCTGACAGCCCCATGTGGGGCTCAAACCCATGAACCGTGAGATCATGACCTGAGCCGAAACCAAGAGTTGGACGCTTAACCAACTGAGCCACCCAGGTGCCCCCTCTTACTTTTACTTTTATTTTTTCATCTTAACTAATGAAAATGCTCTTAAAAGAAGGTGAGAGCCCCACATAAAAGTGCTGTGAAATCCGTCAGTATAATGGTGCTGGATGCTCTCACTGCCTAATAGAGGCCAAAATCTCTCTAAAGTAGAGCCCTGACTGTCCCAACAACTATCAAAAAGAAAAAATAAGTGGTTCCATGTGCTGCTTTTATCACTTAAAAAAAACGTATTTATCTATTTTGAGACAGAGAGAATGAGCAGGGGAGAGGGGCAGAGGGAGAGAGTGAGAATCCCAAGCAGGCTCCACACTGCCAGCACTGAGCCCAATGTGGGGGCTCAATTCCACAAATCGTGAGATCATAACCTGAGCTGAAATCAAGAGTTGGATGCTTAACCAACTAAGCCACCCAGGCGCCCCTGCTTTTATCACTTTTAAATTGACTCTATAATGTAGTATTTGTATGGCTAGTCAACGGGGGAATCTGGGCCAAGGCAGAAGGACCCAGACCCAAACCTCCCACCTGTACTCCAAGCATAAAAAACCAATGAATAAAATGTAACAACAACAAAAAAATGCTTTTGTGTATATTTTGTATATAGCTCCAAACCAAGAAAAGAAATGCACAGATGTCAGAACAGGAACTCAAAATCAGAGCTGTGAATGGGAACTCCCAATGCCTAAATTAGAAATCAACAGTAAGTACAGAGAGAAATGTGCTTAGTATACTTAATAAAAGACAGTTCAACTCACTCTTCAATGTTTATGTAAAAAGAGTAACACCATGAAACATATTCAGAGTAACAAATAAGACTGAATAATCTAAGTAACAAGTCAGCTTAACAGATCTAGATTCTTATCTAGAGTCAGCCCATAAAGCTGGTGGGAAAACACTATTTAAAGTTGGTCTTCCATAAGTACTACCTAAGGAATTTGGTTACTCAAGTCCCTCAAGCATGCTTTTAAAGTCTTTTGGCATCTATAGGGCCATCTATGGCCAGCAGGAAACTTAAAAAGAGAAAAAAGATTGGAAGCTAGCTGAACTAATCTATACTCTCAAGGATTAGAACACTTGATTTGCAAATTGCCAGATGAACCAGCACAAATGGGGGGGGGGGGGGGACTCTGAGTAGAAATATCAGTCAAGTAAAATACACAAACACACACAACACCACTTCATTATAAACCAATTCAACTGCTTTTCATAGTAAAATAAAATTCTTAGTCTAAATATCTCAGAGCACATTTTTAAGAGGTTTTACTGAAGCATAAATATGTTTAAATATATGAGTTCCTAATGATATTTACAAAAAAAAAAAAAAAAAAAAAAACCTCATTAGACACCACTGAAGACTACTAGGAAACCAAATGGATCTGAAAACTGGTAAAGAACAGAAAAGAATCAGGCATTCAACTCATCTTTTGTGAGCAAACTGTATCCCAGGATAACCAAGTAGTTGGTAACAGGAGGTTTCTCTCTAAAAAGTATTCCAGGTAATAAGTGAAGAACGTAAAATAGAAATGAAATATCACCATTTTGCAAACTCTTAATGAAGTCATCGTCTAGGCAGTGATCTTCAATGGCTGCCACCATCACAAGAAAGAAAGACTCAGGACACTTGGGTGGCTCAATCAGCTGAGCATCTGACTTTAGCTCAGGTCATGACCTCCCGGTTCCTGAGTTTGAGCCCCACACTGGGATTGCTGATGTCAGCCTTTCAGCACAGAGCCCGCTTCCCCCTCTCTACCCTTCCCCCACTTGCGTGCTCCAAAAAATAAATAAATATTTAGAAAAAGAAAAAAAGAAAGACTCAACTGAAGGAAGCACACAACACCCCGAGGAAGAAATCCTGTCAAAAAAATTGAACCTGAATCAGATCAAGTCTCTAGATCCAATTTCCAGCTTATAGGCAATACAGGGGACAGATGAACATGTTAAATGACACATCAGAGATGCAATCAGCAAAACCCGGACTATGGGAAATGGGGCAAATGCCCCTTTTCTTTCAAATACACTGGAAAGAAAAATGACAGAGATGAAACCCACAGATTTAAAGAGACTAAAAGATATATCAAATGAATACAAGGTGTTTACAGACTTGAACAAACCAACTGGAAAATACAAAATATTTTAGACAATATGGAAAATTTGAACCCTAACTAAACATTTGATGATTTTAAGGAATTGCCATTTTTTTAGATGTGATAACGGTATTGTGAATATTTTTTTAAAGAAATCTTTATCTTTTAAAAATATGTGCTTAAGTAATATGATATATAGGCCTCTCTTCAAAATAATTTCGTTGCAGCAGGGGGAGTGGGTGCCTGCGTGGCAGTTAAGCATCTGACTCTTGATTTCAGCTCAGGTCATGATCTCACAATTGTGAGATCAAGCCCAATGTCAAGCTTTCTGTGCTGGGGATGGAGCTGCTTGAGTTTCTTTCTCTCTCACTCCCTCCCTCCCTCTCCCTCTCTCTCTCTCCCCCTCTGCTCTTCTCCCCTGCTTGCATTCTCTCTCTTCCCTTCTCTCTCTCTCTCTCTCTCAAATAAAATTTAAAATAATAACAATAATAATTTAGTTGTGGGGTGATAAAAAGAAACAAAATTGGCCATAAGCTGATAATTGTTTTATGAGTACATAAGGTATGTGAGGTGTCATTATTTTATTCTCTTGATTTCTGTATGTTTGAAATTTCCCAAAATAAAAGCTAGAACAACAAAAGAAAATGGCTTTTGTCTCATTCTGCTTCAAGCATATTGCTCAATGCATTGTGTGTTATTAATGGCCCTCTTCTAAACATTAGCCTCTGAAGAAGGACCTGAGAGGTCCCAACTTGACCATTAAAAATCCTATGCCTGCACAAAAGTAACTTTCTAAATAGAAGTAGCATTAGCGGCCATAGATCAATACATTACTTCCCAATCAGAAGGACCCAGAAGATGTAACTCTTATTATAAGAGTCGTCAAATACAATTGCATATGTAAGTCTCGTCACAGTTGAATACTCAAACTACATCTACTGTTCTCAGTACATAAAATGTTATAAGCACAAATGTGCACACAATCTTATCTACAAGATTACATATGCCAATGCTGTTCCAACAGCAGAAAACTAAAAACAAACTCCTAACTAATGGCAAAGAAGGGATTCAATAATTACAGTTCATACACACTATGGAATACCACTTACTCATTTAAAATGAGGTTGAAGAGAAAATGAAAGTTGTTTATAATACATTAAGTGAAAATTTGAGGCAAAGTATGTACAGAACAGTGTCATTTCTAGTAAAAAAATTTATTATATATATTTACATATTATATTATATTATATTATATTATATTGTATTATATTTTTTTTTTGTATAGAAAAAAGACCAAAGAATGTACATGAAAATTGCAACAGCTAACTCTTTTAGGTGGTGGGATTACAGATGATTTTATTTTCTTCTTTGTGCTTTCATGTGTCTGGCAATTTTTCTATACTAAATGTAGAGGTCCATAATCCCTTATTTAGAATTCAGATACCCAAAAATTCCTGAAAATAGATTTTTAAAAGTTACTGGCAAACTTGTTTAGGTGCAAAACCTGCCCTAAACATACTTCATATTTATCCCCTTTAGTGTGAATATTGACAGATGTCACTGCAGGGATACAATGTTTCAGACTGTTGACCCAGATTCCACTAGGGGCTCACTAGGACTCTTCAACAACCCCAAAATTCTGGATACTAAACCCCAATGTCTCAGACAAAACACTGTAGACCTGTATCAGTCTGTACCCTGCCACCATTACCATGTTTAGGCTTCTAAAAATGGGACTCACATTTGAAAAGGTTGGGAGGTCCTGCTATCAATTATTATAACTTTTAAAGCAGCATCAATATAAAATATGTCCTTAACAACAAGATTACCATTCCAGTTTATCAAAGGTGGCAAAGCACTGGGCTCCCATCAGAAGGTTTCAGCAGCCAAGGTTTACCAGGCATTATGTGCCTTCCATATTTTAGCTCACGTGATGCTGCTTCAGGAAGTAGATACTATCCCAGGCCCATTATACATATGAAGACACAGATGCTCAGAGAGGTTATGTAACTTGACTAACTCACAAGGCAGAGTTGGGTCAGAGTCTGACCTTCGGCAGCCATGCTAAGGCCTCGTCAGTTAAGTAATCCACAGGGCAGTTCTGCTTCCTGGATCATCTCCACCATTTTTAATAGCAGTAATAACATCACAAGTAAAGCAGAGACGACTGACTTGTTTTAAAAACTCTTTTTTGATTTGTAAACTAAACAAACTTGATCTACAAATTACTAAGAAAGGATAAATATGAAGCCATAACATATAATTTCTAGTATTACTACCATTAACTCTAACCACACCAAAGTTATTTGAAGATGTTCTACGAATGTAACAATATAATTTTCTATACCACAGAAAATCTCCCAGTAATCTTTTGGAAATCAGTGTGGGGAACATTTTCTGAGGGCTGTCCAGAAGAGACCAAGTTCCTACCCACAGGAGAGCCTGACATTTCCAAGAACAAACTCTCCACTATCTACTTTTGGGGTTTCCTTGGTGTCTCTGGGCTATAAAACCCAGTAATTTACTTTCCCTACTGAAAACTAGGGTAGAAATAGCCTTGACTTCCTTTTGCAAGCCAAATTTCACAGCTGTTGAGGGTGAACAAACCAAGGGGAAAAAAACCTTCAGAAGGGATTTTTCTGGCCAAGGATGCAACTTTCACTGGGACCATAATCTCCCAGGACAAGTGAACATACTGAAGCTGACTGGCTACAAATCAAATTCTTCCAACCACAAGACTGTTTCACTGTTTCCAGTCTCTAATTTTTGTAACTAAGACAGTAAAAACTGAACTTCAATTGGAGAATTCAGAAAAAGGGAGAGATGTCTGACTTTTCAAACTTATGTAAAATTACCTTTTTCTTTTCTTTTTTAAAAATGTTTATTTATTTTTGAGAGACAGAGACAGAGCACAAGCAGGGGAGGGGCAGAGAGAGAGAGAGGGAGATACAGAATCTGAAGCAGGCTCCAGGCTCTGAGCTGTCAACACAGAGCCTAATGCAGGGCTCGAACCCACAAACCGCGAGGTCATGACTTGAGCTGAAGTCAGACGCTTAATTAACCGACTGAGCCACCCAGGTGCCCCTAAATCTTTTTCTACACTTACACGCCCTACTCGTTTAAGATTAGTAACTCTCTAGATTTTTAGGCACAAAATAACCACATAAAATCATAGTCTGCTTTAAAGAAAACAAAAATGTACAGCAATTCCAAAATAAAAGGGCTGCTATCCCAATAAAATCATACTTAAAAGAGGTATATTAAAAAGTTCTTGAGGCGCCTGAGTGGCTCAGTCGGTTAAGCATCTGACTTCGGCTCAGGTCATGATCTCACGGTTCATGAGTTCGAGCCCCGCATCAGGCTCTGTGCTGACAGCTCAGAGCCTGGAGCCCGCTTCAGATTCTGTGTCTCCCTCCGTCTGCTCCTCCGCCGCTTGCACTCTGTCTCTTGCACTATCTCAAAAATAAGCATTTAAAAAAAAAAAGTTCTTTAAAAATCATTTTTAAGGAATTGAAAAGCTTTAGTGTAATATCAAGAAAACTGTTATCCTAATGGATAGTTGTGTTTTGTTGGTTTGTTTTGTTGCGTTCTCTTGGAAAGAACCAGAACTTAGATCACACATGTCCATGAGATCCTGCTTCAGGACCTCACATCAACATCGTAGAATGCTGTTGTCCTCTTAGGATGTTAAAATCATTTGCTCAAATTAGGCATATTCAAAAGAAATCTGGCACTGCAGGAAGGCAGTGAGAGAAAAGCTGTCATGTCATTACAGTTTACAAGCTATACATCCATTCTGGGGAGTGAATGAAGGACCATTTTAATGGGATGGTTTTGTTAAACACTTTTTTTTCTTTTGAGTGTGAATTACTTACATAAATTTAGGAATCTTTCTTAAAAA
This sequence comes from Panthera leo, assembly GCF_018350215.1. Taxonomy (NCBI): domain Eukaryota; kingdom Metazoa; phylum Chordata; class Mammalia; order Carnivora; family Felidae; genus Panthera; species Panthera leo. The sequence continues at coordinate 33,352,082 of NC_056683.1, read as the reverse complement.
CAATGAATAGGTTGTCATTGTCTTCTGACATTGGAAGAACTTTCTATTGTCCCCAAAGTGGGGTCCATTTTTCAAAAGCTTTCATTCTTCATTCCTTATTTCAAAAAAATTTTTCATATTTTTGGGAAACTCGTGGTGATTTCTGGATAGTCTCCCTCCTCACCTCAACTGGTAGAATAAAAACTAGTTTATAGCTACATTTATTGCTACTGTCTATACATTTTCCGATTTCTCCAGTAAGCCTCCTTGGCTTCTTCTGTTCTTACTCTTCTCATGCTTGAGAAATTAAATATAGAATGTTCCTAAACTATGACACATCTACTCCTCAGTCCTAGCCTTTGGTTTAGTTTCTCTGTGCTTCTGAACCCTCAGGAATGCATTTTACTTTACACCTTTCACATACATCAGTATTTAGCTCAAAACTCAATAAAAGTTTAAGTCGATATATGATGATTTCTTGTAACATTTTCTTTTTTCAGGCCTTTTTGCCCTTTAGTTGATAGAATTCACTTCTAACCCAAATCTTACGGTCTCTAATAGAATTTGCTTTCCTGGAAATCAACAGTTTCACTAAAAGCATCAACATATCAAACTCTACGTTCCATGACAATGTGCGTCCAGGGCTGAAAAATACCATGAGTTAAAATGATGTTTAACACAGCGCTTGTCCCAAGCTACCAACTGAAGGCATGCATTTGTTCAACAATCAGAAAAGGAGATACTATTATGTAAAGTAAAATCCATGCCATCCGGAACCACTCTAGGACTAGACATTTCAGATAACTATGCTTTCTAAATAATCTACTTTAAGTAACAAAAATTATATTTGAATCATCTTGGATAAAAAACTAAAATATGTTTTTCCTTCTTTCATTAACATGCTCTATTGCATATAACTTATTTGATGGCTAAGAGTCATAATAAACAGAAATTACAGCACTAAGATCTAGTACAACAATGCTTGGGGCCTATGCAAGTGTGTAGGGCTATGCACATCTATGTTAATAGTCTCAAATTACTGAGGATGGGAAAAGCTAGGATAGATTTTAATCGCTTTTTCTGTCTCTTATTTTGTCAATCAGTCACACAGACAAATCCTACTACTATAAACCCTGGAAACAGACCATGTATCAGGAGAGGGACTGATTTTGATAAAGTACCTATTCTGTGCCAGGTCTGAGATAAACTTTGCAAGGCATGTAGCAATCAGCCTGGCACAAAAGTAGAAAATGGGTAAACACTAGGTAAATGAATAGCACTAATGTGCCTACCTAAGCACGTTCTCTCTTATTTACAGCTTCTAATCTGCCATGACCTGGAAAACGCATACCCAAGTGTGAAAGAACACCATTTAAAATATGTCTAGCCTGGTACTTTGCACCTACCAGGGGCAGCATGGCAAAACTGTATGTGCTGAACTGAGGATGGCGAATAGTGAGCATTTACAATGTGCCAGAAAGTGTGGGAAGTGTCTTACACACATTATCTAAGGTGATACCTATAAAGCAAACAATATTATCCCCATTTTACAGATGGAGAAATTGAGGCTCCAAGTGGTTGAGTAATTTGTAATAAAATCAAGCAGCTAGTCGGTGATGGCAGTACTCTATGAATTCAGGCAGTCTGACTACAGAACAAGTAGTCTTTTTCTTTTTGAGAGAGTGAGAGTGAGATAGAGAGTGAAAGAGAGAATGAGTGGGGGAGGGGCAGAGAGAGAGGGAGACAGAGAATCTGTAACAGGCTCCAGGCTTTGAGCTGTCAGCACGCAGCCCAACGCAGGGATCGAACTCCCGAATGGTGAGATCATGACCTGAGCCGGAAGTCAGATGCTCAACCAACTGAGCCACCCAGGCGCCCCAAGAACAAGTGTTCTTAAGTGTAATACTACACTGCCTCTGAATAAATGTGCAGTAAAGAAGAAAAGGTCAGAAAGACATGAAGTTTATAACAACTTTTTGTTTTCCTAGTAGAAGTTTTTGCTGACTTTCTGATTCTCAGGGATATTCTCAATGGGTGAGGGTTACTGCACGTCAACATTATACTGACAGGCCAGTGCAATAAACTATGAAAGCCAGACAAATAAAGAATGAGCCAGTGAATTACTGCACACTACAGATGATGGGTTCCAAAGAAGTAGAAGCCTGAGAGATCTGTGTGTATTAGGGTCATTAGGGAGGGCTGTAAGAAGTTAAGACCTAAGCCCAAGAAGTGTAAGAGAAAAGCCATGGGGTAAGAGAAGGGGCATTTTGTAGTTTCAGAATCAGCACAAACCCTCTGTGGAAATGGCGGGGGGAGGGGTCGGTTGGGGGGGTTGGTCATAAGTAGATGAACAAACACACATGTGGTTTGGAACATTTATATCCAATGCAGCTGTAAGCTCTTATTCTTGCCAGCTTTACTTGGTCACTCAAACAGCTGGACAAACATAGGTTACAGTTGACAGTACTAGTGGGGGTGGGATATGGCAGTTAATGCAAAGGCTAGATCTAAAGCTACAATTCCCTAGCTCCCGTTAAGGGTCCTTGAGGTGTGGAGGGTGGGCATAGGGAACCTACCTCTACAATTTCCAAACCTAAAAAGGGAGGACATGCTGACCTAGGGACTATTTAAATACATAGTATCATTTGCTCAGAGATCTTTCACTAGGTTGAGCCAGAATCACCTCTAATTAATGACACACCTAGTGTAACTATTGGTGCAGATCCTCCCTGCCCCTAAGAATCACAAGGATGAGAGGTTAGGGCAGCTCTTAGGCCATCTACCATCTCTATAAGAGACAGGAGAGCAAGTCAGGAATCAGCTGTCTTACGCAAGGGTGTGGAGACACATCCACACTTCAGGACAGAGACTGAGCTTACTAGCATGAGGCCAAAAGTAAAAACACTGTGGTAAACAAAGATTTCCTAGTCTTGCTTAACTACACGGCAGCTAAATCCTCAGCAAAATGTTAACAGTCTCTGAAGTGTGAGCCTAAGAGCAATTTGACCTGTACTTGGAAAAGGTGGGAGACATGTGCAAGTTTCTCACTTCAGCAGGATATACAAGGGGTTAAGGTATCTTCTGGCAAACCTCCAAATGCTACATTATTCACCTGATTAGAGACTGGCACTTGGAACATGTATGGTCTTTCTCTCATCTCTCAGATATCAGAAGTGCAGAAATATCAAAGTAATCCTGATAAGATTCAAAACCCAATGCATGCATCCAAAGTACGTTTGAGTTGCGAGGCACTGATCTAGGGACTGAGACTATAAACATACGAAGAAAGACTACATCACTCTAAAGGATGGAAATGTACCCATTCATTATTACGTTTTATCATGCCCAAAAACTCAAGACTGCCGGCAGGAAGTTCTTCTAGTGCCCCAGTAGCACCAAACAAGTCTTTTTCCTGCTTCTATGCCTCTGACCATAGCTTGCCAACCTGGAATGGTCTCACTGTACGTCACCTATCTATATCCTCACATCCTTCAAAGCCACCTGAAGTCCTCCTCCTAGAAGTCATAATCTCCATCTCATCCCCTAAGTTCTGTCTCCTTTTGCTGAACTACTAACAATCACAGCGAGTACAACCATCACTCTATTTAGAAATTTGTCATCCTCTAATCGATAACTTTTATTCATTCAATGAATCCTAGGTACCAACTGTGCGACAGCATTGCCCTAGGGACTGGAGAAACTGCGGCAAACAGCACTGGTTTTAACCTCCCAAAAAAGAACTCATGGGGAGAGTTCTCCTATGCCGCTTTTGAAAATCTTCTGTGTAGACCTGGGTCTGTACTCAGTGCTTCATACCTAACAATTTATTAGAGCCCTGGGCTTCTTTGGTCCAAACTCACTCAAACTGAAGTTACAAAAACCAATGGGGAACAAAAGCCAACGAAGCCATTTCTAAATGAACTTCCACTTCGTAAAAACCTCAAAAGAACAAGGAAGGAAAAGAAAACAGGCTATGAAAGTGCTGCTGAACCAACACATTTTACTCACACTGACAAAGTACCTCCAATCCCCCCTCCAAGCCACACAAAAGTGACCTTTCTCTCTCCATCCTTACCAGCTCCGGATTCAAGTGTTTATTTTAACAACAGATCTCAGAAAAGTTTAAAGCACCCCTAAGTTTCCTAAACAGATTTTCCTAAAGCTTTGTTTCTTGATGAGTAACCCCCTTGATGAATCTCGCATATGCCACTTAAGAGACTGATCCAATGAGGCTCCCGACAACGAACTAGAATTTGAGCTGCAAGCACAAGAGGGGCTAAAAGAACACCACTCTGAACGTGATAAATCCAGACACAATTTTAGTATCAACAACAAAAGCCAGGTCCTGCGGAGCAGGGTGGAAGGTTCCAAGTTCCCAAAAGAAGGGAGCCAAGAGAATTTCCTCCGGGGGGAGCGGTGGGATTCTGCAAGGCGTGGGAGTTTCTGCATGAGGTGAGGGAGATTTCAAATAAATATTTCTCTGCTCTAAAGTAGCTTGTGAGATACGACAGCTGGCACCCGAGAGCGGGCGAGGGTGAAGCCGGGCTGTGCCATGCGGCGGAGGCTGCCACCCGGGCACTCCCACCATTCTCCGCAGCCGGGTCAGGATATGAGAGCCCGGCGCCGCGCGGACCTGCACGGGCGCTCCTGGCCCCGTGGGCCGCCGGTCCTCGACCCTGGCACCCAGCAAAGCCACCCGCCCGGGTCTCAGGCGCCCCGACCTCTCAGGAGCCCCAGGAGACGGGCGGGGGAGAGGGGATCTCCAGCCAGCCGTCCGGCCCCGGCGCGTTACCCACCTGAGCAGACTGGAGAGGGGATGGCTCGAGGACCCGAGGCCGCCGCCGCCGCCGCCGCTGCTCCCGGAGGAGCCGCCGCCGCCGCCGCCGCCCCCGAAGCCTGAGGAGAGCCGCTTCCCGGACAGCAGCTTCTCCACGGCCGGGAGGTGCCCGGTGCGGGCCGCCTCCAGCAGCTCCTGCTCCTTCCCCATCCCCAGGGCCACCGCCCCCTGGACCCCCTTCCCGGGGCCGCAGCCGAGCCTGCTCCGGCTCCCAAACTTTCCGTCTCCGGGCAACGCACCCCCCAAACCGGCCGGGGACACCACCCCCCTCCCCCCCGCCTTTTCTGCCCAGGAGCGCGTCACTTCCGGGATCTGGCGTCACGCGTCACCGCGCCCCCGCGCCCCGCCCCCTTGCCCACCTAGCTGGGCGGGGCTCGGCCGGCGGGCGCAGGTGGCTTTGGTCTGCTGGAAGCCGACCGGTTTGTGTCGGGATAGGCCTCCAAGGGCAAGAGGAAAGCGCCTGATAGATACCCGCTGTACAGGTGTTAGGGAACAAATGGGGCCCACCTGTATGCGCCTCCCGACGTGCGCTTCCTCCCCAAAGGTTTTGGGAGCCCACAGGACAGGAAATACGGTAATTCACCCAGGCAGCTTAGAAACAAAGAGAGAAATACGGTAACGCGCACCTACATTTTCAAGTTCATTCTTTCGGCACGCATAAGTTAAATATGTGATGGATGTTGGGACCTAGTGATACAGAAGTGAATAAAATGGCCTGCTCCGCACCTCAATGAGGGAAGAGAGGAAATTTTTAAAATACAAATATCTCTTCTTCATGGTCCCAATCTCTGAAAAGGCTCGTTAAAGTGAAACATGCAAAGACAAGACCTCCCTTCCCAGTAGAGTTTGTTTCCTCTTACTTTTTGATGAAATTAACCGAACTGACATAAGAAGTCAAGTTTGTGAAACCGACCTGGATAGTGAGTACCGGTGAATTGGAAAAATCATTTAATTGGGTAGAAAGTATATATTGTCTTTGCTACTGGAACTGTTCCTACCTCTAATTAGGCGCTCAACAAATGTGGAGTGAATCGATGGGTTGGATCAATTCTGTTCAAGTTATATGACTTTTTTTTTTTTTTTTTAGGTGCTTGAGGAACCGAAAAGAAATGGCAATTCACACAGGCCCACGGCCTCTCCCCAATTAAAATGTACGAGGTTGAGTCCCTGCCTAAAACTTTACCAGGCAGCCACATCCCGAGGCATTGGCGTACAACGGAAAAGAGTCTTCTACCGTCCCCAAACTTTACTCTGAGGAAAATGGATTAGGGAGTTAACCACGTTTTTAGGAAGGCAGCATGGAGGGGGAAAAACGTCCTTCAGGAAATAACACAGCTCTCCTTTACAAATGCTGATTTCCCAGAGTGGGAAACCCACAAACTGATTTCCGTACCCTCAATTTTCCGTCTCCAACCGCCACCAAATCAGTTAAAACGGAGCTCTTGAAGTTCCCTACGCGTGCCTTAAAATGATCCCTCCGAGGAGCGGTAGGGGTGACGTCATCGTAGCGCGACGCTAGGAAGTAAGCTTCTAGGCTGCTCTGACTCTGTCAGTCCCGAGCTCCAGAACCTGACAGGACTGCGGTCTCGCCCTTCTTTTTCTTGCTGCTATGGATAATGCCTGCGAGTCGCCCCCGGAAAAAGGTGGAGAGACGGGGGAGTCAGAAGAAACGGCTGCTGCTCCCGGGGGCCCGGGGGCTACCGACACAGACGGAATCCCAGAAGAAACTGATGGGGACGGAGATGCGGATTTGAAAGAAGCTGCGGCGGAGGAAGGCGAGGTAGGGAGACATGTGTGGATGAGGTCAGAGGAGTACTCCGAGATTGTGTTAACAGAGCTTGCTCGACCGGCTTCCTGGTTGGTCCCTGCCAAGCCCAGATAACTCGAACTCACCATGACTCCCTCTAGATCTGCCAAGATGTGTGCGGAGAGGGAGGAGACAAAACTGTAGTGCTGGTTCGGTTCCAGAGTCCCAGCCTCTGGGTTAATACTTTTAATCCCCGCTCCTAGATATTAAGGCTACTTCTAAGAGATTTTTTAAAAAATTTTAGGCAAATTCTACCCCTAACGTGGGGCTGTACCTCAGGACCCTGAGATCAAGAGTCCCATGCTTTTCAGGAAGGGCTACTCAGGCGCCCCTAAGGGAATTTTACATAGCCTCTTGGTTTTCCTGGTGAGGAAATTGGGATCTGATGTCACAGACAGTGCAAGAGCTAGAACCCAGGATTCCTCGTATCCCTTTGACCGAAATATGGTTTCTCCTAGATGTTGCTCAAGCATAACTGTCATACGCCGCAGAGCCGTTAAAGGGAGACTTGGAGTTACTGGTTCGGTCATGTTTTTACCCTCGTGGGACATTTAACTACGACCAGTGACCTGGGTGTCAATGTCCAAGGGACTCTATAGCATAAACACACCAAACCCCAAGAGCTCAGCAGTGTTGCCTAACTGAGCATCAGTCAGGGGACTAGAATCTCAGCGTGCTCTGGCTTCCATTTCTAGAGATGGAATCTTGGAGTCTTAGAACTTCCTAGGGACTTAAACAGATCATGGGGAGGACACTGCATTAGATAGAAACAGCCTTTCAGAGAATTAGGTTGCATCAAAATATATAAAGTAAGAACTTTTAGAAAAATGTGGGAGCACCTGGTTGGCTCAGTTGGTTGAGCATGGGACACTTCATTTCAGCTCAGGTCATGTTCTCACGGGTTCCTGAGTTCAAGCCCTGCACTGGGCTCTGCGCTGTCAGCAAGGCTCCAGCTTGGGATTTCTCTCTCTCTGCCGCTCCACACCTCGTGCTCACATGCTCTCTCGCTCTCTCAAAAAATAAGCATTAAAAAAAAATGTGATGAAACTTTTTAAAGAAGGAACCTTTAAAAAAGATCTGAAGGACATAGAGGGTTTGAATAATAATTGGTTCGGTCCAATAAAGAGCTCACTACATACAGAAATTTGCACCCAACAGGAGATACATTTTTTTTTGATACTTCTGACTGAAACACTGTTGTTTTTTTTAATGTTTATTTATTTTTGAGAGAGAGAGAGAGAGCACGACCGGCTTGGGGGGGGGGGGGGGTTGAAGAGAGAGAGGGAGACACAGAATCCGAAGCAGTCACCAGGCTCAGAGCTTCAGAGCCTGACGCAGGGCTCAAACCCACGAGCCGTGAGATCGTGACCTGAGCCAAAGTCGGACATTTAACGGACTGAGCCACCCAGGCGCCCCAAACTGAAACACTTTTAAAAATTGATCATATACCAGGGGTACCTGGGTGGCTGGTTGGTTAAGCTTCCAACTCTTGACTTCCGCTCAGGTCATGATCTCAGGGTTTGTGACATGGAGCCAAGGCTGGGCTCCCTGCTGACAGCACGGAGTCTGCTTGGGATTCTCAGTCTCCTGTCTCCCTCTTTCTCTGCCCTTCCCCCACTCGCGTGCACGCACATGCGCGCTTTCTCTTTCTCTCTCTTTTTCTCTCTCTCTTTCCCCGTCAAAAAATAAACCTTTTTTAAAGTTAATTTAAATTAAATTAACTTTAAAGATTGATCATATACCATACCACAAAGAAAAACCCAAATTCTTAAAAGCGGAAATCAAAACAGGGCGCATCCTATTAGCACAGTGCAATAAATATGAAATTAACAACAAAAAGCTTCTCCCAACTGCCACTCCCCCCAAATAAACTAACCCCTGGACATTTTAAACTGTTTTTTAAATAGCCCTTAGATTAAATTAACAAAGAGAACACTACATCATATCATACGGGCCTTGACCAAAACCGTATTTAAAGAAAAATTCATAGCTTTACATATTTGTATTAACAAACAGGAGATGCTGAAAATAAGCACCCAACTCAAGAAACCAGAAAAAGAACAGAATAAACCAGAAATATTTGATGTTCAAATTTAGGCCAAATAAATTTTAAAATCCAAGAAAAATGACTCATTTTTAAGGAGAATATAAATCACCAAAATTCAAGCACATAGAGGTTAGAAAACTTGTATAAATAGGTAACTAGAGAAGAAATTGAAAAGTTTTTTTAAAGATACGCTATCTTCACTTTTACCTACCCCCTTATATTCCTCTATGAGTTTATGTGAGTTCCTCTTTAAGAAAAACAGGTTAAATCCCATTAATGAAGTTTGTTGTCTTTTGATTGTATATTAAGTTGGAGGGGATGAAGTTTGGATTTGAATTATTATTAAACATCTAGCATGAGTAAACCTATGTTAAATGCTTATGTGGGAAGAGAAATAAGAGACAAACCTATCTTCAAAAAGTTCACATTCTAGCAGTGAGAAACATTTGCGTGATACAGTAGAATTGAAAGATAGGAAGAAAAGAGCATTATGTGTGGGAGAAGCTCACTTAAAAGTTCCGAATCCATGGGGCGCCTGGGTGGCTCAGTCAGTTGAGCTTCTGATTCTTGGGTTCCACTCAGGTTATGACTTCATGGTTCATGAGCTGGAGTCCACGTTGGGCTGTGTGCTGTCAGTGTGGAACCTGCTTGGGATTCTCTCTCTCTCTCTCTCTCTCTCTCTCTCTCTCTCTCTCTCTCTGTCTCTCTCTCTGTCTGTCTCTCTCTCTCTCTGTCTCTCTCTCTCAAAATAAATAAGCTTTAAAAATATATATTAAAAAACAAAAGTTCCAAATCCAGGGCCAACTAGCTCGCTCAGTTGATAGAACCTACAACTCTTGATCTCAGGGTCATGAGTTCGAGCCCCATGCTGGAGGTAGAGTTTACTTTAAAAAAAAAAAAAAATTATTAAAAGTTACAAATCCAAAGAAACACTGTTTTGATGAGAGGGTGCCTCCTTTTTAATATTCTTTCAAGATGGAATCATCAACAATAAAGAGATGTATAGATTTAGAGGCAGAAGAGCTGGCTGGATGGAGAGGCCTTTTCTGACATCCCCTCTAAAGGATGAGGTCAGGAAAGTGGGCTCAATGCGGGAGAGTGGTTATCATGATCCTTGGCACTTCATTTCCTTTGTAAACATACTAGAGCTAGGATCATATAGCTAAACTGGAAAGTTGGATTCTTTGGCTGGTTTTCTTTTCACAGCTAGGCTATAAACTTCTTTAGGACAGAGAGTGTATCTTAACGCATGATGGTACAGCCAGTGCTTGGAACCAAAAAAACTATTGAATAATGGATTTGTTGTGCTGTAAAGAGAATGAGGTCTTACCTTCTTCCCCAAGTCTGGAAAGTAGGCCAAATATATAATAGGGTTTCTTTTCATCTTCTCAGCTGAAGAGTCAGGATATCTCAGATTTAACAGCAGTTGAAAGGGAAGACTCATCTTTACTTACTCCTGCAGCCAAAAAAATGAAAATAGATACCAAAGAAAAGAAAGAGAAGAAGCAAAAAGTGGATGAAGATGAGATTCAAAAGATGCAGTAAGTTACTTTCTGATTTTTTTTCCCCATTTCAAGTCTCTAACTTGACCGTACAAAGTCAATAAATTTGGGGAGCCTGTAATTTTTTTCCCTTTTTTATACTCAAAAGAAAGTAAAGCAAATAATACTTTATGTAACATTTTAGGAAATATAAATAAATAAAAAGAAAAAAATATCCTCTTGTCACCAGAAATAAACACTGTTAGTATTTTGAGGTATAGTCTCCAAGGTATTTTCTATACATGTATATCCAGAAATAAATTTTTTCAAAGATGTTACTGTTTGTGACCTGTTTTTCACATTGTATATGGTGAATGTTTTCCATCTTTTTTAATGGGCTCATTGCAAATTTATCAGAGAATACAGAAAAATAGAAAAAATAATTACCCATAATCCCACCACCCACAGTTAACCCTGGGTATGGATTAGGTTATATACTTTTTCAGATTTTGTTTTAAATGTTTTAAATATTTATAGCTAAATACTTTCTTGTAAATCTGCCTGTAAATTATCAATTTCAGTGGGTGCATTGTATTCCATTATGTAGATGAATGATCATTTAACCAATACCTGTAGTTCTCTTTCTTCTTTTGACATTATTATGATTGAGCATCTTTGAGCCCATCTTTGCATACTTGTCCATTTAGTTCCTAAATAAATCCCCAAGGAGTGAATTGCCAGTTCAAACAGTCTGAATGTTTTCAAAGACTCTTCATACACATTTCCAAATTTTTCTCCAGAAAGGTGGTTGCACTTCACACTCTACCAGCATGTATAAGTTTGTGTCCTCCCATTCTTACTAATACCATTCTTTATAATGCTCATCTGTCTGATTCATGAAAAATGTTATCTTATTTTAGTTTATCATTTTAATTTCTTTAGTTAATAGTGAAGGTTAACTTTTTTTCCTCTGTGTTGGTCATCGGTCATTTTTGTAACTTGCCTATTCATGTCCTTTGCTTATTTTCAAAATCGCTATCTTTTATTTATTGGAAAGCATTAAGAGCATAAACCCTTCTCCATATATTTTACAAATATTTTCCCCCAAGTCTGTTAATGTCAAAAACTAGTGGTTTGAATATAAATTTATGTATCAAATTTTTACCATCAATGTGAAATGTAATAAGGTAGAGTTAGGGGTAGAGAGAGCCTAGTGCTGAAAACATAATCTGTATAGTGACCCAACATTGTAGTTTAAGTTTTTGTTGTTAATGAAGTAGAAACGAAGTTGGATGTCATTTTCTCTCAAGTTTCTAAAGAGTAAAAATGCTTTGTCTTCATTCCTTGTAAGCACCAAGCTTAATGCTATTGACCCCTCGAAAATTCATTTTCTAATTGTCTGAGACTTTTATTGATGTGATAATATACCTTAAACATTTGTTGTTGTAAGCCAACTTAATTATCTGAATCTTTGTCTAGAATCCTGGTTTCTTCTTTTTCTGAGGAGCAACTGAACCGTTATGAGATGTACCGCCGGTCAGCGTTCCCTAAGGCAGCCATTAAAAGGGTAAGGATGGGCTATCACACTTCATTTCCGTCAGATATGAGAGTTGAACTAGACACAAGAACTGTGTCCACCTCATTTTGAATGAGGTGCTAGTCAAGTTGGTGGATCATTCACACAGGAAAACAAAAATAAAATGCCTCTCGATTATCAATTGGAGTTTTGTATTCTGGGGATAAGGTCTAAACATAGAGAATGAGTGGCTGTACACCTGAATCTTTGTCTTAATAGTCTTAATTTCAGTATCCAGCCTTTAGTAAAAACCTTTTTAGTACAAAACTCTTAAGGGTACCATATTCTTAAAAGCAGTCCTTGACTTTCTTAATCATAGTCTTTGTTCTTCTTTCAAGCTGATCCAGTCCATCACTGGCACCTCTGTGTCTCAGAATGTTGTTATTGCTATGTCTGGCATTTCCAAGGTTTTCGTCGGGGAGGTGGTAGAAGAAGGTAAGTGTTGTTGATAGCATGTACAGGATTGAACCTCTGGTGGTCTTAACTTTCAAGAATATCTATGCTAGGGGACCTAATAAAGTACCTGTGGGTGTTTCCATTTGCACTAGAAGTTGACCAAGTGGGGCACTTTGTATTCAGGAGAGCATGACCATTATTCCTCAAAAGTTTTAATACTGGGACTCAAGGAAGCATCTGGGAAATCTTTCCAGATTCCTGTCCTCAGTCCAGGGCGACAGAAGCCTACTCCGTATTTTTCCCCAATGGAGTTTGCTCATTTCTGTTGCCAAATTAAAGACCTAAGATAAGCTATCACTGGGGGCTGACCAGTGTGGTATGATGAGGAGTTGTCGAATCCTGGGAACTGTCCTCTATCCATCAAAGAAAGAACCTTGGCTGAGTGTATTGCTGGTCTCCAGTCAGTGAAATGTTTTATTTTTTTAAGTAGAAGATTATATATTACACTAAAGCTAACATGATAGGTTTTATAGCATTCTCTTAAGAAGGGAAAATGTCTTGGTTTATTTCCTTAGCAAGCTTAAGAAGGGTTAATGAGAATTACAGGATTCAAATGGATTATGTGATTAATAAGTCCTGTGTGACCATGAAACTTTCTTCTTATCTTCTGTCTAGCACTGGATGTGTGTGAGAAGTGGGGAGAGATGCCACCACTACAACCCAAACATATGAGAGAGGCTGTTCGGAGGTTAAAGTCGAAGGGGCAGATCCCCAACTCAAAGCACAAAAAAATCATCTTCTTCTAGACTGAAGCCTAGAAAGGCCTGGTACTGAAGGAAGGAGTACCGGTTCCAGACTTCCTACTGCATGAGACTTTTGCACAGGTGCTTTAGTCCTCTAAGGATTCCATGATGATTTTAATGTTTCTCAGAACTCTGATATTCATCACATCTAAAAGGCATGCAGCCTGTTTCATACTTGCCTTGACTAAATATTGGCACCTCTTTGGACATTCTGAGGCATTTAACTATTTCTTGGCTAGTTGGAAGAAGAAAGGTACATGGGCCTTAAGCGTCTTCCAGACAGAGAAGCTGCTTTCAGAAAGTCTTTCCAAGAAAGCTTTGATGGTTTCACATTGAAGCATGAAGTTGCTATGATTTAGGTTGTTTCTTCCATCTGGTTTTAAGTAGATGAAACAACCAGTAACTTTGACTTGTGATACTCTACCATGAAGAACACAGTGATGGGAGGAGTAGTGGAAAAGTTTATCCCTGTACACATGTAAAGTTCCCTATGGATCTTGGTGAGTGATCATTAAACTGTTTTCCAACTTGCCTTATGTGTATTCATTTTCTGTCTAGCTGGTTGGAATGGGGAGAAGTTCATCATTATTTTTTGGTGTCAGATTAAAACTGGTCTTTGGCTTTTTTTGAAAATTTGAGCCCTTCCCATTTTCTACTAGAACCATTTAAAATTTTCTCAAGAGTACTTAAAACACTTAAAAAATAATGTAAAAGCCCATATGTTTCAGGTTCCTATAAACAGATAAACCACAACCAATGTTTAGTAAGTTTAATTTGCTTTTTTCAGGTGGTTCACAGAACCAGTACACTCAAGGTTTGATTAGATAATGCAACATTAAAATTTCCCAATACTGACCAGTATTCCAGTTCATCAGATACATTCTCATTGTTTTCCTCAAAGAGAGGGGAATGGAGTGACCTTTTATTGACAGTGATTAGCAGTAATAAGGCTACTGTATATAATTGGCAATCCCCAAGAATCCTTTCCTCTATCATTCAGTTTCATAGGGAGAAGAGTTTTGAAGCTGTTCTCTTTTGAAGCTTTCCTGAGCATGTCTTAAAAGATTCCAATTCTGTTCAGCACCCTGATGGGGGGGGAGTGGGGAGAAACAGTTTGGACTCACAAAGTTGAGCAAATCTTTTATATCTTACACTAAAACCCATGGCTTTAAACATATATTTAGCCAGTGAAGAAGACACATCACATTTGGGGCATTCCACAAAGAAATGCTGTAAGACTCAGGCTAAATCTTGACCAAAAACTAATAAACTGGGGGAAGGAAGAAAAAGCAAATAGTCTCTCAGCTCCAACAGGAATTTTTTTTAACGGTTATAGGAACTATAGCTATTTCAATTTGAGATATTAGATAAGGCTGAAACTTATAAACAACAAGGGAGAAAGATCACATCCCAAGCCTGGCCATTTAACAAAGCCTCACCGTTTAAGGTTCTCCCAGAGTGCGTCTTCCTTGTGTCTGTTGTAAGAGATGGGGAAAATAATCCCCCCTCAACAATAGCTACTAACTACTATCCATACCTACCTAGAGGTGAATGGGAATATTCCTATTCTAGTAGAAAGTGGGGAAAGATCTAGGTGAGGGCCGTAGTCTCTGGAAGGATAGTACATCACACCAGCTTCTCTTGAAAGAGTAAGGACTATGGTAAGTCACAAGGCAATGAGAGCTTTTGTAGTTCTCAACCAAATGCATTGCAGCAATGTTCAGTTGTTTCCATTGTTTTGTGATGTTACTATAACTGATTTTAGAAGTTTAGGCAAATATTAAATGAGAAAAAAACAAACCTTCAGTGTTAAGGTTTGAAATGGCAAGTTCCCATATCACTATGGGAATACTTCAAACTACTTGCTTTCCACCAGCCCTTGAACTAGTCTAAGGGGAAACTAATGTAAATGGGTTAAATGGGAGCATTTAAATTATGGGGCATGTAAGGGATAATGTTTATCCCTCGTATATTCCATACACAGAAACCATTCCTTTCAGAAGCATGAAAAGGGTACATAAAATTTGAGGCCCATGGCAAAATGGGTGGGGTGGGGGGGGTGGGAGGTGGGGGTGGGGATGGGAGATTAAATAATACAGCAAAAGCAGCCATCACAAAAATAGAACCTATTCCTTCTGTCTTAAATCAAAGAAATGAGGTTAATTATTCCAGTGAGATGAAAACAAATCTGAGATTGATAATCATCCCTGTAGCTCAGCTAAGAGATAATTAACTAGTCCCTACACACTAAAGCCGGTCTCCAGCACGTCCATGTAAACGGGAAATCTAGACAATCATAGATGATACATAGTTGTAAATGTTTCACAGCTGAAATGATGATGTGCAGCAGCTGAAGTCTTTGAGGGATAGTGGTGCTATCACTCCAGACATTTTCTTGAGGTATTATTTCTTGTTCACAGAGTCTTAGAGCTCCAAGGCAGAAATCATAAGCAGTCCAAAGCACTACTGTTTTCCTTCCATTTTTTTTTTTTCTTTACATTTACCCTGAGGACTACCAAGAAAGTCTTCTTGCTCCCAGTGAATAGGAGTATGAAGTTATACAAGATGATTG
Source organism: Panthera leo (assembly GCF_018350215.1). Classification (NCBI taxonomy): domain Eukaryota; kingdom Metazoa; phylum Chordata; class Mammalia; order Carnivora; family Felidae; genus Panthera; species Panthera leo. The sequence goes on along the minus strand of NC_056683.1, from coordinate 33,336,584 downwards.
TTACTAAAATTTCATGGGACCATGACCCCCACATTTCCTGGAGGAGGATTTCAAGACACAATAGCCAAAACTGCCACGTAAGTCAGAAATTCTAGGGCACCATTTGTCACATAGACAAGAACTCTGGAGAGCCCAGAAACCTGACTGAACTCTGGTCACTAAAGGGGTTAGCCTTGATGCCTGCCAGAATTGTTTGTATTGCCTACCAGCAAGCACAGGCTTAAGGTGAAGGTATTCCAAGCAATACCTATTAGGCATTTTCTTTGCATGGAGGGATGCCAGAGGGATATGGTGGGTGGGGGAGGTGAAGAGGGGAAGAGAATCAGAATGTGGTTTTAAACCAATTCAGGTGAACCTAAGGTTGAATGATTCTATTTTCCAGCTACTGAATCTCCCTCCTCTAAGAACATTAGAAAGGCCATACTTGAGAGGACCAGTGATCCATTTTTCTCAACATTATGCCTTCCAAAGGAACACTAAGGGGGAGTTTATGGAGGGACACAGTTACCCTCTCAGTTGTATTTCACCAAATAGCCTTAGTTTTCTAGAATTCCTTTGGAAGGTCACCATACAAGGATTCCTCTTAAACCTTCAGCACCTGTACATAGGTTCTGCCAACACCACTTCTTGGACAATGAGCTCCTTAAGTTTCTGATTGGCTATGGGAAGTGCTTTCTTGTACCGAAGGCTATGAAGTTGAGCCCTAGAGCTTGTATTTCAGGACTTGGTGAACACGTCCTTCCTCCTGTTTATCTGACGTCACACCACCCTTAGCTTTCGTCTTTCCAGAATTGGAGCCAACATCTTAAATATGTGTACTCATGTGGAAGTATCTCCACTCTCTGATAATTTTTGCTATTCTCTTGACCTTTCTTCCCTTCACCATATATTTTGCAAATAAGGTCACTAGAAATGCACAGACAATTTAAGCCATTAAAATGGTTTTGTAAGGGGTCCTGTTTTCTGTATTGTCTTCATGTGCCTTTCCTGATGATGCAGTTGGGTTTTGAGCCACAGCAGCACACTGACCCCTCCTTCCCTTCAGCAATGGTTAAGTTTCTGTGCTGAGTTCTGACAGAGCTTGCTGCCTCACTGGTTGCTGGTAAGTACTTTACTTTACACTTACCTAGACTGAACCTCACCTGTGATTTTCCTGTGTGGTCACAGCCTGGCTTATGTGCCTTCTCTGGTTTTGTTATTGTTTTAAGTCCCTTCTGGTTTACCTTTTATTCCTTGGAAGTAGGGACACTTGACTGCATTATAATATCCTGCTCTCAGATTATTTATAAAAGTCTTAAGTAAGGTTAAACCAAGCGTTGACCCATAGGAAACTTCCCATTAGCATTATCTCCAGAAAGATGTTTATTCTTCAGTGTCTAAGTTTTTTCCTAAGCATGACAAAGTATTCTCGTATCTCATAGTAACTGGTGCTTTTGAAATTGCTTTAGTGACGGACCTTGACAAAAGTTCTTTGGAAGTCTGAAGAAATTATATCTTGCTCCTTCTTGAATGCATGTTTCTTTTTATCCTCAAAAAACTAGAATATGCAAGTCAGGCATGATTTCCCATAAAGGAAAATAGTTTATCTTTCCTCCAATAGGTCATGTGTGATTAAGATTTTAGTGACATCACTAAATAACTATTTTACCATCTTGCCAGTTTAGTTAGCTAATGAACTTCCGTCCAATCAACACAGCATGAAGTGTATCACAGAGCAGTATGGATGAAGGTAGAATGCTGGGGAAGAATTAGGTAGGAAAGAAAGAGGGGGGAAATAGTTGTTTTATGGGGCAAGGGGAAACCTACCTAAGTTGAAGCGTTTTTGTTTTGTTTTGTTTTTTACTTAAGTCAAAATTACACGGTTTTAAAAAGCCACAGTGATAGAAGGGTATGAGAGGCAACAGGTTGAGATGTTTACGTTATAGTTTAAAACACATTTTCAGCTCCCAAACCACCAAATGCAGAGGAGAGTGCTGGTAGAAAGTCCCAGTGCCTGGAGAGCAGATGTGCCTGGGAGCCCAGGGAGACGAAGGAAACAACTTCTGAAGTACAGCTGTGGAAGAGAGGCAGGACTCTAGGCAGGCAACAGGGGGCTCAGGATCAAGTCCCTTGGTGATTCTTACCACATCATACCTTCAACCTAGCTCAGGGAATATATTTTCTTGATTTAAATTCCAAATAAATTCTGTTACAGAATCGCATCGCAGTGATGAAGTACAACAGAAAAGAAGCTTAATACAGCTTGGCTGACTGTAGGATCAGCCAAGATGGTATGAGCTTGGCTCCCTTTCCAAAAAAGGCAGCATCCAGGTCTCCCTTACTCTTGTGCCTCTCTCAGCTCCTGCCTTGCTGGCTATTTCCTGTTCTATTCTACTACCATGGCCAAAGCTCAGGCCAAGGACTTCTCAGGTCTGCTACAGGAAGCTCTGGGACATAGAATCTTTGGTGGCTCTGTGGGTGACTGAGGAGATGGGTACCTTCTCTTGTTCACACAGGCTGTAGAGGAAGCAAATGTCTCTGCCATGAAACCAGGTGGTGAAATGGCCCTACAGTGTTGACAAGATTCCACCTAGTGTGGAGAGGGCCAAAAGGCTTTATACAGGCAAGACATGCTTGAGCCACGCACAAAGCTGCCCCCAGTTTCCTAGAACTTGGTCATACTTTGCCCTGTCTTCCACCCGAGTCAGAACAGCTAGTAGAAAGGACACCACAAGGAGTGAGGTGAGCACTCCCCAGTCCCTCTGGCATCCTTAGCAGACTTATTCAATGCTGGACAGCGCCTTCTGTCATAGGTGGTGCTATTGCTGGTGATCTCCTTCTCTCTCCTTGGCACAGATGGCTGAGCCACTGCTATCAGAGCTCAAAGAGGGGGTTATATTTCCTAATCTCCTGAAGCAGTCTTTCTTTATCCTGGTTGGCATTGGCCAATGCTCGTTTAGTTTCTATAAGTTCCTTCTGCAGGGTAGGCAATTCTTTCACCTGAGGAACAATAAATTAATTTACAGTTAATAAATAAGGTAACACGCCTTGCAGAAACATCCAGTAAAGGAGCAAGGAGGCAGAATTGAAGCAGAAAAATCCATAAATTCAGTTAGTGATCAACTAGATCTTTCTAAAAGCCTAATCCCATCTTCAGAATTCATCAGTTATAAGGACAGCAACAGGTAGAAATACACGATCAGCAAGCATTCACCTACAGTTCCTGACTTACATCCTCTATTCAGCACTTCTGGAAGTTGCTGCTAGATGATAGGTGCCCAAACTACCCAGCTATACACAGCACAGGCAACCTTTTCAGCTCTCTGAGTTTTACCAGCTTCTGAATTTACAGCCACTAAGGGTCTACGGGAAAGGTATTGTGCAGTTAGGTCCTCACCTTCTCTCCAAAAGACTCTCCTGTGGGCACCAGAAACATCTGTTCTTTGGGGGGCTGCCTCTTCTCACTCTTAGGTACTTCAGCTGATGGTGTGTCCTGAGCAGCAGCTGGAAAAAAGTAAAGGTTCTAAATAGCAAACTTCTGCCAACATGCAAGCAATTCCTAGGTATCACCCACTCCCTTACAGGACAGAAAAGGCAGAGAAGCCGGGAGGCCAACAAGCCCAACTCACCGCCTATGTGGAACACACCATCATCACTCCGTTTCACCACAACATGCTCCATGGCCAGAGTAATGGGGATAGGGCCTGGAGATGTTGGATAGATGGGGGGTATATCATCCTGCAGAAAAAAGGGAAACCACATGATGCCCTCAAACAGCTCAGAGCAGTTTGGGTGACAACCCATGCTTCTACCATCTGGCTTGAAGCGGCTTTATGCCATTGTGTATCCACACATTCTTGCAACGTGGAGAAACATAACTGAGTTTCTCCCATTCTAGAGATGGTCAAACCGAGGACAGATAACTTAATGGGCTTATACATAGTCATGTATGCCAACGACAAGGTCAGGGCTAGAGACAAGGTCTCCTCACCTAAATCCAGAATGTTTTGATAGCAACACACATTTTATGTATTACTATAACCTTCACAAAGAATGCCAAGCTGCATTTGCTCACTTGATCCTCACCACACTGTACAGCGGCCAGGGAAGCAATGATAGCAGTCACTGCCAGAATTCCTTGCCTGACAAAGTCTAGAGTAAAAACCAAAAAAGCTCCTCTCACCTTTAGGGTGATGCTGCAGTGCAGGAGTTCAATCTGCATGGGAACTACCACTGGGATCTCTTCATCCTCCAAGAAGGGCCCCAGGCCATTGAGCACCGAAGTGAACAGCTCAAGGTCACAGCCTCGAAGCAAGAAATGCAGGAAGCCATTTTGTGTGGCCAGTGGGGAGCGAACGGCTGCACCAGGCCCCACCTCAAAGCGAAGGCCCACTGCTGGCCTGATGTGGTCAGTCTTCAAAGTTGAGGATTCCTGAAAGCTTGTACCTTTCAGAAGAGAGACAGAAGGAAAACATCAATTAATTATCAGTCAGGGACTTTTCTAAGCATTTTACATACATTTAATATTCTTAAGAACCCTATGCCAAAAGTATTATCACCATTCCCATTCTAGAGATGAAGGAACTAAGGGACAGAAAATAATTTGCCCAAAGTTATACAACTTGTAAGCAGCAAGCACAGGACTTGAATGCAGGCAACAATGACCACAAAGACTGGGCTTGGCCACTTTGCTATCATGCCTCTCATGGTGGAAGGGAGGTCAAGGGCCAATGGAAAACTGGCCTTGCTATAAATCTGAGACACTGGGCTAAAGGCCAAGAAAAAACACAGGACCCTCAACTCTGCTACACTTAAACATCTCTTCCTTTCTCCAAATCTTGGTGTTCTCATTTCTCTCTGATAAAGCCAAGCAGGATCTATGCTAATCTTCTCAAAAGTCCATAAAGACCTATCACAGGTGTAGCCAAGGATATGAAACAACTTCTATACTTATATAGCTGCAAATTGTTACAAGCATTTTGGAAAACAAATCGGTATTATCTAGCAAAGTTAAAGTTATACCTATCCTAATGCCCTAGAAATTATATCCTCAGGAATGTAACTCCGAGAAACTCTCTAACACACATACCAGGAGACACGTATGAGAATGTTCAAGGCAATCCTGTATGAAATAGCAAAAAAACCCGGAAACAACCCAAATGTCTGTAAAGAAGAAGTAGAGTAATGGGTACAAGGGATATTTTGGGGGCGATGGTAATGGTTGCACAACTCTGTTAAACTGCTAAAATTTATCAAATTGTATACTTATCATGAGTTAATTTTATAAATGCAAAGTATACCTCAATAAAGCTGTTTTTAAAAAGCAAAAACTGGTATATTCATACAACAGAGTATTATATATTAATGAAAATGAATATATCATAGCTAACTCAACAACCCAGAAGAATCTGAAGAATATCAAAGAAAGAAGCCAATCATGAAAGAATACAAAATAATCCCACTTAGAAAACCTCAAAAACCTGCAAAGCTAAATAATACATTGATACAAACATGTAGAATTGCAAAGTAAAGCAAGAGAATGATAAACACAAAATTCAGGATAGTGGTTCTCTATGACAGGTGAGAGGCAGAAGAAGATCCAGGAGAGAGGCTCCTGGAGACTTCAAAGTTAATGATACTATTGTATTTATTAAACTAGGTGGGCGGGGGGTGTCTGGGTGGTTCAGTCAGTTAAGCGTCCAACTCTTGGTCAGCTCAGGTCATGATCTCATGGTTCCTGGGTCAAGCCCTATGTCCAGTTTTGCACTGACAGTGTGGAGCCTGCTTGGAATTCTCTCTCTCCCTCTCTCACTGCCCTTCCCCACCCCTCTCTCTCTCTTTAAAAATAAGTAAATACGGGAATGAAAGCTGGTGCAGCCACTCTGGAAAACAGCATGGAGGGTCCTCAAAAAACTAAAAATAGAACTACCCTACAACCCAGCAATTGCACCACTAGGCATTTATCCACGGGATACAGGTGTGCTGTTGGAAGGGACACATGCACCCCCATGTTTATAGCAGCACTACCAACAATAGGCAAAGTATGGAAAGAGCCCAAATGTCCATCGACGGATGAATGGATAAAGAAGATGTGGTATATATATATACAATGGAGTATTACTTGGCAATCAAAAAGAATGAAATCTTGCCATTTGCAACTACGTGGATGGAACTGGAGGGTATTGTGCTAAGTGAAATTAGTCAGTCAGAGAAAGACAAAAATCATATGACCTCACTCATATGAGGACTTTAAGAGACAAAACAGATGAACATAAGGGAAGGGAAACAAAAATAATATAAAAACAGGGAGGGGTACAAAACATAAGAGACTCATACATATGGAGAACAAACTGAGGGTTACAGGAGGGGTTGTGGGAGGGCGGACAGGTTAAATGGGTAAGGGGCACTAAGGAATCTACTCCTGAAATCATTGTTGCACTAGATGCTAACTAACTTGGATGTAAATTTTTAAAAATAAAAAATAAAATAAAATAAATAAGCAAATAACCTTTAATAAATAAATAAATAAATAAATAAATAAATAAATAATAAAGTACAATTATCAAAGGACTGAATCTGAGTGACAGCAGTTCCCTGATCAGACACAGTTTGATGTCAGCAGCCACACAAATGAAGAGGTGGACAGTGGCCTCCTGTATAAGCTTAAGGAGCACCTGGGAAGTGAAGATGGCTAATAGCCTACTGAATACAAAGCCCCAGAAAGACCTATGGGAGTCTCTCTGCAAGCAGGAGGCTTCACTGGAGTTACTCCCCCTAATGGCTACTGGAGAGAACGACCAAGGGCTTGGCACTTAGGACAACTATCCTTGGGGCACAGTGACAGGTGAAGCTAGGGCTGCCCCAGACAAATCCCACCAGCTCTCCTGGAATTGCTACCATCCTCACCTGGGCACTGTCCATGCAGGAACTGCCATAGTCCCACGGTTCCCAGCTGCTGGAGGGTCAGTTCCTCTGCCTGGAGGGCCACAGTCAGATCTTCACCATGCACCTCAATCCCAAAAGACACCTCATTCACCTTCAGGACCAGAACGGAGACCTGTAAAAGGATACTCTCTTAGCTGCGTCCCTCCCAAGCTTCTAGCCTTGAGCCTACCCTCTGCAGAGAAGAAAGTAGAGCAGCTGACCGGGTGAAGACTGAGGTCTTCCCCACTGGGTGAGACCGAACTGTTGGCCTCTGGTGACCCCTGGCCGTAACTATCCATAAGAGGGCTCCCTTGAACGCCAGCACTGTCCAGGACATTTGGAAGAGTTCCTGGTGGAAGAGATTCTGGACCAGACTCTGTATAAGAAAGACAACAGATGAGTTTCAAAGTCAAAAAATTCTGTTCAAATCCAATCTCTAAAAACAATGACACTATAAAAACAACAACAGCAACAACAACAACAAACATTTATGACGTTTATGAGAACAAATGGGAATTTGATGGATTTAAGGAATTGCTAATTTTTAAGAATGGATAGTGGTATTTGGTCACATTAAAAGAAAACCTATAAATGGATGCAACCCAAGTGTTCCCTGACGGATGAATGGATTAACAAAATGTGGTATAAACACACAATAGAGTATTAGCCTTAAAAAAGAAGAAAATTCTGACACGTGCTATGAAGTGAATGAACCTTGAGGACATTATGTTAAGTGAAATAAGCCAGTCACAAAAGGATTCCATTTATATGAGGTACCTAGAGTGGTCAAATTCAGAAATAGAAAGTGGAATTGTGGTTGCCAGGAGCTGAGGGAGAAGGGAACAAGGAATTACTGTTCCATGGGTACAGATTTTCAATTGTAGAAGATGAAAAAAGTTCTGGAGATGGTTGGTGATAGTCGCACAACGATGACTATACTTAATGCCACTGAATTATAGTTAAAAATGGTTAAGATTGCAAAGTTTATGTTATATATATTTTACCACAATTAAAATTTTTTTTCAAAGATCTTTAAAGTCTATTTCCTAGAGATACGTCATAAAAATATTTATGGACAAAATGATATGTTTGGAATTTGCTTCAAAATAACATGGAAGGAAGGGAAGTGAACAGAAGTATATTTGAAACAAGAATGACCATGAGTTCTTAATATTTGAAGCTAGGTAATGGGTACATGAGGACTCACTATTTGATTCTGCCTACTTTTCTACATATTTGAAATCTACATATTTGGAATAATATTCCATATTCCATAATAATAACAAAACAAACAGGGTACACACCACCCAGTTTCAGAAACAGTGCATTCTCTTTTCATTTTCATTTAGACACTCTTAAGAGACCATTTAAAAAGTGTCCAGTTCAATAAGATAAAAGAACCAGTGTAACTTCCAGTAGTGACTGATGCAATTCCTAAGAGTTACTCATTTTACCATAGACAAAGCTTCTAGTTATTTTCCAACACTAAAATACATAGGCAAAACAAAACAAAAACAGACAACACACACACACCACTGACGCCAGCCACCAAACTAATCCTACTGCCATAGCTACGTGGCTGTAAGACTAGCACTCTCTCCTTTGGTCTGAGTCTGGTTCTGTGATAAAGGTTAAGTGCTAACCCATAACCTAGAAAATGTGTGGATAAAACCAGAGCCACAAATCTATTAAAATTTCTCTTTTTTGGTCTTGGTTAAGAAAATGTCTATTTTATCAGAACTTAGCTCCTTCTGTATCCTACTGGGATACAGGCAGCAGAAAGAACCCTTTCTGGAATTCAACTTTGCCTGGCTCTGCTTCCACCTACCAGACTCCAAGAGCATCACAAAGCTATCACTGCCATCACTGTCCACTGAAATCCGATCTTCGGGGCCACTGTTATCCAATGAAACGCCATCAAATGACTGCTGAGATACCGTCCTCTTCATGGAGAAAAATCGGAGTCGGGCAGCACTTCCACTCAATGGTGCTGCCGCCCCCTCATCTATTTTGGCCATGGGCTCCCTGTTTAAAAAACAAAAACCACAAATGTGGCTTAAGATATATGTTCTGTCCCTTGCAATACCCATCGCTTTCAGCCCTAATAGTTATTTATACATAAACTCTGATGTCAACTATTACCTGCTGTAAGGGGGTCACACCATTTTCAATTGCTGGCCTTTGTGAATCCTCCGGCATTTCAAACTGCATAAGCAGCTCTGCCATATTAACATTAAATGTCAAGTTTATTCAAGGTCATCCCATTTTTAGAGGAGACCAACTACTTACAGCCCCAGTGCTAATGAAGACACCTGAAACCACCCACATCCATTCCACAAGTGTTTACTGAAAAACTTCTGCATAAAAGGCACCATACTAGGTACAGGGTGGGAGTGGAGAGTAGATAAAATAAGAAATAAGGCATCCCTTGTCCTCAGTTAATGTATAATCTATCAGGAAAGAGAAGATTTATTTATTTATTTTAACATTTACTTACTTGAGAGAGAGAGAGAGAGAGAGAGAGAGAGAGATGAGTGGGGGAGGGGCAGAGAGAGGGGGAGACAGAGAATCTGAAGCACACTCCAGGTTCTGAGATGTCAGCACAGGGGTCAACACGGGGCTCAAACCCACAAACCGTGAGATCATGATCTGAGCCAAAGTTGGACACTTAAATGACTGAGCCACTCAGGTGCCCCAGGAGAGAGGAGATTTAGACACAACTTACCAGTATACAGGAGTAAATCACACACCTCATAGAGGAAAGAGATACAAGCCAAAGGCTAGGCAATATCAAAGGGTGAGAAGAAGGGGATCAGGAATGGCTTTGTGGAAAGAGATGGCATGTGAGGTGGCCCTTGAAGGACTGTGAAAGAAGGAAGGGGGCATTCTATGGGGGAAGAAACCACATGAGCAGAGACACGGAACTAGAAAATAAAAAGCACCTTTGTAGACCAGTCAGTAGCTCAACCAGCTAGAGCTTTGGTTTTGTTGGGGAGAACAGAAAGGCACAACTCAGTGAGAATAAACCTTTAAAGATCTTTTTTTTTTTTTTAATTTTTTTCTTTATTTTTTTGAGAGAAAGGGAGAGCGTGAGCATGGGATGGGCAGAGAGAGAGGGAGAGAGAGAAAATCCCAAGCAGGCTCCACACTCGGCACCAAGCTTGAGGCAGGGCTCATGACCTGAGCCCAAATTGAGAGTTAGACACTTAAGCAACTGAGCCACCCAGGTGTCCCCTTTAAAGATCTTTTAATCTTACCTTCCCATTTTATAGCTGAAAAAACTCACTCAAGGTCATAAAGGTGGAATTAAGAAAAACCCAAGTCTCCTAACTTCTTGCTTGCTAAGTGTTTTTTTTTTTTTTCCTCTTTACCACATGGGTTGCAGCCAGATTACTGAAAAACCTGGATTAAAGATTACATATGAAAGTGCTTTTAAAACTATTAAGTAGAGGGGATATACAGGAAATCTCTGTACCTTCTGCTCAATATTGCCATGAACCTAAAACTATTCTAAAAAACAGTCTATTAAAAAACTGTAAAGTGCTGTAAGGAAATATCATAATAATTGATTATGCCACACTAATAAATTCAAACTAAATTCAGGGGTTATAAGGAAAAAGCCTGAAAGTTTCAGAGAAGAGAAATAACAAGATCAGGCCTATGTTTTAAGAATTGTGACCTGACTCTTTCAAACAAGGTAGGGAGGAAAAGACCTCCAATGAGGAAATAAATTAATGGTTTACTGAAATAGTCCACATGCGGGAACAGACAGCAGAAGCGGCCATGAGACTCCCTAGAGCAGTGTTCTCAAAGTGTCGTCCTGGTAGGAGCATCAGCATCAATGGGTGGCTTATTAGACATGCAAACAGTCAGGCCCCATCTCAGACCTACTGGATGAGGAACTCTGGGACTGGGGCTCAGCAATGTGTTTTAACAAGCCCTCCAGGTGATTCTGAAGCATGCTTCAGTTTTAAGAACCACTGCTCTGGGGATTACAGTCAGAATTTGACAAATGACTGAAAGAGGCAGAGCTAAAACACAGAGCTTGAACAAGCAGGAGAATGATGCTACTGAAGAAAAGAAAGGAACTGGTCTGGGGAGAGATAAGGAATTTAGCTTTATGTATGTGAGGCTCGACACACCCTGGAAAATCCATGCAGAACTACGTACAGTAGATAGTTTTAAATGACGAGCAGGGGAGAAAAGTCAGAACCGAAAATATAGACCACAGCAGAAGTGAGAGATGGATAAAATAACTTAGAAAGTATTAAAAAAAATGCACTGATATAAACCTTCCTGAAGCTTGGCAAATATGTCAAGAACCTTAAAAAATGTTTGTAGTTTGGGGCACCTGGGTGGCTCAGTTGGTGAAGCATCTGACTTCGGTTCAGGTCAGGATCTCACGGTTTCTGAGTCGGAGCCCTGCATCAGGTTCTATGCTGACAACTCAGAGCCTGGAGCCTGTTTTGGATTCTCTGTCTCCCTCTCTCCCTTTCACCCCCTCTCCCCACCCCCCCCAACCCCCAACTCATCTCTGTCTCTCTCTCTCAAAAATACCATTAAAAAAAATTTTTTTAATGTTTGTAGTGTTTGACCCAATAATAACCCACTTCTGGATTTTTATTCTAAAGATTCAGATATGCATAAAAGAGTAATACTCACAAAAATAAGGGCATTTAACACAGCATTGGTTCTACCTGAGAAAAACTGGAAACAGACTAAAGCCCGCCCATAGTGGAATGAATGAATAAATTAGGATACATCCATTTGCTAGAATACAATAGAGCAATTAAAAATTATGTATTCAAATACCTAATGAATGGGAAATTATTCACACTAAAACATTAAGTGAATAAAACTGGAAGTTTTCTACATGATATAGAAATAATATAATTCTATTGCCAAAAAAAACAGTATTTGTGTATACTATGTGTGTATACACAGGTAAGGATTCACATGGGTACACAGGTATATGTATAAAAATTGGAAGAAAATAGATCCAAATGTAAATAGTGGCTATCTCTGCATAGTGTTGTCACAAGTGACTTTGTTTTCTTCTTTATTCTTCTTTTTCTACATTGTTAACAAAATGAACACAAATCATTTTTATAATTTAAAACATAAAATTATGGCAAAAGCAATCAGAATACAGACAGCCTAGCGCCGTGGAACAGTTGTGTTTATAGGATAAGGGGAAGAAGAGAGCATCCAAGCTTTCTTGGCTCCTTCTGAGTAGTGTGAGTGGCCAAACAGGGCCACAGGCATTCAGGATGACTGCAGGGCTGGCTGCCACACAGGGCTGTCAAGGACAGGGAGGACCGAGAAGAGGCCATGGGACTGGAAAGTCAGAAGTCAAGGTTGGTGTTTCAAAAAAGGCTGGTGTCACACACACCTTTCTTATCTCTTTACCACCTCTCCTCTTTTCCCATCTCCCTTACGCTTCTCCATTTAGAAAAAGCAGCACGTTTGGTGACTTGGAGTCCAGGCTTTCAATCCTCACCCTACCACTCACAAGTTATACAACCTTGAACAAGTTTCTTACCTCCCTAAGTCTGTTTCCCCATCTGTAAAAGGGGGACTGATATTAGTACCTGCCTTCAGGGTTGTACAAGAATTCAATGGATTAATATTGTAAGTATTGAGGTCAGTGCCTGACACACAGAAAGTACTCAATAAATGTTGCCTAGTATTAGTATATCTATTATCCCTTTAAGTTTCCCTTCTCCTTCCTCCTAGGCTATCTGTGCCTAAGAGAACTGGCATTGCTCAGAGACCCATTTAGACCCACAATCCACTTAGACAAAGCTCTAAAGCCACTGATTTTCAAACCATGATCCTCAAACCACAAAGAGTCCCCAACAAAGATTTCCCATAGCCTTCATTATCTTTCCTAAAACCACAAGGCACCCATGGAAAAATCCATACCTTTCCACTCTTCTGACTGTGCATTTCTGTGTTTTTCTGCTTACTCCCCACTGCATCTTCAGTGCCTAACACAGAGCTGGGGACAGAGTCAGGGCTCAAAAAATTTTTGTTGAAAAAAATTTTTTTTGTTGAATAAATAGATAAAATAGATGAAATTCTTCCTTCTCTAACTCTGGCAGACATTGACAAGGTGTACCAGAAAGCAAACCCAAAGCCCCAACCTCTCTACTTATAAGATAAAGGATTCATAGGCTCATCCTTTCTAAAACTTCAGTTTCCTCAGCTATAAACTGAGGATACAAATTTCTGTAACTATCTCATGGGGCTGCTGTGGGGATCAAATCAAACAAGATACTACATGAAAGACCACTAAAAAGAATAAAATATCATGCAGATGCCAGATATCATTATTATTATTCATTATTATTCTGGGCCTATCTGTATCAATAATGGTGACTCAGTGAAAGAGGAGGGAAGATCCTATGAAGCAATAAATGCTGACTTGAAAACTCCCCAAGAATAGGCTAAGATACATGGAGGCATGTGAAAATCCAATTTCTGGCTCTTCCTCTATCACAGAATTAGAGGTAGTCCTAAAAATAAGTCTCTACAGTTGGCATACCTATATCCTCTTGGTAGCCTGAAAACTCTTCCACTGCCCTACAGGTAGCACTGAAAACTAAAGTCTTTGCCACATTAAAGAGGCCATGCTATACATTGTCCTGGACTAGATGGTGCTTCCCAAACTAAAAGTACACACAGCAGGAGGCCTTAAGCCCAATGATCAGAGCTAGGAGGAAGAAATAGGGTGAATGAAGGAGGCAGAGAACCACTCACTTGGCTGGGGGCAAGGACAACATCTTGTGCATGGTGGAGGTCATTCGGTCTCTGCCCAGACTGAAGGCATCCTTAGTCAGGGACACAGCTTCCTTGGTGAGGTCCATAGTGGCATGGAGAGCCTCTTTTGTGGCATCCTTGGTCATGTGAATAGCACTTGACAATTCTCCCTCAATGTTCTTCAAGGGGATGAGCTCAGCCTGTCCATTCACAGTGGTATCCCTGCCACTTGGGGGCTTCAACACAGCCGGTGAGGTGGATGCTTGAGCTCTGCTCAGTCTCTTGGCCTGCAAGGAATCGACTGCCTCATGGCCCTTCCCTGCCTCCTGCTGTGCAAGAGAATCTGAATCCTGTAGTTCTCCATTGCTAGGGAGAGGCAATGGCCTATCCTGGGATGCATCCAGATTTTCAATGCCACTATCCTCCAGAACCTTCTCAGGGCTTGCTGGGCCCTGGTCTGAAGAGGCATCAGACTTCAGCTCCCTATCCTCTGAAGGAGACAACTCTGAATCTATGAGGCTGGTGGTATCTGAACCTGCCGAGTCAGCTTCAACAGTCCCAGGGGTAGGATGCATGAGCAGAGCCACCTCAGCACTGGGGAAGAGGACCCCAATGCAAGCTGTCTGGTCCTGCAGGGGAGACCCGGTCATGGCCTCTGTATCCTTAGTCAGTTGTTCTTGAAGACCCTGTAGCACCTCCTTCAGGCGCAGTAGAGCCAAGTACTGGTAATGGTCAAGCCTCACACGGACATGTGCAGGGGAGTGTACAAGCATGTGAACATCTGCTGCATCCTCGAGCTCAGTCAGAGGCCCTTTGTTGTCCACACTACTGCTGCCTTCTCGCAAAACATCCATGACTTCTGTAAGGCCTGACAGGCTTTTCAAATCATGTTCAGTCTTTGACCTCTGATGGGACACAGTGTCTGGGGCAAGGACCTCAGACTGGACAGGACTGCCAAAGCTAGCTGATGGTTTCAGCCTCCCTTCTGTGGCCAAAAGGAGCTTCCGTGCCTGAGCTTGCTGCCAGCGGAGGGGCAGACAGGCCCAAATGGACAAGGGGAAAGGGGCCACAAAATTCAAGGTATGGCCTTTGAAGTTCTCTGTTCCCTCAAAATCCAAGGAGATCTGGGTGAAGTGGATGGACCAGAGATCCTGGGAAGCCTTAAGCCTCTGGGGAGGGAGGGTACTGGGTTGAGGAAGGCGGGAATCCATCTGGAAAGCATGATGTAAAAAAAGCATGTGCAGAAGGCTAAAGCCACCTGGAACCTTGGGAAAGTGAACATAATTGGAATGAAAGAACTCAGCAGCCGCAAAACCTCGGAAGAGACTTTGGAGGTCTAGACAACTACAATGTGGGGCATGACGCGTATTGGTGGCAGTCATGCCTGATGCAGAAAAGACAAGGGCCTGAGGACGATGCAACCCAGCCTGCTCTCTCTTCTCCAGCGGGAAGCTCACCTTCAGAGAGAAAATGAAACCCGATTCAGAATGGACATCTGAGTAGCTCTGCAACCTATCATTGATACACATGTGAAAGACTATTTGGGGTGTGACACTGTTTTTCTTGTATCAAAGGGACAGAGCAGAACCCTGGATTATAGCCATGGGAGAAATGCAACTATGACTGCCAACAGGGAACGAAATCCCACTCTCCCCTACCTTCAACCAGAAGGCATCTAGTCGAATATCCAAGTGTTCATCTTTCTGGCTTGAATCTTCCAGCTTGTAGATAGCTTTGAACTGCTCCAAGCTGCGGTATAAATCCAGGCAGAAGAGGTTTCCCCAGAGCAAGCTGACAGGATCCACAGTAAATGTCAGACCATTTAACTGAATGTAGAGATTGGGACAGGGAACTGGAAAGCAGAAAAAAAAGGAATCGCCATGTACAAAGTAGCACCTTGACCCTTACTTACCAGCTAAAATTCATTTTATTATGAAGAAAGCAAAGATGCATTCTCATACAAGGAAGAGTTTGTAACAAAGGTGTTCTCAACTAACTCAAACACCTACAATTCCTAACGTCAAATGAGAATATAAGCCATGGCCCCAAGGCTGGCAAATGTGAAGAGCATGAGCTAAACAGTAAGAAGTGACCAACCAGATGAGATGCTTACCTGGAAGCTCCTGATTATCGGGGAAGTAATACTCTGTGAACTCAATATGAATGGCAGAGACCTGAGTGGGTAGGTTGTGAAGTTTGCGACTACAGGAAAGGAGTGTAGATGGCTTCTTACTTGGCTGTCCAGCTGTAGAAACCTACATAATCACACACAAGTTGCTGTTAGAATCTGTACAGCATACAGAATAGAATTTCCTCAATTTCCTGAGGTTGTATAAAGCCACTACAATCCTTCCAAAATCTGTCACAGGGAGAAGAGGTTTTTTCACACGTGTTGCAGGCATTTTCACACCTGCCTAACACCATCTGCAAGTTCATTTCTCTCAGGGGAAGGTTTGAAGTGGGGTATTCAGAGGAAACTGGGGAAATCCCAGGTCCTGATCTCAGCAGCCATGCTCAGAAAGAAACAGACCAATGTGTCAATCCACTCAGAAGTAAGGGAAGCAGCCCCTGAATTCCACGATCTTGCTCACATCTGCTGCCTGCCAGATGAACTGCTCGACCCCTTTCCAACCATGCCTCCCTGTGTCCTGGGCTTCTCACCTGGTGAATGTCCAAGTCATCCACCCGTATTACCATGCAGCTAGAACGTAAGCGATTCCATGCTGGAGGCCGAAAAGCAGCTTGTCGGCCCTGAGAGGGGCTTCTCTCAAGGGAGTTCTTTTGAGGACTGGAGAGAGAATCTAAGTAAAAACAAGAAGGTAGGAAAGATAATCGGGTACATTCAACTCTCATTATTAATAGAATTAAAAGTAAAAATCCTAAGATCGTTAAGGCTATAGGTAGGAAAGAGAGCTTAACACTGCCTAGCGCCTAGGAACTCAAAATTCATACTCTCCTTAAGACCAACGCAACAGCCTACTGAATAAAGGAGGTAACAGCCTCTCTTCTACACTGCAGCTATTCCTGAAGACAACTAAGACTCTGTAAAGAAAAAAAGTCACTGATATCTCTCCATGGGATGAGGTTGGGATAATTAGCTAGTCCAGTGCTTTATCTTCACTGGATATTCAAAGGTAACTAGCAAGAAGCTAAGCAATGGGAGTCCTCCAGCTCTTTGTAACCTACCTGCTTTCCTCCGGAAGGGAGAGTCCAGCCCCAGGTGCCAGGGAGGTTTGAGACCCGTCTCCTCATGCCACTTCTCCATTTTACTCTGAAATTCCATCACCAGCTTCTGGGCCCACTGGCCTCGGGTCTCCATGGCCTCACAGTGCCGTACCCAATGTTTGCAGCTGTCACCTATGCAACAAAGAAGCAAGAAGATTTTAGTCCAAGACCACGATCCAACATCCCAATTTTTCCCTTCCATTGGTATAGTCATAGTTCAGAATCTGATCCTGTATCCCAATGCAGATTTCTATGGGATAAGTAAAAATCATCTAGTGAGAACAACTCAAGTTCTTCTGGATTCCATATGTGATTTTTCCCTAAGGTTCCCTAAAGACCAGCTGCTGACTGTCACCATCTTTGACCATGGACTATTAGAGAGGCTCTAAAACTACTGGAAGTAGGGGCAGAACATAGAGTCAAAAGCAAAATCTCAAGCACTGCCTCTCCTCCTACTCCTTCTTTATCACTCATAAAGAATCATTAACAGCAGACCCTGCAAGTTTCCAGAAGATGTCTTCTTCAAGAGGGCTATTCCCAACACCTCTCTGAGCTGAAATTCCTGGCACCCGCCTGCTGGGCAGTCAGGGATGAATCCAGGAATCTGTCCTCAGTACATGTGTGGCTGGGCAGCACCAGGACTGCTGCCATGCAGAACTGTCCTACCTGCCCAGTGGAAGGGGTAATAGTCAAAGGCCATCTTGCGAAAGGTAAGCTGCATTGCACCACCCATGAGTCTGTTTGCAGAGACACCTATAAAAGAAAAATAAGGATGAACAGTGGCAGAAGAAACAAAGAAGCCGAAACACCACTTTAAGTACTTAAAAATGCTCTTGAGGATCAGTTCCAAAGCCTGATTGATACACAAGTGCAATTGAAAGACCATGATGACCGGTGACTTGCAAGGCTGAGGCCCTCCTCTTCTGGTTTATAAAAATCAATAGACAAGACCCCCAAAATGTATATTGCATTATTTCTGTAAATGGCTGCCAGATTTTCAGAAAGGAAAAGACATTTCAAAACTCAGGATTCATGAATTACAGTCCTAGGTCTTCCACAGATACACTCTAAAACCCTTACCCCAAGGGTAAGATTGGTTCCCCCAAACCTAGCAATGCCAGGATTGTTCTGCCTCAGCACAATACCTGGAGAGGCATAAGCCAAATTCCCCCAAAAACAGAACCCCCATTATTTCCTTTCACATCCTGGCTTCAGAGCTAATTAAGCAATCACGTACATACAAAGTACCTGAAGCAGGCTCCAGGCTCCAAGCTGTCACTGAACACTAAAACACTGCAGTAACAAGGACATTGTAAAATATGCATAGAAGATATTGTAGGTACATTGGAATTTTTAGCATTAAGTCAAATGATGTATTATGTTTACCTTGAATTTACATTTAATTCTTACTAGATGAATCAACTTTCCCTATTTCTACCTTATCTCTCCAACTATAAAAACTGTTAGCAAAGTAGTTAGAGTAGGAACTATTTCTCCTACATATCATATTATCTGACCTACCTTTCTATGTTCTACACTTCTATCCTATCTCTTATTAGGGTGAAGGGAAATACCATGGAATCCTCTAGGTGTAAACTGACACACCTACAACCAGGAAGGTCATTTCCACCCAATCTAGATTTTACCACCCCAAGTTCTGGACTAATCACCATCCTACACTCGTGTTCCTGTTTCTCAACCTTTTTGTTTATTATTACTATCTCTAAGCCCATTTAGACATTTTTTTTCCCTAATTGCCCCCTTCTCCATAAAATTTTCATACCACAGGTATACTATATATGTTTATGTACTGTATGTGTGTTGTGTTTTTTTTAGTGTTTATTTTTGAGAGAGAGAGAGAGAGAGAGAGAGAGAGAGCGAGCACGAGCAGGGAAAGGGAAGAGAGAGGGAAACATAGAATCAGAAGCAGGCTCCAGGCTCTGAGCTATCAGCACAGAGCCCAACACAGGGCTCGAACTCACAAAGTGTGAGATCATGACCTGAGCCAAAGTCAGACGCTTCACCCACTGAGCCACCCAGGCACCCCTATGTCTGTGCTTTATACATAAAAAGGATAAGCATCAAGTTTACTCCTTTTATTCAGTGCAGGGTTATGAAAGATTAATTCTTTTAAATTAAAATTTAAATTTAAAAACTTAAAGCTATTAATTTTTAACAACTTTATAACTATATTTCCTGGAAGTTAAGCATCTGACTTTGGTTCAGTCATGATCTCACAGTTTGTGAGTTCAAGTTCGACATCAGGCTCCCCACTGGCAGTGCAGAGCCTGCTTGGGATTCTCTCGCTCTCTCATCTCTTCTGCCCCTTCCCAGGTTGCATGTGCTCACTCTCTCTCAGATGAATAAATAAACTTAGAAATAAATAAATAGATAAGTAAATAAATAAATAAATAACTATATTTCCTGCAAACCCTGTAATGAAATGTACTTCTTATATAACTCATAATGTATCAAATTATATATGCAAATTAGCAATTTACAGAAACACATAACAGCAATGTAATCAAACTTCTAATTATTCAAAAGTATTTTTAGAAGATGGTGGAACAGCATGGAAGTTTTTTGTGTCTCGCATCCATGACATACAGCTAGACCAAGACTAAACCATCCTGCACACCTAGAAAACTGATTTGAGATTTAACACAACAATCTGTACAACCTGACCACAGAATTCAGCAGCAGGTCCATCTATTCAATTTTCTTTTTTTTCACTTCTTTTCTTTTTCTTGAATACAGAAAAAGTTGTTTTATTTTCAATTTTTATTAAAAATATTTTTCTTTAAATTTTTTTACTATATTTTTTACTTTTGTGTAAATTTTTTCAAATTCTATTTTACTTCCATCATTTTATTTTAGTCTACTTCAGTGTATTCACTTTTACAAATTTTCAAATGGTTTCCTTTTTTTTCTCTTTTTTGTTTCTTTTCTTTTTCTTGAATACAGAAAGAGAAAAAATTCATTTTTATTTTTAATTTTTATCAAAAGTATTTTTAGCAAAACAAAGGAAAATTTAAATAAATTTCTTAAAATTAATGTCAGTGAACTTTTTTTTTTTTAAAGTAAGCTCAAGTAAGCTCTATGACCAACATGGAGCTTGAACTCAAAACTCTGAGATCAAGAATCATATGTTCTACCTACTGAGCCAGCCAGGCACTCCTTAGCAAATTTAACTTAACTTTTGCTTGATACAACAAGATAACTTTTAGCTTAACTAGCTGCTAGGTATTCATTCAGACTGAGTCAATATTTTTTCTTTTCAGCACTTAATTCATGATTTGCTGAATAACCTGCAGAATTAAATAATAAAATATAGGGGTGTATGGGTGGCTCAGTCAGTTGATTTCGGCTCAGGTCATGCATGATCTCACAGTTCGTGGGTTGAGTCCCGCATCAGGCTCTGTGCTGACAGCATGGTGCCTGCTTGGGATTCTCTCTCTCCTTCTCTCTGTCCCTCCCTGCTTGCTCTCTATCTCTCTCTCTCCTCAAAAATAAATAAATATAAGGGGCACCTGGGTGGCTCAGTCGGTTAAGCGGCCGACTTCGGCTCAGGTCATGATCTCGCGGTCCCTGAGTTCGAGCCCGGCGTCGGGCTCTGTGCTGACAGCTCAGAGCCTGGAGCCTGTTTCGGATTCTGTGTCTCCCTCTCTCTGACCCTCCCCTGTTCATGCTCTGTCTCTCTCTGTCTCAAAAATAAATAAACGTTAAATAAATAAATAAATAAATAAATAAATAAATAAATAAATAAATATTTAAAATAATAATAATTTTAAAATATAGACTATTTAATTCCTTTTTTAACATTTTTTTGTTAATTTTTGAGAGAAAGAAAGAGACAGAGAGTGAGTGGGGGAGGGGCAGAAAGAGAGGGAGACACAGAATCTGAAGCAGGCTCCAGGCTCCGAGCTGTCAGCACAGAGCCCCATGCAGGACTCAAACCCACGAACTGCGATATCATGACCTGAGCTGAAGTCGGTCACTTAACCGACTAAGCCACCCAGGCGCCCCTATTTAATTCTTAAAGTTCAAACCACAAAAGCACTAAGGCTTAAACAGAAACAACACTGACAAGTCAGCCAACCGGCATGTGCGGGCCACCTCTTACCATATGACTTTGAGATTAAGCAATCAGTTGGGAAAAAGACCTCTAATCACAGCCATCTATTCACCATAGTTTTTAGCAGTGATCTTCCATATTTTGTGTATCTTCCATGAACTCAGTGTCAGTGCTCCTCATGTGATATCCAAGAAAACCCAAAGAAAGAAATTAAATACCAAGGACTAAAGTTTTGTCATGTAGGGATTAAGCTTTAGAAGGGTACAAACCAGTGTTATAGCTAAAATTTTTTTTCACCTCCACACTTCACCAAGGAACCAATTTTTAATGTCTAGAACAGGAAAAAATCAAGACAGAAAGTATATCAGTGGTTGCTTAGAGTTGCAAAATGGGAAGAGACAGCTAATGGGTACATGATTTCTTTCAGGGAGGACAAAAATGTTCTACAATTAGACTGTAGTGATGATGATTATACAACCCTATAAATATACTAAAACCCCCTAAGTTGTATATTCTAAATGGGCAAATTGTATGGTATGTGAATTAGATCTCAATAAAGCTGCTTAAAAGGAAAGAGTCAATTTTCATCTGCTGCTGGGTGATACCATCCCTGTTAAAAATGCATGCCCAAGGCACTGGAGGGAGAGGGTTTCATGGCAACGCTCCCTCCAATGGAGTTATTCAGACCTAAAAGAACAATAAACTACATAGACTGAGCATATTAAAATAGGGTCTAGAATTGAAATCAAAATCAAATATAATTAGCAGTCACCAACATATTTAACTATAAATACATAATCAGATATGGGACATAAATGGTAAATAGTGTCCATAAATGACTGAAGTTCTCCAATGAGCTGTGGGATGAGGAAAGCTTGGCCTTAAGAGAGATAAAGAAAGAAAGTTTTTGGCTCACAGGCCTCATCCAGACGAAAAAGAGTTAAAAAGAAGCAAGTAAGGAGTGCCTGGGTGGCTCAGTCAACTGAGCTTCCTATTTCAGCTCAGGTCATGATCTCATGGCTCATGGGTTCAAGCCCCACACTGGGCTCACTGTTGCCAGCCTGTCAGCGCAGAGCCCACTTCAGATCCTCTGTTCCCCTCTCTCTACCCCTCCCCGCTTGTGCTCTCCCCAAAATATAAATAAAATAAAAATAAAATAAAATAAGATAAAATAAAATAAAATAAAATAAAAAGCGGTGACACTCTTTTCTCCATCAACCACTAACCTCTTCTCTGAATTTTTTTTAATGTTTATTTTGAGAGAGAGAGAGAGAGAGAGAGGGAGGGAGGAGTGGGGGAGGGGCAGAGAGAGAGGGAGACACAGAATCTGAAGCAGGCTTCAGGCTCTGAGCTGTCAGCACAGAGCCTGATGTGGGGCTCAAACCCATGAACTATGAGATCATGACCTGAGCTGAAGTTGGACTCAACCAACTGAGCCACTCAGGTGCCCTGCTTTTCTGAATTTTAAGAGATAGTGCTGCCCCACCTCAAGCCAAGGTGTGCCCAAGGACCCACCCAGTTTCCAATAATTTCACCTCTAATGCCACGGAATAGGTAAGTGTGTTACTCAAGGGCCCAACATCCCAGGCTATCATGTCCCTTAATGAGAAAAGAAGGTAGATGTAGCAAGGAGCCTCTAGAGCAGCACTGTCCAAAAGAATTTTCTGTGATGATGAATATCTTCTATGGTCTGTAGATTACACTGAGTACTTAAAATGTGGGTGGTGCAAATTAGGGGCTAATTTTTTCATTTTATTTTATTTTAATTTTAACAGATACACGTGGCTATTGACTACCATACTAGACAGAGAGTTTGAAAACAATGCTATCCAACAGAAATATAACATGAGCCATAAAAATAATTTTAAATTTTCTAGTAGCTACATGGAAAACAGTTTTTTAAAAAGGTGAAATTAATTTTAACAATACATACAACTTAAACCAATATAATCAATATATTATCATCTCAACATATAACCAATATGAAAATAATTATCAAGGTATTCTATACTCTTTTATTCTACTACATCTTCAAAATCCCATGTGGAAATTACACTTGCAACCAATCTCAATTTGGATCAGCCAACAGTAGTCATATGTGGCTGCATATTAGACAGAACAATTCCAGAGAACTTTAGAATGCTTTCTGTGCCACCTAGTTCTCCCTTCCCTTTTCTCCCCAGATCCCAGGAGAAGAGTCAAATTCACAAGAACTGTTCCTTATTCCTTTACAGAGTCATACATCACACCTGGGTATGGCAGGTTGGAAGTTTTCTCCCTATCTAAAACTATCTCATACAAAAAGTTCTTAAATTCCAGCAAATATATTAATTTAGCTAAATAAATAAATAAATAAATAAAAAATAAATAAATAGGGACTGCAAGGGAGGGTAGTCATTTACATCTTAGTGTGGGTTATGGGACCTTGTCACATGAAGACAACAGTGCTAAATACTCCTCCATCAAGCAAAAGGGTCAAATTCTCAATAATACACTCTTAATAAAGACCTATGAAAAGATCCAAGACAAAACAAGAGGAAAAAACCCAAAGCCTTTATAGTAACACTTGGAAGAAACAACCAAACAAAACAATAATCGTTTTAGCAAAGAACTTCCAAAATAAGTGGGTGGCTAACCAGTGAGCAATTTATTTCTTGTGGTCGCAAAAGCAATCTTTATGTTGTCACTGCTCCTCTCAGCTCTCTCAGAGTGGGAGTAGACAGGGACTGAAGTCACTTCAACACCACAGAACAGCAAAGCAAGAAAGATAATGCTGCTTGGTGCCCCAGGAAGAAAAGGTAAGTTCCCCCAAGGAAACTGAGTCTAGGGGTCATTAAAGAGGCAGACATTAACCCTCAGAAAGGATACAGCAGCACAAGAAAAATCTACCGTATGAGAGCATCTAAAGCCAAGAGCTGGTGCAAAGGGGAGTATAAAGGAAATACAGGCAGAGTATTAAAGGAAGAGGCAGCAAAGGAATAATAATACTGAGCATGTGCCTATAATTAAGGTCTTCCAATTCAGTATATTATTTCATTTGAGCCTGACAACAACCAATGAGGTAAACGAGTAAGATATGATTTAACTCAAGTTCACAAATGATGAAACTCAAAGAGGTTAAGCAAGAGGCTAAGTGATTTCCCCAAGACTCATGAAGACAAAATGAGTCAATTCCTTTTTCATTTTGAATAAAACATATACGTGTATGTAATACCAATGGCCCTAATGAATGTAAAAGCATGACGAGAATACAACATAACCTCTCTGCTTGGGAAGAGGGCATTTACACATAAAAATTATTTAAATTGACTCAAAAATCTGAAAATTCTGGGGTTTCCTATACTTGAATTTTCTTTCCTAATAGCTTCTATCAGTGGTCAGTATTGGCCAAGGGACACTGGGGAGAAAAGAAAGTATACAATGCTTGAGCTCTACCCTTGAAGATTCTGACTTAGGGAGGTCTAGGAATAGCATGGCACCTGTATTTTATTAAGTATTGCAGGTGGTCCTGCTGCCTTAAGGCTAAAGAGTACTACCTCACACCAACAAAAACAGAGATGCCACAGAGGCTGAGGCTCAAGGAATGCCCTGATTAAGGGAAGCCAACCAAAGTACTCCATGGCATCTTGAAAAGAGCCCTCCATCCCGAAGCTTTGTCCAGAGCTGAAGGCAGTGATGGACCACCCAGCCCAGGCTCAGGCCAAACAGGGTACCTGGCTCCCGAGACTGGCTATCGTCACAAATGTGCAGGTCCAGGCGGGAGATGAGCAGATGGTAGGAGGACTCTTTCACATCAAATTTCTCAAAGTACTGGCTGAGGCGGCTGCTGCTGCTGTTGCTGCTGCCTTGGCTGGCACCAAACGCCTGGGCCCAGGACTGCTGGGCACTGGGAGCAGGTGGAGTGATCTATATGTGACAGAGAGAAAAATAAGAAGTCCAAACCCAGGCAGGCTCCTCACAGGCTTTATTAAGCTTTATTTCAGTCTGAAGAAAACCACATTTTAGCAAGATGACTCTTCCCTTTCGTAAGTGTTCACCTGGTAGCTCACGTAGGTCTGTCCCACCTAAATAACCCAAACTGCAAAAAGCCTAATTATAATTAGTGTAGTAATTGTCAGAGTTCTGTTCTGAGTTTGAATTGCCCCCCAAGCTTTGACCCCCCCAGGACTTAGCTCACTGATGCCAAAACACCTCCTACAGGAAGTCTTTCTTAAATGACCCCTTTCAGTCTGTGTAGTTAGATGCCTCTTCTTTGTGCTCTCATGGCACAGTGTCTACTTTTATACACATCATGTTGTAATAGCTTGTTGACAGTAAGTATTTTAAGACAGTGAAAGCTCCAAGGACAAAAACAAGAAGTTTATTATACTCTCCCTTTCCAGTGGCCAGCACTATGTAATAAGCTAACACACTGGAGGCACCCAATGAACAGAATAAATAAATAAATCAGACACACAAACAAAACCTATGCACATCTAGAAGTAAATGAAAAATGCTCCAAATAAGCCTAGTAAAGTCTAGACTCCACCTATGTTGATATGAATTAGGTCTGGCCTACCATCTCCCTAGCCCCACGCCTCTAACCTGTACAGGTTCAGGGGCCAGGCTCTTCCTCTGCTGGGCTGACTTCTCCATGGCCTCACTCAGCGACTCTGCATACTTCATCATAGCCTTGAGCTGTGAGTCAGTCAGCACCCAGAGCAGATCATCCAACAGGAACATCAGCTTGGAGGCTACCACATTGCAATCTTTGGTCTGAAGGAGACACACAGAACATGAAGTTCAACATCTTGTATTATTCCAACTCAAAGTGACTCTTGCCCAGTTAACTTCAGAAATGGCTTTTAATCCCCAGAACATGAAAGGAAAGCAACAACCACTGTGGAGAGTCCATTTCTTACAAAGCTACTAATGTTTTCTGCAATTAACAAGAAGCAGGAAAAGTGAACTGCTAGGTGCCTAGGTCCATGTCCCTGTATATGGGTAAAAACTGTGGTTTCCAAAATACAGATGACAAGGAGGTGGAAATGTTCACAGAAATGTTCTGTGCAACACTAAATTACAGGCCTGTCCTTTTCAATTGTCATTCCTAGAGTCAGTAACATTCCAAGAGAGAATACCAACTCCCAGGATGTGTAGGAGAATAAAACATGGAAGTTTTCATGAGGGCAGAAAATATACTCACTCTTCTTTTGAGGGCTATTTGGATCCTGCCTTGGTTGGTAATAAGCCTCAATGGAGTGGTGACTGGATCCTGATCACCATTGTCGGTAGCATCTGCCTCGATTCGAAGTGTTTGCCAAGTTATTTCCTTAAATGTTAAAACCTGGAAGGAGAGAGAATAAATTCCCTTAATTCTGTGGATGAAATTAACCAAGAGGCAGTAAGTCCAAGGGGGAAAAGACTGGCAAAGCAGAAACCCCCACCATTCTCGGTTGGGATCCCACCAATAGAATGCAGCGGAACAGAGATCCCTAAGTGAGGAAAGGATGCAGCAGTAACACTGGACAGAAGGGCTTCTTGGGTTCACAGGAATAAGGGCAATATCTGAGGAAATCCCCAAAGCAGGAACAGTATCCTTTAAAAAGAAGTCCTATTCTGGATCTCCCCATTCTCTTCTCCTGCAATACTAGGGTTGTCACCTCTCCTCGGCGGGGGTCAGTGATGCGGGTGAGGCGGAGGTCACTCTGCTGCCAGTTGGGGTTGACACTGTAGCCCTGGAGCTGCCACAATTCAAAAGAAGCGTGGAAGGCCTTGGAGTGAATCTTGATGGTGATGGAATTGACGATGATGAACATTCCCTCCACCACCTTCTCGGCAAAGCCATACTCACTACAACAAATGAGGCAGACCAATGTTCAGAATCATGTGAGAGTCTGTGCACACTCTGTGCTGGAAGACATCAGACAAGATTATTAACAGTGTCTCTCTTTGGGTGCTAGAACTGTGGATGGTTTCTTTCTTTCTTTCTCTTTTCATATATATATATGAAATGATGACATACTATATGGTTACATTTACATAACTTTAAAACTAGGGAAACTAATGTATGGTGTTACAAATCACAATGAAAGTGATCCTTGGGGGTGGATATAACTAGAAAGGCCACAGGAGACTTCTAGGATTCTGGAAGTTAGTAGTCTGTTTCTTGATGTGTTAACTTTGTAAAGAATCACTCAACTATTATATACACATGATTTGTGTTCTTCAATATGGTACACTTCAATATAATTTACCAAAAAACTACACTGAAACACCATGTGTCATCTATTAGATTAGGCAAAAATCCTATAGCCTGACAATATTCTCTATTGACAAGTCTCTGGAAAAACAAGAACTAGTACACAATGCTGATGGGAACATAAAATTATATCCTTATAGAAGGTAATTCAGCAATTACTATTAAAATTATACATACATTTTCCCTTTAACCCACGAGTCCCACTTCTAGGAATCTATCCCAAAATATGCTGGCAAAAAAGGGAGAAACACCCCAAATGTCCCTCAACTGATGAACGGATAAATCAAATGTGGTATATCTATCCATACAATAAAATATTATTTGCCCACAAGAAGGAATAAAGTAGTGATAGTGCTAAAATACATCTAAACCTTGAAAATATTATGCTAAGTGAAAGAAGCCAGCTATAAGAGACTACAGAGTAAATGATTCCATTTATAGGATGATCAGAATGATGATCAGAATAGATACAGAAAGTAGATTAATGGTCACCTAGGACTAAGGCAAGGGACAATGAGGAGTGACTGCTAATAGGTAGTATGGGGTTTGTTTGGGTGATTAAAATGTTCTAAAATTGATTGTGGTTATAGTTGTACAACCTGGTGTAAATTCTAAAAACAATTGAACCATACACTTCAAATGGATGAATTCTATGGTATGTGAATTATATTTCAATAAAATCGTTTTTAAAATATGTTGGAAGGGGCACCTGGGTGGCTCAGTCAGTTAAGCTTCCGGCTCTTGGTTTAGGCTCAGGTCATGATCTCATGGTTTGTGGGTTTGAGCCCCGTGTTGGGCTCCACACTGCCAGCATGGCGCTTGCCTGCAATTCTTTCTTCCTCTGTCTCTCTGCCCCTCCCCGGCTCTCTCTCTCTCAAAATAAATAAATAAGTTAAAAAAAAATAGAGTTAAAATATGCTGGAAAAATACTAAGTGACTCACGAACAAGGTCATTTATTGCTGCACTATTTGTAACAGCAAGAAAACTAGAAATAATTCAAATATCTATCAATAGAGAACAGGCTATAGAAACTACGATGCCTCCTGAAAATATTTTGAGTATTCTGTAGATTCAGAAAGGAATGGGGCAGGGGTTGGTGCCTGGCTGGCTCAGATGGCAGAACATGCAACTCTTGATCTCGGGTCATGAATTCAAGCCCCACACTGGGCATAAAGCCTACTTTAAAAAAAAAAAAAAAAAAAAGGAATAAGGAACGTTGCTCTATATACTTCTATAGACTGATCTCCAGGATATGTTTTTAAAAGAAAAACCAATGTGGAAAGTGTTTATGGTACACGGTATTTTATGTAAAAAAGGGGACAACACAAACATACATACGTATAACATATCTTGTTTTATGGTTTTAACTTTGGAACTTTAACTTTTTATTTTATATAATTAAAAAATAAATTTAAAAACAATTTAAAAATTTTAAACAAACTGATATTAAATTCCTGGAAGACAGCATAAGAGAAAACCTCGATGACCTTAGGTACAGCAATGACTTTATTTATTTTTTGGAAGAGTTCAAGTGGGGAAGGAGAAGAGAGAGGGGGACAGGGGATCCAAAGTGGGCTCTGTGCTGACAGGTTGACAGCAGCAAGCCCGATGTGGGGCTCAAACTCACAAACTGTGAGATCAATGACCTGAGCCGAAGTCAGATGCTCAACCAACTGAACCACTCAGGTGCCCCAAAAAGGTTGTTTTTTAAATGTTTATTTATTTGTTTTTGGGAGTGAGAAAGCGGGGGAGGGGCAGAGAGAGGGGAAAGGCGGGTGGGGAGAGTCTCTGCTATCAGCGCAGAGACCAACGGGGGGCTTGAACTCACTAACCGTGAGATCATGACTTGAGCCAAAACCAAGAGTCAGACACTCAACCAACTGAGCTATCCAGGCACCCCAAAAGCTTTTGTTTTTTAGTAAAAGTTGATATGGAACAGTTAATATATTGGAAATAATAGGGCCATTAGCAACTAACCTCTGTCCTGAAGCGAGGGCAATGGGAGACTGTCCATTGGGGGGCCGAGGCTCCTCACATGTCTTCATCTCCACCTCTACCTTATCCAGACACTGAAATAAAAGCCACGAAGAGCTAAGCATCTGCACAAAAACCCACACAGCACACGCTGCGGATTACCCATCTCTATACTCTAATGCCTAGTTGAGTGCTGTGCCCACAGTGGGCACACATTAAATGTCTGTCGAATGAATGAACAAACTGAAATGCAAAGAGAGGCCTCATCTTCCCTCTTCCATGTCCATTAGCAGCAGAACTCCATGACAAGTATGGGATTAGCTCATAGCAGAAAACTAAAACATAAATCCAAGTTACAGAGATTACTATTCCTGGAGATTCCACTCTTTGAGTAAAGGCATGCATGGATCAGGGCTTTCACTGATGAAGGGCTTTCAGTTGATAATCACCCGACAGTCAATATCAACTACATTTCTCATTTTTCCTCTGTCAGGATTCCAAAGGAAATGTAAAAGTAGAACCTGGGTAGCAAATTTGTTATAAAAAACAAAAAGCAAAACAAGCAACTCAGGACTCCTGGGTCTTGTGTCTCAATGTTAACATTATACCTCATAGCAATACCAGAATAAGCCCAGACAGTAGTCACTCTGTCTGAGAGAGAAGCTGACAAGCCAGAAAGAGCAATCATCACTCCCAAAAAGGATAGCCTATCAGGACTCCTCCCCATCTTCTCTCAGATCTTTTAAAACCTGACCCCAGCCATCCCCATGTGATTACTTGCAATCAAGAAAAGCCATTACCAAGCATATGGGATGTGTCTTCAACTTTGTCCACTGGATCTGAAAGAAGAAAGCAAAGACTCAGGGCTGTGGGAGCTGTCCCTCAATAAAGCATGCCTGTTGGCCAAGGACAGCAATAGCACTCTGACCCCCATTCTCACCCGGATGGAGGCCCTGTTGCAGTAGACCCGAGTGATGGCTAACCAGGTGGGTAGCTCCAGCACATTCTGTAGAACCTCTTCATCTAGCTCCAGGTTCGTCAGCTGACCCTCCCCTTTCAAAGTGCTCAAATTGATTTTGTCTGGGGAAAGATTTTTGGTGAACCTGAAAAAAGTAAAAATAAGAAGGTATTATTTCTATGGAAATCCACTAAATGGGCATTATAGCCAATAACGCTTTTTAGTTTGGAGAAAAGAGAAAGTTAAAGAACAAATGTTGACTAATGACCACACTGTCTCTATGCCAAGTAAGATGTTAGGTGAGACCTATCATTCTACTCATGATTGTATCACCTTTCTACTCAAGTGATTCTGGAGAAATGGCTATAGCAGTGGCAATATAGACCTTTGATATTTCTGAATCCCCACATAAAAACAGAGCAACTAGATAGCAACACCAGAAGCCCACGGATAACACTCATAACAAAACTAGAAGACAAAGCAGCCTCATAAACCCCCACATAAAGCAAGAGGGAAAAAGCATCAATAGCCACAAGACATATGTGCTATAAGCAGCTGTGAAAATCAACATGAAAGCAATAAGGCATCTGACAAACCAAAGAACAGAACTACAAGACAACCAAGTTTTAAATGAAAAGCAACGTGGGCCAATTGGATCATAGCAGTTGAAACTAGTGGGGTGTAGTCAACTGCAAGGGGTCCCCAGTGAGGTCCAAAGGACCTGGAGCAGGCTAGCCCTATAAACTCAGGAAACTAATCAAGGTTCCTTGTTAGGACACAGCACCCATGTTGAAAAGAAACTGTTGGGAGAGGAATCCAAACTGAGCAAGATAGGGAAAACAAATGAAGAAAAGAGATTGTACAAACAAAAGTGGGGGCGGGGCTGGGTGGAGAGTAGACAGACCAGGGTATCTCAGAAAGCAAATTATATTTCTAACACTACTTGAAACAGACGAGGGAGCTCTATGAAGTTAGAATGTGAGACGGGGGCGCCTGGGTGGCTCAGTCGGTTAAGCGTCCAACTCTTGATTTTGGCTCAGGTTGTGGTTGGTGGGATCACGCTGCAGGTCAGGCTTTGCGCTGACAGCACAAAGCCTGCTTGGGATTCTCTCTCTGCCCCTCCTTCCCCACCCCCCTCTCAAAAATAAACTTCTTTTTAAAAAATGGTAAATTTAAAAAAAATGTGAAATGGTAATACGTTAATTGTTGGCTTGTTAAGTATAGTCAAATGAAACCCCAGACCCTTACACATCCCTTTACTCATGTGACAAAAGAACAAACCCCTCACCTATAGTCCTGCCAAAGTAAATGAACCTAAATCTCATCATGCTACTAGGTCCAGTTGAGAATTTGCAGGAAATACAGAGGACAGAGAAAAAACGCTGAACTGCACCATAAGCGTGCAATCAGCAAAATACAGACCATAGGAAACTCTACAGGTCAAGTGGCCTGGACATAATTCACACAGGCCAGTCTTCTCATTATTCCATGCTCACTGTCTCCAGTCTGCTCACGTGTTCTTGCCACCCCTTTCCTGGAGCATCATCATCACAGTCTGCCATGCCAGGCCCAATGCAAGACTTCTCACTGAGGCTTTCCTTCCCCAACTGCTGCAACTCATATTAAACTTTTTTTTTCTACATCTCTGGAATCTGTTACACACATTTAAGTCATAATCATGGAGGGTCTTAGGATGTTCTCTAATTCTCCCATATGTAACCACCCCTGTGTAATTAGATGTGAAGCCTTGTGAGGTCAGAGGCTTGGTCTTAGCCATGCCTCCTAATCAAAATGGTTACCTGACATACGCACATACCTCTCAGCTAACTATCCTGCTGCCTGACTACTCCCAGTTCCCTTCTCATCTTTTTGGTTAGATCAATTTAAGGGCAGTTCCTCACACTATATCCCTCTTTCCTGTATGACAAACTGTCTAGATGAATCTCATCCCTGTAATTCTCACTGTTGCTGCCTCTGAGTCACTATTTTCCACCTCAATAATAAATTGTATCTTGCCCTCCATCCATAACTACACTTGGCCCTTATACATATTAGATGCTAATAACTGACTTCAGAGTTACATATTATTTACCAACTTTTATTTGTTCATATACATCCTTTCCTTTTACTAAGGTGTATTTTAGTGTTTTTGGTTTTCCTTGGACTATAACATCATGATGTGCATGAGTTTTATCTTCACAATTTTTTTCTACAGTGCCTAAAATGGTACTATATAAAAAGACTCTTTAACAATTTTTAAATGATAGTTAAAAATTTTTAGAAGTTTATAAACATGCAAAAAAAAAAAGTACTATATGATAATTAGAGATTCATAGGAATCAATGGCATGATAACAAATTCAGGAAACTGCTTACCTGTGAGACAGGGGAGGGTTCCACAGTCAGCTGCAACTATATAAATACTTATTTCTCACATTCTGTATAAATACTTATTTCTCACATTGGGAGGTGACTGTATGGGAGGTGAACGTATGGCTATATTACTCTTTATATATTTTTGTATGGCAAATATTTCATAGTAATTCTTTCTAAGATTTCTATCAATTACCTAGTGTATGTACTTACTGTTTGAAGCGCTACTCCTCCATGGGTCTCTCACACTCCTACATGTCTTGCTGAGTATACCAAAAACACATGATCCTGACCACTCCTTACCCGGGCCACTTCTCAGGATTGGGTTTGCAAAGATCAGCTTTGAGGGATGAAGTAATGTGCCCCACCCCAGGACAAAGAGCAGGCTTGTTTACCACTTACTTCAGTGTTCCATTCCTATAAAATATGTGCAAGCATCCATCTGGGTCCGTTTGTGTCACTCCCATGGGACACGAGGGGATAAGGGGGAACTAATGCAAACATTTGCTTATGCTGCTTGCAGGGCTGTGAGTAATAAAGTCTTCTATCTCTGATCTAGGAGTATCATGTGTTCTGTCAGCATCCATAAACTACAACAAGCTCATTATTAGCTTTTAAATAGGGTAAAATAAAATTCTATACCCGTAGACATACTTTTACTGATTTTAATTCACAAAAAATGTTTAGTCAACATTTACTGGGTATGAACCAATGTTAGTCTCTGAACCCAAAAGACAAGCTTTCTACAATGGCTCCTATCATCTGAAAACTAACTTGCTACAGAGGGAAAGAGAATTTCTCTTTTCCTTCAAGGAATGGCTACCTATAAGGAAATAGGACTGGGGTGTGAAAGAAAAGAAAGAACATCTTAAACACTTCCACTACATAAAACAAGAATAACAACAATTGAAACTAAAGGAAGATACACAGTGCATGCCCCTTAGGGACTTGGAGGAAACACAGTCCTGTGGGAAGGAAAGAACACAGAAGCAGAACTTAACATTATTTGTAACCACTAGGTACAGGCAGGCTTTCTTTTTCAAGTCCTTTATATTTAAACAAGATACTACAATTATTTTTTCCTAGCAACACTTCCTCTACTCTTAAGTATTCAGGAAAGCCACATCAGCTCCAAAATTGGGGTGAGTAACCCTTCAGAAGTATTAGTCTTAAAGATAAGAATTTTTGAAGATAAAAAAAATTAGTTTTAAAGACTGTAACTGTACGTGTCCTCTTTTCCCCAGATTGTGATAAGACCCTACCTCTCTGCCTCAACTGAGAATCATAGTAGGTGTGAGACACTGTCAGAGATGGGAGTCAGGACCCCTTCAATATGCAGGAGAGAACAGGCTGAGAGTCACTAAGATAAGCTATTTCCCTTATGATAAAAATCTCTCTAAAAACAGGAGGAACATACTTTGAATAAAATGAAACAACCACAGTCAACAATGAGTTACACACATGCTAACGTTGACATTCTCAAAGTGGTTACACTGAACAGGCAACCTGTACCTAATTTCTACATTGTGTTCTATGCAAAATCTAACTCCATTTACAGTTCCATATAAAAAAATACATGTCATTTTTCCAGTCGTGAATAAAAAAGTATGAGACTTGTGTTACATTTCACCCTAACTTTGCCAGGATTTAGGGCAATTGTGTCTCAAACTATGGTCCTGTGATCAAATGGGTAGAATCACCACGGTGTATGTTTATTTTAACATGTAGATTATTGGGCCACACTCCAGATATGCTGATTCACAATGGGGAGGGGAGTAAGGAATCAGCATTTTACAAACTCAGGGTGATTCTTCTGTTCTCTAAAGTTTGAGAATGGTTTAATTTGAATGGTTTAACAGTTAATCAGTTAAAGTGATTGAAGGCAGGGAAAATGAGAGGTTCAAGATAGAAAAGAGATGCATAAATCCATTCTTCCAGAACAGAGAAGTTTTTGAATTCTATTCTTATCATGGCTTGGTGTTTAAGAGCACAGGCTTTAGGGTTAGACTTGGGCTCAAAATCTGGCTCTCTCACTAATGCTGTGACTTTAGGCAAACTGTTCAACCAACTTCACAGGACTGGTGGAATTAACAGAGCTAACTAACATACACTAAATATCCGGCATTTGTTAAGTGCTCAATAAAAAGTAATCAGTATTATTTGTGGATTCCACTGCTGCCTTTAGAAAAGGATTACATTATTATCTTAAAAAATAGATTCAGGAGGCCTGGATTATAATCCTAGGGTTCAAGCTGTCTTCAAGAGACAACCCCTCAGGTCTCTTTCTAGCTCAATGTATCCTCCTCCATTCCCAGTATGCCTATTTCTATCCTTTCCACCCAGGCGTCTACAAATTGAAATCTGAACAAGGTTAAAACTGAATTAATGTTCCTCAGAAAGCCTTTCCAGAGTCCCCACTCTGGCTCCAAGAATAGATTTTCATCCTTTGTCCCTCCAGTACTACTGGGTCACAAGAGAACTGAGGACATGGAACAAAGTTATCAATCTAGTCAAAATCAAGCTTGTAAAGGCAAGACTAACCAACTGAAAACAACAGGTGTATAGGTGATAATCAGCAGAGTTCTATGAACTTTGTAGCCATGTCATCTGGCAAATGACAGCACTGTCTTCTTCAGGGAAGTTCTATAGAGAACCCTGTGCTCATTTTATCCTGATAGTAACCAGGTGGACTTATCTTGGAAATGACTACAAGTGTATGAACATCAGGCAGTCAGGACTAGAGACTAATCTCAGTGAGGACTGGTCATCAGACTCTTGGCATACTGCCCTCATCAACAGCACCAACACAGAGGAACAACGGGAAAAGCACAAAACCCAGAAGAACCTGTCTTCCTAGATGAGGCCCCAGAGGAAAAGTGATCGCTCATATTTCCAGGTAGGGTACAGAAGAATAAGCAAGTGAGAGGATAAACTTCCTTTTATTATATAATTTTGGTTATCAGAGTGGAGAATCTCTCTATAGAGATTACATGCAGGTCTGCTGGACCACCAATGGCTGTTCTCCCCTAAGAGTAATAATAAATTTGTCAATTTACTTTTATGATTCAACAAAAAGTGGGTATCACCTTATTAGCTTCTCAAAAAAGGCAGTAAGAATTCCTCAACTGATTTTGACCGCATTTTACAGTAATAACAAAGAATAGGTAAAATGGTAATCCACGAGGACGGTTGTGGAGGAGGATTGTGGAGGTTTGCTCAAACAAGGAAACCAGATCTGAATCTGATCTGAAACCACTTTATTCAGTATCTGTGTTCCTAACTGAGGATGATATCTCTGATTCCAGGGTTGCTGAAAAGGCTAATGGAAGCCTGCTATTCCACTTTAAGTATGTGGGGAAACATTTTCTGGCCATCTGTTACTGTTACAGAGCATAGAAGCTAAGATGAAATCAAGTTGGAAAAGATCTTGATCAGGTTTCATTTCTGCCAGAGGATTGCAATCTGCCAAAGAGACAACAGAGAAAAATTCTCAGATATCTTTGTGAAAATGTACCACAATGTTAGAAGTGAGAATTCTTAGATTTTTAGATTCACAGAATTTCAGAGTAGAAGGCATCTTAAATAATAATTCAGACCAAATCTATAATTTGCAAATGGCCAGAAAGTTAAATGACTTTCCCAAGAGTCATAGCTAGCCAGTGGTTAACCTGGGACTAAGTAAATGGCAGAAATGAGACTTAACTCAGCATTCGGTCAACTCTCCCACTACCCTGTACCCTGTAATTCAGTACTTTTATTGCTGATAATACAGTCAATAAGTTGCAATAATCAGTCTGCTTCAGGTCCCAAAGAAATCGAAACCCCACAAAAGCAAATATGCCTGTAAATATGCTTTGCTTCCTTCACTATTTTTTTCCACTAAGGTGATCACAGCCCAGGCCTTGGTTTCTAAGCTTCCTAAGCAAATCCATACCAAAGTATTTTCACTGCTCAGCCACACCACAGGCATGACTTTCAGCCAAAATATAACACATCAAGCTGTGGACCCCCAAATCATCTAAACAAAATATCTCAATCATTGAAGTAGTTAACATTAGTCTACTCTGGACCATGTGATAGAATATACCATTCAATCTTAGAGGTTTGTCCTAATAGGTTTTACTCCCAAAACTGCTACATGAATGGATATATGCTTTTCTTAGAAGAAAATTCTCTCTTCTTCTGGATTTTTGTTTCCAATATTGGGTTTTTTAAATTGTTTTTGTGTTATTTAAGGTGCAATTTATATACAGCTTTTTTTTTTTTTAATTTATTTTGAGTGGGGGGGGGGAGGGGAGAGGCACAGAGAGAGAGAGAGGGAAAGAAAGAGAATCCCAAGCAGGCTCCATGCTCTCAGCGCAGAGCCCAACATGGGGCTCAAACTCACAAACCATGAGATCATAACCTGAGCCAAGCTCAAAAGTCAGATGCTTAACCAACTGAGCCACCCAGGTGCCCCTACAGTAGCTTATTTCTGAACTTTCTATTTTGTTCCACTGGTCTACTTATCCTTATGCCAATACCACACTGGCCATATTATGGTAGGTTCATTTTAAGTCTTAAAAGTAGTATAAATCTCATTTTGCTTTTTCCCCCCAAGATTATTTTAGTCATTCTAGGTCTTTTACACTTCCATACAAATTTTTAAGTCAGCCTGCCAATTTCTGTAGGATGGAGGAAAAAAACACCTGTTGAAATTCTGATTGGGACTGCATAGCTCAACTGGGGGAGATCTGACATATTAGCAAAGATGAGTCAGTGTATCCTTGAAGACGGTATATAACCAAGGGATGGCATATTTATTTGGGTCGTCTTTAACTTCTCCAGGCAACATTTTCTAGTTTTCAGGTATACACCTTTTTTTCAATTTATGTATTTTATATTTTTGAATTATAAAGGAAACTTTAAAAATTTTTCTAGTTGTTTGCTGCTAGAAGATAGAAGTAAAAGTGCTTTTTCATATTGATTTTGGTTTTTTTAAAAGATTTTTTTAAGTAGTCTCTACACCCAACATGGAGCTCAAGCTTACTCTGAGATCAAGAGTCCCACACTCCACCAACTGAGCCAGCCAGGTGTCACTGTATTTGACTTTATATCCTACAACCTTACTAAATTCAATTATTCACTCTAATGGTTGTTTTGTAGGTTCTTTAGGATTTTCTATGTAAACAATTATATCTGTGGAATAGAGACAGTTTTACTTCTTCATTTCTGATCTCTGTGAAAACTGGTATTTATATATTGTTCCTATACGTTGCTAGTATAGTTCTAATACTTGCTAGTATTAATACTAGCTAGTACTAATACTTGCTAGCAAGTTCTAATACTTGTTAGTCCTATACTTGCTAGTATAGTTCTAATAACTAGTTCTAATAACTTTCTAGTTATTAGAACTTACTAGTTCTAATAACTTTTTTTTTAAGAGGCCGAAAGAGTTCTACAAAGACATTCACATAGTCTGCAACATCTTTGTCAGTTTTCTGTTACCAAGATTATGATAGACATATTAAACAAGATGGGAAGTGTTTTCCTTCTCTATTTCCCAAAATAATTTGTGTTAAATGGGTTCTATTTCTTACTTAAGTGTTCAACACAAATCATCAATAAAACCATCTGGACCTGGAGTTTTCTTTGTAAAATAAAGTTTTGATAACAAATGCAATTTCGTTAATAGACATTGGGCTACTCAGATACTCCATAGTCAATTCTGCTAAGTTACATTTTTCAAATAATTATGTGCACTTCATCTAAGTTGTTGAGTTTTTTGACAACAGATATTAATAATCCCTTAATACCTTTTAACACCTGTAAGATCTATATCCCCTCTTTCATCCCTGATAGTATTCATGACTTCTTTTTCTTGGTCAGTTTCACTAACAGTTAATTTTAATGATCTTTAAACAAAAAAAAAAAACAACTTTTGTCTTTATTAATTTTCTCTATTTTGTCCTATATTCAATGTCAGTGATTTCTACTGTTTTTCCTTTATTCTACTTACTTGGGTTTATTACGTTCATCATTTTCTAGCATCTTAAGTTGGAAACCTCATTCACTGATTTTTAAACTTTTCTCTAATATAAGCATTTAAACCTATATGTTTCCTAGTATTCACTTTATTTGCTATATCCCACAAGTTTTGATATGTTGAATTTCATTGCCAACTAGCTAACATTTTCTAATTTCTTTAACAAAATAATTTCTTTCACCATGAGTTATTTAGAAATGTATTTTAAATATTCCAAATTTGCAGGACTTTTCTAGTGATCTTATTTTTTATTGATTTTTAACTTAATGCCATTGTAGTTAGAGAATATACTATGTAAGTTTTCAATATTTTGAAATTTGTTGAGACATATTTTATAGTTTAATGTATGGTCTATTTTGGTAAACATTTCCTGTGCACCTGAAAAGAATATTGTTGTTCTCCAGTTGTGTTATGTATAGTGTTCTATAAATGTCAATTAGGCAAGGCAATGCATAACATTATTCAGATCTTCTATATCTATATTGATATTTTTCAAGTTGTTCTATCAACTACTGAGGGAGGAGTATTAAAAACATCCAACTATAATTGTTGGGGCGCCTGGGTGGCTCAGTCAGTTGAGCGTCCGACTTCAGCTCAGGTCATAATCTCACGGTTTGTGGGTTCGAGCTCCGCATCGGACTCTGTGCTGCCAGCTCAGAGCCTGGAGCCTGCTTGGGATTCTGTGTCTCCCTCTCTCTCTGCTCCTCCCCTGCTCACACTCTGTCTCTCTCTCAAAAATGAATAAAGATTTTTAAAAAAATTTTTTTGAATCCAACTATAATTGTGGATTTGCCTTTTTCAGCTTTGGTTTTGCTTCATGTGTATTGAAGCTATTTTATTAGGTTCATATACATTAATGATTGTGTCTTTTTTTTTTTTTTTTTGAGTTTATTTATTTTGACAGAGAGAGAGAGAGACACAGAGAGAAAAGAGGAGGGGCAGAGAGAGAAGGAGAGAGTGAATCCCAAGCAGGCTCCAAGCCAACACAGGGCTCAATCTCACGAACTGTGAGATCATGACCTAAGCTGAAATCAAGAGTTGACACTTAACTAAGCCAGTTTTTCTGATGAAATGATTGTGTCTTTCTGATGAAATTATCCTTTTACTATGAAATGTTTATCTCTGTAATTTTTTTTTTATTTGAGAGAGAGAGAGATTGAGCAGGGGAAGGGCAAGAAGGGAAGGGGGAGGGGGCAGGGAGAGATAAAGATCTTAAGCAGACTCCACATTCAGCGTGAGCCCAATACAGGGCTCGATTCCATGACCCTGGGATCATGACCTGTGCCAAAATCAAGAGTTGGGCACTCAACCGACTGAGCTACCCAGGCACCCCTCTTATCTCTAGTAGTAATCTTTGTCTTGAAGTCTATTTTGTCTGATGATAATATAGTCACTCCAGCATTCTTGTGCTTACTGTTCACACGGTGTACCTTTTTTCATCCTCTAACTTTCAATCTATTTGTGTCTATCCCTTTTTTATCCAGTCTGACAACCTGTACTGTTAATTTGGAGTGGTCAATCCATTTACACTTAATGTAATTATCGATATTGGTTGATTTTGGTTTAGCATTCAATTTGTTTCATCTGGTTTTTGTTCCTCTATTCCTCCTTCCCTGCCTTCTTTTTAGGTTAACCTAATTATCTTCAGTATTTCATTGTAATTTTATGGGATTTTTAGCTAAACCTCCTTACCTATGTGTGACTACTCTAGGGACACACAATGTAAACTTATCACAATCTACTTACAGTTAACATTATACTACTTTAAGTAAAAATTTAAGAACTTTTGCAACAAAATAGTTCATTTACTGTCCTTCACCTTGTGGACCATAGTTGTCATATATATTACATATACAACAGTCCCCCTTTATCCACGAGGGATATGTCCCCAGTCAATATCTGAAATTGCAGACAGTACTGAATCCTATATATACTACCTTTTTTTTCTATTAAAACATAATTATGACAAAGTTTATAAATTAGGCAAGTAAGAGATTAACAACAACTAATAATAAAATAGAACAATTATAATATACTGCAATAAAAATTATGTGTATGTGGTTTCTCTCAAAATAGCTCATTTTACTGTACTCACCCTTCTTCTTCTTGTGTTGATATAAAATGATAAAATGCCTACCTGATGAGTTGAAGTGAGGTGACTGATGTAGGTACTAAGACACAGCATCAGCTTACTACTGACCTTCTGATGATATGTCAGAAGGAGGATCATCTACTATGGACTGCAGTTGACCACAGGTAACTGAAACCATGGAAAGCAAAACTGTGGATAAGGGAGGACTACCATACATATGGTACAGACCCATAAGACAGTCTTGACTATTACAGAAATAGTCTTGAACATCTACATTTGCAGTGTTCTTCACTCTTTCTTATAGATCCAAATTTCCATCTGGTATCATTTCTCTTCAACCTGAAGAACTTTCTTCAGTATCTCTTATAGTACTGCTAGGATTCTGTTTTCCTTAGTCTAAAAATGCCTTTACTTTCCACTTTTAAAAAACATTTAAGCTGGATATGTAATTTTAGGTTGAGAACTTCTTTCAGCATTTAAAGATATCAGTCCATTGTATTCTTGCCACTGCTGTTATTGATGGGAAGTCAGCCATTAATTTCTATCATTGTTCTCCTTTATGTGAGAAGTCATTTTCCTCTGGCTGCTCTCATTTTCTCTTTCTCTTTAATTTTCAGCAACATGACCGTGATGTGCCTAGAGTAATCTTCTTTATATCTATCCTACTTAGGATTGACTGAGATTCTTGGATTTTATAAATCTGTTTTTCACCAAACTTGAAACTTTTAGCCACTATTTCTTTTTTAATAACAGCTCTATTGAAATAGAATTCACATACCATAGACACATTCATTTAAAATGTACAATTGACTGGGGGCGCCTGGGTGGCTCAGTTGGTTAAACGTCTGACTTTGGCTCAGGTCATGATCTCATGACTCATGGGTTTGAGCCCCACGTCGGGCTCTGTGCTGACAGCTTGGAGCCTGCAGCCTGCTTCAGATTCTGTGTCTCCCTCTCTCTGTCCTTTCCCTGCTCTCTCTTTCAGAAATAAATAAACATTAAAAAAAATTAATTGAATGGTTTTTAGTATACTCACAGAGTTGTGCAATCATAAGCTTAATCCATTTTAGAACATTTTCATTACCCTCTTCCAAAAACACCTGTACCCTTCAGCTATCATCTCCACTCTCCTTATTCCCCCTAACCTGGTAACCATTATCTATTTTGTCTCTATAGATTTGCCTATTCTGGACATTTAACATAAATGGAATTACATAATATGTGGTCTCTTGTGACTAGCTTCTTTCACTTAGCATATTTTCAAAGTTCATCCATGTTGTAACAGGAATCAGCACTTCTTTCCTCTTTATGGTCAAAAATATTCCATTATACAGATACACCATCTATATAATGTTTTATCATTATTGTTTATCATCATTTATCATTCATCAGTTGATGGGACATTTGGGTTGTTTCCCCTTTTGAGACATTGTGAATAATACCACTATGAACATTCAAGTACACGTTTTTATGTGGACATACGCTTTTATTTGTTGGGTATACAAGTAGGAGTGGAATTGCTGTGTAAAATGGTTAACTCTGATACTTCTTGAGGAGGTGCCAGACTGTTTTCCAAAGTGGCTGCACCATTTTACAGTCCTACCAGCAGTGTTTGAGAGTTCTTACTGTTCCACATCCTCACCAACATTTGTTATTATTTCTCCACATTTTCACCAACACTGTAATTAGCTTTTTAATTACAGTCATCCTTGTAGCCATTGTGATTTTGATCTGCATTTCCTTGATGGCTGATAATGTTGAGTATCTCATGTGTTTGTGGCCATTTATGCATCTTCCTTAAAGAAATGTCTATACAGATCCTTCGCTTGTTTTTAAATTGGGTTGTCTTTTGTTTACCTGTCAGCTATTATTTCTGCAAATATTTTGTCTTGTTTTAATTATCTACTGCAGCATAAACGACTCCAAACCTAGTGCCATAAAACAGTAAGCATCTTATTAAGCTCACAGATTTATGCATCAGAAATTCATTCAAGGGATAACTGGGAAAGCTTTACTCTGATTCAAGAATTCTGGGGCTTCATCTGGGATGCCATGAATGGCTGGGAGCTGGGATCACCTAGAAGTGAGTGGCTTCTTCACTCACATGGTTGGCTCCTGGACTGGAATGTCTCAAAGACCAGCTCAGCAAGGACTGTTAACTGAAGCACCTACACGTGGTTACTCTGTGTAGCTTGGATGTCACTTCCAACCCAATTCTATTGGCCAAGAAAAGAACACGTATGATGGTAGATATTGTTGCAGCCATCTTCGGAAAATACAATCTGCCACATGTCTTCTCTCTCCTTGCCTTCTAGGACTCCAAATACAAACATATTAATATTGTCTCACAGTCCCTGAGGCTGTTTTTGTTTTTCAATCTTTTTTCTCTTTTCTTCAGAGTGGATAATTCCTGTCTATTTTCAAGTTCACCAACCCTGTTAAGCATATCCAATTAATTTTTCATTTCAGGTATTGTACTTTTAAGTTCTAGATTTTACATTTGGTTCTTTTTATAGTTCCCACTTCTCTGCTGAGATTCTCCATCTGTTCACTTATTATTACCAAGTTTGTTTAATGTCCTTGTCTGATAATTTCAACATCTGAGTCATCTTG
Source organism: Panthera leo (assembly GCF_018350215.1). NCBI lineage: Eukaryota > Metazoa > Chordata > Mammalia > Carnivora > Felidae > Panthera > Panthera leo. Next base: position 33,293,343 of record NC_056683.1, on the reverse strand, counting down.
GGGTCAATTTCTATTGACTGCTATTCTCAACGAGTCACATTTTCCTTCATTGCACATCTAGTCATTTATTATTGTATACTGAACATTATTGAGATTCTAAATCCTGTCAATCTTCCTCTGAAGAGTGAATTTTGTTCTAGTGGGAAATTCACTTGTCTAGATTCATACTCCAAACTCTGTCACCCCCATAAGAGGCAGCAGCTAAATCTCAGCTCAATTCTTTCAGCTAACTATTGCCTTTCCTAGGCTTCATGAAACCTTTCCCCATGCATGTCAAGGATTTGGACAGAATTTAAAAGCAGACTGTAGGGCTCCCTCTTCTGTTGCTCCCTCCTTTCTGAGATTTCTCCCCTCATTTCCCACCCCCTCTTATAGTCCTGAACTCTATTCTCTGACTCCCCAAGCTAGTAAAACCGTAGATTTTTGCTTGAGTTCTAGCCACCGCCCACCATGCAAACTGGGGAGTATCCTCAGGCAAAAAAGATTTATGAGAAACCTACCCAGTACAGTTCCCATCTTTCAAATTTTCTGTCAATTTCTGCCTGATTTGGTCACTTTCCAATGTGTTTAAATAGTTGTGTGGTTTTTTTTAATATACTGTCCAGAGTTCATAATTGTTATCTGAGAAAAAGCTAAGTCAACATAAGATACTGTTATAGCATTAGAAGAAACCTTTTATACTAGATCTCATTGGTATTATATCCTCCCCAAAAGGCAACCATGATTTGAGTTACCAAAAACACATATGACCAGATGTGCACAAATGTGCCCTCTCAAAACAGTGTGATAAATGGTAATAGATAAATCATCCTCTTAGTGATCGCTTATTATAAAAAATTGAAATATAAAAAATATAAAGAAAAAAGGAAAAGGTATAAAAGGAAAAAATAAGTTTCTAATACACACACACACACACACACACACACACACACACTGACTGAGCTCACCAGGTGACCCAAGTCAGTCTTCTAGGACTGAATACTTGCAATCTGGCCCACTAGCAAGGATCCAGGCATGTTACATATGGACTCCTCATCTAATTGACTGTTAACATATTTGAGTACCACCTGGAATTATGGCTGTAAGATAGATAGATGTATAAAATAGAATTATCCCATATATACTCTTCTAAAACTTGCTTTTATTTTCAATGAACAATATATCTTAGGCATTTTATACTGTCAAATTTCTTTTTAACAATTGGAGACTACCCACAAGCAACACTTCTGTATGGAGCATTATAATTTATTTAATAAGTCCCTATTGATTACTCTTTTACATTACTCTCATTAAATAGCCTTATAGGTTTTTCTCACTTGTTTGATTCCTTCTATAGGATGAATTCATAAAAGTGGAATTATACATTTTACATTTTGACAGATACTGACAAATTTCCCCCCATAGACATGATAATTGATTTACACTCTCAATAATTGTAACCAATTATACAAAATTCTGAACATCCATGGTAGCTATGTAGTCAATGAACTGAAGCCCTCCCATTTACCCTACCTTCCCATCCCAATACTAGACCAGTTAATATTCTGGAGATTCTGGAGAGTTCTCTTTCCTTAATGCTCAACAGTTGCCCTGATGAACATTCTAATTCCCTTCCCTAAGCTGGAAGCCTTGCTAAAACCTAGCCTATTTAGCTGAAGCCCTAATACCGTGTCTGGTTTGAGCCAGCCTTCTTCATCTTCTTGTTTAAAGGTTTTATTTTTTTAAAGTAATCTCTACACCCAACTTGAGGCTTGAACTCACAACCCCGAGATCAAGAGTTGCATACTCTACTGACTGAGCCAGCAGGTGACCCAAACCAGTCTTCTTCTAGAACTGAATACTTGCAACGTGGCCCACTAGCAAGGATCCAGGCATGTAAGGCATGTTACATATGGACTCCTCCTCATCTTACTGTTAATGTATTTGAGTACCACCTGGAATTATGGCTGCAATTTCTTAGCCAATGTCTTTTCTACATAACCTTTTATTGGTCATTCTAGAATTAGAACTAAGATAGTGGGGGCTCCTCATCAACTATAACTCAGAAATAGCTGCTCTCTTCCCTCTCAATTCTTTAACCATTCAGTTCCCATAGTGATTAGGTCCCAGATTCTTTCCCCATACCAGTCTTGAAGATATTACACCTCATGTCCCAAGTCTTAGAATTAATGAAATCTGAATATTATATTTCTTATTTTAAGACTTACACACAGGCTCTTGGATTAGCCAAAGTGAAACTGCCCATTGCTAATGCTCAGAAGAGGCCTATTCTAACAGATATTGTTGGTTATTCACTACTGAAATGTGAACAGAGATTTCTCCATGGTATAGCCTCAAACAATTATTTAGAGAAGTGTGGCACATAAATTATCTGAGTTTTGAAAAACACTCAAGGAGGAAACTGAGGAAAAAAGATTCCATACACAAGGCTGTCCTTAATTTTTTAACAGAATTGGCCATAATTTTGGCTAACATGTATGTTTACTTTAAAAAGCACAGACTGCTCAAAATGAGCTATGTTTCACATCTGATGGTGAAAGAAAACCCCTGGCAAACCTCTGAGTAGTTTCCCCCACAGAGATCATTCAACGAACAAATACCTAAGATAGCATATTCACTGACTAGTATAAATTGGTTCAAACCATATAAGTAGCTGTGGAGGAAACAAAGAAGAGCTTAAAATAAAAACAAAGGTCTTGGGGGGCACCTGGGTGGCTCAGTCTGTTGGGTGTCCGACTTCAGCTCAGGTCATGATCTTGCAATTCATGGGTTTGAGTCCTGTGTTGGGCTCTGTGCTGACAGCTTGGAGCCTGCACCCTGCCCGGGATTCTGTCTCTCTCTCTCTCTCTCTGCCACTCCCCACTGGTGCTTTCTCTCTCTCTCTCTCAAAAACAAAACATTAAAAAAAAAAAAAATGTCTTAGGGCAGGCACCTGCGTGGTTCAGTGGGGTTGAGTGTCTGACTTCAGCTCAGGTCATGGTCTCATGGTTCATGGGTTCGAGCCCCACATCAAGCTTTGTGCTGACAGTACAGAGCCAGCTTCAGATTCTGTCTCCCTCTCTCTGCCCCTCCCCCATTCACATTTTTTTTTCTCTCTCTCTCTCTCAAAAATAAACATTAAAAAAAATTTAAAACAACAACAAAAACAAAGGTCTCTAACCCTAAGGACTATGTGTTCCTCTAAAGCTAACATTGTGTCATTTCCATCTGTGTCTGGCACAAAGTCTAGGACAAGAATGCTCAATTAATTTTTATTGATTATAATACAAAGCAAATAAATGATAATTGCCAAAGAGATGGAATGAACTAAAGGGTATATCCCACAATCCAACCACATTCTATCACACACTGTAAGCCAACTATAATACTCTGATTAACTGGATATGTTAAACCAGGTTTAAGAGTGTCATATGTAAACACGGAAATAAACTTATCTGTGAAGTTAAGGTAGAAGGCACACCCTTCCCATTAGAGACAAGTAGAAAGTACAAGGTTTTTTAAAAGGAGAGAGAGAAAAATAAGTATATTCTAAAAGCTGTGTCTAAAAGGGGCACCTGGGTGGCTCAGTTAAGTGACTTTTTCCTTTTTAATTTTAAGATGATTTATTTATTGAGAGAGAGAGAGAGAGAAAGAGAGAGAGGGAGTGGGAGAGGGGCAGAGAGAGAGGGAGAGACAGAATCCCAAGCAGGCTCCTCATTGTCAGGGTGGAGCCGAGCGAGGGGTTCCAACTCACGAACCATGAGATGATGACCTGAAGCTGAAACCAAGTGTCAGATACTTAATCAACTGAGCCACCCAGGTGCCCCAAGTGACTGACTCTTAATCTCAGCTCAGGTGTTGATCTCACGGTCATAATCTCACAGTTTTAAGTTCAAGCCCTGTACTGGGCCTGAAAGCCTACTTAAAAATTTTTTAAAAATTTAAATATAAGCTCTGTCTAGAAGCCTTTAGAATAAAAATATATATATCAGGAAAAATGAAAAAGAAGGATATTTCTCTGAGAATAAAAATTATTTTTAAAATAATAGCTAACATTTAATAATTGCTTACTTTCTTCCAGGCACTGTCCTAATAAGCACTGTTTTAATTAATTGATTTCTGTCAATGACCCCATGATATAAAGGACAACGATTATCTCCATTTGACAGAAGAGAGAACAAGTATAGAAAGGTTAAGTAACTTGCCCAAGATCACAGCAAGCTAGGATTCAAAATCAAGCAGTATGGCTCAAGAACCTGCAGCCTCAACTACACTATGCCATCTCTCTGACTTTTAACAAAGTCAACAGAGGTGTAAAGGTCTGGAGAAGTTTGTTGCCTCAGACCTGGATCAATGGCAATAGAGAATAAGCTGAGCCCTACCTAGATGTGTTGGTGTAGTATACAGACATCTATGATCTAGCCTCTATCTTCCCAGTATCATCTCTATCTATGTTCCACCCTCAAACCCTACATTCCAGGGACACAGAACCATATGCAGTCTCTTAAAGGCACCCTACTGTTTCTCAGTTCAGTACCATTGCTCATGCAGCTCCCTCTGCCTGGCATCACCTCTCTGCCCCTGACTATCTGTGCCCTTCAGGCTCCACAGATAACTTCTTAATGCCTTGCTGAGCTTATTGTTTACAGGCCTGTTTTTCACTGGATGCAGTTGAGTCCTTGAAAGTGATGCCTGTCTCAAGTTTTTGGAGTTGCTGGCGCTTGGCACACAATTCAGGTGGTCAATACAAGTTTCCTGATAGAATTAATGGATAAATGGTCTCAGAAACAGAGTCCTCAAAGGCAGCCCGGGGCCTGGGATTAGCTGAGGTGAAGGCTAGCTCCGTATCTGAGAAAGAGTGAACCGCCACCTGCACCTGACCATCCAACTGTCTTGCAGCAAATCTTCCTCAAAGAAACTGAAGAACCTCTCAGAGGTTTACGGGCTCAGAGGACTAAGGAGACACAAGTCAGCTCCATCTGAAAGGAAGGGAGAGAGGAAGGACTCTGCTGAGGTTCAGGAAAAATACATTGCCTCTGTTAAGACATTTTCTCAATGAGAGAAATCAACCTCTGTTAAGACATTGTCTCAAATAAACTGTATTCCTGAACTGCAGCCCTTTCTTTAACATGAATTTAAAAAACACACAGATTTCAGAGAGAGAGAGAAAGAAGGAAAGAGGAGAAGAAAAGGAAAACAGATTTATCTAAGAAAAGAGAAATGCATGTTTTCAGCTCTGCCCGGGAAAGCACTAGACCAGAGAGCTGGAGGCACTCAGCTTCAATGAACTTAGCCTATCCTTTTCTGGATTTTCTAGATTTTAGAACTCTCCAACTCTCCAAAGACACACACATACCACAAACAGCTGCCCAGACCCCTGCTCCTCCCCCACTGCCATGGAAACCATTTTTGGAAAATAAAAAACAAATTGGGAACTTTTAAGAGTATTTGTGGATTCAAAAGCTATGAAAATAAGAGGAACTTAGGGAAGCTGACCCTGTGGGACATTTTCTGAATTAGAATTGGTCTAATTAGAGTAGCATTCCTTCTCCAAAATATGTTCTCTACATTCACCCCTGACTTAGCTGAAATCACATATCCTAAAGAACTGGGAATTTTGGTGCAAAAGTGAGAGGAGGAAGGCATGCAGGCTTGGGAGGGCGGTATGGTAGTGGAGGGCTGAGGGCAGAATTAGAGCAATGGGGTGCATGAGGAGGTGGGAAAGAGACATCAAGAGAAGAGAGAGCGTATCAAGAGCAAACTTCAGCTGTTTCAGAATTTAGTCTAAGTTAGCGATTCTCAACCCTGACAGACTCAATTCCATGAGTGGCACTGCCAAGAGTGACAACATTTTCTAAAATAATGACAAACACTTGGTAAAGTTTGAAACAATCTTCCCAGAGTACCTGGGTGGCTCAGTCTGTTAAGCATCTGACTTTGGCTCAGGTCATGATCTCACGGTTCATGAGTTTGAGTCCTGCATCAGGCTCTGTGCTGACAGCTTGGAGCCTGGAGCCTGCTTCGGACTCTGTGTCTCCCTCTCTCTCTGCCCCTCCCCAGCTCATGCTGTGTCTCTCTTTTTCTCTCAAAAGTGAATAAACATAAAAAAAAAAAAAAAAATCTCCCCCCATGGTAGGTGCAATCTAGAACATTCACTGTAGTTTAAAGTTGTACAATATTTTGTGTTTATTACAACAGAGTTAGACTCTATGTTTATATAAACGGGCAACTCACCTATGTAAACGTCTAACAAATACTCAAAATTCAAAAGGACAAAGGACAATGCTTCTTTGTGTGACATAATTCTGCATGATCTCAGCATCTCTAGCCCGCTAAATGCTGGTCACACTCCTAAATCACAACCATAAAAAGTCCTTGCTGCGATCTCAATGACCTAAAAGATTTTACTCCAAGGATTGGGAGAGAAAAAACTTTTTTCTTCTATTTCATCTCCACTCCTCCTTCAAATGGTTCCTTAACAACCAAAACTCCCATCTACTGAGTTTATATGTAGTTAACCCACTATGGGTTTTGTGGGCTAACCTGAGAACCTATTCAACACTCAATACAATATTTCTACTAAACTACACACTCCCAATTCCAAACTTAGAAATAAAATTTGAGAATATATCATTCCATAAGTCAGAGACTTACATATACTAACCTCTCACCATCAATGTTCCAATTTTTTTTTAATTTTTTTAATGTTCATTTATTTTTGAGAGGAAGACAGAGCATGAGTGGGGGGTGGGGGGGCAGAGAGAGAGGAAGACACAGAATCCAAAGCAGGCTCCAGGCTCAGAGCTGTCAGCACAGAGCCCAATGTGGGGCTCAAACCATGAACCGCGAGATCATGACCTGAGCCAAAGTCGGACGCTTAACTGACTGAGCCACCCAGGCACCCCTCTTTTTTTAAAGTTTATTTATTTATTTAACTATAAAGAAGAGACGGAGTGCACAAGCAGGGAGGGCCAGAGAGAGAAGAATAGAGAGAGAATCCCAAGCAGGCTCCACACTGACAGCACGGAGCTCAATGAAGGGCTCAAACTCACAAACTGTGAGATCATGACCTGAGCCAAAACCGAGTCAAATACTTAACTGACTGAGCCACCTAGATGCACCACTGTTCTAATTTTCTTAAACAATGGGCTAACATCCAAGCTACACATGACCAATGGACTATACAGATTAAGTATATATGTAAAATGATCATTGCTGTAGGCAAATAAAACAATGTCAATCCAACAAATATTTATGATACATCTAGTCCTTATGTTCGTAGCAAGAAGGTACAAACTACATACCCTTTACCTAAATTCTAACCTATAATATTTTATACTTGTTTTCTGCTTTACTGTATAGATACTGATTGATTCTACTGCTTATAAATACTGGAAAATGTTCTACAGTATCTGATACTGATAAGTCAACATCAGTAGCAAGTACTTGCCTCATCACACAATGATAAAAGGTCTCTTAACAATACTGGATTTCCTTGACCCTTTGTCTCCCCCCACCACTATCCCTACTCCCTAAGTTTAAGGTTCCCTGAATTCTAGCCATGCATTCCCATTCCACACATCTTCTGCACCCACTCAAAGCATCTTCAAACTCTCTGGTTTTCAAGGCAGACAATGGACCACTATCCCTGCCATCAAGGAAGACACACTCCAGTGTGTGTAGAGAATTGAGCTGTGATGAAAAGAATCTTTTTTCTTTCAATGATTAAAGCCATACTTACAGATTTATTATCCAAACAGGTTCTATATTAGGTGAGAGCTAAATGACCTCTGATTTTTTTCACTCTAAGAATACAACATATGATTGTGCTATGTTCTTAGATTATGTATAAGTAAATTCACTGGACCCAACTCCATGTATATATTTCTGCTATTTCATCCATGCTGAGGTCAAAGTTTCTTCTTCGTAGTATGCCTTGATATTAAAAAACAAAACAAAACAAAACAAAACAAAAAAACAAAAAGCGATAGACAGGAATAGCCCCTGTTCTCTCCTCTCCTTAAGCACTGATACAAAGAGCATCTGAAGCTGGACGTTTAACCAACTGAGCCACCCAGGTGCCCCCCAAATGTCTAATCCCTTAGATATGTTAGCCACAACCTTAAAGATGTTGGGCTCAGTCAGTCAAGCATCTGACTCTTGATTTCGGATCAGGTCAAGATCTCATGGTTTGTGGATTCAAGCCCCGAGCTAGGCTCTGAACTGACAGTGTAGAGCCTGCCTGGGATATTCTCTCTTTCTCTCTCTCTGCCCCTGTCCTACTTGCATGCTCTCTCAAAATAAATAAACTTAAAAAAAAAAAAGAAAGAAAGAAAAGAAAGAAAGAAACTAATAGCAATCTCTCTTGAGATTGCTCAACTTCTAGATAAATAGTAATAGTCACTATTTATTGAATACTTTTTCAGAACCAGGCATTTTTATAAATTACTTCTAATCCTCAAAACCACACTGTGCATCACTGTCTCCCATTTCACAGATAAGGAAACTGAGCTTCAAGAAGCTGAAAGACTTGCTGAACACACAGCTTATAAGCAGCAGAGTCAAAATGTGCGGCCACCTTCTGGAATCCAAAGTCCTGGTTCTTTCTGCTACACTGACGTGCGTCTCAATCAATTTTTCAAAGCAGGTCATTTCATGATTTGTGAACCATACATTAAGCTATTGTGTGTCAGATACATACAACCGTATGGCTCTGAAATTTTTATTACTTTTAAATGCTACATTTTAAGACACAAGACACCATTCCAAGTAAGAAATTTTATGGGGTGGTAGTTATAAATTACCCTAATTATTTCTATTTAACCTGCCTAATTTGAACATTTCTCCAAAAAGATCTTATGTTTTCGATGTTCTGACATTTGCTTGTGACTAAAATTTACAAATAGATCAGAATTTAAAAACTAAACAGAGGCAAATATAAAGTAGCTATCTGGTTTACCACAATGAAGTGTAAAAAAAAAATTTTTTTTTCAAAACATATCCACCAAAATGGCTAAAATGAAAAAGACGAAAAATACCAAGCGTTGGCAAAGATGCAGACCATCCAGAACTCTCAAACACTTCCAGTGGAAATGGAAATTGGTACAGCCACTTTGGAAAACTGTTTAAAAACATCTATTAAAATTTATCATATGCATATCCCACAACCCAGAAATTCCACTCTTATGCATATACCCAATAGATATGTGTACATTTGCTCACCAAAAGACATATACTAGAATGTTTCTACCAGCACTGTTCATTATAGCCCAAACTGGGAAGCTAACCAAATGTCCATCAATAGTAAAACATATCAATAAATTGAGGTATATTCACATAATAGAATGCCACACAGCAATGAAAATGCAGAGTCTACAATTTGATTAATCTCACAAAATAACATTGAGCTAAAGAAGCCAGACAGAGAAGCATATATATTATATGATCCCATTTATATAAAATACAAAAACAGGTAGAATCTATATTGTTTGAAATCAGGACAGTGGTTACTCTTTGGTAGAGATAATGACAGAAGACACAAGGGGGCTTCTTAGGTGCTGGTAATATTGTTTCTTCATATGGATGCTGATGACAAGAGTATACTCAATTTGAAATATTCAGAAGATGGGAAGCTTATAGTAGCCTAACAGTAAAGAGAATCAGAACGCCTACATTTGAATCTCAGTTCCATCACTTACTAGTTATGATTTTGGGCAAGTTCCTTAACCTCCCTGTGCCTCATTTCTTCATCTATAAAATAGGCCTAATAACTACCACATAGGGTTAGTTTGAGAATTACATCATTATAAGACTTGTAAAGTGCTTATTTATACAGTTGGTTATTATCATTAAGTATTTGCTAAGTAAAAAAAAAAAAAAATGCTTTATTCTGAAGCAACACAAGAAAATGAAGAAGGGAAACAAAGACATATAAGATTTGACTATTACTAGAAAATGCACAGGGCACCTGACTGGCTCAGTTGGTTAAGTGTCTGACTCCTGATTTGGGCTCAGGTCAGGATCTCACAGTCATGATTACTTTTTAATTTTTTTTTTTTAATGTTTATTTTTGAGAGACAGAGAGACAGACAGAATACGAGTGGGGGAGGGGCAGAGAGAAAGGGAGACACAGAATCTGAAGCAGGCTCCAGGCTCTGAGCTGTTAGCACAGAGCCCGACATGGGGCTCAATCTCAAGAACTGTGAGATCATGACCTGAGCTGAAGTCAGAGGCTTAACCGACTGAGCCACCCAGGCGTCCCACTCATCGTGATTACTTTTGTCTCAGCCATGTATCGGGCTCCACACTGGGTGTGGAGCCTGCTTAAGATTCTGTCACTCACCCTCTGCCCCTTTCCCACTTGCTCTGTGCACATGCAAAAAAAAAAAAAAGAAAATGAGCAAAATAATTATTTAGGAAATGAAAGCAATAATAAGTAAAGTTTAGTAAAAAGGGGCATGACCTAGAAGTTAAAACTACTCCTATAAATCTTCACCTAAACAGACCCTGGGCCAGCAGTCAATTTCTCTGAGCCTGCAGCTCCCCACTGTCCACTGGGGGTTGGCCACAATGATCTCCTCAGGATGATGAGTAATAACAAGGGGAGGCACTGATCACGAACTAAGAAGGCTGAGCTCACAGTAGGGTCTCTTATTCTCCAAGAGGACTCTGAAATCTTGTATGCCTCTGGATTTCATTAATACTTGTTTTTAAAATATCTATCATGCCTATCAGCCGTCTCTCTGTCACTCGGGGTCACATTTCTTGCAGCTATTTAGAGTAAATAATTAAGACTTCTAGTAGGTTTCTAAAAGAGCCAGTCAAGTGGGTTGCTGTCACCCATACTATGGAGGTATTCCTAACTTCTCTGGTCATGTTATAATAGCTACTCTTTATTAAACCCTACTTATATGCTGGGCCCTGTAATAAATACTTTATCCCCAATCTTCAAAACAATGTGCTAGGTACTTAGTATTCTTCATTATTCTCATCTTTTACAGATAAGAAAACTAAGGCTCAGAAAGGCTGACCCATTCAAAAGGGCAGAGCTGGAAGGTGAATCAGGCTTCTCTGACTCCAGAGTCCCATGCTCTTTCCATGAGCCATAGTCCCTTGACTTACTTGACAATCAATCACATTTCTTACAAAAGGACATTAGCTACAGTGAGCTAAAACAAAAATAATCTAATTTAGTGAAAAATCAATTTTGGATTTTTTTTAATGATTACTTTTGTTTCTAAGTAAAGGTCTCCTCCTGGGTCAATTTAAATGAATACTGCATATTGAAACTATTTGTATTACACAGCAGTCATCCAAACCATAGGCTAAAGCCCTTAAAAGATATTTACATTTCTTCCCTGCTGAATCCCCAGTGACCAGATCAGGGCCAGGCCTAGAGCTGGCACTTAACAAAAACATCTTGATGACCACTTCTCTCAAATCTTGTTTACCAAAATACTCTACTGATAAGAAGGATGCATTCTAACAAAACACTTTAATATCTTATACTTCATGACCAAAATTAAACATGAGAGAGAGTCACTGAAATATCCTTCCTGCTGTTAAGACACTCTCCTCCAGGTCAAGTGGCACTGTCATCATTCACAAGTAATTATTAAACACCTACAAATATTTATTTAACATACTGAGGTAACTCAGTATACCTTCTCTTCTCTTTCTCCATGAGATATGGCAAGCCACAGAAGCTGTGGCTTCCCTCCAGGCAGGCCAGCCTCTGCAGGTATCGTAGAGACCATACAAAGACACAAATGTCATACAGGATTAGGCCAAAGGCCCAAGGAGTCTGATCTGTCCCTCAAATAGATCCATGTCCTACCACCTTTTCCTGGAGCCCTGATATTGCAGACCCAAATAACCTTCTCTTCCTCTTCCCTATCAACCGCACAACACTGAGGAAGCCAGAAATTTCTCCCAATGTCTGTCATACCTACTCCTACTTCATCTAAAAGAGATACTTTGTTCATCTCCAAGGATCCACTGAATAGGTCAGTGTATAGTATTAAATTTTTTCTTTAAAAACTTTATATTCATAGAGAGTACACAGAATATGTGTGCACTAAGCTGGATTCTAGTCCATTGCTTTACCTTCCATTGCAACTTGGGCAAGTTGCTTATCCTCTCTGGGCTTTAGTTTCCTCAGCCATAAAATGAGGAGAGTGAAACTAACTAGTCAGGGGTTATTCACCTAGTTCCAGGATCCCTTGAAAGATTCAGGCATGTGCTTTGGGGGTTAATAACTCTCCGCCAGAATTTATATAAAAATTACCTGTTTGCATATGTGTATTTTTCTGGAGAAGTCTATGGCTTATATCAAATTGTCACCCAAGTCATGGCCCTCAAAATAACTACAGCCCATGTTTAACTGAGCACTTACTATGTGCTAGGCACTGTGCTAAGTCTACATATATTTATTCATGTAACCCTCACAATAACCCTTTGAGTTAGATACTATTATTGTCTTCATTTTACAGTTGAAGAAAGTAAACCAGAAAGAGCCTGGGCTCTTAAACACGAGGCTATGTTGGGTGAGATCATCTCTAAATCCTAAAATTCTCTGATTCTATGTTTATTTAAATGAATAGTTTTCCTTTAGTTAAATTTTCTGTACCACTCACATTCATTAGTCCTACCTTTTTAATGTTTATTTTTGAGAGAGAGAGAGAGAGAGAGAGCGCGCGCGCGCGCGCACACCAGTGGGGGAGGGGCAGAAAGAGAGGGAGACACAGGATTTGAAGCAGGCTCCAGGCTCTGAGCTGTCAGCACAGAGCCTGATGCGAGGCTCGAACTCATGAACCACAGGATCATGACCTGAGCCAAAGTAGGACCCTCAACAGACTGAACCACCCAGTGCCCCTAGTCCTACCTTTTTTTTAAGTGACTCAGGACCCTGAGATCAAGAGTCAGATCCTCTATCCATTGAGCCAGCCAGGCGCCCCCATTAGTCCTACTTTTAAATCTTTATACAGAACCACCAAACTCATGGAACACCCCAGATGAATGCTACCTGAAAAATAATATATTAGAAAACTAATCTGAGTAAAGGGTCCAAAGGCACTTTCCAGTCCCAGCCTCCAATCTGCTTTTACTTTTACAACATGGTGATTAACTAACAGATGTATCTGAATCTAATTACTAAAGTCTAAAATCAAAGAACAGTAAATAAGCCAGAGTATCAGCCAGAAAGGGGGATGCAGCGGCAGCAAAAGCTTCTCACCATACCACTCATCAATCCAGTGAAAAGACCAGGAAAGGTACATTGGTCCAAGGCCCCTGTGCCCCCCGTTGACTAGCGACACCCCCCTAATCCCACCTCCTGAAAACCACTGATCAGTGTGGACAAGGGTTGAATCCGTCTCCCCTTGAGATACAAAGGCTGGTTAAAAGTATTAAGGCATTCCCAAATCCTGCCTTGGAATAAGAAGCAAAAACTAAGTGAAAGGCTTCCAATTTTTGCACATACTGGTTCTGACAACCTGCAACGGTAACACAGGAGTCAGCAGTTACTCAGTTACTGGAAACTGTTTTGCCGGACACCAGCCTCCTCCCCCCCAAATTACTGAGGGACATAACATTGCTTAATAAATGGCTGCAAAGAAGTGGACTTTGTTAGTTCATTTCACAGGCTGTCAAAAATCCTCCACATCTTAAAGGGAAGGTTGTTGAAACTTTATGCCCAACTCTCATCACCTTTATCCATTTAGTTTGTGTAATGAGAAGAGAAGCAAAGGAGGGAGAAAAGAGATCAAGGGAATGGCCCCGGGTGCAGGGATTATATCCTTTCCAGGGGTGATGCAACAGGGTCAGCCAAAGAAGTGGAGGAGCTGGGAGCTTCTAGGAAGGAAGAAACCAGTGTCGGAGTTGGAAATCCGAGCGGAAAATGCATTATGAAGGACTAGGGGTCACGGTTATTTAGAAGAGGCCGGAGGATAAAGGGTCTAGTCTGGACCTGGTACCAGGAAGGAGAGAGAGAGGAAGCGGTGGAAGGGTTGGTGGGGCCGGTAAGGAGGCGGGCAGAGGAACCAAAGGGGAGAGGAAAAGGCAGGGTCGGACAGGAAAGGGTGGCATCCCTGGGGGCCTCGGAGGGGACGGTCTGAGTGTCTGGGGGACGTGCAAGCGAGGACGGGGTGACCTGTTCGGCTGTGTGGGAACTGAGTGCGGGGGCGGCCGGCCAGGAGGGATACGGAGGCTGCGAGAGTGGAGGGGAGAGCCTGGAGTCCCCCCCGAGGGCAGGAGCGCCCAGCACTGGAGGGCCCAGGGCGAGGGAAGAAGAGTGGTGACAACGGTCGGGGCCAGCGGAGCGGGCCGGAGGCTGTCCAGCTCGAGTTGAGGCGAGGGCCGCCACGGAGTCCCGGCTCGGGCTCAAGAGAGGGAGACCGGCCCGAAGCAGGGGGTACGGGAGGAGGGTCGAAGGGGGTTAGGAAGGGCCCCGGGACGGCTGGGGGCCGGCGCTGGCGCTCTCACCGGGACAGGTGCTTCAGGATCTGCTTCTTAATGATCCCGGCCATGCCGGAGCCGCGGCCCGCGTGGAAGGCAGGCGGGCAGCTGTGGCCTCCTCAGTCGTGAAGAGGCGGCCCCTCAACTCGCCGCGGCGCGGGGACCGGATGCCGCCGCCACAGCCGCCGCCATGGCGCTCTCCCGCCCCTGCCCCGGCGCCGGGAGCTCCGCCACGATCCCACCCACCCGCGCGGCGCCGCGGTAGCCAGCGGGGAGAGACGCGAAGACCGCGCGCTGCTAGCCCGGCTCGCAGCGGCCGGAGGCGCGCGCTGCGAGAGGGGCGCGCGTGACGAGGGGCGGGGCTGGCGCGTGGTGAGGGGCGGGGCGAGCGCGCGCACGCGCAGCGACGGGTGGGAGAGCTAGCTCCGTACTCTCTCTCTTTCTGCCCTGCGGTCAGCCACTGAAAGGTTTCGCCTCCGAACTATACAAGGTTCACACTCCGGCAATTGCTTTGAAACATAAGGGAAAAGGCGGCATGTTTGTAATTTTTGGCAGGAATTCGCCAGATAATTGCGCAGCCCCTGGCCCATTTCTCGTTCACTTCCTTCACACGGTCATTCTTTATTGGTTGAGCACCAACTAACTCCACTCCCGGAATCGGACTGAGGAGTGACAAATAGTCTCAAGAACGTCACGGACCCTTAGAACCACCGCGGTCTGCTGCTTTGTGCTAAAGAACTGAGAAGGGGGCGCCGCGTCACCGTCTATCTTGGTGCTCCTCTTAATCTCTCCCTGGCTAACCAATAGGCAAATGTTTACCCAACACGTAAGGAACTGAAGCCCAGGAAAATAGTTGAAAAAGCTTGCCCACAGCCACAACTACTTAGTGAGACTCAGGACTAGAACCCAAGTGTTCTTCCTCTCAATCTAGTTGCTATTTCCACTCTATTTCGTTCGTGCATTTAAAAGTGTAACCCATATGCTGGGGGACACCTGTAGAACCGGTGGCAAAGATGAAAAGATGGCAGTTTTTTGGACTTAAATCGTAGAGCAAAATCCTGGTAAAATACTCTCTGAGACAGGCTTATAGGAAATCTGGCCAGCTATTCATATTTGTGAATAGGTAATGTATGCACCTAATACATGCACATAATACAATTGTTGCCTGATTCCAGAGATAGTTTAAGCATGGTCAACTATATAAATGTTAAATTTTTAAAATAACCAACAAAATTCATGTATTCCTATGTGTACCTTGTAATAAGTTCAATTTTCCCTAGAAGTTCCCCCAAATTACCTTTAAAAAAAAAAGTTTATTCCTGAGAGAGACAGACAGACAGAACATGAGTGGGGAAGGGGCAGAAAGAGAGGGAGACACAGAATCCGAAGCAGGCTCCAGGCTCTGAGCTGTCAGCATAGAGTCCCATGCGGGGCTCCAACTCAGGAGCAGAGTGGTCAGACGCTCAACCGACTGAGCCACCCAGGTGCCCCCAAAATTACCTTTTTTTTTTTTTTTAACGTTTATTCATTTTTGAGGCAGAGAGAGACAGAGCACGAATGGGAGAAAGTCAGAGAGAGAGGGAGACACAGAATCCGAAACAGGCTCCAGGCTCCGAGCCGTCAGCACAGAGCCCGTCGCGGGGCTCGAACTCACGGACCCACGAGATCATGACCTGAGCCGAAGTCGGACGACCAACCGACTGAGCCACCCAGGCGCCCCCCAAAATTACCTTTTTAAAAGGGAAGCAAATAATCCTCAGCCTGGGTGCTCTACTACCGAAATCCCTCCAGCAGGACTGCACAGTCTATCATTATTTGTCCCTCTGCCCACCTCTCAACTGAAAACATTCCAGGAACCAATAGATCCTATGGAAAAAGTTTCTTGCCAGGATTATTGACCATTATCACTCCCTCCCAATTCACCTGCCAGCTGTAGCGGCCTTGAGGCAATTTCTTGCATTTTGTACTTCTTTTCCTGGAGAACCCTAGCAGCTGATTGGATATCTGACATCAGCTATGTAAAACAAAGCCTCCCCAAGCTCAGAGACTCAGAATCCTTGTTGAACAATTCATCATGCCTGGTGAATGAATTGTTTTTGTTGAAAGGAAAAACTCATGCTCTAAAAAAAAAATATGGCCCCTCTAGGGACAGTGGAATAGGAGAATTCATAGTCTAACAAATAATATTAATGTGTTTATCTTTTCCTGCAATGCTAAGAATGCAAAGCATATAAAAATAAAAGAGGGTACCCTGGTGGCTCAGTTGGTTAAGCAACCAACTCTTGGCTTTGGCTCAGGTCATGATCTTACGGTTGGTGAGATCAAGCCCCACGATGGGCTCTGCACTGACATCGTGGAGCCTATTTAAGATTCTCTCTCTCCGGGCGCCTGGGTGGCGCAGTCGGTTAAGCGTCCGACTTCAGCCAGGTCACGATCTCGCGGTCCGTGAGTTCGAGCCTCGCGTCAGGCTCTGGGCTGATGGCTCGGAGCCTGGAGCCTGTTTCCGATTCTGTGTCTCCCTCTCTCTCTGCCCCTCCCCCGTTCATGCTCTGTGTCTCTCTGTCTCAAAAATAAATAAAACGTTAAATTAAAAAAAAAAAAAAAAAAAAAAAAAAACCAGGTTGTTTAAAAAAAAAAAAAAAAAAAAAAAAAGATTCTCTCTCTCTTCTCACTCTACCCCCTCCCACTCATGCTCGCTCTCACTCTCTCAAAATAAATAAACATTTAAAAATACTTTTAACGGGCGCCTGGGTGGCTCAGTCGGTTAAGCAGCTGACTTCAGCTCAGGTCACGATCTCACGGTCCGTGAGTTCGAGCCCCGCGTCGGGCTCTGGGCTGATGGCTCAGAGCCTGGAGCCTGCTTCCGATTCTGTGTCTCCCTCTCTCTCTGCCCCTCCCCCGTTCATGCTCTGTCTCTCTGTGTCTCAAAAAAAATAAATAAAACGTTAAAAAAAATACTTTTAAAATAAAATATAAATAAACAAAAGGAACTTGGGCCCAATCCATACTTTTTTTTAAAGTTAAACATTTTGAGATGATTGTATGTTAACTTTCAGTTGGAAGAAATAATGCAAAGATATTCCTGTATCCTTTACTCAGTTCCCCCAAGGGTAACATGTTGTAAAACTTCAGTATGATATCACAAACCAGAATATTGACATTAATACACTCCGTATACAGAGCATTTCTACTTTTCTGATATGAATGTCTTTTATTTCCTTTTCTTGACTTATAGAGCAGGCTACAATTCCTGGCACTTTGTTTAATAGGTCTGGTGATGTTACCAGATAGAGAACAGGTTCTGCTGCTTGCCACTCAATCAGTACTTGGGAGGCAAGTGATCCCTGTGGAAGGAAAGGTTGCTTTATTCAGGAAGCCAGCAACCAGGGAAGATGGAAGGTTTTAAGGGAGTAGTCATGGGGGTGGGGCGCCTGAGTGGCTCAATCAGTTGAGCAAATGACTCTTGATTTTGGCTCTGGTTGTGATCTCACGGTCATGGGATCAAGCCCTGCATCAGACCTCACTCTGAGCGTGAAGCCTGCTTGGGATTCTCTCTCTTTCCCTCTGATTCTCTCTGCTTTTCATGCTCTGTCTCTCTCTAAAACAAGAAAGATGAAGGAGGAGGGGGAGGGGGAGAAGAAGGAGAAGAAGTTGTTATGGGAAAAGGGAGGGGGGCTATGTGCAGGAGAAGCTGGTGCCCAGGTGGTTGGGTTTGTCCTTTGTCAACATGACCCTGAACAGATTTGCTGACACCAGTGGTGACTGTTTTCGAACGTAGTCAGATCTTATCTTCTGAGAAAGATGGGTCCTTCACTGCTTAAGGCAGTGGTCTGAAAATCTCAAGGAGACTATGTTAGTTCTGCTACAGACCATGGGACTTTGGTCAGCAAGCAAGGAGTGCATAAGCTGGAAGCAAAAGGACCCTTAAGACCAGTTGGAATGCTGTAACAATGAAAGCACACATACTTTCTCTGTTCCCAGTCTTAGTAGGAAAGCATTCAGTCTTTCACCATTAAGTATAACGTTAACTGTAGATTTTTTGTGGATGCTCTTTATCAAGTTAAGGAAGTTCTCCTCTAGTCCTACTTTTCTGAGAGTTTTTATCAAGAATAAATGTTCAATTTTTTCAAATGTTTTTTTTCTGCATTGGATGTTATATTCATATGATTTTTCTTTACCCTGTTAACATGGTGTATACACTGATGGACTTTCAAATTCTGAACCAGCCTGCATCCCTAGAATAAACCTCATTTGGCCATGGTATATAATTACTTTCATAGATTGCTGAATTCTATTGTTAATATTTGCTTAAGAATTTGTGTATATTTCCTTGATAGCTAATGATGTTGAGCATCTTTTCATGGCTTAGAAGCCATTGTATATCTTCTTTGGAGAAATATCTATTCAGATTCCTTTTAAATCAGGTTGTCTTTTTGTCATTGAGTTGCAATAGTTCTTTTTATATTCCAGATACAAATCCTTTGTCAGATATATTATTTGCAAAAAATTCTCCAATTCTGTGAGTCATCTTTTCATTTTCCTGATTGTGTCCTTTGATGCACAAAACGTCTCTTTTAGACCCTAGAAGCAACTTCTCAGCTCTTTCTCGAACCTCAGTCAGGTTCAGCCTACTCGCCTCCACTCCAGCCTCCACCATGTCCAGCAGGGTGACCCAGAACTCTTACAAGGTGTCCACCTCCGACCCCCGGGCCTTCAGCAGCCACCTCTTCACTAATGCACCTGACTCCCACATCAGCTCTTCCCTGTCCCAGGTGGGCAGGGGAAGCAGCTTCAGGGGTGGCCTGGGCAGCAGCATGAGTGTGATTGAGGGCTACAGCAGGGCTGGGGGGTATGGGGGACATCACGGCTGTCTCAGTGAACCAGAGCCTGCTGAACCCCCTTAAGCTGGAGGTGGACCCCAACATCCAGGCTGTGTGTACCCAGGAGAAGGAACAGATTAAGAGCGTCAACAACAAGTTTGCCTCCTTCGTCGACAAGGTGCAGCATCTGGAGCAGCAGAACAAGATTCTGGAGACCAAGTGGAGCCTCCTAGAGCAGCAGAACACTGCTCGGAGCAACCTCGACAAGATGTTCGAGAGTTACATCAACAACCTTCAGCGGCAGCTGGACACCCTGGGCCAGGAGAAGTTGAAGCTGGAGGTGGAGGTTGGCAACATGCAGAGCCTGGTGGAGGACTTCAAGAATAAGTATGAGGAGGAGATCAAAGAATGTGCAGACATGGAGAACGAATTTGTCCTCACCGAGAAGGGTGTGGATGAAGCTTACGTGAACAAGGTGGAGCTGGAGTCCCACTTGGAAGGGCTGACCGACGAGATCAACTTCTTAAGGCAGCTGTAATTCTGGGACACGTCTGTGGTGCTGCCCGTGGACGACAGCCACTCCCCGGACCTGCATGGCATCATGGTTGAGGTTAAGGCCCAGTACAAGGAAATTGCCAACCGCAGCCGGGCCGAGGCTGAGACCATGTACCAGATCAAGTATGAGGAGTTGCAGACATTGGCTGGGAAGCACGGAGATGACCTCCGTCACACGAAGACAGAGATTTCCGAGGTGAACCAGAACATCAGCCAACTCCATGCTGAGATCAAGGGCCTCAAAAACCAGAGGGCTTTCCTGGAAGCCACCATAGCTGATGCTGAGCAGCGTGGGGAGCTGGCCGTTAAGGATGCCCATGCTAAGGTGGCCGAGCTAGAAGCCTCCCTGCAGCAAGCCAAGCAGGACATGGCCCAGCAGCTGCGGGAGTACCAGGAGCTCATGAACATCAAGCTGGCTCTGAACATTGGGATCACCATCTGCCACAAGCTGCTAGAAGGTGAGGAGAGCAGGCTGGAGTCTGGGATGCAGACCATGAGTATCCACACTAAGACCACCAGCGGCTACTCAGGTGGGCTGGGCTCAGCCTATGGGAGCCTCACGAGCCCTGGTCTCCGCTTTGGCCTGAGTACCTTCCAGTCCAGCTTCGGTCCTGGCAGGGGCTCCACTTCCCTCAGCCGTGTCAGTTCCTCCAAGTCTGTGGTGGTATAGAAGATTGAGATCTGTGATGGGAAGCTGATGTCCGAGTCGTCTGATGTCCTATCCAAGTGAACAACCAGCCTGCGGGGGGAAGGAGCCATGCAGGGCAGCGTCGGGAACAGGAGGCCCACCTAATACTCAGCCCATCCTCAGCCTATCCTTAGGAGAAGTCCACTGCCCTGGGTACCCCTCTTGCCCATGACCCCAACTAAAAGCCAATTCAAGTGTCTTTTCCCAAATAAAGCCTCAGATGGCTCTGCCAATCGCCCCCTCAAAGTCTTTTTTTAGTTTGTTTGCTTGTTGTTGTTGATTTACATAATCTCTACACCCAATATGGGCCTCAAACTCATGACCAGAGACCAAGAGTCGCACGCTCCACTGACTGAGCCAACCAGGCACCCCTGAAGCACAAAAATTTTTAATTTTGATGATATTCAGTTTCTTTCTTTCTTTTTTTTTCTTTTGTTGCTGTGCTTGTGGTGTTACATCTAAGGAATAGTTGTATAATCCAAGGTCAGGAAGATTTACATCTATTTTTCTTCTAAAAGTTTTAGCTCTGATATTTAGGAATTTTATCCATTTTGAGTTCATTTTTGTATGTGGTGTGATAAATGCGACCGACTTCATTTACTTCTTATGTGGATATCCAGTTGTCTTAGCATCATTTGTTGAATCATCTTTCCCCGTTGGAATGTCTTGGTGAAAATCAATTGCTGATAAAAGTCACAATCCATTTCTGGATTCTCGATTCTTTCTATTCCATTCATCTGTATGTCCATCCTTACACCAATAGCACAGTGTCTTGATTAGTATAACTTTGTAAGAAGTTTTGAAATGAGGAAACTATAGTGTTTTTGTGTATTTAGAGCTTTTAGATGCATAGCTTTTAGTTGATTCTCTAGTTATTACATTATTTATATCACAGTCTTATCACAGTCTACTCTACTGTCAGTTACCAGTTCAAGTGAAGTGCAGAAAATTCACCTCCCTTTAGGTCTCTTTTCCCTCCCATAGGTATAATTGCCTTAAATATTTTCTCTGTATACATTCGGAGCTACATTAATCAGCATCATAATTTTTGCTTTGATCATCCAACATAATTTAGCAAACTCAGGAAAAGTAGTCTAATTATACTTACCCACAGTTCTGCTTACTGTGTTTCCTTCATTCTTGATGTTATGGGATTCATTCATTCATTGTTTCCTTTCTGTTTTGAGAACTTTTTAGCCATTCTTTTAAAGTAGGTCTGCTAGCAGTAAATTCTCTTAGTTTTCTTTCATCAGAGGACATCTTTATTTCCCATTTATTCCTGAAGCATATTTTTACTGGATATCGGATTCTGGGCTGACAGCTCTTTTCTTTCAGCTCTTGAAAACTATTCTGCCACTTCCCTCTGTTGTCCATTGTTTCTGATGAGACATCTGTCCTTCAAATTGTTTTCCCTCAAGAATAAGGTATCATTTTTCTCTGGCTGTTTTCAAACTTTTTGTCTTTAGCTTTCACAAGTTTGACTCTGACATAACTTGATGTGGATTTCTTTGAATTATCCTGATTGAAGGACACCTGGCTGGCTCAGTTGATGGAGCATGTGACTCTTAATCTTGGGGTTGTAAATTTGAGCCCTACTCTGGGCAGAGAGATTACTTAAAAATAAAATCTTGGGGGAAAAAAGTATATGAGTTATCCTGATTGAGGGTCATTCAATTTCTTGAATATATAGGTTTATGTCTCTTACAAATCTGGGACGTTTTCAACAATTATTTGTTCTAGTGCACTCTTTGGCTCTTTCCTTTTTTTCCTCCTGGGGCTCTGACAACATGAATATTAGACTTTTGTTATGTCCCACAGGTCCCTTAAGTTCTACCTTTTTTTTTTTTTTTTTTTAGTTTATTTTCTCTCTATTGTTCAGACTGGGTATTTTTACTGTTCTATGCTTAAGTTTACTGATTATTTCATGTTACTGATTGTTTGCTGTTAAGCCCATCCACTGAATTTTTTGTTTTTTGATTCCAAAATTTCCATTTGCTTCTTCTTCATGTCTTCTATTTCTTTGCTGAGACTATTTCTTCATTGGTTTTGAGCATGTTCATAATTGCTCATCAAAGCATTTTTATGATAGCTGCTCTAAAATCTTGTCAAATAATTCTAGCCTCTCTGCCATCTTGGTTTTGACATCTACTGATCACTTTTTTAAATTCAATTTGAGATCTTCCTGATTCTTGGTATGATGAGTGATTTTAGATTGAAACCTGGACATTTTCGTATTATAAGACTCTGGATCTTATTTAAACCTTCTGTTTTGCTGACTTTTTCTCACACTGGTCTGGCAAAATGGAGAGGGGCCCTCTTGCTACTGTCAGGTGAAGCTATATAGAAGTCCAGGTTGACAATCAGCCTCCTTGGACACACAAGGGAAGGGTTCCTCATTACTGCTAGGCTAAGATGGGCGTCCTGGCTCTCTAGTAGGGCTCAACGTATACTTCCCTAGCAGGGTGTAGCACACAGCCCCTCATAAGGGATCCACTGACATGGGGGTGTGTGCAGCCTCATGACCACTGGACATTGTTGAAAGTCCTTAAGGTCCTACCTAGGCCTCTTCTGCCATTACCTCTGTCAGGAAGGCTGGGTGCCTTGTTATTGACTGATGGGGGTGCTAATCTCAGCTCCTTATTTGGCCTTCTCTGATACCACCCCAGCAGGAGTTTGGGGAATTTCAATACTGGGGAATTTCAATACAGCCTCACAAAGGTAGAAGAGTAAGTGCCCCGCTTGGTTTTTGTGGCACAAGTAGGAATAGGGCCAGGGTTTTTTCTGTGGTGTTTGGCTGGAGTAAAGTGGTTATTGTCTAAAAGTTTTCTATCTTGCTGTCTCTTTTCTAGTCCTTTGGCTGTAGAAAGCAGGCTTTCCAGGGCACCTGGGTGGCTTAGTTGGTTAAGTACCCGACTTCAGTGCAGGTCATGATCTCTGGGTTTGTGAGTTCAAGCCCCACGTTGGGCTCTGTACTGACAGCTCAGAGCCTGGAGCCTACTTTGGATTCTGTATTTCCCTCTCTCTCTGCCCCTCCCTGCTCACACACTCTCTCTCAAAAATATATATAAACATTTGAAAAACTTTTTTAAAAGAAAGCAAGCAGGCTTTTCTTGGGGTGTGCTTTGTCTATGGCCTATGAGTATTTCTTGGTTGCTAGCTTCTTCTGTTCCCAAGTCTGGCCTATATGAAGCAAAAAGAAAAATCCAGAGCTCATTATGTTGTTCCTTGGGTCCCAAGGTCTGCCTTCTTTCCACCTTTCAGTCTTCTTACGCTTGTTTTACACACACACACACGGCGCACACACGCATACACACACATTCATTCTAGGGTTTTAGTTATACTTAGCAGTAGGATAGGGAAAAGTACATCTACTCCATCTTTCTGGAAGCCTAAGTCCAAACATTTTCTTTAATGTTTTTAACATTTTATTTTGAATTAGTTATAGATTCATAGGAAGTTGTGAAGATCATACAGAGAAGCCCTGTGTACCCTTCACCAGCTTTCCTGCAATGGTTACCTCTTACATAACTACAATAAAACATAAAACCCAGGAAATGGATACAGGCATATCTCAGAGATATTGCAGGCTGAGTTTGGTTCCTTCCAGACCACCACAATAAAGCAAGTATCACAATAAGACAAGTCAAATAAGTTTTTTGGTTTCTTAGTACATGTAAGTTTATAGTATACTGTAGTCTTATTAAGTGTGCAATAGCATTATGTCTGAAAAAAAACAATGTATATACGTTTTTAAAAAAATACCTTACTGTGACAAATATCATATGACTTCACTCATATGAGGACTTTAAGCTACAAAACAGATAAACATAAGGGAAGGGAAGCAAAAATAATATAAAAACAAGGAGGAGGACAAAACATAAGAGACTCTTAAATATAGAGAACAACCAGAGGGTTGCTGGAGGGGTTGTGGGAGGGTGGATGGGCTAAATGGGTAAGGGACATTAAGGAATCTACTCCTGAAATCACTGTTGCACTATATGCTAACTAACTTGGGTGTAAATTAAAAGATAATTAATTTAAAAAAAACTTACTGTGGGGTGCCTGGGTGGCTCAGTCGGTTAAGCGTATGCCTCTTGATTTCAGCTCAGGTCATGATCTCATAGTTTATGAGATCGAGCCCTGCATCAGGCTCTGCGCTGATAGCAGGGAACCAGCTTGGGATTCTCTCTCCCTCTTTCTGCCCCCCCCCCCCCGCCCGCCCCCCGCGAGCACACATACACTCTCTCAAAATGAGTCACTTTTTCTTTTTTCTTTTTTAAAACTTACATCCAAATCCAACTTCCCAACTTGGACTCTTGGTTTCAGCTCAGGTCATGATCTCACTGTTCATAGGTTCAAGCCCCACGTTGGGCTCCATGCTGACAGCACAGAGCCTGCTCCGGATTCTTTTTCTCTCCCTTTCTCTGTGCCCCTCCTCTGCTGTCTCTCTCAAAGTAAGTAAACTTAAGAAAAAAAAAATGAGCACAATATTGATAGGTGTGTAATTCCTCATTTAATCACATGGATAGACATATAACTACTACCACAATCAAGATACAGACTGCTCGGTCACTATAAAAATCTCCCTCACGCTACCTTTTTACAGACATTTCCTACTCTCCTCACTCCCAACACATCCCCAACCCCTAGGAACCACTAATTTGTTCTTCATCTTGGTGATTTTGCCATCAATGGAAACATGCAGTATGTGACTTTTCAGAGTGGCTTTTTTCACTCAAGCATACTGCCCTTGAGATCCATCAAGTTGTTTTATCAGTAGTTTATTCCTTCTTATTACTGAGCAATATTCTACCCACCTATACCCAGAGAAGGATAAGAGTATGCAAACAAGGAAAGGTGATTTTATAGAGAACTCAAGAGCAAGAGTGTTGAGAAGCAGAGATGGGTTATCATTGCCTATTAGGATTCTCGAGAGTAGTTTTCTAGTTTGTGATAGCTATGACGTTTTTAAAACCACTTTAGTGGGGCGCCTGGGTGGCTTGGTCAGTTAAGCGTCCGACTTCGGCTCAGGTCATGATCGCAAGGTCCGTGAGTTCGAGCCCCGCGTCGGGCTCTGTGCTGACAGCTCAGAGCCTGGAGCCTGTTTCAGATTCTGTGTCTCCCTCTCTCTCTCTGCCCCTCCTCTGTTCATGCTTTGTCTCTCTCTGTCTCAAAAATAAATAAACGTTAAAAAACAAATTTTAAAAAAAAGTTAAAAAATAAAACCACTTTACTGAGGTATGATTGACATACAGAAAAGTACTCAGTTTTTAAATTTTTGACATATACACACACCAGTGACATCACCACCACAATCAAGGCAATGACCGCATCCACCCCTCTCAACAGCTCTAGCTGTTCTGAGCCACACCGACTTCCCTGATGGTCCGGCAGTACTTTAAGTAGACTTCTACTTCAGAGTCTTTGTACTTGCTGTTTCCTCTACCTGGAAAGCTTATGCCCTAGACATCTCCACGGCTCCCCCAGCCCCCACCCCTTCATGTCATCTCCGCAGCCACCCCTGATCTGGCACTCTCTATGTCTCCTACTTACTTTACAGCATGTATCATACAACAGTGTTGTTTCTTTTTTTTAAAAAATTTTTTTTTTCAACGTTTTTTTATTTATTTTTGGGACAGAGAGAGACAGAGCATGAACGGGGGAGGGGCAGAGAGAGAGGGAGACACAGAATCGGAAACAGGCTCCAGGCTCCGAGCCATCAGCCCAGAGCCTGACGCGGGGCTCGAACTCACGGGCCGCGAGATCGTGACCTGGCTGAAGTCGGACGCTTAACCGACTGCGCCACCCAGGCGCCCCATAACAGTGTTGTTTCTTACTGTCTGACTTCTAGCAGGACAAATTCATCAATATTACTCTTCTCCTTGAGCATCTCTTTTTTTAATTTTTTTTTATTTTATTTTTTTAACATTTTTATTTTTATTTTTGAGACAGAGAGCGACAGAGCATGAGCAGGGGAGGGGCAGAGAGAGGGGGAGACACAGAATCCGAAGCAGGCTCCAGGCTCTGAGCTGTTAGCACAGAGCCCGACGCGGGACTCGAACTCACAGACCGCGAGATCATGACCTGAGCCGAAGTCAGATGCTCAACCGACTGAGCCACCCAGGCGTCCCAAGCATCTCTTTTTTTAAATCAGTCAGGTTAGATTCACCTGCATGTAACAGAAAACTCAAAAAATGACAAGACTTCAACAAAAAGTATGTTTATATCCCTTTCATGTAAAAGAAGTCTGAGGTAGGCAGTTCAGGCAGCTCTTCAATCATTAGGGACCTAGACTCCTTCTATCTTGCTAACATCATCCTTAGTTGCCAGTTTGTGGTTCAAGATGTTGCTTACATTTCAAACAAACATCATATCCACATTCCTATCAACAGGAAAGAAAAATGGCGGGAAAAACAGACACGTTCTCTCCTGCCATGTGGCCTCACCTAACTAAAAGCTATGGCAAATGTGCTATTCATTGCTGAAGGGCATTAGGGGTTCTAGGGGCGTCTAGGTGGCTCAGTTGGTTAAGCGGCTGACTTTAGCTCAGGTCAGATGGTGATCCCAGGGTCATGGGATCAAGCCCCGGTTCAGGTTCTGCGCATATAGCACATAGCCTGCTCGGGATTCTCTCTCCCTCAATCTCTGCCCCGCCCCTGCTCGAACTCTCTCTCTCTCTCTCTCTCTCTCACTCTCAAATTAAATAAACTTTAAAAACAATTAGGGGTTCTGTGATTACAGATAGTAATAGATACTGGGGTGGGCAAGTAGTAATTCTGCCTGCCATTCTAGGCTCTATTACCTTACTCATCTTTTTGTCTCTCTCTACCTGTTTCACTGCACCAGCAGAGGCCTAAGAGATAAAAGGGATAAAAAGAGGAGAAATGTAGCATTTGAACATTGAGGTAAAATTCTTTGTCCTACCTTTTACTTCTTTATTCTTTCAACAACTAGTCCCCCTTTCCCCCGCCACCAAGGTTACTAGGATGCGATGTGCAGGCAAAGAAAAGGGGAAAGTTTTAGACCTGTTTCTCAGTGTCACTGTGAAAGCTGAATAAAAGTCCTTACAAAGGGATTTGAGATCTTGGCTTCCTATGCTGTGTTCAAAGTCTTATTATTAGATGAGCACTAGGTTAATGGGCTTTTCTTAAATGGCAGCTGAAGAAAGACACTTATTCAAAAAGAACATGTATGGAGAAATTGGACAACACCTTGATGGGTCATCAAAATTATCATCACCGAGGGGCAGATGGACCCTGTGTGCCTGTCTACAGATGTGATATCCTAGGGACAGAGCTGAGGACATGTACCAGAATGTAATCCTGAGAAAACATCAGGCAAATCCAAAATGAGAAATGAGGAACATTGTATTAAACAAAAGGTGGTGAAATTCTCAGTGTCATAAAAGACAAAGGCTGAGAATTGTTCTAGATTAAAGGAGGCTAAGGAAATCTGACCAAAAAATAAAGTACATGATTCTAGAGAGGATCCTGTATAGGAAAGGGGAAAAAACTGTAAGGGCCATGTTGGATCAACAGACAAAAATGAAATATGGTGGGTAGATTAAATTATTGAGTAAAGTTTACATTTTTTTGAGCTTGATAACTAAACCATGGTTGTGTAAGAAAATGTACTTATTATGGGGCGCCTGGGTGGCTCAGTCGGTTAGGCGGCCGACTTCGGCTCAGGTCATGATCTTGCGGTCCGTGAGTTCTAGCCCCGCGTCGGGCTCTGTGCTGACAGCTCAGAGCCTGGAGCCTGCTTCATATTCTGTGTCTCCCTCTCTCTGACCCTCCCCTGTTCATGCTCTGTCTCTCCCTGTCTCAAAAATAAATAAACGTTAAAAAAAAAATTTAAAAAAAAAAAAAAAAAAAAAAAGAAAATGTACTTATTCTTAGGAAATACATACTTAAGTATTTACGGTAAGAGGCATGATACAAGCAACTTACTCTCAAATGGTTCAGGAAAAAAATATACACATGTATATACAGAGAGAGGGAGAGAGGGAGAAAACACGTACACAAATATTCAAACAAATGAAGTGAAATGCCAATAGCGGATACCCTGGTCAGAAGGTATCTAAGTGTTCTTTGTACAGTTCTTTTCTTGCCAACTTTTCTGTTAAGTCTGAAATCCCTCCCACCCCTAAAGAGTGAGGACAATAAGCAGCATGCAGATTACCTTAATCCTGCACCTGTTTAATGAACTGTTCTGGATGTTTTATTTGATTCTCTGCCAGAAAATCTAACGCTTAAGTTTTCAATTGGGAGGGAAAGAAATGACCCGTTAGATAACATTTATTCAGGACACTTCTGTCAGAAAAACCTCAGGCAGGCCAGGCTTTTTTCTTCTGCTCACCAAATGTATCCAGGAACCTAAAAGATACCATCTGACCGAAGCTACTTAATTGGGACACACACTTAATCACCAACGGACTTTTTCCATACAGGATGACCAAATTAGCCTGTGGCTCTATGCAAGGATCCCATTTCTCATGCAGCTGGGAATTAAGGGGACTGGCATTCTGACAAACCACTAAAGCCAAGGGAGTGGAAATGATGCTAGCTTAGACTTCAAATGCACTTCAGTGACTCTAGATCTCCCCACAGAAAAGGAAGAAAGTATGTTACCCCACATCTACACTAACTTCTTCAGTTTTTGAGATCTAGTGGCATTCTTGTTTGCACTATACAAATCTCACATCATAGTCAATTCATATTCTACAATTAAAACCAGATGTGTAAAGGCATAGATCAACAGCAGTAAATAAGTTTGGGTTCTTCACAGCCTCTTACAAAGGAAATGTCTTATGATTGTTAGCTGTAAGTTTGGCTTTTAAGAGGTTTTCTTAATGTTTATTTATTTTTGAGAGACAAAGAGAGAGAGGGAGAGAGCGAGAGAGAGAAAACAAGCAGAGGAGGGGCAGAGAAAGAGAGGCAGACAGAGAATCCGAAGCAAGCTCTGAGCTGTCAGCAGAGCCCAACGTGGGGCTGGAACCCACGAACCATGAGTTCATGACCGAGCCAAAGTCACACATTTAATCAACTGAACCACCCAGGTGCCCCAGTTTGACTTTGAAGGAGTTAATAAAGACAAAAAGAAACTTCGAACTATTTATTCCTACTTGTGTTCATTGTAAAGTTTGTTAAACTTTTAATTCATCACACTGTTTTTCTAAAGCTATATAAAAACACGTTCTTCAAAGAAATGTTTTGGGGCCCCTTGTTAGTTCAGTCGGAGTGTGCAACTCTTGATCTCAGGCTGAGTTCAAGACTCAACACTGGGTGTGGAGATTACTTACAAATAAAAACTTGGAAGGAAGGAAGGAAGGAAGGAAAGAAGGAAGGAAGGAAGGGAGGAAGGAAGGGTGTTTCTAGAATGGATATTCAACCTTAAAAACATACTTTGGAAAAAGCTTTCTTTTAGGAAGACCGAGGTTACTCCTAAGTACCTGAGGCTATTTTAAAAAATAAAATAGGTACCTGTGGGCTTTCTGTGTATATACAAAAGCCAGCCTCAGCACCTTGAGCCTGACAGAGCCATCCAAACCACAAACTTGCTGAGTCACATGTTAAGCTCAGTTGGCAGTTTCCTCTAACAACCTCTTAAGTCTGCAGATTTAAATAAATCTGAGCTATACAAGTCAGATATATAAATAATCAATTTCTGATAAGTCCTTCTTTAAAAGATGTAACAATGAGAAACTAAAAAGCAACAAGTAGTCCTAGCAAAGGCTCAGATTAGGAAACTGACTCAGCTTTTAGAGACTGAGCACAAAATCATCCCCATCAGGATGCCTATTTTTAACTACTTGTTTACCTAGGTAAGGTTATTTGCCTAAATTAGCCCCTCTTCAAGTTTCTAGGGGGAAAAAGCTATCCACCTAGTGCTATTTCAATTTCTAGCTACAAATTTATAAAAAAGTATAGACACACACATACCTCCAGTATTATATTCCTGAGTAAAATAGATCCTAAGACAGAGTTTGCCCAACCCACTAATAATAAACATTTCCCAGGGAGCTTTCCAAAATAGCGAATTTCCTAAGCCTCACCCCAGATATATTAAATCAAAATCTGGAATCTTTGTTTTAAAAAATGATGCCCCACGATTCTAATAATCAGCCAGGTTGTAACTTCTGGTTTAGGGCACCTTCTACCATAAAATCACTATAACAATAACCTCAGATGGCAAAGGTAGTTTTATTTTTTCCAATGTTTATTTATTTTTGAGAGACGGAGAGAGAGAGCATAAGCAGGGGAGGAGCAAAGAAAGAGGAAAACACAGAATCGAAAGCAGGCTCCAGGTTGAGCTGTCAGCACAGAGCCCAACACGGGGCTCGAAGCTACGAACCATGAGATCGTGACCTGAGCAGAAGTTGGACACTTAACCAACTGAGCCACCCAGGAGCCCCTGTTTTGTTTTACATGTAATGATTCAAAATCCAAAAGATACAAAAAGGTGACAAGCCTTTCTCACTCATCCCCGTCCCCCAGCCACCCACCTACTCTTCATTGGCAACCAGTATTACCAGTTGCTTATATGTCCTTCCAAAGATCCTTTATGTGTACACAGGTACATAGATATTTCCTTTAAATAAGAACAGCAGTGAATAATACATTTTGAACAAATCAAGGTTCAGAACAATGTGTATCTTGGAGATCTTTTCCCACAGAGAGCTTCTTTATTCTATTTTAACATGTCTAGTATATGCCATTTGGTAGATTTATCATACTTGATAAATCAGGCCCCTTCGATGGACACATATGTTATTGCCAATCTTTTGCTACAACTCATAATCTTGTACATGTTATTTTGTACATACGCAAGTCTATCTGTAGAATAAATTCCTAGGCATGGAAACGTTAAGTCAAAGGTAATTTTGATAGATACTGCTAAACTGCCCTCCCCAAAGATTACAACTTTTATTCCCATTTGCAATGCCAAATAGCAGCTCAGATTTTACATCAAACTGAATACGAACAGTGCCAATGGCTTGCTTTCTAAATGTTGCTCTGAAAATATCCCACTTAGTAGCCCAGTGATATAACAAATGATATTGTGTAGACAACTTCTGTACCATGGAAATCTGCAGAATTTTACCATGGCTATTAGAAAGTTTTCTGATTATTGAAACCCATGAAAAAGAGGAACTAAGAGAAACAAGAAGCTGAGGTTAAGGCCCTTCTTGCCATCTTTAGCTGACATGCACACACTGAAAAGTCTTTTTCCCTACTTCAGCAGAAGACTTAAAATTTTCCACTTACTACCCCAAATGCTGTTCATGTGAAAAAGTAACCAATTGTGCTATTTATTATTTTAATCAACAAAAAGCTCTACAAGTGTTAGATTTACCAAATCTTGCACATGAAAACTTTACTAAATAAAGGAAGGGTGTCCAAAGGGACTCACTCCACAGCTAAGGGGGAAAAATGTCATGCAGAAGAGGGCATGCTAAAGAGAGAATGAGTTAGAGAAATACAACTGGAATA
This sequence comes from Panthera leo, assembly GCF_018350215.1. Lineage (NCBI taxonomy): Eukaryota > Metazoa > Chordata > Mammalia > Carnivora > Felidae > Panthera > Panthera leo. Next base: position 33,261,355 of record NC_056683.1, on the reverse strand, counting down.
CTCATCTCTTCTATGATGCACAAGGAATACAGAGGGGAGAAAAAAGGGAACACATTTTTAACTAAAACAGTTGACAATTTTATTTTCACATTTCACGATACAAATGGAAATTGCTTTTTTTTTTTTGTCCCACTACTCCCTTGCAAAAACTATTCTCTGTTTGATAGGAAGGGGGAGCAAGTCTTCCTTGTCATGCTGTTAGAAAACACCCAGAGTCACAGCACCATGATCTCCTGGTGAAGAACAAGTAATATAAAATGGATATAAACAGGTTCCTGTCTCTCCTTATCTGTCTGGTCGAGTCATTCCTGGCCGAGTGGGTACCATCATGGGACGGGCGGGAGGTCTCATCATTGGGGGCCCAGGCATCATTGGCATGTGGCCTCCCATAGGCGGCCTCATTCCAGGAGCTGCAGGACAAAACAAAGAAAAGGAAAAAAGAGAGTCAGAAACTACTACTTATGAGAGAGCTTAATGGGACTTCAATTAAAGACAAAAAGTAGCCCCCCTGCAAAATGCTGGAAGAAAGACATACTTGACAGAAGAAATGCAACAAATTCATCACATCTGTAAATTACTTAGACATTCTCAAACAAAGAACAAAGGTCAACACAAGAACCATATGGGAATCATGATCTAATGATAGTAAGGGAGAACTATTAATAGAGTGCTTTCCAGAAACCACTAGGGACACTAGTTCCCTAAATTGACCTTTTCTCACTCAGGGAAATTCACAACTAAGTCACATGTTACCCAGTCAGCTCTCTTAATCAGTTCTATCCACCATATAACCAGGAGCTATTTCATGAATGTACACAGGCACAGAGGACAATCTTACCACTAAGCGTTTGTTCGGAGTTGTAGGAAAGGTGAACAGGAGGCCCATGCTGAGAACCTGTTAGTAACCATACTTCACTCAAGTCAAGAAAAACAGGCAATAATGTGATTTACAACAATTAGCGCACACACACAAATCTAATTTTTCTAATGCATTTTAGAAACTGTTAAGGACTTTTTTGAAGTGTCCCATCAATACACCAGCCAAATAAATGAGCCAGGGAAGGGAGGGCAAGCAGAGGTGGGGGTTGGGGAGGAGTACAGGCATCTTCACAGAATTGGCAATATTCTACTTCCTCAGCTGAGTGGTGGGTTCACGGGTATTCATTTTATTATTATTATGCCTCATGATTTTCATGTTATAGATCTTCTCTTCAAATATAAAAATTTACCTAACTACTTACTAAACCATTTTGATTAAAGGTTTGTAATAGTTCAAGAGAAAACTACATTCAAAGCCGAATACAGCCTTATCACAAAAAGTAAAACCCAAGTATATGCAAAGACACAAAATTCAACAGGTACAAATGTTTCTAAGATCAATTTCAAAAGGAACAGAAAATAATACTAAACTTCTAAGGATCTTATTAAAAACCTCAACATAACATAACCTATATTCAGCATTTCCTAGAAGAAACTCATCTAGACCAAAGACTGAAAACGAGGCACCTGAAAACTTGTTTACTTTGGTCTCCACAGTACATTTACTTTCAATCAGTTGCCAACACTGGCAACTAAGAAGTCTAATTACTAGTAAGTCTAGATACCCTTTTTCAACTTTTTGTTATGGAAATATTCACACATACACAAGAATGAAAAGAGTATAATGGACATCCATGTACCCATCATCCAGCTTCCATCATTATTCACCCATGGCCATCGTTCTATCTTATGCCAACCCGTTCTTATCCTTGCCCACCCTGAACTAATTATTTTAATTCAAATCCCACAGTATTATTTTATCCTGGCGAAAACAACAAAATACTCAGGAGAACTGGCAACACCAAGCCTGCATTCTCAAATGTCAACTGCAGGCTGAAGCTAAGTTCTAGAAGCCTTATCTTTAGGTGTGTCATGCATTCCCAGTTCGTTATATCCCTAAACCCTCTAGGAATTTGAATTTGTGACCTTGATTTAAGAATGTAAAAGAAGGGATGCCTGGGTGGCTCAGGTCATGATCTCAGGGTAGCAAAACAGAGCTCCAGGCTGGGCATGGAGCCTGCTTAAGATTCTCTCTCCCTCTTCCTCTGCCTCTCCTCCACATGCAGAGTGCACACAGGCTCGCTCTCACTCTCAAAAAAGAGGGGGGAAAAAAAAAGAATGCAAAAGACATCATCTAAATCACTTTGTTTTGGCTTCGTAAGGAACTCTTACCTATACTCTACTCCTATCATTCTAAATGATACCCGTAGCAAGCACAGTGAATGCTTCTAGCTAAAAAGCTACTCTATCTAATACCTCTGCACCTTGTCTTACCAGTTGAGTTGTAGGCTTATGTCTATTGTATTTATTCTTATTATAGAATTTAACTTCTGCAAGTAAATAAAAATGAGTATATAAAAAAGAACTGTTTCTATGAAAACTATGTGGATATTTAGAAAAACAATTATCCCAAATCCTCACAAATTTGATAGGTCAGAGAATTATAAAAGATTGGAACTAGATGGCCTCACAAGGTTTCTAACCTTGAAAGAAATAGAAACTAAAGTTGGGAAAGAATGCATTATAGGTATGGTTTATCGGTTTAGGCAAGAAATATATGGTGCTCCAATCAGCAGACTCGTTTTCAAAGCAAAGGCCCTGACCAGGTATCAGAAAAATCTGCAAATTAGTATATATTTATGTTTATGTTAAAATACAATGTTTGAGGTGGGTTTTTCCCCCCTTCCTGAATAAACGACTAACTACAGGGCTAAGGCTTTTTTCATACACTAATTTGGCCTAGTTAACTAAAGATTGAATCAGCAACAAGAGGTAGCACCGCTCCAGATCAAAACTGAAAAAAGTAGTAGTACAATTATTTACCTACCTTATCCCCTTTGGAAAACCTCAACTACCTTTCTCTTCATTATAAATGACCACAAGTCAGGAGGAGGCAAGGAAACAGGAGGGAAGGAGAAGGAAAAAAAGGCAGCCTTATTCCGTTTTTAGTAGCACAAGGCCTTTGGATATCATTCAATTATACTGCTAAAACACATATTTATTTTTCTTTATCATTACGGATTCACCAAGTATAGTTTACTGCAATAATACATTTAGACAATGTATTAAGAATTCCATTTAAATGGAGAACTAAAACACAATGAAGCATCCTAAAAGGAAAGAGATTCAAACTTACCAGGTCCCACTGGCATCATCCCAGGAGGAGGAGGGCCCATCATTGGCATCATGGGAGGGCCCCCCATATGGGGTGCTGGCATCATACCAGGGCGAGGAGGACCCGCTGGAATAACGAATGGGGGCTGAGTTTAAGATATGCTTGCATATTAACATTTCCTCTTCTATGAAACTAGTAGGGCCTCATGGCCCAGCCCAAGTTCTAGAATAATAGACTTCTTATGGTTTCTTTTATAACAGTAGATCCACAAAAATCAATATGCCACAAAACTTTATGACTAAAAAACAAGGACAATACTGCCTAGACAGAAGTATAAAATGAAGTCAGCACAGGTTAAAAAAAATTCCAGAAGTTAAAATATTTTTTTAAAGGGTATTATGCCTTCTGTAGAGTTCCTGACAAATTTAAGCCACAAGTATGTAATTTCAGATCTGTTTTTAAGAAAATCAAAACCTCTGGGGCGCCTGGGTAGCTCAGGCGATTAAATGTCCAACTTTGGTTCAGGTCATGATCTCAGAGTTGGGGAGTTCGAGCCCCACATTGACTCTACTGTCAGCACAGAGCCTGCCTCGTATCCTCTGTATCCCTCTCTTTCTGACCTCTTCCTTGCTCTCTCTCAAAAATAAACATTAAAATTTTTTTTTTAATATATATCTTCTTTTACTTAAAAAAAATCAAAATTTTTAAAAGATTTTTTGGAAATACACAGACGTGTATGCAGAGATATTCCTGACAGCATCATTTACAACAGTTTGGAATAACTTAAATGTCCCACAATAAGAAAATGGTGAGGTTAATTATGGCACATTCATACTACAGATTATTCTACTATTAAAAATAATGGGGTTGGGTGCCAGCCAGCCAAGATACAGAATAAGACAGACAGGTAACCTGACAGTTGCTGTGACCCAAGGCCTGACCAGCCCCAGGATGGTGGAAGCCCAAGAAAGGTTTGGTGGGCCATTAGTTGTCTACCTGCATTAGTGTGCAATTATAAACAGCCCACTTCTGTTCATATCCGTGGCTACTTACAGGACTGATTTTAGGTTTCTGAATTCAATTTCAATCCTAAGCCCTTCCAGGAGAGCCACAGAACTTATGGCCTAGTTATCTCCTTCTGTCATTTAGAAACAAAAACCTTCTCGGAGAAGAGAGGCCTTTGATTCACCCCACTTTCAACTGTCCAATTCTTGGTTTTCCCAAGATGTATATATTTGTGTTAGGTGGGTTAGGAGATAGGAAGAAATGCTGAAGAGTTGATCCACTACACTTTAATCCTTCAGTGTTGGGTTCAGAGCAATAAATAATTTAATGTACTCATCAATACCTCTTCATATATTAGCTCATCTAATCACAGGTACATTCTGACCTTTCCACTGAATCAATTGTCTTGAACCTGCTTGGGATGTCATAAATACAATATCCTAGTAATAATGCAATCAGGAGGTAACTCTGCAGACATTTCAGAAATTATACCACTGATGTTATTTTCTTTTACTGTCTATGTATTCATTCAACGGGCACTCAAAAGCCAACTGTAAAATAATCCAACAAAATCAAAGGATAATCTGCACCCCCTTAAATTATAGCTGTTAAGATAAAAACTCCATAAACTTACGGAGACTAGGGGGAGGTGGAATCATCGCCCCTGCAGGAGGAGGAGCAGAGAATGGAGTAGGAGGAATCTTTCCTTGCTGAAATGCAGCAGCTTTGGAGAAAAAAAAACACACACTAATAAGAACTCAACAACCCATTTACGAAAATATCCCTTTTCTTTCATTTCACAATGATTTCACTCTAAAAAGTATTCATTTAAGATTACTACATCATGGACTCTACAGTTTTTAAATCAACTGTAAGTACTTACCAGCAAAAATTACAATTAACTGGTTTACTGCTTTGGGTTTTTTAACCTATATTTATTTAGTCAACATTGCTATGGCTGAATTAACTATGAGAGCCTGGAGTGGAGACCTCTTACCTACCAATGTCTTACCAAAGAGAGGCAATCATCTTTAATCTGTAGATGTGGTTTACAACCAATTTGAACCATTCAGTTTTGTTTGAAAAATGTTGGGGGCGCACCTGGGTAGCTCAGTAGGTTAACCATCTGACTCTTGGTTTTGGCTCAGGTCATGATCTCACAGTTTCATGAATTCAAGCCCCACATCCGGCTCTGCGCTGACAGCATGGAGCCTGCTTGGGATTCTCTGTCTCCTCTATTTCTGACCCTCCCCCACTTGTGCTCTCTTAAAATAAATAAATAAACTTAAAAAAAAAAAAAAAAGTGCGATACCTGCCCAAAGGTCAGGCTTTACAGAACTGTCATTATGGTTTATCAGTTTTGAAATTAATGTACTGAGCTAAGAGACATGAATGAGAAACTAAAGATTTTTTTTTTTAATTTTTTTTTTTTAACGTTTATTTATTTTTGAGACAGAGAGAGACAGAGCATGAACGGGGTAGGGGCAGAGAGAGGGAGACACAAAGAATCCGAAACAGGCTCCAGGCTCTGAGCTGTCAGCACAGAGCCTGACGCGGGGCTCGAACTCAGCGACCGCGAGATCATGACCTGAGCTGAAGCCGGCCGCTTAACCGACTGAGCCACCCAGGCACCCCGAGAAACCAAAGATTTTAAAGAGCCCACCCTGAAGGAGGATATGATCTTAAAAAATGTCCAATACAATCAACTTTTTTCTTTCTGACAATATGAGGCACAAATGAAAAGAAATTGAAGATCATTTATTTGGGCTTTACAAAAAGTCACAAATAGGGGCGCCTGAGTGGCTCAGTCGGTTGGGTGTCCGACTTCAGCTCAGGTCATGATCTCACAGTCCATGAGTTCAAGCCCCGCGTCGGGCTCTGTGCTGACAGCTCAGAGCCTGGAGCCTGTTTCAGATTCTGTGTCTCCCTCTCGCTCTGACCTTCCCCCATTCATGCTCTGTCTCTCTCTGTCTCAAAAACGAATAAACGTTAAAAAAAAAAAGTCACAAATAAATACTTAAATATATACTCATAGTTAACCATACTGGAATTAAAATTAAAAATACGCTGGGGCGCCTGAGTGGCTCAGTGGGTTAAGCGTCCAACTCTTGATTTTGGCTCAGGTCATGATCCCATGGTTCATGAGATCAAGCCCTGTGTCAGGCTCCAGGCTCACTTCTTGTGTCTTGAACTCAATTAACCTAAACAAAAATTTCCCTAATTAAACAAAAAGAGTATGGCATGTCCAACAGAGATCCAAAACATACCCAGATTATTGTGTCACATCAGCTTCCTTTTTGAGCAGTTGTCTTTGTCAGGATTACAAGACTAAGAAACCCAGGGTCTCTCAGAGTCTTTGAAGGTTAACTATAAACCCACCTCTCACCTTTTCCTATTACAAAAGGAAAATAGTTCTAAAACCTATGATCACTACAAGAAAGATTTCACATAAATTGGCTACAAAATCTGGTCCGTGTCAATAAAGAATCATTAGGCAATTCATTCTTCTCTGCCCCGCTTCCCAATGTAATCAATACCTGATTGCTCTAACCTCAACAATTAATATTAATGTGTTCCTATATCCCCTGAGAAACTAATGACCTTCTAATTCTTTCATTCAACACACCAGAATGTTCCTATTTATCACTCAGAATGAGTTGCTTCTGTGCAAAACAACAGAGAGACAGGGATGAGAAAGAATGGGACCATTCTCCCGCATCAGAACAAGAGACTGAAACATACTTGTTTTGTCGATCAGGCTCTGGGCTTGCTCTTCCATCCATTTCTGATAGTAGTCTTTCACATTCTCTTTGTGTTTCCTACCACTGCAGTGTGTCTTTCTCACAGATGGCTGTAAAACAAAAAGGTCAGATCAGCCGTAGAAACAAGTTTCCCAAACTAGAAATTTTATAAGGCCTTTCCTTTATGTAAGTAGCCTGGCTACCTCTATACGCTTAAGCTGGGTGCTAAAGCATTATTTATAAACATTATCCAATAACACACTGTGGTAATTTATCTACTATATTATCTAAACCAGAGGTCCGCAAACTATGGCCCACGGGCCGGCCACCTGATTTTGTAAAACAAATTAGTGGAACACTGCCACATCCGTTTGTGTATGTACTATTTTTTCCCCTACAAAGCAGAATTGAGTTTTACTATTTTTTTTTTCCCTACAAAGTCATCACAACAAAAACTATATGGTCCACAAACTTAAAATAATTACAATGTGGCACTTTAAGGAAAAGTTTGCAAACTCCTGATCTAGAACATAATGCCATTTTATTTTATTTTATTTTTTTTTAACGTTTATTTATTTTTGAGACAGAGAGACACAGAGCATGAATGGGGGAGGGTCAGAGAGAGGGAGACACAGAATCTGAAACAGGCTCCGGGCTCTGAGCTGTCAGCACAGGGGCCCGATGCGGGGCTCGAACTCACGGACCGTGAGATCATGACCTGAGCCGAAGTCAGTGCTCAACTGACTGAGCCACCCAGGCGCCCCCATAATGCCTTTTTTTTTTTTTTTTTTTAATTTTTTTTTTTTTTTAATGTTTATTTATTTTTGAGACAGAGAGAGACAGAGCATGAGCAGGGAAGGGGCAGAGAGAGAGGGAGACACAGAATGTGAAGCAGGCTCCAGGCTCTGAGCTGTCAGCACAGAGCCCGACGCGGGGCTCGAACTCACAAACTGTGAGATCATGACCTGAGCCGAAGTCAGACGCTTAACCGACTGAGCCACCCAGGCGCCCCCCATAATGCCATTTTAATGCCCTTTCTTAAAAAAAAATTTCTTTTAATGTTTATCTATTTTTGAGACAGAGAGAGACAGAACACGAACAGGGAGGGTCAGAGAGAGAGGGAGACAACAGAATCCGAGGCAGGCTCCAGGCTCTGAGCTGTCAGCACAGAGCCTGATGCGGGGCTTGAACTCATGGATTGTGAGATCATGACCTGAGCCAAAGTCGGATGCTTAACCGACTGAGCCACCAGGCGCCCCTTTAGTGACCTTTCTTAGGTCATTCTATAGCAAAATAATATAGTCCACATACATCTAAATTATACTGTTTATAAGAATATCTTCTTTTAAATGACTATGGGTCTAGAATACAGACTATGTGAATCACATACAAACTTTTGCCTCTAGCCCACTAATCCTTTTGTTCTTTAAGACCTTTACCAAGGTAAAACTGATATAAGATAAACTCCACACAGTTATAACCATATGTTTAAGTTAACATTTATTTAACACCTACCACTTACGAGACACCATGCTGTGTAATTTACAAGCAGTATCTCAATCATGTTATAATCACATGTTCATGGTACAATGGAATATTAATCAGAAAGAACCAATCACTGATACAATATGGACAAATCTCAAAAGCATGCTCAGCAAAAAAAAAAAAAAAAAAAAAAAAAAAAAAGAGAAACGCAGAATATATACTATAAAATTCCATTCATATCAAGTTTTAAAACCAGTAACACTGATCTTTCATAATAAAAACCAGATCAGTCGGGGCCAAGGGTACAGGGTACTGACTGCAAAAAAACACAAAGGAATTTTCTGGGGTGATGGAATGTTCTATTATCTCAATGCACACAGCAAACTGTTAAGTATTTGCCAAGTCATCACACTGTACACTTAAAACATATGCATTTAATCTAACATAAAGTATAACTCAATAAAACTGATTTAAAAAATCACAAGGTTGGGGGCGCCTGGATGGCTCAGTTGGTTACGCGTCCAACTTTGGCTCAGGTCATGATCTCGCAGTCCGTGGGTTCCAGCCCCGCATCAGGCCCTGCACTGACATCACGGAGCCTGCTTCAGATTCTGTGTCTCCCCCTCCTTGTCTCTCTCTGTCCCCGCCCTGCTAGCGCACTGCCTCTCTCTCAAGAATAAATAAACTTTGGGGCCCCTGGGTGGCTCAGTAGGTTGAGCGTCCGACTTCGGCTCAGTCATCATCTCACAGCTCGTGGTTTCAGCCCCGCATCAGACTCTGTGCAGACAGCTCAGAGCCTGGACCCTGCTTCAGATTCTGTGTCTCCGTCTCTGTCTCTGCCCTTCCCCCACTCGTGCTCTGTTTCTGTCTCTCAAAAATAAACAGTAAAAAAATTTTTTTAATTAAAAAAATTGTAATTTAATTTAAAAAATTTTTTTAAAAAGCCATTTCTGATTACAGCCTCATTAATGCGAATTTTTATGGTACATAATCAAATGTGTCAACACTTGGAAGATTTGTGTAACTGAGTGAACCAATATTCCAATATTCATTTTCCATATGACCAGAGCATGTTACAAAATCCTGTCTGGTAAAAGATTCACTCAAAGTGCAAGACAGACCAACAAGTTTTGATGTAGCAGAGTGTTAAAAGTCTAATATGGTTTAAGTTTCCACACTACAGCTAACCATGTGTTGAGTCTGGGTGTAGTATTAAAAGTATTTAAAGTATTAAAGAATATCCACAATTATCTAAAAAGGCTAGCAAGGTACTCCTCTTTTTTTTCAACTCCTTATCCACGGGAGGCTGGATTTTTCATATAATTGAACCAAAACAAAGTGCAACAAGTTTAATCCAGAACATAAGAATCCAGTGGTCTTCCATTAAGCCAGACATTACAGAGGTTTGCAAAAAGGTTATAGCAATGCCATTCTTCACACTAATTTTTTTTAAATAGCTATGTTCCACTTTTATTTTGCTGTTATTATTTTATATGTAGGCTCCATGTCCAGTGCAGAGCCCAACGCAGGGTTTGAACTCACTACCCTTACATCAAGACCTAAGCTGAGATCAAGAGTCAGTCGCTTAACTGACTGAGCCACCGAGAAGCTCCTATTTTTCATTTTAAAAGGTTATTTGCATCACAGATAAAAAGTTTGTTATTGTTACTTTCAAATCAATTGGTATTTTTAAAATTGTAGGTTTTAATTTCAAACACAGCAAATATTAATAGTTAATATAAGCCCTGTAACTTTTCTTTAAAATTTTTTTGAGAGAGAGAGAGAGAGAGACAGAGTGCAAACAAGGGAAAGGCAGAGAGAGAGGGAGACACAGTATCTGAAGCAGGCTCCAGGCTCCGAGCTGTCAGCACAGAGCCCTATGTGGGGCTCGAACCCATGAACTGTGAGATCATGACCTGAGCTGAAGTCAGATGCTTAACAGACTGAGCCACCCAGGTACCCCTTAAGAACTTTTTAAGAATTTTTTTTTAATTGGTAATTTTTGGGGCGCCTGGGTGGCTCAGTTGGTTGGGCGTTCGACCTTGGTTCAGGTCATGGTCTCATAGTTCTGTCAGTTTGAGCCCCGTGTCCAGCTCTGTGCTGACAGCTCAGAGCCTGGAGCCTGCTTCGGATTCTACGTCTCCCTCTCTCTGCCCCTCCCCCACTCATGCTTTTTCCTCTCTCTCTCTCTCAAAAATAAACATTAAAATAATAATAATAATAATAATAATAATAAAAGAACTCAGTAATTTTCAAGAGTGTAAAAGGACCACGAGACAAAAAATGTTTGAGAGCTGCTGGCATAGAAACCCTAAAGTTATACTGCCTAGGCTCTTCTTCCAGCTCTGTACAACTTACTGGTTTACTAACATCCAGTCAGTCATTAATCCATACTCTGCCTCAGTTTCCTCCTCTGTAAAATGGAGATAATACTAACCATATAGGCTTATCATGAGCATTAAACAACATGATACAGGTAAAGCATCTGGAACACTGCCTGACACACAGTAAATATTCAATCTTAGTTATTATTTGTTAAGCAGTTTTTAATTAAATAGAAGTACAGCACTCAGGTTGTAAATTTGGGCATTTCTTTCCAGTTTAATCAATAAAATGTCTGAATGCCTTGTCAGAATCAAATATTTGAACTTCAGGACACGTTCCTGCAATTTTTACTTGTCATGTAAATTTTTTGCACCTTCAATTCTGCTACAGCTTTATTACTTTGGGTCTCAACTCAAAACACTAACTGCTGGAAGGCCAATCATTTCAAATTACGAAACCAGTTACAGGAAGGATGCAGGAAAAGAAACCCAGGTTATTTTTTCCAAGCAGGAGCACTTAAAGCTCAACAGCATGAAAAGCACACATTTATACCCCCCCAAAATCTGATCTTTCACATACAAGGTGTTTTGAAACTGAAAAGAAACACTACTTACAGAGTCATGGGTGAGGTATGTGTCGCAGTAGTCACAATAAAACCTGGAAAGGGGTAGAAGATAGAGAAAAAGACGACAACCAGTTAACAGATGCCCATCCACGTGGGCAGTTCAACGAAGGTAAAATATAAAAAGACCTATGCACGATCCCAAGACGTCAATCTAAGCGACCTGACACAAACCAGGCTTTTCTGTTGCGTCGCGCGGGGTCGACCTACACACACCGAAAGACGACAGTATCCAGAACTCCCGGGCTCCCTCCCCCACACGCCCTCGCTTCCCGGGAAACTTCAAGAGCTAGAATCCGCTCTGCACTCCCCTTCCTGGGCCACAATGGCGACCGTGACCGCGAACACCCCCAGATTCGAGCCCCCACTCACTTAGGCATGTTGCTTTGCAGACCGTTGGCCACTCCGTCCCGCGCCACCCGGAAGTGACGCACACAACAAGCGCCGACGCCGCGGAACCGATAAGTCAAACGCGACTCCAGGAACCCTACCCAGTCGTCCAATCCGCGGCTGCGCTGCGCTGCGACCGCCTTACCCGCTGCGGCCGGTCGAGGGGCGGGGCTTTTCTCTTCATCCCGTCACTTACAGCTAGGCGGGAAGGGGTGCTCGAAGGGTCCCTGCGAGGTTCAATCCACGCTCATGTAATCCTGATTCTTGATGCTTCCCGGAAGCATGTTATTCATTCTTTGGACGACTTTCTAAGGATCGCCTGCTATGTGCCAGGCCCTGCTATAAATGCTGAGAGAAGACAGCAGTGAACGAAACAGACAAATGTCCTGCCCTCGTGGAGTAGGCCCTAGGAGTTGGGGGAGACAAATAATAAAGTCAATATGTAGTAGGTTAGATGGAGTTGAGTAGAGGAGTGGGAGTTGGGGAGTGACGCAAGGAAGGGAGAATTTCAACTTTAAATAAGACAGCTTGCTGAGAAGGTAACAACTGTGAAATAATGGGTTTCCTAAAGCAATAAGCTTGGTGCAAGCGATTTTACATGGCGTCTCTTTTTTAAGTCTCATTAACCCTAGGAAATGATAGAACCCCCAGTTTCTTTTTTCTTTTTTTTTTTTTTAATTTTTTTTAACGTTTATTTATTTTTGAGACAGAGAGAGACAGAGCATGAATGGGGGAGGGTCAGAGAGAGAGGGAGACAGAATCGGAAGCAGGCTCCAGGCTCTGAGCCATCAGCATAGAGCCCGACGCCGGGCTTGAACTCACGGACCCCGTGAGATCGCGACCTGAGCCGAAGTCGGCCGCTTAACCGACTGAGCCACCCAGGCGCCCCCAGAACCCCCAGTTTCAAGTCCCATCTCCTGCTTCCTAGCCTTGCTGCTTGAGAAAGTTATCTAATCTTTCTGAGCCTCATTTTCCTCGACTGGAAAATAATGGGTAATAATTCTTACTTGTGGGGCTTAAGGAACGATTAAATGTGAAAATGCTTGTAAAGTGTTTAGGGCAATATCTGTACATACTAAGTCCTCCACATATGGCAGTTATATTTTTACATAAGAGGATATTGATAGAAGTATCTTGTCCACAGATCTAACCTGTTCTAGCGACAGGGCCAAACTTTCAGCCTGGTCAATCAGACTCCCAAATGGCCTGACCGCTCAGAAAAGGGGAATAAATGTTGGGAATGGAGAGGTAGAGCTTTTGATTCTACTGTTCCATATTCTCTGGTGGTGGAGTTGCAACCAAAATAATAATAATTGCTACCTTATTTGAATGTTGACTATGTCCTAGGTGCTTTGAATGCATTAATTTATTTGATCTATTCAATAATCCTATTGTTCACATTTCAAATGGGGACACTGAGCTTCAACACCATAAAGATGATTTCCTCTCTTAAAAGTTAACTGCAGGATGAAATAATCAGGCTTTCACTACTCTAACAGTGGTAAATGTTAGCATTATTGATGGTGGAACAATTGGGTATTACGTATCTCCTGCTAGGATGCTAACATTAAATAGACATAGTCAACTGTGACCTATTCTTACCAAAAGTGTTCCACTTGGATCCAATCAAGTTCTAGGATAGACAAGAGGATCAAGCTAAAGAAAGCAAAAGGCAGCAAACAACCAGAAGGTGGGAGAGTCTCTGGGACAAAGGGCCCCTTTCCTTCACCAAGTCAAGAAAAGATGTCATTCTAGATTAAAATGTTTTTAACAGACATAACAATCAGATGTATTATACGGTTCAGGGTTAGATCCTGGTTTGAACAAACTAGCTCTAAAAGATATTTTAAAGAAAATATCTGGGCCTTAATATTGCAGTTCTAGAAACCCACCTTTGTGTAGACACCCTGAGTTGATTCTTTTCAATTTTTTTTTTACATTTATTTATTTTTGAGAGACAGAGAGAGACAGAGCACAAGCAGGGGAGGGCAGAGAGAGAATGAGACACAGAATCCAAAGCAGGCTCTGGGCTCTGAGCTATCAGCACAGAGCCCAATACAGGACTTGAAGTCACCAACAGCTAGATCATGACCTGAGCCAAAGGCGGATGCTTAACCAACTGAGCCACCCAGGCACCCCGAGTTGATTCTTTTTGGAGGAGAGAGATTTGTCCACTACGTCTTGGTTTTTTCCCCCCTAACTTCCCTCTGTGCTGATCTTGCACCTGCTTTACCTTCAAATTCATTCCTCACCCTTCCCTCACCCTTTTCAGTATGGTGGTGGTGGTGGGGGTAGTACGATACCTCAAAGGCTGGGAATCTTGGATTCCTGTGCTGGTTGCCTTCTAGGCTGAGTTGCCGGGCACCATCTAAGGGAGGCCTGGAAATGGAGAGATTGAAGAAAAAGGCAGAGTACCCCCAATCTCAGGCTGTCTCTTCTGACCTACCTGGCTCCACTTCCAGCAGTTCCAGGCCTTGGGCTCTGGTAACAAGATGTCCTTCTTCTGTCCCTCCAGCGTGAGGGCAGCACTAATTTCTTGCTCCTCTCTGAGCTACTTCACTTTTCTCTTTTCACTTTTTATCTCTGCCAACACTTCTTATAAGCCAATTCTCTGATTTAAATTCCCTCTGTTTTAAAGACTTAGAGTGGTCTCTGTTTTCCAGGACTCAAAGCATGACCTTACTTCCAAGTTCCAAACGGTATCTCCCCTGAGTCTGGTCTGTGGGCCTTAATATCTGTAAAGCAGTGCTTTTCACACTTCCTCTAGGGTCCCAAGCAACTGGAGGGTTCATTTATCACCCTTATTCCCCCAGGTATAGGGTGAGAATCCCAAGTGCCTACCTGAGCTTGAAATGCCCTTGAACTGTTGTATGATATGTTAAAAGCTCACAGTGTTTGCAATCTACTTTATAAATATTTATATATTTTTATTTCTCTTAAGGTATTTTAACACTTAAAATGTATTTTATTTATTTATTTTTGAGTAAGTAATCAGTACACATGGTGGAAAATTAGAGAAGGACAAAAGTATGTTCCCACACATACACACCCTTACCAGTTTCTCGCATATCCTTCCAGAGATAGACCACGTACATGCAAACATAAACATAACATTTCCTGATTCTATTTCCCAATACTGCATAGTATTTTATTGTATAGATGTACCTCAATATTAACCAGTCTGCTATTGATGAACGCTTAAATTGTTTCCTGTCTTTTGCTATAATAATGATGCTGAAATACACAGTTAATTGGCATATAGATTTGTAGAGTGGATTTCTAGAACTAGAATTAATATGTTAGAGTTTTGCATCTGTAAGTTTGAAAAATATTGTAAAATTTCTCTCTGTTATGATTGCATTTAAGAGTGCTTTTTCATCTTTTCAATCTAATAGGTTAAAAGTGTCATTGTGTTATAATTTTTATTTCTCTTATAAAGTTGAGCATTTTTCTTCATATGTTTAAGATGCTTAAAGAATCAGGGCGCCTGGCTGGCTCAGTCAGTGGAGCATGTTACTCTCAATCTTGAGATTGTGAATTCAAGCCCCATGTTGGGTATAGAGATTACTTAAAAATAAAAAATCTTAAAAAAAAAAGGTCTTAAGAAATCTACAGAGCCCTCCATTTAGATTGCTTTTTCATGTCCTTTGCCCTTTCGCCTAGGGTTAGCCTCATCCTTTTTTTTTTTTTTTTTTTTCATAGAGAACTCCTTAGATATTAGCAAAATTAGCATTATTATAATATGAGTTGCAAATATTTTCCATTTGTTAATTGTCTGGCCTTATTTTGGGTGGTTTTTGTCATGAAAAAAAACTTTTAATTTGTATTTCAGTTAAACTTATTAATCTGTTCTTTTACAGTTTCCAGGTTTTATGTCATACTTCCCCTTTCTGAAATTGTTTTAATTCCATGATATTTTTTCTTGTTCTTTTATTATGTCATTTTTTCAGGTTTGTATCTTTTTATCTATCTGGCATTTTTTTGGTTGTTTTTAATTTTCTTTCTTTTTCTTTTTCTTTTTCTTAATTTTGAGAGAGAGAGAGAGAGAGAGAGAGAGAGAGAGAGAGAGCACGAGCAGGGGAGGGACAGAGAGAGAGGAAGAGAGAGAATCCCAAGCAGGTTCTGTCAGAGTGGAGCCTGACCTGGGACTCAAGCCCACGAACTGTGAGATCATGACCTGAGCTGAAATCAAGAGTCAGATGCTGAACCAACTGAGCCTCCCAGACACCCCTATCTGGAATTTGTTTAAATTTTTTTTTTAATATTTATTTTTTGAGAGAGAGAGAGACAGAGACAGATTGTGAGCAGGGGAGCGGCAGAGAGTGAAGGAGACACAGAATCTGAAGCAGGCTCCAGGCTCTGAGCTTCAGCACAGAGCCCTATGCGGGGCTCAAACTCATGGAACATGAGATCATGACCTGAGCTGAAGTTGGATGCTTAACCAACTGAACCACCCAGGCACCCCTGGAATTTGTTTTAAAGTGTGAAACAGGGATCTAACCTAATTTTTCTTTTCATAAACAGGAAGCCAATTATCCCAGCACCAGTTATTGAATAATTTGTTATTTTTTCTTTTTTTTTTTTAACATTTATTTATTTTTGAGACAGAGAGAGACAGAGCATGAACAGGGGAGGGTCAGAGAGAGAGGGAGACACAGAATCCGAAACAGGCTCCAGGCTCTGAGCAGTCAGCACAGAGCCTGATGCGGGGCTTGAACTCACGGAAGTCGGACGCTTAACCGACTGAGCCACCCAGGCGCCCCTGTTATTTTTTCTACTAATTTGAAATGCTACTTTTATCATGTACTAAATTCTTCTATAAATACTATTTCATTTCTGGGCTTTTGGGTTGTTCCTTTGGTTGGTCTATTAATGTGCCCCTACCAACTGTCTTAATTGTTACAGTTCATATTTTATCTATAGTTATTTTACCTTTTTTAATGTTTATTCATTTTTGAGAGAGAGAGAGAGAGAGAAAGAGAATGAGTGGGGGAGGGGCAGAGAGAGACGGAGACACAGAAACCAAAGCAGGCTCCAGGCTCTGAGCTACCAGCACAGAGCCTGATGTGGGGCTCAAAATCACGAAGTGTGAGGTCATGAGCTGAACCGAAATCAGACGCTTAACTGACTGAGCCGCCTAGGCGCCCCTATAGTTATTTTAATATAAAAATATTTTTCAATTACCCAATTAAATTACTAAAGTTTAACCCTTCCAAAAAAAAAAATTCCCAGCATTGACTCATATGTTACATTTGTCATGTGGTTTGACACATCCCCTGGTACCCTGTGGTACATCCCTGTAGGATAAAGTTGCCAGCTAAATACATCATGGCCAGTTAAATTTGAATTTCAGATAAACAATGGATAATTTTCAGTTGAAGTATGTCCCATGAATTTTTTTCCTGTATTTGAAAACCCTACTACAGGTTACTTTATTAAAAAATAATTATCTTAGGGGCACCTGGCCAGCTCAGTCAGTAGAGCATGCGATTCTTGATATCAGGGTGGTGAGTTCAAGCCCTACATTGGGTGTAGAGATTACTTAAAAAATAAAATTTTTTGGGGGCACCTGGGTGGCTCAGTCGGCTGAGCGTCCGACTTCGGCTCAGGTCATGATCTCGCAGTACGTGAGTTCGAGCCCCACATCGGGCTCTGTGCCGACGGCTCAGAGCCTAGAGCCTGCTTCAGATTCTGTGTTTCCCTCTCTCTCTGCCCCTTCCCCACTAATGCTCTGTCTCTCAAAAATGAATAAACGTTAAAAAATTTAAAAAAATAAATAAAATCTTTTTAAAAAAAGAATAATTATCTTAGTTATATGTGACAAAACCAACTTAAACTAGCATTGGCAAATAGTTACCTATAAAGGCCCAGAAATCAGGGACATCTTAGGGTATATTTATCTCCAGGTGTGGTCTTAAAAAATGTTACTTGGTCTCTTTCTCCCCATCTCTCATCTCATCTCTGCTTGACTGCTTCTCTTTGCACATTGGCTTCATCCTCCCATGTTGCAGCCTGGGTTCCTCCATGCAACCAGGTAAGACAGCCTCAAATATCTCCAAAATTCCATTCTTCTAGCACCAAAATCCAGGGAGGGGTCTGAATGGCCAGGCTTGAGTCAAGAGTCTTCCTTGGGTAGGGATGGGTGGAAACTTGTAATAACAGTCCCATTGAAACCTCAAGGGGTGAGGCAGGAGTATCCAAGAGTTGGGTTGGGGGGTGGGGTACTGTTTTCAAGGAAGAAGTACAGAAAAGCATCGTGGACAAGAAATAGTGTGTACAGCTGCCACCGTGGGTCATACCTAACCCAGTTTGGAAGTAACCAGCTTAACATGGTAATTTCCATTGGAACCACCAGAGGACTTGAGTCCTTAGTGCCTTTGTAACCTATACCTCCCTCCATCTCTCTCTCTCTCATCTTTCCCCTGTGCTAAGGCACTGAAATTAATATTCAGTTATTTAATATTTATTCAATAAATGCTTGCTGACCACTGGGCTGGTGTTCAGGTCAGTGTTGGCCACCATCAACGGGAAAATGAAGAATGTGCTGTGCCCACCATCGAGTTTAGTGTACGTGGTAGGCATTTAAACAAATAACTGTATAGCCTTATATGGTAAGAACTATGATAAGACAACTTCATCAAAAAGAATCACCATGTAGTAGTAACAAACAACTACTAGAGCCAAAATGCCTGTGTTTGAATCCCAGGACCATAAACTATTGCTTGGACCTTAGGGAAGTTGCTTAACCTCTTCCTGGCTTAGCTCCCTCATCTGTAAAAGGGAGACAATAATAATACCTACGTCATGTGATCATGGTTGTAAGGACTGCATAAGATAATTCTTATAAATCACCTAGCACATGGTTAGGCATGCAGTAAATGGTGAACAATGTTTGCATTGTCAGTAATAAGAATCACTTCTAAAAACCCAGCTCTCTTGAATTCCACACACATCCGGGAATCCTTCCAGGCCTCTTCAGGGTCACACAAGGGATGAGCTCTGGAACTCAGAGTCATTTCCCCTCTCCCTTCCAATAAGAGGCTTCAGCCCCACTTTGCAGCCATCAGTGGCTGCTGACTCTTCTATCTACTAGGCACCTTTCGGAAGCCACAATTCTTATTCCCTTCACATACCTAGGGGCCCTGAAAGGCGGAGTAGAAGCTGAATCCCAGAGATGTACTTGTCTCTGCACTCTGACCCGTACTTCCAGCTGAGAGAGGGCTGATCTGTTGATAGATGCCTCTCTGGGGAGGGTCATACAACTATGGCTTTATCCCCTACCTTTTCTTTCTGAACTGAGACCTCACTGCCATAAAGTAGATTCAGAAGGCGAAAACTTGATCTTTCTATTTGGAAACAACAGCAGGACATAGGGCACCAGCTTTAGAAGCTCACACCAGGTCTTCCAGGTGGTATAAACATAGCTATGGCTGAGAACTCATGACCATGGCTGGTGAGAAAGGGAGATCCTCCTGAGGACTTCACCCAATCTTTAGCCCACTCTACCCTGCAAGCGAAATCAACTGAGAGGCGACCTAGCTGCTTCTTTGCAAGGCCTGGAAATAGGTCTTTGCCACCCAGCCTGGGCAACCCTAGGACCTCAGGTGCCCATTTGGCACCTTCAGGATAGCAGCATACCTCATCCATTTTTGTCTGGCTGGGTGGGGAGAAAATGATTCTTCGTTAGTTCTGCCGTGATTGTCTTGCCTCCCTCACGGTAGACAGAGGGTTCACTGCTGGGAACAGAAAAGACCAAAACTCCAAGGTCTGGGGGACAAGTTCTTTTTCTGAAACTCTTTATTAATCTAGGGCAGTTGCATCAACAGGTCATGGTAGCAGGAAGAAGCCTGTTCAAGCACAATCAACAAGGCAGAACAGGTTTGGCAGGGTGGTTTCGAGTAACTCTTTACTGAAAAGGAGCAATTACTCATTCTTGAAATGTCTTCTCTTAGATGTATTTTCTCTTTGAGCCCATTTTATTAGCACGGGAAGCTTTCAGCCAGACTCTAGGGGTGCCAAGTCGGAAAGCTGGAAATAGAAACATAAGTGGCTTTTTTGTTGCTTAATACTTTCGTAGGAGCTGAGCTCATGGTTTGGAATGGTGTGCACAAGCACGAGTGTATGCACACGCGCGGACACGTCATTCTGCCATTCTGCTGCCCCAGGGCATGGTGTCTGGAGTGACTGGCTGTCACTGGAGAAAAGGGAAACACGTTTATTAAGCTCCAGTTCGTGTTGGCACTAGACAGTGTGCTTTCATTATGTTATCTGATGGGATTTGATTTTGAGGGGTTTTTTAACTGATGAGGAAACTGAGACCCAAAGAGGTGACACAATCTGAACAAAATCGCATAGTTAATACACGGCAAAGACAGGAGCCCAAATTATCAGATTCCAGAGCTTACATTCTTTCCATTGAACACACTGCCTGTATATATGAGACTTTTGAAATCTTGGCCTGAGTGTAACCTGCTCCCTGTAACTCTCTCACTGCAGTTGATGAGCCTGAGTTTTTCAAATAAGTAAGCACCAATGAGTAGCAAGGCGTTCCACATACAAGGGACAGCTCCATGAGAAGTTAAATCTCATTGTATGCAATTTATTCTTCAATAAACGTGACTTTAAAAAAAATGTTGGGTATAGGGACGCCTGGGTGGCTTAGTTGGTTAAACATCCAACTCTCGGTTTCAGCTCAGGTCATGATCTGACGATTTCATGAATTCAAGCCCCACATTGGGCTCCATGCTGACAGTGTGGAACCTGCTTAGGATTCTCTCTCTCCTTCTCTCTCTGCCCTTCCCCCACTCACGCTGTTTCTGTCTCTCTCATAATAAATACATAAACTTTAAAAGAAGAAAAAAGATGTTGGGTATAAAATGAACCTAGAAAACAATAATAAAATGATCATCAACTCAATTAAAAAGTACAAACGAGGGGCACCTGGCTGGCTCAATGAGTAGAGCATGTGACTCTTGATCATGGGGTCATGAGTGCAAAGCCCACATGGGGCATAGAACTCACTTGAAAAGTGATAACAATAAAATATAAATCTTTAAAAACATACAACTGAAAAGGAAATATAGATGTCCATTAAAGATCTGAAAGGATACTCATCCTCACTTATAATATTATCAAGCCAAACTAAAAGTCACTGAGATTTATTTATTGCTTATTGGATTGGTAAAGATCCAAAAGATTGATAACATGTAGGTTAGCCATAAGTGTGGGAAAATAGGGGCTTTCATACATTACCGGCATTGGGATAATTCCTATTAAGGGCAATTTGGTCACGTCTATCAAAACTCCATGTGTATGTACCCTTTGACTCAGCAACTTTACTTCTACGAATTTATTTTACAGTCACAGTTGCAGGTATGCAAAATGATGTACATACGAGGTTTTTCACTGAAGCAATGCTTGAAAGAAAGAGCAAAAACCTGAAAAGTTAAATGTCCGTCAATAAAGGCCTGGATGAATAAATCAGCACGGGAAGCTTTCAGCCAGACTCTTAGGGGTGCCAAGTTGGAAAGCTGGAAATGGAAACATTAAGTGGCTTTTGTGTGGCTTAATACTTTAGTAGGAGCTGAGCTCGTGGCTTGGAACGGTGTGCACAAGCACGAGCGTACGGACACGCGCGTGCACGTCATTCTGCCATTCTGCTGCCCCATCCGTGCAATGGAATACTATGCAGGCGTAGAAAAGAATGAAAAATACTTTTATGTACTGATATGGAAAACACTCCAACGCATATCACTGATCGAAAAAAGCAAGATGAGAGACGCCTGGGTGGCTTAGTTCATTAAGCGTCCCCCTTCAGCTCAAGTCATGATCTCGACCTGCATGTGGGGCCTGCCTGGGATTCTCTCTCTCCCACTCTCTCTGCCCCTCCCCCACTCACGATTTTTCTCTCTCTCTCTCAAAAATAAATGAACTTAAAAAAAGAGAAAAGCAAGAGGCAGAACAATGTACACAGTAGATACCATTTATATAACAAAGAAGGGAGATACTCCATATGTATAATATCTTATAAATGCTTCCAAAATCTCTTAAAGGATACACAAGAAAACCAATAACAGGGGTTATCTGTTGTGGAAGGTAAAGATGGGAGGGATATATTTCACTGTGTACCTTTTCAAAATTTTGATGTTTACACTTCATGAGTTTTTAAAATTATGGTTGCCTTTAAAGTAAGGAAAGAAAAGAAAAACACTGAGGCACTGGGGCATACCACATGAGCTGGCTGCACTGTGGGACTATGTCCCCAATCTATGCTCTACAGCCTGCCTTCTTGAACAGACGGACTCTTCGTTGAATGACTCAAATACCATGCAGCCTCCTAAACTGACACCCTTGAACCCACTCCCCCCAAATCCTTGTGATCGTGGGAAGGAGTGCGGCGGCTTTGTTAGGTGTTCTCAGATTGCAAGTGATTCACCCTGGTTGATGACTCTAATCTAAGCTCCATCGACAACATGTGAGGCTTATTCCACTTGAAAAAGCGACTTTTAGTCCCGAGATTTTAGTCCTAAGAACCCAACGCTCTCGTTCCTTATCTCTTAGATGTCCTTTAAAATGTTTCATTTGCTCACCAGAAAAAGTCTGTTTGGCTCTTGGCCTTCTGAGTTTAAAGGAGAAAAATTTGCTGGGGCGCCTGGGTGGCTCAGTCGGTTAGACGTCTGGGGGCGCCTGGGTGGCTCAGTCAGTTAAGCGTCTGACTTCGGCTCAGGTCATGATCTCACAGTTTGTGAGTTCAAGCCCCGCGTCACACTCTGCTGTCAGCTTGCTCAGAGCCTGGAGTCGGCTTCAGATTCTGTCTCCCTTTCTCTCTGCCCCTCCCCCGCCCACACTCTGTCTCTTTCAAAAATAAATAAACATTAAAAAAATTATAAAAAATAAACAAATAAACGTCTGACTTAGGCTCAGGTCATGATCTCCAGCTTCCTAAGTTTGAGCTCCGCATCAGACTCTGCACTGACAGCTCAGAGCCTGGAGCCTGCTTTGGATTCTGTGTCTCCTTCTCTCTCTATGTCCTTCCCCTACTTGTGCTCTGTCTCTCTCCCTTTCTCTCTCAAAAGTAAATATTTTAAAAAGTCTTTTTAAAGATTAAAAAAAGAGGAAGAAAAATTTGTTCATTTGATTCCAGCATTAATGTAAAGTACTTGAGATCCACAACCTGGAGGCAGGAAAACATTTCTTTGGATATAGAAAGCAAATAGCCACTTAAAAGTTTGACAAATTAGGGATGCCTAGGTGGCTCATTCGGTTAACCATCGAACTCTTGGTCAGCTCAGGTCATGGTCTCAGGGTTCATGAGTTCGAGCCTCACATTGGGCTCTGTGCTAACGAGGTGCAGAGCCCGCTTAAGATTCTCTCTCTCTCTCTCTCTCTCTCTCTCTCTCTCCCCCCCCCCCGCCCCTCTCCCAATTGTGCTCTAAATCTTTCTCTCTCTCTCAAAAAAATAAACTTTTAAAAAATTTAAAAAAATAAAAGTTTGATAAATTAGCTTTGTCAGAATTGAAAACTTCTGCTAATGACAAGACATAGTTAAGAAAACGAATAGGAGGGGCATCTGGGTGGCTAGGTCAGTTAAGTGTCTGACTTCAGCTCAGGTCATGATCTCATGGTTGTGAGTTTGAGCCCCACATTGGGCTCTGCAATGGAAGTGTGGAGCCTGCTTGGGATTCTGCCTCTCTCCTCTCTCTCTGCCCCTCCCCTCGAGCTTTCTCTCTCTCTCTCCAAATAAATAATAAAAACTTAAACAAAAGAATAGGAAAGGGACGCCTGCGTGCTCAGTCAGTTGAGCATTCGACTCTTGATTTTGGCTCAGGTCATGATCCTAGGGTCTTGGGATTGGGATTCTCTCTCTCTCTCTCTCTGTCCCTCTGTCCCTCTCACCCACTCGCACTTGTTCTCTCACTGAAATTTAAAAAAACTGGCGCCACCTGGGTGGCTCAGTCAGTTGAGTGTCAGACTTTGGCTCGGTCATGATCTCATGTTGTGGGTTTGAGCCCCATGTCCAGCTTTGCACTGACAATGTGGAGCCTGCTTCGGATCCTTTGTCTCCCTCTCTCTCTGCCCCTCCTCCCCTCACACTCTCTCCCTCTCAAAAATGCATAAACATTAAAAAATTAAGTTAAATTAAATTTAAAAAAGAAAATGGAATGGAAAACCATAGACTGAAACAATATATATTCATGAAACATTTATTTCACAAATGACTTGCACCCAAAATGTATTTTTAAAGACCAATAAGAAAATGACCTCAAAATATCTAATGAGCAAAAGACTTGGGCATTCACAAAAGAAAATATACAAAAGACCAATGAACCCATGAAAAAGTGCTCAAAAGTGTTATGCATTAGGGAAATGTACAAATTATAATCACAGTGAGATACCATCCCAAACTCACTATAATGGCTAAAATTAAAAAGACTGAAAATACCAAATGTTGGCAAAAGTGGATTAACTAGGATACTCCTCTGTTGCTAGCAGGAGTGAAAAATGGTACAACTGCTTTGGGAAAATGTTTGGCAGCTTCCTATAAAGTTAAATACCCGATGACTCAAGAATTTCACTCCTGAGCAATTACTTCAAGCTAAATGAACAGTATGTCTTTGCAAAGACTTGTACAAAAATGTTCAAAGATGTTATTTTCCATAATAACCTCAGGCTGGAAACAACCCAAATGGGCATCCCAGAATGGTTAAACAGATTTGTACAATAGAAAATTAGTCAACGGTAAAGAGGAACAAACTACAGATATACACAGCAGTGTGAATGAACTTTGTAGATACAGACGTTATGTGGAACCAAGAATGCCAGACATAAAAGAGTTCAGTGTTTTCAATTATATAAGGACCTAGAACAGGTAAATCTAATTTATGGTGGAATAAAATGAAAAAATTGGTTGCATCTGGGGGTGTCAAATTGCTGAGGCAATGAAAATGGTGAAAATATTCTATATTTTGGTAGGGATGTGAGTCTCATCAATGAAGGCATTTGTCAAAAGTCATCAAATTATGCCTTAAAAGGTGTGCATCTCGGGACACCTGGGTGGCTTAGTCAGTTAATCGTCCAACTTGGTTTGGCTCAGGTTATGATTTCATGGTCATGAGACTGAGTCCTGAGTTGGGCTCCACACTTGGCTTGGAGCTTGCTTGGGATTCTTTCTCTCTTTCTCTCTGCCTTCTACCCCTGGCTTGTGTTCTCTTTCTCTCTCTCTCTCTCTCTCTCTGTCTCTCTCTCTCAAAATAAATAAACTTAAAAAATTTAATACTTATTTTTGAGAGAGGGGGGAGGGAGGGACAGAGAGAGAGAAGGAGACACAGAATCTGAAGCGGGCTCCAGGCTCTGAACTGTCAGCACAGAGCCCAACACAGTGCTCGAACCCACGAACCACAAGATCTTGACCTGAGCCGAAGTTGGACACTCAAAACCAACTGAGTCATCCAGGTGCCCATAAATAAGAAAACTTTTAAAAAAATGTGTGAATCTCACTATCCATCCTCCTTCCCCCCAAATCTGTAAATAAATATTGACCTATACTTGGTAGATTAGGCTTGAGTAGATGAGAAAATACACTGAAGGTAATGGCAGCCAATTTTCTCACAGTTCAAAAAAGGGAATTACAAAAAGAGGGAATATGCCATGTGATGTTGGATTAGAATTAGAGGTATCAGTAGGAACTTGTGGTTTTACACAGATTTCCTGGCTTTGTCCACTGAGAGAGCCTAGAGAAGCAATGACATACCACTGACAATGGGCATCTTGGTTTCTAAATGCCATTCTCCAAAAAGGGGAACCAGGGTTTCTTGGGGAACAGATTTGGCAAAGAAAGAATGAGATGAACCTGAAATCTCTTCTTGTGCCAGAAAGTAGGAAAGTAAGTGCTCAACGAACACTGGGGTTATATCAAAAGAACACAGGAGCCAGCCTGAAGGGGCTCCCGGTGGCCAAATCTGGGATGATCTGAGCATCAAAAATAAATAATGATGTTACCGGATTATAACCTATGGAATCAAATAAGAATCCACAAGTCTATTCTGATATAAATTTAAAAAATGAGTAAGTAATGGAAAATAAAGAGATCTTCCTTAGAACAGAATCCTATCTGCTAATATAGAAGGAATGACAGAGTTAGAAAATCATCATGGATATGGAAACTTGAGGGTTAATGTGTGATAAGGAAAATTCTCAAAGTATCTCTTCCCAAATTACTTTTTAGCTATCTAGGGGAAAATAATAAGTTTACAGTGGAGAGTTCTGGCAGCCTCCACCACAACCAAGTGATCAAAATAAACATTATTAATATTGGAACAGACCAACATCATGTACCTCCTGCAATCATATTGTATTCCTGTCAAAATGCATAATCTGAATTCAAGGTTGAGGGAACATCAGCCAAACAAAAAATGAGTGATGTTCTGCAAATAAAAGGCTCTACTTTTCAAAAATGTCAAGGTCAAGAAAGACAAAGTAAGGCTGAGGAGTTGTTTCAGGTTAGAGGAAACTAAACATTCAAGACAACCGAATAAATGCAAAGTATAATTCTGAACTGGACATTCAATTGAGAACCAAAATAGGTATAATGGATACTATCTGGGCAAATATTTTTAATATAGGACTGTATTAGTTTCCTATGACTGCTGTCACAAGTTACCACAAATTTGGTACATTATAATAAGGCACATTTATTATCTGACAGTTCTGAAGACCAGAAATCTGAAATCAGTTTCACTGGGCTGAAATCAAGGTGTTGGCAGTTGTGTTCCCTTGGTAGGGGTAAAGCATACAATGTCCCCAACTTACTTTTGAATAAATCACAAATGGGGCAAGATATAAACAATTAAGGAATCTGGGTGAAAGGTGTACAGGAGCTCCACAATTTGAACTATTTTTGGAACTCATCTGTAAGTTTGATTATGTTAAAAAAATTTTTTTAAATGCTTATTTTTGAAGGAGAGAGAGAGACAGAGTGTGAGCAGGGGAGGAGCAGAGAGAGTGGGAGACACAGAATCTGAAGCAGGCTCCAGGCTCTGAGCTGTCAGCACAGAATCTAACGCGGGGCTCAAACCCACCGAGCGGTGAGATCATGACCTGGGCCGAAGTCAGATGCTTAACTGACTGAGCCACCCAGGCACCCCTGATTACGTTATAATTTAATGGTACCAATAGAATAACTAGTAGGGATCATAGAAGCAGGGCTATAAGACTAAAGTTTCATGACAGTTCTAAGGTCACTGGGATAGATTCCTAATCAGAGGCAGGAAAATGGGTTCGATACTTCCTTGCATTTGTATGATGTTTGTTTTTTAAATTATTTCACAGCAAGGCCTGATTTGATCTTTGTAATAACCTTGTGGGATTAGAAGGGCAGGTATATTTTTTAAATGTTTATTTTGAGAGAGAGAGAGAATGTGAGACAGACAGAGAGAGAGAGAGAGAGAGAGAGAATTGCAAACAGACTCCATGCTCACTGTAGAGCCCAACACAGGGCTTCATCTCACGACCATGAGATCATGACCTGAGCCAAAATAGATGCTCAACCGACCGAGCCACCCAGGTGCTCCAGAAGAGCGGATATCCTATTCCCAATGGACAAATGAAAAACTGAGTCACTTAAGATCCACATGAGGTTAGTGGCAGACTTAGAAATGAGAGTAACTCCTGACATGCTGTGCTAATTGTAAGAAAGTGGTTAAGAGTGGCTGAAGTCAGACAGACCTGCACTCAAATCCTGGCTACAACTTTTCCAGTTGTCTTACTGAAGGTAGGCAGGTTATGCAAATCAAACCTGAAATGTCAGCAGCTTGGCACAACCAATCTAATGTTTTTTTATTGTTCCCATTACAGTGAAACGTAGGCCAGTTGGTTCCCTTGATGAGGCTCTCCTCCAGGCAGTTATTCAGGGATCTAGGCTCTGTCTTTGGGAGGGAGGATGGGGTGAGGTAGTCCTTGGCTTCCAGCTGTGTGGATAAGGAAGAGAAAGTAGAAGTGTGGGTGGGATGTTTTAAACCGGGAAATGGGACATATCACATCTACATTCGATTGACCAGAATTCAATCCATTAAATGCATGGAGATCTGGAAAATGTCGTCTTTCTGTGTGGCCAAAAGGAACATAAAACAGTTGGGTAAATACCCAGCTTTGGCTCTGTCATGCTGGCTATGTAAACTCCAGTAATTTAAAACAACAACAACAGATGAAAATCTTAAACAAAACAAAACCAAAAACCTGAACAATTTATTTAAACTCTTTCTAGATTTTCTCCTTCATCAAATGAAGGCAGTAAGACTACATAGGGTTGTTGCATTAAATGAAGCACCTAGGGGCCCCTGGGTGGCTCAGTTGGTTAAGAGTCTCTTGGTTTCGGCTCAGGTCATGATCTCATGGTCCATGAGTTCTAGCCCTGCCTCGGAGCCTGCTTGGGATTCTCTCTCTCTCTCTCTCTCTCTCTCTCTCTCTCTCTCCCTCTCTCTCTCTCTCTCCCTCTCTCTCTCTCTCTCTCTCCCTCAAAATAAATAAACTTTATTTAAAATTTTTTTTTAATATTTACTTATTTTTGAGAGAGAGAGAGAGAGAGAGAGAGAGAGAGACAGTGTGAGCAGGGGAGGGCCAGAGAGAGGGAGACACAGAATCCGAAGCAGGCTCCAGGCCCTGAGCTGTCAGCACAGAGCCCGATGTGGGGCTCGAACTCACAAACCGCGAGATCATGACCCAAGCCGAAGTCGGACGCTTAACCGACTGAGCCACCCAGGGGCCCCTTAAATAAACTTTAAATGAAGCACCTAATGCACATGGTATGTACAACACAGCGCCTCCTCACACGTGGTAAACCACAAATGCTTGTCATTAGTATTCTAAAACTTCTCATGTCTGTTACACTCCTAGTTACATTAATTCCCTGGCTGGGGGTGGGTTATTCATGCCAAACCTTTCCATGTGCTGCCCATTTGTACCTTGTTCTCTGCCCACAGTGTAATGGAGATTAGTCTCCCCAAAAAGAAAGATCAAGGCCTGGGAGTAGGGCCCACATGGCAGGACATAAGGTGAAAAGCAGTGGGTTACAGAGTGTCATTTTGCAAAATTTACCGTCATGGAGATGCATGGGGGGCATTGCAGGCACCCCTGAACCCCCTGGGGTTGCTGACATGGCCCTTCTGTTCTAAACAACAGGTGTGGACAAACTTCCAACAAAGCTGGCTAAGGAGTCTATTCTCAACTCAGGAATTGAGAGGGAAAAGAAGGAGTGGTATCCAGGAGAGGTCAGATGTTACATCTGTTGGGAGTTGACAACTTTCCCCACACTCAGTGCCACAGTAGTTTAAGGTGGCCCAACTAATGCCATCCAAAGAGACCTAACTAAGGACACTCTGGGCTTCCTGGTGACCTAAGAACAGAACGCTGGAATTCATGAACAGGAGCAGGACCCTTTCTTTTCTCCCAGATGGAAATGTCCTTTTCATTCTGGAAATGGGCACCTAGGGCCGGAATTTGAGACCTGCAGCTTACATAGACCCTACTCCATTTTCTACACACAGCCAAACCAGAATTTGGCCCACCACAGAGGGTGGTTTAACCTACCACCAATCTTCCAGAGTTGAGAAGTTTGGCAAATTTGGTACACAGTGTAATTCATAGTGGTATAGCCAAAGTATTCCTCTCTTGGATTAGATGACCCACATTTGAGAACACAGTAAAGTAAAAACTCAAGACTCCAGATCAAAATCTGAATCCACTGGGGCTTAGTCGGTTGAGCGTCGTACTTTGGCTCAGGTCATGATCTCGCAGTTTGCGGGTTCAAGCCCCTCATTGGGGCTCTATGCTGACAGCTCAGAACCTGGAGCCTGCTTTGGATTCTGTGTCTCCCTCTCTCTCTGCCCTTCCCTCACTCGCTTTTTCTCTTTCTCTCAAAAATAAATAAACATTAAAAAATATATAAAGAAAAATGAATCTACTTGAAACAAATAGCAACTTTCACTGAAGCCTTAACTCAAACATGCAACTTTTGGTCATTCTTTATTTATTTATTTTTTAATTTTTTTTTTTAACGTTTATTTATTTTTGAGACAGAGAGAGACAGAGCATGAATGGGGGAGGGTCAGAGAGAGGGAGACACAGAATCTGAAACAGGCTCCAGGCTCTGAGCTGTCAGCACAGAGCCCGACGCGGGGCTTGAACTCACAGACTGCGAGATCATGACCTGAGCCGAAGTCGGCCGCTTAACCGACTGAGCCACCCAGGCGCCCCAACTTTTGGTCATTCTTATGAGAAGCCCTCCCAACATCGCTAGTGGTTAATTGCAAACCTTGAACTTCTTTATTGCTCAAATCAACATGAGTGGGTTCAGAACTCCTCTCGTGGCGCCTGGGTGGCTCAGTTGGTTGGGCTTCTGACTTCGGCTCAGGCATGATCTCACAGCTTGTGAGTTTGAGCCCCATGTCGGGCTCTGTGCTGACAGCTCAGAGCCTGGAGCCTGCTTTGGATTCTGTGTCTCCCTCTCTCTCTCTGCCCCTCCCCCACTTGTGCTCTGTCCCTCTCAAAAATAAGATAAACATTAAAAAAAAAAAAAAAAAAAAAGAGAACTCCTCTCATCTCCATGTAAGACCAAAGTCCAGACAGCCTTCCCCCGAGATCAATGTGAGGCCCTGCTTAATTGTGCTGTGTTTGCTGACTGAACTAACTCCCTGACCTCTGGGACTCTGGACCTGTCTCTACGGTCCTGTTTTGTTTCTCCCTTACCTTATTTATTTTGAGTTTTATTTATTTTTTTAAATTGAGAGAGAGATTGGGAGAGAGAGTGCAAGCGGGAGAGGGGCAGAGGGAGATAGAATCTTAAGCAGGCTCCACACTCAGTGAGGAGCCCCACAAGGGGCTTGATCCTGTGACCCTGGGATCATGACCTGAGCCAAAATTGAGAGTCGGACACTCAACTGGCTAAGCCACCCAGGCCTCCCACCCTTTTACTTTAGTGATCTTGGTGGACTTGATTCCTTTCTGCCAGTATGTGCCAGATCCTGGGAAGTCTTGTTTTCCTACCACTTATCAAAGGTGGCTCCAGAATTTCTGTCATGGGGTTCTTAAAAGGGACAGGCTGTTTGGAAGGTGATTAGGCATGTCTCTCTTGTTGTGCATTTCCAGGGGTATCCCTTACCCGGTATTTCACATAAATGATACCCCTTAGAGCTATGGGACTTAAGGGCTCTGAATTTCAGGAGTTAGGAAGCTGAATTTCCCTAGTACGTTTTCTACTTAAACTGCCTGTTTATTTGGAGTGTCTTGATGAGTAGGGAGGCTAAAGCTACTCTCAAGCCACCTCTCAGTGGCTACCCACTGAGTAGCTACCCCCGTTACCCACCCATGACCGGAGGTGAAAACAAATGTGGAGAAAATTTGAAATCAAAGGTTGTGGAGTCTGCGGTTACCACCGGCGCCTTCTGAAGGGTCAAGAAGCTACACGAAGTGAGCCTAAAATGAAAACTAGAGGAGGAAAGAAAAAAAGAGAAAAAATTTTCCAGAGGCAATTCTACATATATAAGCTCTTAATTCCTCTCTGCTGGTTCCAGGAATGATGGCTCATGAAACCATGGTGGTTAAAACGCTTTTCAGGGTACCTGTGTGGCTCAGTGGATTAAGCGTCTGACTCTTAATTTCAGCCCAGGTCATGATCTCCCTGTTCATGGGTTCAAGCCCCACGTTGGGCTCCACGTTGCCTGGGATTCTCTCCCTGACCCTCCCCCGCTCTCTCACTCTCTCTCAAAAATAAAAATAAGATTAAATAAATAAAAGGCTTTTCTGAAGAGGAAAGTAGTGTGGGGTCATGATTCAGGTGACTCAAGTTCACATTCCAAGTCCTGCAGCTTCAGTTCTTTAATTCTGTGAAATCTGCTTCTCTTTCCCAGTCAGTCTCTTGCTGTAAAATGGGATCAGTGACCCAGACCACCTCACAGGTTTCTGTGAGGCTCAAATAAGATAATGATATGAGAGTGTACAAAGGGATTTGGTTTGCTACGAATTTTAAGTTTCAGTTTATCTAAAATTTCTGACCTTCTTGGAATTTCCTCAAAAAATTTTAGGGAACCTGACAATCATTTCAAATGCAACTTGTTTTTGTAAACTCCCCTTCTTCCTCCCACATATTTCTGTCTAGAGTATCTGTAAAGTCCCCTTTTATTTTTTTAAAAAATATTTTTGATGCTTATTTTTCACACACACACACACACACACACACACACACACACACACACACACAATGTGAGTGGGGGAGGGGCAGAAAGAGAGGGAGACACAGTCTGAAGCAGGCTCCAGGCTCTGAGCTGTCAGCACAGAACCCAACGCGGGGCTCAAACCCACCAACTGATAAGTCGGAAGCTTAACCAACTGAGCCACCCAGGAACCCCTAAAGTCCCCTTTAATAATGCAAGTGCCCTGGGGCACCTGGGTGGCTCAGTCGGTTGAGCATCCGACTTCGGCTCAGGTCATGGTCTCACACCTCATGAGTTGGAGCCCCGCTTCGGGCTCAGAGCCTGGAGCCTGCTTCAGATTCTGTGTCTCCCTCTCTCTCTGCCCCTAACCCACTCGCATTCTGTCTCTGTCTCTCTCAAAAATAAAAATAAACATTAAAAAAATTAAAAAATAATAAATAAAGATAAAATAATGCAAGTGCCCTGGGGGAAAGTCATGGCTGACACTCTTTCAGGTAACACCTTCTTTGTCCATGAATGCTTCAGCTCTGAGCAGGAATGAGATGTGGGCTGGGCCTTTGGGAAGGAAGGAAAGACCACAGCTTGGCAAAGAAACTCAGAGACCTGATAGCAGATGGCAGAAAACAAATTTACTTTGTCTCCTAATTCTGCTGAGGGGAAAACCCGGGCACGGCTACCTGTCATTTGGTAATGTGTGCCGATGCCCATCCAAAGGGGGGCGAATCATTTGTGTTCCTCTCTGTGATAACTGTATACCTTTGTAAATGTGTAAGTATAAATTATATTTAACCCCACCCCTTAACTGACAAATGATAAATGGCTGGATTAGAGTTGGGATCTGAGGTTCACCTGGAATCTGGGGTTTCAGCACTGTATCAGCCTTCATTTCAGTTCACCCACGAGAAGTAGAATAGGACAGGACTAGGAAAATAGTGAATTTTCTCGGGAGAAAAGCTTAGATTTGTCCTTTTGTACTGTGAAGGGAACCTGGCCATTTTTTTATGAGCTGCGTTTTTCAAACTCTGAATTTTTAGTCTTAATATTTATCATCCAAACACCAAATAAGCAGCTTTCCTCTTGCTGCTCTGACACCTTTTAATAAAACTTTTTTTTTTAATCTGCATTTTTTTAAGTTTATTTTTTTTTAGTTTGAGGGGTTGGAGAGGGGCAGAGAAAGAGGGAGAGAGAGAGAATCCCAAACAGGCTCTGCACTGTCAGCACAGGGCCTGACATGGGGGTCCATCTCACAGACGGTGAGATAATGACCTGAGCTGAAATCTAGAGTCAGAGGCCAACTGAGCCACCCAGGCACCCCATTTTTAATAACATTTTAAAAAATTAAGGTATAATGAGGGGCGTCTGGGTGGCTTAGTCGGTTAAGCATCTGACTTCAGCTCAGGTCATGATCTCATAGTTCGTGAGTTTGAGCCCTGTATTGGGCTCTGTGCTGACAGCTCAGAGCTTGGAGCCTGCTTTGGATTCTGTGTCTCCCTCTCTCTCTGCCCCTCCCCTGCTTGAGCTCTGTTTCTCTCTCTCTTGGTCTCTCAAAAAATAAACATTAAATTTTTAAAAAAATATTAACATATAATGATAACCAGTAAAGTGTGAAAATATTAAGCTTGATGAAGTTTTACCCATGTATATACCTGTGTAACACCAGATCACGTTACATTGAATGTTTCCAGCACCTTAGAAGGCTCTCATGGTTCCACCCAGTCAACAGCCTTGTTCTTCCTCCCCATCTTCCCAGAACCAACAATCCAGCCTCTATCAGCAGAAGTTAGTTTTGCCCATCTTATCAATACAATGAGACAGAATATGCGGCACGTATGTTCTTTCAACATTATGTCTGGGCAATTCATCCATGTTGTTGCATATAGCAGGAGTTCGTGTTTGTACGCAGCATCCCGTTCTGTGGATAGATCACAATGCCAACGGTTCATTGGCATTGCACGTATCCAGTTTTTAGTGACTATGGATTGTAGTGCTGTGGGCATCCTTATGTTTCTGATAGTGGACATAAGCCTTCTCTTCCCTTAGATACATCTCTAGGAGAGAAATTGTTGGATTGGATGGTAAGCATGGGTTTAATTTCAATAGGTAAAGACGAACAGTTTTTCAAAAGTAGTTGTACCAGTTTATTCCCACCACAACTGTATGAGAGTTCTAGTTGTTCCTCAACCTTGCCAATACTCAGTATTTCCATTTTAAATAATTCGTGTCATTCTAATGAGCATGTATCTCATTTGTGGGTTTTAATTTGCAACCAGTGTCTTAAAAGGTACATAGGCTCATTGGGAATTTTGGATGTTCTCTTTTTTGAGTTTAAGAGCCTGTTTAAGTCCCTTACCCATTTTTTTTCATTTGAAAATTTTTTATTTTAGAGAGAAAGAGCACATGTGCATGAGCAGGGGAGGGAAGAGAGAGAGAGAATCCCAAGCAGGCTCTTTGCTGTCAGTGCGGAGCCTGAGTTGGGGCTCAATCCCAAAACCCTGGGATCATGACCTGAGCTGAAGTCAAGAGTTGGACGCTCAACCAACTGAGCCACCGAGGCACCCCAAGTCTCTTACCCATTTAACAATTGGGTTGTCTATCTTTTACTTAGTTATTTGTAGAAGTTTTTATAATATATATTTTGTATTTGAGTCCATTGTTGGATGCATGCATTATGAATATACTTTTTCAGTCTGTGACTCACCTTTTCACTCTCTTAATGGTGTTTTTCATAATTTTAACATAGTTCATTTTATCAATTACTTATTTTATGCTTGGTACTTTTTGTGTCCTATTTAAGAATCTTTTGCCTACTCTTGCTTTTTTTTTTTTTTTTTTTAATTTTTTCTAGTGAGAGAGCACAAGCCAGGGAGAGGGGCAGAGGGAGATAGAGAGAATCTTAAGCAGGCTCCACGCTCAGAATGGAGCCCGACGTGGGGCTTGATCCCATGACCCCAGGATGATGACCTGAGCCAAAGTTAGTTAGATGCTTAACGGACTGCGCCATTCAGGCACTTCTCTCGCTTTTTCTTTTCTTTCTTTTTTTTTTAAAACTTTATTTATTTATTTATTTATTTATTTATTTATTTATTTATTTTGAGAGAGAGAGAACCAATGGGAACAGAGGCAGAGGATCCAAAGTGGGCTCTGTGCTGACAGCAGAGATGCAGGGCTCGAATTCATGAACCATGAGATCATGACCTGAGCTGAAGTCTAACACTTAACTGACTGAGCCACCCAGGCACCCCGCCTCTCACTTTTTAAAAACTAGACAATTATTCTTGTCAAAAGTAAATTGTAAACCTATTAGGGCAGATAGATTTTCACAAAGAAGAAAAGTAATCACCTATAATGATACCATCCAGCGAAATCTCTGCTAACATTTCAGTATATGTTTTAGTATTTATAAATGTTTATGCATATGGTTTTTGTTTTCTAAAAAAGTAGGATTATGTTGTATTTACTTTTTAGCTAACCTTTTAAAACATATTTTATATAAATATCAATAAATATTCATACTCATCACTTATTGATTGTATAATAATTCATCGTATGGAGATGCTAGGAGTATCATTTTTAAGTAGTTAAGTTCACATAGTAATTAATATGTGAACAAGCAATATCAGTAACACTAAACGGAACTGTCTTAAGGACTGAGAATCCTTTGGAGAAATCTATGAAGGCAATGATATCCAGTGTCAGAAATTTAGACTCAGTTCTGCTACTAGCTCCATGGCCATGGGAAAGTCACTTAACATCTCTCTACCCTGGAATTCTCCATGACATTCTCAAAATCAGAACGTATTCTGTAAGGTTTTCTCAAACTCTGAATGTCTGAGGATTTACCCATCACAGACACGGTTGCTATGTGTCTTCCCCTCCTCTAGTATTTTGACTGACTCACTTGTCCAAATGATCCGTTAGGTCAGAGTAAACAAAAACCTTTGGGAACCGTGTGGCAAGGTAATCATGTCCTTGGAGCAGAATGAGTGTAGGGGATATCCATCACAGCTTTGCCTAAAATCAGCTGCGGGTGTGTGACCCCAAGGGACTTCCCTGGAGAGAGGAGCTAAGAAATGAAACTTTGCTTTTTATCAGAAAAAAGGTGGCTTAGAGAGTTAAGGACTTTCAGGGGGGAAATCACTGTTATGTTTAACTCTCAAAAATTGGGGAGAAAGAACCCTAATTTAAAAAAGACACCATAAAAGGTAAAAGCATAAAGACCTTATATTAAGACAGTTGAGCAGAGGAAATGCTATCGGGTGGATTACACTTGGAAATATCTCCTTGAATTGCTGGAATGACAGTTACGAATCTGATTTGGAGAGGGAAGGTCAGAAAACGGAATTTGGGTTAGTGTTTATTTGTTCACCATACCACTGTGGACCGCTCATCTCTCTGAGCCTGTGTCCTCATCTGCGAAATGAGGAAATGATAATATCTCGTAAGGTTGTCATGATGATTAGGGGACATAAGTGGTTTGACACAAGTAAAGCCCTTTAGCCACTCTTAGTACATGGCAAGTATAATTTCTTTTCTTTTGCAATTTTTAAAAATTGAGGTAAAATTCACAATCCATAAAAGTCACCATTTTAAAGTGTATAATTCAGGGGTATTCACTTTCGAATGCCCCCTCTCTGTAAAGAGAGATTTCCTACTATTCTTACTTTCTGATGTTATACTCTAATAAACTTTTGCCTGCTGCTCAAAAAAAAAATAAAGTGTACAATTCAGTGGTTTTTCATATATTCACAAGGTTGTGCAACCACTACCAGTATCTAATTCCAGAACTTTCCCATCACCTCAAAAAGAAACCCTGTCCCCATTAGCAGTCACTCGCCATTACCCCTTCCCCACAACCTCTGGTAACCAGTAATCTCTGACGATTTACCTATTCTGGACATTTCATATAAATGGAATCTACAGTATGTGCTCTTTTGTGATTGGCTTTCATTAGCATAAAACATTCAATATTATTGCTATTGTTTTGTTTTCCCATTTCCTGTGACTTAAATAACATGAGAAGCAAATGGCATAATGGATATGGAACCTCTTTGTAAAGAAGAAATTGCTCTGGAAATCTAAGGATTGACTTATCCATTTAGGTATTCACTCTTGTGTGGGAATGGAGAGATGGCCACAGGGACTTCCTAGAGGGAAAATAAAATCATAAAGTTCAGAGATATGACAGAACTAAAAATATCTTCTGTTATCCAAAAATAAATTACCCACTTGAAAAATGCTCGGCTAACTTTCCTCCTAAAGCTTTTTGCTTGCTCAGTTAAGTTCTCTTTGCTGTGAGGCTGGCCACCACCAGTCCAACTCATCAAACTCCCCAAGCCTTTGAGCCATGCTATGCCTGGATGTGGAACATGGAGGCAGGGCTGTGGAGGATCTTAGGAGGAGGCTGTTGGCCATTTCCCACAGGCCAGCTGTCCATAATGGTCTCTGAACCACCCCACAGTGTTGGCGGAAAAGATCTGGAAGCAGATATTACATTTGATTTCTAATCTCTTCTTAATTGTGCTCTTGTGTAATCTAGCAGAAGCTTGGAGCCCACTTTTATTTTATTTGTGTAGATTATGACTCATTTGGGAACTTGCCCATTCAAATGGTCCTGCCCAAATGCAGATAGTAATTTAGTGACATTCAAAACTCTCAGGATCATTAGCTCAGACTCCAAATAAAAAATTTCTTCACTCATAGAATTAATTATTCTGCTTTGCATTGTCTCTCAGAGGATTTCTTGAAGACTTGAGGCCTCCAAAGAGGCTTCTCAGAGTTTATTGTCGGACTTATCCTCCTCATCCCAAGTCACAGATGACTTGGCCTTTACCGTAGCATCACCACAGTCTGCTAATGTTGGATGGTCTGTAGGTCTAGGTAGGGCTCGCTGGCTTTTGTCACGTGGTATGGTGGGAAATTGAAGTATTTCCTACCAACAGCAGAAGAAGGTGAGGAAAGACTGTCGAAATGTCTCTTTAGTGACCTGTGTGATGCCACAGGGTTTCACCTCCCTGTTTGTCCTGCCTCCCTCTTATCTGATAAAAAAAAATTTTTTTTTGAGGGGCTCCTGGCTGGCTCAGTTGGTACAGCTTGTGACTCTTGGTCTCAGGTTTGTGAGTTCAAGCCCCATTTTGGGGATAGAGTTTATTTTTTAAAAACTAAAATTTAAAAAATTTAAAAATTAAAAAAAAATTGAAGTGTTTCAAGAGGCAGTAGGGTGTGGTTGTTAAGAGATCAGACTCTGAGGCCAGTTTGCCTTCAAATACCAGGATCACCACTTACCAATACTATGACATTGGGCAAGTTTTCTCATCTGTAAAATGGAGGTACTCAGAGTAACTACCTTATAGGGTTGTTGAAATGATTACATTAATTAATACAAGCAAAGAACCCAACAGCGCCTATGACATAATAAGACTGTGTTTTCTGCTTATAAACATATACATCTATACATATAAAGAATAATATAATAAATATCCAAATCCTTACATGCAAATTCTAACATTATGATATATTTACTTTAGATATTTTTCAAAAAATTTTTTTAAGATTTTATTTTTAAGTAATCTCTATACCCAACATGGGACTGAAATCTACAACCCCAAGATCAAAAGTCTCACACTCTAACAACTGAGTCAGGCAGGTGCCCCTAGATACGTTTAAAGATATAAAATATTACATAAAGAGGGACGCCTGGGTGGCTCATTTAGTTAAGTGTCTGACTTTGGCTCAGGTGATGGTCTCACAGTTCATGAGTTTGAGCCCCACATCGGGCTCTCTGCTATCAGTTCGGAGGTCGCTTTGGATCCTCTGCCCCCCTATCTCTCTGTCCCTCCCTCCATCTCAAAATAAATAAATAAACTTAAAAAATTACGGAAATAATTACACACACATGCACATGTATACCTCCCCTATTACATTTCCTTCTTTTTCTTTCTTGAGATAACCATCCTCCTGAAATTATTATTTATTATTTACATATTTTTTAAGTTTATTCATTTATTCATTCATTCATTTTTAAGTAATCTCTACACCCATTGTGGTGCTCAAATTCACCACCCCAAGATCAAGAGTCACATTCCCTTTCAACTGAGTCAGTTAGGTGCCCCCACTTATTATTTTTAAAAGCTGATATATATAATTCCATAAAAATTGTATTCTAGTTTTACCTGTTTTTAAACCTTATAAAGGGGCGCCTGGGTGGCTCAGTCGGTTGAGCGTCCGACTTCAGCTCAGGTCACGATCTCATGGTTGGTGAGTTCGGGTCCCGCGTCAGGCTCTGGGCTGATGGCTCAGAGCCTGGAGCCTGCTTCCGATTCTGTGTCTCCCTCTCTCTCTGCCCCTCCCCCATTCATGCTCTGTCTCTCTCTGTCTCAAAAATAAATAAACATTAAAAAAAAAAAAACCTTATAAAAATTGCACCAGGGGTGCCTGGATGGGTCAGTCAGTTAAGCACCCAACTTCGGTTCAGGTCATGGTTTCCGGGTTCATGAATTAGAGCCCCACATAGGGCTCTGTGCTGACAGCTCAGAGCCTGGAGCCCGCTTTGGATTCTGTGCCCCCCCCCCCCGTCTCTCACTCACTCATGCTCTTTCTCTCAAAAATAAATAAACATGAAAAAATTTTTTAATTGCATTATATTGTACAAATCCTTCCACCACTATTTTTCTCCTTCAACTTCATGGTTTTGAGATTTACCCATGTTGCACGTGTAGCTACTTCAGTCATTTTAATTGCTGTAGGTGTTTTGTTTCATGATTATATCACAATTGATTTATCCATGTCCCTGTTGACAGACATTTAGATTGCTTCCAATATTTTGCTCTTATAAGCATTGTTGCAATGAACATTCTTGTGTCTGTCTCCTTGTCACACATTTTCTAGGGCATCGACCTAGACGTGGACTTGCTGGGATGTAAGGAAAACTGCCTCTTCAGCTTTCCTAGGCATTACCAAATAATGGCTGTGCTGAGTGGTTGTCCTGATTTTCACTTTCCTGGTAGAGAACAAGCAGTTGTCTGACTCCACACCCTCAGCAATACTAATTAAGCTTGCCAGTTTCTTCATCTATCAAAGGGAAATCAATATCCATGGTTATGCTTCTTAAAGGTCTTCTGTAAATGAAGGGAATATCTTGTAGGATGTCATTGCCAATTCACTACGTGTTGGGCATCATAGTAAGTGCTTTATATACACTCTCCTACTTAGGTCTCTTACTGACTCTAGGAGGTAGAATAGAAGATTTAGAAGGAGTAATTCATTCTTCCAACATCACATGGCTCATAGCTGACAGGGCTGGAATTTGAACTCAAGTGTGTCAGGCTTCAATTATAATTACCCCAATGCTGAGCTCATGCACAGTCTTTAGGAATGGCATTAAATCAACTCTTGGTGGTGGTGTTGAATTTCTGGTAGAATGCCTTCCAAGAATGAACAATCTGGAGAGATAATATGGTTGGCTACTGTTTGGGGGTTTATTTTTTCCAATTTTAAGTGGTATGTATTATGAATCATACAAGACTTTAATATAAATCATAGAAGGTTTTCGTGTGTATTGAAGGGGGAAATGTCACCCACAAACCCATGACCACACTTGACATAATATTGTCATTGTTCACTCTCTAGTTGATTTTTAGTGAGTGCTTTTTTTTTTAAAGGAGGGTTTGTAGCCACTTTGGAGCTTGAAGTGACGACAACACCATGGATGAGAAGTTACCCATAATGAGCCATTTCTAAATGCCAGACATTTATGCTATTTATGCTAAGTTTTGCACATATGTTAATTCCTGTCTTTTTTTTAAAAATTGAAATGCAATTCAAGTACCAGCAAATCCACCCTTTTAAAGTGTACAATTCTATCTTTTTAGATGAGGAAAGTGTACAATTCTATCTTTTTAGATGAGGAACTAAGAACTGAAATATTCTTTTCTGTACGTGAAAGTTACAGAGGTTCAATGTCAGTTTAAAGCCTGATGCTTTGTTAATATGGGAGAAGGGAAAGTGGGTGGCGGATATAGCTAAAACAAGATTGGCCCTAAGTTGATAATATTGACACCAGGTGATGTATATATGGCAGTTTATTGTTGTGTCCAGTTTTTTAATATTTAAATTTTATTTATGTATTTATTTATATTTTAAAGTTTATTTTTTTTTAATTTATTTTGAGAGAGAGAGAGAGAGAGAGAGAACAAGTTGGGGAGGGGCAGAAAGAGAGGGAGACAGAATCCCAAGCAGGTTCATCATGACCTGAACCAAAGTCAAGAGTCAGAAGCTTAACTGACTGAGCCACCAGGCACCCTTATTTATTTTTAATTTTTTAAGTTTATTTAAATCCAAGTTAGTTAACATATAGTGTAATAATGATTTCGGGAGTAGAATTCAATGATTCATCACTTATATTTAACACCCAGTGCTCATCCCAACAAGTGCACTCCTTAATGCCCATCACCCACTTATTCCATCTCCTCACCCAACACCCCTCAGGCAACCCTCAGTTTCTTCTCTGTATTTAAGAGTCTCCTAAGGTTTGCTTCCTTCTTTCTTTTTATCTTATTTTTCCTTCCCTTCCAGTATGTTCATCTCTTTTGTTTCTTAAATTCCACATAGGAGTGAAATCATATGATATTTATCTTTCTCTTATTTCACTTAACATGATACACTCTAGTTCCATCCACATTGTTGCAAATGGCAATATTTCATTCTTTTTGATTGCTAAGTAATATTCCATTGTATATATATACCACATCTTCTTTAACTATTTGTCAGTCAATGGACATTTGGGCTCTTTCCATAATTTGGCTATTGTTGATAGTGCTGCTAGAAACATTGGGGTGCATGTGCTCCTTCAAATCAGCATTTTTGTATCCTTTGGATAAATACCTAGTAGTGAAATTTCTGGGTCATAGGGTAGATTGGTTTTTAATTTTTTGAGAAGGGTTCATACTGTTTTCTAGAGTGGCTTGTACCATTTTCCATTCCCACCAGCAGTGCAAGAGGGTTCCCCTTTCCTTGCATCCTCACCAACACGTTGTTTCTTGTGTTGTTAATTTTAGCCATTATGACAGATGTGAGGTGGTATCTCATTGTGGTTTTGATTTGTATTTCACTAATGAGTGATGATGAGTATCTTTTCATGTGTCTATTAGCGATCTGGATGTCTTCTTTGGAAAAGTGTCTGTTCATGTCTTTTGCCCATTTCTTCACTGGATTATTTGTTTTTTGGGAGTTGAGTTTGACAAGTTCTTTATAGATTTTGGATACTCACCCTTTACCCATTTGTAAATATCTTCTCCCATTCCATTGGTTGCCTTTTAGTTTTGTTGATTGTTTCCTTCGTTGTGCAGAAGATTTTTATCTTGATGAGGTTCCAATAGTTCACTTTTGCTTGTTTCCCTTGCCTCCAGCGACATGTCTAGTAAGAAGTTGCTGCAGCTGAGGTCAAAGAGGTTGTTGCCTGTTTTCTTCCCTAGGATTTTGATGGTTTCCTGTCTTACATTTAGGTCTTTCACCTATTTTGAGTTTATTTTTATGTATGGTGTAAGAAAGTGGTCCAAGTTCAGTCTTCTGCATGTTGCTGTCCAGTTCTCCCAGGTCTACTTTTTTATATGTTTAAATTTTTCCATAATAAGAAGTAAAAAATGTTTTTTAAAGAAGTCTAGCATTATGCTTAATGAGAGATCTTTGTGTATTATATTTAGGTATTGAATGAATTTGGGTCTCTGATGTGAAAATCAACACAATACACTAACTTTATAAAACATAGTTTACAAACATTTCTATGTTTTATCTCATAACTACTCTCTGAGGTGGACAGTGTACGTGTTCCCATCTCCATTTCAGAGAAAAGAAAAGTGAGGTTCAAAGAGGTAGATCTGGGACTTTAACCCAATCTTCTCACATGGAATTCAGTGGTCTACTACCTTTTATTTGAAATGAATATAGCCTGCAGGGCACCTGGGGAGCTCCATCACCTAAGCATTGGACTCCTGATTTCAACTCAGGTCTTGATCTTATGGTCATGAGATAGGTCCTGGGGTGTGAGATTGGGCCCTGTGCCAGGCTCTGTGCTGGGCATGGAGCCTGCTTAAAATTCTCTTCCTAGGGGTACCTTGGTGGCTCAGTTGGTTAAGCGTGTGACTCTTGGTTTTGGCTCAGGTCATGATCTTGAGGTTCATGAGATCAAGCCCCGAGTCTGGCTCTCCAATGAGCGCATAGAGCCTGCTTGAGATTCTCTCTCTCTCTCTCTCTCTCTCAAAATAAATAAACTAAAAAAAAAAAAAAAGATTCTCTCTTCTTCTGTCCCTCCCCCACACACATACACTCTCTCACACAGTTTCTCCCCCACTCCCCCTCCCCAAAATGAAATGAATACAGCCTTATTACTTTTTGCACATTAAGAATAATGTATCTTATTTTGGGGCACCCAGGCAGCTTGGTTGAGCATCCAATTCTTGATTTTGGCTCTGGTTGTGATCCCAGGGTTGTGGGATCAAGCCCCCCATCAGGCTCCATGCTGAGTGTGAAACCTGCTTAAGATTCTCCCTCCCTCTCTCTCTCTCTCTCTCTCTCTCCCTCTGCCTCTCTCCCCAGCTCCTGGTCTCTCTATAAAATAAGGTAAAATAAAACTTATTTGAAAACAATTTAGAAAAGTTACAAAGAAGAAAAATGTAATTACTCTTAACATTTTGTTTCTTATCTGCCAAATTTTTAAATTTTGTATAAAAATGAAATGTGATGAAATTTTCAAAATCTTTTTCTCTTGAACAATAAGGTATTGTAAACATGTTTCCATGTCAATAAATATTAATCTGGATTTATTATATGATGCTACCATAACTTTTTAAACTAGTCTTTTGTTGGACATTTAGTTGGTTTCTAATATTTCACTATTATGAACAATGGCAAAATAAACATTCTTGTACATGTTTCTCAGCT
The DNA here is from genome assembly GCF_018350215.1 of Panthera leo. Classification (NCBI taxonomy): domain Eukaryota; kingdom Metazoa; phylum Chordata; class Mammalia; order Carnivora; family Felidae; genus Panthera; species Panthera leo. Next base: position 33,217,495 of record NC_056683.1, on the reverse strand, counting down.
CACTTATTAAATTATTTTCATAAGATACCTGACTAGGAGCGGAAAATCTGGGTCAAAGCATTTGTAAGGATTTTGGTACATATTGCAACCAATCTCACAAAGGTTGCAGTGGATTTACATTCTCAACCATCCAGTGTTTTTGGGGGGGTTTATTTCTTCACTGATTCATAGTTGCTTTTCTTGCAACAGATGTAATTCAAATGTACCAGTGAGAATACAGTTCAATTTTTGAAGGTATAATCAGGTTGAATTACTGAGCAAACTATCAATGAACAATTAACTGTTTAAAGTAACAATGTTCAAGTTTTAGTGTACCTAAGAATCACCCGGTGATTCCTGGGCTCCATCCCAGTCACAATGACTCAGGATCTAGGTTCCTGGGACCCAGGAATGGACATTTTTAAGAGTCTCCCTCCCCTCCGAGTGACTCTGATACAAGTAGTGCAGGAAATTACACACAGAATCACTGGCTTAAGAATACACGCAGGGGAGGGGCGCCTGGGTGGCTCAGTCAGTTGAGCATCCAACTTGGGCTCAGGTCATGATCTCATGGTTCATGTGTTCAAGCCCCACAGCTGGCTCACCGCTGTCAGCGTGTTGCCTGCTTCAGATCCTCTGTTCCCCCCTCTCCCTGCCCCTCCTGTGCTCATGCTCTCTCTCTCTTTCTAAAAAAAAAAAAAAAGCAATAAAAAACAAATAATAATAATAAGCATTAAAAAAGAATACACACAGGGGAAGGTTGGGAGTTTGTTGGTTATGGACTTTATTACCTTTTGGTCATATGAGGTCTGGTAAGAAATGAAATCTTTACTTTCTCAATCTCTCTCTCTCTCTCACACACACACACACGCACACACATACACACACATCATGCTGTTGCAGAGAAAGCAAACATTTTGCTTTGGCTGCCATGATCAGTCACAAACATTTATTTATATAGAGATTATTATTCTTTAGGGATTTCAGTTTTGTTGTATTTTGCTCTTTTCCAAGCAAGCACCTCTGACGTTCCTAACCAACTAAGCACCTGAAATTTCATTTAATTTCCTCTTTTCTGTAGAAACTGAGATTGTCTTGAAAGTGGTCTCTGAGGTCTGCAAGAAGTGGGCAGAAGATAGACTGAAGGAGGCCAGAAAATTCTATTGCCTCTGAAAATTCTAAGCCCTTGAGATGCTCTCACCCTGGAGTTACTACCACGGCCCTTTGAAACTCAAATTAGCTTTTGAGGCGTTTAACTTTCCAGGAATTGCTCACCTTTGCTCAGCTTCAGGAAACAGCTTTTATTTTTCTCCTTGGAAGTTTATTTTGAACACAAGGTTTCTTTCTCATGGAACCCTTCAGCTCTTGCATGTGTGGTGGCGTGGCTGGCGCTTCACACATGTGGCCCTCTTGTAAGCTGAGGGGAGGGCTGTGGCCCTGAGGTCTCACCCCTACCCAGATGCCTGCGGCGGGCCGACTGTTGAGGACCCTACTGTCTAGGGCTACCGTCTGGCCGCTCAAGGAGGCAACACCTACAGGCACCTATGGCTGAGCAGGGGCTCATCACTTCAGGGTCAAGTCCATGAAGACAATTTATTCACCTGATAAGTAGAAAATCCCAGGGGGCGCCTGAGTGGCTCAGCTGGTTAAGCGTCTGACTTCAGCTCAGGTCATGATCTCATGGTCCGAGGGTTCGAGCCCTGCGTCGGGCTCTGTGCTGACAGCTCAGGGCCTGGAGCCTGTTTTGGATTCTGTGTCTCCCTATCACTCTGACCCTCCCCTGTTCGTGCTCTGCCTCTTTCTGTCACAAAAATAAATAAACATTAAAAAAAATTAAAGGGGCGCCTGGGTGGCTCAGTCGGTTAAGCGGCCAACTTTGGCTCAGGTCACGATCTCGCGGTCCGTGAGTTCGAGCCCCGCATCAGGCTCTGTGCTGACAGCTCAGAGCCTGGAGCCTGTTTCAGATTCTGTCTCCCTCTCTCTCTGCCCCTCCCCTGTTCATGCTCTGTCTCTCTCTGTCTCAAAAATAAATAAATGTTAAAAAAAAATTAAAAAGAAAAAAGAAAATCTCTGCTAGTGTGAAAGTAACAAATAAGTGTCTTTCATTCTCTTCTTTTAAGTGGCAAATAGAGTCATTCATTCACTGACAGTCACTTATTACTTATGCCAAATGTTTATCGTTACCACATGCTGTACACTGGCATGGAAACAAAATCAGAGGGTCAGTTTTAAAGAAAAAAACTTTATGAGGTGACTGGGGGGGGGTTCAGTCCATTAAGCATCTGACTTGGGCTCAGGTCATGATCTCACAGTTCTTGAGCTCAAGCCTCGCGTCGGGCTCTGTGCTGACAGCTCAGAGCCTGGAGCCTGCTTCGAATTCTGTGTCTCCCTCTCTCTCTGCCCCTCCCCTCCTCACACTCTGCCTCTCTGTCTTGCTCTCTCTCAAAAATAAACATTAAAAAGAATATTTAAAAAAGGAAAAAAAGCTTTATTGAGGTATAATTTACATACAATAAAATTCACCCATTGAAAGTGTACCATTTGATGACTTTTGACAAATGGATACACTCCTGTAAACATCACCACAAATAAAATATAGAACAATTCCATCAATCCAACCCAAAAAGTCCCTTCGTGCCACTTCCCAGTCAGTTCCTCACCATCCATGCAAATTTCCCTGCAGCCCTAGGCCTCATTGGTCACCTTCTAATGCTATAGCTTACTTTTGCCTAATGAACTTCATAGAAGTGAGATATGCAGTTTGTATTCCTTTGTGTCTGGCCTGTTTTGCTCATTACGATATTTTCAAGATTCATCCATGTTGTACGATCAACAGTTCTGCTTTTGATTGCTGAGTAGTATTCCATTGTATAGATATAACAGAATTTGTTTAGCTATTTTCCTGCTTATAAACATATTTAGGTTGTTTACATTATTTGAGTACTAGAAATCAAGCCGCTATCAATCTAGTTTCTACAAACAATTATATTAAAGAGTGGGGGTGGAGGATTGTTAAGACTTAAAGGGCTTTGAAAGGCATATCCCCAAATGTAATGTGTGGAGCTCTTTGGATCCACACTGTATTGGAAAAAAATATCTTAGAGACAATTTAAGAAAACTGAATATGAAATAAGTATTAGATAATATTAAAAAATTCCTATTAATTCTATTAATTATGATAATAGTATTGTGGTTTTTCATTCTTTCTTCACAGTCCCTGTCCGTTAAAGACACAGTATCCAGAAGTATTTACAGGTGGAATCATATGGTGTCTGGGACTTGCTTTCAAATACTACAGCGTGCGTGTGCATGCACACGCACATACACATACACACACACGTACATACTCACAGGAAAAAGGTGAAAATAGCATGGCAAAATGTTGATCATTGTTGAAGTTAGATCTTGGGTGAATGGGGGTTGAGTGCACCATTCTCTCTAGTGTATGTTGAAAATTTTCCATAATAGAAAGGTTTTTTTTTTTTTAAAGTTTATTTTGAGAGGGATCCAGAGAGCAAGACAGGGGCAGAGGAGAGAGAGGGATAGAGAGAATCCCAAACAGGCGCCATACTGTCAGTGCAGAGCCCGATGTGGGGCTTGAACTCACTAACCGTGAGATCACGACCTGAGCTGAAATCGAGTCAGACGCTTATAACGACTGAGCCACCCAGGGGCCCCAGACCTGGATTTTGAAAAAGGGGTCCTATAGCTTCTCAGAGCTTCAGTTCCCTAATCTTTAAGTGGGGGCTAACAATTTATTACAACGATAAAAAATTGGAAGTAGTCTCAGAGTCCATCAGTAGGAGACCGGTCAAGTAAAATACATTCCTAAATACGAATACTCTATAGCCATTAAAAATGATGTATCTGTATATTTGTTGATGTGGAAAGCTGTTTTCAACATACTATGAATGAAAAAAGCAGGCTAGAGAGGCAACTGTGGTAAGAGATCATTGAGGCAAATTATACAAGTGGACAGTTATATGAAAGATATATTTACTAAAATATTAATAATGGTTATCTCTGGGTAGTGAGATTTAGGGTGTTTTTAAAATTTTTCTTTATAATTTTCTATATTGCTTAATTTTATTTGCAATAAGCATGTATGAGTCTCTGCAAAATAATGAAGCTACTAAAAATAAACTAATACAACCTGTTTTTCTTGAGAATGACATGAGAGAATGGATGGATATGTTGAGAAATTATAAAGCGTTATTACATAAATTGAAGATATTAGGATTAATGTTAGTATTTATTACCCCAATCTTTTCTGGCAGTATCCTAGAAATTTTCAAAGAAACACAGTAAGAGAAAGTAATGACAGCTCCATAGACACACAACCAGCCTGACCATGGTGAAAAGGTAAACTCCTTAGAAGTGAAAGAAATCTGGAGTAAAGTGGAGGGCACAGGTTTCTTTCAGAGCCTTGGGCTTAAGTCCTGGCTGTCTCAACATCTGTGTCTCCTTGGATGCATTATTTAAACTCTCACTCTCTATTTCTTTATCTGCAAAAGGGGAAGAATAATAATAACACTGATCTCATTTGGCTATGAGAATTAAATGAGTCTAAGTACTAAAGTACTGGACATTTGGGGGCGCCTGGGTGGCTCAGTCAGTTGAGCATCCAACTTAGGCTCAGGTCATGATCTCGCAGTTTGTGAGTTCAAGCCCTGCGTCAGGCTCTGTGCTGACAGCTCAGAGCCTGGAGCCTGCTTCTGATTCTGTGTCTCCCTCTCTCTCTCTGCCTCTCCCCCGCTCATGCTCTGTCTCTCTCTGTCTCAAAAATAAAGATAAACATTAAAAAAAATTTAAAGTACTGGACATTTGGCATATTGTAGAGTTGCATTACATTTTTGTTCCCCTCTTCCCCTTTTTCTTTCTTACCACTAGTGTGGATGCAGATGGCAAGATGCTTTACATATTGTGAACCCACTGGAGAAAGAGTAATTATAGTAAAACCAAAGGGGTTGTGAAGTGTTTGTAGTTTTGTGGGGTTTTTTTTGTTTTGTTTTTTTTACATGAGGAAGAGATAAGGAGTTGGCATTTACTTAGATGATGTTTTGACTCTGGTAAGCTGAAGCGGTCAAGAAAAGAAGGAAGAAGGAAGGAGAAGAAGAAGAAGAAGAAGAAGAAGAAGAAGAAGAAGAAGAAGGAGGAGGAGGAGGAGGAGGAGGAGGAGGAGGAGGAGGAGGAGGAGGAGGAGAAGGAGGAGGAGGAGAAGGAGGAGGAGGAGAAGAAGGAGGAGGAGGAGAAGGAGGAGGAGGAGAAGGAGGAGGAGGAGAAGGAGGAGGAGGAGGAGGAGGAGGAGGAGGAGGAGGAGGAGGAGGAGGAGGAGGAGGAGGAGAGGGGAGGTGGAGAAGAAGGAGGAGGAGGACAAGGAGAAAAGAATGGACTACTTCTGGATGTATCTAGGTTGAGAGACAGGGGGACAGGAGATCAAGACAATCAGGTTTTCTTTTGCATTGTCCCATTCACCACAGTAGGAAAAAAGACCCAGGACATCAGATGCTCTGTCCTGAAGAAAAGATAGTGTAATAGGTTGGTGCCTCCTGTTTTTTTTGTTTGTTTGTTTTGTTTTGTTTTGTCTCTCGAGTAGGGAAATAGGGTAGAGGAGGTGGAAAAACCCCAAATGTGCGGGATCTGGTTCTTTCCTATCATGCTCCAGGTGGATGTTCAGAGCAGAGGTACTGCTCACTGTAGTAGGCTGCTCTTGAACCTCACCCATTCACTTCCCAGAGAAAATTCCCCCTCAAGTACACCTTAGATTTTAATTTTATTCCCATTACCTGGATTCACTTCTAGGTATATTTCTGTGATCAGAACAAACAGGAGGCAGTAAAAAGGAGCCTGGGTCTTGTAGCTGTTAAAGACTCCCAAATGCACATAAAAGAATGGAGTTGTATCCTTATCTTACAACATATATGAAAAATAACTCAAAATGGATTAAAGACCTAAATGTAAAACCCAAACTATAAAAGTCCTAGAAGAAAACACAGGGAAAAAACTTCATGACTTTGGACTTGGCAATGATTTTTTGGATCTGACACCAAAAACACAGGCAACAAGAACAAAAATAGACAAATAAGACTACATCAAACTTAAAACTTTTGTGCATCACAAAGAGATAAATATTGTATGATTCCACTTATATGAAGTATCTAAAATAGTCAAATTCATAGAAGGGTGCCTGGATGGCTCAGTCGGTTGAGTGTCTGACTCTTGGTTTCCACTCAGGTCATGATCTCATGGTTTGTGGGTTCAAGTCCTGCATCAGGCTCTGTGCTAACAGCTCAGAACCTGGAGCCTACTTCAGATTCTGTCTTCCTCTCTCTTTGCCCCTCCCCCGCTTGTGCTCTGTCTTTCTCAAAAATAAACATAAAAAAATTTTTTTAATCAAATAAAATAGTCAAAATCATAGAAACAGAAAGTAGAAATGTGGGTGCCAGGAGCTGGGGGGAGAGGGAAAGGGGAGTTGTTGTTTAATGGGTACAGAGTTTCAGTTTTATAAGATGAAAAACTTCTAGAGATTCGCTACACAACAATGTGAATATGCTTAACACTACCAAACTGTACACTTAAAAATAGTTAAGACAGTGGAGTGCCTAGGTGACTCAGTCAGTTGAGTGTCTGACTCTTGATTTTGGCTCAGGTCAATATCTCATGGTTTGTGAGATTGAGCCCTGTGTCAGTGTGGAGCCTGCTTGGGATTTTTTCTATCCCTCTCTGCCCCTCTCATGTGATCTCTCTCTCTCAAAATAAATAAACATTTAAAAATAGTTAAGATGGTGAATTTTGTTATGTATTTTTAAAATCACAATTAAGGGGCGCCTGGGTGGCTCAGTCGGTTAAGCGTCCGACTTCGGCTCAGGTTGTGATCTCGCGGTCCGTGGGTTCGAGCCCCGCGTTGGGCTCTGGGCGGACAGCTCAGAGCCTGGAGCCTGTTTCAGATTCTGTGTCTCCCTCTTTCTCTGACCTCCCCTGTTCATGCTCTCTCTCTCTGTCTCAAAAATAAATAAATGTAAAAAAAACTTTTTTTAAAATCACAATTAAAAGAATAAACAGACATCTAAATGACTTTGGTGTAATGTGTCCCCTCACTAGCCTGTTCCTCAAACCTTGTGGAAAATCATCAGGGCCTGGATAAGGTCTCCTAGAAGGCTTCTTTGGGCATCTCAGCTCACCCTTTCACTCCTCCCTCCTCCCAAGTCCTACTCACCCTGTCTACTGCTCATTTGGCACTTGAACACATGTTGCTTTGTACTGTTAGCTACCTTTATATAGTTATTTGTAGAAACGCATGTCCTTGTATCTCCCCGATTGTTATGTTATACTTCAATATTTAACATTTACAAGCACTTATGCCCACCTCATTTGAGCTTCCAACCCTGGAGAATAAGCACAGAATGGAAGTTTGGCTTATGGGTATGTTTATGTGAATACTAATTGTAGCTGTAGGTTAAATTCCAAAAAGTTTTTCTTTTGTTTGACATATTCTTTTGCTTCACTTCAGTGATCTTTTTGCAACGTTCCCTATATTGAAATGAATAAACTGAGGTCTACAGAGAAGCTTAGTCATTTGTCCATGGTCACATAGCAACAAGGATGAAGGCTCTCTTTCTGGGCCACTGTCCCTAACTCAGCCTTGCTGATAGTAAGTCAGCAGACATTTGCTTGCTCAACCGGGTAGCTCATTGGACTGTTAGCTGCTGCCTAGGTTTTGCAGCTTACAAAGTTTAAGACAGCTAACATGGGGAAAAGAATGTCAAAAACTGAAATGAATTCATGTTTGATAAGCCCCCAGGTCACCCAATTTTCGTTTCTTCAAAACGAAGGGTCTCTTAATGTTGTATGACATGATTATTTTATTAAAAATCCTAAAATACAGATAAAAATGTAAAAACATCCATTATTCCCCACACTCAGATTGTCATCATCAACACCTTGAAGTATATCCTTCTAGACATCTCCTGCACTTATTCATGCATCTGTTAGAAATTAGAGCATAGGTAATACTGTTTTCTCATAGCTTTTTATCATTTAAGAATATACTGTAGGGGCACCTGGGTGGCTCAGTCGGTTAAGCGTTGACTCTTGATTTTGGTTCAGGTAGTGATCTTATGGTTGGTGGGTTTGAGCCCCTTGTTGGGCTCGCTCTGTGCTGACAGCTCTCTCCCTCCCTCTCTCTCTGCCCCTTCCCTGCTTGTGTTCTCTCTCTCTCTCTCTCTCAAAATAAAAAACTTAAAAAAAAAGGGACATATTGTAAACATCTTTGTATGTTAGCAGAGATAATAGGTCCGTCAATTAAAGAATCAAGTTGATCTATTTCTTTAAATATAAAAAAAGGATAAAAAGAATTAAAATGATCAATTCTCTATTAATATTTCCAATCTTTTGCTATATAGTTAGGTTTATACAATATGCTAATTTTACATCCTGTTTTTTTCACTTAACATAGGCAAGTTTTATTCTAAAAATTCTTCAAATACACACTTGTTAAAACTTTGGAAAATACAGAAAACTGTAGAAAGAAAAACAGAAATCCCCTGCAATTTTCCTGTGTGATATAATGCTATAATATTTTGATATATTTCTTTCCAGTTGTTTACTCTGCTTATTTTGTTATTTAGTGTGCTTACTTTAATGAGTTATAGCTATAGTCTAAAAAACAGGATTATACTGTATTTACGATTTTGATGCAGCTTTTAAAAATCGACACTAACATCAGGATTTTTTTATATCATTAAGCATTCCTCAAAAATGTGTTTTCAAAGGAGGTATATAAAATTCTACCTTACCAACATAACTTTAAAATGTTATTCAAAAATTTTATCTTTTTATTAATAATTTTTTTTGATGTTTATTTATTTTTGAGAGAGAGAGAGAGAGAGAGCGAGCAGGAGAGGGTCACAGAGAGAGAGAGAGGGAGACACAGAATCTGAAGCAGGCTCCAGGCTCTGAACTATCAGCACAGAGCCTGATACAGGGCTCGAACTCACAAACAGTGAGATCAGACCTGAGCCGAAGTCGGACACTCAACCAACTGAGCCACCCAGGAGCCCCCAAAATTTTACCTTTTTAAAATGATTACATGCTCAGTGTAAAAACTCAACTAATACAGAAATTTAACATTAAAAGTGAATGTTTCCCATAAATTGGGTTGCTAGATTTAGCAAATAAAAATACAAGATACCCAGTTAATATTTGTGACCACTTACATTAAAAAAATTGTTACTGGGGTGTCTGGGTGGCTCAGTCGGTTAACAGTCTGACTCTTCGTTTTGGCTCAGGTCATAGTCTTGTGGTTGGTGGGTTTGAGCCCCACGGCAGATTGTCAGTGTAGAGTCTGCTTGGGATTCTCTCACTCCCTCTCTGGCTGCCCCTCCCCTGCTTCCTCTCTCTCTCTCTCTCTCAAAATAAATAAACATTTTTTAAAAATGTTGTTTACCTGAAATCAAGTCTAACTGGTTATCCGGTTTTTATGTGGCAACCCTACCATAACCCCACCTTCCTTAACCATTGGTATATATTCCCCCAGATATTTTGCTATGCATATATTCCAAGCACATACATAAACATATACACTTACTATACTTTTTATATAGATACAAAAGAGATCATGGTATATATACTGTTTAATAATTTGTTTTTTTAAAAAAACTCAATCTTCTGTATCTTGTCATGTTAATTCATATAGGCCTATTTCATTGTTTAAATGGTGGTGTAATATTCTATAGCATAAATATAGGCAAAGCCTTATGGTTGGTCATTCAGATTGTTCCCAATTTTTCAGCATTACCAAAAATTCTGTAGTGATCATCCTACATATATCTTTGGTCATCCTTTTTAGTTATCTGTATGATACCTAAGATGCAAGGTGCACATTTAAAATTTAATGGCCTTTACCAAAACACCCTCCTGAAAGGTTTTTACGAATCTGTAATCCTATCAACATTGTATGAAATTGTGTTTTTCTTCACATCTTGTAGAATACTGGCTATGATCAATCTTTGCCAAATTGACAGATAAAAATGATTATTGCACTTTTGTTTTAATTTGCATTTCTTGATTATTCATGGTATTCAAAATATTCTCATACATTTACAGGCCATTTATATAATTTTTCTTGTCAATTGCCCATTCATGTCCTTTACCAATTTTTCCTTTAGATTGTTTTTTCCTTGGTTATCCTAATAGCTGTTTGTTTGTTTACTTATTTATTATTTATTTTTAAAATTTTTTAAGAGAGAGAGAGAGCATGAGCAGGGGAGAGAGGCAGAGGGAGAGAGAGCGAATCTTAAATAGGCTTCAGGCTCAGCACAGGGCCCAGCACGGGGTTCGATCCCATGACCCTGGGATCATGACCTGTGCTGAAATCAAGAGTTGGATGCTCAACTGATTGCACCACCCAGGCGACCCAAGAGCTGTTTATTTATTAAATGATGATATTAGTACTCTGTCCTGTGTATTATAAATATTGTCCTTGAATTATCCTTTTGTCTTTTGATTATGCTCATGGTATTTTTTATTTTTATTTTTTAACTTTTGAAACAAAGAAGTTTTAAATAAAAAAAATTTTTTTTTAATGTTAACTTATTTTTGAGAGAGAGACACACACAGTGCAAGTGGGGGAGGCACAGAAAGAAAAGACACAGAATCCGAAGCAGGCTCCAGGCTCTGAGCTGTCAGCACAGAGCCCAACGCGGGGCTGGAACCCATGAGATGTGAGATCATGACCTGAGCTGAAGTCAGCCGCTTAACCAACTGAGCCACCTAGGTGCCCCTTAGATTTTTTATACAGGCAAAACTATAGATCTTTTCTTTGATATTATGATTGGAGATTTCTTCTTCTAAGATTATTGAAATATTCATTCAGGTTTCTTTCTAATTCTTTACTTTTTTGGTCATAGATTCATGTAAAAGTATATTGGTGAAAAGAATGAATCCACTCCTGCCCACATATATTTTTTCAACAATTCCCCTATTGGTGGACATTTGGGTTATTCCACCTTTTTACTAGCATATGTATTATAGTACTTTTAACAAAAAGCTTTTTTATAAACTTAAGATTTGGGGGCTATTGTCTATGAACATTATTAAGGTTACTCACATTAATTCATCTGAATTCACATCCACTCACTTTTAGGAAAAATTACATCAATTTATATTCCCAGAAGCAGTGCTGTTTGAGAGCACCTGTTTCTCCATATTCTTGCCAACTAAAGCTATTATAAATGTTTTTGAAGCTTTGACAATCTGATTAGGCAAAATGTTGTTGTTTTTGAGAGACAGCACACAAGCATGCAGAGTTGGGGAGGGGCAGAGGGAGAGAGGGAGAGAGAGAATCTTAAGCAGGTTCCAAGCCCAGTGCAGAGCCGGAGGTGGGCTCATGATCGCGAGATCATGACCGTGGGATCCTGAGCTGAAACCAAGAGACAGATGTGTAACTGACTGAGCCACCCAAGCGCCCCTACCTTATTGCTGTTTTAATCCATTTCTTTAATATGGGTGGCATAATACATCTTTTAATATGTCTATCTGCCATTTGTATTTCTTCTTTTGTGAATTGCCTTTTTGTGTCATTTTTTTTCAATTGGAATTTTCATTATTTGTTTTAAATTTATTTTTTTTAGTAATCTCTACACCCAGTGTGGGGCTTGAACTCATGACCCTGAGATCAAGAGTCACACGCTCTCCCAACTGAGCCAGCTAGGCGCCCTTAAGTTTTCACTGTTTTTAAGAGTAGGACGTGCATCCCTATCTAGAAATCAAACATTGTATTCACATGATTTTCTTAATTTTTTAAAATAACTTGACTTTTTTTTTACTTCATCTAAGAGATAATGTATTTTGAATGGAATCTGGAGATTCTAACGGAATCTAAGAGAAGCTGAATAACCAGGACTCAAAGTGATAGGAACTTCTCTCTCCTAAGCCTTCAGGTCTCTCATCTTTGTTTCTCTCTGCCTTGTGGCTCTCTTTCTGCAGATGGGCATTATTTTGTTTTCAAGGGTGCCCCACAAAGATAGTCTCTTTTCTGTATTTCTATCACTGACTTTCAAGTAAACAGCCCAGGCCTGTTCCACAAACTCATTGAGTTCAGTTCCAAATTCCTGAGAGAGAGAGAGAGAGAGAGAGAGAGAGAGAGAGAGAGAGAATCTGATTGGCTGATCCTAGGTTGAGCATATCCCTTTTGTCCAATCAAATGGAGGCTAAAGGAAAGGGCAATATAGGATACATATGGCTGCTGGAGGCCACATAGAGGGTCATTAATAGTTGGCAGAAAAGAGATCATCACAGTTTGGATATATACCCAAAAGGTTTCTACTACAAGTTGCTATTATCATATAATGTAGCATAACATCTATTTGGACTCTGTCTGTTCCTTGCATCGGTTATGCTGTGGCATAATCTTAGTACTAGCCGGGCTTGGCAATTCTGAATCTTAGGGACTTAGAGGTTTGGAACCAATCAAGGCTGCCCTGGTGAGATGAATCACTTTTCTCCCAGACTTTTAACTTCTAAAGATTGAATGGCTTAACTCCTTTAAGAAATTTTAAACTGAACTAGTCTGGGGATCTGGGGTTAATTTAAATTTCTTATATGTGATCACCAGCCCAAGAAATTCAGAAAGAAACTGGCTGGTTGTATGATATCCCAGGCAGCGGCATCTCTGGGCAAAGTACCTGACATAGTTCTGAGATAATACCTAGAAGCCCTTTTGGAATACTGCCATCAATCAGCTTTTTGTCCTTAGGGTGGTGTTCAGCAATTTGTTCTTTTGTCTCTCAACTAGTCCTTCTGCATGTCCTCTTTCCAACAAAATAAAACAAAGCTGCAGAGCCATTATAGCAGAACCATGCATGTTAATAATCCCCCAGATTCAAGTGGAGATTCACATTTCTGTGAGTATCCTGACGGGTAACACCTCATTTTCTCCATTTAATATCTCATCCCGCAAAAGAACAATTCAATGGAAGGTGGAGCGGCTGGTTCTTCCTTCACACCTAATGTGCCAGCCACCTTGGTCAGTGTTTTTGCATAGTGGTTAGGGATGGGTCAGTCTTCTATTGTGTGTGACTGTCCCAAGATTTGCAGAAGATTATCATCCTCAGTCCTCAGGGAATTAATGGCCAGGGTACCACATCCAATCTCATGAGAACCCCAAATGTCCCCACAATGTTCAGAATTCACTTTAGGAGTAGTTATACTCTTTTGAGATAACTTCTGTCATAAACTGAAGTTCTGGGCCACTTGGGTCTCTTATTTGCAAGGATCTCTTTATGTGGGCTGTTTATGAGTGAGTCAAGACTTTAATACTACATGGTGTTGGCCAAGAGTTGTTAGTTTATCTTGGGTCAGCATTCTTTTTTTTTTTTTTTTTAATTTTTTTTTTTTTTTTTAACATTTATTCATTTTTGAGACAGAGAGACACAGAGCATGAACAGGGGAGGAGCAGAGAGAGAGGGAGACAAAGAATCTGAAACAGGCTCCAGGCTCTGAGCTGTCAGCACAGAGCCCGACACGGGGCTCGAACTCACGGACCGTGAGATCATGACCTGAGCCGAAGTCGGACGCTTAACCGACCGAGCCACCCAGGCGCCCCTCTTGGGTCAGCATTCTAATGGAGTTGTCAGGTTTATAACAAAATAACATTTTCTTCTTTTGGGTCCTAGGTCAACACAACATTAATCCATGGATATTGCAAGTTAAGACACTTAGTTTTAGTTAATAGAGTAATATCAATTTCTGATTATTTTGTATGTAAGGCCAAACTGAACTCAAAGTATAAAAGGAATTGTAGTAGGATATAGTGGGTACAGTGCTAGACTGGGAGTTTGAACACCCCTTACTAGTTGTGTAATCTTGGGTAAATCAGTTCCCCCCTCTTGGTTTCAGTTTCTTCATCTGTAAAATGGGGGAGGTTGGGCTAGGCAGTCTTAGATTTCTTTCAGTTCTAATACTGGGATTTTTATAATCTGTGTTCCCATTCCACCATCCATAAGATTGGGACAATATGTGTTCACCCCTGAAATAGAATTTTCCTCAATATTAGTAACATATTCCAATATTGTGGTCACCCAAAAATTAGGCCTTGGCAATGATTTAAGTTCTGCTCAGGTCTTAGAGGCCTAAGAACAGTTTCTTATAAAAAAAGTTCAGAACTATTATATGAGTTTGTAAGTATTGTAACTATCTGCTGTTAAAGTTATCTCCCATAGTATATCACTGGAGAAGGGTGGTCCCTTAGTAGGAAAAGAGAAAGGGCATATATTTCATATTGTAATAGAGAACAAGGAAGGGAAATGAAGTAGAAGGGGAGTCAGGTAAAGAAATATCCTGGGCTACTTGTATCATTGTTTATTTCCAGAGTCGTCTTATGTTTGTGGCCACAATACTAGTTATCACTTCTTGAAGTGTTTTTTATGGAACAGGCGCTGTGTTGAGTTTATATTTTTTATCTCATTTAATTCCTACAGCAGTCCTATCTGGGCAGGCACTATGATTATCAATAACTGGCAGAATGAGAATCCTAAATGTGTGTGATCCAGAACCCAGGCTTTTAAAGATATTTTATTTTACTAACAGAAAGAGAATACTGTCCCTTTGTAAAACCTCCTAGCAACCCAGACACTACAGTTCACTTATTCTAGTGCTGTGTTGTTGAAATTGTTATGGAAAACATAACCCATTAGGAAACTGAAAGCTGGTTTTTAGTTTGGCTGCTCTGTATTTTTGGACAAGACATATAAGCTTTCCGGATCTCACTTTCCTTATTGGTAAAGCAGGGAGCTACTTGAAGGCAGAAGACCATTTCTTCCTCCTCTTTTCCTCTTTGGATGTGGCGGTGTTGAACAAATGGGAATGCAAGGGGGTAGACAAAATGGTCCCTACGCTGCCTTTCTCATTCTTTGATCTCGAAATGGGGCCTTCACCAGGCAGGTGTACCAAATTTACAGCAGTATTTTGCTTCCTATTTTAAAAACAGAACAAGTCATGCCAAATCCTCGTGACTTACTTAACCTTTGTTTTGAGAGGGCTGGTCTTGACAGAGTGGGTGGGAGGATATGTATGTTGCTGTCTGGACTTCTGATTGATGTTTGTATCGAGGCCTCCTTAACTTCCGAGACTTGACACTGCTGTTGCATAACAGAAACGGCACTAACAAATTGTAGTAACCATCGCCGAGGATGGCTGGTAACCAAGCGTTCACGGCACTTACCGACCCGGAAAAACAGCTCTTAAAACTTGTGCAATCAAGCCCTTCCAGGACAAGGGGCAAAGCCCTGGCCGAGAGGACTGCGTCCTGCCTGCACTTTGGTACTCGACCTTGCCATGGTCTCTTCTCCCGAACTTGTTTTCTCACCTGCAAAATGGTGGAGTTGCTGTGGACCAAGATCCCGGAGCTTCTCCCCAAACCCCGGACTTTAACTCCTCCCCTTGAAAGTGGGGGCGGAGAGAGGAGAAGGTCAGGCCAGGAGTCACCCTCAGCCGCCGAGCGGTCCCTTTCCTCTTTGCCACTCCCCGCCCCCTCGCTCCACCTCGGTGAGGTCACGCGGGAGACGTCACGAGGTTGTGACGCCACTGAGGGGCGGGACTCCGGGAGAGGAAGGGGCGGGGCCCAGGCGGGCGGCGCTTGCGCAGTGGGCGCGGCGCGGGAGGAGGCGGAGGCGGCAGAGAAGCGAGAGGCGGCGGCGGCGCAGGCGGCGGCGCTGGGGGGGGTGGGAGGGGGGGGAGCGAGAGAGTGAGTGAGTGGCTGAGTGAGTTTATCCCTATGAGGCGGTGAGAGGCCCGGGGCCTACCTTAAAGGAGCGGGGTCGCGGCGCCAGCTAGCAGCGAGCCCCCTCCCGGTCCCCGGGCCCGGCGGCGCGGCGGCGGCGGCGGCGGCTCGGTTGTGAGGAGGCGGGGAAGCGGGTGTCCGGCCCCAGCCATGGAGGGCATGGACGTGGACCTAGACCCTGAGCTGATGCAGAAGTTCAGCTGCTT
Source organism: Panthera leo (assembly GCF_018350215.1). Taxonomy (NCBI): domain Eukaryota; kingdom Metazoa; phylum Chordata; class Mammalia; order Carnivora; family Felidae; genus Panthera; species Panthera leo. Next base: position 33,201,532 of record NC_056683.1, on the reverse strand, counting down.
GGGCACCACCGACAAGGACGTGCTCATCTCTGAGTTCCAGCGACTGCTCGGCTTCCAGCTCAACCCGGCCGGCTGCGCCTTCTTCCTGGATATGACCAACTGGTGAGCCGGCCCCATCGCGCCAGCACTGGGGCCCGCGGGGAAGGGAAGGGACACCCGAGCCCAGCGGCAGGGCGGGCCGGGCGGGCGCTGAGGGGCACCCTCTTCCCGGGGCGTGGAGGGAGAGTGGGGGAGCCTCAGGGACATGGGAGAAATTTGGAGGCTGAGCAAGAGTAGAGAGGACGTACGAGGGGAGTGGGGGGCCACGGAGTGCAGGAGGGGCGGAAGGGAGACTGGGGAGGGCTTCCCGAGGTTCTGCGGAGAATTAGGGGCCGAAGAACATGAGAAGAGGAGAAAGACTTGAGTATCGAGACCATAGGGGTGGACCTGTGAGCAGGAGGGCTGTGGTGTTGGTGAAGAGTACACAGCACAGGAAATCTGAATTTGGGGAGTGGGGGGAAAGCCTGGGGTGTGGAGTTAGGGTCGAGGAAGACAGGGATGAGAGGAAACTCCGGGAGAGAATTAGGTGTTCTGGAAGAACGTGGGGCACTGGAGAGACTTGGGAGTTAGGAGATGAGAACAGATACTATGCGCGCGCGCGTGTGTGTTGTGTTTCTTCATTCGAAGACAGGGAAAAAGGAAACATATTTTGGGGAAGGACAAGTGAGTACGGTAAGAGAGCTGACTTTCCGAACAGTTGTGCCAGGGAGGAGTGGGATCTGCTAGTAGATCTAACGGAGGACCGGGAGTGCTTGGGGGCAGGGTCTGGGAAAGCCTTAGGAAAAGTGGAGGAAAGGAGATTATCTTGGAGGAGGGAACTTTCTGGGAGAACTGGAGCCCTGGACTCCAGAATGCCAGAATGGAGAGGGGCTTATCTGAAATAAGACTGGGTTGTTTGGGAAAATGGAGAACTTGGCTTAGGAAAACTAGGAACCAAATCTTTTGGCTTGGAGTCTCCTTGTAGAATTGGGGCAGAAGACCATGGCGCTTAGACCAAAAGGAGTGTTTCTTGGCTTTGGATGTAGCCCTCGCTATTTTTGATAAGCAAGGCTTTCTCCTTGTTCTCTGAGGAGGGGTTGTTGAATTCACTCACTTAGGGTGAGTGGTAAAGTACAGACCATTAGACTTCTTCTGAAAAGATTTCAGGTGAAACAACTCATTTTTCTTTGGTCGGAAAGCCATGGGATGAGTGCCCTTTGCTCTCTGTGTTTGGGCATTCAGTCCCCTGACATGTGGAATCTTGTTTCTCTTGGCATCACTTATACAACCAGCTTCCCCTTTATTCCATGTCCACTGAATGCCTCAGGCAATGCCAGAAAAAAGAGGCTGTAAGCTTAGTCTTTATCCCATTTCTCATCTAGTCCTGTCTGGAATGGTGCTCGTCTTACTTGTAGCTATGGTCACACCAAAGATGATGTGTGAATTTTTTTTCTGTGTAGCATCATTGGTGGGTCTTACTATTTTATCTTTAAACTTGATTGTTACAGCAAGAGTGGGATTGAATTGCTAGATGTTTAGAAAACTTTTTGAGGCATTGAATGCGAGAGATAGTCTTTATAATTAAAGAAGCATTTATGATCCCCACTTACATCTTTTTACATCTGGGAAGAGAGGGACTACAGCCTGCAGTAGTTTTCTGAACACCAACTTACGGTGTTTAAATAGTCCTTGATAGGGGTTATTGAAAACACTGAGAACAGGTATTACCCTAGTGAAATTTAGAAGTAAACCTATATCTTGACGAGGGTTGTTCTCTTGCCTGCCAGCTTCCCACCCCCAGCTCTTTTTCTTCCTTGTTTACATTAGTTCAGCATAGGAAACTTGGCATATTGTTGCTGCCAGTTTGGTAGGGGAGGATCATTATTTCTCCCCACCCCCTTGTGAGTCGTACCATTTAAACCCTGCCCTAATAAGTTTTTAGTTCTTTAGAGTCAGTATTTATTAGTATAATTATTGTGGCTACAAAACCAGTGTAATGAATTTTATGTGTTTGAGGTGTGTGTGTTTAACATCTAAGATTGTTTTTAGGTTTTGTGAAAGGTGAGGCCCAGTGTGGGTAAGAAAAAAATAACTTAAAAATTATAGTTGCGTTATAAAAATTTTATTTGAATTTTTTATAAAAAATTATTAAGCTCAATGGCACAGAGTAGCATGTATTCTAATGATGTAGCATCTCTGTATGAAACAAGGTGTGATACATTTCTGAGCAAAGTAGTGAGCCATTAAAAGATGTATTCAGGTTTTTTCTTCTTTTTTTAATTTTTTAATGTTTATTTATTTTTGAGAGAGAGATTGAGAGAGTATGAGCGGGTGAGGGTGAAGAGAGAGTGAGACCCAGAATCTGGAGCAGGCTCCAGGCTCTGGGCTGTCAGCACAGAGCCCAATGCAGGGCTCAATCCCACGGACTGAGAGATCATGACCTGAGCTGTGGTCTGACGCCCAACCAACTTAGCCACGCAGGCGCCCCAGATGTATTCAGGTTTTAAAGCAGTTAGAAGTTAGTAGCTTCTTAGGAATGCAGGCAATTAAGTGGTAACTCAGCTTTAAGCCACCTTATTTTCTGGTTGTAAAAGTCATATTCTTTGTCTTTGATTATAAAATGAAAAATTTTTTGTGAATTGAAGGAAGTAAAGCTTACTATTCTTTTCTTTCTATTGAAAACAGTTAGCCCCAGTATTATATTTCGATTTCTATTTTGACCTGGTTAAGTTCATTAGATTTTTGTTTTAAACAAATGCTCATCTTGATTAATACAATCTAGTTAAAATAAATATAGTCATGCATGTGTACTTGGTCAAAACATTTGTCTGTGTTGTTTAAGAAATATGTGGTCTAGAAATGTATTGTTTTTAAATGTCATTTAATGTCTAACTTTGTTGAGATGGTCCTATAATATAGGTTGGCAAAATCTCTCAAATTGCTGTGATTAACCTGTTGAATTTGAGATGATTAACTTTACTGTGACTTCTTAAGTGCCTCCTATTGGTTGTAATAAATAACCACCATTCGGTTGTTTGATGACTGCTAGAAAATACTATGGTAAATTAAAAATCATTATTTTAAAACGAAGGCCATGAGTTTTCTAAAATGAAACTCAAGTTGGAAAGACTTTGCTTTTATTTTCAAAAGTAAGTATTAGCTTTTTAAGAAGCTGTCAAAAAAACTAAGTTGAATGTTTTGGCCTTGTCAATTATCTACCCTATAAACTATTTTTTTCCCCTAGTCTTTAGTTCATTGTGCATTTTGTAGATATTTCTAATTTTTAATTTGGAATGAAGTATTGTTTCAGCTTAAGCTTTTTTTTTTTTTTAATTTTTTTTTTTTTTTAACATTTGTTTATTTTTGAGACAGAGAGAGAGCATGAGCAGGGGAGGGGCAGAGAGAGAGGGAGACACAGAATCCGAAACAGGCTCCAGGCTCTGAGCTGTCAGCACAGAGCCCGATGCGGGGCTCGAACTCACAGACCGCGAGATCATGACCTGAGCCGAAGTCGACGCCCAACCGACTGAGCCACCCAGGCACCCCCAGCTTAAGCTTTTTGTAGTGTTTATACCTGAGTTGGCAGCCATGCTCCTGGGATACTTAATAAAAGTAGCCAATATTCAGTTCCTCAGTAAGTACAGAAAGTGAATAAGTGGTGTGATTAAAAAAAAAAAACCCAGTATGCTAAGCCAACTGAAATGATTTGTAGATTAGTATAACTTTCTATAGGTGGAATGTCTTGCAGAGACACTATTGGACAGTGAGTATAGAACCTGGAATTCTAAAACTGGAAGTTGGCTTAAGAGATTCTCCAGTTCATTCCAGTTTTTCCTGAAGAATTGCATATAATCCTTCCAAGACAGTTTATTTTTGCATCCCTGAGGGCAGAGATTTGCATGGTACCTTATTATAGTATTTAATTACTTTTCTAGTTAGAATTATGTCAAAACTAAATCTCTCTTACTTACTACAGTTTAAACTTTTTCATTGCTTATGCCCTCCTTGGAGATGGAGACTGTCTAATAAACACCTTCCTTAAGAGGTCAGAAAGTTTCTGTTAATTGAAATCACTAAAATTTTTTCACTATTTATAATTTAAACACATTCAACTTAATGGTTTCTCATCCTTTAATGTAGTCTAATACACTTATCTTTTTTCCAGGGGAAACCGACATGATTCATAGGAGAATTTACATATGATTTTTAGAAAATTTAACATAAAACATATACCATTTTAACCAATTTTAAGCGTACAGTTTAGTGTTATGTAAGATTTCAAATTCTCTTCTGGTCCTCAAAATCATTTGTCTCTTATGTTTTTAAAGTGAGTTTTGTTCTTTAGCATTTGTGACGAGGCAAGTAACACTTCTAGATTTTATTTTTTAACACTTCTAGATTTTTAGAGGGCATTAACTTAGGAGTCAGTATTGGCCTTATTTCTCAGTTATAAGTATAAATAATAGTTGACTAGCATATAGACACTGTTGATTACTTATTTGGCTGGCCCTTTGCAGTTGTGGTGTTGCAACATTCTAGCTTACCTCTTGGTGTCTTCAGGAAGTAATATACATTTTTTGGAACATTACATGTGCCCACAGTGGATGGAACAGATGTGTTCTAGAAAAGCAACTTGGAAAAACATTTTTGTACACTCATGTCCTGCTGACTTTGTCAGCATTGTCAGAGGCACCCCACTGGATAAAATAAAGGTATAACTGATGAAGTGAAATCAGGATCTAGATGTAAAAATCAGTTGTACCTTGTATTTCATAGTACCTCCCCTGCCTGGTCTTAATCCATTTTTTCAGTCACCTGCATGGTAAATGAGTTTCTGATCCACTCTCTAGTTTATGTGTATGAGTCTAGGAAAAGCCTGGCAGCCAGACTTTTGTAACATAAATCATGATATTAGTACTGGGTTCCTTGAAAAAAATGTGTGCCAAGCAGCAGTTTTAGGAAGAGGGTAGGGAAGGATTGCATAACACTCAGTGATAGAGTGTTGTACAGTCTGTAACATTTTTAAGAAGGTTGAGAGTTCTTTGGATATTCTTCTCCACTTTTTTTCTATCTTTTTTGAGTGGCACATAGAAGTTTTGGACTCTGGGTATAAAAAAAAAGTTTATAAATAGAGTATTTAGATTCATTTTAGTTTTAAAAGGAGCACAGTAAAAAGTATATTATTGTCCTGCAGGAAGTCTTTACAAACAGTATTGCTGTGGGCCTTGTATTTCTGATCACAGATTAAGTGAAAACTAATCTCCATTATAGCTAGGATGGGTGGAGATGGTTTCTTCACCATTTCTTATCTTCCCACTCCTTCCACACAAAATTTGTGTAGCACATAACACCAAAAACTATCAACCAGACAGTATTTAAATAAATGTATTTTGAATAGCAGATAGTGTAATACAGAAGCAGAAAACAGCCTGTATTATACTTTGTGTTCTGATAGGAAAAGAACATGCCTGAAATGATGAGAGAAAAGTTTTGGAATAATGAGGAAACATTCATATGTCAGTACTGAATTAGCTGAATTTCAGAACAGGTAGAAATGGACTGAGTCAAGTAGAAGGAATGATTCACAAAGATGGAATGACTGCTGTGGGCAGGTTGCTTTCTTAGAAGTTTTGAAATGATTAGGCGATTTGAACTGATGAGAAAGTAGTGTAATACAGGTAGAGGATGTTTCCTAAGTGAAACCAGGAAGGAGCAAGTGGAGCAGAACCATCGAGAATATTGGCTTGGCTATAATGCGGTTAATGGGATCAGGAGTAACAAGACATGGAGCTTATTTTTATTTTTGGCTTGGAATATTGCTGATTTTTAAAAAATTGAGGTGAAATCGACATGAAGTTAAACCATGAGAAAATGAACAATTCAGTGGCATTTAGTGTATTCCTAGTGTTGTACAACTACCATATATATCGAGCTGAAACATTTTCATCACCCCAAAAGGAAACCCTACACCCGTTAAGCAGTTGTTCCTCATTCCCTGGAAACCCAAGCCCTGGCAACCACCCAGGTCCATTTTCACCCTTTGCCTTTGACAACTACCAATCTGAATTCTTTTCCTATGGATGTACCTATTCTGAATATTTCATATAAATGGAGTCATACAATATTCGCGTCCATTTGTGTCTAGTGTCTTTCAGGCTTCATCCATGTTGTATAGCATGTGTCAATACTATGGTTGAATAATGTTTCAACAAAGTATGTGTATACCACAATTTATCCATTTGCCTCTTGATGGACATTTAAGCCATTTCCAACTTCTGGCTATTGTGAATAGTGCTGCTATGAAAATATGTGTACATGTATTTGTTTGAATACCTGTTTTTACTTCTTTTGGTTATATACCTAGGAGTTGAATGTGTAACTTTTTCAGGAACCACCAAACTGTTTTCCACAGCGGCTGGATTATTTTATAATCCTCCTAGCAATGAACAAGGGTCTGTCCCAGTTTCTCCATACTTTGCCAACCACTTGTTATTTTCATTTTTTTAATTACAGCCATTCTTATGGGTATGAAGTGGTACCTCACTGTGATTTTGATTTGTGTTTCTCCCATCCAAGTACTAACCAGGCCCGACCCTGCTTAGCTTCCGAGATCAGACGAGGTCGGGCGCATTCAGGGTGGTATGGCCGTAGACTGATTTGTGTTTCTCTAATTACTAATGATATTGAATGTCTTTTTCTATGCTTCTTGGTCAGTGCATACGTTCCTGGAGAAGTGTTTATTCAAGTCCTTTGACTTTTTTTTTAGTTGGATTGTCTTTTTTGTTCAGTTGTAAGAGTTATATATTCTGGATACTAGACCCTTATCAGATATGTAATTTGCAAACATTATTCTCCATTCTATAGGTTGTCTTTTTATTTTTTTTGATAATGTTCTTCAGTGCACAGGTTTTTATTTTGATCAGGCCCAGCTTATCTAATTTTTTGTTGTTGCTTGTGCTTTTGGCGTTGTATCTAATAATCCAAGGTCGTGAAGATTTACCTGTATGTTTTCTTCTAAGAGTTTTATGGTTTCACTTCTTAAACTTAGGTCACTGATCCATTTTGAGTTAATTTTTGCATATGGTGTGAGGTAGGAGTCCAACTTAATCCTGTGGAGCTTAGTTTTGATCATGTCACATGCTCTGGGACTGGCTTCTCATTGACTGCATTAAATATATCCTTTACTTGTATTAAATACATATTTTCTTCAGAACACCCCTAAAAATTGGGCCAGGAAAGTGTGCAAGGTTTCCTAATGGGGGAAAATATTAGGGGTGTTCTATTAGGAACCAAAATTAAATGTGTATCAATTAATTTATTTATTTTTGAGAGAGAGAGCATAAGCAGGGGAGGAGCAGAGAGAGAGAGAGAGAGAGAGAGAGAGAGAGAGAGAGAGAATACCAAGCAGGTTCTGCACTGTCAGCACAGAGCCCAACACAGGGCTTGGTCCACGAACCAGAAGATCATGACCTGAACCCAAATCAAGAGTCAGATGCCTAACCGACTGAGCTACCCAGGTGCCCCTAATTGTGTATTTACAAGATCAGTTTATCCTTTTCCCCATCTTACCAGCCATTCTCTCTGATTTGTCCCTGTTAATAGCTCCATTGGTCTCCTAGACATTAGGCTTGAACTGAGTTCTATCCAATGCCCTCTCTTTCCTGGACACCTCAAATCACTTGCCAAACCCTGTTCGTTTCCACTCTACAGTGCACTTTCCAACTCTTGTTTTCCATTCCCTGCACCACTACCCTAACAGGAATACTCTCCAAATTGTTTCTCTACATCTGGCTCTCTTCCTTCCAATCCATTTTGTGGACATACCACTACCAGACCAATCTTTCTAAATCACAGCTTTGATCTGGACCATTTTTTTTTTGGTCAGAAACCTTTAATAATGCCCTTGTTATGTACCACATAAAGAACAGGGCTTTAGCTTGACATTCAGGGCCTTCCAAAGATTGGTCCTGGTTTATCTGCCTCTACCTTTCCTGCATACCTTTATGCTGGATATCTTGCTTCTCTCTGCTCCATTCAAGCTGGTCTGCTGCTCATTTCCCGCATATACTTTTGCTTTCCCAATTTAAACTTTTTTCTTCTGCCTGGAATGTTGTTCTTCCCTTTCTTATGCCTCATGAAATCCTTTTGTTTTTTTGAAATTGGGACACTAATTGTTCGTAGTAGTGCTGTCTTCTCTGAACATTGCTTTTTTGATAATATTGATCACATACGATACATACCCTGGAGAGGAAGATATACCCTAACAGCCTTTGGTTCTCCCTAAACATCGGATTCAGTAAGGTGTGAGAGTAGATGGACTAAAGACTTCATATTTAAGGAGACTTTGTGGTCCAGTACTGTTAGAAGAAACAAGTCCTATAATCTAAGCTCTTTTTCAGGCTTTTTTGTAGATTCAGTTTGCCATGAGATGTAAATGTTGTCAATATATGTGCCATGAAAGAAATTAAAATTTAAGTTAACGGCAAGAATATTGTTTCTGGAAGCAATTTGAGCCCTCTAAAGGTTGGCCCCATCTTGGGGTGCCTTGGGGCTCAGTTGGTTAAGTGTCGGATTTTGGCTCAGGTCATGATCTTGCAGTTTGTGAGTTCAAGCCCCGTTTCGGCTCTGTGCTGACAGCTTGAAGCCTGGAGCCTGCTTCGACTCTGTGTCTCCCCGTCTCTCTGCCCCTCCCCCACTCTCTGTCTCTTTGTCTCTCAAAAATAAATAAGCATGAAAACAATTTCAAGTAATTTTAAAACACTGTATGGACCACATGAAGCTCATCTATAGGTAGGATGTGTTCCTTGGACCACTAATTTGCAACCTCTGGACTAAAAGTGAGAAGCAAAAATCTGTTCTTCTTTCCAGATGTAGCCACTACTATCTATTTTTCTGTACCTTTTAGAAAATTTCCATGCCTGTAGAATTTTGTATGTGTATGTATACTTACAGAATTTTCTGTGTGTGTGTGTGTGTGTGTGTGTGTATTTTTTAAACAGCAGTGGTATTGCAATTTGAATAATTGTTCTTCCTATCCAGAGTAGTGGGTAACACAGCCCTTGTACTGAAGTAGTTGTCAAGATATTTGGATAGGATGATCAAATAAATCTATATTTTACTAAATAATAGCGTAGTGGTAGATTTTATCTCTTCAGATTTGATCTCTTCAAGTACAGTAGAATTCTTTCACTGTATTGAGCAACCAACTCTCATCCAGTAATTACATGTAATTATTAAAACTTGTTTTGCTGTATTAAGAGCAAAATGTGTTAAGTAAACTAGTGAATCCATCTGAATTTGCTTATGAGATATTTTCAGAGAACACATTTTATAAGGTTTTTTTAAAATTTATTTATTTTGAGAGAGAAAGATAGAGAAAGGGAGAGAGAGAATCCCAAGCAGGCTCCACACTAATGGTGTGGAGCCTGATGCGGGGCTTGAACTCCTGGAACTCTGAGATCATGACCTGAGCCGAAATCAAGAGTTGGATGCTTAACTGACTAAACGCAAGGGACCCAAAACACAAGACTGAAACTGAAGAGGTTTAACTCTTATGGAATTACCTTGTGCAGATGAAACTGATACATTTTTCACTTGTAAGGGTTATTGATTTTGTGAGTGGTTTTCTCATGATTAGCCAGAGTTAATGTATGTCTTTGGAGAGGAGCAGTTAATTCCAAATATGGAACTCAGCCCCACTGAATTGACTATGTACTGGATTTTAAAAGACTCACTTTAAAAAATGAACAGTTGTGTTTTCTTATGTGTGAACCATGGCTCTATGAAGTATTTCCAAGGGTTCACACTTGAATTATTGTGCTTGAGGTCAGTGATTCACAACCTATTATGGATCAACAGCCTACTACTCGATTGATTGAATGATACACAGTGTGCTTCTAAAATGCTTTCTGGTCAGGATTTACTTTCTGAAGTAAATTTTGCTTTTTAACTAAAAAAAAAACTGATAACGGACTTTGGGACAGTAGAAATCATTGGCTGAGGGATGAGGTTTTGCATACAGCTATATAACTGGGAACCAACTGTGTTTAAAATTTTTTTTAATTTAAAAATAATAACTTTTATTATGATACAAAATTTTATTATGACTTAAATCATTGCAGATAAGCTAGAAAGTGCCAGTAAGCAAAAAGAAGACAAAAGCAAGCCATACTCACAGGAGCCAGAGATAAACAATTTTAACCCTTTCATCTGTATTTTTCTAGTACATACTTGCATGTGTTTGTGTGCGTACCTGTGTTTGCTTTATGAAAGTGGAGTATTTGCTATATTCCATGTACTGTTTCAAGTGATTACTACATAATTTAATGCTCACAATAATTTCAGGAAATAAATACAGTTATTCTTACTTTACAGAAAAGGAAAAGAGGCTCAGTAAGGTTAAGTAACTTAGTAAAGTTACATGGGTAATAAGTGGTAGAAATAGAATTCAGATGTAAGTAGTCTCGGACTAGAGTCTGTGCTCCTGATTGCTGTGTATACACTTGGTGGGTTTCTAGGGCTGCCATAACAAATTACCACAAACCGGATGGCTTAAAACAAAAAGTTATTCTCTTACAGTTCTGGAGGCTAGAAGTTGAAATCAAAGCATCAGCAGGGCTCTGCTCGCTCTGAAGGTTCCTAGAGAAGAATCCTCCCTTAACTCTTTTTAGCTCTTGATGGCTCCCTTCTTTTGGCATTTCTTGGTGTTCCTTGGCTTGTACTACGTCACTCCAACCTCTGCCTCAATAGTCACAGGGCCTTCTTCCTTGTGCCTCCAGATTTCCCCCTCCCCAGATTTCCCCAATCTCCAGTCAGTTGGATTTAGGGTCCAACCTGATCTGACCTCATCTGAACTAATTGCATCTGCAAAGACTATTTCCAAATCAGATTGCATCCTGAGGTTCTGGGTAGATGTGAATTTTGGTGGATACTCTTAAACCACTACAAACACAATTTGTAATCTTTCACTGAAAAATCTCTTACGATTATTCATTTTTAATAAATATGATTCTATACTTTTAAAGGCTTCATGGTATTAAGTGTATATAAAATAACAATAATCCTTTTTTGTTGGATATCAAGGTTATTTTTATTTTTTTGTCACTGTAAACTCAGTATTGAAATTCTTGTAGGTAAATCTTTGCTTGCATCCTTAATTGTTTCCTTAGAGTTTTTTCATAGAATTAGATTGCTGGGCTAAAGATAAACGTGGTTTTTAATGCTCTTAATATTTAATTGCTAAATTGTCTCCCTCATAAAGGTCAGACTAATTTATATTTCTGCCAGCTACTGTGTGAGTAGCTGTTCCTTTAATACCTCATCAGTGCAGCATATTACAATTAAAAATGTTTTTCTTTTGTCAGTTTGGTAGATAAAAAGTGTGATCTTGTTTTAATTTGTATTTTGTCATTTCTGAGGAGTATTATGTCCTAAATGTCCACTGTATTTATGAATTAGCTGAACATGCCCTTTGTCCATTTTTTTAATAAGGAAGTTTGCCTTTTTGGAAAGTGGAGTTTTTTTTCCTGACTGTAAAAGTAGTGATACTGAATACAAAAAATCAGCCAGTTCAGAAATATTGAAGGAAGACATATTGCTTTATAGCCTGCTTTTTCACTAAACGTAGATATCTTTCCATGTCTGTTTTTCATGGCTGCTAGTGTTCCATTACTTGGGTATTCTGTACTTTAGTTGAGAAGCCATTTATTGGTTTTTGTTGTTTTTTGCTATTAGAAACATCTTTTCATATTTGCCTGATTATTTTCTTTTCTCTTAGTATTTTAAAAAACTGTGACATATAGCCCATGTATTTATTTTGGAGAAATTCTTAGAAGTGGAATTGCCAGGTCAAAGGTATGGCCTTTTGAAGGTTCATGAACATTGCCAGATTGCCTCCATGAAGGATGTAACAATTGATAATACAAACAGTTTAGGCATTAGAAAACTTGGTTTCTGGAATGTCGATTTTTAATTTTTGCTGAATAGATTTATCTGATAGATAAATGTTTGTTATTCTAGTTTGCATTTCTTTGCTGGTGAAATCTTAAGTTTTATGTGTGTGTGCTGGCTATTTTTTTATAGGCCTTTTTATTTAAAAAAAAAAAGGTTCTAATGAACCCTGTGTATCCATCATCTTGATTTCAGTCATTAATTTTTTTTTTTTTTGTCTTTTTTTTTCCCCTCACTAAAGAACAGTATTTTTAAAGCAGATTTCAGCTATGTGGTGGCTACTTGTTTTGGTGTTTAAAATGTAACAACTTTATTGAAATACAATTTACACATCCTAAAATTCACCTATCTTAAGTGTACAAATTCAGTGAGTTTTGTAAATTTATAGATTTGTATAACCATCATCACAAGCCAGTTTTAGAACATTTCTGTCACTCCAGTAAGATTTATGGCAGTTTGAGGGGCATCTGGGTGGCTCAGTTGGTTAAGCATTCGACTTCGGCCCAGTCATGATCTCACAGTTTGTGAGTTTGAGCCCTGTGTCAGGCTCTGTGCTGACAGCTCAGAGCCTGGAGCCTGCTTCAGCTTCTGTGTCTCCCTCCCTCCCTCCCTCCCTCCCTCTCTCCCTCCCTCTCTCCCTCCCTCTCTCTCTCTCTCTCTCTCTCTCTCTCTCTCTCTCTGCCCCTCCCCCATTTGCACCTGGTGTCTCTCTCTGTCAAAAATACAACATTGAAAAAGTATATCAAAGAAATAATTAAAAAAAAAAAAGATTTATGCCCATTTGTGGTCAGTCATCCCCAGTGCCAGGCAACCACCATTCTGACTTCTGTCTCTCTGAATTTGCGTTTTCTGTATATTTCATGTAAATGTAAACATGAAGTATTGTGGCCTTTGTGGCTGGCTTCTTTTCTTTATTAGCATAATGTTTTCAAGGTTTATCCACATTGCAGCATGGATCATTGATGGAAGTTCATTCTGTTTTATTTTACTGCTGAATATTCTACAGACATTGAAAAATAATCATTGTTATTAAAAAATCATTATTCAAACAGTACCAGAGATTTTTCAGTGAAAGGTAAGTCTTTTTTTGATTCTAGATTTTGTGTCTCTTCCCAGAGACAGTACCTATTACTGATTGGTCTCTTGTGTACCTTTCCAGATGTTATTCTACATAGCTTTAATACCTGTAAAGGTCCTTGCTGTTTGGTATCTTTGTCATTTTTTTAATATATTTTTGAGAGAGGGAGAATCCCAGGCAGTCTCTGCACTGTCAGTGCAGAGCCTGATATGGGGCTCAATCTCACGAACCATGAAATCGTGACTTGAACTGAAATCAGGAGTCGGACACTTAACTGATTGAGCCACCCAGACACACTTGCATCTTTGTCATTTTAAAAATTGATATTTGTAAGTTAGATTTTGCACATGTTTTTCCAGTTTCCTGTTTGTGTTTTAACTTCTTAAAAATTTTATTTAGATATGTACTTATAAAATGGATATGTGTTTCTTATGAAAAGTTTAGATAGTACATAGATCGCTGTGTTTCCCTCCCTCAACTCACTCTGCAAAAGTAGCCATTAGTCTATTTTTTCAGAGACACTGTGTACCTTTGTAGGCCTGTATTTGATCAGAGAGTCCATATGTATGCTAGTAAGTTATTACTATACTTTCCTCCATTCTACATGCAGATTTAAATCCCTCCTCTTACAGTTTTTTTTTTTTTTTTTTTCCTGAAAAAGAACTGTCTTCTACATAGATACTTAAAATTTTGTCAGTGAACGTAGTTCCTGATAGATGTCTTTAGATCTTAAATGTTAGGTCTTTTTGGGAAGTTTTTTCCTCCACAGCGCCTTAAAACAAACTTTGATATATTGTTAAGTACGGACTTTAGGCCAGGTCATTTCAGATCCATCATCTACTTCAGTTGTCAAGAGTTTTTCTGAAAGCATGATCTGTAGGTGTACCATCTCTTGTAGAGGTCTTCTCTCCTCCCTTACACTTGAAAACTTGTGTGTGCGCATACACACACACACACAGAACCTAGGTATATGTATTATATATAGTATATATACGTTAGCTTATTTAACTTCACAGTATACTGTGGACATCATTTTTTTTAATGGGTGCATGGTATTTATTCATTGTGGCTGACTATATTTAATTTAAATATTTCCTTAGTGATGGACAGCTAGTTTCCAGGTAGTATTTGCTTTTATAAAGCTGCTCTGGTACAGGTATCTTTGTATACTTGTGGGTACAGTTTTAGAAGTGGAATTGGTGGGGCTGGGTGTATGGGCAGTTTAAATTTTGATAGGTAACATCAAATTGACTCCAAAAATATTGTAACAATTTTCATTTTTACTGTCCCTGCACAAGAGTCCTTGGCTTTTTAAAAAAAAATTTTTTTTTGAAGGTTTATTTATTATTGAGAGACAGAGAAACGGAGTGAGCATGGGAGGGGCAGAGAGAGGGAGAGACACAGAATCTGAAACAGGCTCCAGGCTCTGAGCTGTCAGTCCAGAGCCTGATGTGGGGCTCAAACTCACAAACCGCAAGATCATGTCCTGAGCTGAAGTTGGACACTTAACCGACTGAGCCACCCAGGCGCCCCAAGAGTCCTTGTTTTGCCACACTTTTATCAACCAGGAATGATCTTTGTCTTTACATTGTTGCTGGTTGACAGGTTAAAATGTATTCATTTTAATTTGTATTGCTTTAATTATGAATGAGGTAGGACATCTTTCCATATCTTTATTGGCTATTTGTATTTTCCCCAGCTTTATTGAGGCCATTTGTACTTTTCTGTGACTTATTTGTGTTTTCTTCTCTGTCTCAACTGGAGTGTTATTCTTTCTCTCATTAACTTGAGTTGTTTATATATTAAGGCAATGGACTTCTTATTAAATACTTGCCTTTCCTCCAGTTTCTTTTAACTTGGCTTATAACGTTTTGTTTTGTTTTGTTTTTTTTAACTCTGTGGCGCTTTCTTTGTGAATTTTTATGAAATTGAATCCAGCAATCTTTTCTTTTTTCATTTCTGCTTTTGGTTTCATGTTTATAAATCTTTTCCCCACATAATTGTTACATAATTATTATTTACCTCTGTTTTCTTTATGATTGCATAATTTACATAAATCTTTTATATAGTTAAAATGTATTTGGCAGTGTTTTGGGAGGTCCATATCCTAACATGTTTTGCAAATGATTAGTTGGTTTCCATTTTTTTGAGAAATTCATATTTCCTCCCAAAGATTGAAATGCTACCTTTATCATGTATCAAATGTTTATACACACACACACACACACACACACACACACACTTGGGCTTGTTTTTGCACTTTTTCCTCTGTTTATGTCCAGTTTTCTAGGGTTGAATAAGAGTTTTAAGGTTTGCTTAAAATATTTTTAAAGGCAAGTACATCTTCTTGTAATTTTTCAGTTTTTCCAAGTTATAAATGCACATAGTCTCCAAGAGTAAAGTAAATTTCTACAGGCTTGTTAAAAGAACCAGGAATTCTAGACCCCCTTTTCCTTCTTTCAGTTCCCAGAAGCAATCTTTTTCAATTCTTTCAACTGATTTTGAGATTTTTGCCTCTCTATTGATTTTTTTTTCTTCTGTTTTAACTATAATCTGTTTATTTCCCACAGGGAGATGAGGATTTCATTCTTTGATAGCCAGTGTGGTGGTAAAGAGCAAAGTTCAGAGTTTCTGCTATGTACTGTCTGTGTGACTTTGGCAAGTTATTACCCTCTCTGTGCCTTGGTTTCCTCATATATAAAGACAATATCCTTTTTTATCTGAAGATTAATTAATTAACATGTGTAAAGATTTAGAGCTGTGCCCTGGCACATGGTAATTGTTAGTTTCACTTACCCTGTCTCCCATTCTCCCATTTTAAGTGTTTGTAATTTAGAGAAGTCCGTTTTCAGCGTCTATGTTGTTTTAACTGTTTAAATGCTTACTGACACTCGAGCTATTAGTATACTTAGATTCATTTTCCCTTTCTGTACAATCTTTTGCTGCCCCAAGGGTAATAATTGTGTAGGCTTTTGGTTTGTTCAGTCTCTCAGATATTTTTTTCCTAAGTCATTCTCAAAGTCCTTACCAACCATGAATCTCTTCTTCATAGGTTCAGACGGTGTTGTATCAGTTTAACCTTTTTGAAGAACTTTCTTCCAGAGCATTTGACCTACTCTAATCTGGACTGGTTGAGCTCTGAGTGTGCTGCACAGCTCTTATTCTGGGTACCCTGGGGATTTCTTTCACACTCCTCCTACTCCCCACCCGTTGTTGGAAACCTTGTTTCCTGGACCCCATTTTTTTAAACTTCCTGAGAGTGCAGAGGAGATAAAATTTGAGACTTTTGTATTCTGAAACTATATTTTACTCTGATGCTTAGTTGATATCCAGGTTTGCTTAGGTAACAGTTTTAAGGTTGGAAATATTTTTTTCTCAGAATTTTGAAGGCACTGCTCTTTTGTCTTCTTTTTTTCCGTGGAAATGTTGAAATGTGATGCTGTTCTGATACTTTGTTCTTTGTATGAATCCTGTCTTTTCCCTCTCTGGAAGCTTTTGGTAACTTTGCTGTGTGTCCCTGGTGTTCTCAAGTTTGATGGGGATACATTTCAACATGTATTTTCATACCTTGTGCTCAGCTTTAGAGAGCCCTTTCAGTCCGGAAACTGTCTTCTTTTTCTTGGGAGATTTCTTAAGTTAATCCTTTGATTTCTTTCCCTTCATTTTCTGTGTTCTCTTTTCTTAGGTCTCCTATTTTTCAGATAGTGGATCTTCCGGTCTGGTCCTCTGTCTTTTCTCTTTTCATCTTTTGACTCTTTTTTTTTTGCTCTGTTTGGTGGGAGATCTTCAAGTTGCCATTTTTGTTTGCTTACTTTTTAGTCTTTTTCTTTCATATTCAATGCTTTACCTTAAGTATTTGGTTGTTCTTGGCTGTCTACTCCTATTTAAAAGTAGGACACAGAAAGTGGATTGGAAGCTGTGGACCTGATTGTAGTTTTTAAGTGAAAGCTTTAAAAAGCCCCACCCATTTCCTCCAGGGTGGGGCATTCACCAGGCTACGTGTGCAGTGTTTAGACAGATCTAACGGTTGGGTTTAGGCAAATGCATAACCTCTCCTGTTTTTATCCATATCTTCACCTTCACTTGTAGGGTACCCGGTGCTGTTAATTCCTGAACCTTTTGGGAATCCTCATTTTAAGTCGGGTTGCTTCTCTACTTTTCCCCACTGCTGGCTGAGGAGGATTCAGCTTTCTCAGGTTGGCTAAGTCATTTACCACTTGTTTGTCTACCTTCCAGAGCATCAAATGTTGCTTCTTCACTTGTTCACTTTGTCCTCATGAATTTATGACTTTTCTCCCCATTTGTCTCAGTTTGTTCGGGCCGCTATAACAAAAGCAACCACCATAGACTGTGTGGTTTATAAACACCAAACATTTATTTCTCACAAGATCTAGAGGCTGGGAAATCACAGATCAGGGTGCCAGTAGATTTGGTATCTGGTGAGGGTCTGATCCTGGTTCACAGATGGCTGACTTCTCATTGTAACCCCACGAAGTTGAGGGGTGAGGGAGCTCTCTAGGGTGTCTTTTATAAGGACACTAATCCCATTCTTAAGGGCTCCACCCTCATGACCTAATTATCTCTAAAAGCTCTACCTTGTAACACCATCACATTGGGAGTTAGGTTTCAACATGTGAATATTTGAGGGCACAAACATTCATTCAATCTATAGCATCATACCTGTATTTTATTTTATTTTAGCTTTTTTAATGTTTATTTTAGAGAGAGAGAAAGCAAGCAAGCAAGCCAGCCAACCAGTCGGGGAGGGGCAGAGAGAGAGACACACAGAATCCGAAGCAGGCTTCAGGCTCTGAGCTGTCAGCACGGAGCCTGATGCAGGGCTCAAACTTGTGAACTGCAAAGTCATGACCTGAGCCGAAGTCAGATGCTCAACTGGCTGAGCCACCCAGGAGTCCCTGCCTTTATTTTATTTCTTTTAATGTTTACTTATTTATTTTGAAAGAGAGCAAGCAAGCAGGGGAGGGGGCAGAGAGAGGAAGAGAGAGAGAATCCCAAGCAGGCTTTGCACTGTCAGTGTGGAGCCCAATGAGGGACTTGAACCCACGAACGGTGAGATTATGACCTGAGCAGAAACAAAGAAGTCGGGAAGCTAAATCGACCAAGCCATCCACACACCCTGCATACCTGTATTTTAGGAGGGATTTTGGGGGAGAGTTGACGCCAGTGCATGCAATTTTTCATTGGAAACTGAAAGGAAACATTGGATTTGTCTCTAAAATTTTCTGTTTTGCCTTTTCATTTTTATTATGATTTATATGATTGGGATGTGATATAAAATTTCAACATGCCAATTGAATAATTGATCAGGTTGTAATGATGTTACATATATAGATAGCTTTTCTTTGGTGAAATGGAACTGTTTTACCTGAAGGATCAAGAACAAATTATAAATCGTTATCATTGGCTATGAGCTTATAGTTGGCTTTTATTTCCTTTTTTATACTTTCATTTCCTTTTTATACTTTAATTCTTGATCTTTTTCTCTTTAATTCCTAAATTTTCTACAATAAATAAATGTAATTAGGAAAAAATAACACCTAAGTTGAGAAAAGTTGTTAATCAAATCCTTGTATAAAAATTGGCTCTAGATCCCAGTGTTCTTTACCTCCTTTAGGTAATCTCCAGTTAACGAACACTAAATTTGGGGTGTGCGTGTGTTTTGCGGAGTTCATTCTGATCTCGCAACTTTTTATTTTGAGGAATTGAAAGACTAGCACAATGAATACCTATATAATCGCCATTTTACCACATGTTTTATTTTTAAGTACCTTTACTGAAGTACAGTTTACACAGCATAAATTATCCCAGTTGAAGTGGATACTTGAATGATTGTTAGTAAGCTTACAGAATTGAGGAACCATCACTAGAATCCAGTTGTATAATATTTCATCATACAGTAAAATTTCTTCTGCCTGTTTACTGTTAATCCCCATTACCATGCCCCAATATCAGGCAACCACTGATCTTTTTTCTGTCTTTAAACAGTTGTCTTTTCTCCACCTTTAATATCAGTAGAATCATCTAATAGGTGGTGTTTTGTATCTGGCTTTTTTTACTTAGCATATTGTTTGTGAAGCATTCATGTTTTTTAATTTTTATATATTTTTAAGAATATTTATTTTGAGAGAGTGAGCATGCAAGAGCAGGGGAGGGGCAGAGAGAGAGAGAGAATCCCAAGCAGGCTCTGCACTGCCATCACAGAGCCTCACACAGGGCTTGAACTCACAACTGTGAGATCATGACCTGAGCCGAAATCAAGAGATGGTGGCTTAAACTGAGCCACCCAGGTGCCCCATATGTTTTAATTTCTTTTGAGTAGATACTTAGAAATTAATTCCTTTTATTTTTTTAAATTTTTTGTTTTTAAAGTTTATTTTTGAAAGAGAAAGAGAGAGAGACAGCATGACGGGAGGAGCAGAGAGAGAGGGAGACACAGAACTTGAAGCAGACTCCAGGCACCAAGCTGTCAGCATAAAATCTGACATGGGGCTCGAACTCAGAAACTGTGAGATCATGACCTGAGCTGACTGAGCCACCCAGGCACCCCAACTTTTTTTTTTTTTTTAAAGGTTTATTTATTTTCGGAGAGAGAGAGGGAGAGAGAGAGAGCACACGCAGGGGAGCGGCAGAGGGAGACAGGGAAAGAATCCTATGCAGGTTCCATGCTGCCAGTGCAGAGTCCTGTGGCTTGAACTCAATAACAGTGAGATCATGACATGAGACAGAATCAAGAGTCAGATGCTTAACTGACTGAGCCCACCCAGTCCTTGGATTGCTATTTTGTATTTAACTTTTTTACGAGTAACTACCATTTTATATTTAATTCTTTTCCAAAGCAACTACCACTTACATTCCCACCAGCAATATATAAGAATACTCTGTCTAGATTTATATATTTTTTGTTTAACCATTTGAGATAAATTGCAGAGAGGTTGGCATTTCAGCCCTTAGCCCTTCAGTAAAGATCTTCTAAGAACAGTGGTCTCATCCTGTATTACTGTAATATTATTGTCACTCTCTAGGAATTTAGCATGGAAACAATAGTATTATCCAATATACATTCCGTATTTAGATTTTCCTATTTGTTCACAAAATGTTTTTTATAACTTTTTTTAAAATCCAGGATCTTCTCATACATCTCATGCTATATTTGGTTGTCATGTCTCTTTACTTGCCTTCAATCTAGAGCAAGTTTCACTCACCTTTGTCATTTGGATGTTTTATGACATTGACATTTTTTTGAGTCCAGCCCATTTGTCCACTAGTATGTCCTATATTGTTGATTAGTCTGATTGTTTCCTCACAGGTTCAGGTTAAACATTTTTTTGTTAGAGAGAATACATGGATGATCCTATGTCTTCTCTTGCATCACATCAGGAGGTAAATGTTGTAGTTTGTCCCATTATTATGCTAAATTTGAATATTTGCTTAAGATAGCATCTACCTCTTTTTTTCCTTTGTAATTAGTAAGTAATCTGTGAAAGACTGAGTGTATCCTTTTCCCCAGCAGTCTTTCTCCCAACTGTATTAGTATCCACTGATGATCCTTGCCCTGAGTCATTTATTGCTTGAGTGGGTTGCAAAAAGGTAATTTTCTAATTTTGTTGTTCCTTCTTCATTTATTGGCAAGTCTTTTGTAAAGTTACTGTTGATATTTAAGTGGAACTTACCAATTCGATCATGAAGGATTTTATGGGGAATGAAGATTTTTGGTTGGTTATTTATTTATTTGTTTAGTTTTAGAGAGAGAGCATGCATGAGTGGCGGAGAGGAGCAAAAGGGGAGAGAGAGAGAGAGAGAGAGAGAGAGAGAGAGAGAGATTGAGAGACAGAGAGAGAGAATGAGAATCTGAAGTAGGCTCCATGCTCGGCTTGGAGCCTAATGCGGGGCTTACTCCCACAACCTTGGGATCATGACCTGAACTGAAATCAAGAGTTCTATGCTCAGGGTGCATGAGTAGCTCAGTTGGTTAAGCGTCTGACTTCGGCCCATGATCTCTCAGTTTGTGAGTTGAGTTTGACCTCGTGTTGGGCTCTGTGCTGACAGAGCCTGGAGCCTGCTTCAGATTCTGTCTCCCTCTTTATCTGTCCCTCCCACTCATGCTCGCTCTGTCTCTCTCTCTCTCTCTCTCTCTTTCAAAAATGAATAAATGTTGAAAAAAAAAAAAAAAGTTGAATGCTCAACCAACTGAGCCACCCAGGCGCCCCTATGCTTATTTTTTAGCGTATCCTAATAGTGTGGAAGTAAGTGTATTTATTTGCCTTACCCTCAGCCACAGAGGATCCCAAGAAAAGTACTGAAGAGAGAGATCTCCTTGACTTTTGTGAAGCCTGAAATATATAAGCTCCTTTGCTGTGTTTCCATTATTTTGGGATGTTTGCTGCTCTTCTCTCTTTGAGAGACCACTCTTTTTAAGGAAGAATTAGCAAAAGCTATAGAACATTTTTTTCCTCAATTTTTAGTTTTTCTTTGTAAACCAAATTGGATAGTTTTTTTTCCTGTTTTCTTTTGGATGGATTTGTGATTTTTTGGTAGTAATCTAACTGGTGGTAAGTATGCAGTGTCATGTAAGTAGCTATTTTTTAAAAAATCCTCTTCTTCTGTAATGTATAAAAATGCCATAGTTGGATGAGCTATCTAGACTATTTGTCATCTGTAGCTAGTTGCCGAGAACATGAAAACATTAAAGAGTATGTGAGATTGTTTGCAAGTGTCATAGAACTTTTAAAGGAAATAGTTTTTAAATGTTGTCTTCCTTGTTTTTTCTCAGTGGTTACCAAAAATGGCAGCAATCTCTGACATATTTATACTGTCATTTTATTAGTGTGTAAAAAAGGGGGGAGGGGCTTGTTCCTCTCAGGTTTGTGAGCTATCATAAAATCTGCATTTATTGTATTTCACCAAGTTTCATCTAATTTAGTTTAGTCTCCTAGCTGTAAGTATGTAGCTTTTTAAAGGTACCTATCTCATGTACCAGAGAGTAGCCAAATATAACCATAGAGTATTTGGAGATGGGTTGGCTGAAGAATGAGTAGAGTTGGCATTAATGCCATGTGGCATTATTTGGTAGTGATGATAAATTGCATTGGCTTTATCATATTACATAGAACTTGGTCAAGGTTTATTTACCTTTTTGTTAAGGGAGAAAATAAGATTGAAAACATAAGGGTTTTAGATTCACTCTTAGACGTGTACCATAGTACACATTTTTGGAGATGAGGTATACTGAGGTTTACTTTTTATTATCTCCAAAGATGGTGTGGTTGGCATTGTTCTTTAGGGGAGGTGAAACTGAAGAGGCTTTGAAGCAGGCCTCTGTAGCATGCCATCAAGAAATTGCAAAGGTAAGACACTTAGACAGGTATAGAGCATTTTAATCAAAGGTGTAGAGTATTTCTTTTCAAAGCTCATGCATTCTTCTCTGTATGCGGAAACATTTGAGAATGGAGTATTTGTTTATAGTTTAGCTTTTAGGCACTTTGTCCTTTTTTAAAAAACAACCCCCCCCCCCCCCCGAAGTTTCTAGTGTTAGCTCTCTGACTAGGCAGCAGGATAAGATGCATTTGACCATTGCTGGCTTATTGTAAGTTTTCTGTTAGGTAAACATACTTTTGAAAACCATAATTATAGATTTACCTGATCATTTCGTAACTGCTACTTAAAATTATGTCCCAAAGAAAGTTTCATGAACAACAATAAACCACAGATGTTTTGTTTATGAAGATAGCTTTTTGTCTGAATCACGTTTTCGGTTCGTCATTCTGGGACTTTTTGGGTATCATACGTTTCATGTCTCCTCTGGGCCGTTCTAGTTAGTATTTTAAAAAATTTCAGTTGGCACTGAACCTAGTGATTGTTTACTTTTTAGGAAATATTCATGACTGTTAAGTTGGGAGTAAGAAAAATGGGAGTTATTTCTAAATATGCATCTTTAATGGGTAATTGGGTTCTTAAAAGTGGAGTTATGATGAAGGAAATGACTCAGCACTTTTTAAATTGTGATCCTTCTTTAGTCTGCTTCATATTCATAGTTTTTTTTTTCCTTTTGTGATGAATATTTTCAAATATATAGCAAAATAGAATATAACAAATAGACATTCATAGTTTTTTGCTGCTGTAGTAAATTACCACAAACAGTGGTTTTAAAAAAACCACCAATTTATTATTTTATAATTATGGAATTCAGAAGTCCCAATGGGTCTTACTGGGCTAAAATAAAGGTGTTATCAGGGCTGTGCTCTTGCTAAAAGAATCCCTTTTATTGTCTTTTCTTGCTTCCAGGGGCTACGTGCATTCCTTGGCTTATGGCCTAATTTTTCCATCTTCAAAGTCACTGAGTCCTCCTGTTGCTATCTCCTTGGTTCTCTCTTCCAGTTCCCTCAGACCACTCTTAAAGAAGTGATCACATTGAGTTCCCTGGTATAATCCAGGATAATTTCCCCATTTTAGGTCAGCTGATTAGCAGCCTTAATTCATGTACCCTAATGTTTACATGTTACGGAGAGTAGGACATTATGGGGTTGATGAAAATGTTCTAAAACGTGGTGATGGTTTTACAATTCAGTGACTTTACTAAAAACTCATTGTAAACTTGAAATGGGTGAATTTTATGCTATGTAAACTATATTTCAATAAAGTTTCTTTGGTAAACTTTTAGATGCTCTTTTTTGCTTTTAGAAGTCCAAATTTCTTAATGAAACATATTGGTCCCATCCTGATTAAATTTTTTAAAAGTTGTGGTAAAGTACATATAACCTGAAAGATGCCATATTAATCATTTTCACATGTACAGTTCAGTTGTGGGAAGCATGTTGTACAACCAACGTTCAGAACTTTTTCGTCTTGCAAAACTGAAACTCTACCCATTAAACAGTAACTCTCCATTTCCCCCTTCCCTCTGCCCCTTTTAGTCATCCTTCCACTTTCTGTGTCTATGAATTTGATTACTTTCATATAGGTGGAACAATTGTGACAGCTTATTTCATTTAGTATAACGTCTTCAAAGTTTAGCTATGATTTTCCTTTATTTTGTTTAAAGTTTTATTTAAGTAATCTCTACATGCAACACGGGGCTAGAACCCACAATCCCCACAATCAGGAGTCGCATGCTTTTCTGACTCAGCCAGTCAGGCACCCCAGATTTTCCTTTTTTTTTTTTTTTTTTAAATGTTTATTTTTGAGAGACAGAAAGACAGAGCGTGAGCAGGGGAGGGGCAGAGAGAGAAGGAGACACAGAATCTGAAGCAGGCTCCAGGCTCTGAGCTGTCAGCACAGAGCCTGACTACGGGCTCGAACTCCTAACTGTGAGATCATGACCTGAGCTGAAGTTGGATGCTTAACCAGCTGAGCCACCCAGGCGCTCCCAGGTTTTCTTTTTAAAACTGAATAATATTTTAGGGTGCCTGGGTGGCTCAGCTGGCCAAGCATCTGACTCTTGATTTCGGCTCAGGTCATGATCTCAGGGTTTGTGAGTTCAAGCCCTGCATCAGGCTCTGTTTTGTCAGAGCAGAGCCTGCTTGGGATTCTCTTTCTCCCTCTCTCTCTGCCTGCCTCCCCCCTCTCCATCTCTCTCAAAATAAATAAACTTAAAAAACAAACAAAAAAAAAAGACTGAATAATATTCCATTGTATGTATATACCATTTTATTCATCTGCTCACCTGTTGATGGAGACTTGCTTTCCTCCACTTTTTGGCTGTTACGAATAATGCTCTAAACATTGATGTGCAGTTATCTCTTTGAGATTCTGCTTTCAGTTCTTTGGGGGATATACCCCAAAGTGGGATTCCTGGATCTGAGTTAAGTTTTAATTTACCTTTCCAGCTCCTCTTCTGCCTCTTATAATAGACTTTGCACCACATGTACAGACTCTATCCCTGGAACTCACTATGTAATTTTGGATTAATCTAGACCTATTATGTTGTAGGTAACAGAATCACTCCATTTTTATTTTTTAATTTTATTTACTTATTAAAATTTTTTTTGAGTTTATTTTGAGAGAGAGAGAGAGAGAGAGAGAGAGAGGATGCCAGTGTGTGAATGGGGGAGAGACAGAGAGAAGAGGGAGAGAGAGGATCCTAAGCAGGCTGTATGCTAACAGCATAGTGCCTAACATGGGGCTCGATCCCATCACCCATGAGATAATGACCTGAGCTGAAATCAAGAGTCAGATGTTTAACTGACTGAGCTACCCAGGCTCCCCTGTTTATTTATTTTTAGAGAGAGAGAGTGCAAGCAGGGGAAAGGGGCAGAGGGAGAGAAAGAGAATCACATTCAGTGCAGAGCCTAACGTGGGGCTCAGTCCCACAAACCTGGGATCATGACCTGAGCCCAAATCAGGAGTTGGGCGCTCAACCAACTGAGCCACCCAGGCACTCCCAAACTCACTTCAAACTGGATAATGCTAAAGGTGTGTATGTTGGAGTCGGGGGAGGTATCTTAAAGATGTTGCTATGTTACACAGAACCCAAAGACCTGAATATGTTTGGGCTTCAGGAAAAACTGGACTTTAAAATAACTCAGGTTTCTGGCACTTGGGTGGCTCAGTTGGTCAAGCATCTGACTTCGGCTCAGGTCATGATCTCATGGTTGGTGAGTTTGAGCCCTCCCATTGCGCTCTCAGCTGTCAGGGCAGAGCCTGCTTGGGATCCTCTGTCTCCCTCTCTCTCTGTCCCTCCCCTGCTCATGTGCACATTCTCTTCCCCTCTCTCTTTCAAAAATAAGTAAATATTAACAATTTTTTTAATATTTCTGGTTTCTTTGTATGTTCTATGTAGGTGTTTGCAGTGGTCTTCTATCTCTGCTGAATGGAACTGTGACTGTCCAAAGCTCCCAAATATGTAGTTTATAGTTCATATACTATGGGAAAAACTTTCACTTCTAAATTCTGGGGTGCCCCCACCGTCACTTAACTGTGGAATGACCTCGCTGTGTCCTGAGGAATCCTATGTGGAAATGAGAGCATTGTCTCAACAAGTAACAACTACAAATGCTGTCATATCTCTCCCCAATGGGATATGATTCTAGCCAGGTCCAGCTATCATACTTTGACTTATTGTTAAAGGTGCCCCATCCCACCAGCTGAAGGCCTCAGGATGATAGCCGTGCTTTCCTTGTTTTGTTCTTGATTGGTCCAGATAAACATTTGCATGATCCTGCAGCCTGTAGGCTAAATGATAGTTTTTTTCTTTTATTGTTATCCTTCCTCTACCCTCTCTAATATAATCCCATCATGAGAGGAAAAGCAGATAAAAAGGAGAAAGGAAAAATACTATATTTTGGTTACAGTTTATTCCATTTATTAGGCACCTTCTATGTGCCGGGCACTATTCTCAGCTGGGGGTTATAAGCAGAAAGAATACAGAGCATGTGCTATCTTCTACAGGACAGGAGCAGTAAAATACAATCAACAAGTCTCGTGGTCACCTGTTAACTCATTTCACTGTTAGAAGATTGAAGGCTTTAGCCTGGCTTGCCCCCAAAAGATTTACCATGTCTGATATTACTCAGGACCATCCTTGAGAGGAGCACAGGGGACAGGATGGGAGATAGTTCTTTTTATGAGGGCTGTGCTGCTTTAGCTTTCTCCTTCCAATAAGATGCCACTTTTTGGACCTAGGGTTTGACTAGGAGTGTAATAATTACGGCCTCCTAGAGTGCCTGGGTGGCTCAGTTGGTTGAGCATCCAACTCTTGGTTTTGGCTCAGGTCGTGATTTCATGGTTTGTGAGTTTGAGCCCCACGTAGGGCTCTGCACTGCCTGTGTGGAGCCTGCTTGGGATTCCCTCTCTCTCCCTCTGCTGCACGCTCTTTCAAAAATAACTCACGCTTAAAGAATTACAGCCTCCTGATGATGGCACTCTTTTCAAACTTCAGTTCACTGCTTATCCATTGCATGTTGGTGCATTCCCTTTGAAACCCAACCCCAGTAATATTTAGGCTTTTTAGTCTCTAAGATTGCTGAAGAGAATACCTGGGACCAGGTTAATTCTCCTTAGTTTTGCTTATCTTCCTGGCTTAAAGGTCTCTACCTCAGGGCAGGTGGAAAATTCTGGATTTAGAGCTTTCTCAAACCTCTGTGGAATGTTATCCCCATAAATTTACTCCCTCCCCAGCCTTATTTCTGTCAGATATACTTTATAATGAGGGGAGGGAATGGCAGTTTGGGGGAACCCTATGCAAAGGTTTTGAAAGGGATTATCTACATCCTATTCATCAGGGTCTCCCTGTTTCTTAGTGGCACAAAGAATTCACTTGGTGAATTTCAGCAGAGTAATTATCTGATCAATAGAGGTTTCGGATCCATGGCTTTAGGGCAGAAAGGCCTTTGCTTAATCATTATATTCTTGTCTTATTTGTCATATCTCCCCTCTAGGAGACTGGATTGGACAGGATGGTGTTTTGCAGATTGGATTGTTTTGTAGAACCTTACTGAAGTTAGCATAGTCTTCTGTGGGCAATTTCTTTTTGTCGCCCAAAGCTCCTAAAGCATCATGTAGCTTTGGAGTGCATAAGGAGTGTAACCAACTGCTTTGCCACACACAAGGACTGCTGGCTTCTCAGCCCGAGGTGGGAGAGGCCTCTTCATTTTGTCACACACTTAGGGTTTGTTCCTTTTGCAATACCTCAGTCTTGTATCAGTTAGGACTTTTTAGAAGTGGTGAACAGAACTTTGTCACACTAGCCTGAGTGAAAATGAGAATAATGAGGATACTGGGAGGATATCTTAGAACGTAAGAAATTCATTTGGGCTTCAAAAACAACCAGAACCAGGGACTTGAACGTTGTCAGTCCTCTCTTTTTCTGGCTGCTTGTGAGTTTGTGGTCTTTTTTCTCTGAAGACTGCTTTTCTGTGTCTTTTAGTCCCATGGGCAAAACATGGCACTAAAAAGTTCCCAGTACAGGGAGAGATTGCCATCTCTTTCAGCTCCAGTCCCAAAGTTCTCGGGGAAGCGTTCAGATAGATTCAGCTTTGGGTCAGGCATTCATTCCTGGACTATCAGTTGTGGCTTAGAGCAGACTGATTTATTAATATGTTATGTTCTTATTTTATATGTGCTCTCCTGTGGACAAGGACAGCAATCCCAGAGAGAAGAGGCAGCTCTTCTTCATCTGTGGGCCTTTGCACGCACTCTCCCTCTAGTTAACTGCTTCATTCCTCTAGGTGGTTAACAAGTCCATCAGTTTTGATATTATCTTGTTAATGAAGCTTTCCCTCAGTTACTAAGTTTGAATTAGGTGTTTCCTCCTCTGTACTTTCATATTCCTTGGTTGTTTCTTCTCTGACATTTATCACATTGAGTTGTGATTATCTGTTCCCAAATCTTTCTTAATAGATTTTACATTCCTTTGTAGCAGACTTTGTCTTATTTATTTTTATGCTTACAGTACCTATAGTCGTGAATGAGTTAAAACTTAAATTAAAAAAAAAATGAGTAAATGTTGTATACTTACTGATTGGCAAAGAATGAAAAACTTTGTGCTTATAATATACTTTGACAGATTCTAAGATAAATACTGTTGGTTCCTTTAGTCCTAGAAACTGTTTGGTGGGATTAGGAGATATCATTTAGGGTGATCGTGAGCATACGGATATACCACACTTGAGGTATGGTGAGGTGCCACGCGTGTCTCAACTTGCTCTCCCACTTAACCCAAATCTGAGCTTCACCATTGATTGGACTTAACATGTAAAGTGTCACCAAGAGTCACCAAGAGCTAGGGTCTTAAATAGCGAAGGATCCTATCCATACCCAAGATTTGTCTGGCTTGTTTTTTTCCCTCGAAAATAGTTGATCTTCTTCAACATGCAATGCTGGGGCAGCTGGATAACCACAGGCAAAAGAATGAAGTTAGACCCCTGCCTTACTCCTTATACAAAAATTAAATAAAATGGGGCACCTGGGTGGCTCAGTCGGTTGAGTGTCCGATTTTGGTTCAGGTTATGATCTCGCGGTTGACGAGTTCATGCCTCGCGTGGGGCTCTGTGCAGACAGCTCAGATCCTGGAGCCTGCTTCGGATTCTGTGTCTCCCTCTCTCTCTGCCCCTACCTCTCTCATGCTCTCTCTCTCTTTCTCTGTCTCAAAAATAAATAAACATTAAAAAAATTAAATAAAACAGATAAATGGCCTAAATGTAAAAGCTAAAACAATCACACTATTACAAGAAACATAGGGATAAATCAGCATGACATTGGATTTGGCAATCGTTTCTTAGATTTGACATCAAAAGCATGAGCAGCAAAAGAAAAACTAGATAAATTGGACTTTGTCAAAATTAAAGCTTCTGTGTATCTAAGGACATTATTAAAAAAGAGAAAAACCAGCTTATTTGTAAGTTGTCTATCTGATAAGGGTCTACTGTCCAGAATATATAAAGAACTCTTACAACTCATCAATAGGAAGATAAACGGCTCAGTCAAAAAATGAACAAAGGATTTCTCTGAAGAGGATATACAGATGGCCAACAAGTAAATAAGATGTTTATGGTCATTGGTCATTAAGGAAGTGCAAATCAAAACCACAGTCAGATATTACTTCACATCTAGTAAGAGGCTATAATTGGAAAAAAAAAGTGTTGGTGAGGATTTGGAGAAATAGGAACACTTGTACATTGCTGGTGCAAATGTAAAATGGTTCTGCTATGGAAAACAGTTTGGTGACTCTTCAAAAAGTTAAGCATGGGGTGCCTGTGTGGCTCAGTTGGTTGAGTGCCTGGTTCAGGTCATAGTCTCAAGGTTTGTGGGATCCATCCTCCCATCGGGCTCTGCACTGAGCATGGAGTCTGTTTGGGATTCTCTCTCCCTCTCCTCTGCCTCTCCCCCCTCCCCTCCCAACACAAAAACAAAAAACAAAAAAAATACACACAAAAGTTAAACATAGGGGTGCCTAGGTGGCTCAGTTGGTTAAGCGGCCAACTTCAGTCAGGTCATGATCTCATGGTTGGTGGGTTCGAGTCCCACATCAGGTTTTGTGCTAGCAGCTCAGAGCTTGGAGCCTGCTTCAGATTCTGCATCTCCCTCTCTCTCTGCCCTCCCCCTGCTCATGTTTTCTCTCTCTCTCTCTGTCTCAAAAATAAATGAACATTAAAAAATTTTTTTAAAAGTTAAGCATGGAATTACCATATGACTTAACAGTTTTACTCTTAGGTGTGTATCTAGAGAAATGAACCCATATGCTCACACAGACAGTTGTATGTGAATGTTTGCGGCAGCATTACTCATAATAATCAACAAGTAGAAATAGCCCAAATGCCCATTAACAGATGAATGGGTAAACAAAATGTGGTTGTATACATTTCATGGAATATTATTCAGCCATAGAAAGGAATGAAATACTGATCAACATACTACAATTTGGGATGAATCTTGAAAGTATAACACTAAGTGAAAGAAGCCAGACACACAAAGTCACATATTATATGATTCCTTTCATATAAGTTATTCAGAATAGGCAGATTCGTGAGAGAGATTAGTAGTTGCCAGGGAATAGGGGGAAGGAGGAATCAGTAATGATTACTTAATGGGTGTTCTTACTGGGTATGAGGTGATGAAAAAGTTTTGAAACTAGAGGTAGTGGTTGCACAACATTGTAAATACACTAAATAACACTAAAGTATATACTTTAGTTAATTGTATGTTATTTGAATCTCACCTCAATTTTTTTTAAAAAGAGAAAATAGTTGATCATGACATATTATCTAAAGGCACTTAGAAACTAAACTTCTGTAATGCCAGTGTTGAATTTGCAGTGTCTTTAGAATCTTTTTTTTTTTTTTTAAACTAACAAGCTAATTTTATTATCTCCGATGACAAGAATTACCCAATGTAAGTTGGCTCTGGGGTTGCCAGATTTAATTTAGTGGTTTATATCATCAAGCACACAACAATTATTTCCCTCTTCCTGATTGATCATCCTTAACATATCAACCTCATCCCCATCCCAGTAGGTCTCCTCATGTTTCCAAGATGAATTCTACTTACTGAATTTTCTTGATATCTTCCAGTGGCAGGAAAAAGGGTTCCTTCTCTCTTTTTTTTCATTTGCCTTTTTATTAACTTTTCAAACCTACAGAAAAATTTAAAGAATTGTAGTGTTTACCCTTATACTTACCACCTAGATTCAGCAGTGGTAAACATTTTTGTCATACTCTGTTTTCTCTATATAAACATCTTCTGAATCATTTGAAAGTTGTAGGCGTCACAACCCTTCATCCTTAAATATTTCATCATGCTTCTCCTAAAAATAGGCATTTAAAAATTTTTTTTTTAACTTTTATTTTTGATAGAGACAGAGCATGAATGAGGGAGGAGCAGAGAGAGAGGGGGACACAGAACCCAAGGCAAGCTCCAGGCTCTGAACTGTCAGCATAGAGCCCAATGTAGGGCTTGAACCCATGACCTGTGCATGACCTGAGCCGAAGTCGGACGCTTAACCTGAGCCACCCAGGTACCCCTAAAAATAGGTATTCTTTCAAGTAACCACATACTGAGATACAAAAATAATTTACAAAAATTTTTACTAATAAGAAATATCTAATCTGTGTTTAAGTTTCCCTAGTTGTCTCCAAATGTGTCTTTTATAACCCTTTTTTTGTGTTTTTAATAAATCAGAATCCAATCAAGGACCTCAAAGACCGTGTATTCCTTTTGGTTGTTATATCTCTTTAAATCTAGAACAGTGCCACCACCTTGCCTTTTCATGGCAGAATGCTTGGTTTTTACTTTCTATTTGGAAAAGGTATAACTGCTGATGGTAGGTAGAAAGATCAATTCTAGGGGCGCGTGAGTGGCTCAGTTGGGCATCCAACTTCGGCTCAGGTCATGATCTCACTGCTCGTGAGTTCAAGCTCCGCATCGGGCTCTGTGCTGACAGCTCAAAGCCTGGAGCCTGCTTCGGGTTCTGTGTCTCCCTTTCTCTCAGCCCCTCCCCTGCACGTGCTCTGTGTCTCTCTCAAAAATAAATAACAACAACAAAAAGGATAAATTCTAAAAAGTAATAAAAATAATGGATCAATAGATAGCCAGGAAAAGAGGAGAGAAGAAACAATCTTGGACTTGCTAAGGCTCTAAGAAGTGGGTAAATGTTGGTGTGAACTTGCTCCTCTTAATGAAATGTTCACAAGTTCTTTTTTTTTTTCTCACTGTGTTCACATACTAAATAGTGTCATCCGCAAGTTAACTTTTAGGTTTGAAAATATGGAGTCTTCTTTAGCCCACTCCTGTTCCCTACCTGCAGTCATCTTTTTGGTTTAATGAATTTTTAGTTTCTTCACAGTAGTCACAAGTACTTACTTATTGACTCTTCTGGTCTCCGTGTTTAATTCCCACTAAGTTGACGTTGGAAAGCCCTAGTAAGACCCTTACCTATTTTATTGATCCCTTTTCTAGTCAGATTTTTCAATCATTCAGAGATAATTGCAGTCACACTCGTGGGCTTGTGGCCTTAGTAGCAGTATCATTGGCATTGCAAAGGTGAGAGAAACTTCTTGTGGTTTGGAATAAGTATTGCTTACAGTCCAAAGATGCTACTGTTTGTGCTTAACTGGATTAGTTCATTATTCTGATTTCCCATTTGTGCCCAAAATTTGGGTAGTTTTCTTTTTCTCTTAAATAATTTGGATCTTTTTAAGTTTTTTGTTCAGAGAATGGAAAGAAAAGATACCTAATTTTATTTTCCTGGGAATCTGAGCTAATACTTAGACTTTTGATACTCCCTCTTGAATTCTGATTTCCTGAATTTCTTAACTCTTTTCTACCTCCATATTTTTGGATGATGTTCCTGACTATATATTCAGCACATAGATGAATTTTCTTCATAATATCAGTAATCTGACCTATGTATGTATATACATTGTACAAAAATAAATGTTCTGTGTTTGTGAATTTTTGCAAGGTTAGATACTTGACCATTTTCAGTAGTTCAATTTAAGGGAAGGTTACAACTAATTTGTTTATAGAATTTGTGATGGTAATTATTATGTTCTTAAGATCAGGTGTTCAGGGGCACCTGGGTGGCTCAGTCGGTTAGGTGTCTGACTTCGGCTCAGGTCATGATCTCACGGTTTGTGAGTTCAAGCCCCACATCAGCCTCCATGCTGATAGTGTGGAGCTTGCTTGGGATTCTCTCTTTTCCCTGCCCCTTCTGCTCGCTTGCTCACTCTAAATAAATAAAATAAAATAAATAAAATATTATTTTTTCACATATATATAAAAGAAAACAAAGTGTTCAGAGTGTTACTAGGTAATTGGAAAGTTCTGGATAAGTTAAAAGTTTTATGCCTTTGAATAAATTCTCCTAATAATTGACGGTCTAGCCTGGGGCAAATTATTTACCTGTCAGTGCATTAAGGCCTCCTCTATAAAATTAATGTTTGGCAATATTGCTTCTGAGTTACAAAACTGCATTTCATGAGAGAACACTTATCAACATCACCAAATTCTTCTACACTGAATCAGGTTAACCTGATTATCAGAATAGTTGAAGCTGTTGTGCACCAAGCCCATTTTTTATTCAAGTAGGAAAAGCTGCCTTGGGCTGATAGCCTCAGTATGAGAGGCAGTTGGTGTTACCCTTTTTGAATGTCCCTGGTTTGCTGCAGTCTGCTGGACTATAGGCTTTGTAAAGGTAGGGGCCTTGCCTGTCTTGCTAGCTGTTTTATCCCTAGTCTCAGGTTGAGTGCTTAGCACATGAATAAATGCTCATTATTAAATGTTGGTTGAACACCAACCCTAAGGCATTTACACACATTGTCTCATGCAGTCTGCACAGCCAGCCCTATAATGCCAACTTGGTAATATAAAATATAAGTCAGCCTTTTGATACAAAAAACTCAGCTTTGTAGATGAGTAAATGGACATAGATGCATAGCCCCTTGTTCAAAGACCCACAGCCAGGTGTAGGAGCTGCCTCCAAACAAAGCCAATGTAAAATTTTACCATTTTAACCATTTTTCAGTGTACAGTTCTGTGGCATTAAGTTTATTCACAGCCATCACCATCATCTTGGCCTGTGCCCTTTTCCCCGTTGGTACACTGCCTTCCTTTGTTCTTCAGGGTGCTTTTGGTTTAATCTGAAATCATGTTAAAACTTCTTCGAGTGCAAACAGTGAAGGAACCTGGAAGCTTAAACTTTCAGACTAGGCTGAATACAGAGTCTGTGTTCTCCCTTTTCCCATTTCCTCAGCCAACTCTATTTCACGTAGAATTTCTTGTTGGCTAATAATAGCTGAGTATGTTGATTTGAACGGGAATACATGCTATCATATCTACTTGTTCTCACATTGAATTGGAGCTGTTTGGTCTATTTCTGCCGTTGCTTGGTCCAGTCAGGCAGTGATCTAAGTGGTCCAAGTGGGAGAAACTGTGTACCCACATTTTGAACTGTGTACCTGCCATATGGGTTAGAGCACCACTGGGCTAAAGTCCACTCTTGGCCTTGTACTTGGGAAGTTAATTTGCTTTGTCATCCTCTACTCCTGCTTCCTGCCAGGAGTCCAGTTTAGTACTTTCATTTTCACTTTGGGATTTAAAAGTGTTTCTTAATCTTTCTCTGGCTGAATTATGTATATAATACAGGTACAAAGGAATGGTTTTGTTGACTTAGCTGTGGGATGAGTTGGTCTGTGTGAAACAAGATTTGAGTTAGGGGGACAGATTTGCGTAAGGTAGTTGAACTTATTCATGTTTCTGCTGCAGTGGTCTTGAAGTCCTTTCTGATATCAGACAGAGCCAAGTGGTGAAATATGACACATGCTGGGGATGAGAATTGGCAATTGTCCTGAGTGCACAAATAGTTTCTTCCCTCCCAAGCATATTTTACAGCCAAGTGAACAGAAAACAATTCAGCAGGCTACTTGCTGGAGTTCTGTGGCAGAAAAATCATCTTTATAAAAGGGTGGACACATAGCTTTTACACAGAGTTTTCAGAAGAACAAAATGCAAACTAGGCTTATTTTCCTTTTCCTCATTTTATGCCTGATTCCTAAGTGTAAGACTGATTCCAGATACACTCCTAAGGCCTGTTTGTGGGTGGTAGAGGCTGGGCGTCCCCAAGTTTGACCAGTCACGTATTACTCATTTTGGATCACAGTCAGCTAGCGAAGGAAGTTGCTGAGAAGACTAAAGTCCAAGCCTTCCTATTGAATAGTCAAGCAAACAGTTTGGCCCCTGGCCCAGCTCTGCTGCATGTATATTTTATCTAGTACACACACAACAGGCAGGCAGTTGGTGGTGGTGTAATTCCAGTCAATACGACTAATACGACAGGCCACCAATGCATGAGACTTGACCTGAGGCAGCTGCTCTAAATATAGACCTCCTTTCTGGCAGCTGCAAACACCTGGAGGAGCAGGCAGGCCCCCAGCAGAAAAGTATTTGCTGTTAATAGTATGTCTGTTGAACAGTTGTATACTGTCAGAGCTTATTTCATGCTATGTTTATGTATAATTAAAAACAACCCACTGGATCCATTGGCTTATGTTTGGGTTATGTTTAGAAAAATGCAATTTGTGTTGTTGTCTACTGTGGGGACTGGAGATGATGTCACTAGTTTAAGTAAGACCTTAAGAGGAGCGGTTAATGTAATTACTAACAATTTCTTTGATCTTTCTAATGAATACAGCTTGCTCAAACCCCTTAGTGGCCTTTGGTTTCTGGCATGGATGAACATGCTGTCAATCATGTGTTTCTGTTCAATTAGGGACTCTGGTTTGTATGCTTGGTAGTTCCTTCTGACATAAGGGGGTTTATGAGTAATTAAAAAGAACACCAACATTTACAAAATGGTGCTTCCAAAACAGAAACTACAAAAGCTTATAAAAACATGTAAGAGATACTTAACCTTTCTAGTAATAAGATAAAACCATCTTAAAATAAGAAACATCAATGTTTTAATTTTTTATTTATTTTTAAAATATTTATGTTGAGAGAGAGAGAAAGCGCGTGCGCGCTAACTGTTGAGGGGCAGAGCAAAAGGTAGAGAGAATCCCAAGCAGGCTCCACACTCAGCACAGAGCCTGACACATGGCTGGATCCCATGACCAGGTCATGACCTGAGCTGATATCAAGAGTCAGGTGCTTAACTGACTGAGCCACCCAGGCACCCCAAGAGAAAACCATTTTAAGGCCTTACTGAGATCTTCCCTTTTACCTGTCAGATTGACACAGATCTAAAATTTTGGAGGAACACTGTTGATGAACAAATGAGGGAATATACACTCATACATTCTTGGTGGGAGCATTCATTAAGTGTACAGCTTTATTGAGGGAAGTTTAGATACATCTATTAAAACCACAAATCCATGCTCTTTGACCTAGCAGTATCCCTTATAGGAATTTATCCTACAGATGCATTTGCATATACATATATATATAATATATATATATAATATATATATTATATATATATATTGCATATATATATATAAACGATATGTGCTTAAGCTTATTTATGGAAGAATTAAAGATTGGAAACAAACTCATAAGTGGACTCGTTACATAAGTAATGATGTATCTGTACATTGGATACAGCTATAAAAAACAATATTCACTGTGTACTGATAGAGGAATGTCTTCATGGGAATAAAGGGAATAAAGCAAAGGACAATGTATAATATATCACTAATTGTGTAAAAGGGGAAGAAGAAAGAATATCATTTGCTTGTATATGCATAAGGAAGTTCTGGAAGGGTATTTAAGAAAGTGATATGAACAATTATGGGTATGTGTGTATAGGAAAGAAGAGATAAGATGGCTAGTTTTCACTGTACAAAACTTTCTGAACCATCTGCATGTACTGCCTTTTCAAAAAATTAAGTACTTGGAATGTTTTTTAAAATCGAGCTTTTTTGAATTCCAGGCACATTTATAGAGGAGCTCTCTTTTTCTTTACCCGTACTTGCTATCCTTGTGGGTAAAAGAGAGATTTCTTCATATTGTTGTTGATGATGCTGATGTTTCTTACTTTTTATGTGGGCACCTTGGGAGAAAAGTGTTGCACAGGTTTGTTAGTCCTGGGTTTTTCCCTGTTGTTCCTCAGCCAGAATCGGTGGCTCTGAAGATTTATATACCAAGAGCCTTCGGTTTGATAACAAGTCCTGAGAAGTAAGCATTTTCCATTTGTTTGACAATCAGGATAATATACTCTGGACAGGACTAAAGTCTTTTGTCTTTTCTTTTTGTTTGTAGGAACCTACAAGCAGCAATTGGCGCCTATTATGACTTTGAGAGCCCAAACATCAGTGTGCCCTCTATGTCGTTTGTTGAAGATGTCACCATAGGAGAAGGGGAGTCGATACCTCCAGATACTCAATTTATAAAAACGTGGCGGATCCAGAATTCTGGTAAATGGATAACAGGCAATTCTTCATTGCCCAGTTTTTTTGTTTTGTTTTGTTTTGTAGTTAAAAGAATTAGGGAAATGTTTTAGCTTCAGGAATGTGCTTTGGTAATTCTGAGCTTTTTCATATACATGATACAGTACTTTTTTATGCTGGTGTGATGACCAAACATCAGTGAAATGTCCCCTGCTTTAGATCAGGAAAAATAATTTAGATCTTTCATCCTTTTTTTTTTTTCCTTTCAATTTAAGTGTTGATGCCTCTAAACAATTCAATATTCATTTGATACCAGGAGCTAGGCCTGTGTGTAGTGATGGTATTATCTTCACCTGTACAGTTCTACTCCATCATTTTAATTCTGCTCTAATTAATCTTCCAGTTCTTTCCAGCAGACTAGAGGAGGTACATCCTTGAATAGAACAAGGTAGTTAGAAAGAGCTGTGAGCATCTGCTCTTTTGAAAGCTCATTTCTTTATAACCATAAGGATGATTCTTTATGAAATTTCCTTGAGGTATCTCTCTACAACATTAATACCACTTTGAAAATAGGGTAAGAAATGTGGGGATTTGTTCAGAATGGGAAAGATGAAAAGATTGAGAAGTTTTTTTTTAAAGCATTGTTTTGATGTACTGCTGACTTTAAGGAAAATTAAAAATAAGTTAACAATAGTTCTTTGAAAATGGTATCTGGTAACAGTTAATTATCTTTTACTTGTTATTATAATGACTTTTTAAATTTGAATGGGTTTAGTATTGCTAGTTTCGTCCAGTAACAATGCTGCTGACTGGATGAGGATGCTTTAACTTCCTTGTTGCTAAGGACTGAACAGGGAAATTCTGAGAGATGGAAAACTAAGCAAAAGGCATATTTAGCTAAAAATCTGTGGGTGTGGGGGAACCCTATCTAGCAAGGTGTGATGTGAGCTGATTCAACTCTTGGGACTCAAACCTGTAAAAGTGACCTTTTATTGACTGTTTACTTTTCAGTTCTTTAGACTTTAATTTTTTTATGATGGGAAAAAACTGACTACACTAGCCTTTTATATATAATGTACCAAATTGTGATTCTTAGTTTTTCTGGCTTATTTAGAAGTAACTCTCCCTTGGATGGAGGTTCAGTATGCCACTGAGGAAATGCATATAGTGTGGATTGACCCAGTGTTGTAGATGATAGGGGACATTCGTGGCTTTATAAAATTTTTAGTAGCTTCTTCTCCCTTTTGGTTACAATGGTGTGGGGCATCGTTAGTTTGAGAAGCACATGGTAATATGGAAAAATAGCCATGTTTTCTATTTTTTTTGAAATTCTTTTTTTTTTAAAGGTCGTTTATTTTTGCCTAATTTCTTTCCCTTTTGAGAGGGTCTGATTTCTTTCTCACTTTTCTTAATGTTGTGGGCTTTTAAAAATATTATAACAGCCTCTTTAGTTCAGCTTCTGTTCATCATATTTCTGCTCTGAATTACTAAAACCTGCTGTGTTGCTGGTCAAAACTCCTTTTGAAACTTATACATGAATAGGTTTTATTTCATGAAAAAATTTAATCTAAGACCTCTTTTATTTGTACTGAAAACACTGAAAACAGTCAGGCTTTCCGTGAGTTCTTCATTGCGTTTTTAAATATTGAAAGTTCTTAGAGTACTGTTGAAATATTTAAAATACTGTTTGGTTGCAGAAACCATTTTGTATTTCAGAAAGGCTCTTGATACATCCACTCACTCACTAGACAGTTCCTTGAGTTAATGGGAGATTGGGAGAGATTGATCTAAAATGGCTAGAATGTCAAATCAGAGCCCCAAAGAGCCTGCCTTTCATCTTGACTTGGAGAGAACCTGTACTGGTGGGCCTGGCTGCATTTTTCTGCCTACTTTTGTGTAGTATCTCCAGTTTAAAGTAGCCTCTGGGTCTGCAGTCTTTCTTCCTGTGAAAGGACATTTTTTGCCTGAACACCTCTTGAAAAGTTGGACAGCAGTTGGCTGGAGATTTTACCCTTCAGGTTACTTTAAACATGTAGATTTTTGTATCCTTCTGGAAATTGTTCAGTTGTAAAATAGTATTGTATCTGTACACTAAATGCTTTCCATTTGATTAAGGAGAAACTGGCGTCCCATAACTAAGGAATCGGTATGTTATTAAAGAGTAAGAGGGAAAACATGCACGTGTACTGGTTCTTTAGCATCATTCTAATCTGGCCTGAGTTCTTTCTGGAAATAGAGTAACGCAGAAGAAGGGCAGGACTTAGCTATTTCTCCTCTGACCCTTTTCCTCTCATTCATAACCTTCTCTAAGAGATAAGTGCTCACTGAAATAGTTTCACAAATAATTTTCATGGCATCTTTCTGCTGTTATGTTTTAGGCATGCCAAGCATTCAAATATACAACAGGTGAGATTGATAGGAACTGCATATAGCTGTCCCAACAGTTTCCCCAAAGAAGATGGACATCACACATTGTTTAAAATTCAACTTTTAATACTGTTTAAATCCTTGGTTTCAGACCGTAGAAAAACAGAAGCGAGACATTTAATGACAGACGCAGAATCCCAGGATCCAAACCTTTGGCACTATATAAGTACTAGAAGCTTGGGAAACTCAATCAGGAAATCTTACCATTAAAATGGAAAGTAAAAATTTGAAACTGCCCTCCATGGTGAAAGTAGATAATTTTCCTTACCAACACTTACAGCTTCCCAGTACAACTGGGATGTATACAGCCATGCTTTATTGTCCAACTGTAGTGAATGTTAAGCTGAGCATGTTATGGTAAACTCTGGTGTTCGTGGACTTTGGTGAAGTAGTTGAGATTGTGATGTGAGAAAGTGGCTTCAGAGTCAACTTTATTTTTTGTGAACACAAAACAAGGGTTAAGAAAAGTCCTTGAGAGAGAACAACTGTTTTATCCATTTTTCTTTTGACTCCTTGAAATATTTAATTTCTACCTTTCTCTTCAGTATGACTATAGAGAAGGTAATTCTGCTTCATCCATTCAGCAAATAGTGACAAGATCAATGAAAGTCCCTTTTTGCATGTAGCTTAACTTGAAATGTAATCTCCAAGCTTATGGGGGTTAAAAAGAATAGAGGAGCTTCACTGAGGTTTTTTTACTTCCTCATTGCTCTTTGGATGTTCCTTACTGTCTCCAAACTATTTCTATAATCACTTATACCTAGTAAGCCCAGGCTTTCTGGAACTGATAAGACTTTTATCTCATTTTTGCCATGTTCTCTATCATCTCAAAATTGCCATATTGCAGAATTTTTTTGTTTCGTATTTACTTTTTATTTGTTTGAATAAAATTATACTCCACAATAACTGGAGAATCACAGCCTTGATCCTATACGTGCTTATGGTACTTAACCTGGGAAGTTATAAAACACAAATTAGTCTTTCTTTTCTTCTAGATGTATCTATCCCCCATTAAGCCATTTTGTAACTGAGACTTAATTTGAAACCCTGTTGTATTATATTTCTCAAATCCAGATTTTAGGTATGCTGGTAGTCGATACAGGTCACCAGTATTTCTCTTTCCTCTGTATTAAGAACCGGTATCTTTGATCTCTTTAGAGTTTACCTATCCTAACAGGCTGTAAAACTGTATGTTGTGGTTGTGAACTCTCAGAAGGGAAATGATTGGTTCTTCACTTATAGCAGATTAACACTTTGGAGTTGATGGTGGATAACTCATCCAGTTTTTTCTTCTACATGCCTCTAGGTAACACATTACTAGAGTATTTGGTATACTAAAAAAGATGAGGACTGTAACTGTATAGTTTGTTGATCATTTACGGTTTACCAGCGAACTCAGTTCCTCTGGAGTATGGCAGCACTCCCTATTTCGTGTAGCTGACAGATCTGACTGACTGGGTTGTTTGTGGTTGTCTGCTCAGGACAGCCCAGTATGTCCCACATCCAGACAGTCTTGTTTTCCTTATTTTCTTAGACATTCAAAAACAGATACATTCTCGGGTTTTCATACAAATAGATGTTGTCTTGTTTCAGGTGTGTGTGTATATGGGTGTGTGTTTGAAAGAAAAATTGTGAATTTGACCCTAAAACAGTAGTGTAATTTTCCTCTTGATCTTGGTCTTTAGAGAGACTGACATTTTCCAAGGTGCTTCATGCCAGCTGCTTCTATTCTCGACCTAAGACAAATATGCTTTTGCCAAGGCCATAGGCCCCAGAAATGAAAAACAGAATTTGCATGTATTGCCAGGGTATCATCTACAGCCTTTCCACCGGCAGCACCTGCCCTTTGTGGTGTTAACTTGGGAGGGCACTTTGCCGGCAGGTGTGTTTTTTAGGAGTGTGTGACAAAACATAGCGCCCGTTGCTTCATCTGCTACCCCTTAAGACCCAGGAACCACGGAGTGTGCTATTCATTATGGGGCTGAGGTCTCAGCAGTGGAGCTGTAGTTGCTTTTTTCTCTGGTTCCCTTTTCGATCGTGAGTCATCAGGTATATCAAAACCAGTCTGGCACTTTGAGAACTAGGTACTAAGGCATGCTAGAATACTCTTAGAAGAGAAATTTCAAGCGTGCTTTGTCCTGAGAGTCTGGCCATATCTATCTTTTCACAGTGGTGTATTTTTATAATGAATGTATATATCCCCCCAAAAGATATATAGAGGTTTCTGTCTACAGCAAAAAAAGGAGTATATTGGAGAAACTTCACAGGAAAGATAACCTCTAGTCACTGTGTGGCCCTATGACTTGTCAGAACAAAGTATATGGATTTCTCATTTTGAACTCGTTTTCATGAAAACAGGTACACAGGAAGAGGTACGCAAATAAGATCTTTGTCACTTTCAA
The DNA here is from genome assembly GCF_018350215.1 of Panthera leo. NCBI lineage: Eukaryota > Metazoa > Chordata > Mammalia > Carnivora > Felidae > Panthera > Panthera leo. Next base: position 33,159,326 of record NC_056683.1, on the reverse strand, counting down.
AGGAGGAAAGATATTCCAGCTAATGCCTTTTCTCTGTATTGCCATTCCTATCCTTTATACAAGTATGTCTGGCTGCTGTCATCCCCCCTGAGACCACAGTTCATTGTGTTATTAACGAGGGGAGTTACCTGTTCCTATTTTCCCCACTACTATTAGATTCTGAAAAAGAAACTTTCACTTGACTCCTCTGTCTTGTATTTGCAGAGTCTCTTGAACCTTGGTCTTTTCATAGTTACGGACGCCAGAAGAAAAGTCATACATCAGGGGAAATGTTTTCAAATGAAAATAATACAGAAATTATTCCTCATGTGTTTCATCCTCTTGCCTTGATAGAAAAAGTAGGGACAATCAGATGTATGTATTTTTACTTTGAATGTCAGCTTAAAAAGTTCAAGTGAAAATGGGCATGTGTTACCTCTTAGTAAAGAAAGCAGGCCTCCGAAGATGTGGGCCTGTGCTTCATTTCCATGGCTCTTTGTGGACATCATTCTTAGGTTCTATGGATTCAGTGTGACGTATGGCCTTCCCTGGGGTCCCCTGAAACACATCTTCTTGAGGAACTGCCTTGCTTTGGTCATATGTCCTTTATCTTAGGGATAGACTGTTGGTCAGAGATTGTTAACTCTGATAATCCTTCTGATCAGTCTTGTGACATTATCTAGCTCAAGGATATGTGGCTAGGTTCACGTATGTGTGAAAGACCGAGAAAGAGGCCTCTTCTACAGTTGTGTAATGAACTGCACCCGGCATAGGACCACTAATTGCCTAACATTTTTTTCTTTTGCTTGAACTCAGGGGCAGAGGCCTGGCCTCCAGGGGTTTGTCTTAAATATGTCGGGGGAGACCAATTTGGACATGTGAACATGGTGATGGTGAGATCGCTAGAGCCCCAAGAGATTGCAGATGTCAGCGTCCAGATGTGCAGCCCCAGCAGAGCAGGAATGTATCAGGGACAGTGGCGGATGTGCACTGCTACAGGACTCTACTATGGAGGTGAGTATGTCCTTGTGCAGCCCAGGGTGAAGGAATTAAGGTAATATCTTCCAGCATTCCCAGTGTTGCTCACAGAGCCTGTCAAATTACATAACAAGGCATGGCCTCTTTTAAACAGTCACCCCATGCAGGTAAATGACTTGAATTTAATGACTAATTGATTCAGTCTAGTGCTCTCCCTGTTACACTAGGAAGTTAAAATTTAGCAAAGTGCATGAGATATATATATATCTTGCATTCTAAACAGTGATTTAGTAGTGCTGCTCTTTTTCTTATATAATCTAGTAGGTGCTGTAAGAATACTGAAGGCAGTCCTTGCTCTCAGAGTCTCTAGATAGAAGTCATGTGAAAAGAGGTAATGCACAAAATGTGCACTCTTCTCCCAACCTGAGGCCCTGTCGACACCTCTCACTCCTTCTCGTTATTGCCATACTTTTTGAGCAGAGTGAGCTACACTGTCTCTTCCCTTTTTCATCTGTTCTTCAGCCTAGTCTGTTCTTTACCCGCTCCAGTGAAATGAAATCAGACTACCCAGTTTACAAATCCAATAGGCACGTAGTCTTCGCACTAACTGACCCTCTGTCGTTGGGCACCGTACTCCAAATGTTTTTTGAATTGTGGACCTTCCTAGACTCACATGATATCAGTCTTGTTTCTCCTCCCCTGAATGATCTTTCTCTGTCTCTGTCTAGTCTCATCTTTGCCCTGAGATTCCTAGATTCTGAGCTGGGTCCTGTTCCTGCTCAGTTACCTCATCCATCCACACGGGTTCAGCTGTCAGCAGTACAGCTTACATGGCGATGTTCAGATTCATATCTGTGGCTGCAGACTCTTTTTGGAGCTCCAAACCTGTGTTTGAACTGCTTATGGACAGAACACTTGGACATCCTGTAGGTTTCCGAATCTTAATATTCCTAGGCAAAACTTACATTCTTCTCCTCAGCACCCCACTGAGGTGATCAGGCAGGATCGTTGGGGTCATCTTTTGTTCTGTCTTACTGTCCTTCATTACAAATCAGTTCCTATTGGTTCCACTATGTCCTGTGTCCTGGTAATCCAAAGAAAAATAAATGGTAAATAGTTACTGCCCTCAGGGAGTTCCTAAGTGGACTCAAGGCCAGTTGGATCTTTGGAGTGTGTTCAGGGGGTCCTGGAATCAGTGTTCTTCTATGTGTTTTTGCAGCCAGTGGAAACTTTATATATTTTTATAGCCTCAAGAAATTTTAATGTTAGAAAGGGTGTCTCATAGTGCTTATGTGACATCATTCTTTGCCTAGAACCTTCATGCCTACTGTAATGGAGCCAACTCCCTTGGCATGGGGCTTAAAGCTCCTCACGATCTGGCCTCGTTTTCACTTTCATCTTCGGTCTCCTCTTCACTCCCCCACAGCCAGCCCCCAAAGACGCCACATCCTTTCACTTCTCCCTGCTCTTGCTCATGTTCCTATGGCCAGAAATCCCTTTTTTCTTCTTTCCATTAAACTTCTGCTCATCCTTGGGGCCCTGATGAAGTCACCATTGCTTCTTCCCCCTTCCTGCCTTGCTCACTCTCCCCACTGCTCCATGGAAATCCATCCCTCCTTTTTTCATTAATATTATGCACAGGCTTGGTTATACTTATTAACACATTGTATTTTAGGTGTTTCTTTTTTTTTAAGTTTATTTTTTTATTTTGGGAGAGAGAGAGCGAGAGAGCGAGAGAGAGAGAGAGCACAAGCAGGGGAGGGGCAGAGATAGAGGAATAGAGAGAGAATTCCAGGCAGAGAATTCTGACAGTGCAGAGCCTGATGTGGGTCTCGAGCTTATGAACTGCAAGGTCATGACCTGAGCCGAAATCCATTGGTTTAACAGACTGAGCCACCCAGGTGCCCTTAGGTGTTTGTTTACTTACCCTTTTCTCCTACTAGACCGTGAATTATTTGTTGGATAACAAATGAATATGCAATCATATATTAGAATGCAGAAACTATTTGTCCCTTTCCTTCTGGACTCTCTTTTCAGGCCACTTCTAAAAACCTTTGTACCTGCACAGTTGGAAATACAGTTGACCCTTGAACAACGTGGGGGGTTAAGTGTGCTGACACCCCCACACAGTCGAAAATCCACGTGTAATCTTTGGCTTCCCCAAAACTTTACTAATAACTTTGTTGACCAGAAGCCTTACTGATAACATTAAAACATTAAGTCGATTAACACATATTTTGTAGTTATATGTGTTATATACTGTATTCTTACAGTAAAGTAAGCTAGAGAAAAGATGTCATTCAGAAAATTGGGAGAGAAAATACATTTACAGTAATAAAAATAAGTATATATATGTGTGTGTATGTCTATATCTATATCTGTATCTATATCTATATCTATATCTATATCTATATCTATATCTATATCTATAAAGAAATCCACATATAAGTGGACCCACACAGTTCAAATTTGTGTTTTTCAAGGGTTGACTGATTTCTCCCACTGCTGAGCTCCCATTGCATTTTTTTTTCCATTGCATTTTCTCTTTACCTCTCGCTCCCTTGCCTCTCTTTGGCACTTTACCTCTTTCTACCCAGTTAATTTGATGAATGTCTCATATCACCTTTAAAACTTAAGGTGATATATGTCTTAATTTATCTTTGTAACTTCGAAAAGCTGAGCCCAATGCAGGCGGAGTGGAGTGGAGATTTTTTTTTAAATGAATGTCAGTGTTTTTAAGGGAGGGGTGTGACTGCATACGTGACTTAAAAAAAAAAAATCCCTTTGATCCAAAGATACTGCTTCTTACTGTTCTCTGGTGTTCGAGAATTCTGTGTGTGTGTGTGTGTGTGTGTGTGTGTCTGTGTGTGTTTTATTGTTAAGATAAAAATAATTATCTCTATGTGGGACATTAAAATTTATACTTGTAACATTCCTCTCAAATTCTAGAAGTTGGTAGAGTATTAATATACTAGCTTTGGAGACAGTAAAGAATTTAAAGCTTTTCTTGGTCATATAATCTGTGAGTTGTTTCTTAGGACTTTGTGAAATCTAATATCTTCAAGAGATCTTAATAATTTATCTGGTTCCATGATTTTCAAAGCATTTTTTTAAATCAGTAGAATGCTTTCCTTTACAAATAAGCATATATGAATGCCCTCTCAAAAAAAGGGGAAATATAAAAGTGAAACTGGTTTTAAGGCACCTGGGTGGCTCAGTCGGTTAAGTGTCTGACTTTGGCTCAGGTCATGATCTCACAGTTCCTGAGTTCAAGCCCTAATGTTGGGTTTGCTGCTGTCAGCGCGGAGCACACTTCGGTTCCTCTGTCTCCCTCTCTCTCTGCCCCTGCCCCACTCTCATGTGCTCTGTCTCTTTCAAAAATAAATAAACATTAAAAAAAAAAATGAAACTGCTTTTGTTAAATTGGGAGCCTCCTTAACCACTGCTTTGTGGAGTAGTCTGCAAACAATTCATCTTCTCTAGTAAAGAATTTAATTCCATTGTACAAACTACCACATTTCATTGAATCCAGATTACTGTTGATTATAACACATTCTGATAGCAGAGATGGTAAATTACTGGCAGAATGTGAATATAATATACATAAAACCACAACTATGCACATTAAAAAAAAATAAACTGCCTTGTTAACCATGATGGGCTCTTCTCATTTTTTCTGTTCACTCTTAGTTTGTGCACGCTTAGTTTGCAAACTCATAGAGTGTATTATAGTGGTAAGAGTTTGGAAAGTAAGCCTAGGTTACCTGTGCACAAACTTGGACAAGTTAGGTAACTATTCAATAGCGTTTCATCTTTCTGTTTTAATAACAAAGCTTTTGTTTTTGGTGGGTGATCTCTTCTATAGTCTTTAGATGGTCTTCTCTAGAAAGAATCCATTCTCTTTATTTTTATAATAACATGTTTCAGTTCATTTCTCTTCCTCAAAAAGGCTTTTTGCCATATTTAATAATTTATAAAGTGGACCTCCTTCCCCCATTTTAGATTCGTTGTACTCTCTCAGAGTCAAGAGAGGTGTTCTTGGCATGTTGTGTGGACCGTTCTTCCCTATGTGAGGCATGTTTATATGACCGTTGGCCCTCTCTCACTAAATACCTTAGCTTTGCATATTCATCTTTACCAGCGACCTTCTTCAGCCACACATGTTTCTAACTCCCTTGGTTGATTACCACTAAGTATCTGATTCCTGGCAGATTTATTTTCAAGCTCAAACATTTTCTTTTACTTTCTTTTTACAGCCTTTTGCTTCTTAGATAAAAGCAACCTGTTATCTAATACCTGCTATATGTTAGGCATCGTATTGGGCTCTATACATATAAATCACCTTATAAGGGAAGTATGAGCTACATTTTATGATGAGGAAACTGAAGACCAGATATAATTATTAATAATTTGTCTAGGGTTCAGTGAAAGTTATAAATTATAGTTATAAATTAAGAAAAGTAGTTTTACGATCTTTGCTAATGAATTTGGCTCTCACTACTACATAGGGTTTGTGAAGAAACTTTGGCCCAGGGTGTTGATACTTGTCCGGGTTTAGGCAGGATGGGGTTTATAGTCGCCACATCTTCTCCACATTTCCAGAGTGAGTTGGGAATGAAGGCAGGGTTAATATTGGTGGGGAAACTCTTAGGTAGTTGGGTAAATATCAGTTTATCAGTTGCCCAAGAAGTTCCTGCCTGCTAGGAGACGCACAGTTCTTATAGGACACTTGACTCTGGGGAGGCAGTAAGCAACATGAGGGGTTGTCACCATTTTAGTCTTGATACCAACAGTAACATGTTTCTCTCCTCCTAATCAAGTGCCCTCTTCCAAAATTCCACAGGAGAGATTTATCCCTGCACTGTGATGGTTCCTTCTAAATCAGAGGTGTTCTAGTTGTGAAGTAAGCTAAGGTGAAGTACTGGTCTGGTCATCACATGCCGATGAAGATTTCTCCCACTTGAAGTGGCTCCTCTTGTTAAATAGTTCACATGGGTCCCTGGGGACATTGTACGTGTACATTAAATACTTATACATAATTCATTTAGTTTCTCAGAGGTTAGGAATGGAACGTCCCTTATTAAGCTGCTAAATCATAATAGGTCCCATGTAATTAGGAAACGTATTGGGTGCTAAATATAAATATATAAAAAAATTATATATACATATAATTTTTTTAATGTTTATTTTTTGAGGGAGAGACAGAAAATGAGCAGTAGAAGGGCAGAGAGAATGGGAGACACAGAATCCAAAGCCAGCTCCAGGTTCTGAGCTGACAGAACAGAGCACAGAGCCTGACACAGGCCTCAAACTGACAGATCGTGAGATCATGACCTGAGCTGAAGTCAGATGCTTAACCGACTGAGCCACCCAGGCCCCCCTTGGGTGCTCTATATAAACCACACTGTTTATTTCCTAAAACCTTGCTAAGTTCTTCTTCCACCTTCCCCTATTATGGAATGTCCTTCCTAGCCAGGTGATGCAGGATTGTCCCTCTTCATTCTTCTCCTATATTTTAACTGATCGTTGTTATATCAAAGAAGCTCTGATTTTATACAGTCAAGATTCCACACTTGTGTCTTCTATGTAGATGCTGTTCTTCTTGGCGTTTCTGCCAGTTCTCTTGCCCTCTTCCATATTGAACCCACCTTTCTTTCTCTTTCTCTTTCTCTTTCTCTTTCTCTTTCTCTTTCTCTTTTTCTTTTTCTTTTTCTTCTTCCTTTTCTTTTTCTTTTTTTTTTTTAATGAAGAATAATTAGCATAATCGGTATTGTTTTAGTTTCAGGTATACAACATAGTGATTTCATATTTATATACAGTTGCCACACATTTATGTACCGTTATTTCTTTGTATCTGTGGGTCTCTTTTGTTCGTTAAATTGTTTTGTTTTTTAGATTCCACGTATAAATGAAATCATATGATACTTGTCTTTGACTTATTTCACTTAACACAGTACCCTCTAGGTCCATCCATGTTATCACAAATGGCAAGATTTCATTCTTATGGCTGAGTAATATTCATTGTATGTATATACCACATCTCCTTTATCCATTCATCTGTTGATCAACATTTAGGTTGCTTGCATATCTTGACTATTGTAAATAAGGCTGTGATGAAACATAGGGGTGTGTATGTCTTTTCAAATTAGTGTTTTCATTTAAAAAAATTGTTTTATGAATACCTGCTGGTTGTATGGTAGTTCTATGTTTAATTTTTTTTTAATTAAAAGAACATTTTTTTTAAACATTTATTTATTATTGAGAGACAGAGAGGCACAGAGCATGAGCAGGGGAGGGGCCGAGAGACGGGGAGACACAGAATCCGAAGCAGGCTCCAGGCTCTGAGCTGTCAGCACAGAGCCCGACGCGGGGCTCGAACTCACAAACTGTAAGATCATGACCTGAGCCGAAGTCGGACGCTCAACTGATGGAGCCACCCACGCGCCCCTGTTTAATTTTTTGAAGAAACTCCATACTGTTTGCCATAGGGGCTGCATCAGTATATACCGGCAGTGTATAAGGGTTCCTTTTTCTCCACATCCTCATCAAAACTTGATATTTCTGGGGGCACCTGGCTGGCTCAGTTAGTAAAGCATGTGACTCTTGATCTTGGGATTGTGAGTTCAAGCCCTGGATTGGGTGTGGAGCCTACTTTAAAAAACAAAACAAAAACTTGATATTTCTTGTCTTTTTGATAACAGCCATTCCTACAGGTGTGGATGGTATTATATTATGGTTTTATTTGCATTTTCCTGGTGGTTGGTGATCTTGAGCATCTTGGCATGTGTCCGTTGGCCATCTGGATGTCTTCTTTGGAAAAATGTCTATTTAGGTGACTTGACTTTTAGAACCTCCCTTTTTTGTATCTTGGACTCAAAAGGTTGCCTCATTTGCTTCTAGAAGATCCTCAATAAGGCACTGTTTCAGTTCTGGTCTCTAGAATTCTGCACTATCAAAAATATGAGGGGCGCTTGGGTGGCTCAGTCAGTTAAGTGTCCATCTCTTGATTTCGGCTCAGGTCATGATCTCATGGTTTGTGAGAATGAGCCCCATGTGGGGCTCTGTGCTTACAGCACAGAGCCTGCTTGGGATTCTCGGTCTCCCTCTCTCTCTGTGCCCCTCCCCCACAGTCTTTCTCTCCATCAGTCTCTCTCTGTCTCTCTCTCACATAAATGTTAAAAAAAATTTTTTAAAGAAATAAGAGCAGCCCTTGAAAACAACAGATTTCTTTTTTGATAAAGAAATGCTAGCCTAAGCTGAATGTGACTTGTATGGGAAATGTTTTTATTTTTAGAAAGGACATTTCAAAATGTAAATGAGATCTGAAATCCTTAAATATCTTTATGTTTAAGGTTTATATTAAGTCTATAAGGTGATGTGCTATTTCAGCTTCAGAGAAGGAAGCCTGCTGTTGGTAGTGGTGCCTCACCAGATGGAGTAATTATTTGTGTCTAGGTAGTTCTACATGTGTTGACGGCAATGTGAAATGGCTGTACTGTTCAGATTAACTTCTAAAATGCACATATGTGGGTCATGAAACTCTATGGAACATAGAAAATCAAGAAATAGGATGAAACAGTGATCAATCCATAAAAGATAGTAAATAAAATATTTGCATGTCCAAGTATGAAGCATCAAATGTAACTACTTTGAAATTCAACTGCGAGTCGTTTTAATATGTGCTGTTATTGCTAACAATTTGCTTCATAATTAGTTTTATTTTTTCTCAGTAGGCCTAATATGTACATGTAAGGATTTGATAGAAGGGCAAAAATATAATTTGAAAGCAGCATCTTTTTTTCTTATGGTAGGTAAAGCCCTTTTGTTAAAGAAACTTCTCTGACCTGGAATGTCAGTTTCTAAGGATTGTAAATATGGGGATTGACAGTTCCTTAAAAATGTTTTTAACCAGGGGCACCTGGGTGGCTCAGTCAGTTAATCGTACCATTCTTGATTTTGGCTCATGTTGTGTTCTCGCAGTTGATGAGATCTAGCCCTGCATCAGGCTCCATGCTGACAGCATCAAGCCTGCTTGGGAATCTGTCTCTCCCTCTCTCTGCCCCTCCCCCACTCTCTCTCTCTTTGAGACACACACACACACACACACACACTCACTCTCTCTCTCTCTCTCTCTCTCTCTCTCTCAAATAAGTAAACATTTACAAAAATGTTTTTAAGCAAATCTGATTCTTCATTGAAATATTAATATACTTTTTGATAAAAAGAAAAGTAGTTATAAAGTAACCTTTATATTGATATAAAATACTTAAAATTTTTAAAGATTAAATAGTTAAGCATAATTTGCTTTTAAAAATATGTTTATGTAATCCTTTTTTGTGTGTATGCACTGGTAAGGGCTATAGCTGAGGCTGGAGCTAGTTAAAAAGTGTTTAGTTAACTTAGTATATAGCCCTATCATAATAAAACACTTAAAAACTGTGCCTCTCTGATTATTAGATGACAGCAATTTTTATATGATTAAGGGGAGGGGTAGAGCCATTACATTAAATGAACACATTTGATTGTATGATTTTGATTTCAGAAATAATAAAAGTGAGGAAAAAAAGAACAATGGAGGAGATATAGTACATTTCTCCTTCACAAAAAAAATGTTTACATATATGCTGAAATTGTTTCACATGAGAAATTCTTAAAATTGTACTAAATTGTTGTGTGATGGAAATTGTTAGTAAGTGCCATTGTATATACTTCCATCTGAATCAGGCCAGATCATACCTCTTATGAAAGTAAGGAAGCAAGCATAATTGCCTTCCACTCAAATCATGGTGAATACTTAATTTGTCAGTATGTGCTGTAAACCTGCTGAAAATTGTGTGGTTATTTTTTAACAGAATGATGATTAGTGTCTAAAATGATCAGTGTATTTGTTTCTTAAGCTTTACCTGAGATCTTAGTTTTTCACATGTGGTTTATATTCTTTATTACTGCTCAGAATGTAGCCATTACTTTATTTTTAGAAACTTCCCATTAGTCTTGTAATTAAAGGTGGAAATCTGTGAGGAGGATGGCTCCTTATTGAAAAGAAAATTGCATTCTGTTCCTGTAATGATGCTTTGACACTGGCCACAAAATACTCGAATGGGTTTTTCCTTGAAATGGCAAAGATATTTATCACTTAGAAATTAGTTCATTCTATAATCTTTATCTTGAAAAAAATACTTTTTTTAAAAGCTCTCTTATTTTTCTCCTTTTACGTTTAAAAAGCTTAGGCTTCCCTTTATTTCCAAAGAGAATGTCAGTATTGGACATTTGGGCTCTAGAAAGGAATGCTGTGTGAGCCTGTTAACCTCTGGATTTTGCTTTGTAGTGATCAGTGTCCTTCCACTTCCCTCTTGTTTTCTAAAAGTTTTTGCTTATACTTTGTTTTGAGATGATCTTGAGAGCAATTGAATTCTAGAGTGGGTTAGGCTGTGGTTTAGTAGCCACTTCAAAGTCATTTTTCCTTTTTAGTTTTAGTTTCTTTTTTATGTTTAGAAATCAGAAGTGGTTAAGAAAGCAGATCCTACTTCTGACCTAAGTCTTATTTGAGGACTTTAAAAAATGTTTAATAATATGTTAGTATAGCCAAAATATGATCATTTCAGTACTAGGCTTTAGCCACATTTCAGGTAATCAGTAGCTACATGTGGCCTCATTGTTCAGCACAACTCTATAAACTCTAATATGTTGTATTATTTCTTCTTTAAGAAATTATATAGAATTGGTGGCGGTCTTCTTTTAAGGAATTTGCCAGTGAAACCATCTGAGCCTGGAGGGTTCTTTTTTGAAAAATTTTGGATTACTAATTTGGTATTTTCATAGTTATAAATCTGTTCAGGTTATCTATTTCAGTGTGACTTTGGGTAATTTCAAGAAATTGGTCCTTTTTACTAAATTGTGAAATTTTTGTATGTAGAGTTGTTTGTAGTACCCTTTGTTATTTTTAAAAAAAATTTTTTAATGTTTATTTTTGAGAGACACAGAGAGAGAGAGAGAGAGAGAGAGAGAGACAGACAGACAGACAGAGCGTGAGTGGGGGAGGGGAGAGAGAGAGGGAGACAGAATCCGAAACAGGCTCCCAGGCTCTAAGCTGTCAGCACAGAGCCCGATGTGGGGCTCAAACTGGGCAGACCTCGAGATCATGACCTGAGCCAAAGTCGCGCTTAACGGACTGAGCCACCCAGGCACCCCTGTAGTACCCGTTGTTATTATAATGCCTTCTGGGTCCATAGTGATAATCTCTTCTCTCACTCTTGATGTTTTATGTTTTCTCTCCTTTTTTCTTGATAGATTTCTTAATTTATTGGTCTTTCAGAGAACCAGCTTTTGGTTTCATTGATTTTTCTGTTTTTCTGTTTTCAGTTACATGGATGTCTGCTCTTATTTTTATTTGTTCCTTCTGCTTGATTTGGGTTTATTAATAGTTGTTTTTCCAGTTTCTTAAGATGGAAGCTAAGGTTGACTTGAGACCTTTCTTTTGTAATGTAGGTGTTTAATGTTATTTTCTTAGCCCGTTCAGGTGGCTGTAACAAACTATTAGAGATTAGGTGCTGGGACACCTGGGTGGTTCAGTCGGTTGAGCATCCAACTCATGATACTGGGTCAGGTTGTGATCTCGTGGTCTTGGGATTGAGCCCTGCTCTGAGCATGGAGCCCTGCTCTCTCTCCATCTCTCTCTCCCCTTTCTTGCTTGCGCACCCCTCTCGAAATAAATGAACATTTAAAAAATTAAAAAAAAAAAAGATTAGGTGGCTTGTAGACAACAGAAATTTGTTTCCCACAGTTCTATAGGGTGAGAAGTCTAAGATCAAAACTCCAGCAGATTGGTATCTGATGAGAGACTGCTTCCTAGTTCATAGTTCTTGTGTGCTCTCAACATAGCAGAAGGGGTAAGGGAGCTCTCTGGGGTGTGTGTTTTTTTTGGGGTTTTTTTGGTTTTTTTAAGGCAGTAATCACATTCTTGAGACCTCATGACTTAATCACTTCTCTAAGGCCTCACCTCCAAATACAGTCATATTGGGGATTAGGTTTCAACATAAAAATTTGGGGGCTGGGGCACAAACACTTAGTTTATAGCAACTGTAATTCCCCTCTAAGCACTATTTTTAGCTACATAGCACAAATTTTGAAATACTGTATTTTTAGTTTCACTCAGTTGAAAATATTTTCTGATTTCCCTTGAGCCTTTGTCTTTGACCCATGGATTATATAGAAGTGTGTTAAATTTCCAAGTGTTTGGTGATTTTTATGTTATCTTGTTTTGTTTTTTTTAATGTTTATTTTTGAGAGAGACAGACTGCAAGTGGGGGAGGGACAGAGAGAGAGGGAGACAGAATCCGAAGCAGGCTCCAGGCTCTGAGCTGTCATGTCAGCACAGAGCCTGAAGCGGAGCTCGAACCCATGAGCCATAAGATCATGACCTGAGTTGAAGTCGGACGCTTAACCAACTGAGCCACCCAGGTGCCCCTCTGTTATCTTGTTTAATCATTTCTAGTTTCATTCCATTATGGTCAGAGAACACAGTTTATATGATTTCAGATCTTTTAAATTTGTTAAGATGTTTTTGATCCAGGAGATACTATTTTGCTGGTGAATATTTCATGTGTGCTTCAAAAGAATGTCTATTTTGCTTTGTTGGGTGGAGTATTGTATAAATGTCAGATCCAGTTGGTTGGTGATGTTTAATTCCTCTATGTCTTTATTATTTGCTTGTTTCTTTGGTCTGCTAGTTCTGTCTGTTACTGAAAAAGAAGTGTTGAAGTCTCCAGCTACAGCTTTGGGTTTGTCTGTTTCTTCTTCCGGTTCTGTCAGTGTTTGGTCCATGTATTCTGAAGCTCAGTTGTTAGGTGCATACATATTTGAGATTATGTCTTCTAGGTGAATCACCCATTTGTTACTGTGTAATGTCCCCCCCTTTTCCTGGTAATTTTCTTTATTCTGAAGTCTACTTTGTCTGATATTAATACAGCCACTCTTCCTTTCTTTGATTACTGTTTGCATGATATATCTTTTTCCAGCCTTTTACTTTCAACCTAACTATGTCTTTGTATTTGGAGTTTCTTGGAGATGGCATATAGTTGGGCCATTTTCCCCCCAACCTGATAATCTCTGTCTTCTAACTGGTACGTTTAGACTATGCAAATTTAATGTAATTATTTATGTATTTGAATTTAAACTATTTTATTTGTTTTCTATTTGTTCTCTTATTTGAGGGACTTGGGAGTCCGTTACAGTGCTAAACTTATTAGTTATTTGTGACTAAATTCTTTTAAAAGTGTATTTGTCCTGACAATAAAAGAAATATAAAACATAGAAAATAGAAAAAATATGAAGAACAAAGCAAAACATTTACTGTTCTATATGAACACTGTTAATGTATGTGTCCAAATATTAAAAACAAAAATTTTTATTTTTCAAATTTGACCTTGTGTTACATATAGTTGTATAATCTACTTTTTTCCTACTCACTAATATTTTAGGATCTTTTCCCCTGTTATTAAATACTTTCAGAAACTTAGTAGTTGAATACCATTCCATTGGATTACTATAACCAAAATATTATAGATAATTTTTTTATTGGGGTAAAATTTTTTTTTAATATTTATTTATTTTTGAGAGAGACAGAGACAGAATGCGAGTGGGTTGGGGCAGAGAGAGAGGGAGACACAGAATCTGAAGCAGGCTCCAGGCTCCAAGCTGTCAACACAGAGCCCGACACGGGGCTCAAACTCATGAGCTGTGTGAGATCATGACCTGAGCCGAAGTCAGACGCTCAACTGACTGAGCCACCCAGGTGCCCCATTATTGGGGTAAAATTTTAAAGTGTACAATTATGTGGCGTTTAGTACATTCACAGTATTGTGCAATCGTCATCTATTTAATTCCAACACATTTTTATCACCCCAAAAGGAAACCCCATACCCATTACAGTTATTCCCTATTGTTGTAGCCTCTGGCAACCACTAATGTGCTTTCTGTCTCTATGGATTGGTCATTAATTCTTAGAGATCGGGCAAAGTGTATAAATAGTGATCAACTAATAAATGTATTAGACAGCCATCTGAAAAATAGAATCTGGGCTGCTTGCTAAGAATGAACAAATAATAACTTACTTGGCTCACAAATTCATTTTTTTTTTTAAAGTAAAATAGGGCAATAGAGTAGTAGGATGAGCTCTGAAGTCATACCATCTGTAGTTCAATAGTAATTAGCAATGTGACCTTTAGGAAATTATTTAATCTTTTAGTGACTCTAGTTTTTTAATCTACAAGGAAAACATTACCCTACATCATAGTGTTTTGAGGGGATTAGAAGAGTTAATGCACATAAAAACTTGTAGAACAGCATGTCATGATAAGCTCTGATTAAATGTTAGATGCTATTATTTTAGCATTTTTATTATTAAAAGATGAGACTATATTGTGAAACCTTGTGTAGTAATCATTCCTCAGCTGTTAACCTGTTGTGTATTAACTTCTTAGTAAAGTTTCCGTAAAGCTTTTGTCACCTCATATATCCCAATGATCTGGGTTTTTTAGAGTCCTAGTGGGATCTTGAGGGTAGAGTCAAATATTCTAAGTCCTAAAACCAGAAAGGTGTTGAACATTTGTGTGGAGTACCCAAGGCAAAAGAACATTCAGCTTAATGTGAAGAAAGTCCTAAAATCTATAATCTAAGCTTCCACCTTACGAAACTAGAAAATGAAAAGGAAATTAAATCCAAAGTAAGCAGAAGAAGAGAAATAATAAAAATTAGAGCAAGAATCAATGAAATTGCAAACAAAATCAATAGAGAAAATCAGCAAAACCAAAAGCTGGTTCTTAGAAAAGATCAGTTAAATCAGTAAGCCTCTAGACAGGCTAACTAAGAACAAAAGGGAGAAGACCCAATTTACTAAAATAAGAAATGAAAGAAGGGACATTACTACAGATCCCATGGACACTGACAGAATAGTAAAGGCATATTATGAGCAACTCTGTGCCTAGATATAATGGACCAGTTCCTTGAAAGATACAGTCTGCCAAAGCTTACACAGGAAGAAATAGGAAACGTGAATAGGCCTTTATCTATTAAAGAAATTAAATCAGTAACCTTACAAAACAGAAAACACCAGGCTCAGGTGAGTTTACTGATTAATTCTACTAAACACTTATGAAAGAAATTATACTACTTCTCTAGAATCTCTTCCAGAAGATAGAAGCAGTCTCATTCTATGAGACTAACATTATTCTTTTTTTTTTTAATTTTTTTTTTAACGTTTATTTATTTTTGGGACAGAGAGAGACAGAGCATGAACGGGGGAGGGGCAGAGAGAGAGGGAGACACAGAACTGGAAGCAGGCTCCAGGCTCTGAGCCATCAGCCCAGAGCCCGACGCAGGGCTCGAACTCACGGACCGCGAGATCGTGACCTTGAGCTGAAGTCGGACGCTTAACCGACTGAGCCACCCAGGCGCCCCGAGACTAACATTATTCTAATACCAAAACCAAAGCTATTACGAGAAGAGAAAACCACAGACCATTAATTATCTCTCATGAACATAGATGCTAATATTCTTAACAAAATAATAGCAAACTCAATCCAAATATATAAGAATAATTATACATACCATCGCCAAGAGGACTTTATACCAGATATACAAGACTGGTTCGCCATTTAAAAATCATTTGGGGCACCTGGGTAGCTCAGTCGGTTGAGCATCTGACTTCTGCTCAAGTCATGATCACACAGTTCATGTGTTCAAGCCCCACATTGGGCTCTGTGCTGACAGCTCGAAGCCTGGAGCCTGCTTCGGATTCTGTGTCTCCCTCTCTCTCTGCCCCTCCCCTGTTCGCACTCTGTCTCCCTTTCAAGAATAAATAAACATTAAAAAAATTTTCTTTTCTTTTTTTTTTTTTTCAATATATGAAGTTTATTGTCAAATTGGTTTCCATACAACACCCAGTGCTCATCCCAAAAGGTGCCATCCTCAATACCCATCACCCACGCTCCCCTCCCTCCCACTCCCCATCAGTCCTCAGTTTGTTCTCAGTTTTTAAGAGTCTCTTATGCTTTGGCTCTCTTCCACTCTAACCTCTTTTTTTTTTTTTTTCCTTCCCCTCCCCCATAGGTTTCTGTTAAGTTTCTCAGGATCCACATAAGAGTGAAACCATATGGTATCTGTCTTTCTCTGTATGGCTTATTTCACTTAGCATAACACTCTCCAGTTCCATCCATGTTGCTACAAAGGGCCATATTTCATTCTTTCTCATTGCCACGTAGTACTCCATTGTGTATACAAACCACAATTTAAAAAAAAAAAAATTTTTTTTAAATCAGTAAATGAAATCCATTACCTCAGTAGGCTAAGATGAAAAATCACATGTTCTTATCAATAGATGCAGGGAAACCATTTGTCAAAATTCATGATTAAGCTGAGGAGAACTAGGAATAGAGGGGGATTTACTTGATAAAGAGCATGTACAAAAATCCTTCAGCTAACATTATAATGGTGAGAAATTAGAAACGTCTCCTCTAAGATCAGAAATAAGGCAAGAAAAAGACCACTGCTTTTCAGCATCATACTGGAAGTTCTAGGTAACACAGTAAGGCAATTAAAGGAAATAAGGTATATAGATTGGGAAGAAAGAGATGAAACTGTACTTTTTTGCAGATGACATGATGATGTAGATAATCTGAAAAAAAAAAAGTGACAAAAACTCCTGGAACTAATAAGCAGTGATAACAAGGTTGTAAGATACAAAGTTAATATGTAAAAGTCAATGACTGTCCTATATACTAGCCGTGAATAGCTTGATTGTGAAATTAAAGGAGCACCTAGACGCTCAGTTGGTTGAGCGTCTTGACTTCAACTCAGGTCATGATCTGTCTCACAGTTTGGTTTGTGAGTTCTGCCCCTGCTTTGGAGCCCACTTTGGATCCTCTGCCTCCCTCTCTTTCTGCCCCTTCCCTGCTCGCTTGGTCTCTCTCTCTCTCTCTCTCTCTCAAAAATAAAAACATTAAAAAAAATTGAAAACACATTACTGTTTATGTTAGCATCCTCCCAAAATGAAATACCTAAGTATAAATCTATCACAGTATGAACAAGATTAATATGAGGAAAACAGCACAGCCTTGATAAAATAAATTGAAGAACTAAGTAGAGAGGTTTTCTATGTTCACGGATAGGAAGACAATATCGTCAAAATGTAATTTCTTCCCAGCTGATCTGTAGATTCAACACATTCCCGATTAGAGTTCCAGCAAGTTTTTGTGTGGATATCAACCAATTAATTCTAAATTTTATACGAAGATGCAAAAGACCCAGAATAGCCACTTCATATGGGAGAAAGACAAAGCTGGACAAATGACACTCCCTGACTTTAAGACTTAGTATATAAAGCTACAGTAATTAAGACCATGTGGTATTGGTGAAAGAAAAAACAAATAGATCAATAGAACAGAATAGAGAGTCTGGAAAAGGACACAAATACAGTCGGCTGATCTTTGACAAAGAAGCGAAGACAATACACTGGAGAAAAGATAGTCTTTCCAACAGATGGTACTGGATCAACTAGATACCTAAATGCAAAGAAATGAATCCAGACACAGACCTTACATTCTTTGAAAAAGTTAACTCACAATGAATCATAAACCTAAATGTAAAATAGACATAGCACCAAAGAAGATATACAGATAGATGAAAAGATGTTCATTATCATGTCATTAGAGAATTGCAAGTTAAATTAAAACAGGTTACCACTATCCACCTATTAGAATGCCCCAAATCCACAACATTGACACCACCAAGTGCTGGAGAGGATGTGGGGCCACAGGAACTCTCATTTATTGTGGGTGGGAATGCAAAATCGTACAGTCACTTCAGACAGTTTGGCAGTATCTCACAAAACTAAATACTTTTGCTGTGTTTATAATTGTTTTATTCATAATTGCAAAAACAGGGAAGCAACCAAGATGTATAGCAGTAGGTAAATGGGCACATAAACTATGATACATCAAGATAATGGAATAATTCCCAGCACTAAAAAGAAATGAGCATTCAATCCATGAAAAGGCATGGAAGAACCTTAAGTGCATGTATCTAAGTGAAAGAAGCCGATCTGAGAAAGCTACATTCTGTATGATTCTTATGTGACATTCTGGAGAAGGCAAAACTGGAGACAGTAAAAAGATCAGTGATTGTCAGGGGTTGGGGGCAGGAGGAATGAATAAGGCAGAACACAGGATTTTTAGGGCAGTGAAATTATTTTGTATGATACCAGAGTGGTGGATACACATCATTCATTTATCAGAACCCATAGAAGGGTGCCTGGGTGGCTCAGTCAGTTAAGCATCCGACTTCGGCTCAGATCATGATCTCACAGTTGAGTTCCAGCCCCAAGTCAGGCTCTGCTGACAGCTTCGAGCCTGGAGCCTGCTTCATACTGTGTCTTCCTCTCTCTCTGCCCCTTACCCACTTGCACTCTGTCTCTCTCTCAAAAATAAACAAACATTAAAAAACAAACAAACATAGAATGTACAACACCCAAGAGTGAACCCAATATAAACTATGGATTTGGGTCATAATGATGTGTCTGTGTGGGTTCATTGATTATAACAAATATATCACTTTGGTGTGGGATGTTGATAGTGGAGGAGGTTGTACATGTGTGGAGGCAGAATATACATGTATCTTCTCAGTTTTGCTGGGAACCTAAAAACTCCTCTAGAAATAAAGTCTTAAAAGATAAAAAAGTCTACTAAAAATGCTTCTCTTCAATTATAAACATTAGAAAATAACTTTCTAGGGCAGTACGGGTGGCTCAGTCAGTTGAGCATCTGACTTCAGCTCGGGTCATTATCTCATGGTTTGTGGGTTTGAGCCCCACGTCAGCTCTGTGCTGACAGCTCAGAGCCTGGATCCTGCGTCAGATTCTGTGTCTCCCTCCCTCTGCCCCTCCCCCATTCACACTCTGTCTCTCTTTCTCTCTCTCTCAAAAATAAACATTATTTTAAAAACAAGAAAAGAAAATAACTTTTTAGGCCAAGTGGTCTAGAAGGGCTTTCCCCAATCTGCAATATTTTAACTAAATAGATTCAGATTGGTAACAAGGGAGAAGGTACTGCATTTTCAGACTGCAATAAATAACATAAACTCTGGTGGAGTGTGACTTGTGCAAGTGGCATGAGTGAGGGTGCTGTGTGGGAAGAACTGGGAGATGGATTGGAGGTCATAGTGCTCTGAGGAATGTTTACACCACTAGTCACCGGGAAGAGAGATGGGTAGCAGACTCTCATAGTCCAGACTAAGAGGCCTGTGAGGGGCATCTGTGTATTCCGTGCACCTCAGATGTGAGGGAGTGGTGAGATTGACTTTCTCTGGTAGGATTGAGAAGTTGAGATGGCCATGAGTGAGCCCTGTGATCCTGTGTGTGTGGATGTTGCTAGACCCACTTCAGTTTAGGATGAGTACTCATTCATTTCTGCAAAGCTCTGTGCCCAGATTCGAGCCAGGCAGATAATTTGGTCTAGTAAGAGCCTGCAGTGGAAATGGAGAGGAAAGGGTACTTGTGCAAGTTGTGTAAGACCAAAGAAATGAAGAAAAGGAAAAATGGGTTAGGGGGAGAATGAAGAAACATTTAGGAGGTTCTGCTTTGTCACTGCCTTTGACTCTGACTTCTCAGTGAATGTGATGTCTGTAATGTAATTCTTTTTGGAGAGAATGTTGAGGGGGAGGGTGTTGTTTTGCTAGTTCTTGCATTGGTCTGGCTTGGATGGTGATGTTGACTTGCAGCAGTTTCTCTGAAGCCAGAAAACAAAGCCTGTCCTCTTTTAGGAGGAGGGGGAAGGGACAGCAGAGTTAATGTAGTGCATTACCAGATCTCTAGGACAGAAAAGCTTTCACCAGGAGTAACTAATTACCATCCGAAATGCTCTTTTATACTTTCTGGCCATAATTATGTTGAAGACAAGGCTTAAATTTCTAAAAAAGGCAAATGGGACCCCTGTCTTGTTGATATGCTTTTAAGTATTCAAAACATACATAGTAGCTTTGTAGAAAGGTAGCACAGTCCTAAGTTAAACTTCACCTTAGAAGTATGTGTACCGAGAGGAGCAGTCTTTTTTATTTTTAATTTTAAGATGTGTAAGTTTGAGTTCGGTAAATCAGTTGATAGTCTAAAATTTTTCTTTCTGGTTGTTGAACTAAATTCTTGGAGGTACTTCTGCTCAAATATTCTATTTTAACTTCTCCTTTGATGAAAATACTGTTGATACCAGCAAATACCAAGTGTGTCCCAAACAAACTGGTTGAGAAATTCAGCAGTAGTAGTGGAAAAAAACAAAACAAAACAAAACAAACAGCCATCTTTCTACCTGTTTGCATATAGAATGGGTAATATTTAAATATTAAGTCCTTCTATCCAAGTTTTTCTTTATGTGGGCTCTATGCCCAGCATGAGCCCAGTGCAGGGCTTGAACTTACGACCCTGAGATCAAGACCTGAGCTGGGATCAAGAGTCAGATGCTTAACCGATTGAGCCACCCAGTCACCCCTCCAATGTTTTATTTAAGTGCTTTTCGACATAACTGCCAAAATGATTGTGAAGATGTCAGTTTAATCTGTATATTATGCCATTTGCAAAAGTTTGGCTATTAATGTGCTCATAGCTATAGTTTGAATTCTCTGCAGTATTTTTAAACATAATTGTACTTTAAAATTTACTATTTATTTATTTATTTATTAATCTCTACATCCAATGTGGGGCTTGAACTCACAACCGCAGGATCGAGAGTCACATGCTCTACTGACTGGGCCAGCCAGGCACCCCTACTTTAAAATTGAAATTAGGGGTACCTGGGTGGCTCAGTCAGTTAAGTGCCCGACTTTTAATTTCAGCTTGGGTCAATGATCTCATGGTTTGTGGGATCGAACCCCACATCGGGCTCTGTGCTGGCAGCTCGGAGACTGCCTGGGATTTTCTCTGCCCCTCCCCTGGGCTTTTGCATGCTCTCAAGATAAATAAGCATTTTAAAAATAATAATAAAATTTAAATATTTTAAGTTGCTTCAATGTACTTGCAACCTACATTAATTTTCTGTAGTTGTGCTGTTACCCACTCAGATTATGCTTTATAAGTAGGCTATAGAAATGTAAATAGTGAGGATGTTAATATTTACATATTTTCTGTCAGAAATAGTTGTCTCCATAAGTATTATCTGTTTCCTGATTGGTGGAACACTCAAAACTGACTAGCGGTGGGAGTGCTGCATGGTGTTATAGATAAGCACTAGATTAGGATTAAAAAGAGCTGACTTCTGTTTCTGTTTTTGATTCTGCCACATAATATATTCATGATTGACCTTGAGCAACTAACTTAAAGTTACTGGGCCTCAGGGTATTTTTTGTTGGTTGGTTGGTTTTAATTGTGGTGAGATACACATAACAAAATTTACCACCTTAACCATGTTTAAGTATACAGTTCAGTGACATTAAGTACTTATTACACAACCATGGTTACCACTTATCTCCAGAATTCTTTTTATCTTGCAAAACTGAAACTCTGTACCCACTAAATAATAACTTCTCATTTCTCTCTCTCTCCAGCCCTTGACGTCACCACTGTTCTGTCTCTACGAATTTGACTCTTCTGGTACCTCATATAAGTGGTATCATACAGTATTACAATATTTGTCTTTTGTGATTGGCTTATTTCACTTAGCATAATGTCCTGATGGTTCATCCAAGTTGTAGCATGTATCAGAATTTCTTTCCTTTTTAAGGTTGAGTAGTAATCAGTTGTATGTATATACCACACTTTTAGGTCTATTCATGCATCACTGGACACTTGGATTGCTTCCACCTTTTGATATTATGAATAATGCTGCTATGAACGTGGATATAGAAATATTTCTTTAAGAGCCTCCTTTTAGTTCTTTTGGGTATACACTTACAAGTGGAATTGCTGGACCATATGGCAGTTGTATTTTTAATTTTTTGAAGAACCGCCATGCTGTTTTCCATAGTGGCTGCACCATTTTGCACTCCCACCAACAGTGCACCAGGGTTTCAGTTTCTCCACGTCCTTGCCAACACTTGTTATTTTATTTTCTGTTTTTTGATAGTAGCCATCCTAATGTGTGTAAGGTGTTATGAGTTTTGATGTGCATTTCCCTAATGATAAGTGGTGTTGAGCGTCTTTTCATGTGCTTGTTGGCTATTCAGTTTATCTTTTAAAGTTATTTTTTAAATCAGGTTTTGGGTTTTTTTTAGGTAGGAGTTCTTTATATATTCTGGGTATTAACCCTTATCAGATACATGATTTGCAGATTCTTTGTGGGTTATCTTTTCACTCTGTTAATTTTGTCTTTTGATGCACAGAAGTTTTTTTTTTTTTTTTTTTTTTTTTTTTGAGAGAGAGAGAGAGAGACACAGAGCACGAGTGGGGGAGGGGCAGAGAGAGGGGGAGACACAGAATCCAAAGCTGGCTCCAGGCTCTGAGCTGCCAGCACAGAGCCCAACGAGATGAGATTGTGACCTAAGCGGAGGTCGGATGCTTAACCAACTGAACCACCCAGGCACCCCTGATGCATGAAAGTTTTAATTTTGATGTAGTCCAGTTTATTTTTTCTTCGGTTGCCTGTGCTTTTTGTGTCATATCCGAGAAATCATTTCCAAATCCAGTGTCATGAAGCTTTCCCTCTATATTTTCCTCTTTTTTTTTTTTACCCCTCTATATTTTCTTCTAAGAGTTTTATACTTTAAGCTGTTATGTTTAGGTCTTTGATCCATTTTTTTATTTTATTTTTTTAATGTTGATTTATTTTTGAGAGAGAGAGAGAGACAGAGTGCAAGTGGGGAAGGGGCAGAGAGACAGGAAGACAGGGCTGTCAGCCCAAACCCTGACGCGGGGCTCAAACCCATGAACTGTGAGATCATGACCTGAGCCAAAGTCGGACCCTTAACTGACTGAGCCACCCAGGCACCCCAGATCCATTTTTTTAAAGTTGTATTAAGTAATCTCTGTGTCCATGGGGCTCAAATTTACAACCCCAAGATCAAGAGTCACATCCTCCTCTGACCGAGCCAGCTGGGCACTCCGGTCTTTGATCTGTTGTGAGGTAATTCTTGTACCTATGTAGTGTGAAAGTAAGGTTCCATCTTTATTCTTTTGTATATGATATTCAGTTTGAATATGATATGATATGATATTTAACGCTTGTTGAAAAGACTGTCCCTTCCCTTTAAAAAATTTTTTTTAACATTTTAATTTTATTTTTGAGAGTGAGAGAGACAGAGTGTGAGCTGGAGAGAGGCAGAGAGAGAGGCAGACACAGAATTCGAAGCAGGCTCCAGGCTCTGAGCTGTCAGCACAGAGCCTGATGCAGGGCTCAAGCCAATGAACTGTGATACCATGACCTGAGTCGAATTCGGACGCCCAACTGACTGAGCCACCCAGGCGCCCTGTCCTTTCCCTTTTGAATGGCCATGCCAGCCTTGTCAGAAATCATTTGGCCATATATGGGAGGGTTTGCTTCTGAACTCTCTCTCTTTTCTTCTGTTGATCTGTACATCTTTTTACCAGTACCACACTATTTTGATTACTGTAGTATTTTCGTAAGTTTTAAAATCAGGAAGTGTGAGACTTCCAATGTCATTCTTTTTCTTTTTTTAAAAAAAAATTTTTTTTTTTTAACGTTTATTTATTTTTGAGACAGAGAGAGACAGAGCATGAACAGGGGAGGGGCAGAGAGAGAGGGAGACACAGAATCTGAAGCAGGCTCCAGGCTCTGAGCTGTCAGCACAGAGCCTGACGCGGGGCTCGAACTCACAGACCGCGAGATCGTGACCTGAGCCGAAGTCGGCCGCTTAACCGACTGAGCCACCCAGGCGCCCCAATGTCATTCTTTTTCAAAATTGTTTTGGTTTTTGAAAATTGTTATGTTTTTAGTGATGCCGAGAGCGATGAAAGGGTTCAAGTAGTGACTGCCTGATCCCTCCATTGCGGAGGTCCTCCTTCTCAAGCAACCTTTAGCCAAATGGCTTTCATTCATTGATGATTATTGCCTAAGTCATTTCATCAGGGGTTACAAAGTGATTATTTCTTCCACCCACATTATTAGCTGGAGTAGTTCTGGGATAAAAAGAAAAGTTTTCTTCATCAACAGTGATATCTTGCAGTTCAGTTTTACAGTCAGGCTAGACTCAGTGCTTGATTCTTTACCTTTACTTGCCAATTTTTAGAGGAAGGAGTTGGTGCTCTAGTTGCTTTCAGTGAAACTAATGAATGAGGAGGAAAAGTTAAAGGTTAAATACCCTTTTTATAGGTATCATAAACTCTTAGATTTTATATATGAAACCTATTTTAGTTCATTGCAGTTAGGGATCCAGGAATCTGTTTTTTTCACACATAGCCCTCATGTTCTTGATGTAGGTGGTCTGCAGAGCAGTCTGCTATAAAGTAATATGCTTGATTGAAAACTGGCTACTATTTTGTGGTGTTGTCTTCCATACCACAGGTGGTGTTCACTGACAAGTTAATGCCCAGTCTTATCAAAGTAGTTGATTTTTAAGTTACAACATTAAATGTTAACTTGCCCAAGTAAGGAGGCCTTTTCTGCTTTTTGTTTACCGTCATTGTCATAGTCCTCTAACTAGACATAGCCAGTCATCAGACATTACTCTTAACATTGACTAACTTCCAACATGGCAACACCGTAAACATATTTTGTTTGTTTTTTTAATGCTACTTAAGTGGTGCTACTTAAATTGTGCATAGATAATTTGCTATTTATTGTGCACCTATCCTATGCCAATCACCATCCTACAGAATTGATCTCCAGTCCTTACTGTGTTTCCCTTTGACCTAGGTTGTTTGTTTTTGTTTTCTTTTTGTTGTTGTTGTTTGGCTGTTTTTTTTTTTTTTTTTCTTCATTATCTAAGACATTTCTACTATTTCTAAGTCACAATTTAGGAATATTTAGAGAAGTTTCCCATTACTGCCTCCTTCAGCCAGTCCCTTCCTCCCCCTAAGATACTCATTTTTATTTATTTATGGTTTATCTGTTCAGTGTTGTTTGTTTTGCAAATACT
Source organism: Panthera leo (assembly GCF_018350215.1). Taxonomy (NCBI): domain Eukaryota; kingdom Metazoa; phylum Chordata; class Mammalia; order Carnivora; family Felidae; genus Panthera; species Panthera leo. The sequence continues at coordinate 33,134,300 of NC_056683.1, read as the reverse complement.
AGCCAACACATAGAAATTTGACCCTTTTCTTACACAAAAGTATCATAACTAAAGATACTGATCTGCATCTTACTTTTTTCCCCCCACTTAATAATATATTCCAGAGATCACTCTAGAAATCCTCATTTCTTTTTATGACTGTGGAGTATCCCCTCTGGTAGAATGTCATCATTTTTACAGCCAGTCACTATTGATGGACATTCAAGTTTTTAAAAAATTCTTGCTGTTACATATAATGCTATTATTTTCCTCCTCCAGTTTCTTCCCCATTTCACTGCTCTCCTTCATAGAAAAATTCCTTGGAAAATTTTGTATCAGTAATGGCTGTCTCCACCTCCTGATTTCTAGACTCTTGAATTCTTTCCATCAGGCTTCTGTCCACACCACTTCACTGAAACTCCTCTTTCCAAAACACCAGTGACCTGCATGATGCTATATTCCCTGCTTTGTTCTCACTTCGCAACTTACTTGAATTATTAGTTGCACTGGACCCAATTGATGACTCTGTCCTCCTTGAAACATTTGTGACTAGGCTTCTACTTCTGTGTTTTCTTTGTTCTTTTTTTATTTTTTGTTTTTTTAATAAGATAAGAAAGTAAGAATAATAGGAAAGCTGTCTTTACAGAGAGGGGACATTTGAAAGCGAACGCCCCTATTCTTTTTTTTTAATGTTTATTTATGTTTGAGAGAGCACAAGTAGTGGGGGGGGCAGAGTGAGAGGCAGACCGAGGATCCGAAGTGGGCTCCAAAGTGGGCTCCGTGCTGACAGCAGCAAGCCCGATGTGGGACTTGAACTCACGAACCGACCACGAGATCATGACCTGATGGATGCTCAGCTGACTGAGCCACCCAGGTGTCCCTGTGTTTTCTTTATTCTTGAGGCTGTTCCTTCTGTCTTTTTTCCCACCGTCTTACCATTGAATGAATGCATTCCTCTTGCCTATAGTGTCAGCTGGTGGCTGGGCCAGCTGAGCCCACTTCAGGGGAGGGCTGTCTGTACCAGAAGGGAAATAGGAAGGGCTGGAGTCTCTGCGTCTATAAGTTGAAGCCAAGAGGGGGAAGAGATGAAGGCTTCTGGTTTCAAAGGTCACCTGAAACAAGCCTGTAGTCTGACACAACCAGATTTATTGATGCTAATATGGTGAGGGCAGGCATTTCAGGAGAACTCTGGAATGCCACACAACAAGAGGGAGGAGGGAAGCAGCCTTTGTAAGGTTTGGGTTCTTGCTGAAGGATTCTGAGAAAGCTCTAAGGGAAATGGGGATCAATTTGGGATTGGCAGCTATTTCTGAGGCAGGATTAGAAGGGGGGATTAATTAGGGTTTGAATGCTATCTTGAGGCAGGGCCAGTTTAACATTTGGGTATCCTCAGTAATAGATGCTATAACAGAATGGGTCTGGGGGCATCATTGGTAAGAAAGCAATAGGCACTCGGGGGTTGTTAACGTTATTTTATAGGGGCTGCCTGACCTTGGGAGAAATAATGTTTCCTGTTAACTTTGCACCTGCCTCTATCTATAAGTAAGTGTACTTCAAGCCCAGTTCATGGTAGGGCTATTTTTTTTTCATTTTTCATTCTGAGCTGATTTCCATCTTTTATCTCAGATATATTTTTACTCTTTCAGTTCCATGGCACTGATTTACTGGATTTGGGAAGTACAGATTTTTGTTTCCTATGACTGAAGCAAGTAGTTAAGTAATTAAATGATCACTGTAGTCTCCCACCCCACCCCCAAATTAAGGTGAGAGCTCATAATTGGTAAATAGGGCATGATTTGGGAAAATTGTGAAGTAGGAATAGTTTCTTTGTTGCTGTTTCAGCTTTTCTTTCCAAGCCCCTCTCCCTGTTATACAGGGCCCCAGGAACCCTTCTCATCTCATCTCATCTCATCCAGGCTTTCGCTGCTCTTTCTTAGGCCCTTTCCTCTCCCCTTTTTGAACTTGTGCCTATTGGTTGATTTGATAATGATGTTGATTTGATAATGACCTTAATATATTAAGGTAGTTTAATATATTCCTTGGAGGGGCATTTGCATTTTAAAAGGAAATTCCTAAGAATAATACCGAAACCAAGGTACAAGGTTCTAATGCTTTTGTGACAAGATGGGGTGGGGAATGAGGATGGGTAGGGAACAGGGTTTGAGTAGAGGCTATCCTTCAGCAGTCACTCTGAGCAGCTGATGAACTGGAGCCTGGTCAGCCTTCTTCCCCCTTAGATGCTGCGATAGGTGGTGTGTTGGTAAACATAGCAAAAGTATATGGGCACGTGTCATGGGAACAAGGCTCTGTGTGGAGTAAATAAGGTGGAGATGTAGATCGGAAGTTGAGACTGGGAAGTTGAGACAAGGACAACTGGAAGTGCCTCTTTTTCACAGTGGTACACAAACACTTGGTAGTTCCTAGAGACAGACACAAGTATGTTGAGACTTGCTCATAACACTGACCTTTGAATTGCTTACTGTCTAGCAATGTTTCGGTCCATAGACTACCAGTGCTCAAACTCTCTCCTTTCAAGCCTCTGTCATGGAAGCTGGGCAGTACATATCCAGCCCTCCTACAGAGATGAAATGTGAACCCATAGCTTTAGCCCAGCAGTTTGATTAGAGCCTCTTTACTTCTCCAGATCCAAGTTGTTTCTTAATCCTCAGGGGAAATGTGATGTTCCTCTTGCACTTTAAGGTGCATTGAGCTTTAGGATTTGAATTCACGACGTCCAAACCTAGATATGACCTCCATGGTAGTCTTCGATGTACACACTGACTAAAGCCAGGCTGTGTCTCCTGGTGTTGTGGCATTCTTGTTTCACGACTCTTGGGGACAAGTCTAAGGCATTTGCTCTAGGTGTCAGAAGCCTACAAGATTTCAGTCCTAGACACAGTTTGAACCCTTTTGAGGTGTCTTTGTAAACTTAATATGTAAAAGTTGTGCTTTGTCAAGTCTCCTGGCCTTTTCCCTGGGGATGTCCAGACCAAGTGGGACATATTGATATGGCAGATTATTGCTTTCTGTAAGTGACTTCTGTCACAGAAGCAAGCTCTGGATGTCGTTGGGCAGCTTCAGCCCAATATGCACATCCAGATGATGGCTTATTTGTATAGTTGTTGCTGTTCCCTCTGTTCGAAGACTGTTAACTGGTCCTTACTGGTGTACCGAGAAGGGGTTGCACAGAAGAAGAGAGACATCACACTGCATGGAAGAGTGAACTCATGTGTCTAGTTGAATGGACGACTCGTTAGAAGGAAGACCTCAACATTGGCACATTACTATTAACTAAATTCCAGACTTTATTTAGATTTTTGAAAAAAATGTGGAACACTTCACGAATTCTCATGTCATCTTTGCACAGCGGCCACATTAATCTTCGCTGTATCGTTCCAATTTTAATATATGCACTGCCAAAGTGAGCACAGACTTTAGTTTTTACCAGTTTTTCCACTCATGACCTCCAGAATCCGTCCTAGGATACCACATTACATGTAGTTGTCTTGTCTTTCAGTCTTCTCTGATCCCTGACAGTTTCTCAGTCTTTTCCATATTTTTCATGACCCATGATAGTTTAGAGGAATACTGGCAATTACCTTTTATAATGTCCCCCAGTTTGAGCTTTTATGATGTTTTCCTCAATTTAGACTGATGTTACAGGTTTGGGGAACAATGCTGCAGAGGTGAAGTGCCCTCCCAGGGGGCACCTGATGTTTCCATAACATCACTAGTGATTAAAATTGGTCACTTGATTAAATTGTTTGGTTGCCAGTTTATCTGTTGTAAAAGTTATTGTTTTTTTCATTCCCTACTCTGTTCTTTGGAAGCAAATCACTGAGTCTAGTCCATACTCAAAATGGGTTGGGAGATATATGGAATTAAACTCCCATCTCTTAGAAGGAGGAGTATCTGCGTATATTATTTGGAGTTCTTTAAGAAGGCTTCTCACCTAGCACAGAGCCCAACGCAGGGCTTGAACTCTCGATCCTCAGATCAAGACCTGATCTGAGATCAAGAGTTGGAGCTGAGATCAAGAGTTGTAAGTGAGCCAAGTACCCCTTATTTAGAGTTCTTATGTAAAGAAATTTGACTCTTCTCATCAATTTATTTAATCATTTGTTTATATCACTAAGGACTCATGTGTATTTTTTTTATACTTTGAGTTATAATCCAGTACTATGTTATTTATCTTGTTGCCTGAATTATTCCAGCTTTGGCCAGAGGGAGGTCTTTTAGGTGACTCCTGCATCCCTTTGACATACTCTTACCCTTTTGGTTTTTTTTGAACACTTACTTACTTTCTGATACTACAAATATAGTCCAGGCTCATCTTATATTTTCCGTGACTTAGCCCTAGAATCAGCCATTTTTCTGAGGACCCTTGTTCTTTTTATTGGAAAATGGAGTTCAGAAACCACTGGCCACTGGGAATGTTTAATGCTGCTTGGCTGTCATTACTTCTAGGCCTTCTCAGCAGGCAGAGCTGGGTAGCATGTGTATACATACTAATCTCTGAATATAGACATATCTATCATTGTTTCTGTGTTTCTTCATCTGCATATATATCAAGATAAACATGAGTTTATATTGATGTCTTGGACTTTAGTACCACAGAGTTCATTTTAGAATATTTTCTTTTCTTGCTCATCTATAATATCCTTCTTCAACAATGAGGAACCTTGCTCCCACCATTTCACTGTTCATCCCCAGTACACATGTACCCATGCTGTACCTGTCTTAGAACCCATATCCCCACAAGAAACAAATTTACCAGTTTGAATATTGTACTGATTTTTAGCAATTCTATTTTGGTGGACAAATTGTAGATGTTTATTTATGTTTATTATAATGTGATTTGATCTGTGATGCTAACTTTTAGATATGTTTTTAACATATCCACCATAATCTGAGATGTCTTTGTATATCACCATGGTTCATTAAGATTATGGAGTTGGGCTTCAAGTAAAATATTTCCCTTTTACTCTGCATTTCTAATCTAAACTTAAGAAATAAAAAGTTCATGTTCTCTCTTCAGTAATTTATCATACATTTCTACAAAAGGAAGTTTATACTTATTAAAGTTATATACTTGCTGAAGGTTTTATATGTAAAAGGGACGAATTGAATGAAACAATATTTACAGTACCATCTAGTTCCAAAGTCCTGGTTCAGGTGCTTTTTGAAAACCACCTTAAGGCAACACATTCTAAAATCAGTTTCTCCATTTGCTCTTAAGCCCTGAATGTGTAGGCTTGGCACTTGGTTCTACTTTATTGGCTACTTTTCTAGGACATCCTAGAATGTTGGCCCCGTTCTTATTATTGGTGCCAAAGATCATATATGTTTGTGGGTAAAGATACTTTTTCCTGGGAAATAAGACTGACTTAACTATAGCTTTAGTTCCCTGGATTCTTGGGTTCTCAAGTTCCTGTTGAGGAAAATAAATATGAGCTATACCAGTTACTCTGAGTTGAGCGTTCTCAGTCACCATGTAAGTTGGCTTTTAACTTGAAATCTGATCTTGGGCCCATCACTTCTACCTCCAGACCTCAGATCCTTTATCAAGAAAGTGCAGCTGTTCCATTAGATGACCCCTAAGATTTCTTACAGCTATGATTTTATCATCACAAGTAGTAAAATAACGTGGCTGGCAGTTCTTATCTCAGTAATTAAGGCATCTGGCAAGAACTGGAAATGGTAAGCGTCTCTGAAACAAGCTTATTGGGTCCATTTCTGTCACTGTTTTTATTTGTTTGATTAACACACACACACACACACACACACACACACACACACACACACCATGATTGGAATGGACACATTCTGAAATGTGAAGGCTAGTGGTAGTACCTACATGGCTGAGATTGAACCATGTAGAAGGCATACATTTAGAAGATCAGAACTGAAGTGTTCATTGTTGGCGTTTATAAACCAATGGTTTCTTAAATGACCTTCTCTTTACAGCTACTGTGTTTAGCCTGTGAACAGTACAGAAGAATAGCCAAGGTGAAGAGAGTGCAGTGGCTTACATGTGACATGGCTCTATGAGTTATATGAAAGAAGTTTTAGCTCTTAAAGCCAGGGAGGAAAATGTCATTAGCCTCATATACTGATAACAGTCTTCAGAAGACTATCCTTTCCCATAAGCAAAGTGAAGGAAGCACATGACCTGTAGCTGAGTATGTAAAACATTATGTACTTACAAAAGGATTTTGGAAAACAGAGGGATGAAAGAGAAGAAGTAAGAATTAATATGCTGTAAGACAGGGCATATCTGTTTAGGGAAAACAAACAATAGAGTGAAGAAATGTTGCCTTTGGTTAGAAAGCTAGGAGAGGAAAGCATGGAATGAATCTCCCTCAGGTACCTGCCGTTGAATTGTTCTTTAAGGCCTACATCATGTTGGTTTATGAGATTGACTTCGAGTTTTGAATGAAAGTTCTCTGACCCACTATTCCTGGCACTGTCCCAGATTTCTGAGTGAAGTGGCATGCTGAATATCCTGGCTTACAATGTTAATTAACAGGTTGAACTTTTATGGTACTAGTTTACATGAGGATTCACCTTTGCCTTAATGAAAAGTGTCTGGAATGGATTCCCATTCCTAACATGCTAGCACAGCTAGTGGCTGCAAAGAATTGCTAGTTCCAGAAGTGAACAGCAGGTGTCACTGCATCTCCACTTAATAGGGTTCTGGCTCCTAGCTGTTCGCTTGCAACCAAGTTTTTAACAGAGCTCCCAAACCACTGAACACAAATTGAGTATTTATGGCCGTCCTCAGATACAGAACCCAAATTGAAAATTGAGAATAAGCACAGCCCAAGAGGGTTTCCCTCAATCTCCTCACTATACTTTTTAGTGTTTTTTCCCCCCTAGGCTTAATATTATCTGTATTTCTGTTTAGGTAACCGATGAATTTTATTAGCCTTTTCTTATCAATCATTCAGCAGTTATTTAAGAGCCTTGGACAGATTTTCATATTTTTTTCAGCTGGGTTCCCACTTCTTGGCCTTCCTGCAGCTTGCTTTTTAAAAGCCTTCCAGCAGGAAAGTTGATGTCACTGTTCTCTAAATTGAGGTGCCAGACATCAAAGGAAACAGCCTCTTTCTTTATTCTTCTATTTGAACCCTTAGCTTTGGCAGTTGAGGAAATAACTGAATTATGACCAAAAGTCCTGTGGTGCATCTTCTAAAACAAATCTCTTATGGTTTCAATGTAGATGGTGGGGTGTCCCTCTATTATAACAAAGGCAAAGTTGGTGTTGAATTGGATTATTTTAGAAAGTCTGGGACATACTAAATTTTTGGTATCCTTTGATCACATAGGTTGTTAGGAGAAAAAACACCCTAGGTGATATTTGTTTTAATAGTCAGGGTTAGTGCTGGTTTACACTTATGTCCTGGTGTCATTATTAATAGCTTCCCCCTTTATTCTCAGTTGTCCTAGTTCAGACAATATGTAGTCACTCTAAATTGCTAGAGGTAGGGAGGGGACAGTTGATAGGTTGCTTATTATAGTAATTATAAGCATTTTTTGGCTCAAGAATTATGCCTGCCCTGAGTTTTCTAAGTTATATACATTCAAAATAAAGCAAGAACCACAAAGAGATTATAATTCTGGGAAAATAGCTTTTGGGTTTCTACCTAAAGATCATTGTTCTCTGGAGCAGTGATTTCCAAATGTGGCTGTGCATCAGAATCAGCTGGTAACCTTTTCACAAATAGTTTCATGGGTCTTATGATAGACCTCTACTGAATGTGTACTGGAGTTTGAACTTGACATTACCAAAAATGTAGAAATTCATGCAGTGCAAATGCACTGCACTACTTTGTCAGCAAGCTTTTAAAATTAGCTCTTTATGCTTTGGGTGATGGTTGGGGTTTTTGGTGGTGGCTGCTGTGGGCCTTGAGGGTATGCCTGTCATTGATGTGAGTTGCCTTTTTGTTTCAGATGTCATCTGGGTGATTCTCAGTGTGGAGGTGGGTGGACTTTTAGGAGTAACGCAGCAGCTGTCATCTTTTGAAACGGAGTTCAACACACAGCCGCATCGCAAGGTAGAAGGAAACTTCAACCCGTTTGCCTCTCCCCAAAAGAACCGACAATCAGATGAAAACAACTTAAAAGACCCTGGGGGTTCCGAGTTCGACTCGATCAGCAAAAACACATGGGCTCCTGCTCCTGACCAAACCGAGCAAGATGAGAATAGACTCTCACAGAACTCTGTAAATCTGTCCCCCAGCAGTCACGCAAACAACTTATCAGTAGTGACTTACAGTAAGGTAGGTGCCCTCGGAGAAGAGGAGAAGGGGTAGGTGGTGGGCCTTGGGATTTGTGATACCCCTTCATGGCAAACCTAGAAGCCTAGAATGTTCTTTAAGACTGCTTAGCTTTCCTGCCAACAGCAAGAATACAAAAACCTACCCCTTCTCCCCTCCCCCCCCCCCCCCCCCCATCTTCATGTCCTGTGGATGTTACTTTATCCACATTTGTAATTTACTACTGTCTCTCTGCTCTGGTTTGGGTGTTGAAAGAACACACTTTTTTTACCTTTAGCATTAAAAAAAAAAAAGAAAGTCAAAATATCACCAGCCGTCCTTGTGGTATAAATGTATGCTAAACCTAGAACAACAAAATACCTTTGGAATTTCCTCCTACTTTGTTGTTTTGGGGGTTTTAGGGTTTTTTTGTTTTTTGTTGTTTTGTTTGTTTTTTGTTTTGGGTGGGGCTTTTGTTTTTTCCAAGGAAAAAAGACAAACTCAATTATTTATCCTAAATATTGTTGTTGGCTTTCTCTTCATTTACCTTGTTTGTATGTCTTCTTATCGATGTATTTTCAGTCTGTTATGGCCCATCTACCTCCTCACCCACAACCAAGAGTGGTCCAAGTGATAGTTTGACTTTTTATGTGTGGGGCAGTGAGAGAATTGATTGTTAAGTTCACCATGATGTTAAATATTCTGATTGTTCTGAGACACTTTTCTGGGTGTTTGATTTCTTGGTCTGTTTCTCTCCATGCTAGCTGATTAACCCGTGTCTTCCACACTCTGCTAAGGTGATGATGGTTCTTGGTTGTTGGTTTTGGTTGGCTGAATAAAGCCCTGATGCTAAGAGCTCACTGTTGGAGGTGTTTGGTATGGCAGGGCCTGTGAGCATTCCTGCGCATTCTTCTCTGATTAATAATAATGCTGTGTAATAGGCCCAGCATCCCACCTATATGATCATATAACTGGTAAGTCTGCCCTTGCTTCATGTTGGCATTTACCCTCAAGTTTTTAAAATAAAATTGATATTTATTTGAGAGATAAATTGCTTGTCTGTTGTAAGAATGGTATTTTTCTGGCTAATGCTTTATATATGGTCCAGATCAAGAGACAAATTAAAAAGAAACCTAGAGATGTGAATCCTTTTTTCCCCCCCACAGTCTAGTAAGAGACTTCATTCAGTAGTGATGTAACAAAGGATTGATTTTTTTGGTTGTTTAGATGGTTGTTCTAAAAGATTCTGCGGAATCATGGTAGTTGTACAGGCTATAAGAGAAGTTAATTGGCAAGACAGAAAATTGCCTGTATTTGAGGAAAGACTTCATGTCAAAACACTATAATAAAAGGTTTTCCTCCAAGCTCCTATTTCTCCAGATTTTTCTTCCTTAAATTTAATCATCCAGAGTATGACTGCTCAAGGTGCTTAAGTGAGCCAAGCCCTTAGGGAAGCTTACCCTGTTAGAACTGGAACTTGCAATTGAGTTTAATAGGAAGATGAGAGTTGGAGGAGGCAACACCAGTTGTTCAAGTACTTTATATAATGGAAGCCCCCTCACCCAACTGTGAGCTGCCTGGCTCAGTAGTCACTGTGGTCTTAGGAGAGGGCTGGTGTTCTTGGCCAGGGCACTGCAACTCATCTTCGTAAGTTGTGAACCTGTCAGTTGCTTGCAGCTCCTGTAGGGAGCCCCTTTAGGGACTGATGCCTTTTGGCCAATTCTGTGGTCATTGCCCTGGCCTGGGGTGTGGGAGCTGGGGAGAGATTGACTGGGGGGTCAGAATGGATTACCTACAAGCCTTAATTGAGGTCCTACCATGTTACTTTTTTTTTTTTTTTTTTTTTTTTTTGGAAGGGCTGGGCTAGGTGACGCTATTGAGATTTCCTGAGGTTGGTGAATTCATGGTATGTTACCTAATTTTGTATTTTTTCTTTTTGTCATGAACTCTGTAGGATCATTTAGAAGTAGTATTTGCAAGAACCTCAGAGAAAAGGTTCTCATTGGAGATGATATTCAAGGAGACTGTTGGCTATAATACATTGAGAATATGGCACTTAGGTGCCAAAGAGAAATTGGAGCCTCCCTTGTTTCTTAATTTAAGCAGAATCTTATTCAGAATGCACTTAGGTGAACATCTGGCAAGTTCTCTAAAAGCATTTCTGGCTAAAGTTGAGTCAGCTCCACCTCTTAAGACTTCTTAGGAACAAGGGTAGTGGTATAAACAGTCATCAGTAAATATTTATTAACACATCTGTGTACTGTTTAGATCAGTGTATGTTGTTCAGTAGGAGACTTGAATAAATGAAGTTACCCCTTCCAACTAGTAGCTTACAGTACAGTAGGGGAGATGAAACATGTACACAGCAATTAGAGAACAGTTCAGTCAAGATGAAGTATGGACTGAGAATAACAGTCAAAGTGTGTTTTGTAATTTGTGTGTATGACTGTGGATTAGAGTTAGGGCAGAGAGGAAGAAGAGATTGGGTTGATGGAAAAGGGTTTCAAAGGATAGATTTGGAAGGATAGACAGGAAAGAGAGTGGAGGTACAGTTTAAGTGCTGAGGGCAGAATGAGTAAGATGTGTGGTCAGGAGATGTGGATGATGGACAACGAGAGAAGGGTTCAGTCATTTGCAGTGCTTTCATTTGAGGAGCAGTGGATGAAATAATTATAAATGACTTTGAAAAGATTTGGGACTGTACTTAAATGGATATCTTAAAGCAGAGCTTATTCATAATTCTAAACATTCATGTTTGGCTTGAGAATATAGATTTATTTATTTATTATAAAATTTAAAAAGTTATTTTAATGTTTTTATTTTTGAGAGAGAGAGAGAGGGAGCGCGCGCAAGTGTGAGCGCGTGCACGAATGGGGAGGAGCGGAGAGAGAGGGAGACAGAGTCAAAGCAGGCTCCGGGCTCTGAGCTGTCAGCACAGATCTCGATGTGGGGCTACAACTCGTGAACCACGAGATCATGACCTGAACTGAAGTCAGACACTTAACCTGCTGAGCCACCAAGACACCCCTAGATTTATTTATTTTTAAAGGCAGGCATGCTCTAGTATGTTCGAGGGTATACTTGAAGGGTATACTTGACACAGTGATGAGATCAGTTATATACCAGAATTACTTTTTAGCTGTTCATATGTGCCAGATGTGTTGCCAAGTACTTTACACGTATCATCTCATTTTTTGACAAGAAAACAAAAGCTCAAAGGGACCTAGTTACTTGCCCAATATTACATAGCTATTGAGAGGCAGAGCTGGGATTCAAATCCAAGGTGCCACATTACTAAAACTCATTATTAGTAGGTGAACCTGGGCTCTCCCTAGATCCTCCTTTTGGGCTGGAGGCTATGTTGAGTGAAAGCATTTACTGAACTGATGATCAATATCATGAAGGAGTAAAAAGAAAGCAGAGTTGAAATAAGATAAGTGGCTCTAATGTAAACTGGAGAGTGCCTGTTTGGAGAGTTCCCTTGTTTGTTGAATCTTTAAAAAAAATTTTTTTTTAACGTTTATTTATTTTTGAGACAGAGAGAGACAGAGCACGAACAGGGGAGGAGCAGAGAGAGAGGGAGACACAGAATCTGAAACAGGCTCCAGGCTCTGAGCTGTCAGCACAGAGCCCGACGCGGGGCTCGAACTCACAGACCGTGAGATCATGACCTGAGCCGAAGTCGGACACTTAACCGACTGAGCCACCCAGGCACCCCTGTTGAATCTTTAAAGTAGTGACTTCTTTTCCTGGTTGATAAAAATAAGAACTATTCTTTTTTTTTTTTTTTTATTTTTTTTATTTTTTAATATATGAAATTTACTGTCAAATTGGTTTCCATACAACACCCAGTGCTCATCCCAAAAGGTGCCCTCCTCAATACCCATCACCCACCCTGCCCTCCCTCCCACCCCCCATCAACCCTCAGTTAAAAATAAGAACTATTCTTATAACTCTTGGGGTACATAAACCGTGTGGTGTTTATAATAATTAGCACCCTTTTATTTATAAATGAATGGAAAGGATGAAAGAGACCCTTGGGGCTCTAGAGTTGGGACATGTGTTTTCAGTTCATCCCAGGGTGTCGTCTTCATTGGATGGGTAGGAGGAATACCTTATGCCCTGGTGTCTGGGATCAGGGTTGGCAATAGATTTGACTTATTCTAAAGAAATTCCCTGCCTGCCATTAAGCCCATGACCGTGGTTGTAGTAGACACATATAATTCCCTGCTGCTTCCATAGTTACAGTTTAACTTGCTAAGGTTGGTAGGATGAAATAAAAAGATTGCTTCATGCACCTGCTCCATGAGGGCTGCGTGGATATGTCAACATAATGGCATGTATGTCAGTGCCAGGAACTGGGCATCTCTGGAACCCTTCCCCAGCTGCACTTGAATAGCCATAAGCTCTCTGGACTCAGTACTCCGTGTCTCGGGGGAAACTCTGGGTGGGAATGCCTGCTCTAGCTCCATGCCACAATCCTGGCCCCTCCCTGCATGAGAGCTGTCAGAGGGAGTCAGGAAAGTAAGTATATGCTGACCTACAAAAGATTCATAAATCTGACTCCTCGCTTTTGTTAGAAATTATTGGCTGGCCTCGTTGTCAGCTCAGTTGTGGTTGACCTGTGCCATATGAACAGTCAGATCAAGTATTGGTGAAGAGTAGGGCTATTTTAATGAACCTTTCTATGTGATTAGCTCAAGAGCCTCTGAGGACAGAGTCGCAGTAGGATAGGTACTCACTCTGTTGACTCCAGGCCAGTCTCACCATGAATTCCAGCTCTCTGACTCCTCTCTAGAGGCCAGGATAGCTTCTGTTTGGACAGTGTGAGAATAGTAAAAAAAAAAAAACCAAAACAAACCAATTTATAGAAGTCCAGAAGGAAAAGATAAGTCCTGTTAAAATTAGATGCTTCGTTTTCTTATTTGCCAGTAATTTTTTTAATGTCTAAATGTTTTCTAAGAAGGCCTTACAGAGGGAAAAAAGACACCAGCCAAACAATCTGATTCAGGACAGATGGGAATAAAAATGTGGCTGTCAAAAACCAAGAGGCTGCTGTTCTTGAGGAAGGCCAAATGCTTCACTTCCTTTCTCTAAAAAAAAAAAAAAAAAAAAAAAAAGGAAAGAAAACAAAAGGGTAATAATTTACACTGGGGGAACTGAAAAGAATCCCAGATTCATTTATTTTGTTACATGGCCTATGGATTTTATTTTGTGTTTGTTCTTACTTTAAAAAAAAAAAATCTTTGGAGCTGGTATATGTCATATACTCCTCCTTTAAACTGGATTACAGTCTGAGGCACTGTTATTACTTCCGCCAAATGCTGGTTCAGAAGGAGAAACTTGTTATTATCTTCGTGGGGAGGTTCATCGTGCTCCTCCAGCGTCAGCCACTGCCGAGTGCCATCTGCCCTGCCTGCCCACACTCCCACCTGCTTCTCTTCCTATCTCTGTCTGACTGCCACCCGTTAGTACGTTTTGGATCTGGAGCTAGAGCAGGAGTCAGTCTGCTTTTATTACATCAGAAGTCAACTCTCTCCTAACCTGCTGCTTTCTGTGTTGACAAAGGCATAGAGGAATTATTTTCTCTCTGTTTAGGTGAGAGTTCAGAAATCATACTAGAGGTTACTGGGGGAGGTTTGGGAAAAGCAAATCTTTTGCTCTGTAGGCCTGAGGATATAATGGCAGATGGATCTTCCTGTCTACTTTGAAGTAGCTAATTGGTTTCGCATAATAATAAGGGATGGGCTTGGGGTGACATAATGGAATTGGGTTCAACATTTGCCCAGTTCAGAGGGCACTGGATTTGACTGGAAGGCAGGTAGGTGGTGTCCACAGCTGTGCTGCTTGGTTGTGTGAGGTGATAGCAGGCCGTGTAACCTTCCCACTGCCACGAAACTTGAATTTTCGTTCTCACAGACCCTTTCATGAAAGGTTTAAAGATGGTTCAAAGCGAAGCTAGAAGGAAAACTTGGGTCACTTGATATTTTTTCCAGCTTGTGTTTTCCTCTGGCAAGGGACAGGTAACAAAGGCACACGACAGCCAGGCAGAGGCTGATCAGAAAGCAGTAATTAGAGCTATGAAACTACCATTTATTGAGTACTTATTATGTGCCAGGCACTGCACTGAGAACTTTTTAAATTTAATTTTTATTGTGAAAACTATCAGTGTGTACATAGTTTAAGGAGCCAAGTAGTTCTACAAAGCTTATTACAGAAACACCAGTCACCTCTCTTTCCCCCAGTATTTGTTCCTCAGAGGCAGCAGGCTCAGTGTTTGATATGCATTATTTCATTTGGTGCACACAACAGTACCATGGTGCAGGCGCTGCTATTTCCCTAACTTTACAGTTGCTGAGACTTGAGGTACACAGGTTCCATGACTTGCCCAAGGGTCAGGCAGCTAGGAAATGGTAAAACTAGGATATGAACAAAAGCAATTGTTTTTTACTCCTGAGCCTGCTTTCTTAACAGTGTACTGCATTGATTCCCAATCACAAATAGTGTTCCAGTACATATTATTAGCCGAGCTAACAGCTGTGAGCTAGGGAGAGAATGCTTTCTATAACATATTGCTGCCTTTCAAATGAGGATCAAGCCAATTATTGACTATTACATGACTTCTCTACTACTAAACCACCTCCCCTCACAAACTACAGAAACCAGCCTTTCTCTTTAGCTTCCCAAGGGAAAAGATTGCCTAGAACCTCCATAGTTAGTTGGGTTTAGATTTTTGTTGACATTGAAATTTCCATTAAGTCACTCTTGTAACAGCAACACCTATACCTCTTGCGGCCTCAAGAGGCCAAAAGATACAGTCTCTGAAATTTTACTTTTCTGGAACAAATTTAAAATCTCTCTTTGAACATGTTTAGTGTTTTAGACCTAGAACATACTTAGGGGCTATCTTATTCCCTTTAAAGGCAGATTCTATTTCTGCAAAAACTATCTAGAGAAAGAATATTTTCGGCAAAGAGACAGTCAGTACAAACCCTGAAGTAGAAGTTTACCTTGTTTGTTTAAAGAACAGAGTGAAGGAGGAGAGTAGAGAAAGG
This sequence comes from Panthera leo, assembly GCF_018350215.1. Taxonomy (NCBI): domain Eukaryota; kingdom Metazoa; phylum Chordata; class Mammalia; order Carnivora; family Felidae; genus Panthera; species Panthera leo. The sequence goes on along the minus strand of NC_056683.1, from coordinate 33,119,008 downwards.
TGAAATCAGAGGATGGAAACCAGATCATGGAGGGCTTTATGGACCCTTCTGTAAAGCTTTGGGCTTTCTGCTCTGAGGGACAAAGGAAACCATTAAAGGGCTTTGAGCAGAGAGGTGATAAATAAAACCCCTGCTTTGGAAAGTGGATGTAAGAGAGAATGGAGTAAAGATGTAAAAAGTAAAAGAAGTAAAGAGTAAAAAACCAGGGGTTTTGGTCTGAGCCACTAAAGGGATGGAATTGCCATCAATGGAGAAGGAAAAGACTGTGGTAGAGGTGGGGAGAGGTCAGGAGTTCCATTTTTGGCACATTGGCAATTTCTTTAGATATCCAAATGGAGATGTCAGGTGGGCTGTTGTATATCTGAGTTGCGTCTAGAGTTTAGTAGAGAGGTCTGGGTGGAGATACAAATTTGGCAATTGTGACATATAGATTATATCTCTAATGCTCTGAGACTGGCTGCAGCCCACTAAGTGATGAGTGTAGAGCAGGGTTTCTCATCAAAGTAGTAAGACCATTGAATTTTAGACCAGAGAAGTCTTGAAGATAAGTGGGAAATGGGGGATGTCTAATGCATTGTAAGATGTCTAGCAGCATTCCTGGCCTTCGCCCAGTACATGCCAGTAGTACCTCCCCACCCCCAAGTTTCACAACCAAAAATATCTCCAGGCATTGTCAACTGTCCTCTGGACAGAGAGATGACAAAATCGCCCTACTTGTGAACCACTGGTATAGATAGAGAAGAGGTTCACAGACTGAACTGGGCCCAATACTGTCCATGTAACATGTAAACTTTGTGTTATCCAAAACACATTTACTGCGCGTATTCTTAATTCATAACAGTCTTGTGACTTCTGTAGTTACACTCTTCATTTGACAAAATAATGAAGAAGTTGTAAGTGACTTGCTGACATTCATATAGAAAATTGGGGGTAGACCATGGGCTGGAACCCAGGGACCCAGTTTGAGTCTAATGTTCTTCTAGACCATACTGTGATGAGGTTTGCTGGCAGAAGCAAAGTCTGTTGGTTCTCTGAAGGTAGTTTTTTTTTTTTTTTTAATGTTTATTTTTGAGAGAGAGAGAGAGAGAGACAGAGAAAGAGAGTCAAAGTATGAGCAGGGAAGAGGCAGAGAGAGAGGGAGACATAGAATCTGAAGCAGGTTTCAGGCTCTGAGCTGTCAGCACAGAGCCTGATGTGGGGCTTGAACCCACAAACCATGAGATCATGAGCTGAGCCAAAGTTGGACGCTTTACCAACTGAGCCACCCAGGCGCCCCTCTCTGAAGGTAGTTTATACCCTTAGTGTCAGGTTGTAGAGACTTCCTCATTCATCTTTAGGAGCTCCAAAAGAATTTGTGACCAGGGAGGAAGCAATGCAGAACAGAGGAACCTGTCCTTGTTGGCTGGCCGTTTAGTACATTCTGTACCAGAAGGGGATTGTCAGGAAACTCTGGTTTAATGATATTACCATGACTCTCTTTTGAAAACCCAGAGGAGCCAGGAAAGTCCTCCCAGCCTTGCTGGTGTTTGCGTTGGCATGGGTCATGTGTGCGTTTTAAAAATAAATTAAGCAAACACCATGAGCCTTAGAAAATGTCTTTTGTTGTTTGTAACATTACTATCCGACTGAGAATAAAAAGTATCTCCAAGAACTCTCCCTTTTGTACCTCAACAGCTTCAAAGCCGTTCAACTCCAATTTGTTTGCTTTGGGGCTCTGAGCATTGTTTTAGACTGGTCTGATGCCGGGCAGTCTTGTAGCTGAAACACAGCCAGTGTTCCCAGGATTGCCAGAATATTTTATTTTGGTTGTAAGGGTGCATTTTCTTTCCTATATTCTGAGTTTAGCATTTTCGTTTCTGATGGAAGTTCTCAAGGTAGGACTAGTGAAATTCACAAGTGTGAGAATCTGTCTCCTGGTATAGATGCTTAAGTTTTGAATGTCTTGTTCTCAGTTAAGTCCGCTGTAGCTGTGTTCTAACAGGGCTGGTGTTGAATGTGAGGTGAAGAGCTACTGGGCCTCGGGGAAAATGTGTGCTTCCTTAGAGCTCAACTGAAAGCAAGACCTCTTACAAAGCTGTGGATGTTCGCTTTCAAGGCTTGAGGGTCTTGGGCTTTTTGCTGTGATTTCATTACCCAATAGCCAATTAAAATTGTTTGCTTTCCACAGAGATAGTTTTGATATGATGTAGTTAATAAGTGAGGCCTTCTAGGTGCTAATCCTTAGCTTCAAAGAATTTACTGTCTGATTACATACATGTGACTAGCTCATAGGAAAGAACAGCCAGTAAAGAGTGTATTGAGTTCCAGTTGACTTTTGAGTAAGTGTACAAATGTACTTGGAGGAAAGAGAAAGCAGGGAGGTTTAGAGTAGCCAGGAAAGTGATCCCTTGGTAGATGATAGGCTCAAACTGAATCGGAGGGAAGAGGAACCACATGCAGGAAGGCCCAGAGGCATCCACAGGCAGGGTGTGTTCATGGGACACTGGCCAGCCTGGCTGTGGAGTAAGGTGTGCTTAAAGAAGGTGGGGCGAATTTTGGAGGAAGACCTTTGAAAGCCAAGCAAAGGAGAGTCAATGTTTAATGTGAAAGGAAGCATAGTAACAGCAATACTCTGTTATGAAAAGATGAAAGCAAATATAGCTGAATGAGACCAAGGAGAGACCATTTATTCTCCTTCCTCAATCAGCCAGACATTGCAGGACAGGGGGTGATGCTGTGAACTAATTGTAAGAGAGATGGGAGAAAGGGAAGGCTAATTGACAAAAGGTTACAGGAGCTTGGATGGGAATTCTGAGAGGAAATGGGACCAACAGCCTCACCCAGTGCTTAGCAGGACCCCGACAGTGCAGCCAACCCGAGTGATGACAGGGCTAGGAACTTGGATAAGCTTCTCTCCTTTTGGGTATCCTCCCCAGTGAGACCCTTATCAGTTCTTTCTTCCTTTTTAGGAATCTCCTCTACTCTAGGAGATGGCCATGAGAGAGCTCTGTCTACCAGCTTACCACCTGGATTCTAGCACCCTTGCTATTACTTGGGATTTGGGAGCTAGAATTCCAAGCTGCAAATAACTTTTTCTGAAGTCTTTACTGAAAGGGGAGATCAAACCCAGCCAGTATCCTTCATCTCCTGTAGAACTTTAAATAATATGTTTTCATTCACAATTATGTTTGAGTTTTATTCTTTATGGTGATTTTCTTCATTTGCCATGAAGTAGGTGAAGGCTCTGGGAGTTGCCTTTGGCCATGGGGAGCTTTAGATGGACGGGAGGAAGAATGCAAGGAGGGCGGAGAGATGGATGATGAAGGGAGGAAGAATGAGGGCTGCATGATGAAGCATTGGATGAATGGGTAGAGGGAGGATGGATGGATAGATGAGGAGGTCCCCAGCATGGCTATAAAAGTCAGTTAAGAGCAGCAGAAAAACTGTGCCACAGAGGTAAGTATAAAAATGGTTTTACAGGGCTTTTTTAAAAAATAAATTTGTCACACTTACAACTGAATCAAGCTTTGCAGCAGTTTTGGTACAGTGAGAAGACTATGAACTGAGCCTGCCCCATGATCAGCCCTCGTGCATAAAAATAGGTTTCTTTTCTTTTTAAAGTTTGTTTATTTGAGAGAGAAAGAGTACAGGTAGGGAGGGGCAGAGGGAGAGAGAGAATCTGAGAGAGAGAATCCCAAGCAGGCTTCACGCTGAGGTGGAGCCCAACTTGGGGCTCAGTCTCACGAACCCGGGATCATGCCCTGAGCTGAAATCAAGAGTTGGACACTTAACTGACTGAGCCATGCCCTGGTTTATTTGCTTTTCTTTGGCTGATTCTCCTACTCGTGCTCAGCCAGTCCATCAAACGTGTCTTTGAAATTTTGAGGACTGTCCCACGAAAGTGGCTTGAACACCAGTGTTAAAGCTTCTGCAGAAGTTCCTGTCCTGCTAACTTGGCACTCCTATACCACTAGGAAGACTCGTTAAGCTACTGGCAGCCATTGAGAGAAGGGTCCTTGTTTGAATACTCTTGAGAGTCCTCATTGCCCTTCCTATTACTCCAATAGAGACTATTTCTTTTAATGTTTGTTTGCTTATTATTTATTTACTTATTTGAGAGAGTGGCAGAGAGAGAATCTCAAGCAAGTTCCATGCTTAGCACAGAGCCCAACATGGAGCTCTATCTCACAATCCTGAGATCATGACCTGAGCCGAAATGACAAGAGCCGGATGCACCCCAACTTTATTTTATTTCTAATTAATGAAGAGACTAACAGGTTTAATCAGGGCTTGGTCAGTCTCTGGCCCTTACCAGCGAAGCAGCCCTGTGCACAGGACCTCACCACACCATGTTTACAATACTAGGTAGACGCAGCGCTGACCAGGTTTGGCCCAGGAAATGAGGAGGAGGAGGAGGAGGGCCCTCGTGGTATTATCTGATGCTGCCATCAGTATACTCTGGGAGAGCATGTTATTTCACAGCCTTGCAGCATACGTCCTGTCTTTTTATTAACCTGTGTGAACCTTTTCATTTATTTAAATCACAAATTTAAAGAAGCAAAATAAAGACAGGAAGTGAAAGTCTCCATGTTGTGGTGCTTTATCTAAACAACTAGCTTTCAAAGAGTAAAAGCATAACCCAGAAAGCCCTTATAAGACATCCTCGTTTCATTAGACATTTCAGCTCCCTTTATCCGCCCCCCCCCACCCCCCCGGAGTGTTAAGAAACAGATGGCTCGCCAGTGTGGAGTGGTTCACCGTTCTTTCACTCATTCGTTTTACTGATATTTGAGTTTTGCCATATGTAAGGCATAACGAATTGGCAGAAACAGTTTCTACCCTCTTCAAGGGCATCTTGCTCTCATATCCCTGCACTTACTATACTGTTGAAAATTGATGAAGAAACTCTTAAAAAATATTCTAGCTGAAACAGTACCAGTATTCTGTCTTTCTGGTACTCTGACATACAGTTAATGTTTTCCCTCAGTGACAACTTTTAGTACTCTTTTTTGGAAAAGTTATTCTGATTTCTCTCTAATTTTAGGAGAACTTTTGCAGGTGCACACCCACATAGGATCAGTGATAACCAGATTGCTGGCTAGGAGTGACTCTGCTGATAAACTATTGTGAAAAACAAATCAGAGAGATAGTACTTTTAGGTTTGCTTGAAAACAAGATCACAAGTACTGGATCTTTTTAGGAGATTGTGGTGAATGGGACTGAGCCTCTGTTTCATGTCTGTAAATGTTGTCTTTTACAAATATGTTAAAATATGTTAGAAAATTAGCCAAATAATGGCTCTCCATTGTTTTTTCATCGTGGAAGTGCAGTTCCAGACCTAGCCCAGCTACTGTGATGATTCGGCTGGCTTGAGGCCAAGGTCTTCTTCCCGACCCCAGCAGAGAGGCACCTCTCTGTCTTAGCTGGCGGGGTGGCACTTCTGTGCTTTGAGAGGGCTTGCCTGGCCTGTAGCCAAGTAGAACTTAGGTCCCAGGGCTCATAGGTACTGCAGCTGTTCGGTGAAAAGCTTAAGGAAGGCTGAAGCACACAGGCAACACCTCAGTCCTTATGGACCTAAAGGCCGTCTCTCCTTTGCCAGAACCACTTTCTTGTCCCCTAGCAGACGTAGCCTTTGAAAGCGTTGAGGACTGTGCAAGTTAGGTGGGCCCTGGGGAGCTGGCCTTTAGACCTGGAGTCAGATGCAGGACTTCTCTTCAGATTTGATTATTCATAGCTTCTGTTAGCATAGATAAATCCAGCCTTGCTGCTAGTCCCTACGTGGTGAGAGAAGGGTAGCCTTCTGCATCAGACTCCTCTGAGTTTTGCTGTCATGCCGATAGCCTCACTTTTCTCTTAGTCCATTCAATTCAGGGCTCTCTGGTAATTACCATCTGATGCGCCTATCCCTGTTTTCCTTATTCGTAGAGGCACAACTGTTCTAGGAGAGGTGTCAGCTGATGTCAAGTTAGTTAAAATATTTGGCATTTGCTTTTCCAATGGTTAGAGGTTGAAGAGTTGCTAGGCCCCAGAAGAGAATGAACATATAACTCTGTTGCCAACCCCTGCTTTTAGGCTGGGGTAGGAGACATTAGCCACCAGGACCTGTTACACTGGGTCCTGGAACTCCAGTGCAACCTGAAATGTGGATGGGCCTCCCGTTTCGAATATACCTCCATCCCACTGTTAGGAAAGGCACTTCCTGCTTGGCCTCCTGCCATAGGGCGCCCTGGACACGCTGTTCTTGGAATCTCTGCCAGGCTTTTCCTCCACAACTGGTATTGCATTGCCTGTGTTCTGTGATCCATTTGTGACACCTATAATCCTGCATGTGGGGAGTCTAGATGATAAAATCGTTTTGAAATAGAGTTGGCTTCCTCTCCCTTCCTTGAAGGGATGGTAGTTAATTTGGCAGGGTGTGGGGTGAGTGAGAATAGAGTTTGTTCCTCAAGCCACCTTTCTGCACCAATTAAAACATCAACAACTTCCAATATGCCATTCTCTGGGTGAAAGGGAATTAGATAGCATTTTTTCCCCCCAAAAGGCATGGAACCTCAGCTATTAGGTAGAAGGTCAACAAGTTCATGATCTAAGCTAGTTACACACAACACTGGATGTCACTCAGGACACTCAGGTGGAACTCTGAAGATGCCCATTATGTCTTTGTCCCTCTCCCTGCCTTTATGTCTTTTACAGGACCCATTTATTTACCTGTAAAATGGGAATGTGCTGCAGTTCTTGGCAAAGGCACGAACTCCCTTCCCTAAAGCACTCTACACAAGTCACAAGGCTAGTAGTACCTGCTTTAGAAAGGCCCATGTGAAGTGGGTGGAGCTTTGGTCTGGAAGACAGTTACATTTAGGGAAAAATACTTCATAGACAACAAATGCTGTTCGTTTTTCAGGTTTTCATTTCTCTGTGCATTTTTTCCTGCACAGAGACCTTTGAGCATTGTATTAGTTCTACAGCTTATGGGGATCTAGGGCTTTATTGCTTTCCTTGGGTTGTTCCAGATGAATAAATGCTGGAAAGTACTGAGCACAGCTTGTTTTAAGCTTCCATACTTTCTACATCTGGTGTGTGTGACCTCCAACCAGGCCCTGTAGAATGGAGTCCGAGAGCCCTTCGCTCCCCCAACCCACCCTTCCTTGTTAATCAGGTGGTACCATGGCCGCTGAGATAGTTACAGCGTCAGCTTGCCTGCTGGAGGTGTGGTTGGCTTGAGGGGTGGCAGACATGTGGCCATTTTAAACACCTTTTTTTTTAAAAACAAAAAATGTTTATTTTGAGAGAGAGAGACAGAACATGAGTAGCGGAGGGCCAAAGAGAGAGGGAGACACAGCAGGCTCCAGGCTGCTAGCTGTTAGCACATAGCCCAGTGCAGGGCTAGAACTCACAAACTGTGAGATCATGACCGGAGCTGAAGTTGACCGACTGAGCCACCCAGGTGCCCCGACATGTGGCCATTTTCAACACCACTGCTCTTACCAGTTCTGTGCCCTTGATTCGGTTACCTCTCTGAGTCTGGCTCGTCTTAGTGGATCTTTGTGAGAACTACAGAGAATATGTTACAGTGCCACAGCAGCACCTGGCATGGGATTGATGCTCAATCCGTGTTGGCCTGCCTGCCTCCAAATCACCTTGTCAGGATTTTTGGTTCAGTGATGCCAGCCACCAAGCAACTAGACACACACTTCTGGTCTTTTGAGGCTTTATGTGGGTGAGGGGAAAAAAGCAGAAGCAATTTTAGTACCTTCCACTGAGAACACTATAGAAACTTTAATCTCATGTTCCTTATTCTTGGCAGCTTTGACCTCTGGCCTAAGCATGACCAAAGGGCATTCTTTCCATTCTTTCATGGAGTCCTGTTTTTCAGCCTCCTAAGTCAGGTGCTGTGTTGACTCCTAGAACTTTAAATTCTGGGAAGATTTAGAGAGGAACCTGATGAGATCCTGTGAGGGGAAGGGACCTTACTCAAGGTCAGTTGATGAGGTGGTGCAAAGCTGGGAGTAGAACCCAGATCCCTTTCTCCCAGTTCTGCATGACCTATACCCCACTGTAGTGGAAACAGGGAGGGTGTTACATCTCTAGCCTAACCACCTCCAGAGAGCCCAGGCCTAAGCAACTGTTTTAAAAATTGGTTTTGGAAGAGCCAGTAGTCTTGTGACTTAGGGGTATCTGACACCTCAGGCAGTAGTCTGGGAAATACCTGTCCTCTTTTAGCTACTAAGTCACCAAGAGTTTACTGGGGACCTGTTGGGCTAAGGAGCTGGAAGCGAACAAAACAAAGTCACACTGAAAAGGATTCTAATCGCTGGCCACCCTGCAGCCAAGCACTGTTTTCCCTCCACAAAGAAATGTGTTATTTGGGGGTGGGGGGTGCCTGGGTGGCACAGTCAGTTAAGCATCCAACTCCTGATTTTGGCTCAGGTCATGATCTCACGTTTTGTGAGTTCAAGCCCCACGTCAGGCTCTGCACTGATGGCATGGAGCCTGCTCGGGATTCTCTCCTTCTCTCTCTGCCCCTGCCCTGCTCATGCACTCTCTCTCAAAATTAAAAAAAAATGTTTTTTTAAAATGTCATTTTTTAAAAAAGACAACCAAATTCTGACTGCCCACATCCCATCAAGCTAATAGAAAATTTGATATTCATCACTTTTATGCCTTCTCACCCCGAATTTTGTCTAGATTCAGGATTCTTAACATAGTTGTCAAGCATTAGGAAATACCCTCTGGTCATTTGTCATGGTTATGGCAGAGGCACCTGCTCTTGGTATCCATTTGGTCCCTTTGGTCCAACGGCCCTGCTGCTTCTAGGCTACTTTGAGGAGTAGGACCCTAGTGAGGCTGTCACCAGTTAACTTTTGCCCTCCTAGGTCTTGGCATTGACTGGTCTTTCCAGGGAGCACGCTCCAGGAGGAGGGTGGGAAGATGGAGGGAGGCACAGGTCGTTCTCCGGCAAGTTCATGCAGTTGCTTTTGGTGTTAGCATATCTTAGTGTCTCATTCTTAACATGAGGGGAAAATGAGACATGAAATGAAGCCTTTTCCACCCGGTCAAGCAGCACAAAAAATACCCTTGGGAATTGAGAAGAAACCCTTATCGTGTGGCAAGGGGAGAGGCAACGTGGGGAGAACAGAAATTGGACTTGGGTTAGAACCTTGTCTCTGCCTTTTACTACCCCTGTGACTTTGAACATGTCTTTTAGTCTCTGCAGTCAATGGGCATAGTTAAATGAGCATACTGACACTCACCTGGCTTTCAGGGTGAGGCTTAGAGACAATGTATGCAAAGGTCCTCATACCATGTCTGTTATCTATAGATAACAGACAGTTGCCATTTCTGCTACAGTATTGTTGTTACTATAAGGGTCATTAGCCAGAAGTCGCCTACATCTGAAGTTAAGGTGCAGAAACCAGCATACAGAGATCTTTAGCAGAGAGGTGGAGACATTGTCCACAGGGGAGGAAGGCTTTGTGAACTGGGTGGAGGAAAGTTGGCACTGATTGATCTAGAAGCTGAAAAATGAGGATTACCCCCCTAGCCTCTCCTCTCTTTGGATGGTGTGATAGAGTGAGAACACTTAGCAACTTGAAATGCTGATGTTTGGCCTCTGAGGTTTTGCGTGGCAAGGAAAACCCACAGGCTTTGTCTGTGCCTTGGGGTTTTCTTCTGGCTCACGGGGAACCAGGGATTCTTTTACTTGTTTTGATTGTCTAATTGTACCTTCTCTGTTTACCATCACTGACTATGTTCACTCTCTTCCAGGGGCTCCACGGGCCTTACCCCTTCGGCCAGTCTTAAACGGGTGTCGGCAAGAAGAAAAATTAACAAAAGACAGAAAGCCTGACTTTGGATGGGGGGGAGGGCAAGGGGTTCCTCTGGATTGCAGACCACATCGCATGGACCCCTGGCTTGACACCCCCCCATCCTGGAAGAAGAGGAAGAAGCAGAACAGACTAGTTTTGAGTAAACTCAGTGCGCATGTGTGAGTGCTGAACCGCAGGAATGGTGTTGAGGCTACTAAGAAGAAATCCATGCAGCCACCTTGGGTTTTGTTTAATAGGTGTCAGTCTAACAAGTCATTAGGTCACTCGGGAAGGAAAAAATTTTTTAATGGGGGAAAAAAAGCCATCTTTTTAAACAAAAATTATTTTGCCTACAGACAGGTTGTAGTTTTGAGCACATGTTCATTTTTTGCCCTCTTGCCCCACTTTTGTTTTTAGATAAGGGATAACATGCCCTTTATAGATTAGCTGCTTGCTCTGGAAGCGATTCAGGTTCAAAGCTGGTGTGGCATGTGTGGGGACTCTTCGGGTCAGTGCTACAGGAGGACATCTCCTGGGCCACATGACTCCAGAGGTTTCTGACCCCATTCGTTTTTAATGGCATCAGCCAATGAGTTCTCACCCTTTTCCTCTTCTTTTCTCTTTAATCTTCTGTTGATTTACACCTTTAACATTTGTATTTGTCAACCCCTGTGGCTTGTTACCATCAGAACCTCTCTGAAGACCAAACTTCCCTGTGTGGCCAGCAGAGGAAGCCTTGAGGACAGATCTGGGGTAACATGGGAATTTCTGAGCCCAAAAGGTGTCCTTCTGCACACAGTTAACATCAATTGCTTTTCCTCCATGTTTCTCTTGGCAGAGAGAATTGCCATCACACTTAATGCTCTTTTGGATTCTTCATACACAGTGGCTCCCCATTCACTCTGGGAACAGTGCCTCTGTGCTGTATGTATGTGTGTGCCACATGCACACACATATTGGGTGTTGGTGCAGCTCACCAGCAAGTGTGCAGCAGGCGGGTGGAAAGGTGTCCAGGCTTCTCTGTTGTCACACAACTCCCTTCCCTGTGTTTCCCTTCCATTGTCCTTTGTGGTATTTTCATAGCCTGTTAGTGGAGGCTGAGCTGTTAAGGTATGAAAATACAGCCCCAAGTGGGGAATTGGCCATGGGGAAGGGCCACAGTTACTGACTGTATGATTTTAGAGATCGCATTTTGATGAAACGAGAGCACCACCACCACCCTCCCTCCCCCAAGCTGGATGCTTGGTTATTGGGAAGTGGTGGGTGAGGGGCAGCCCAGCCAGAGCAGAGGCTAATTGGCTGGCTGCTCACTTGGGCATGTGACCCCACTAGCATCCTATGGATTCCAAGCAGGTTGAGATGTGGATCTCTCCATGGGAAGCTTGAACCAGGCTAGAACAGCTGTCTGCCAAAGATACAAGAATATGCAAGTCCCTCTTCTCTTTCCTTCTCATCCTCTCCTTCCCTTGAGTCTTGGTTGGTTTGATAGCCGGGGATATGGATCTAGGGTGTGATTGTAGGGTCACCTGCTTGTTACCACACCCCCACCGACACCAGGGGTGTGAGACAAGCAGGGAGACCAGGTGATGAGTGGCTGCAAGGGGTCATATAGCCTGGGTGTGGGTGAGGGTCTGCCTGCCCGTCTGTCTCTGTCTGTCTGGGTATCTCAGTTCCAAAAATGTGTGTTGTTTGTTCCTCCTCATCCTCTTCTGAGACTGTTGTTTTTTAAAGCTTGATTGTGGGAGAAAAGCTTGTATGAAATTTCCCCCTTCACCTCCCCACCTCCCAAAAAATAAAAGGCAGGATAAACTTTGGTCCACGGGAGAAGTGCTGGGGGAGGGTGGAGCCAACTCGCTGAGAAGGGCAGTGCAGCTGGGTCTGGGGCTAGACTAATAGGGCTCACACTGTAGCACCCGTTTGCAGTGCGCATGAGTTCTCCATTCTGGAGCAGAGCAGAGCAGAGGAGGGGGGTGGTCCCTGCTGGTGCTCAGGCCATCACTGGCCCAAGCCAGGGGCTCACGATGCCTTTTTGTCTGAGGGGCCTGTTAGGCCCAGATCGCCACTACTGTTGGTGCCAACCTCCTGGGACACTGCCACCCTGGAGCCCACACATGCCCAACCGTTCTGCTGGTTTGATAACCAGGAAAACAGCACATTTCCAGCTGCTCCTGGCAGGATTGTGGGAGGCTTTACATCACCTGGTTTCCTGGCTTTCTCATCTGCCCAAACCAGGTGCCCCTTCCCCATTTCCCAGGGGAGCTACCTGCCTTTAGTCAGCAGGAGCTTTAATACGTCACCAGTAGCGGGTCTGGCCCTGCAGAGGCATCCTGCTTCTCTCCTTGCTTGTAGGCAAGGTGACTTTCCCAAGCATGTTGACTTCCCTCCCAAGAACAAACCATTTCTGTACACATCCTTGGAGAGGTGAGCTGCTTACAGAGGGCCAGAGCAAGCACAAACCATAGAGTAGGGGTAGAGGGAGTCCATGGCTCCGCCAGGACCAGGAGGGTATCAATACCATTCGTTCTGCCTCCTCTCACTGGTTTGAGTTCTGAGCAGTGCCTAGAGCCCCCCTCCTCCCCCCTGCCTAGAGTGGTAGTAGGGGTGACCCTCTCAGCCCCAGTAGGCTCTGCTCCTCTGGTACTCTTCTGCAAAAGGCAGCCTGCCTTCTAGGCAGGACCACCAATGTCTGGCACCCATGAGATGAGGCAGACAGCATCCTTAGGGGCCTGAGCCCAGTGAGGGAGGCAGAAGGCTCAGACCTGGAAGAACCTATTGTGTGCATGGAGTGAGGTGTGTGTGGATGTGTGTACGCGTGCATGCCTTTTTTTTTTTCTTTTTGCCATGGGGACAGTTGAATTCGGGGTATTTTTCTACAAGAAACAGCCTTCTCTCCCCCAGTTAGGATAGGCTGTAACCTTAAGCTCATCATAGAACCTCACCAAGACAGCTAGTGTGGCTTGAGGGTGGCCAGGATGGGATCCCCAAATTCAGTCGGAGCCCCAGCAGGAGAGGATGGTGGGGTCGCCAGGGCTCAGAAGTGCAAGCTGATTCCCCACCCTACACCCTGCCTTGCCTTTCCTTCCCTTCATTTCCCTGGATGAATGCTGGAGCAGCAGTGGCTGCCTCTCCACCTGGACAGTGGTGTGTAGCAAGCAAGCTCGGTGGGTGTTTGTGGTGGGGCCTCATGGTGCCTGGGAGGAGACGAAGATGGGGAGGCTTTTCCTTACTGTATAAATGAATATTTGTATGATTAAATTAACACACACACCAAAAAAAAAAAAAAATACTATTTTCATGTGTGTCAGTGAGTTTTATTGTACCTTCAGGCACCCTGTGTACCAGCTTGCCCCCACAGTGACTCCAATGTGCACTTTTTGGTCTCTGGGTCTTCCTTTTGCAAATGGGAAAACCGAGACCCTGAGGTTCATTGTGTTTGGGAAATTAGTCCCGGGGTTATAATTAGATCTGCTGCCCTTCCTGGCTCAATGATCAAAAAGGTGGGGAAACAATTTCCGGTGGCCCTTAGGTCCACAGGGTACTGTGCATCTATTGAGCACATCTATTGTGCATCTGTTCCCCGCACGTAAGAAGAGCCAGCCAAGTTAGTGTCGATCAGCCAGCAGGCATTGTTTGGGCATTTACTGCGTGTCAGGTCCAGAGCACAGGAGTGCGAATAGCACAGGGAGAAGGTACAGCATCACGGGCATCTTTCCTCCTGCAAAGAAAGAGTTGAGTTGAGGAGTCCTCCTTCTCAGTCCCAGCTGGGCCCCTGGCATCCTGGATTTAGATAGAAGAGGGAACGCATCTTCCCTTACATGTTTTCCGTGGTCGTTGGGTGTAGTTCTTGGATGCACTAGGCGCTCCTTCTGACATAAAATGGATTAGGTAAATTTTTGTCGACTGGCCTGGGAACCTGAGTCAGGTAGGGACCATATTCTAGGCAATTGGCAAACAAATTAGAACCTACCCGTGTACTTCTGTGAGATAGGCTTGAGACCTTGGCCAGGAGATGGGGAGGTGGGTTACATGGTGGTCAGATCACATGAAAAAAACTTAATTGGCATGATGGCAGGTGGGTTCACTGGATCCATCTCTTCATGTGTAAAGCACTTGTAAGAGCTCAGAACTCAAGTCACATGATCACCCCTGTGTTGAAGAGAAAGTGGGATCAGAGACAAAGGGAGTTGGCTTGGGTGGCTCAGACCCGTGGCCTCAGCTCCCAGATGCTGGCATTAGTTTCACCTAATTGCAGACCCTAATTAGGCCTTAACCCTGGCTGGCAAAGCTGTGTGTTCTAAATGATGGTGGCCCTGGGTGCCACCTAGAGTGCAGGAGGGGATGCCCTGGCCATCTCCCTGTAGACGGTTCATTGAGGGAACCACAATCTGTAGCCACAGATTCATGAGACATGAAGGCACAGCATAATAAGAACTGGTCTCTGCCCCAAGGGCCTAAATGCAAGACTGGTTTCTCTGTTTAGCCTGATAACAGAGCCCAGGGTGTGGGAGACTGGCCCAGAGACCCCTGTGGTGAGCTGCCCTTACCCCAGCCCCCACCCAGCACTGTGACAGCACACCAGCACCCTGCTTCCTTCCAGGTGCCCTGGGCTATTTGTTCTCTGCAGGAGAGGCGCCCCCACCCTGTCACCTGGGTCTTCTGGCAGCTCAGACCCCTCCCAGGCCTTCTTCAGCACCCCTACCACTGGACACTTATTTGCTTGGCAGAATCTGTTTGTCTTTGGGGCTGTAACCTGTCAAGAAGTCACCAGGCCCTGGGAGAGGGGAGCAGGTTTGATGGCAGCTCCTGGATCAAGCCATTCCCACGGGGGCTAGGTGACAGGGAGGGGGCTCTCTTGCCTTGGTGGGTGGCGTTGGGGAGGCAGTGCAGTGGCTGAGGCCCAGCCCTCCTGGCAGAGCAAACAGATCCTGAAGCCACTTCCCTGCCCCAGCTCAGGTTGTACCTGGGTGCCTCCCACCCTGTTCTCTAGAAGGCCTCTCCCTCACCTGCTCACCTGCTTGCTGTGACCCGGCCACTTTCCCTGACACCACCTGGTGTCCAGCCCTGGCTGGTGGCCAAGAAGAACAGGCACCCAGGGCACTCATGGGAGTGGAGCAGGGAGCAGGCGAGGCTGCCTTGAGACGGGAGAGTGTGTTTGAGTTTGGGAGTCAAGGTGTCCAGAGAATGGTTTCTGACAAGCTAGCATGACCGACGGGTCTCAGTTGCCTCCTCTAAAAAATGCACATGGACGTGTTTAAAAACCAGGGCTGAGATGGAGCTCCTGGGTTTTGGCAGGGTCGGGGGCAGTTAATATCCTTTTTAGCCCAACTAAGTCTGCAATGCTGTGATCTGGGGCAGTGCTTCTCAAACTTGTATGTGTTAGAATACAATTTCTGATTTAGTAAATCTTGGGGAAGAAGGCAAGGTTCTGCGTGTCTAACAGGCTCCCAGGCAAGCAGATGCTTTTGGTCCTGGGACTGCACTTTGCATGGGAACAGTGGAGGATGGCCTGAAGGGGTGCAAGCCCCCCCCATCTGCTGGGTCTGTGGGACCGAGCCAGATCTAGCCAGGGCTGTGTTGGCCAGGCCCACTAGAATTTGAGGGAGTCGAACAGTAATACTCAGTAGCTAGAACAGTAATATTCAAAATGTGAGTAGTTTCCCAGGGTTTATCCTAGGCTGTGATTTCTGCCTTAAGCGTTACTTCCAGCATATTGCTTTTCTGTCACAAGCAGCAGATGTCTGAGTGTCCGCTGCCACTATGCTTATATCAGTTGACTGCTGTTGACCAGCCCCTGTTAAACTGTTTCCGTGAATTACCCTCATTCAGTCCTCACAACCACGAGACAGTCGAGGGCAGGCCGGTGTGGTGCTCGGTGTGTGAACAGGTAACTCCTTGATGTCACGGCTCGTGACAATGGAAGTGCAGGTACCGTGGAGCTTAGTCCAGGGCCGCCCAGGAGGAAGCGGCACTTCAGCTGAACCTGCAGAGATGGGAAGGGGATGGAGGAAGCCACCTGCGGGAAGGTGGGAGAGGGGCTGGTGCACCGAGACCCACAAAGGAGGTCCGCACCTGTACGAGGACCATCCTGTGCTCCTATTTCTGTCTGTGTCTGGAGGGGAAGAGGTAGAATGGCCATCCCAGTTACTGTTCGGGAGAGTTCTGCTGCCCTTGCCCCTTCTCAGTTCATGGACTCACTCTTTTATTGAGCATTACTTATGTGCCAAGCACTGTTCTAGGTGCTGGAGATAGAGCAGTGACCGAAAGAGACAAAAATCCCTGTGCTCATAGAGCTGACATCCTAGTCAGGGTGTCAGACAAGTAACAAAGATGTAGTATGTCAAGAGATGGCAGGTGCTGTGGAGAGAAAGCAAAGGATAGGGAGCGCTGGTGAGGGAGGGGATTGCTACTGTGTACGGGACGGCCAGAGGAGCCTTCGCTGACGTGCATGAAGTACACCTTATGGATATGTGGTGTAGGCAGAACAGCAGATGCAAAGGCCCTGGGGTGGGAATGTGGGCTGTTGCAGGATGAACAAGAATAGTAAGAAATGAAGTCAGAGCAGGGGCGGGGAGTGGGGGGGAAGCAGTCAAGTCATGTGGGGCCTTCAGGTGATTGAAACGGCTCTGGCTTTCACTCTGGGCGAGACAGACAGGAGCCATTGAAGGGTTGTGAGCACAGAGAGGGACACATCTGACATCCTTTAAAAGATTTCTCTGGCTGCTGTGTCGAGACTACACTGTAGGTTACAAGGGCAGAAGCCGGGAGCCCCAGTGTTGACTGGGTGCTGTCAGTGGGGTGGTAAGAAGTGACTAGGTCCTCGGAACACTTTGAAAGTTGAGCCAATGGGGCAGCTGGGTGGCTCGGTTGAGTCGGTTGAGTGCACAAGTTCAGCTCAGGTCATGATCTCATGGTTCGTGAGTTCAAGCCCCATACCAGGCTTGCTGCTGTCAGTGTGGAGCCCGCTTCGGATCCTCTGTCTTCCTCTCTCTCTGCCCCTCCCCAGCTCATGCTCTCTCGCAAAAATGAATAAACATTAAAAAAGGAAGAAAGTTGAGCCACCGGTATTTGCCGATGGGTAAGACGCCCCGTGTGAGGAGAGGGACGATGCGGGAGATGGGAGGCCTGAACAGCTGGGACCTCTCTAGTGGCTGGAGTGCTGCTCCCTAAGACAGATAGGACTGCATGATCCTCGTGGGTAGGATCGGGAGTCCGGTCCAGACCTGTTCAGTGTGACATGCCTGTTGGCATCTGTGGGAGGTGCTGGGCAGCCCCGGACATGCAAGTCTCCGGTCCCCCGGGGAGGTGGGAGCAGGAGACAGCGTGGGAGTCGTCAACCAGAGGGCGGAATTTAAATCCACAGGACCAAAGGAGATCTCCATGGAAGCAGTGCCCCCAGGTGTGACCTCATCTGCCAGCCGTGCTCTCTCAAAGCCTGCTCCTTGCTCCAGCTCCCTTGTGATGATCTCTGACCAAGAAGACTCTTCCTTGGACTCAGAGCTTTGATGACTGCAGTTGACCTCTCCTGGCAATCCCTCTCCTGTCCCTGTCCCTAGACTCTTCTGTCCCAGCCCTCTCTGCAGCTCATTCCTGCAGATGGATATACAGTGCACGAGGGCTAGATGCTGTCCAGGCCAGGGGTGGCTCCACCCAGGAGCCAGGTGGCAGGGGCATGGAGAAGTGAAGCCAGGGCCCTGGTAGGTTGTAACTTAGTTCCTGTGGTCATGTCCTCCCAAAGACAGCCTAGGGCCCTGGAGCCAAGTTCTAGGAATTCTTCCTGCTGGGCTGTGGGAGAGGGAAGTCTGAGAGAAGAAGGCTGTGTCTGAGCGGGGGGCCCCCAGCCCTGGTCAAACAACCAAGACTGCCAAGAGGTCTGAAAGGCTGGGCTGTCACTGCATGGGGCCTCTAAGCAGCTGAGAGCCCTCCCCCTCCCTCCCCCCCAATACAGTTAGAGGGCAGTGGGGCAGCAAGGGCCTGGGAGGGTTTGCAGCTGAGCTATGAGGAACGCCTTCTCAGGGGGATGTGTGGAGAGCAAGAGCCATCCCTTGGGGGTGCCGGGAGCATGGCCACCCCGAGCTGCTGCTGGGTGGGCCTGAGGCCGGCAGAGGGCGCCATGTGGCCCAGGCCCTGTCCAGAAAGGAGGGACACTGCCCTGGCCTGGCTCCGCCTGCCAAGTATATTTTCCAGATACCCACTCCTCCAGGGCGTGTTGCCCCTGCTCTCCACTCCAGGTAGGGGAGCTTGAGTTTGAATCTAGGCCCTGCTGCTTTTCCATGGTGTGACTGGTCAGGTTATGCGCCCAGAACCTCAGGACAGTTCCAGAGGTCTCATGAGAATTAAAACCCATCATAAAAGTTTAGCACCGTATACCTGGCACATGGTAAGTGTCCAATATGAGGTGAGCTGTTGTTCCATTTTTGTGACCTGCTAGATGTGGGAGGCCCAGGCTCCTGAGGGTCTGGGACTGGGACACTGGGCATATGGGAGGCAGAGTCCAAAAAAAAATCCATAGCCTGTTCAGGAGTCTCCCCCTGCACCACAGCCTTTATTTCGAGCAAATCCTTGTGGGTATTTCTTGGTCTGGGTTTGGAGTTGGCTTGCAGGAAAGGACCATTCTAGAAAGAAGTCTAGGAGATCCTAATTCCCTCTAAGAAGAGGCTCTCAGGGCAGAGGCCGTGTCAGTCGTGCGGGCAGTAGGCTCCTAACACACGTGTGCTGAGTGGAGAAATGTGTAGGAGAGGTGGCTTTGTGTGGCCTGATTTCTGGAGGCAGACACTGCCCAGCCCAGCTCAGACCCCAGACAGCAGGATTCCTGGAGGGAGGGGGCATCACAGGTGCGCCTGAGGTTGAGAATGACAGCCTGACAGCCTGAAACCTATGCCTGGGAACTGGTTTGGCCACTGTGGTTTACCACTTCCGAGGGTGGAGCAGTGGAGGTGATACGTTTGCTTCCAGGTGCCCTCAAGGGCCCATATCAGAACCAGGGCCAGGGATGGAGTCCAGGCCACAAGTGGGCACCACAAGGGCATTGCACCCCATCCTCATGGCAGGTGCTGGGGTCAAAGAGCGCAGAAATCCTCTGAACATCTCCAGCCCTTGCTTCTGTGCTGCTTCCTTCACTTCTCTCCTCCCACACATCCTGGCTTCCGGTTAGTTGAGCACACTTGAACCGGAAGCCATGGGGGTGAAGGCTCGGGGTTGGGGGCAGTTGTTACCGAGATAGGTCAGAAGGGCAGTTGTGTATGTATCGTGCCTCTCCCAGGCCCCCCGCCACCCCGATGTGGGTCATCCAGGGCTGATGAAGACACACGTCCCTGTGGGGAGACAGGACGTACGAGATGGGAGAAGTGAGCACCAGTGGCCACTGGCTCAGCTAAGTCCTGTGAGGGGACCCATAGTAAATATGCCCTCCGGGAGGGTCTGGGAGAGCCAGGCATCTCCCCAGCAGCCTGGGGTTGGGGACAGTGACCCTTCCAGAGCATCCCCAAACACGAAACCAGGAAGAGCCTTAGAAACCAGAGAAGGCACTGCCTTCCCTGGAGTCCCACAGCCAGTGTGGGTCACTCCCAGTCCAGGCTGTCTCCAGGACACCTGAGCCAGCAGGGAGAGCCACAGTCCCCAGGGGAGAGAAAGAATCAGTGGCTGGGAAACAAGAACCGACTCCAGCTGGCCCCGATCCCCAAGCCGTGCAGCCAAGTGTCTGGTGAGGCCCAGTCGTGGTGGTTGGGCTCCAGGGGAGGCAGCCTTGGCTCTCAGGACTCTTTTGCATGGAGTGAAGAGGAATTTGCATCTTTGCGAAGTTACAGCTACGGGAAGAGAAGGGGGCCTGGGAGCCCTTGGCCAGGCCTTCGGTCTCCCGCCTCCCCGTGTGTGGGGTGGGAACGGGGAGCAGGCCCTGGGCCAGCCAGCCCCCACCTTATGTGTGGTGCGAGCCGCGTCCCAGTCCCCCTGGCTCAGTATTTGGGGTCCGAGGAACAGAGCCCCTCCACACCTGCACGTGCACGGGCACGTTCACAAGCGTGTTCACACCGCACATGTGCACCCACCTACTGACACAGGTGCGTGCTCATTACCTTAGTTCATACCCAGGGACACCGCCACACCCTTAGGATCATGTAGTCTCACACCACCACGTGCCCGCAAAAAGTTCACACCCTATGCATACATTCATACTTAATAATAGCTGGGGTGTTTGGAGTTGTTTTTTTTTTTTTACTAGTTTTTGCTGTAACTCAAGTGTAGTTGAAATTTTTCTGTTTCAGCCTCACTGCAAATGCTGTTATTGTTGCATACTTTACGTACATAAAGGAACACAAAACGTACGGGTTCAGCTTGATGAACTCTTTCCTAGCAACACCCTGCGTCACCATCACCCACGTCAAGGTCTAGAACATGTCCAGTGCCCCAGCAGGCTCCCATGTGTGCCCTCCCAGTCAACAGCCCACACAAGAAGAACCAATATTCGGCTACGGTAAGCACCATTATTATTCCCATTTAAGAGGTGAGAAAACTGAGGCTCAGGCCCACAGTCACACACAAAGGTGTGGCCTAGATGAAGCTCTGTGACTCCAGACTACGACACTGCACAAATACCCAGCAATGTGCACGTGCGCACCCTCACGTTCATAGAGGGCCATGACTACAAAAGAGGTGGAAAGGCCTGTTTTTTTTTTCCATGAAGAAAGCGGCAGACACAATTTAAGCTTTGTTTTCAATCTGCCGTTAAAAGGGCACGTCTTGGCTCCGGAGGATCAGCTAGCTCCGGTGCGCTCAGGGGCTACAGCTCCCGCCCTGGGGCCGACTGCATCCACTGGGAAGAGGCAGCCGCTCGAGTGTTTTCGTCGTGCTCTCCATGTGTGGAAGTGCTATGGGTGAGGCTTGGCATCCTTCTTTTATTCATTCTGTTAAGAAATAAATATGGAGCACTGGGCGCCTGGGTGGCTCAGTTGGTTGAGCGACCGACTTCAGTTCAGGTCACGATCTCATGGTTTGTGAGTTCGAGCCCTGCGTCGGGCTCTGTGCTGACAGCTCGGAGCCTGGAGCCTGTTTCAGATTCTGTGTCTCCCTCTCTCTGACCCTCCCCCGCTCATGCTCTGTCTCAGAAATAAATAAAAACATTAAAAAGAAAGAAAGAAAGAAAGAAAGAAAGAAAGAAAGAAAGAAAGAAAGAAAGAAAGAAAGAAATATGTAGCGCTTACCTACCTTGGGCTCAGCCCTGTCCTAGGTGTTGATGAAAAGTGAAGCAGACAAAAAATTACCCTGCATCATGGAGCCAAAATAGTGAAATATGTGGTGTATTGGATGATGAGAAGGGATTTGGAGAAACAGAGAGGTTAGGAAAGGAAAGGCGAAGTACAACTTTAAACAGGAGGTCAGGGAGGCCCCCACCGAGAAGGTGATGTGTGAAGACCAGGTGTGAAGCGGCTGAGGGAGTGATCACTGTGATGTCCGGGAAAAGAGCATTCCAGAAAGGGCGAACAGCCAAGAAAGGGGAAAAGGTTGTATTTTTGAGCCAGTTGTGGCTTCTGTGAAATGGAGATTCTGGCATTTCACCTTGCCCCACTGTTAGGCCTGTGTGACTTTGACGGAAGCAATCCTCATCTCTGGGCTCTGTCTCTTCACCCACATGATTCGAGGCTTAGACAATGAGCTGCCGTGTCCACCTGAGCACGCTGCCCTCAAGGGCCTGCCCTAACCAGCAGAGGAGCATCTGTGGTCACCCCCAGGTCTGGTCACCGGGCCTAGCAGAATCCCACAGCAGTGCCTCTGGCCTAGCCGCCCTCACTCCTGGGCTGGCCACAGCCTCAGTCCATGGTCCTGACCCCTCTGGATGTAGTGGGCAGGACTGCCATAAGGGAGACCCTGGCATAGTTCCTGGATATGAGAGCATTTTCTAATATTGGCTCTGTGTATTTGGGAGAATGGGTGGTGTTACTGGAGATTTCTATGTGCCTTGGATATCATATGTTTATCTGCAGATTTATTGGTGGGGGGAACAGTGGATGAGAACTGAGTTCAGGGTCCCTTCAGACTCTATTCTCCCTGGACACTCCCAGGCATGGCCCATCTCTACAGGTACTCTCTCCTGGGTACCCCCTGATCGCCTCCTGGTATTGGCTCCACACCCAATGAATTGGCTTCGTCCCCTTTGCTTCTCAAAGGCCTCCTTAAGGGAAGTGGTCACCCAAGACCATCTAGACAAAGGGGATGGCAAAGAAGAAGATATTGACAGACCCTCCTGATTCATTTAGGAATTACATTAAGCTGCAAGTAACATAGTCCTGAAAGACAGTGGCTTAAGCAAGATAGGGAGTTATTTTCTCTCATATGTGAAGTCTGAAGGCAATTACAGGGCTGGCTTTCATCCTCAAGGCCTCTTCATGGTCACAATGTAGCCACCCCAGCTCCAGCCATCACATCCCAGTTCCAGGCAGAAAGGAGGAAAGACTGAATCAGTTCTCTTTCTAAGGAACTGTCCTGGAATCCCTCCATAACAACTTCATGTATATCCCATCAGTTAGAACTTGGTTAACTATTCCTTCTGTCTGCAAAGAATGCTGGCGTTACTTTACCCAGGGAAATTGGGGTTCTGTTAGTAAGAAAGGAGAGAATGGATATTGGGGAGGCAACTAGCACTCTCTTCTGTATGCATGCCCTGCACTCTTCCATCTGTGCCATGGTGATCCCTCCACCTGTGGGGCCCTCTGTCCTCACCCCCACCCTTCTGTTCTCTGGTAAGGAGACCACAGCACACTTTCTGAACCTGTTGGGGTTTCCAGTAACAGAAACCCCCCAGGGTTGCTCAAGTGAAAGGGGGGGGGGTGGTGGAGTTACTTGTAAGAACACAGAACACCAACCTATGATGTCCCTCAGAGGGGCAGTGCGGGGCCTCCCCACTCCCCTGCTCAGCAAGGACCAGAACTGGAGACAGCAGTGGACAAGCCCGATCCGATCCCTGCCTCCAAGGAGCTGACATCCTGATGGGGAGAGACAGCATCACACAGACCAAGACCTAAAGAAGGTCTTTTCAGCCTCCTCTATGTACCAAGAAGATAAACCAGAGAAAGGTGGTAGGTAGACAGTGATTAACCAGGTGGTCAAGGAACACCAGGCACACAGTTGGCACTCAATAAATGTACATGAATAGGGGCACCTGGGTAGCTCAGGCAGTTGAGTGTCTGACCCTTGATCTCGGCTCAGGTCATGATCTTGCGCTTCATGAGTTTAAGCACCACGTCAGGCTTTTGCTGATAGAGTGGAGCCTGCTTGGGATTCTGTGTCTCCCTCTTTCTGCCACTTCCCCGCCCGCACGCTCGCTCTCTCTCAAAATAAATAAGTAAACTTAAAAAAAAAAAAATTTGTGTGAATAAGTGTGTGTGATACATGTGTGTAGCCCCCAGGAAAGTGGCCCAGAACCCAAAGGCTGTAGACCCTTGAGAGGCAGGTGATAGAACACAGCTCCAGAGGGAAGGCCCCAGGGCAGATGTCAAGTGTGAGGGTCCTCAGCCCAGGGGCTGGCCCAAGCCCGGAGAAGCGACAGAAAGAAAACTCACAAGGAGGTGTGGGGAGGGGCTCCTGCATCAATACCGAAGCTGTTCAGAGGAGCTGCCCAGCAAATGCTGAGGGTCCAAGACTGGTCTGAGTGGATCCCCTAGGCGGTCCTCTCTGGTGGGTTGGGTCCCATGTGTGTGGTTGAATGGTGGACACGTGATGAAGGAGACAGGGCCTCCCTCCCCTCAGATCCTACATCTCCAGGCAGACCCTCCTGGCCTCTCACTGGACCTGGAAGGGAGCCAGCCCTACGCCCAAACCAGCCATATGAGAGAAGTCACTTTCACCACCAAGGGCAGGGACCCTAAGCCCTGAGCACATGTCTCCGTGGAGAAAGCTGCCTCGGGGTGCTAGGCAAGGAGTAAGAATGGGCTGGTGCCCCAAATCGTCTCTTTCTGCAGGTCCTGCTGCCAGAGACCTTGTCTCTCACCCTAATGTCTCTGAGGCCTTAGGAAGATCAAAACTCTTCCCCTAGGAGCTAGGGAGTGATACAGCTTACAGTGTCAATGTTACCGAGTAATAATACCTTATGTGTATACATGATGCTTTTTCTCATGCAGGGGCTTCCTGGGGCCTCCCATGGACCCTCTGTAGACAATGTCGTCTGCCCACCATCTCACACAGGAGAAGACAGGCTCAGAGACAAGGGATAAAGTTGCTCAGATTCCCCCAGAGGGAAAGCAGCAATGGCTGACGAGAGGGCACATCTGAATCCTGCAGTCAAGGGTCTCAGATGCCAGGTGAGGACTTCACCCCGTGGCAGCAGTGTGAGCGCTGTGGGTCTGTCAGCTATAAAGCTCCACGATTAAAAAGCACCCCCACATCCATCCCTGGGACCACTGTCCTTTCATCCTTCTGACAGTGTTCCCAAATACCATCTCGGCTGTTTCTCCCATTGATCGACCCAGAAGGCATATATTCTCCCCATTTTACAGTACAGGAAACTGATCCCTAAGGAGGTAGAGACCCTTGCCCAAGGTTTCAGAGCATCTGGACCAGGTCCTCTGGTTCCAGGCTTGCCATTGGTGCCCAACGCCTGTGTGGCAGTGCTGGGAGGCGGGTATGAATGTAGGACATGAGCTCAGATGTCATTCATACCTGGCCAGGTGTCACCTTGGTCAGTTCACTGATCTGCTGGGCCTCAGTGTCCCCACGCATGAAATGGGACTAGTTCCCGCTTCACAGAATCTTTGTCAGACTACGCTGGGTTCATGCTCACCAGGGGACTCCACCCTCCTCTCCGGGCCAGGCAACAGCTGGGGGGCAGCTCCCCACTGTGCCCAATGCCCCCTTCCCCGCCATGGCCCTGTGCCAGCTAGGCCCGCCCAGGCCACATCTTCCAGATGGCACCATAAAGCAGTCCCCAAACCTGGGCCACCCGAGGAACAAACAGTCCCTCCCTGGCCCCTCCCAGGACCCACACCCCACTGGAACCGTCATCAGCACGTTCCCTCCCAGGATGCCTTATGCCTGGGGCTGAGGCTATGGTCTGTCCTTTATGGGAAGGGGGAGGGAAGCCAACTGGGGAGACTGAGGCCAGGGCAGGGACCTGTGAAAACTGGGCTCAGGACACCTGAGACTGCCCCTCCTCTTTCCCTTCCTCTCTCCTCTCCTCTCTGTTCTCTGCCCTTCCTCCCCTTTGTCAAGACAGGCAAATTGACACACTTCCCATCAGCTGTTGTGACCTTGGGCAAGGCCAAAAGTTGATGAGCTCTAAATGTGTCCCTCTGTGAAATGGCCCCCTTCCTGGGCTGGCTGTGGAATCTGAAAGATGCTGGCCTCCCAGCTGCCTAGCCCCTCCTGTGGCCTACTGATGTGGCAGAGGGCAGGGAGAAGGGGAGAGGAGGAGGGGTGATCCTTCCCCACGTGGGCTGGGAAAGGAAGCCTGGAGCCCTGAGGTTCAGGGCCCACAGCCCCTCCTCCTGGATCCCCAGAAACTCATCCCTTTAGCTGATACCCCCCATCCTCTGTGACTCAGAGGGCCCTGCTGGAAAGAGCTCAGGCCTCAGTTTTCCCATCTGTGCAATGGAAGTGTTGAGGTGGGTGTGGGGATAGGGAGGTGGACTGGGTAAAGGGCCTGGCACCTATGAGACGGAGACCCAGTATCTCGAAAGGATCAAACACCCTTGCCAGAAGACCTGTGCCTCCACCCGGACCCACCCCTTTCCAACACCTCGATCACCAGGACTCGGGCTTCCTTCTCGGAAACTTTGATCTGCCTCCCGCCTCAGCTTCTCTCGGGCACGGAGAGTCTGTCCTGTACAGTTAAATTGGTCATTACAGATTGTGTGCCCACTATCGCTTTCCTTTGTTTCGCGTGTTGGGAGGGAGTCGGGCATAGTGGTTTTCGGGCCAAACTGCCAGGTTTAAGTCCTCACTCTGCGTCTGCCAGCTCTGCTCCCTGGGAGGTAATGTCACCTCTCCTCTGCCTCGGTTCCCTCCTCTGCAAAAGGGAGTTGATAATGGTGCCCACCTCCTAGGGCCGATGTGTGGCTTAAACTGTTAAACTGTGTTAACGTGCTGAGAATTTCGAGGGTCTGTGCATGGTCTTGTTGTTAGTCTTGTCCAGTTAGTGAGAATGGGGCCTCCCCGAGGGCAGCACTCACCCTCCATGGAGGCCCCCAGGGAAGCTCCCAGATGCAGCAATGCAGAGGGACAGTAATTGCAACTCCCCATGAGGCACGCAGCCAGCCCTCGAATGTGGAAAGGCTGACCCATGGGGCGATGGTGCTGGAGCAGCCCCCGCCATCCTGGCTGAGGCCTGAGCAGCCTCAGGCGGAGTGAGAGGCACCCCCGTCCTGAAACCTGCCTCCCCCAGGTCTGTGGCTGGAGGACAAGCCAGTCCCAGTCTCCACTAGGCCAGGTGACCACCTAAGCTGGGAGGAGAGGCAGGGGCATGGGGATTTAGGCTCCTCATTCTTACCCACTTAATTTCTCTGGGTCTCAGTTTCTTCATCTGTAAGCTGGAGATGCAGGTTTCCTCCCAAGGGTGTGTGGAGATGAAATGAAACAACATATGTAAAGAGCCTGCCCAATCAATGTGACAGCGTTGGGGATGGCGATGGAGAATAAATTCAGTGAGGGGAAGATGGGGAGTCTTGTGACAGACTGTCTAATCCAGCCTCTTGGCTTTCAGAAGACCAGAGAGAGAAAGGAACTTGTGGAGGTTGCACAGCAAGTCAGAGGCACAGCTGGGTCTGAGGACTGGGTCTGAGGGCTGGGTCCCAGCCCTTGGCCCACCCACCTTGGGGCTGTGAAGAGAGTCTCCAGCCTCAGCCTCCCTCCAGCCCCCAGACTTCCCACCCACCCCTGCCTCAGGCTCTGAGATTCATGGTTAGGCAGGCCCTGGCTCTAATCAGCTACGCTACTGCTCAGCTACGGGCAGCTCACCTCGTCCCTACCCTGCCTCAGCTTGTTCACCTCTGAAATGGGATTCAGAAGAGAAGCCCACACAGGGTTGTTAGGAGGACCCAGCGGTGACCCAGGGCCCCCTTTACAGCACTGACTACGCGTTCTCTGAGTTAGCGAGGGCCGCACTGAGACCACGGGGAAGGGCACGTAAGTCATCTGTCCCCCCCTACTCCACTCACACGTGAGGAGCTCCGAGCACAGCACCCCCTCGGGGAGTAGAGCATGTGTTCCCTCCCCTTCCTTGCACCCTCTCTAAGTCCTAGCCCCTGCCGCCCCCTCCACAATGCCAGGCCAGCCTCCCAGGTGCCCCTTCCTGCTCCTGGAGTCCTTCCTGTTCACACAGGGCTGCTCTCAGCTCCCCGGGGGCGAGGCTCCAGGCCCGGCACGCAGCTGGGGCTGAATGCAGAAGGAGTGACAGACTGCGTGAGCAAGGACAGCAGGGTGACGGCTTCTGAGTGACACCTGAGATGCCCGTTGATCCCTGCTTCCTGCAGCTGCTGCCAACCACGTCCCAGACTGGGCGCGGGGATGCTGGCTTCCCCGACGTGACGCAGGAGTGGCGTCAGGCGGCAGAAGGGGGCAAGGGTCATCAGCAAGGGGTAGGGCAGATCGCAAGCCACCGGGCCGCTGGGTCCAGTGAAGGGCGCACGCGGTGAGAGGTGTCCAAAGGTGGAGGGAGGGTCTGGTCAGAACGACCTTCCTGGGACTGACGGTGACCCCTGGTCCAGCCCGGCCCCTGTACAGGCAGGACCGAGTGGTGATCAGCTTGTGCTTGGCTGCGTTTGCACCCTACTGTTTCTTACCTGCTGTGTGTCCTGGCAAGTGAGTTAACTCCTCTGGGCTTCGTTTCCTCATCTGCAAATGGAGGCTATGATACCTACCCCATAGGATTATTGTGAGAATGGATGGCATTTTGTAGAAAAGGCATTTGTTCACAGTGCCTAGATCATTGAAAGCATTCAGGAAGTGCAAATAGCAATGTTATTATTATATTTATCAGTATAAATGCACAGAGACCATGAGACTGAGTTGAAGCCACACGGCAGGCAGACGCCAAGGAGAGACTGGAGACTCCTACTTAGTATCTGTAGCAAGAGACAGCAAAGCATGGGATTATGCATGAGGCACTAGAGCCGGGCTGCCTGGGCTCAAAGATCTGCTCTGCCACTCAAGCTGTTGATTCCAGGCAACCTTCTTAACCTCTCTCTACCTCAGTTTCTCCATCTGTAAAGTGGGGATATGATAGTGCACCTGTCTCATAAGGGTGTTGGAAGGATTCAGGAGTTAATATGTGTAAAGGGCATGGGGCGCCTGGGTGGCTCAGTCGGTTGAGCATCCGAGTTCATTTCAGGTCATGATCTCACAGCTCGTGAGTTCGAGCCCTGCGTCAGGCTCTGTGCTGACAGCTCAGAGCCTGGAGCCTGCTTCTGATTCTGTGTCCCCCTCTCTCTTTGCTCCTCCCCTGCTCACACTCTGTTGCTCTCTCTCCCTCAAAAATAAACGTTTAAAAAAATTCTTTTAAATATGTGTAAAGGGCATGGAAGAATGTCTGGTACCAGAGCAAACACTCTATAAGCTGAGCAGTTAGAGTGCTGTGTGATGTTGAGCAAGTCCCTCTCCTCTCTGGGCCTCTGCTGCATCCCTGTAAAATGAATCATTAGACTAGTTCAGCTGGAGGCTCCTTCTAGCTCTGAGATCATAGTTCTGGGGAGTGGAGGCGTGCTATGTTCACATAATGCCCTCTCCCTTCTTCTTTTTTTTTTTTTTTTTAATTTTTTAAGGTCTATTCATTTTTCAGAGACAGAGAAAGATAAAGCATGAGTGGAGAAGGGGCACAGAGAGAAGGAGACACAGAATATGAAGCAGGCTGCAGGGTCTGAACTGTCAGCACAGAGCCCGACGTGGGGCCCAAACTCACTGACCATGAGACCACGACCTGAGCTGAAGTCAGACACTTAACAGACTGAGCCACCCAGGCACCCCATGCCCTCTCCCTTCTTACCGTCCTTGCACGCCTGAGGACAAGACCCCTCCCTGGCTTCTGTTCTCTCTCCCTGTCTCCTTTCCCCTCCTCCAGGATGGGAGCCAAAGGAGAGAGGTGGCCTTAGTGGTGAAGGAAGCGGGGAGGCAGTCACAGCGTTGCGATGGTGGGAAGGAGAGGGATAGATTCCTTTCCTCCAACCCTCTGTCCTGTTTCTGCTCACTGGTATCCCAGGGATGGGCCCAGCCCCCGCTCATCTCCTGCTGGGTTGGGGACCTCAGAGGCAGGCCTGGCTTGCCCCTCGGTGAGGAGAGGGGATCCTCAAAGAAGAAGCCCCTCCTTGGCTTGGCAGAGCTGGGTAGGACCCGCCTGAGAATGAAGACAGCAGAGGCCAATGAGTCAAGAATGAGTCAAGCCCTGACCTACCGTGTGACCGTGGGCAGCCCTCGTATTCTCTCTGAGGCTGTCTTGAGTTCTGAGCACAGGGTAGACAATGTCTCAGCCCCTCCTGGAGCTGGTGACACAGAGGTTACAACCCAAGGAGGTAAGAGCTCAATGTCCCCCGCCCTCAGAAGCCCCACACAGGTGGTCTTGTATTGCCCAGCTCTCCTACAGCCCTCCCTGCTTGGCAGAGCTTAAGTCACTGCAGGGGAAGGGTGAGAGCAGCTAGAAACCCCAGACAAGGGTGGGGTGAGAGTAGCTGGAAACCCCAGACGAGGAAACAGATCCTATTCTCTGTCACCCCTTCCCTGACCTTCCTTCCCACACGCCTGTGGCCATTGTTGTCCAGACCAATTAGGTCTCACATGGGAACCAAGAGGAGGGAACCCAGCCCTGCACCCTCCCGACACCCTCTGGCCTCCCCAGGGACATTCCCAGGTCTACTTCAGCCAAGCCCTCATTCCCCTCTACTTCCTGGTTGATAGCCCCAGCCCTAATAAATTCATTCCATCCATCCATCCATCCATCCATCCATCCATCCAACCATCCATCCCTTTACTCCATGCACAGCTGTTTTCCAGGCACTGCACTGGAGTCCAAGTGCATATAGGACAAAGCCCTGTCTCTATGGAACCCTAGTCCAGTGCAGGAGACAGACCAAGGACAATTTGCTAAGGTGGGATATTGTCATCTCAGGGTCCCAAGAATGGCAGGATCGGGGAATGCTTCTCAGAGGAGATGATGCTCACGGATTCTGAAGACCAAGTACGAGTGCATATAGCAAGTTGGGAAGCAAGAGCCACTGTCAGCCCCACAAGGGCAAGACCTCTGTTTTGTTCGCCGCTGTGTCCCCAGCGTCTAGAACAGTGTGACGCGCAGCTGATGCTCAGCAAATGTAAGAAAGAGCAAATGTTTAGGGAGGGCTTCCGGCAGCTCCTAGAGCAGGACCTGCACGTGTGGTTGCAAATCGGACAACTGGGGCAGGTCCAACCGAGCCTCCCAGGCCCCACAAAATGGCCCCAGGAATTGGCTCTGCCAATTCCTCCGAGGGCCGTGGAGAGCCATGGGAGGATGGTAAGTGGAGGAGTGACAGCCCTCACCGCAGCCTCCCTTCCCTTCCCTTCCCTTCCCTTCCCCTGACTCTGATCCAGCGTGTGTTCCTGCAGCTCCCCTTTCCTTCATCCAACAAGTTGATGTCTGCGGATTTGTGGAAGTAAGCACATATCAGGCACTTACCACGAGCCAGATGTTTTGCCATGAGCTGGAGGTGAATCAGGCCGTCCTGCCAGCAATTACCCTTGATCTAGGGTGAGGACTCTTAATCCGGAGTTCATGGAGAGGTTTCAGGGGGTCTGTGAGCCCTTGGAATTGGGGTGTGTGTGTGTGTGTGTGTGTGTGTGTGTGAGAGAGAGAGAGAGAGAGAGGCGGGAAGAAGGGAGAGAGAGTTCAGAGGTGGGGAGTCCACAGCTTTTAGTAGGTTCTCAAGAGTGACCACTTCCCCATATAGGTCAAGACCCACACGTGTGAGGCAGAAAGTTCCTGCCCCTGACATTGCATCTAGACACTTGTAAAAAAGCTCAGGCCCCAGAACTTCCCAATCTTAGCCTAGCCTCAGCTCTGCCAAACACTCCCCAACCCTAAGTCAGGGGCTGGCCATTCCTGGCAGCAGGCGAGGGCCACCAAGCCCTTCCTGGCTGGTGGTGCCGCTGCCCAGCTGGGCTGTCCCGCCCACCGCCCAGGCCCCTGGAGCAACCTCAGCCGTACTATTTTTAGGAGGTTTCTGGGAACACCGTGGCTGTCACTGTATCTGGGAAGTCACCACGGGAGAGGGAGCGGACTCAGGCAGTAGGATCTGAAGGTCAGATCCACACAAGCAAAGGGGCCCAGGGGCTCCCTGAGTGAGGCAGCCGGCAGAGGGGCTGAGTCCCGCCTTGCCCACCTCCACCCCTCCCACTCCCTCCTCTCAGAAATGCTCCCTGTTTCTTTTTAATACCCCTTTCCCTCTTCGTTCACGTGCTTAATTTCTTTCATCTGTTCTTGGGCTCCACCAAGAAAGAGGATAGGAGAAAGCGTAGGAGCGACAAGCTCTTGGGTCATTGAGCTCGGCTAAGGGGAGCACTGGGGCCCCAACAGGGCCAGAGGAGGCCCATAAGGCACGGAGCCCTGGACTAGGCAGGCTGCTCCTCACAGCTCCCCCAGGTGGAAGAGGGCGCCCTGCAGGGGGGCAGAGCTGACTGGTGGCTGGAATCCCCTCAACCGAGCTACCCAACCTTGTAGGGGCAGGTCTTCCCGGAGCCCAGAAGGGGAAGTCAACCTGAAGAACATACCCAGTGCATCTCCAGCATCACCCAGTGGAGAGGGTGCCCTAAACCCTCAATTGTGCCTCAGTTTCCTCATCTGTAAAACAGGGACAATTCAGAGCTAAACTATAGGACCAATGTGAGAAATGAGTAAGTTAATACATGTAGCATTGCTGGTGATAACCTTGATCCTGGATGGGCAGTGCGTTCACCATGTTCAATATATTATTAAAAATTAAGAGAGGACCATGCATGCACAGTGAGTGGGTGTCATAAACCCAGGATCGTGGTAAGTCCGACTAACATGGGTCCTTAAGAAAAGCTTCTGAATTACTTGGCACATGCAGAGTGTTCCCTAAACTCTGGCCATGGTCTCGTTGAGTGACCCAGAAGTCCCCACAAGGGAGAGCCCACTGGCCTCTCCTTGGCTCCTTTTCTTTGCTCTCTATGACACCCCTTTGAAGAAGGAACCCTTGTTCCCCTTTTACTGAGCGGAGATGCAGGCCGAGAGGGCAAGTGCTTTGCCCAAGGTCACGCAGCGAGAATGCAGCAGAGCTGGAATTTGAACTTGGTCTTGAGACTCGGCGCTCTTTCCCAGCAGCCTGGCTTCTTCGGCTCAATGGAAACGGCACCCTGAGGGTCTGTGATGCCCCACAACCCCACGACCCAAGGAGAAGGCCCACCCAACAGCCTGCTAGCCTGAGCCGCCTGCAGCCTCCATTCTGTCACCTGTCTCCTCAAAGCCCATGGGCACAAGTCTGCCCATCCCGGCCCCGTGACCCCACGTGCTACGTGCCCGCAGAGGCAGCCACTGCTCCCTCCCCCCTTCCAGGCCACTCGCCCCTTTGCTGGAGAGCAAGTGTGTGTTGGGAGTGAGAGGGTAGAGGGCAGAAAGGAGCCTCTCCTAGAGGACACTTAAGGTCCGGCAACTGGTAGACATTACATCCAGAGAAGGACAGAATACGTGGGTGGGTGAGGGAGCAGGAGGACCATGATTCTGGGCAGGGGGGCAAGACTCTCACCCTCAGAGAAGACCTGGAAGGTCCCTTGGCTGCAAAAGGCAGAGTCAAATGGCCACAAGCATCTGCCCTCCAGGCTTAGCCCACTCCCCAGAGCTGCCCAGCAATGGCCATACTGTCCTGCCCAGGGCCCTGGTGGTGCCCCTGGTGAGGGGCAGCTGGAATGGTGGGAAGTGTCCTGACTGGGCTCTAACTCCTATTGGGCTCTGCTGCTGTTGTGCTGTGTGACCTTGGGCACTTCACTGCCCTCTCTGAACCACAGTAAAAAAGGAGTCTGTAGGACTGGCTGATCTCTATTCTCCTCCTGGCTCTGCCGTCTGTGTTTGTGATTCTAACCCCATAGACAGGGAGCAAAGGAGAATCCTTTGGATCTTGATTCAAACATTGCCCTTTCAGGCGGGCCTTCCCTAGACCTGTCAGTCTCCTCACACACACACACCTAAAACTGCCCAACACGCCCTGTGTTTTTGCTTATTTTTGCCCCATAGCAGCAGTTATCACCTCTAACACACTCTATGTCCTACTTATTTGTGTTTATTTATCATCTGTCCTCAGCACGCCAACGTCAGCCCCGTAGGAGAGTGACATTGGTCAGTCTGCACGGCTGCGCCCCAGTGCCTGGCTGTAGTAGGTGCTCAATAAACATTTGCTGAGGGTGTGACTGGAGGCATGGGTTGCCGAGGAAACCGGTCAGGGACCGGAGGAGAAGAAGGAGAAGGAGGAGGAGGCCGTACATGCCCCCCAGGCATCGAGTAGGAACCACCGGCTGAGGCTGATTCGTCTGCAGGAAGGGACGAAGGCGCTGGGTCCTGCAGGCTCGGTGCAGGGGGCGTGCGTCCGGGAGGGCTGTGCAGCACCTCCGGCAATCTTGTGTGTGCACTAGGAGGGCCCCTCGGTGTCTGAGGACCGGGTCCTCCTTCCAGCCCGTGTCCCCCCGCACGGTCTCCGGGCAGAGGCCAGGCCGGGAGGAAGGCGGCCTTCCGCAGCCGGACACAAAGGCATAACAGCCGGCCCTGGGCAAGCTCGTGCCCCGATAAGGTGGGTAAATTTCAAAGGGGCTAATGGGGAAGGGGGTGGGCAGGGCTGCTGATAGCAGGGCCGGGGTGCTGCCAGCGGCCTCCCCCTGCACCTCACGGCCGGCGGCCCAGCCCCACAGCCGGCCCGAGAGCAGAACAGTTTCCGATTGTGCTCTTATCTGGGCCTGCGGTTTTGTAAGGCCCCGCTGGCTCTGCGCTAATGGGGGGAAAGGCGCTCCAGGTGTGGGCGGTGACGCGGCCCCTCCATCCCCACCCCCCGCGGTGGCGGGCCGGGGGTGCACCTGGCACTCTGGCCGGAGGGACCGGCTGACGACTGACGCAAGGCACCCGAGCAGCAAGGGGGGCCCCCCCGCAGGGGCCAAGAGCCAGGCTTTGCTTCAGAGCCAGGCCCCAGGCCTCACCACGTAGGCTGCTTCCCTCTCTGTGCCTCAGTTTCCTCACTCAGGTTAAAATGGGCATGCTAATGATAGGGGTGCTACCTCAAAGGGCTGTTAAGGCGATGAAATAAATTAATGCTGTAAAGCAATTGACATGGCACCTGGCTCACAGTAAGTGAGTCCCAGTAAGTGAGGCGCTTGGCAGAGAGGACCCAGGAGATGAGAAGGGGCCGGGGCTTCGAGGTGCTGAAGTCTGGCTCCATCCACACTGCTTTCCTGGCCTCCTCTCCCTCCGCTGCCTTCTCTTTCCACCGCAGCCACACTGCCCTCTCCCTGTTCCACAAGCCCACAGGGCACAAGCCCACCTCAGGGCCTTTGCTCAAGCTTTGGTGCCTGGAATGCCTACAGATAACCACGGCACTCATGCCTTCATCTCCTTCATGTTTTTGCTCGAATCCCGCCTTCTCAAGGGGATCTGCCCTGATCACTGAATTTCATGCTGCTTCCCTCGACCCACCCGGCGCTCCTGACATCCTTGGTCCTATTTTTCATGGCACTCGTCACCTCCTGGCACACATTATCATTTACTCATTTATTACTTTTACTGTTGGCTCTGTCTTTCCCCTCTGGAGTGTGAACCCAGGGAAACCCACTGCTGTAGCCCAGTGAACCATGCCTAGCCCACTGTGGGCCCGCAGTAGGCCACATATTTGTGGAATAAATGGATCAGTGTGGCAGAGACCAGGCCGAGATTGAGGGTGTGCCTTGGGATACCACCCTGCTCTGCCATCACAGGTGCCTGGAACCAGTAGAGAGGATGTGTGTGTGTGTGTGTGTGTGTGTGTCCTGTCTGCCCCCAGACAGGCTTGCAAGCTTGTTCCTCAGGCTTGGAGGCCACCTCTGGCAAGAGCTCATTCTGGCTTAGTTCACAGGGAAGGCCTGGGGACCCTGAGGGCCATGCTAGGGCCCTGGGCGGGGGTGAGGCCTCCTCAGATGGCGTCCTAGGTGTAAATCGATGATGGGCGGGGGGTGAAGCCGCAGGGAAGGGGGTGGTATACAACTAGGCATTTGACACAGAGAAGACTTGCCTATCTACTCAGCTCCCCGCTTAGGGGCTTGGGGTCTCCTTCTGAGGGGTCAGTCTGAAAACAAGCAGGAGATGGCGTTAGTGAGGAAGGCCAGGGTCTGGGGAACAAGTCCCAAGCTGGGAAGGCCTTCGGCTCCTCTAACGGAGAGGGTAACGCGCTGTAGCTGACTGAGTTTAATAGGGGTTTGTGAAAGCTGTAATCCCACAGATGGCTAGACTGTGGAGGGAGGGGTGCTGGGGGTCATCTGA
Source organism: Panthera leo (assembly GCF_018350215.1). Taxonomy (NCBI): domain Eukaryota; kingdom Metazoa; phylum Chordata; class Mammalia; order Carnivora; family Felidae; genus Panthera; species Panthera leo. Next base: position 33,083,773 of record NC_056683.1, on the reverse strand, counting down.
AGGCAGACACACACCAAGTGGCTGTGGTGACTATTTCTGGCCATCCTGCCCCCAGGCCTGGCATAGAGTAGGTGCTTGAGAAATGCATGCTGGTCTGAACAGAGCAACATGTCATGGCTCAGGGGCGCCCAAGGGCCACCCCTGGACCCAAGTGGCACCCTAGGTGCTCCAGTCGGTAGAAATGCCAGCTGGCATGTGTGTGGCCCCTGAAGACACAGCGCCACCCGTAGGCTAGTCCTGGTCTCCTTGTCCACCATTTGGCTGCAGCATCGTGTCCTGGAAAGACACCAACAGACCCCGCCTGAATCCTGCCTCAGCCACTTCCTAGCCTCGACTTTGGGGAAGTTTAAGAAGGTTCTGTTCTTCATCTGTGAACCCCACAGGTGCTGGACTCATGACAATTAGAGGACGGGACGCCTGGGTGGCTCAGCTGGTGAAGCGTCTGACTCCTGATTTCAGCTCAGGTCATGATGTCATGATTCGTGAGTTCGAGTCCCACATCGGGCTCTGCACTCACAGTGTGGAGCCTGCTTGGGATTCTCTCTCTTTCTCTCTCTCTCTCTCTCTGCCCTTTCCCTGCTCCTTCTCTCTCTCTTTCTCTCTCTCAAAAATAAGTAAACATTGGGGCACCTGGGTGCCTGGGTGGCTCAGTCGGTTAAGCGTCCAACTTCAGTTCAGGTCACGATCTCGTGGTCCGTGAGTTCGAGCCCCGCGTCAGGCTCTGGGCTGATGGCTCGGAGCCTGGAGCCTGCTTCCGATTCTGTGTCTCCCTCTCTCTCTGCCCCTCCCCTGCTCCTTCTCTCTCTCTCTCTCTCTCTCTCAAAAATAAGTAAACATTAAAAAAAAAAAAAAAAGTTCCTAAACTGATTTATAAATCCTTTGTCTAAAATAAAAAAAAAAAAGATTAGAGGAGATAGCACATGCCCCACAGGAACACCCGTTGGGGGCTGGATCCGTATCCCAGCCCTGTTGTGTGCCCTTGGGCCTGTTCCCACTCTCCGAGACTCTCTGGTCTTGGGGTCTCCTGTGCCATGAAGGCTGCATGGTGTCTGGGGTCCCACAGACCAGGCTTCCCGCCCATCCTGCCCCTATGGTCCCATCTGGGTGACCAGCCCCTGGCTCCTCACACCTCAGCCGGGGTGTCCCCCGAGCTATTCCCACCTTCTCAGAGCTGGAGCCTGGGACAGAGAGCAGGGCCCTGTGTCCACTGGGCAGGGCAGCCCCATCTCTCTGTGGCTGGCACGAAGCCCAGCCCTGTCCCTTCCATCACCCTGAGGCTGTAGCTCCTAGGAGGACCCAGGTGGAGCATGGAGAAACAGAGCAACGGGGGACAGAAAGAAAGCTAGGGAGGCCGCGATCTGACCCACTGACACACCAAGACCGCCTGCCCTTTCCAAAGTACCTCCAACTGCCGTTGTCAGTTGACGTTCACTCATCGGAGCGCCCTACCCCCAAGGTCAGCAGGGCAAGCATTTTGTCCACTCCACAGAGGAGCTGAAGGAGGCCCAGAGGGGGCCTGAGCTGCCTCACTGTCACTCCACTAGTACATGGGCCCCATCCCCATCTGGCGCTCTCACTCTTGGATGGGTGAGCGGCGGGCAGGAGCACCCTGGGGAGGGGGTCAGGCCACCGGCACCAGAACTCATAACCTGTGTGCTGGCTCCCGTGCTGCCCCAGCCCCAGGGTCCCCTGCCCTAGACGAATTTGCATCTTGGGGAGAAAAGGACCACTGGGAGACATTAGAGCACGAAGAACTGGGAAATGGGGGGGGGGGCGGTCTGTAAGGGCCGGAGGGGACACGAAAAAGCTTTCTGGAGGACACAGCTCTTGAGATGCAGCTTGAAGGATGGGGGGGTAATCCCAAGTAGAAGAGAGTCAACTCAAATCCGTTTGAACAATAGACAAAGGACGTTACTGGGCTCTTCTCCTGGGCTGGTGCAGCCCATTCTCCCTGGGGCTGGGGCTCAGAAACCCCAGGCGAGAGAGAACATGCTACCTCAGTGGGCCAGGGAAGAGTCCCAGGGTGAAGTGACATCAGGCCAACGCAGGTGATGTGCCCGGCCCCAGGTCTGGAGGATGCCCACAACAGATGGGTAGTGTGTGGATGGAGGGAGAGAAAGAGGGGGCACATTTCACCTGATGGGAGCTGGCCAGGGGAGGGTTGAGGAGACCAACCTGGGCGGGGGTGGGGAGGGGACTGTGGGCAGGAGGTCTAGCGGACCCAGTGACCCATGCTGGAGACCTGGGACTTGACCCTCCTCTGAGGGGACAAGGGTAGTAACAGGGTCCTATCAGGCACAGGGGAATCAAGGAAACTCCAGATTTGAGTTTGAATCTGCTTCCCAGCCATGACCTTGGGCAAGACCATTTTAAACATTCCAGCCTCAATTTCTTCACCTGAAAAATGGGCATAGTAATATCTACCTGGAGAGGTTGCGGTGGGGAGTCAGAGGGCACGTGTCAAACAGGTGGCACGTGGTTGGTGGCCAGCAAGGCATCGGGACAGGGTGTCTGGGCTCCGAGAACACTTTCACCAACATTGCCTCCCTCCTCCCAGCAGCTCTGAGAGTTCCCTGGGGATGGAGAGAGGGGACTTTCAGCAGGCTTCAGACACTCGGCCGAAGTCATGGAACTGGAAGGTGACAGAACTGGGTTGTGTATTTGGGCCAAACCCTGAGCTGATGCCGTAACATTACACTGGGTGGATCGAGGTGTTGAGGTGGGGTGTGTCGCCCAGAGTCCCTTCATGGGTTAAGGACAGTTTCTAATCGGCCCTCCCTTCCCCTGGAACGCAACAGAGTGTCCTGGGTGGGTACCACACCTGCCTTGAGCCCACCACTGATGTCACTCCAAACAGCTCTCAGCACCTTAGCCCATGTGAGCCCCAGCTGAGTGGATGGCAAGTCCTCTCCTTGCTCCCTCTTGGAGCTTCCCAGCTTCCAGAAGCACCCACTCTAGGCTTGGGCAGATAGAACCACTGTCCACACTCAGCACGGCTTAGCCCGGTCCGTCCATTCATGCCCACCCATCCCTGGAGAGATCTATGGAGTGCTCCCCAGCACCAAGGACAAGGCGATTCCCAGCATTCAAAGGGCAACATTCCCAAGGCCAAGGTTTTTTGTGTACATAAAAAACTCTGGCTGCAAGAGTGCTCTGTCTCCATCTGCCTGTCTATCTTCTGGTCTGCCTCAGCTAGGATCAGACTTTGAGCATTAAAGACAACACTTAGCAAAAGCAGAAGGTCTGTTTCTCTCATCAAATTCCTGAGACAGGCAGTCCAGAGCCAGTATGGAGGTTTTGTGCAGTCCTCGGAGACCTGGGCTCCTTCCAGCTCACTGATCCAGCATCTTGTCCTCATGGTCCAAGATGGCAATCAGAATTCCAGCCGTCACAGTTGCATTCCAGGAAGCAGGATGAAGGAAGGATAAAGAAGAAGGGGGCAAATGGTACATGCCAGTTTACCTTTAAGAAATATCATTAGGGCCGCCTGGGTGGCTCAGTCAGTTAAACATCTGACTCTTGACTTTAGCCCAGATTGTCATCTCACAGTTGGTGGGATCATGCCCTGCATCAGGCTGTGTGCTGACAACACAGAGCCTACTTGGGATTCTCTCTCTCCCCCTCCCTCTGCCCCTCCCCTGCTCACGCACTCTCTCAAAATAAATAAACCTTCAAAAATAAGAAATTGCCATTTTTCAAAAAAAGAAAGAAATATTCTTAGAAATTGACACATAACACTTCCACTTGGTCACAGAGTCAGGTAGCCAAGCTCCCAGCCAAAAATTAGAGGCTTGTTTACTAAGGAAATAGGGAGAGCAGACATGGGGGCGGGGGTGGGGGGGGAGTGACTATCTCTGACACCCCATCCACCGAATAAGCATTTGTTGGGTGCTCCTTGTACCTACCCTGTTATAGTGCTTATAATATGGGGAATAGCTTATCTTGCGAGTGTGGAACAGTGCCTGTCACATAGCAGGTGCTCACTGAGCAGCGGCCGCTGTTCTGGGTGTGTCAGAGCGCTGACATAAGCATGGGTTCTGTGAGACTGGAGGGGAAGGCTGCCTGCCAGGCAGGGGAGTGGGTTACGGAAAGGCTTTCTAGAGGAGGACCTGCGGGGACGTATCGACCCCTGGGGGCTGGGATGGTCGACTGTGGCCATTTTAGGACTTCGTATTCTCTCCCCCGACCTCCATCCCATCCGATTTCCACTTTGCTGGCGAATCACTGTAGAAACTCATCCTTACCAAGGCACCAGTGGTGATAACAGCCAGGTGCAGGGCTCTCCGGGGTGAAAAGTCCAACCACGTTATGTTGGAGAATTTGGGCATCGATTAAGGTGCGTTCAGGCCCTGGGGTTTCCTAGAAGCCCTAGAATACTCTCACTGTGGGCAGTCACACAGGTCCTCTTGAGATTAGAAAACAACGATGAACGTTGTCTAAAATGCCCTCATCTGACAGAATGGGGGTAGCTGTGCTTGGTGTCCTTCTAAGGTGATCCAGAGAAAGGAAGCGCCAGCCCCCTGCCCTCCGGCGACATACTTCAAGCCATCTGGCATAATGGGGCGAGACCTTTGAGCTCAACCTTGCAGTCCTCCTGGGACTCATGCAGGGGGAAGAGCCAGGCATGGGCACCTCATCGTCTCCATCCTACAGGGGCTGTCAGAGAACAAGCTGCTGCTGGCTGGCCCCCACTCTGGGCTGGGAAAGTGAGCTCCCGATCATCCTTGAACACCACTGCATGATGGGCCTGCACAGGCCCCGTGGGGCACAGAGAGCATGGGTCCCACATATGGTGAGAGGGCCCACAAGCCTCAGGTCCTTTTCCACGGGGTTCTCTGAAGTTCCTTCCATCCCCGGCCTGGAGAGCCAGACAGCACCTCCTCCAGGAAGCCCTCTCTGACTTGCCTTGCTGGGTGCTTCCACGGCCCTCCACTGGGGGCATGGGTGGCTCTGAATTTCCACTGAGCTTGCTTGTCTGTTCCCCAATCTTGGCTGCTCCCTCTTAGTGTCCTGTCCCACATTGCTCTAGATGTATTCCTTGTATCTTACACATACTATAAGCTCAGTGGCTACGCATCAACTAATGAACATGAGTGAGTAAGTGAATGCATAAGTGAATGAACGAATGAATGAATGAGCAGGTTTTCTAGCTACCAGAATATGGATCCCCCATCAAGGAGAGGGAGGCCTGCAAGGGTTAACCAGGAGTCCGCCTGTGGTCTGAGGTAAGCAGGGAGCATATTTGTTCAGGTAAATAAGGAAGGATTACTTATAATGGGAAATCAGGCCTGGCCAACTCTTCATCTCACGGCTGCTTGCCTTCCTCCCAGCACATTCCTGCACTCTGCCCGTGTCCACACTGCCCTGCAGATCTGGAACCTCAGCCCACCACGGCCTCCATGTAAGCCCCTCAGGCTAGGTCTTGCCACCGTGCGGGCAGGTGGCCCCGGGCTGGGAGCGAAGGGCTCCCTTACAGGGCACACAGCCCTGAGATCTCAGAGGGCCACCCCTCGAGGGTGGCCAGGCCCCCAGCGGCCCACACGAGTATCACCTCTGCCCCCAGCCCTTCTGGCCCCTGGTCCCACTGCCCCCCCAGATGCCTGGCTGAGACCCAGCGGTGGCCCGCGCTGCCCACACCTTCTCCTGGCCCCCAAGGTTGGCTCCACGGTGGACGGCTCCCTGGGCACCAGGCAGACAACGGGTAAGTCTGGTGGGAAGGCAGAGTGCTTTGCCATGGGGGCTTCCCCCTCCCAGCTGTGCGGAGCGGGTGACAGAGGGCAGGAGTTGGAGGCATGGTTCCCCGGGTCCAGAACTGATCTCCCAGGCATTGCTGGCCTGTGATCTGGGTCCTTCACCCTCAGAATCCCCTGATCCTCCTTATGCTGCCCATCTGCGCCCCTGCCCCGGGCTGACCCCAGAGCCCGGGTGAGCCCTTGGCCTGGTGAGGCCCAGGATGGCCCCCGTCTGGGCTCCACCTGGAGCCCAGCCCGTACAGCCTGAAGGGAGGCAGCCTTGCAGGTGCAGAGCCTCGGTCCCCGAGACACGGCCAGTTCTGCTTGGCTGGCGAAACACAGACGACCTTTCTGCCGCTGCCAGCCACAGCTGCTCTGCCAAGAGAAGGGTCCGCCTGGGGACAGACCATGGTGGGCAGGGGCTGGCCGAAGCCTGGAGGCTCAGGGCCGGGCTCTGGGTCGGAGCAGGAGGGACAGGCCCAGAGCCCGGGGTTTGGGCGGTGGTGGGCCAGAACCCAGATGGGCTGGGGAGCTGCGGAGCGAACTAACAGGGCTCGAGTACCCAGGGAGGCAGAACGCGGGTCTGGGCGTTCTGGGCCTGCGGGCCCCGGTCTGGGCACGCTAGGAGAAAAAAGGGACGTCCTTGGGGACGCTCATGTCTAAGATTTGCCAGATGTCTGCTGTGGGGAGAGAGGGAAGTGATGGTGGAGAGGACAAGGTAGAAAGCCAGAGGGTCTGGATGTCTGGGGACTCCCCTGGAGGCTGGACCAGGTGTGCACGTGTGTGCGTGTGTGCGTATGTGTGTCTGTGTGCATGTTGGGAGTGGGCAGTCCCATGGAGCCGGCCCCGGATCCCCTCACCCACCCAGCAGCCCATACCCAGGCCACAGGCCTCCAGTGGCCCGTTCCCTATATGACAGTAACGGCCTTTCTCCTTCTCCTTAGTCAAGTCTAGGACTCGGCCTCATTTCCTGCTTCACGGCAACCCCCAGTAAAAGGCCGCATCTCCCCAGCACCAGCTGCTCGGCTGAGTAACAAAACAAACAGGCATCGGGCTTCCCCAGGCCCGAGGTGGCGAGGTGGCGGTTGGGATGGGCAGGAGACTCCCCAGCACACAGGGCCCCCCCCCACCCCCCACCGACACGACCCAGCCCAGCTGGGGGTGGGGCTAGAGCCAAAGACTCCCAGCTTGAAGTTTCACCCCGCCCCCCAAACTCACAAAAATTTGGGGAGAGGGAGCATCCTCAGGGCTCTTGGGGAGGTTGAGGTGCGGAGGAGATGCTCTCTGAGGGTGGGGAGCCACCCTCCCCTTTGAGAAATGAAAAAGGCGCTATGAGGACACCTAGAGCCGAAAACTCTGTCTCTACTGGACTCGTTTCTTGTGAGTTAGCAATTATAAAACACCCACGGTAAAATGCGACGCCATTTGATTTTCCCAAGGACCCTCTGAATTGCATGGAGCTTCTCTGTCCACCAAGCCTGAGGGAAGAGGGCGGGCACTCAGCAGGTGTTCCGTTGATCAGAAATAAGTAGAAAAAAGAGGAGAACCCACTTTCTACCACTGAGGTCATTGCAGATACAAAGTTCATACCCTTGAAACAATTAGGGCCCCATTTTGTGCTTAAACAGCTTGGTGCGGCTTGAGTGTAACCTGGGGAAGTCAGTTCAGACTGACCTGGGGACAAAGACACTTTGGGTGGAGGGCAGGAAAGGGTGGGTTCAGGCCCCCTGTGTGACCTCGGGCAAGTCACTTTTCCTCCCTGCCCTTGTAGCTCCTTGTCTGTGTAATGAGAAGGTTAGACAAGGTGGCCTCCTCTGTTAAAGGAGGCTTCGTGGAAGGGACAATCTGGAGCTGGATTTTGCAGGCTGTATAGGAGTTGGTGGAGGCAGCCTGGCTGGATTTGCCAGCTTTCTAAGATGTGTGCTTTCCCAGGCTTGTGCCCCAGGCTCGGGTCAGCAGAGGTGGGTGGCTCTAGCTCTGGCTCCTCCTAGAGGCCAGGGAGGGGTGAGTGAGGCCAGCAGCTGCCCCGGGCTGGACTAGAGAGCAGGATGACCTCAGGTAAGGCTCAGGCCTCCCTCGCCACCAACCTCAACTCTTCCCCAGCCTCCACCCACCATCACCACCTGCTTCTTCCTCTGTTCCCCTCATTCCTCACCCCATCACCTTTCCCTCCCCTCTTCTCCAGCCCCGTCCCCTCACCTGCTCCCCGGTGCCACCTTCCTGAATGTTCCACCCATTTCAATTCGCAAGAAATTTCCATCCACCTTCCCTCAATCTTCATAAGCCTTAAGGCATGCTCTTGACAGCCCATTTAACAGACAGGATCACTGAATCTCTGAGGAAGCCAAGTCACTTATCCCAGTCCCAGAGCTAGAGAGCAGGGAGGTGAGGCTCCATCCTGGTCTGGGACCCTCCCCTTGCCCCCTCCCCGCCCCCATCCCATTCTTCACCCCGCCCTGCTCCCCTAGCCAAGGGAGCAGCCTGTCAGGTAGAACAACTCTTCCCAAAGCAAACTTTGCACAAGGCGAGTTGCCCTGGGCTCTTCCTGACATTTAATGCTGGGCTCCTTCCCCTGCCTCGTTTGCATGCTCCTGGCTCAGCTGGTGCCCCCTGCCAGATTCTCCTCTCCTACCTTTCAGCAGCTGGGGCGGGGCCTCCAGACCCAGGGAAAGTGAGCCTCCTCATCCCTCCGGACTGACTGACGGACTGACCGCTCCTCCCCTGCCAGGGACCTGTGTGACTCTGCTGGGGACCAGGTAGACAGGCCCCCATTCAGGACCTTAGAAAGGGACAATGAGGCCTCTCTGGCACCACCAGAGTTGCGAAGCCCTCCCTTTTCCCTCCAGCTCTGGGATTCAGGAGAGGGGCCTGGGGGTGGCTGCCCAGCCAGGGTCTCAGCACCCAGGACTAGTGACATTGGTGGGGACCTAAGTGTCTCTGCTCTTGGGCAGCAAGTTCTTCCCACCTCTGACTCCCACAACCCCCTCCACAGGGCTCTAGGACAGAAGGGCGATGTGTCTCCGCTAACATTTCACAGATGGGGATGTGGGCCCCAGTAACTCCCTAGGAACCCATCCCTGCCCATCTGAACCTCTTTTTTTTTATTTAAAAAAATTTTTTTTTAACGTTTATTTATTTTTGAGATAGAGAGAGACAGAGCATGAACGGGGGAGGGGCAGAGAGAGGAGACACAGAATCCGAAGCAGGCTCCAGGCTCTGAGCCATCAGCCCAGAGCCCGACGTGGGGCTCGAACTCACGGACCGTGAGATCATGACCTGAGCTGAAGTCGGATGCTTAACCGACAGAGCCACCCAGGCGCCCCTCTAAACCTCTTTTGAAGCAATTTCTGTTCTTAGCCTCTCAGGACAGTTCATTCTGGACTTCTGTCATTTTGTGCAATGTTGGAGTGCCTTCGCTTTGTCCTGAAACCCCAGGGTGTGCTCCCCAGCCCTATGATTGGGGCTCAGGGCGCATTTTCTCTCTCAGCCCTGTCAAGACTTTATAGATTCACCAACCCTGGTTTATGGAGTGCTGTGCCTGGCCTGGGGGAGGCCGCGGAGACACGTGAAGCTAGAGCCGGGGGTGGGGGAGGGGGTAACAAATGTGCGCACCCGCCTCTGGGAGATCGCAAAGCCTGGCCAAACCCCAGAGATGCAGGTGTCTTTGAGTCCCTGTGTCACCGATGAGGAGGCAGAGGCCAAGAGGACGGGCCAAGGTGCCACAGGCAGGAGCCGGGGGAAGCCACGTGTTCTCACACCCTCAGGGACCCGGCTGCCCAGCGGGGCCAGTAGCTCGGGGAACAAGATGCCCATGAAACATTGAAGCCTGCATCCTGGAGCAGGTGCTGGGAGGGGTGGTATGGGGCCGAGGTGCTGGAGGAGCGCGGGGAAGAGTGGCGATCTGTGGGGTCCTGGGGAGACTGTGCCAGAGGGAGGCGGGGCAGCCCAGTTGGCGCTGCTTGAGCGAAGGTGAAATATGCATGGCCAAGGGAGAGCAAAGGAGCTCGGTGGGGTACTGAGACCAGGCCTGTCTCAACAAGGGCTGAATGAAGACGTGAGCCGCAGTTTCTGAAAGTCAGGCAAGACTTGAACTTGATATGGCTGGAAATCGGGGCTGTGGCCTGACCACCCCAGCATCACTGGCTCTAAGCCCTGGATTTGTCCCGGCTGGGGTCTTGGCTGCCTGCATGAAGTGGAGAGGGGACGCTGCTGGGGTTGGGAGTCCGTCTGATGCGCCATATGGAGGCCAGAGGCAGCCTGGCAGAGCCCCTGCTTGGGCAGAAGGCTGGGCTGGGTTTTTCAGAGGCTCTGGACACCAACCAACTCCAGGGGAGGGAGGCAGGGAGGAGACACAGCCACACCCCTTATTCTGCCCAAATGTCCACCCTGAATCACGTTTCTACTTGCCGGGGGAGCCCCTAGAGTCCGGCTGTTTCTCCACCATCCTGCTTCCAAGTCAGGCTCAGGGGCAAGATGGGGGCCATGGGATCATAGAATCCAGACAGCGTCTGTGCTAGAAAACACAGAAAAGGACACTGGGGCCCGGAGGGGACCAGGGGCTGCCCAGGGCCCCACATACAGCGCGAACAGAGCAGGACAGGGTCTCACATCTCCAGGGGTTGAGGGCTCCAATTCTTCCCAGGCCACGCCTCCCCACCCCCTGCCTTTGGAGCAAACTCAAATACAGGGGAGAGCTTGAGGCTGAGGTGGGTTTCTGCACCTCCAGGCTGCAGGCGTCCGCGCCACCCAGAGCTCCGCTGTGGGGCATTTGCAGGGGCTGGGTCAGCGGGAGGCCTAAGCAAAGGTGAAAGGGGTGGGCAGCAGGGGGACCCTAGAGGCTGGGAGGTGCTGAGTCACAGCACTGTGTGAAAAGAGGGAAGTGCTCCGTCTTGAGTTCTGGTCCCTGCTCAGTCACCACAGACACTTCCCTGGTCGCGGTCACGGCACCCGTGTCTGTCAGGTGGGAGTAATAGTGGCTGCCCCCTGGGTTGGCTGCGCGAACCCAAGGAAGCAGTTTATTTAGCTGGCCTTCACCTTGTCCCGGACAGTGTCACAAACAGTGTCAGGAAGGCTGAATGCGTGGACGCCAGTGGTACCCGTGCAGCGGGAGCAAACATTTGGGCTCCTGGCTGCCCCAGGCAACTGCGGGGAAAGCAGACTAGACCAGACTCCTTGATGTTCCCTTGAACCTATTTGCTCCTGCCACCTGGCCCTGTGTCCCAACTCCCTACCCAGCTTCTGATTCCTATAGCCTCGCTGCACCCCAACCTCCACCAGTCTCCACACACACCTCCAGGCTCAAGCTGAACCTCCCAGAGAACAGGGCTCCTGAAAAGTTAGGCCAGGGGCCTGCCCGGGTCTGGGATCTGACGAGGTGGGAGAAAGCCAGGAGACCTAGAAGAAACCTACCTCCCCTGTTCTCATGCTGAGCCCAAGATAGACAAGTCCTCCCCCAGTCACCCCTGAGGGACCCACCTCCCTACTCTCTGTCCTTGGGGTCGCCAGGGGCAGCAGGTGCCTTGGGATGACCACAGTGGGGTGCTTGAGGAAGGCCAGAGCTGCCTGGAGGTAGCCAGCCTGGGACACCTTCCTGGGTAAGAAGGCAAATCTGTCCGGTGGAGAGAGGTGGCACTCTGGACAGGGAAGGGTGGTCAGTAAGGAGGAGGCTGGGTCCTTTTATTGGGTCCAGCTCGTTTGAAGAACAGTTTTAAAGGGCAAAGGGAGCTGAGGTTCCATGGAGGGCGGGAGCGACTGAGGAGAAGTAAGGGGGCAGGAGGAGGGGTGGAAGAATGAGAAAGTAGCGGGGAGAGGCTGGGTCCAGAGGCGGGCAGGGTTGGGCACTGGCCTCAGTCTCCCTGCATCCTGGGGAGGCCAAGCTTCTCTCCAAGGTGCTGACCAGCTAACTGGGGGGCAGGCCCGTGTGGCCCCTACCCACTCTGCATGGCCCCTGGCCAGGCCCTAGTCACACCCCCACAGTCCCCTGACCCTGACAGATTGAAGGAGGCCCTTGCTTGGAGGGAGAGAGAGGCTGACAGCCAGGACGGTGGGCCACAGTGAGGAAGCCCCAGAAGGTCTGCCCCAGCTGGTGGAGAAAGGCCAACACAGAGCTCAGTGGCAGGTTCTGTCACCCCCGCCCTCCCCCCCACTCTCCCCTGGTGCTCTTGTCTTGGTGCTGGGGTCTGCAGCCAGGGTCCTGGGCTCTGGGCAGCCTGAGGCTGGGTCTCACGATGGAGGTAGGGGCCCGAGAACATTTATCCCACCTGCAATCCCCCCGGGGGTGCGATCTGGGAGCCTGGACTGAGCAGGATGTGGGAGACAGGCTCCAAGCCCATAAGTGCCCAGAGCCTGCCTAAAGACCTCCCTGGTAACTCCATTTCCCTGAGGCTGTGGCCTCTGGAGATATCAGGCGATCTTCTGCCGGTGCCAGGTCGGGGTGGCAGTGAGAACCCGGGAGGCCGGGCAGTGGCATGAAACGGCTGCTATAAATCTCCAACTCTGGGTCCCTCTGTCCTCTCTCCTTGATCTGCCTTCCTGAGGGAGTGGGAGGTGCTGAGAGAAGGGCCCCTGAGGTGGCTAATCCCTCTGGCCGCAGCCCCGCGGTCCCACTGGTCTGGCCCTAGATCTGGGCCTTGGCCTCCACCAGCTGTTACCAAATTTTCTTTGTTTGGAGTCTGAGCCAGAGCCTCTGGAGCAGGAGGGAGCCAGGACATGCTGAGCCTTAATCCAGACATGTGGTTTAATCCAGAAAAGATCAACTCGAGGTTTGGGAGCTGGAGGCATCGCTCAGGAGACGGGCAGCATCTCGGACCCAGCCTACATAGGCCAGTGGGAGGGCTGGGCCAGCCTTCACAGGGACCCGGGCTTGGCAAACATGGGGCTTATCCCAGGACCCTGTGCCTATGGAGCAGGAGCCTGAGGGTCAGCGGGCCCCAGGTTTGGTCCTCGCTCTGCCATGACTGTGGGCACGTCCCTGCCACTCTGTGAGCCTCATTTTCCCCAGTGCACATGTGTCTTCATGGGCGAACAATCACCTGTGGATATAATCATGGTTGAACTGCACGGCACAGGTGGGAAGAGCTGGGAAGTCAGCTGTTGAGGAGGGCTTCCTGGGAGAGGAGGGGGCTTTGGGCTGAACTGTGATGAGAGGGAAGGGGCTGTTGGGCAGGGGGATGGCAACACAAAATAGCCATGTTGTGCCCACAGCACTGGGGCCAGGGGAGAAATGCCATTGTCATTAGAGCCCGGATAAATGTCGATCGATCCCTGGTTTTGGTCCAGACCCTGCCACTGACCAGCGAATGAATCCCTTCCCCATGTGTGATCTACAAAACTTTCATATAACATATAGTCCCTTCCAACTCTGATAATCTGGGCTGGGTAGGAGGTGAGCTGAGACATGGGCACCAGCCATTGGGATTGCATGAGGGTGGCAATGGGGAGCCATGGGAGGTTCTTGAGCACAGGGGTGCCTGATGAAGGAGCATCGAAGGGAGATGAGCTTGACAGTGGCGTGGAGTGAGCAGTCAGGAGGTGGGAATGGACTTTGGAGGATCAAGTTGCCCAATCAGGAGGTGGGCAGGACCCTGGGAAAACGGACTGGCCAGCCTCAGAGGGAATGTGGCACAACGAGCACAGCCTTTGCGTGTCCAGCTGGGGACTTCTGGCAAGCTGTATTAAGACCTCTGTGCCCCCCTGTCCACATCTATAAAATAGGGCTCCTCAGCCCACGTCCCCTGGGGCTGTGGGTAGTAAAGGAGTGACAGGCGTGAATGCTCTGGGCCTGGGGAAGTGCTCACTGAGCAGTTCTCTCTTCCAGCCAGAGTCTGGCCCCAGAGCCAGACGCCAGAGTTGCAGGCTGGACACTAAAATCCCCGGCTCCCTGACCAGTAAACCAAGGTCCCCCCGGATCTGGGCTGCGGGGGTCAGAGCACTCCCCACCACCTCCCCACCTGTGGACAGTCAGATCTTTCCTCCCACCACACAATTATTATTTTTCACCAGGGAGGTGTTGGGAGCTGGGACCGAGCCTTGGTTGAGAGCAGGTTCCCTGGCATTTAGGAGCAAGGTGAGGGGGAGCTGAAATGCAGGGTGGGGCGGAGGCGGGAACTCGCCCGGACCAGGAGTCAGAAGACCTGGATCCAAGTCACTTATCTCTGCGCCTTCACTTGCCCATCCACAAAATGGGAATGAGTATAAGGTCTGGTTGCCGCTCTCTGAGGAAGGACAGATGCAACGGGTGCTCGCTCAGTGAGTCAGGGATGTGTCATCACATCCCGGCCCAGCAAATGCTGCCACCTGCCCCACCCGTTCATCCTCACTGACCCCTCATGCCACTGTGCCCCAAAACAGCAGCTGCCTCCCACCCCACCTGTGGCTGCAGCCACGCAAGCAGGAGCGCCACGAGGGAAGCAAGTTCTTCTGCTTCTCGGAAAAGCTTTCTGTCTCCCTGGCACATGGCCCAGGGTGCTGGCAGAGACTGTCCTAACGTGGCAGGCACGGGAGCCCTGGGGACGTGGATGGGGCGGGAGGCAGGAAGGGGCGACGAGGTGGGGGGCTGAGAGGGGCTCTCCAGGGGTGGGGCCTCCTAGGGGGTAGGGCGTGGGTATAGGCCAGGGTGGGGACCCGGGAGCAGAAGGGGCTGTTGGCACGGCCTGGGTAAATAATGTTGGGCCCACAGCACACATGTGTGTTTGCACAGAAGGCCTTGAAATGATTCCAGGCCTGCCCTCTGCCCCCCGCAGCCCCACCCCACCCTGACCTTTCCTTCCTTGTCACTTAAAGGAGCTCTTGAAAGGGAGAGTCGAAATCAAAGGGAACACCCTTCTCTCTTGCTGGCATTCTCTCCGCCACAGGAAGTGGCACAGCTGCCATGTTAAAGTTGGGACAGTTGGGCACTGCACAAGGGAGGGGACGAGACGGAGCTGGAATTCCACTCGGGCCCCATTCACCAAACTCTGCTTTCCAGAGAGAACGCTGTTTTCTGAGATATGTGAAGGTGTGGAATGGGCTAGCTGCAGGCCTAGAGAAGCCAGAAGGATCTTCCCAGCTGGGTTCTTTCCCTGCGCCCCCTCCAGGGAGGGGTAAATGCCGCTGCACATCGAGGCTAACCGGGCAGCCAGGTCAGTCCCATGCGAGGAGCCACGATGGGCAGGGGAGCCCCCCACTGTCCCGGTGTGGCACAGTACATGTCACCAGTAGAGTCTACCGGTCCTTTGATTAATGCCTCTTCCTCTCACTGGCCCGACGCCTTTCAAGCGGCAATTCTCAAACGTGAGCTTGTGTCAGAATCACCCAAAAGTGGGGCACCTGGGTGGCTCAGTCGGTTGGGTGGCCGACTTCGGCTCAGGTCACGATCTTGCGGTCCGTGGGTTCGAGCCCCGCGTCGGTCTCTGTGCTGACCGCTCGGAGCCTGGAACCTGTTTCAGATTCTGTGTCTCCCTCTCTCTGACCCTCCCCCGTTCATGCTCTGTCTCTGTCTCAAAAATAAATAAACTTTAAAAAAAATAATAAAAAAAAATCACCCAAAAGCTGAAACACACTGCCGGGCTTTCCCGGGGCTTCTGACTCGGTCGCTCTGCGGTCGGCCTGAGAATCTGCATTTTTTGCCACGTTCCCAGGTGGCGCCGATGCTGCTGGCCCAGGCACCACGTCGTGAGGAACACGTGGGCCCACCTGAACTTGCCCTTAACGGGTTCGTCTGCTCCTTTCCTTCCTGCTGACTTTCATTAGGAGCGTGTACTTGTTGATAATCTTCCACCTCTGTCCTGAGTCGTGCTGGAGTCCCGGGCCCACAAATCACAGAAATAGCCCAGAAACCCTGGGGTTTTGGTACCTGTACATCTCCTGAGGCCCCCGCCTCACCCGATCCTCCTACTCCAATAGGGGCTGCAGAGCAAAAGGGCCCTCGGCAAAGCAGGGCCTGCATGACCGCTGTGGAAAGAGGCCTCCAGCTCCTGTTTTGAGGCCAAGTGGTAGCCCCCTGGGGGGCCTTGGGGCGGCAGGAAGAGTGGGTGTCTGAGTTTCTGGGGGCCTCCGTCGTTCCCCAGAGCATGCTCCTCCTCCCCTCTCTCCCCCTCCCCACACCCTTCCCCTGCAGGTGGGCACGGCCTCCTCAGGGCACACTCCTCCAGGGCGAGGGGAAAGGAGAGGGCGCTGGGAGCTGGGAGGGGCAGGGGGCAGTACCTTTGGGGAGGAAGAGGTGGAAGACTGGGTACGAGGAACCCAGTCCTGAGCCAGTGTGGCGCCACTCAGTGACTGCCTCAGCAGTGTCAATTTGTTCACCTCCCCCAAATGGTGGTGGGGGGGAAGAGGGCCCGCCTCCCTGACTTGTGAGTGGCTTCTACCCCGCCACTCCCCTCACCTGCTCCTCGCTCCTTCAACCGCCAGGTGAAGGTGATGGTGACCTTCTCCCTTCCCCACCGTCTTTAGGAGAAGAATAAAAGAAAACAAGCTTTGCTCCAGAAAGACAGATTTGGGTTAGCTCTCAAAAGGAACTTCCTCCACAGGACGGTGGACGGGGGATCTGGGCATGGGCTGGCCTGGGGCCAGAGCCCGGACACTAAAGTTTACTTGTCCAGGCCTCAGTGTGCTCATCTACCAAATGGGGCTACTCATGCCTTCCGTTGTGAGGCTTGAATGAGGTCGAGGACCTCAGAAGGGTGTTGTAAGCACACCGCGTGGGTAAAGATTTGCTGCTTTCAGCCAACCTGGCTTTCTTGGGGAGTGAGGGAGCTGTTTACACCTCACTTTCTTTCCCAGCCAGGAGCCTATCTGCCCAGCCCTGTCCTAACTGCCCAATGACCCGGAAGCCCCAACTCTCTCCCTGGCCCAGTGGGCCCCTCATCCCCATAACCAGCTTAGTGGCCCCCACGGGGATGGGGAAGCAGCCAGACCCTGATTGGCCTTCCTCTCTTATTTCTGCAGACACAGCCACCAGCCCAAGCAACGGCGGCATGGGCAGCGCCAGCCCGGGCCTGAGCAGCGTGGCCCCCGGCCGCCTCCTGCTGCCCCCCGACGCTGTGTTGCGCACGGGCGTGGAAAAGGCGGCCGCGGGGGCGGTGGGGCCCGAGAGACGGGACTGGAGCCCCAGCCCGCCTGCCACGCCTGACCAGGGCCTGTCTGCCTTCTACCTCTCCTACTTTGACATGCTGTACCCTGAGGATGGCAACTGGGCCACCAAGGGCCCCGGGGCCAGCTCTCGGGAGGAGCCACCTGAGGAACCCGAGCAGTGCCCTGTCATCGACAGCCAAGCCCCCGGGGGCAGCCTGGACTTGGCACCGGGGAGTCTGACCCTGGAGGAGCACTCGCTGGAGCAGGTGCAGTCCATGGTGGTGGGCGAGGTGCTTAAGGACATTGAGACAGCCTGTAAGCTGCTCAACATCACTGCAGGTGAGACTTTCCGCACGTCCCCCTCCGTAAGGCGGGCCACAAGCAGGGCTGAGGTCGCTGGGGGTGTGGGGGGCCGCGCAAGGTGCACTCTGGCCACCCCTGGCCCGGCCTCGGCAACACCAGGCATGCTGGGGATTCTGCACATACAGTCAGCCCACGGCACACAGCAGCTGTGAGCCTGGGAAGGTTCCTACCCTCTCTGCCCCAACTGCTGGAGGCAATGCAATCAAGCTCTACACCATCTGACCCTCTACCCACCCCCCCAGAGGCGTCTCCACGCTCGCCTCATCTACTCTGCTCCAGCCACACCTGTTTTTTGCTGTGCCCACGACCCTCACGCCTCAGGACCTTTGCATCTCTCAATCCAAAACGCTCTTCCCCCAAAGAGTTCCTTGGCTCACCCCGTGCCTCCTTCAGATCTTGACTCAAATGGCACTGTCTTGATGAGGCTTTCCCTGCCCCCACTGTTGATGTTACTGTCCACACCGCCAACTCTTACTCCTCCTACCTGCTTTATTTCTCTCATCGCATGGACGGTCTGATGCCCTGCATATTTTATCTATCCATTTTATTTGCTCTCTGTCTCCCCCACTGGAATGTACACACCCCAAGGGCAGGGATTTTCATTTGTCTGGTTCCCTGCTATATCCCCAGTTTCTAGGATGGCGCCTCGCTCATAATAGATGTTCAATAAACAGTAACTTCTGAATATGGCAGGCTGTGTTCCAGCACTGGGGAATAGAGTGGGGAACACAACACAAAAGCCCCTTTATCCACTGAGCGGACATTACAGTGAGGGAAACGGATCGTAGATAACTAGATAAATGTGTGTCACTGGTCCAGTGGTGATGAGGGCTCTGATGAGGAGGGGGCATTAGAAGTCCAGGCACACGTGTGTGCCTGGAAGGTGCGGTTGTGGGGCCGATGCTGTGAGTTGAGGGGCTGCGGGGTCTCCAGCCTCCTGTTCCCACATCGTCTCTCCAGCTTTGGGCAGGCCTGACCCATCTCCTGGGTCCCCGGATCCCGGCATTTGAGCATCCCACTCTCGTGCTGCTGTCACACAAAAAGTCTTCAGGCGTCCCTCAGGCCCGGCCCCCGCCCCCAACCATCCCTGCAGGTGCCCCATGCCCGTCCTGCCCCTGGAGGTTTCCCCGTTCTGCTTCCTCTCCCACACCGGGCTGGGGAGGGGCCTACCCTCTGAACAATGGAGACAGAAACAAATTGCTTTGACCCTGGGAAGGCAAATGGGTTTATGAAGTGGGGGCAGCCCAGCCTGCAGGTCATCCAGCTAGGGCACCAGCTTAGGCCACAGTGTTCACTTGGAGGCCCCATTGTGACTGTGCCACCAGCCCAGCCTCCACCCACAGGCCCCGCCAGCCTCACCCCAGAGCAGCTCCCCGGGGAACCTAGCCAGTGACTCTCTTCCTAGCCTCTGCGGCCTGGAGAGCCGCATCATGACCGCCCGGTGCCCTGCCATTTATTCGTTCAGTGCTCGTGCACTGAGCAGCTAGTACGTACCCGGCCCTTTGTTAGCTGTTGGACAAGAGGCTACAACTCTCTGTGCCTCAGTTTCCTCATCTGTAAAATACGGTGGAGATTAGGATTCGGGTTGCAGGACTAATTCCTGGTTGGGTTTTTTCCCTGGTTCCTTGAAGGGTTTGGGAAAGGCAAGAGGCAGCTGAGAGAGAAGCTCAGGTGTCTCTGGTTTAATGTCACCGCCCCCTCCGGGGAGGGGGCTTCCTGAAAGGCCTTCTGAAGGGACCGGAGGGGTCGGGGGGGGGGGACCCGAGGTCTGGGTGAGGTGGGGGGTGCAGAGGCCCCAGGCTACCCTGCCCTGAGCCAAGTTTGTTTTTAGGACCCCGGCTCCTCTGCCTCACTCCCCTCTCTTCTTGGGTGCCCCCTCCACAGGGCCCCTCAAGGCCCTCTCTGGCCTGGCCTGTTCTCACCCCAGGAGCACACAATCCGGGCCACAAGCTTCCAGTTCCCACGGGCGCCCCACCAGAGCAGAGCCGGCCACATTCGGGGCGGTGGCCTCAAGTAGCCCGTGGAACTCAGGGAGTGTCTCTTGTCCAGACCCCGTGGACTGGAGCCCTGGCAACGTGCAGAAGTGGCTCCTGTGGACAGAGCACCAGTACCGGCTGCCCCCCGTGGGCAAGGCCTTCCAGGAGCTGGGGGGCAAGGAGCTGTGCGCCATGTCGGAGGAGCAGTTCCGCCAGCGCTCACCTCTGGGTGGGGACGTGCTGCACGCCCACCTGGACATCTGGAAATCAGGTGGGACGAGGCATGGGTGAGAGAGGCGCCTCCCGAGCTCCGAGCCAGGGACCCGGAGGGGGGCGCTAGGCTGGGACTCCCGCCAGGGCCGCTCTCTGCTGGGGAAGGAGCTGGTCGGTCCCAGTCCGGACTCTGTTCTAAATCTCAGCCCCACTTGCTGCTGCCTCCCCACATCCTGGGCCGACTCACCAGCCCTGACCCACTCCCAGCCCTGGGCAAACCCACAGCACTTAGGGCCAGAGCGTGTGGGAAGTTAAAAGGTAGGAGTCGGACTGTGAGAGCGCGGGGGACCGTGGGGACCACGAAGTCCTCCTTTGTCCTTTTGAAATTGTGTTTGTCTGTTCTGTGTTTTCCATTAAAGGAGTAATGAGGTAATCAGTGTGCGTGAGTTCTCAAAAGACCATAATGGAAATAGTACCGTGAAAAGGAATTTCCCCCCTC
The DNA here is from genome assembly GCF_018350215.1 of Panthera leo. NCBI lineage: Eukaryota > Metazoa > Chordata > Mammalia > Carnivora > Felidae > Panthera > Panthera leo. The sequence continues at coordinate 33,063,941 of NC_056683.1, read as the reverse complement.
GCTCCTGACCCCCTGCCTTCCAGTCCCCCTGCCTAGAGGCAACCACCGTTACTGGTTTCTTGGGTACGTGCTGGAGGGAGTCTCCGCACACGACGAGCAAACATGCACGTGTGGTTTTCACCCTTTTGTAACATGGATCGTGCCAGAGTATCACACTGTTCCACTCTTGGTTTATCTTGGACCTGGCTCCCCAACAGCATCTCTACAGCTGCCCTCTTTCTAATGGCTGCGTGCCAACCCCTTAGTGTTTAAATCACCTCGCATCCCACTGCGTGCCCTGCACGGAGCTGCATGCTTTGGGGGAGGCAGTGCTTGCCCCACGAGTCGAGGCCCCTGCCCTTAGGGGTCTGGGATCAATAAAGGCATGGGACCCACTCATATGTATGACCAGTAGAGACCGGTGTCCTGCCCCCGCCCAGGAGCTGGCAAGTGCCTGGCTAGAGAGCCAGGTGGTGATGGGGGCAGAAGCTGGCTGCCTCCATCCACGCCGCTTGGCCTCAGTCCCACCCAAACACCCTCTTCTGCCCTCTGGGTCTGCCCTGGGTCTCAACCTTCTCTCCTTGCCCCGCAGCGGCCTGGATGAAAGAGAGGACTTCTCCTGGGGCGATCCACTACTGCGGTGAGCCAGGGCCAGCAGGGAGGGGCCAGGGCTCTGGGGTGCAGGGTCGAGGGGTGGCGCCCCACTCACCGCCCCCCTCCCTGGCTGCCCAGCTTCCACCAGCGAGGACAGCTGGACCGACAGCGAGGTGGACTCCTCCTGCTCCGGGCAGCCCATCCACCTGTGGCAGTTCCTCAAGGAGCTGCTGCTCAAGCCCCACAGCTACGGCCGCTTCATCCGGTGGCTCAACAAGGAGAAGGGTGAGCCGGGCTCCCCACGCGAGCCGCGAGGGGATCGGGCCTCACTGACGCTGGCGGGAGCCTGCCGGCCTCCTGCCAGGTGCCAGGCACAGGGATGGCTGGGGGTTGGGGGCTGGGGGGGGGGAGCCGCCCCCCGCTTTTGCCCCGAATGCCAGACACGCTGCCGTCACTGGAGCGTCAGGATCTGCGTGCAGCTTGTGTCTCCTGACCAAGCTCTGTCCTATACAGGACCCCCAGCTCCACACGGGGCTGGGGACATGCTAGGGACTTAATACTCTGCCAAGAACTGGACACAGTCTTCCCCTTCAAAACATCATAGCTTCCCCCCATCGTTGGGGGGCCTGGGCGGCTCAGTCGGTTAAGCGTCCGACTGCGGCTCAGGTCGTGATCTCATCGTCTGCGAGTCCGAGCCCCGCGTCGGGCTCTGTGCCGACAGCTCAGAGCCTGGAGCCTGCTTCTGATTCTGTTTCTCCCTCTCTCTCTGACCCTCCCCCGTTCATGCTCTGTCTCTCTCTGTCTCAAAAATAAATAAACATTAAAAAAAAATTTAAAAAAAACAACATCATAGCTGACTCAGGGAGACTAATGTGCCCGGTGAGAAATACCACGTGGGCCTCATAGGCAGTATTAGATTTCCAAGAGGCCACATTAAAAAAAAAAAAGGTAACAGGTGAACTTTTCTTTTAAAGTTTATTTATTGTGAGAGAGACAGAGAGAGTGCAAGTAGGGGAGGGGCAGAGAGAGAGAGAGAGAGAGAGAGAGAGAGAGAATCTCAAGCAGGCTCCATGCTGTCAGCACAGAACCCACATGGGGCTCGAACTCATGAAACCGTGAGATCGTGACCTGAGCCCAAATCAAGAGTCGGATGCTTAACCAACTGAGTCACTCAGGTGCCCCTTAACAGGTGAATTTAATTTTAATAAGCTTTTATTTAATCTAATATTACAGATTATTAAAATTTCAACACATAATCAATATAAAAATTACTAATGAGACATTTTTACTAAGTCTTCAAACACTGGTGAGTATTTTATACTTATAGTACATCTCAATTCGGACTAGCCACATTTCAAGTATTCAAGGGCCACATACGGCTAGTGGCTACCTCACTGGACAGTGCAGGACTAGATGGTGTGTGTGTGTGTGTGTGTGTGTGTGTGTGTGTGTGTGTGTGTGAAAAGACTCAGAGCCAAGAAACCTGGGTTCTAGGCCCTATCCTGTCATTAGTAGCTATGGGTATTGGGACCTCAGTCTTCTTATCTGTAAAATGGACAGGATTTATTCCTCCAACAAACCTTCACTGAGTACATCCTCTGGTTCCACACCAGCCCAGCCAACATTTACGGAGAATAAGTGTCCCTTTGGTGCAGGGAGGATTCAGCTGCACCCCGTCCTTGAGGGACCTGCAGGTTATAGGAGAACCAGCAGTGAAATGAGCTGGGGTACAGAGCATGCCGGGGCTGCGACAGGGCGGTGGGGGCAGCTGTGCCTTGTTCAGGAGGACTTCCCGGGAGTGGTGACTTGGGCTGAGTGTGAAGGACAAATAGGGGCTAGAGGGGGTGGAGAGAAGTTCCTGCACAAGGCACGGTAACCCTCGTGTCTATTTGAGACTTAACGCGAGCCCGGTCCTCAGGAAGACGGTTCCATGATAGACTTCTAGGGAGAGGAGATCAAGGAGGGCAAAGTGGTCTGGGAAGGCTCCCTGGAAGGGGTGTGCTGGCTTGGGTTTTGCCAGGAGGGTTTAGAATGAGAACTGGGATTGTTAACAATGTCATAGTTCCTCCCAAGGGGCACTCCTGTCAGACTCCACTGTAAGCACTTTCTGTCGCCACTCAACAAACGGTAGTCATTACAACCCCCTCCACCCACACGATAAAGGGGCCTCAAACAGCTTCTCGAGGTAGAATATGGCAGAGACAGGCTTCAAACCTGAGGCAGCCTGTCTCCAAATCCACTCTTTTCCCCACCTGCTCTGAATTAATCCTACCAGAAAGGGCCGTGTTGGCTTCGGTGTCTGAGGATGGCAAAGAGGTCTTTCAGGCTTGGGAGCTGCTGGTCAAAGTGGTGGGGGCAGGGGCGGAAGTGGGGATGACCTTGACAAATGAGCCGTAGGCACAGCTCAGAGCCCCACAGGGCTTCTGCGCAGGGTGTGCAAACCCCACAGTAGGAGCAGAGGCTGGCAGGTGCCAGGCCCTCGGGGCCCCACATAACCCGCTAAAGTACGCAGGCTCACCCTGCACTCAGCAGGTTTGTGACCCCATAATATCATTTATCACTTACTGGGGCACAAATTTCTTTAACCCTCGCTGCCACCTTGGGAGTAGATAGCATGCCCCCCCACGCCCCCAGCCTGGCCCTCACCCCCCACCGCCGACACTGACCTGCTGGTTTTGGTCTTTCTCCCTCCTGGCACACCCCCGCCTTGCACCGCTGGCTCTCTCTGGGCCCACCTGCTCCCCCAGGCATCTTCAAAATTGAGGACTCCGCTCAGGTGGCCCGGCTGTGGGGCATCCGCAAGAACCGGCCGGCCATGAACTACGACAAGCTGAGCCGTTCTATCCGCCAGTATTACAAGAAGGGCATCATCCGGAAGCCAGACATCTCCCAACGCCTCGTCTACCAGTTCGTGCACCCCATCTGAGGGCTGCAGGCCAGGCCTTAGGCCTGAAACTCGCCCTCGCCAGACCTCCCTCCTGCCCACCCCTGCCTCTGCCGGACCCTGAGCTGAGGGAGACTGCAATCTCCTGGCGTCGGAGTCTAAGGTCCTGGAGGGGACGGCCCTCTGCTTCCAGGGGCGTAAATGAGCTCTCCGGGGCCCGGGGGACCCCTGGGTGGGAGTGCTTCCTCCTCGGGCCTGACTGCTCACATGCCCAGTTCCCTGGAAGATGGAAGGAGACAGGGCTGTCCTCAGTGTTCATGGCTCCCTGGGGAAGGCCATCCCTCCACCCCAGCCTTCTGACCCCAGAATTTCCAGAGCAGAGCCGACAGAATGACAGTGACTTAGCCAAGGCCACTAGCAGTCCAGTGCTCCCTGCTGCCCCATCCTGCACCATGCTTGGCGTGATGCTAGGAGACGTCTGTGCCCCCGAGTCGGGAAGCCTGGGGTGCTCCTGGGAACGGATAATAAAGATACTAGAGAACTACCGTGGCCCCAGTGTCTGTGCAGCAAGTGAGTGGCACAGCCCCAAGGCCACCACTGCTCAAAGTGGTTGTGGTCACAGTGGCCTTGGGGTGGTCACAGGGGGCTTCCTGGGGGAGGTGGCATTGAGCGGAGTCTAAACGGAAAAGGGTAATTAATTGGTAGAGGCCGTGGGAGAGAGGCAGTGAGCCTTCAAGGCCTGGGAGGGGCTAGAAACACCCTCATCTCCTCCCACCCACATGGGGGCCCATAGGAAGGAGCAGGGCTGGGGCTGAAGAGGGTCTACCTACTTAGGCGGGGGGAGACGGTGGCGTCCTCCACGGCCTCTTGCTGTGCTGTAGATCGGGGGCTTTCTGCCTTAAGTGGCCAGGGTGCTAACCCTCTTGCGAGGGGCCCCTGAGCCCTGGTCTCTGCTTGGCCAACCAGAATGGCTCTGGGATGGGGCAGCAGGGGTGAGGAGAGAGTGGGCACTTCAGCCCCCACTATGAGACCCTGGCTCGACAGCAAACGGGTAGAAGAGAGGTTGACTTGTTTGTGGTGTCTCTCTTGGAGGGTCCCGGACCTCTGCCATGCCCTCTGCCGAACACCCCACGGGATGGGGATAGGTAGGGCTCAGGAGGTCTGTATGTGTGCTGGGTGGGGGAGAGGGGGAACTACCACCCACTCTCCTGGGGGCATCAACTGTCTCAGCTTCCTCACATTTGCTCAACAGTGACCTGGGGGCCGACTGTGTGCTAGGTATTTCTACTGCTTTTTTGTCATGAACCCTCCCAACAAAACTGTGAGGTAGGCGTGACTCCCCTATTCTGTGGACCATGAAACTAAGGCTCAGAGCAGTTAAGCAACTTACTCGGAGCCACACAGCCAGCCAGCGGCAGAACCAGGAGCTGGACCCACAAGGACAGTGCGCTCTCTGCCCCTCCGTGTCTCCTGCTTTGTGGCTGGTTGGCACCTTTGGCCACCATAACCCATAGGTTCTGATGACAGGCTTCCAGGAGACAGGACTGGGAGCCTGTCAGTGCTGCCCAGGCCACTGGGGGTTAAATGCTGCCCTATTCTGCTGCCTTCTGCCCTCAGCAATTTTATTGTCTCCAGAAGAAAGTTTACTTCTGCCAGTGAGCAAACACCACCTTGGCATCTGTCAGTTGGGACTGGACTGGCAGGAGGAGGGGGCCCTGCCCCAGGCTTGTGCCTTGGCCGTCTGCCTCCTCCCAGGGAGGGGGCTGCCTGGGACCCTGGCCAGAAGTCAGCTCAGCTCTGCTGAACTGGTTTTTTCTCCAGCCTTCTTGACCTGCCCCCAGCCGAGTCCCTGGAGCCACCTGCTCGCAGGTTCCCAGCTCGACCCGAACCTGGAGCGGCTTGGGGTCTTGGGCTGGGGCTGGGAGGCAGGAAAGGAAGGGGAATTAGGGGCTAGGAGTGGGGCGCAGGAACTACTCCAGAAAGGAGAGCTGTGGGGGGCTGAGGCAGGTCCCCGCTGTGTGGGTCTGCCACAGTGCACACATCCCCTTGGCAGACACACACCCATCCGGTGACACTTTGTGTGCTAACAGCAAACTTCAGAGTCCTCTTCTTCCTCCTCTGCACACCTGCCCGGCAGAACTCCCTCCAGCCTGCTATTCCCTGACCCTGCTCCCGGGACTCTGCCTGCAGTGCTCCCCACAGCTGCATGGAAGAACCTGCACAAAAGGCAACCTCTTGTCTTTACTTGAAGGCTCTTCTGTTTGGCTAAAACCAGGGGCTTGTCACTGGAGGTGGATCTGGGGGAGAAAGGACACAAGGTGGAGAATAGATCACCCGCCACCTTGACCTTTTCTCCCTGTCCAGAGGCCAAGGGGACAGCAGCAGGGACAGGGGAGGCGGGGGGACTGCAGTATATTTGCCTTGAATAATGGGTTTGTGTCAGGGCCCTGCCAGGCTGCCGGGCCCAGAGGGGCCTCAGAGAGACATCCGACCTGACTGGGTGAAGCCAAGGCCGGGGTGCGGGTGAGGATGTGGCGAACTGGCTGCAGAACTCCAGCCCTGGCCCAGAGGGGACCTAGCTGGGGGTGGGGAGGCTGGAGCAGGGCTTGGGCAGGGTGTGGGCCCGGCAGGGCACAGCCAAGGGTCCAGAGCCTCGGTCCTGCCCACTCCCTCGAGCGATCCTCCAGGAGGAGCCCTCCCAGGGGTCCCACACAGAAATGCTGTCAGAGGACAGGCAGGACACAGAAAAACATGGCATGACCTGGTATCACACCGCAGAGAGCCTGGGACTGTGAACAACCAGGAACCCCAGGCCTCGGCAGTCACTTTTACAATTTTGATTTTAAAAAACGGGGCGCCTGGGTGGCTCAGCCGGTTGTCTGACTTCGGCTCAGGTCATGATCTCACAGTTCGTGAGTTCAAGCCCCGCGTCGGGCTCCATACTGACAGCTCGGAGCCTGGAGCCTGCTTCAGAGTCTGTGTCTCCCTCTCTTTCTGCCCCTCCCCTGCTCATGCTCTGTCTCTCTCTGTCTCTCAAAAATAATAAATAAAAATTTAAAACCTGGGGGCACCTGGGTGGCTCAGTCAGTTAAGCATCCGGCTCTTGATTTCTGCTCAGGTCACAATCTCATGGTTCGTGGCACTGGGCCCCATGACTCTGATAGCACAGAGTCTGCTTGGAATTCTCTCCCCGTCTGTCTCCCTCCCCTATTCATGCGTGCTCTCCCAAAATAAAAAACGTAAAAAAAAATCCAAACCTATTTAGAGGTCAAACCTTGAACTTGAGTTTGGGACCCCAAGTATCCCAATGCTCTTGGTCAGTGCTCATCACCAGGCACCCAGAACAGTAGGGTCACACCATCTGTCACCCTCCCTGTGCAGCAGGGCCTGGGGCCCCGGAAGGTTAAGAGACCAGCCGCCAGCCCACTGGTGGTCAGCCAGGACAGCACGCAGCATGCTGGGCACCATCCCCCCTGACAGACGTCCCTGCCACAGAGAACTCTCAGCTCGAGAGACACACAAGACTCAAGAGGACCACATCCAGCCAGGTTGACACAGTTCTGGATTTTATCCACAGTCGTACAATCACAACTGATATATATATATTTGTATTTATATACCTTTAAATTACACAATCATGTACAAAACAGGTGCATTGCTGAGACCACAGCACTTCTCGGAGTTTCACAAGTGTCGGACTAATGGAGTCAGGAAGCCTAGGGCAGCAGATGGCGGGCGGCAGGGCAGCCCTGGTCCCTTGCAGAGCCGGGCTGCAGAACGGTGGTTAACTGGGGACAAAACACATTAGTCGCCGAGCCCCACAGGGCGGGCCCGTGCAGCATTGAGGGTGTGGGTAGGGGGCTACAGGAGGTGGTGGGCGCGGCGAGGGGCGCGGCCCCCACTCTCGGTGGTGAGTGCCCTGACACCAGCACTGACAGGCGGGGCCAGGCCCCTAGAGCTCGGGGGAGGAGGGGGGGACCGCCAGGTAGGAGACCCTCTGTCTCCGGGGTCCTGAGGAGCCTGGGGACCGAGGGAGACTGGTCCCAAACTGGGCCGTGGAGGTGGTTGCTCAGAAAGGATGGGATTTCAAGTCCCTGCCCCGGGGGTGGGCAGCTGGAGTGCTGAAGGGGACACGTCTGGGGTCCAGGCAGGACCACAGACCCTCCCCAGGTGCTAGAAAGCCACTGGCACAGAGAGGGGGAGCCCAGGCCCCAAGGCGCAGATGTGCCAGTTTCCTGCCTTCCAAGGGTGGTGAGGGGCAGAGGCCTCAACCCCAACTCCCCCACCTGGAGGAGAGACCCAAGAGGGTTTTGTTCTGGAACTGGGAGGGTGGAGGGCTTCCAAAATCTTGCTTCAGGCTCCGAGGGAGCCTAGGGCACATCTCAGGCTGCAGCGGATGCCCAGAGAGCAGACAGTGACAGGAAATGGGGTGCTGGGGGTGGGGAGTCTGCCTGTCCCTGGGGGTGCCATCATCCCCCCCCCCCAACTCCCCTGGCCCAGTTCAGGCCCCTGCCAGAGTCTCCCAGGATCTCTGCACTGTGAACAAGGGTCAGGGCCTGGAGGATGGGGTCCATGACCTAATAGTAGACTGTCAGGGGAAGAAGCAGGGAGCAAAAGAGGACTGAGGGGTGCCAGAGGGGCTGGGTATCCCACTGTCTTTACCTGGAGGCCGGGAGGGAGGACGGCGGGGGGCGGGGGGCAGGTGCTATGGAAGGGGGTGGGTGTCTGCAGCGCTGAGGCCCAGAAGCAGGGCTCTGCCGGCGCTACCGGAAGTCCCAAGGCCTCACCCTTGAGGCTCCCAAGAGATCCTTCTTCCAGCCATGTCCTCCCACCTCGAGGTTTTGTCCTGCCCTGGTCTATTTCTCCGAGCCTCCCAGGGGCCCCCACATATGGGAGAGGCTGGTACCTGGTACTAGTATTTAGTAACCCAACACAGCTTTCCTTCACCAAACACAGGAAACTCTCCGACTCTGGGCAAGCCTTTTGCCTCCCCCCACCCCCAAATGTCCTTTAACTGCTACCCAGGCTTAGACATAAGGAAGGGCTGCCAGCAGGGGGGATGCCGCTCCAAGGGCAGGGGCTGATTGAGGAGGAGGAGACAAGGAAGAAAGGGTGACTGTCCTGCCCCTGAGGGCCCGGGCCCCTCCCTCCTGCCAAACCCCTGTCTTTCCCATTGGCTGCAGTGTCCCTGATGGTGCCAGGCTGGAAGCTCCCTCAGACACCGCCCCCCCTCCCCCAGTGTCTTCCCAGACAGGCGAGAGAGGGGAAGGGCAGGATGGGAGGCCACAAGGCTTAGTCTCCTGCAGGCTGGCCGAGCCTAGTGCAACTAGGGCTTCAGATGGACATGGAGGGAGGAAGGTGGGTGGGCAAGGTGCCCCCCCCCCCCCCCCCCCGCCCCTAGGAAATGGGAGGAGGCTGCTACAGTTGCCGGCTTTGCCCCGGGCTTTGAGGCCCCTCCCCCTGCCTGAAGACTCATGAGATGGAGGCAGGGTCTCCCCAGGTGACCAAGAGGTATGGCCCTGAGGAAGAGCCTGAGCCCAAAAGGCCAACAGCTGGAAAGAAGGACCCCAGCAGGGTCTTGGTCCCTCAGCTGAGCCTCACCCCAGTGACACTGTCATCAACTCCAGCTCACCCCTGGTCATGTCTGGGGGAGTCCAGGGATCCCGGGAAGCATCTAGGGGAGAAGAGAATGACGGTTCCTCCTCCAGCCCCACCAGTCATTAGGGGCGAGGCCAGGAGAAGAAGGGCACTCCCCGGGGCAAAGTGGAAGACTAAAGACTGGGAGGCCCCCCTTCTCTGGGGTCTGGAGGGGAGGCCTTTGAGAGTAGGGTGGTGGAGAGAGGGGAGCATCGTGAGGCAGAAGGAAGAGGTCAGAAAACCGAGCCCAGAGAAGAGGAGGGGGAAGGGTGCTGGCAGCCTGGGGTGCGGGTGGGGGTGGGGGTGAGGGGTGTAGTCTGGGGAAGTGAGGCAGGAGAGAAGGGTCCGGGAGACATCCCTCAGGGCTCAGGAGACTCTTTGGTGGGATCTGAAGAGCAATGTTGGAACGTCTCTGTTGGGCTAAGTACTAGGACCCTCGCCTACCCTGGGGCCATCACCCCAAGTCCCACCACCGCCCTGGCCTCCAGGCAGCCCTGCAAATGCTTCTGTCTCTGTATTTTTTGTTTTGTTCTGTTTTGACTTTTAAAAAAATAAAAGCTTGATCGGAAAATATGTCTGGAACTCTATGGCGAGGGAAGAGGGACAAGAGAGAGAAGGGAGGGGAGGTGGCGGGTGAGGAGTGAGGGGAGGTGTGAAGGGGAGCAGGGCAGCTAGATGGCCTCCACGTAGTTGGCGGGATAGAGGCCCAGCTGCCCACTGTCCAGCCGCCCGCGGCACCATCCCTGCTCGTCCTCCTCGCCCAGCTTGGTGAGCTCATCTCCTAGGAAGGGGACACAGAGGAGCTCATTGACGGGGGTGGGGTGGGGGGGGATGGGGACGCTTAGAGAGAGTTTAGGTAAGCCCTCCAATACTATTATTCTAGGCCCACCCCAATGCCCTCCCATGACTGCCCCAAGCTCACTCTGAAGATCAGCCCCAGCCACACTCTCACACCCCAACACCTAACCTGCTGCTGCCCCCACCCAAACAGCTAATCTGGGTCTCAGTCCAGCCTCCCAAGCCCAGGCCCCGCCTCTGGCTCCCTTTTTCTAATCCTGTCCCTTCTCCAGGCAGCCCCAGCCCTCAGGCCCCGCCCCCACCCTATTCTCAAGTCCCGACTCCACCCCTGGCACCCGGTTGCCGCTCTCAGGCCCTGCCCTTGCACCCTAATTCGAGTCTTAGCCCAGGGGCCAGGACCACCCTCCAGGTTTGGCCCCGCCCACGCACAAGGCCCCGCCCCCAGCCGCGTTCCCAGCAAATCCGGGCGTCTCCTGCCTTCACGCCCCACCCCCCCAGCCCAGCCCAGCCCACCATACCAGCCTTGAAGCTGAGCTCATCCTGCTCCTGGCCGTCGTAGTCATAGAGTGCCCGCACACGCACTCCCTTGGCGTCGTCCTCGAAGGGGTTGGAGCCCCCATTGGCCTCATTGCCCCCAAATGGGTTCCCGCTCTCGTCGTCCGACCATTCGGTTGCATAAGGCTGGCCCCTGTCGTAGCTGCTAACGCTGAAACACAGCGAGGGGACCCAGCATGAACTGCCCCCTCCTCCAATCTGAGCCCTGGCCCCAAATTTCACGAAGACTGGAACAAGGATGGGCCTGGTAAGAGGGGCTCCCGGGCCAGTGACCCTCACTGACAGCTCTTTGGACAAATGTGAGGCAGGACTATTAGCATTATTACTCAGACCTTGAGTGAGGGGGTGCTGAAAGGGACCCCTGAGAACATCTGACCCATCATCTTAGAGGGGCACTAGTGGTTAATGAGCTTGACCTCTTGGACATCATATCCTGGCTCTGAGGCTTACTAACTAGCTATGTGACCTTGGGCAAGTCACTTAATCTCTCTGGATTTCAGTTTCTCCATCGGCAAAATGGGACTCTAAACACTTCTCAGAGTGTTGGGAGGCTTCAGTGGGTTAATATATGGCACATGCTTACAACAGTGCCTGGCACACAGTAGGTGCTCTCAAAGGATGACCCACCACTACCTTTGAGAGGACCACGGGGTTGCCGTGATTTAGATCATTCCTGGTCTTCTGAGGTAAAACTCATGTGCCCCAGTTTGTGGGCCCCTCTGGCCCCCAGGAAGCTCCCCAGGAGGCACTCACCTGCCACGGTCCCCAGCCTGGGATGTGGACTCCACCACTCCAGTGGCATTGGTCAGCGTCACCCCCTCTGCCTTCTTGGGCTGCTTTTCTTTCTTGGTGGCGGTGTGAGGGAGGTCTGGGTTCCACTCCTGGTGGGCACCAGGGGAGCAGTGAGGCAGGGGGGCTGCCCCCTGAGGTCCCTTCCAGCCTTCTCTGTCTTCCCTTCCCCATCCCCACACCTCCTCACCTCAAACTGGGGCCAGTTCATGGGCATGCCGGGGCCGCTGGTGCTGCGGAACCATCTGAGGTCATCCTGGGCGTCAGCCCCCCGAATAGCCTGCTCCAGCTCCCGGTACACGTGGACATAGCTGTGCACAGGGGAGATCAGGAGTTGGGGGCCAAGGTGCACCGTGGCCCCTTCTCATCCTCGGCGAGGGCCAGAGGGAGCCCATTCAGGGGACCAGGGTGCTGGCATGCCCCCCAGCTAGGAAATCAGCTGGGAGCAATCTCCTTGTGGTCAGCTCCAGCAGGCACCCTCCCCTATCGTCACCTTAGCCACAAATCCATCCATCCAAGCGCATTTCTCTAGTGCCTAATCTGTGTTGGCTTGCACCCAGGCGGCCACTGTATTTGGCACCTCTTCCTCCTTGGCCCCTGCGGCTCTGCCCACCCTTCCTGTTCCAATAACATGGGGCCCAGGATGCCCGGCACACCATTTCTCCCCTCTGCGGTGGGTGCCTGTGCCCACCGCGCTGCCACGCCCAGCTACCTGCTATTCTCGGCAAGGTTGAGGTGACGTTTGATGTCCAGCAGCACCTCCTTGAGGAAGACCAGCCGCTTTTCCTCAAACTGCTGGCACTGTTCAAACACCTGCTCCATGCTCTCCATGTACTGGGGTGTGGTCTTGCCCACGTCGTCCAGCACCTTCTCATACTTCTCCTGCATCTACAGACCCCAGGGCAAAGGAAGGGTGAGAGCCAGGCCTGCAGCTCCCGGCCACCCCCGACTCCACCCCTCGGACCCCAGCCCGCCGGCACCTTCTGTACATCCTGCTTGCACTTGTCCACTTTGTCCTGCAGCTTCTTCTGCTGCTCGGGCGTGACCGACTGCTCCGTCTTGCTATTCATCTCCCGGGTCATGGCCAGCTTTTCCTCTTTGCAGGCCAGATGGTAAGCCTTCTTTGCTGCCTCCAGCTGTGGGGACGGGGGAGGGGAGGTACAGCTCCTGCTTGTAAGCAGGAACCAATGTGGTCGCTCATCAAGCCCTCCCACCTGCCGGGAGCAGTGGACACACGTTCCTAAGAGGCAGGAGGGGTGCGGGCCCTAGCTCCAGGTATGGGAGCAGTGCCCACCCATGCGTGGATGTATCCCCACCTGGCACTGCCTGCTGCCCCTACGGACGCCCTCCCTTTGGGCACTGAGGTGCCCGCCCCACCTGTGGATATTTCTTCCTACGAGGCTGTGGGGCTCCCAGCGGGCGGTGCACTGCCCGCCCCATCTGTAGAGTCTCTCCCTCTGATCAGATCGTCCCTCTGAGCTCAGCTGCCCACCCTTGACCCTTCTGCAGCAGCCACCCACTGGGCACCTCCTTCATCTTCTTGGCCCAGGGCTTCTGGGCCTTGCGGAAGCCGTCCTCAGCCTCCTTGGTCTCCTTGAAGCCGCCCATGATCTGCTTGTGATAGGCATCCTTCTGCCAGTTCTTGACCTTCTCCAGGTCCTCGTTCAGCAGGTTGTTCTTCACTTCCTGGTGCAGTTCGCTCACCTTGTCCGCCTCCGTCATGATGGCACCCCAGGCCCGCTCCAGGCTGCCATACTGTGGGCCTGAGGAAATGGTCATGGGGTCACGAGGCCCTCATCGCCCCCTGCCCAGGGGCCTCCTTCTTGCCTCTTTTCTCTGACGCTTTCCCCATACACGCCATGGGTGCAGAAATGCCCTCCTCTGCCCTCTTTATAGTTTTTCCTGTCCTTCAGGGCCCAACTACCTCCTCTGGGAAGCCTTCTCTGACTGCTCTATTCTCACAGACTTCGGCCTGCAGCCCTCACAGAATTCTTCTTATAGCACCTACCTCTGTGCCTACTCCCTATCTTCTCCTGTCAGCCCGTGAGTCCCATGGGGGCAGCCTGCACCCCGTGAGTTCTCACAAGCCCAGCACAGCACCAGGCACACAGTAGGTGCTTCAGGAATGTTGACTGTTACAACTGAAGAACCAGCTGGTGACAGATGCCAAGAGGCCACCGGGACCAGTCATGCCAGTCATTTGTTCCTCTGTGTATTGGGGATCAGCTCTGTGCCAGGCACTGTGCTGGGCAGTGTGGGCTCAGCCCCTGCCCTCATGGGGTTTAGAGACTCATGGAAGAGAAAAAAAAATGTTAACAAATACATGTAAACCCCAAGCTGAAATTGTTCTAGATTGAAGGAATTGAGAGCCAGGACAACTAAATGCGGTAATGTGATTCTGGATTGGCTCCCAGACCAGCACAAACAAATTTGCATATGGGTGATATTAAATGTCCCGAATTTGATAGTTGAACTATGGTTATGTAAGCAAATGTTCTTACTCTTGGGAGATACGTGAAGGATTTAGAGTAAAGTGGCATGCGTCCCACTTACATGATTCAGAACACATATGCACAACGGAAAGAGGAACTGGGAAAACAAATGTAGTAAAATTTTAACTGGCGAATCTGGTTGAAGACTAGAGTTCTCTCTACTATTCTTGCAACTTTTCCCTAAGTTAAAATTATTTTGAAATAAAAAGGTTGTTTTGTTTTGTTCTGTTTAATCCAACCTAAAATTGTACAAAGTCGTGTTGAACAGGGACAGGGAAGACTTGGCTTGGTTTGGGAGGGTCAGAGTGCAGTGTGGGGACGGTGCCTCCAAAGGGCCCGTGGCCCGGGGGGTGCAAGTGCATCCGGGTGGCTGGGCGCTCCCAGAACCCGGGCCTGTGGGGAGCCCGTTAGGGCCTGGGCGAGGCGCACGGGGTGGGCATGGGGGCACCTTTCTCGATGAGCTGGCGCCAGCGCTTGGCCCAGTCGGTGAGCTGCTGCGCGTACGCCTTCTCGATCTTGGCGCGCTCCTGCACGCAGTTCATCAGGTCGTTGCACAGGCGGTGTCCGTCATCGATGCGCTTCACCGTCCGCTTGTAGTTCCCCACCTGGCGGCCAAGGAGCGAGCACGACTCCCGCGGGCTCCCCGCCTCCCCGCCCCGCCCGCCCAGGACACCGCGTCCTGCAGGGGGCGCCCGCCACGGCCACCTTCCCACCTTCGCCGCCTGGCCGCCCCGCGGGAACGCACTGGGGGCTCCCCACCCTCTCATTTTCGGGGACCCCAACACCCTGCATCATACCCGACACTCACTCCCTCACCCCACTCTAAATATAATTTCCTCGCTGCCACAAAGTGCGGGATTTTGATCATTTGGACCCAGACTAGAATGAATTATTCATCTTGTTCTTGTGAGCTCAATGTATCATATTTATAGAGTCGTGTAAGTGTTGAGTTGAGCTGCAGCTTCTTGACATAATATTATGTTTTGTAGACATCTCATTAAACACTTATTAATTTAGGTTTGGCAGTTCTCACTTTGGGTTTTGGAAGCCAATCGAAACATTTTATTTCTTGGTCTCAAATAGTTTGGGAGGCTCCTGAAACGCTGGCTCTAGTCTTGCCTCCACGTCTTTGTTGCTGGGGGGCTTCGGGAACGCATGCCACAGGGTAAGGGCAGGGGGCAGCTGTAAAAGCCTGTGTAAGCTGTAGAGCTCTGTACCTGCCTTCGTGAAGCGTCAGGCCTCTGAGCGAGGCCCCCAGAGCAGACGGTCAGGAGGGGGCCTGTTCCACATCATGAAACGCTATAGGATCTCTCCGGGTGCAGGTGTGGGGCAGAGGGGCTCTGGGCTTGGTGGGCAGTAGCCTTACCCCACTTCATGGCTACAGCCGGCCCACTGAACACCAAGGGCTTTGGAGGGACCCGAGGGGCTGGGGAGCAAGCCCTGAGGTTGTGGGTGGGTGGGAGCCTGGGCCGCCACAAGGCCAGGCTGTCTGGTCCCCAGGACCTGGGGAGCATCAAAGCCTCACCTCCCAGAAGCTGTCAGTGGTCTCCTCCGGAGCTAGCGAGGCCTCGTCGTAGGAGCCGGACATGGTGCAGCCGAGGGGAGGGGGACAGGTGGGAGTGCAGCGGTGGTCAGCAGGCTGGGCTGTTCATGCGCTGGGAGGGCAGGAGAGAGATCCCTGCAGAGGGGCGAAGCGCCCCACGGGCCCCATTCTAGGCCTGGGCCCCCAACTTGCTGTGAGGATGAGGGCTCCACAGGCTTGAGCCTTGCACTGGGATGGGGACTTCCTGCCCGGGGACTGGCTCACCGTCCCTAGGGTAACCCCAAGAGTCACCTTGTGGCACTCCTCGTGCGCACACCCCCCCCGCCTCTCCTCCACGAGCCCTCCACTCCATATCCTCGCCCTCCCTCTCCCCCAAATCCATCCTCCAGCTCCAGTGTGGCACCTCTTCTCAAAAGCCTGCCCCCACCACCAGAACCAAGGCACGCACAACTGTTTTCGTGTTCCTGGAGTCGGTGCTAAAAGTTAGAGCCCCCCAATTACATATTTGCTTTATATAAACCTGCAGCTTGCCTCATAGACACACATGGCTCCTCAAAGCCAGCAATGAGGCTAGTCTTCAGATATGTCTGCACCCCCTCCCCAGGGCCTGGCACCCTGTAGGGCCCACTTGAGGCTCAATGAACCCCAGCTGGCTTCTTGATCTGCCCACGTTGGCATTGCCCCCACCCTGATCCACCCAAACCCTTGCACCAGGCCAAATAGCAACCCCCAAGCTCTCCCACCCAGCAGAGTCCCTGGTCTCAGCCCCTAGAACCTCCCTAAATCCCTTACCCGGAGCCCGGGCCTAAGTGCCCTGGGAAGCTGGCAACACAGCTTCCTCCCATCTCTGGTCCAGGCTGGGGCCCTGTAAATCGCTCTTTTGGCTGCCCTGATGCCCAGCTTCAAAAGCCTCCATTAGCCACTTACATGTCTCCTTACGAGTCCCAGACATGTGGCTTCCCGCCCTACAGGTCAGACCACTGTGATCTGTGTGAGTATCGGAGCGGCTACGTGTGGCCTGGATCTGTCGGCAGGCATCACGGCTGTCCAATCTAGGCCGTGTGCTGCCCCAGGGCTGGGGACGCTGCCCGATTCCCATCCCCCATCCAGGCCTCACTGCCACCCCACGCAAGAACAGCTCAGTAGTCAGGAGACAGAGCCCAGAGGGCCAGGCACCTGGTCTTCAAAGGGGCAGTGAGGCCTGTCAGCCTCAGACAGGGGATGCCCGGGGGATGCCTCCCTGTCTCTGCACTGCAGTCTCAGGGACCCTGCCCAATGAGGATCCTGGGGAGGGCCGGCCTCTGGAAAATCCAGTCCAACCTGGGGGCTCAGGGGATGCCCAGCCCTTATAGCAGCTGACCTTCAGGCCCGGGGCAGATGGGACCAACACGCGAGGATCCTTGGTCAAGGATGTCCCTCCCCTCTCTGGCCTCAGTCTCCCTATCTGTCCAGGGCCCTGTTCCCCAGTGCTGCCTCCTCCTTGCTCCCCCTAAGCACTAAGGAGATTTTGTTCCTTTCCCCTTAGCAAAACCTCAAACTTCCCCACAAATTTGTGCATGGTGGGGGCGGGTAGGAGGAAAGGTGCTTAGAATTCATCAAGGGACAAAGAAACGTGTCTGAATTTTTTTTCCTTCTGAATTGGGCACTGTTCAGTTACAAAGCAGTACTCCCTTCACGAAGAGCACTGCATGTAGACATGGGAAAGCAAAAGGCAGGGATATTTAATGAAGGACTCTCAGCCAGGTTAGGTAAGTATCCCTGGGGCCAGAGCCCCACCTAGAACCCGTAAAGTCATACAGAACTATGCTCTTCGGGATCCAGATAAAGCACAGCCATCGGCAGGGTGGCGGTGGGAGCAGGGGGTGAGGGTGCAGGCATGTCTGCATGAGAGTCCACCCCAGGAAGTGGGGAGGTGACTTGATTAGCCTTGACTAGGAGATGGGGGGGGTGTGACGGCGTCTCCTCTCCCCACTCCAGAGGCACACCTCCCTCACCCCGCAATGCTGCTCCCAGGAAGTCACCTTCCAGCCAGCGGGGCAAACTGATGACGCCTAATTTCATGTGCTGCAGCCCTACTTGTAAAAGCCAAAGGCTGGACACATCCCAGATGCTCGTCCAGGGGACTGCGTAAGTAAATGATGGTGCAGGCGTGCCAGGGAACCCTTCCCAAGCTGTGGCACTGCAACAAACCAAGAAGGGTGCAGAACAGTGAGCCTGCAGATGCTTCCATTTGTATAGGAGGAAATACATATGCAAGGAACACTTCTGGAAAGCTGGTAGTGGTGGCTGCCTTCGCGGAACTGGGTGGCTGGGGGACATGATGGGAAGGAGATTTTTCAGTCGGTCCTTTATGCCTTTTAAATTTTGCCTCGTGTGCATAAATTGCACTTTTTTTAAAAAAAAAACCTTCCGGCCCCTGTCGAGGAGGAGAGCTGAGGGATCTGAAAGCCAGGACCCAGAGGGCGCTGGAAATACAGAGCAAGGGGACAGTACAGCTAAGACCCGGTGTGTCAGGCTAGACGGGAATACACAATGGTGGAGACCAATCTCCACTTTGTCCAGACCCTGGGGGGAGCGGGGAGGACTTGCTGGGGTCCCTCCCTCAGTGCAGGCAAGTCACGGGTCTCCGGGGTCCCAGCTGAGGTGGCACATATAACAGAAATAGCTCTAGCCTTGGGGTCCCTGCTCTGTCACCAAACTGCTGTGTGACCCTAGGCAATTCACGTGACTTTGTTGGGCCTGCTGGGAAATGAGGATAATATCAGTAGCTGCCATCACTGAAAACGGTGCATCTCCTCGAGTCAGGAAGCCGGTGTGGCCGGCATCTGTTGTGCCCGTGGGCAAGCGCGATACGCTCTTAGAAGTACCCACCAAATGGGCACGATGCCCATCTGACTTTTCTCCCCAGTGGCTGTAAAGCTATCGTGGCCCTGCAAGCCCTTTATCATTGATAATAATAACTGGCATTTATGGAGCACATACTTGGTGCCAAGGACCATTCATGTGTCTTAACTCGTCAAATCCTGCCAGCAACCCTAGACGGCAGGTGCTACTATGGCCCCCACGTTTCAGAGAGAGCCCAGAGGCTGGGACGGAGCTGAAAGAGCTTGTCGACTCTCATTACTGATTTGTCACCATTGCTGGATAGGGGGCGGTAGTCCCACGGGGAGGGAGGGAGGCTGCTGTTGTAGAGCCAGGGAAGGGGCCGGGTCTTTCTCGCCCACAAAGATGGTGTAGCCCTCAGCATGCTGAACAGGGGGCACGGCCTCTGCTCCAGCCCTACCACTTACCAGGGGGATCTCAGTCAAGTCCTGTCACGAGGTCTGTTTTTCTAACTCGCATGATGGGAAAACAATACTCGAGTCTCATGTGACACTCAAGTGATAAAAGGGTAGTAAGCGCTTATTGAAACATATAGACCGTTATGGAAGTGTGAAGTTTTCATGTTGGCCTTGACCTTTCCTCTAGGGAGAGAGGAGCCCCAGGGAGAAAGGGGTCCCTCCTCAGGCCCCAGCTGCCTTTAAAAGACCCTGGAGGGTGGGGGCCTCGGTCATGTTCTGTCTGCCCCTGGCTTGAATAAGGGACAGAGGAATTAAGAGCATAAGCCCAGAGAGGGCAGGCCTGCTGTGGCCAAAGGCGGCATGTGGATTCCTACATTGCGAGTTACTAACAGTCACAGGCCTTGAAGTCACCCTAGCCCTTTTCACTTCCGACCACCAGCCAACCCATCAGCAGATCCTCTGCTCTCAGCCACCCTGGTCCCACCCTCATCACTGTCCCCAGTGGCCTCTTCACTGGCCTTCCTGCCTCTGACTTTGTGTCCCTCACCTCCGCTCCCACTCCAGTCTGTTCCCTGCTAGAGCAGCCGGGGGGACGCTGCTAATACCTAGGTCAGATCCCAATACTGCCCTTCTCAGAATCCTCTTGTGACTCCCCATTTCCTCCAAGTAAAAGTCTAATTCCTTCCCAGGAGGCCCTGCAACTCCTCCTGCTCCATCAACCTCCTTGCTGTTCTAACCCCAGGGCCTTTGCACTTGCTAGGAATGCCACCCCCCCACACACACACACACAGATTTCCAGGTCTGCTCAAATGTCATGACCTTCCCTTATCTAACTTGACACTCTTTCCCACCCTCCAGCATTCTCCTCTCTTTCCTCTCTTTATTGTTCTTTCTCCACAGCACATGTTACCATATGCCAGGCTCCCAACATTACAGCATTCATCATATTTGTGTCTTCTTCTCTCACTGTAACATCAGCTTGCTAAGATCAGTGGTTTTTGCCTGTCTGGTTCTCTGCTGTATTTCCAGCATCCAGAGCAGTGCCTGACCATAGTTAAGTGCACAGTATGTTTCTGTCAAATGAATGAAAGCACATTCTATTCATTCCTTAAATGGCAGAAACACTGAATTCTGTACCTCAGAGCCAAACATAGTCCCCTGCATACAGTAGGTGCTCAGTATATGTTGATAATGATGGTGACACAACCAAAAGCCAGACTCTCACAACAGGAGGGCTCCCAGATCCCACCTGTCCTCTGTTCCAGGCCCTGTGCTTCTCCTGGTATCCCCTTCCTGTCCTCTAGGCCAACCCTCAGGGTCCAATTCCAGAGTCTCTTCCTCCCTGATCCCCTATGACGATTCTGCCCTCAGGGTGGTGCACTCCCTCCTCAGGGAGCCACAGTCCACAGACAGAAGAGGCTGTTCCAGGGGCGCTCAGTCAGTTAGTCAAGCATCCGACTTCGGCTCAGGTCATGATCTCAGGGCTTGTGAGTTCGAACCCCGCATCAGGCTCTGTGCTGACAGCTCAGAGCCTGGAGCTTCTTCAGATTCTGTGTCTTTCTCTCACTCTCTGCCCCTCCCCCACTCATACTCTGTCTCTCAAAAATAAATAAACATTAAAAAAAATTTTTTTAAAAAGAAGAGGCTGTTCCATTATCCCTCTCTTCACTCTCCCTGTATATCAATAATGACACCATTATTGAGTACCTGCTATGTGCCAGCCTCTTCGTGCACTGTATCCCCCCAGCCCCCATCCTCACCACAGCCCACGGAGATGGGCAGTGACTCCCCTGCCTTCTCTGAGACTCGGAGAGGTGAAATGACCTGTCCAAGGTCTCACAGCAGGGAGGACAGAGTCAGATCCAGACCCGGGGATGAGTCCTTCCCCTGCCCTCCCCGCCCCCACCACCAGCTGTCCCGGGGCAGAGCAGCACTCCGTGGGTGTCACCCTGGCCCCCCGGCCTAAGACATTCTCCCAAGGGAGCGGCTCAGCTCAAACCTGGGCGGGGCCATGGGAAGCCAGAGCCGCCTCCCCCTCACCCAGGGTGGGTCTCAGGCCCCACGAGCGAGCGAACATTCCCGGCCGAAGCCCCGTTCCTCACATTAGCCTGAGATAGACGGGCTCACCGTGCCTGACCTGGGGCCACGCCGGGACTCTTGCCAGACTCTCCTGGGGCTTCAGCTGCAGCAGGAGGGCTCAGGGTCAGCTGTATCGTGCTGTCCTTCTCCTCCTCCTCCCTGTGATGCATACCCCCTTCCTCACTCCAGTTTCTGCCGCTTGGCTCACACCTTCCCTCCTGCCCTGGGGTGCAGCTGTCCTATCGCTCATCACTCCCCAAACCAAAATAACCCTGCTTCCCCCAGGGGCCAACTCAGCCCCACCCCCTCCAAGAAGCCTTCCCTGAATACCCCAGCCCTCACTTATCTCACCCCACACCCTGGTGCAGTTCTTGGTCACACCCTGCCAGGAAGCGCACCTTGCTTGCGTAGAGGAAATCCTGCTATATTAGCACGGTGGTTGAGAGCGCTGCCTGTGGGGCCAGACAGAACAACCGAGTTCAAAACCCGGCTTTGCCACTTGCTGGCTGTGCGACCTCGGTAACTTGCTTACACGCTCTGTGCCTCAGTTTCCCCATCGGCAAAATGAAGGTGATGATACCAGCTACCCCATGGGGTTATTGTGCAAGAAGCATTATTGTCACAGGTATTACTGCCTATGCTTCTTCCAAAGCAGGAGACCCTCAGCTCCCTGGATGACTTCGCACCCCCTTCTCCTCTCTGTGGGCTAACACCCCCGTAGACCTTTCCTGAAGACTGACTTGTGTCCCCACCAAATCCAAATGTTAATATTTTACCCTCCTCCCCAACGTGACTGTGTTTAGAGATAGGGTTTTGAGGAGGTGATTAAGGTTAAATAATGTCATAACAGTGGGATCCCGATCTAATAAGATTGGTGTCCTTATAAGAAGAAAAGAGAGATCCGCTTTCTCCCTACATGCCCGCACTGAGGAGAGTCCATGGGGGGACACTGCGAGAAGGCAGCCAGCTGCAAACCAGGAAGAAAGGCTCACCAGGAACCCAATAGGCCAGTACCTTGACCTTGGACTTCTGGCCTCTGGAACTATGAGAAATAGATACCCATTGTTTAAGCTCCGCCCCCCCCCCCCCGCCACCCCCCAACCAGTCTATGGTATTTTGTTATGGCAACCTGAGCTAAGACATCCTTCCAAGACCCTTCTGTGACTCACCTGGGACCCCCAGGTCTCCAGGTGACCTGTGAAAAGGAGACCCCAGGCCTGGCTTCCTCTTGCTTTCTCTTTGGGTGTAAAATCCTGCCCCCCCCCCCCCCCCAACTTCCATCTCCTCTATGGTAAGGTGGTAGGGAGGAAAGAAGAGGCTGGAAGCACAAAGCAGGAAACCAGAGGAGACAGAGCTTGGGTCTCAATTGAGGCTGGAGGGCCCCAGAGAGACCCAGGGCAGAGGGACCAGGTAGGCTCGTCCTAGCCAGAAAATGGTTAAATCCAACAGGCCACGGTGGCTGGCCTCTCTTCCCCTCCTCCCTCGACTCCAACCTTTGGCCTTTACCCTCTCTACCCTCTCCTTCTTCCTCCAGCCCCAGACCCCCTCTCTCTCCTCCAGAAACTCATCCCTAAAGGCAGTCGCCACCGTGCACCACACCCCCTGCCCCGCTCCAGGCAAAGAGGAGGAAGCATCTCATTCGGCCTGTCCATCTCCAGGGAGCCTCTAGGACTGTTCCAGTGCTGGTGTCACGCAGCAGGCTCCACAGGGAGGTGTCTCCTTGCTCGCTAGGTGGTGACAACAGTTAAGAGAAAAGTTAGGCAGAGTATGAGGGGGCAGGAGCAGCCCTCAAGCGATGGTGGGGTGGTGTGGGGGAGGGGAGATGGTGTATACACGCCCCAGCCCTCCACCCTCCCCGTGGGCTAAGCCTAGGGTGGGTCCTCCAGTGGCTCCAGAGGTCCCCAGTGGGATTGAGCCCTAGTTATCCACAGTGAGAACTGGCTCCCTGTCTCGCCTACACATTCGCAGTCTTTCCAAAGACCACCTCTCAAATGAGCCTCTCTCATGGTATCCTTATCTCAGGGTCAGCTTCCTGGGGAGCCCAAACGGAAACCCCACAGGTGAGGAGGCAGGAGCTAAGGCTGCTGATGAGCAGGCCCCTGCCCTCGCTGTTCTGGGTACCTCTCTCTCCTTGAGACCGGTCATCCCACACTCGGCTCCTCTGAGAGGGTCGGTCCTGTCCTGAGCCTTCTGCATCCGTGGCCTCCCAGAGGGCAGGGCCAGGTGTCGATGGCCTGGGGGAAGGGACAGCTCCTTCCAGGCCTCACCAGTCCCCCTGTTCTGGCTGGGATGGAGGCCGGCCCAGCTGTAGAAGGTAAGGCAGGACAGATGCCTGTCCCAGGCCCTGGTGGGGAGGGAGGGTCTCTAGCTCCCCCCAAAGGAGAGAGATGAGCAGAAGGGGTGGTGGGGTTCAGAGCACCTGGGAGCAGACTGAGACAGTATATCCGGGTTACTTGGCTGCTGGCTCCAGGGGAGATGTACATTCCCCACCTTGTCTGGCCTTCTCACACCCAGGCCCTTCACCCCAAAGCAGAAGCCCCCTGTGCCTAGCATTCAGCAGGTGCAACTAATGTTTGCAGAAATGAATGAGCCATGTCAGCTTCTTGGTGAGTATTCCCCACCCCGTCACAGGCCCAAGGATCCTTTCTCGGCCCCTGCACGAGCTACTCTGACTCCCAGGGGCCCAGGGAAATGGGGAGCCCCATAATGTGGTCCCAGCAAAGGACCCGGCCAAGCTCTCAGGGTGTGCTGGGGAAGGAGGCGGACCCAGGGTCACACACACGAGTCCCCTGCCCTTCTCAGGCTAGGATCTCTTCCCCATGGCATCCGAGGCCCTTCAGCTCTATCCCAGGGCAAACCTGGACCGGGTGCCACTCACCCACTGCACTGGCGCAGGCCCTGCCCTGTCCTTTCAGTGCCCAGATGTTAGAGTGCGGCCCAGGTCCTCCCTGGGCCCCAGCCCCGCCCCCTCCTGAGCACCGGGCAGAGGTTCCTCCGCAGTGCCCGAGCTCCCCAGCAGCAGCTGAGTCTGTCCCCAGGAGCAATGCAGCAGAGGGACAGAGTGGGGGGGAGGGAGAGCCACAGGCACCCCCACCCGATCCCCCAACATGGAGACCCTGGGCTTGCTGAGGATGGCACAAGGGTCCCTTGGGAGATCTAGGGAGCTAGGTCTGCAGGGAGAACAAGGAAGGAAAAGGCCCGAGCTTGGGGGAGAAGGAGAAACATGCCTCTTGTCTGAGCAGGGGGCTCTGAGCCCAACGCCTGAGATCATCTGGGGCCGGCACAGAGGCAGCTGGTGTGGAGGGTGGGATGTGGGTACGCTGTTCCCAAATGGCCAGGGCCTAGCAGTGCCCTGAGTGGGGCCAGAGGGCATTCTTATCTCTCTAGCCTCAGCCTGGGGAGGGGGGAGCACTGTGGGTCCCCGGAAGCTCCAGCCCCCCTCAGCCCACTTCCCCCAGAGAGGGGAACATTTCTACAGTCTGGACCTGTGGCGGTGGTGGAGAGAGGGACAGAGGGGCAGAGAAGGAAGGCGGCAGTGGGGACGGTCCTCCTGTTGAGGAGGATCCTGATTCTGAAGAGGGCCTCCCAGGATCCAGGCTGCTCCCACCCAGGTCCACTGGCTCTGCCTGTATGCCTCCTGCCAGGTGCGGCTGGTAGGAAGGCAGGGGCAGCTGGGGGTGGGGTGGGGGGGCACTCTCCATGCAGCCTCTTCCAGCTGTCCCCATCGGGGATGCCTACCTGGGCCTGTCTGGGCACCAAGCCAGGGGCAGGTAGGAGCTCACTGCCCCCGCTGGGCCAGGCCAGGGCCGGAGGGGCTGGCTGTCCTCCTCCTTCTCCGTGGTGGCGGGCAGGGAGGGGGCCTGGTGCCCGGGCTGGGGGCTCTGTCCTCTCGGGTTCCCTCCACCGCGGGCTCAGGAAGGCAGCAGAGCCAGAACTGCAGAAGCCAGCTCCCCGCCCCCCATCGCTGCCTCCTCCCCTCCCTCCTCCCGACCCGCCTCCTTCTCCAGCCACCCACCTCCTTCTGCTCGTTTCTATGGCAACCAGGCAATGCCGCACAGCCTCCCTCCCTCCCAGACACCAGGGGACGCCCGCCTTCCACGCTTGCTTCTTCGAGAGGACATCAACCCGGGCGGGGAGCACACACTTCACCTTGGAGATGCCAGTGAGCACAGGGGCTCTCCAGGCCACCCTTGACTGTGTGGGGGACCCTGTTCCAGCCCCTCTCCTCTCTTTCTCCCCAAGACCCTCCCTCCCAACATCCCTTCGAGACACTGCAAGCGGCACCTGCCTTTGCCCTTGTCTCAGGTCCTTAAACTTCACTGCCTGCTGCTCTGTAAACATTTGTTTACTTGATCATTTATTCTCACCCAGTCATCCCTCGCAATTTTATTCTGAGCCTTTTCTGGGTCAGGCCGAGTATGAGATGCTTGTCTACAGTCTCATCCTCTGAGAATCCATACCCATTTTACAGATGGGAAACTGAGGCCCACGGTAGTAAAACAACCTGTCTGAGCATCTAAGGCTCCTGGGCTGGTTATTGGCAGTGAGGCCTTGTGATTCCAACTCCCACGGGCCACAGCTATCACCCACCCCTCAGAGCAAACAGCGAGGCTTGCGCTACACGCATGCTCCGATGTGTGTCTACGCAAATGAGCACCCCAACAACACACTTATAAATACAAACTCCCATTACATGTATTTGCCTACATGCATCTCCACAAGTCTGTGCATCTACCTGTATGTGCAGAGGGCACAGACACGGTAAGAGTAATGCCAGCATTTACACATCTTTAGGACACATGTATGCACATCTACATGGATCCGGAACATGCAACACATAAACGCTTTCTACACAAAAGCAACAGATGCATACACGAGCCCCTAGCCCCATGGGAGGGGATTGGTGACACAAGCATGTGTCCCAACCAGGAGACTGAACCAGAATCAACTTCTAGGAGAGGACCTTTCTGCTCTGCACTTGCCCTCTAGAGATCAGACACTAATCTGCCCACCTTGTCTCAGCCCTGCTGCAGGAGGGGCCTGGGGTGGGGGTAGACATAGGACCCACCCTCCGGCGACCCCCTCCCTCATAAAGTCCCCTGCCTGATCCACACTAAATCCCACCTAGAGGCCCCTCTGCCTAGGAGGCTCACAGATATCCCCACCCATCCCCCAGCCAGGTCCTGGGACTTGGGAATTATGACAGATCCAGTAAAATGGGCCCTTCCTCCTCAGAGGGGATTCCAGGCTCAGAGAACCCTGTCAGCCCCCCAGGAGGGACGGCATCTGGTGGAGGCGAGGTGAGGACATCAAGTGGGGACTGGGGCCCAGGACGCACAGCGTGCCCCCATGGGATGCACTGTCTCCAGCCCAGCACCACCTCAGAAGGACCCTGGCAAGGATCAGTGCAGCCCCGGTGCCCCAGGGTGCTTCTCAGGGACCCCACGCAGCCCAGAGAAGGCAGATGCAATCAGAAAGACCCAGAAGCCAACCAAAAATCAAGCAAAAAACTGTTAACAATAACAACAATAGTAATAGCCTCTTCCACATTTCATCCCACGCAAGATCCCTTCAGTGATGAGACTGACGCCAGCTAAACCAAGGCTATGAGCTATATGGCACATCCAGATATCAGAGCTGTCAACTGCGAAGGGGGAAATCATCCTGGGAACAGATGAAATAGGGAATCTCCTTCATTCAGCAGATACTTACTAGGCACCCACCGTGTACCAGGGATCGTTCTAGGTGCCGGGACACAGCCGTGGGCAAAACAGAGTCCCTGCCCTCGAGGGTACGGAGCTCGTGGATGTGCTAACTCCTGCTCTCCTGCAGCGCCTCTGGCTGTCACAGCAGCCCTGCAGGTGAGGGCGCAGAACTGATGAGGAAACAGAGGCTTTAGAAGCTGAGCAGTCTGCCCAAGCCAGTAACAGAGCCAGTAAATCCCTGGGCTGGGATTCGAACCCACTGCTTTGCCAAGCTTTTTCCAACGCTCGGCATTGGTTCCATTAAGATCTGATTAGGACACATGGCAACAGCGACCCATTTTCTGGAAGTTTCATAACCAAGTATGCTTCTCGTCCTTAGATCAAAGGCAGGACAGGGTCACTATATGCATTTGAAGGGCCAGTCAAGAAGCATGAGTGGGGGACTCATTTAGGGGACCGCCCCCCCTCCCCTAAATCACCTCAGAGGGGACTTCCAAGTCAGAGGGGACTGACCATCCTTGAGCGAGAAGCCTGACACTTGTCCACAGGCCTGGAGGTCCTCAGCAGAGGGTCAAGTCAAGGCCCAGGCCAGAGGGTGGGGATGCCTGGCACCTGAGATCTGGGGCTCCCTGGAGACAGTGGGGAGACCTCAGCTGAGAGCGAGGAGGGATTAAGTTCCCAGGCATTGTAAGCAGAGCCCCCTGCCCACCTGCCAGTCCCCCAGCCCCGGATCATCTTTCTCCTAAAGAGCCAGCTCCATCCCAGGTTTCCAAAGATAGCTGGCCCCCACCTCCACCCCTCCTGAGCCTGATCCAGCCCACCTACTGCCTGGCAGACTCCGAGTTCTGCCCTCCCATGTTCATACAGGCTCTATGGGAGGAGCTGACCCCTGTCGCCCCCTCTGTGCCCAGCCTACAGAGCACCCACTCCCACTGTCAGCCTGATCCAGTCTCCTCTGCTACTGAGAGGGCCCCCAAGCCACCAGTGTGCAGCCCTGTAGTCTCCCACCTGCAGGTCTCAGGCGGGCTCAGGGACACGCCCGC
Organism: Panthera leo; assembly: GCF_018350215.1. Taxonomy (NCBI): domain Eukaryota; kingdom Metazoa; phylum Chordata; class Mammalia; order Carnivora; family Felidae; genus Panthera; species Panthera leo. The sequence continues at coordinate 33,036,562 of NC_056683.1, read as the reverse complement.
ACCACACAACACACACACACACACACACCATGCCTGTCCTCAGCCCTATTCCTGGACCTTAACCAGGTTCCAGTCCCACAGGCAGACCAGTCAATATAGGGGCCTCGGGCAACCCAGGAGAAGCTGACCCCTTCTGTCACTACCTCCTCGTCCAACCCAGAAAACATTCACTACCCCCCCTTCCCAGCCCAGCACAGTTATCCTACAGTTCCCCAGTGCCAGGGCCAATGCAATCAGGGTTCATTAGCTGCTGCTTTGCATCTCATTTGCATAATGTTCTCACGACTGTCCAAATGCCAGAATCCTCCCCAAACCCCTGCCCATGACAGGCAGGGCTGGCCAGCTCAGAAAATTCCACCGAGGGTCTGTGTAGGGGCTTAAACTGTAGGGATGGGGAAAGAGCAAACGGAGGCAACTTCAAGTCTCAGACGCAGAAAGGCATCGAGAGGAAAAGCAGGAGATATGTACCGAGCACCTCCTAAGTCCAGGCACCATGCACAGTGCTTCACTTGTTTTTCACAATGAGCCATTTTACAGATGTGGAAACGGAGGCTCAGAGCTATGAAGCCCTGGCTATTCGACACCTGAATCCCAGGACCAGCAGCTTGGGCATCACCTGGGAGCTGGGAGGAAAATGCAGAATCTCAGGTCCCACCCCAGACCTCCTGAATCAGGATCTGCATTGTCACGAGATCCCAGGAGACTAGAGTGGGGGAAGGACGAGTTAAGGGACTTGCTCTCCCATCTGAGCTGAGGCGTGTCTGAACAAATCCCAAAATAGTTCCCGAGTACCTACTATGCCCAGCACTGCTCTAGGGAGCGGGACCCAGGAGGTAACCGGACAACATCCCTAACCTCCTGGACATTTCACGCCAAAGCGGGAGACACGCAACAAAGAAACAACAGCAGTTCAAGTGGTGATCAGTGCTGTCAAGAAAAATAATGTGGGGGCACCTGGGTGGCTCAGTCGGTCAAGCGTCCGACTTCGGCTCAGGTCGTGATCTCACGGTTCATGAGTTCGAGCCCCGCGTCGGGCTCGGTGCTGACAGCTCAGAGCCTGGAGCCTGCTTCAGATTCTGTGTCTCCCTCTCTCTCTGCCTCTCCCCTGCTCACACTCTGTCTCTCTCAAAAATAAATAAATGGTAAAAAAAAAATTTTTTTTTAAGAGAAGAAAAATAATGTGGGGTAAAGACAGAGGATCAATGGGGGGACATTTTAGAATCCCTCTTTGAAGAGATGGCATTTGAACAGACACTTAAATAAAGGGGGAAGGGGAGGTGATGATTTGCAGGAACAGTGCTTTTGGGCAGAGGGAAGAGCAAGGGCAAAAGCGGGAGTCACCTAGGCACGCTGAAGGCACCCCCAAACTGAATGATGTTTTGATGGATGAACGGGTGGGTAGACAGAGGAATGGCAGGTAGAGAGAGGCAGTAAATAAGGTCGGAACAAAGAAGAAGCAGGCAGGGGCTAGATCCTACAGGGCCTTGTAGGACATGGGAAGGATTCTACTATCTTATTCTAAAGATGAAGAGAAGCCATTGGTTTTAAGATTTTATTTTTAAGTAATCTCTACACCCAACATGAGGCTCAAACCCACAACCCCAAGGTCAAGAGTCACACACACGCTCCACCAACTGAGCCAGCCAGACGCCCCGAAGCCATTGGTATTTTTGAGCGAGGGGGAGAAGGGATCCAATTTATGTTTTCAAAAGATCGCTGTGACTTGTATATGGAAAAGTAGAAGGAGGCAAGGGCTGAAGAAGCAGACCAGTTAAGAGGCTTTTGAAATATTTATTCCCAACAGAAGTGAGTGCTGTGGTCGCTAAAACATATGTCCAAGAATATCTGTTCATCACAGCAAATTGTCTTCAAAGCACCTTTGTTCATAATAGCTCCAAACTGGAAGCAATGCGAATACCATCTACAGAAGGATTGGTAAGCCAACTGTGTGGTTTACTGCATACAGGAGAGGTAGGTCTGCTTTTTCGTGGCTATACAGGATTCCCTGCAGCAAATTCCACACTGGGGCTTGTTCACACAGCCAAACCCTATACAACAATGAAAACTAGCTGACTATCCACAACCACATGGATAACCTCAAGACACCATGTTGAGCAAGAGAAGCCAACCTTAAAAAGATTTAGGTAGTGGATTCTGTTTATATGAAGTTCAAGAGCAGGTAAATGTTGGGGCACCTGGGTGGCTCAGTCAGTTAAGTGTCCGACTCTTGATTTTGGCTCGGGTCATGATTGCACGGTCATGAGATCAAGCCCTGGATCAGGCTCCATGCTGAGTGTGGAGCCTGCTCAATATTCCCACCCCCTCTCTCTCCCTGCCCCTCCCGTGCTCGTGCTTGCTCTCTCTGAAAGAAAGAAGAAAGAAAGAAAGAAAGAAAGAAAGAAAGAAAGAAAGAGAGAAAGAAAAGGAAAGAAAGAAAGAAAGAAAGAAAGAAAGAAAGAAAGAAAGAGAAAGAAAGAAAGAAAACAGGTAAATCTTGACTTCTGATTCCTGGGCAAGATGGAGTAGATATACTTCTCCCTGTTCCTCTTGGAAAGAACAGCTAATGTCCTGGACATTATATATAAAACAAACCTACAAAGACTCTAAAAAGGGAGAGAAGAAGGCGGACTGACTAGGGATCTCAGGGCTCAAGGAACAACACAGCAGTGAGTTCTCTGGGTTTTCTTTTTGCCCAAAATATCTCAGATTTGGAGCTGGAGAAATCAGCAACCCAGAAATACCAATGACTGTGGACAAAAACATCCCCAAGAAAAGCCTCTCCTCCCTATTGGAAGGACTAGGAAAGGTACAGTCTGGCAAATCAAAACCTTTAAAACAATAAATGCCCTGCTCTAGCCAAACACCATGGAAAAAAAACTGCAGCCCCATCCCCTCTGCATGGGCAGAGACCAAGTGGGGAGCTGTGCCTGGGTGTAACCAGGGGCCCATTCCCCCTCCACCAGGTGGTTACAGAGAACAGGTGGGGAGCTGGAACTTCCATCCCCACCCAGTGGTATCAAGGTACCCCACCCTCTCCACACTGGGTGGGGACCTAGGAGGCCCAGGAGGACTGTCACCATCCCTAGAAGTAACAGGTCAATAGAGACAACATGGGGAGAAGTAATGAGCTACCTTTGCCTTCCCAGGCAGGGAGGTATCAGTTGAGGTCTGTCTGGTGGGAAGCCAGAACTCCCATCCCTGCTCGGAAGTGAGGAAGCAGCCTTCTCCGATGAGCTGTCAGCACAGAGCCTGACGCAGGGCTCGAACTCACGAACAGTGAGCTCATGACCTGGGCCAAAGTCGGACGCGTAACCGACTGAGCTAGCCAGGCACTCCAGGGAAGCTGAGCTTCTACCCTGACCTGGCATCCGCAGGAGCAGTCCCAGAGGAGACCTGCTAAGGCAGAAGATTTGAATAAGAGCCAGTGTCTCATAACAATACTCCAAAGTCCAGAATACAATAGAAAAATCATTTGTCGTACCAAGAGCCAGAAAAATCTCAATCAGCGGGAGAAGAGGCAACCAACATAGGCCAACAGCAAGATGGCACAGACACTGGAATTATCTGACAAGGAAATTAAAGCTGCAGTCTCAAAAGTGCGTCAACAAGCAATTAGGAACACCCTGGAAACAAATGAGGAATAGAAAGCCTTGGCAAAGAAATAGAACATACAAAGAAGAGTCAAACTGAAAATTTAGGACCAAAAGGTCATTGGATGGACTCAACAGCAGAGTGGAGACAGAGAGGAAAGAATCTGTGAACTTGAAGATAAAACAATAGAAATTACCCAATCTGCATAACAGAGAAAGGATGTATTTTTTAAAAAATGGGCAGGGCACCTGGGTGGCTCAGTCGGTTGAGCATCAGACTCTTGATTTCGGCTTAGGTCATGATCTCACAATTTGTGGGTTCAAGCCCCACATCAGCGCAGAGCCTGCTTGGAATTCTTTCTCCTTCTCTCTCTGCCCCTACCCCACTCATGCTCTCTCTCTTTCTCAAAATAAATACATAAACTTAAAAAAAATAAAAATAAAAAAATAAATGAGGACATCTGGGTGGCTCAGTTGGTTAAGCATCCAACTCTTGGTTTCAGCTCAGGTCATGATCTCACAGTTCGTGGGTTCAAGCCCTGCATTGGGCTCCACATTAAGCATGGAGCCGACGTGGGATTCTCTCTCTCCCTCTCTCTCTGCACCTGCTCCACTCACACTTGCTCTCTCCAACCCCTCCCAAAATAAATAAAAAAAAAAAAAAAAAAAAAAAGAACAGAGCCTCAGGGCCCTCTGGGTCCCCAACAGAAGAGCCAACATTCATATTGTTCGAGTCCCAAGAGGAGAGGAGAAAGGATGTGGGGCTGAAAAGTGTTCAGAGAAATGGCTAAAGAAACACCCCTCCTCCCCAAGAATCTATGGAGTCTGTACCACAAGGGGCACCACAAGGAAAAGGAGAAGGAGAGGAGCGAAGGGATTTGTATGAAGTCACACAGCTCATGGTGATTTGAATCAGGCCCTTTCCCCTTCCAGGGGTTCTCGGGCTTTAGGAAGCCCAAGAACCATCTGGAGTTTTGGATAAAATGGAGAGTCTGGCCATGGCCCACAGAGATTCTGATCCAGCAGGGGGTTTCAGTTGTCTGTGGCTGCACAACAAAGCTCCCCAGAATTCAGTGACGTAAAGCCACTATGATTTATTATATTTGGCCATTCTGGGGGGTGGCTGGGTTCCGAGACAGCTTCTCCATTCACATGACTGGCCCTCGGCTGAGTCGGCTGGGCTAGCTGGCCTGCCACTCCCGGTCCCTCTCCCTCTCTTTCCCCCCAGGCTGTGGTCTCTCCGGCAGGGTACCTTAGACCTACTTACATGGACTCAGGGCTCAGGGCTCCAAGAGCAAACATTCCAAAAGGACAAATTCCAACGTGTAACTTGTCTTTCAAGTTATCTTATCTATCAAGCCTCTGCTTCCCTCATGCTGGCCAATGTCTCATTGCCCAGAGCAGGTCACATAGCAAGTGCAGAGTCAATGGTCAATGGCGGGGGAGAGTGCTACACCAGGATGTGCACAGCAGGAGGTGGGGTTCACGGTGACGGCAGGGAGCACCAGTGTGCCAGACCGCCACAGCAAGGTCAGCAGTGGGGCCCCCAAATTTGCATTTTTCGTGACCTTCTTTCCAGGTAGCTCCCCGCTGTGATGGGGGCACAGGCATTCCAGTGACTGCTTTGCAAGAACTGGTCCAATCCTATGCCTACCCCTATTCTAGAACTCCAAGATCAAAGAGGTTTTTAAACCTCCATGTCTTCCAATCACTGATCAAAGGGAATGTCACAGACACATTCACTGTCTCGGGGGTGCAGACAGCCCAGGGCAGACACACACACACACACACACACACACACACTGGGTCACAAGAACCCTGTTCAGACATCAGCTTCTCCAAAAAGCGTGGGACCCTGGCTTTTAGTCCTGACTCAGCCCCATTCCAGCCAGGTGGCCCTACACAGGTCACTCCCTCTCTGGGTGTTGATTTGCCTTTCTCAAAGTGAGGGGGGTGGACCAGATTAACTATCTCTAACCTAAGTGCCACTGGGGGGCCATTTACATATTTCTTCACCCAATTCCACGTTTGGAAAGATTTTTGTCTACCAAACAAACTGCATGAGCTAAGAAATATTTTATCTCATTTTTGAGAGAGAGCACACGCAGGGGAGAGGCAGAGGGATAGCGAGAATCTTAAGCAGGCTCCACAGTCAGCGTGGACCCCAGCGCAGGGCTCGATCCCATAACCCTGGGGTCACGACCCGAGCTGAAATCAAGAGTCAACGGACTCAACTCAACTGACTGTGCCACCCAGGTGCCCCAGAAGTTTTGTTTGTTTTTTTAAACTAGACAACAAATCACTTGTTACTCAATTAATTACCTGAGTTTCTGATCGGCATGGCATTACCAACATTTCTACGCTGAACTGATAAAATCCCCACCAAAAGCAAAGCACTCAGAGGTCCCGGATGGACTGGACTGCCTCAGTTTGGGAAATGCCCATTGTGGGTACAGTTTTGGTAATATTCAAAAGAGCCGAGCTCCTCTCTGGAATCTCGGAGGCCTCCAGCTGAAATGGACTGCACAGGGCATCCTCTAAGCCAGAGCCCATCTCGTTCTAAGCAGTCTGGGTGCTGAGCGCCTCTCGAGGTCCAGCGCAAGCCAGCACCCTGCCAAGCACCCTGGGAAAAATGCAGGGTGTCTAAGGATGTCCATTATAGAAGCCATTAGTGCCATTTGATTAAATTTAAGTTCAATAGCATTAAATAAAGCTGGAAATACAATTCCTGAAAAAAATTAAAAAAAATCAACTCCTCAGTTGCACTAGCCCTATTTCATGCGCTCCACAGCCACCCGTGGCTGCCATACGAGACAGTGCAGATACAGAACATTCCCATCATTGCAGAAAATCCAAGCCCGACAGGGTCGGAAGGTGTCAACAAAGATACAGACGCAGGGGCGCCTGGCTGGCTCAGTCGGTGCAGCAGGACACTCTTGATCTCGGGGTTGTGAGTTCAATCCCCACACTGGGTGGAGAGATTACTTGAAAGTAAAATCTAAAACACACACACACACACACACACACACACACACACACACACACACAAATGCAGACATGTCCAACATTACACATTTGATGGGGCCCCAAAGGAGAGCTTTCACACATCAAATTCTGGCCGTTCCACTGCTCATGTAAATGATGGAGCCACACTTCTTGGACAAAATTAGTTAATTAAAAAAGGGCTCCGGGGCGCCTGGGTGGCTCAGTGGGTTAAGCATCCGACTTCAGCTCAGGTCACGATCTCGCGGTCCGTGAGTTCGAGCCCCGTGTCAGGCTCTGGGCTGACGGCTCAGAGCCTGGAGGCTGTTTCAGATTCTGTGTCTCCCTCTCTCTGCCCCTCCCCCGTTCATGCTCTGTCTCTCTCTGTCTCAAAAATAAATAAAACGTTAAAAAAAATTAAAAAAAAAAATGGCTCCAAAACAGTGCAAAAATCACGCTCAGGGATGCATCCAACCATTTTCTAAAAGATTTTAAATCCCGAGCCTGCTTCGGATTCTGGGTCTCCCTCTCTCTGCCCCTCCCCCACTCATACTCTGTCTCCCTCTTTCAAAAAAATAAACATTAAAAAAAATCACGTACTGTTTAAAGAAGGATAATTAAGGTCCTGGTAAAACTGCATGACCAATAATATCTGGAGTAAGCCACCAAGTGTGAGCCCTACGCGTAACCCATCCCCTAGGACTCCCCCCACCCTCAGAGAGGAGAGAGCCAGGGGCCTTCGCTCATCCTGACAAATAGAAACCTCCTTGACGCTGCAAGCCCCATGGGGCTATTTCTAAAGGCCTGCTCTGCAAGGGGACAGTGGGAAAGGTGGTGGGCCGTCTGATTTATTGTGAAAGTAATTTTTAGGAGCAGACACTGTTGGTTGTCCAACCGATAGCCGGTAGCCAGTCCTCCTTCGCCCTTGCTGACAAGGGTCCCCACTGGATTACAAAGGACTCAAAAGAGAGGCTGAATGGGCTAAGGCAGGGTTTCTCAACTTCAGCATTACTGACATTTGGGGCTGGTAATTCTCTGCAGGGCTGTCCTGTGCATTATATGAGGTTCGACAGCATCCCTGGCTTCTACCCACTAGATGCCAGTAGCACCCCCACTCCTAGTTATAATAACCCAAAACTCTGCAGACATTGTCAAATGCCTCCTGGGGGGGGGGGGCGCAAAAATCATCCCAGGATGAGAACTACAGGACTAACGCACAAACTCTAATCCAGTGGTTCTCAAACTTGAACATGTATCAGGATCACCTAAAGGACTTGATATGATAAAACACAGATTGCTGGGTCTCTTGTATTTCCATCGAGTGTCCAGGTGATGCTTATCCTCCCGGTCCAGGGACCCTACTTTGAGAACCACTGGTTTAAGTCATTTGTGGCACTCCTGTTCCCCCAGCCAATCAGCCCAGAGAGAAAGAGCTTCCAGGAAAGTATTCTTTGTCGATGATAAGAGGCACTTGGGAAGAAACAGTCGCTTGTCTTCTTGGACATTGTGGGATCTGCATGAGGTGTCTGGAGCTGTGGCAGCCATTCTGTGCTCCCGGGAGGAGCTAGTTTGAGGGCCAAACCTACCCCCTAAGGATGGAAAGCTTGTTCCTGGAGGTGGTTGTGTCACAGAACTAATGCTGGAGCTGTCTTCAGGGGATCCTGGTGAGCAAAATAGCAAGTTTTTCTTTTAATTTAAGCAACTAGTTCCTGAACTTTTCTTTTAATGTTTATTTTATTTTATTTTATTTTTTTTTTTATTTTTTTTTTTAATTTTTTTTTTCAACATTTATTTATTTTGGGGACAGAGAGAGACAGAGCATGAACGGGGGAGGGGCAGAGAGAGAGGGAGACACAGAATCGGAAACAGGCTCCAGGCTCTGAGCCTTCAGCCCAGAGCCTGACGCGGGGCTTGAACTCATGGACCGCGAGATCGTGACCTGGCTGAAGTGGGACGCCCAACCGACTGCGCCACCCAGGCGCCCCAATGTTTATTTTATTTTTGAGAGAGAGCGCGAGAGTGTGCCCACAAGCCCTTGCACAGGGGAGGGGCAGAGAGAGAGAGACAGAGGGTCTGAAGTGGGCTCCGTGCTGACAGTAGAGAGCCCAATGCGGGGCTCGAACTCACAAACCATGAGATCATGATCCAAACCAAAGTCAGACGCCTAACCAACTGAGCCACCCAGGCACCCCAGTAGTTCCCAGACTTTACTGCCAATTAGAATACGTGGGAAGCTTTAAAATTCACCCCACATCAATTAAGTCAGAACCTCTAAATGTATGATCCAAGAATCGGTATTTTTTAAAAGTTTCCCCAGGTGTTTCAATGTGTAGTCAAGTTTTCGAACCCTTGCTACTGCAAGTGTGGTTTACAAACCATCAACATCAGCATTACCTGAGAGCCTGTCAGAAATGGAGACTCTCGGGTCCCACGGCACACTCTTCAGAAGCAACTGTTTAAGCCATTTTGAGTTGGTTTTTCTTTTCTTTCTTTTTTAAAGTTTACTTCTTTATTTTGAGAGAGAGAGTGGGCAAGCGTGGGTGGAGGAGGGGAAGAGAGAGGGCCAGAGAGAGAATCCCAAGCAGGCTCTGCACTGTCCGTGCAGAACCCGACGTGGGGCTCAAACCCATGAACCGCAAGATCATGACCTGAGCCCAAATCAAGAGTCGGACGCTTAACCAGCTGAGCCGCCCAGGCGCCCCAAGTTGGTTTTTCTGTTATTGGCATCCCAACTGTTACCATCTACAGGGCTAACACGCCTGAAGACAGGATCCACATATTTAAATCACAGTGAAATCATTCTTTCAAGAGAGACCCTAACAGTCTTCCCAACACTACGGAACACTGGCCATGTCTCGTAAGTTGACCACGCCTGTACCTACAACTTAGATATTCCACTTAGTGGCATAGGCTCTTGAAAAAAACTTACATATGCTCAAGAAAAGAAACACAAAAATGTCCTTGGCCATTGTTACATCAGAAAAGGAAGAAAACCTAAATGTCCATAGTCCGGGAAATTGATAAATTATGGTATAATCATATTACCATGACATTAGCTAACATTTATTGGACAGATATTGCCTTAAATGCTTTACATGAATTCCCTTGTTTAAACTCAGAGCTTTCCTCTAAGGCAGGCATTATTATTATCCCCATTTTACAGATGAGGAAACTGAGATACACAGCAGTAACTTGCCCAAGTTACCCCACAAAACTCACCGAGCTAGGGGGGATTTGAAACCAACTAGTCCGGCCCTAGAACTGACCTCCTAATCCTTACAGCAGCCTGCCTCACGGGAAACAAATCTTCCCTGACCCCATGACCTTTCTACACAGACGTCCCCATTCTTTCCACATACACACTCATGTCGATCAAAGCATCTGTAAGATTTAACTGTAACTATCACTTTCATGCCAATTTGCTGGCCCCGTTAGAGTGTTTTTCAATCCAGATGCACAGAAGAATTGCCTGGAACACTTTTTTTTTTTTTTAATCGTGGTGAAATACACATAACATAAAGTTTACCATTGCACCCATTTGTAAGTATGCAATTAAGTATATTTGCATTGCTGGGCAACCATCACTACATACAATCTACCTCTAGAACTTTTTCATCATCCCAAACTGAAACTGCGTCCCCATTCATAAACTCTCCGTGCCCCCTCTTCGACCAGCCCCTGGTAATTAGCATTCTACTTTCGGTACCTCTGAATTTGCCTAATCTAGGAATCTCATTTTAAGTGTAGTCACACAATATATATATTTTTTATGTTTATGTTTGGGAGAGAGAAAGAGAGAGAGAGAGCAGGGGAGGGACAGAGAGGGGGAAGACAGAGAATCTGAAGCGGGCTCGGCACTGACAGCACAGAGCCCGATGTGGGGCTCAAGCCCACGAACCGTGAGATCATGACCTGAACCGAACTCAGACGCTTAACCAACTGAGCCACCCAGGCGCCCCAGTATGCGTTCTTTTGTGTCTGGTTTCTGTCACTCAGCATGTTTTCAAGGCTCATCCATGTTGAAGCATGTGTCAGAATTTCCTTCCTTTTTTAAAGCCGAATAATATTCAACTGTCATGCATATGCCACATTTTCCTGATGCAGTCACCCACCACGGGACATTGGGTCGTTTTCACCTTTGGGCCATTGAGAGCAACGCAGCTATGAACGTTGTGTTTCAGTATCCGTTCGAGTTCCCGCTTTCACTTCTTTTGGGTAGATACTTAGAAGTAGAATTATCATATTCTATGTTTAACTTTTTTGAAGAAATGCCAAACAGTTTTCTACAGCAGCTGTACCATTTTACATTCCCATCAGCAATGCAGAAGGGTTGCAATTTCTCTACATCCTCACTTGCTACTTTCTGGGTTTTTGTTTTTGTTTTTTTTTCAATAATAGCCATCCTAATGGTATCTCATTGTAGTTTTCATTTGCATTTCCCTAATGATTAATGAGGTTGAACATCTTTTCAAGTACCTATTAGCCACCTGCATTTCATCTTTGAAGAAATATCGAGCCCTTTGCTTGTTTTTTTTATTTTTATTTTTATTTTTATTTTAAATTTTATTCCGTAGGCTCCACGCTCACAGTGGAGCCCAACTCTGGGCTTGAACTCACAACCCTGACATCAAAACCTGAGCTGAGATCCAGAGTCTGAAGCTTAACTGAGCCACCCAAGCACCCCCACTTTGCTTATTTTTTGACCAGGTTCTTGGTTCTTTGTTTTGAGTTGGAGGTGGTTGGTTTTTTTTTTTAACTTTTATTTATTTATTTATTTATTAACGTTTATTTATTTTTGAGACAGAGAGAGACAGCATGAACAAGGGAGGGGCAGAGAGAGAGGGAGACACAGAATCTGAAACAGGCTTCAGGCTCTGAGCGGTCAGCACAGAGCCCGACACGGGGCTCAAACTCACGGACCGCGAGATCATGACCTGAGCCGAAGTCGGATGCTTAACCGACCAAGCCACCCAGGTGCCCCTTTTTTTAACTTATAAAACAATATTTATTTTCAGAGAAAGAGAGAGAGCACAAGTGGAGGAGGGGCAGAGAGGGAGACTGAGAATCCCAAGCAGGCTCCACACTGTCAGCATAGAACCCAATTCTGGGCTCAATCTCATGAACCATGAGATCATGACCGGAGCTGAAATCAAGAGTCGGACACTTAACTGACTGAGCCACCCAGGCACCCCTAGTTGTAGGAGCTCTTTATATATTTCGAATATTAATCCCATATCAGATACATAATTTGCAAGTATTTTCTCCCATTCTGTATGTTTTCTTTTCACTTTCTTGATAGTATCCTTTGATGCACAAAAGTCTTAAATTCTGATGAAGTACAATTTACTTAAATTTTTTGTTGTTGTTGCCTGTGCTTTTGGTACATTTCCGAGAAATCATTGCCAAATTCGCTGACATGAAGACTCCCCCTGCCTCATGCTTGCTTCTAAGAGTTTTAGCTCTTAACACTTAGGTCATTGATCTGTTTGAGTGAGTTTTTGTATATGATATGAGGCAAGGGTTGAACTTCATTCTTTTGCATGTGGATATCCAATTTTCTTACCTAGGACACTTAAAAAACTCCTCAAGGCCAGGCTGCACCCCTCTCTATGCACCACTCTCCATGGGTGGGGGGGCAAGCATCAGTGAGAACAAAGCCTCTCAGGTGGTTCCCAAACACATCCTGGGCTGAGAACCGCTGTCTTACTGCCCTGAAATCTCAGTCCCAGGCCATCTTGTATCGCTCTCGGCCCAGTTTCTAGCACAGGTGTGGCCCACGGAGGTATTCAATGGGGTTCACGCCGGGCCTCAGGGGACCGCGGGAGATTCTGGCCCTGGAACTTTTCAAACACATGGTTCTCCGGCACCTTCCACGCTATGCCAGGAGCATCTAAGGAGATAAGCGAGAACCGGCCATGGGTCAGCTCCAGGGAAACGTGGGTAGACTCAGGAGAGACCACAGAGCTAGATGGTAACAAGGCACCAGGCAGTGTGGGCCAGGATGTCCACACCACAGAACCAGAAGTCTGGCTGCTGGGGAGGGCTGCCTGGGGGCAGGGCTGGGGTACAGTCTGGAGGGCCAGGGAAGAAGAGGAGTTCATAGGAGGGGGAGCTCCAGCAGAGGCATATAGGCGAGCACACCTGGAGCGAATGGGGAAGGCTTGCTGGAGAAGCTTCCCAAGAAGGACAGAAGTAATTGTACGAGCAGCTGACATCTGCTGGGGGCCCCGTCTGCCCGTGCTTTCCATTGCTACGTTTCCTCATCTTTAACCTGGGGATAGCAGCAGCACTTGGCTCACTGGGCAGCTGGGAGGATCACGTGACTTGGGACAGACAAAGCCCCCGGAACCATGCTTGACACAGCAGCAGTGGTCAATAACGCCAACTAGATATGTCATCAATACTATCTCCTTTGATCTCAACAGCAACCCTAAGAGATGTACACTATTATCTCTATTTTTTCAAAGAGGAAACTGGGGCACAGAGAGGTAAAGTCAGCGGCCCAACAGCACACAGCAGGAAGGAGCCAGGATTGAAACTCTATTCTGTCCGACTCCAAAGCCGTGCACGAATCTTCCACAGAACCTGGGGGCAAATGCTGGATCCCTACAACCCAGACCTGGAAAGGGCCTTCCAAAACCATTGTGTCTCCTTCACTTTGTAGAGAAAGACAGCCAGAGAAGGTTGGTGACAGTGCGTAAGCCCCATAGCGCGTCAGGCTGAGGGGCATCTGGGGCTGAGCCTTCCAGATGGACAGGACAGATCACCACGTTGGCCTCAGTCTCCCTGTGAGTCAGTAAGCACCGAGTGCCCCAAACTGCAGCCAGCTCAACTAAGAGTGCAGTAAGGAGCCAGGGCGTCTTCCTGGAGGAGGGGGCAGAGAGAGCAGTTAGGGAGCCAGGGCATCTTCCTGGAGGAGGGGGCAGAGCAGTTAGAGAGCCAGGGCATCTTCCTGGAAGAGGGGGCAGAGCAGTAGGGAGCCAGGACGTCTTCCTGAAGGTGGGGACAGAGCAGTTAGGGAGCCAGGGCATCTTCCTGGAGGAGGGGGCAGAGCAGTTAGGGAGCCAGGGCGTCTTCCTGGAGGAGGGGGCAGAGCAGTAGGGAGCCAGGGCGTCTTCCTGAAAGTGGGGCCAGAACAGCTCTGCACTGGGAGCTCACCCGCCTGCCTCCCACCCCAGGCTGGCAGAGGTCACCCCGGAGGCTCCCAGGCCCCCTCCCCCTCAGCTTGGGCCTGCATCCCAGAGACCCCCTAACAGGCCCCCCACGCAGCCACCTACCCACCCGCCCTGGGGAGGAAGTCAGGCAATTATAGATGACCTTTGCAAAGGAGCAGAACGTAACGTGGACTCCATTTGCCTGTGCAATCTTCATAATTACCACAGCAATTATTCCCACTGAGCCATTGTGACCAGGCTTCAGCGCAGGTGCTGGGCCCCCCAACATGCCCTGGCTCCTGCCTCCCCCTCTCCCAGGCTGCCTTTTGTCCCCGTGGCATAATCTGCCGCATCTCCACTCCCCAGCTGCAATCACAGGGGTGGGCTGCAGATGGCTGGCTCCATCCCCATTGCAGAGATGAGGAGACAGAGGCTCATCCTCACTGAGGACGAGTGGCCCGTAAGCAGCTGAGTTCTGGCGGGAGCTAGCCCTGAACATGCCATCTGGACCCCCATTTTCTTCCCCCACTCAACAGTTTCCTGGGTGAGACAGAAGGACCCTCTGAGCAGTTCTCCTCTAGAAACAGAGGAGAAATGGAATCACGAGTTGCACCCATGGTATAATTTAGGGAAGTCGTTTCTAAACCTGGATGGGTAATGAGATCTCTTTCAAAGAAAATGCACATTACTGGTTTCCACTCTGGAGATTCTGGAGTCTATTAATCTGCGGTAAAACCCAAGTGTTCCTGGCTTGTTTTATTTTTTAAAGTTCTCTCGTATGATTTCAATAATAATCCCAAGCTTGGGAAATGTTAGGGGGTGCAGGAAAGAATTCCTGAGTATCTTCTGTTCTTTCCCTCACCGTCAACTTTTCTAACAACCAACAGCTCCTTCTCTTTCACGTCTAACTAACCCCTGGAAGAGTTAAGGGAAGAGATGTGAGTCATTCACACTTTAGTATAAATAAGTTTACTCAGCCAGCTTTCTGCCGAATGTCTAGCTGAGACTCTGCCTGTTTGGGGCAAGAGGAGGATGGGAATTAGGAGTGTTGAGGAAAGAGAAGACAGCAGGAAGAGGGAGGAGACAGAGATGTTCCCCAGAGACATATCAAGAGTAACAGGCTTTGAAATGAGCCAAATGGCTTGATGAGTGTGTCTCACAACGGGAAAACCAGAGAGAGGCTTGAACTTGTAGTAACTGACGCTCAGGCAAGATTCCAGGCAGTAACTAACCAGTGTCTGCCTGAGCTCCATGGGGGACGCCAGGCACATCATAAAGACCGTTCTATACAGCCCACAGCTGGGGCGGGGTCTAACTTCTCACAGCTCAAAGTGTGGTCCACGGGCCAGAAGCATTGGCATCACCTGAGAGTTTGTGAGAAATGCAGAATCTTGGGCCCATCAGACCTCCTGACCCTGAATCTTTTAACAAAGTTCCCAGGAGACTCCAGAGCACATCAAGGTTGGAGAAGCTCTGGTCCAATTAGCACTTAGCCCCGGAGACCCTTGGGAATTACCTGCTTCTAAGAGAACATTAATGGGCAATAGGCAGGAGGACCTCATAAAACAAGCAGGGGGAATGCAGAACTGGGCAGAAGGAGTTAAACTCCACTAATGAGCTGGCTCTGAGCTGCTGTCTAAAGGAAGGGGGGTGGGCATAGGCCAATAAGATGCAGAAGTTAAGTTGGGGTCCTTGACTTGGGATCCATCACTGAGGTCATGGCTCACTTTGCCACTAACTGGAGGGCTGTGGTGAGTCCCAAAGGAGCTCAGATGAAAAGGCATTTTGGAAACTGTGAAACGCTAAACAGAGTGAGTCACCGTCGCTGCGTCCTGGTGTCCTCAGGAGACCCCACAAAAGCCTGGCTTACCTGTTTCCTTTCCATCACCCAAAATGGTGAAAGCTGATCTCAGGCTACAAGAAATTGGACAAACCAAAGTCTCATGAGGATGTCATTTATTTTCTGATAATGTTTTAATGCATCTGCCAGGATTTGAAGAAGGGAATGGATACCAGGTACAGTCAGGTGGGGGTGGTCCAAGGCTCCCCAAATCTCACATCCACCTACCTGCCAGGGAGCAGCGGCCTCCCACCCTGACTGCACATAAGAATCAGTGCTGTCCGGGGGCACCTGGGTGGCTCAGTCAGTTACGTGTCTGACTTCGGCTCAGGTCATGATCTCACCGTTTGTGAGTTCGAGCCCCGCGACGGGCTCAGTGCTGACAGGGCAGAGCCTGGAGCCTGCTTCAGATTCTGTATCTCTCTCTCTCTGCCCCTCCCTTGCTTGTGCTCTGTCTCTCTCTCTCAAAAATAAACAAACATTTAAAAATAATCTTTAGATGGGAATGCAAACTGATGCAGCCACTCTGGAAAACAGTATGGAGGTTCCTCAAAAAACTAAAAATAGAACTACCCTATGACCCAGCAATTTCACCACTAGGCATTTATCCACGGGATACAGGTGTGCTGTTTGGAAGGGACACATGCACCCCCATGTTTACAGCAGCACTTTCAACAATAGGCAAAGTATGGAAAGAGCCCAAATGTCCATCGACGGATGAATGGATAAAGAAGATATGGTGTGTATATAAGTATATATATATTTGGGGCGCCTGCGTGGCTCAGTCGGTTAAGCGGCCGACTTCGGCTCAGGTCATGATCTCGCGGTCCGTGAGTTCGAGCCCCGCATCGGGCTCTGTGCTGACAGCTCAGAGCCTGGAGCCTGTTTCAGATTCTGTGTCTCCCTCCCTCTGACCCTCCCCCATTCATGCTCTGTCTCTCTCTGTCTCAAAAATAAATAAACGTTAAAAAAAATTTTTTTTTTTGGGGCGCCTGGGTGGCTCCGTCGGTTAAGCGTCCGACTTCAGCTCAGGTCACGATCTCGCGGTCCGTGAGTTCGAGCCCCGCGTCAGGCTCTGGGCTGATGGCTCAGAGCCTGGAGCCTGCTTCCGATTCTGTGTCTCCCTCTCTCTCTGCCCCTCCCCCATTCATGCTCTGTCTCTCTCTGTCCCAAAAATAAATAAACGTTAAAAAAAAAAATTTAAAAAAAAAAAAAAAAAAAAAATTTTTTTTTAAAAGTATATATATATATATATATATATATATATATACACATACATATTGGAGTATTACTCGGCAATCAAAAAGAATGAAATCTTGCCATTTGCAACTACGTGGATGGAACTGGAGGGTATTATGCTAAGTGAAATTAGTCAGTCAGGGAAAGACAAATATCATGACTTCACTGATATGAGGAATTTAAGGTACAAAACAGGTGAACATAAGGGAAAGGAAGAAAAAATAATATAAAAACAGGGAGGGGGACAAAAACATAAGAGACTCTTAAATATGGAGAACAAACAGGGTTATTAGAGGGGTTGTGGGAGGGGGGGATGGGCTAAATGGGTAAGGGGCACTAAGGAATCTACTCCTGAAATCATTGTTGCACTATATGCTAACTAACTTGCATGTAAATTAAAAAAATAAATAAAGGGGCACCTGGGTGGCTCAGTCGGTTGAGCGTCCGACTTCGCCTCAGGTCATGATCTCGCGTTTCATGAGTTCGAGCCCCACATCGGGCTCTGTACTGACAGCTCAGAGCCTGGAGCCTACTTCGGATTCTGTGTCTCCCTCTCTCTGCCCCCTCCCCTGCTTGTGCTCTGTCTCAAAAATAAATAAACATGAAAAAAAAAAACTATTAGTCTCTATTTAAAAAATAACATAAATAAATAAATAAATAAATAAGTAAATAAAAATGAAAAAAACAATCTTTAGAAAAGAAAAAAGAATCCGTGCTGTCTGGACCACCACAATGGCTAAAATTAAAGGACAGACGATATCAAGTGTTGGCAAGGACGCAGAGCAACCAGAACTGGCAAATGCAGCTGGTGGGGGTCGAAAATGGCCACTTTGGGAAACTGTTTGCCAGTGCCCTCCGCAGTTCACCACATCGCGTGCCTCAGACCAACGCTTCCGCTTTTGGGTACCCAGGCAACAGTGATGAGCGCACGCGGCCACCAAAGACACGTGCGTGAATACCCATGGGGGTGGTACTCACATTAGCCCCAAACCACCCCATGTCCATCAACAGCGGAAAGACTAAATAAATTGTGCTACCCTGCCCAGAGCCCTGCTTCAGGACAAAGGTCCCCTCCCCTGCTGCGGGGAGTATTTATTGCTGAACTCTCAGTCCCTCCCCAAGAACTGCCCTCCACCTACAGACCCTTCCCGGCGGGCACTCACAGCCAATAACGAACTGGTTGCCACCAGGCCTGGATCCCTCGCCTGAATGCAGGACACCTGTGACATGCCACCACAGCCTCAGAGCCCTCCCCCCCGCCCCCGCCCCCCCCCCCCCCCGGGGATCAAGGGAGGCCTGAGTTCAGCCTCTCCCTCTCTGCCCAGTCCCTCTTACCAGGGGGTGTTCCTGAGAACACTTCCCAGTGACCGTCCACAGATCATTTTAGTCTGTTTCCCCAGAACCCCAACCTGGCCAGTGGGTGCCAACAGTGGTTCTAGGAAGCAGCCCCTGAACGCGGGGGTGGGGAGCTGGGTCCCCACCGGTGGCTGGCAGTGAGGACCAGGGCTGGGCAGGCAGAGAGCTGGCAGCAATGAAGCTGCTCACAGTTTCCCGGGCTGGCAGTGGAAGGGAGCACGCTGCCGGGGCAATACCTCTGGAGTGTGAGAGGCTGGGGGAGCAGTAATTCATTATAAAGCCCACGGAACGGGGCGGCTGTTCCTGGGGGCTCTCGTGCCCTGGAGAAAGACAGTGAAGAGCTGAGAGCGAGTAATCACTAATTCAAGGCCCAGGGTGAAAGCCGAGGGCCTCCTTAGCTGCATATAAATTCTCCCCCGCAGCTGGAGGGGAGGGACTAGCTGAGGAATAGAGATACAGCTTAATTATAAGGGGAGCAGAATGTCAGAGAAGGTTGAATTCTCAGCCCACGATGAGTCTGTGGCACCAAGGTCAGGCCTGGCTTGGGAAACAGCAGGACTTGGACGTGAGCCCTCAGGGCCTTCACGCTGAGGACCACGCTGCGGATCCCCCCTCAGATCTGCCCCCAAACGCCCCGGCCACCAGACCGGTGACTGGAGAAGGCACACCTCAGCCCGGCTGCAGGATGGAGCCACCACGCCCGGGAGGAAGCCAGGAGAGCACGCGGGGTGCCATCTGAGGGCTGGATCAAGGGGTGAGGTGGGCCACGGGGCTGGATAAGGGAGAGCGAATCCCACATATAAGGGTTACGGGGAGAAGGCAACGGCCACGGTGTTGAGAATCAGAAAGGCCGGGGCAGCCGTGTCAGAGGGCGGAAGAGGGGGCCAAAGCCTGAGGCAAGTGGGCACGTTCGGTGGACACGCCAGTCAGGCCAGAAAACCACCAGGTGTCTACCTCCTGCAGGACTGACGGACCCTCGCTTTGCCAAGGCCATAAGGAAAGCGGTGCTGGGAGGGGTCCCGGCAGCCTGACAAGCTCAGGGCTGAGTGTCCTCTGGAGACCCGACTACAGCTGTTGTTACGGGACTAGGCGCCCCGACAGCGATGAGATGATAGGATCCCCAGATAAAAGGCCAGGGGGCAGTGCGGGGTCGTCAACAGTGAGGCGGGTGCGGTCACCACAACCGCCAGCAAGGTCGGAGCGGCAGCGGGGACAGTCTGGCCCGGAGAGCTTTGGAAGTGGCTCATGGTGGCCCCAGGGCCAGGCCGCCCGGGCAGCCAACAAGGACGCTGCCCCTTCTATACAATCAAAAGAAACCAAGGCCTGAAGATCAACAGAAGTCGTGATCCTCTGCCCAATTTCCAGACCCGAGCAAAGTTTCGGATCCAAGTGACGGAAGCAGAGACCAGGTCCCCAGGAGGACGGGCCCGGTAACCCCAGACCAAATGTATGTGGTGCTAATTTTACCAATCCCTCCCCAGAGGGACTTACGCAGTCATTTATTCGGCTAAGCAGCCGTAGAGAAGGAGGAACACCCAGGCCTTTCAAGGACTGTTAGATACAGGGTCCAGATAGATATAGGTCCCAGGGACCCAAACAGTCATCATGGCCCCCTGTTCAGGGGGAACATATGGAGGCCGGATGACAAATGCATTCCCACCCAGTGTCACTCCGTATGACCTTGGGGCGGTCACCTCCCCCGTCTGGGCCCTGCTGTCCACGCTGCAGGTGAAGGGCCGTACAGGCCACGAGGCTGGAAGAGCAGGGTGTAGACTCACATCCCGGTGTCCACCCCTGGAGGAAGGCCCTTGGAGTCCACCAGGCCCCGCTCAAATCTCAAGTCACCCTTGGGCCCGCGTTCTCATTTCTCATTTTCTGCAAAAGCGCGGATGGTGGCACCTACTTCACACAGCGGCTGTGAGAACCGCCACGGAGACCAATGTTTCATAACACCTACCGCTTCCTCACTCCCAGCTGATGCCTGTGCTGTCGTCGGGAGGTAATGGGAGCGAGCAGTCTGCAGGCAGCACCCCCGCACTCGCTCGGCCCCCACCCCACCCAGCCCAGGCTCTGCCTCCCTCGCACCGGGCCCCAGCCCCTGCCCTCCTGGCTCTCCAGCTGCAATGATCCCCCTCTACCGTGGGCTCAGGGTTTCCCTCCATACAGAATCTCTCCCATAAAGGGGGGAACAAGGTGCTGTTTCTCTCATTTAAAAAAAAAGGGGGGAGGCACCTGGGTGGCTCAGTCAGTTGAGCGTCCGACTTCGGCTCAGGTCATGATCTCAATGGTTCATGGGTTCGAGCCCCGCGTCGGGCTCTGTGCTGACAGCTCAGAGCCTGGAACCTGCTTCGGATTCTGTGTCTCCCTCTCTCTTTATCCCTCCCCCACTTGTGCTCTGTCTCTCTCTCTCAAAAAGAAATACAACATCAAAAAAAATTACAAAAAATAAAACAATAAAACAAAAAAAGTTCCCCCCAGAGCTGCACACCATCCTCAATGTCTGCCCTGTGAGCCTGCTCCTTTGGGTCACGGAGGACGCTCCTGGGAAGGCCGTCTGGACGCCCCTTTGCCACTCCTTCCCCAACCCTCCAGTCAGGCTCTGGCCTTCACTGGCCATCACTGGCTCCCACAGTGCCAGAGCCCCAGCCCCCCCCCCCAAACCCCCTCCCACAGCCACATGACTGCCACCCCATGAGCCCTCACATCTGTGGCCGTCCTGCTTCTGACATCACACTCCTACTTCAATCTTTCCTTGGCTCTCCGACTTCTATGTGCCCTCACACCCAGGACTCAGCCCTGCGGCCTCTTCTCTTCCTTGGGTGCACCCATTCTCCAAGTGATCTCCTCCAGGCCCGTGGCTTTAAATGTCCCCCTCTTATATTTCTAGCCCCAACTCTGGCACTGAACTCCAGTCTCATATATCCAGCCACCTCCTCAACATCCTATTTGGATATCTAACAGGTTGACCTGTCCCCAATGAAACTCTTTTTTTTTTTTTAATTTTTTTTAGAGAGAGAGCATGCACAAGCAGGGAAGGCAGCAGAGGGGGAGAGACAGAGAGAGAGAGAGAGACAGAGAGAGAGAGAGAGAGAGAGAGAGAGAGAGAGAGAGAGAGAGAGAGAGAATCCCAAGCAGGCTCCATGCTCGGCGTGGAGCCCAATGCAGGGCTTGATCCCAGGACTCTACGACCATGACCTGAGCCAAAATCAAGAGTCAGACACTCAGCGGCCTGAGCCACAGGCACCACCCCAATGGAACTATTGATTGCTCTGGGACCAGCTCCAAGCCTGGCCATCTCCATCCCAGAAAATGACACCACTGTTCGCCCAAATGCTCAAACCAACGATGTAGATTCCTCTCCTCCTCTCACCCCCACATCCCACTGCCTCTCCCTTCAAAACATATGTAGAACCCAGCTACTCAGAGCCCCCTCTGCCACAGACGGTGTGTCAGCACCATCACCTCTTGCCTGCAGGACCGTGTGGCCCCCTCACAGGTCCCCCTTCCACCTCTGCTCCCTACCATCTGTTTGCCAGATGCTTCTCCTTTTAAATCACAAATATAACTTTGACATGTCACACCCCTGCTGAAGCCCTCCAGTGACTCGCCGTCTCCCTGAGAAAGATCCCAGGGCTTGCCCCGCCTGCAGGTGGAACATGCAGGACCCCAACCTGTTTGCTGACCCTCACCCCCGGCCACTCCCCCGGCCCCTTCTCCCCTCCAGGCACTTTGTCTTTTCTGTGTCCCTCACACACATCAGGCTCTTTCCTGCCCCAGGGCCTTTGAATGTGCCACTCCCCCGTGCTGGGATGCTCTTCCCCTGGTGTGTCCACAGGCCCAGTTCCCTGCCTTGGCAGGCCTCTAATTCATGTCTCTGACCTCCAACCCATCTAAAACAGCCAGCCCAGCCCTGTCACTCCCTGGTCCCTTACTTCCGTGTTATTTTTCCTTTGTAACACTCATCACTCCCCGATGTTACTTTCTTAATTAACAGACTTTCTTTTTAGAACAGTTTTAGGTTCACAGCAAAACTGAGTAGAAAATACAGAGGATTCCCACATACCCCACTTACCCCTGCCTCCAGTTTCCCCTGCCATCAACATCCCATCAATGTGCCACATTTGTTAAATCAATGGACCAACACTGACACATCAATACCAAGCATGGTCCATAGATTACACGAGCATTCACGCTTGGCATTGTACATTCTAGAGATGTTGACAAACGTATAATGACGTGTGCCCACCACTACAGAATCGTTTCATTGCCCTGAAAGTCACCTATTCATTCACCCATCCACCCCTCTCACCCTCCCTCCCTTTCCCCAAAGCCTTGGCAACCAATCATGGTCTTTTAATGGTCTCTGTGAGCTCTGTCTTTTCCAGAATGTCATATAATTGGAGTCCTAAAGTATGTAGCCTTTTCTGACTGGCTTCTCTCACTTATTAATGTCTTTCAGGTTCCTCCATGTCTTTCATGGGCTTGATAGCTCACTTCTTTTCAGTCCTGATTAGTATTCCATTGTCTGGGCATATCAGCTTATTTCCACATTCACCTCTTATAGGACATCTTGGTTACTTCTAAGTTTTGACAAGTGTCATTCAAAATAAACAATAGGTTGGGGCGGCTGGGTGGCTCAGCCAGTTAAGCATCTGACTTTGGCTCAGGTCATGATTTCATGGTTCGTGGGTTCCAGCCCTGTGTTAGGCTCTGTGCTGACAGCTCAGAGCCTGGAGCCTGTTTCGGATTCTGTGTCTCCCTCTGTCTCTGCCCTTCCCCCATCCACACTCTGTCTCTCTCTCCTTCAAAAATAAACAAACATTAAAAAAAAAAATAGTAGGTTAAAGGCACGGATGAGTCCTGCGTAAAGGAGACTCTTTACCTCGGGTGTACCTGGTTTTTCCCAAATTTGACCATTGACAATGCATCCAATGCATTGTACAATGCAACCATCCACCCCCTGGGGCCACAGGAACTCATCCCAGGAGGAGGAGCTTCTCCTGGAAGGAAGAGAGGCTGAGAGCAATAAAGCAGAGCTGGGGGGCACTGAAGTAAAGGGAATGCTTGAGGCTGGGAGGTTTGGGGGATGTGGCCGGGCAGGGACTCCAAGAGCAGTAATAGGAACTAAACTGGGGACCTGACTCTGGTGCCCCACAGCCGCACAGCAGCTGGGGGCCCCCAGGCAGCCACCTCCCCTCTCTGCCTCTCAGTATCCCTGAGAAATGAAGGGATCGGGCAAGGCTGGTCCTTATAGCCCAAGGCCCTACTGCCCAAAGCTTCTGAGGCTATGGGTGGGTTCTTTGGTGGGTTTCTAGAATTCATAAAGCATAAAGCCTCTAACACCCAGACTGAGACTCTAATGGCCATTCCTCATTAAATGGACCGGCAGAGAAAAGACAACTCACAGAAATGGGAAAAACATGTTGGCAAATCATATATCTGCTATGTGTCTAGTATCTAGAATATATCAAGAACTCTAAAACTCATCAATGAAAAAACAAAGTACCCAATGGCAAAATGGGAAAGGATATGAGAAGACCTCTCCCCAAAGAAGATATACAAAAGGCCAATGAGCACATGAAAAGATGCTCAATATCAATAATCATTAGGAAAATGCCCATCGAGACCTCAATAAGATGCCACTTCACACCCGCTAGGGTGGCCATGACCAAAAAGACGGATGATAAAAAGCGCTGGTGAGGATGAGGAGGAACTGGAACTTTCACACACTGCTGGTGGAAACGTAAACCGGCACAGTCTGAGAAACAGCCTGGTAGTTTCCTCAGAAACTTAAAGGTCGATTTATCGTGTGACCCCGGGTACATATCCAAGAAAAACGAAAGCATATGTCCACACAAAAACTTATACGTAAATGCTCACAGAAGCATTACTCATTACAACCAAAAGTCCATTACAACCAAAAGCCATTACAACTCAAATGTCCATTAACGCACCAACGGATTGATGGATTAAAGTCCGTTAATTTATCAATAAAACGTGTGTATCCACGCGATGGAATATTACTCAGTCATAAGAAGGAATGAAGCAGCTCTGTACTATGACGCGGGTGACCCTGAACCACATTACGCTACATGAAAGCAGCCAATCAGAAAAGTCTTGTAGCGGTCCACTTACCAGGGGCGCCTGGGTGGCTCAGTTGGTTGAGCGTCTGACTTTGGCACAGGTCATGATCTCACAGTTCGTGAGCTCTGGGGGCTCTGTCAACCTGTCAGCACAGAGCCTGCTTTGGATCCTCTGTCCCTCTCTCTCTGCCCCTCCCCTGCTTATACTCTGCTCTCTCAAAACATAAATAAAAATATAAAAAAAAAAAAAAAAACAAAGGAGTCCACTTACTGGATATCCAAGAAAATTAAGTTTATAGGGACAGGGAGGAGACTGGTGGCTGCCAGGAGCTTGAGGGAGGGGAACTGAGGGAATTGGCTCGAGGGTATGGGGTTCCTTTCTGGAGTGATGGAAAATGTTCTGGAATTAGATAGTGGTGACGTGGCACAACTTTGTGAATGTGCTAAAAGCCACGGGATTATACATTTTAAAAGGGATAAAATTGTATAGATATAGAATTATATCTCAATTTAAAAAATATATATCTATACCCCACAGCTCTTCAAAGAAATGGCTGATTGCAGCTCTGCGGAGACTAGAACATCTTCATTGCAGAAAGCAAGGACACTTGTAAACACAGTGTGTTTTGTGTGAAAAGGATGCCAGAGGCATCCCACAGGCCAAAGATGGGACAACTTAGGCATTATGCTGAGACTGTGTCTTCCTCTCTTTCTGTGTCTTCCTCTCTTTCTGCCCCTTCCCTGCTTGCACTCTCTCTCTCTCTCTTTTTCAAGAGTGAACAAACATTAAAAAAAGAAAAAAAAAAAAAAAAGAAGAATGCTCCGAGTGGCATTTTTCACCATAGCCACATATCGGAAACAACCCGGATGCGTGTAAACACTAGCCTGGAGAATTAAATCACGGTCTGTTCACATATTGGAACACTATACAACAAAGAAAAATGAAATAATTACTACTACAAAGAACACTCTAGATGCATGGTAAAAAGAAAATGCTAATTGAAAAAAAACAGCCATGAAAGGATAATAGTTCCGTTAATTAAAATTCACTTTTGTTATTTTTAATTTTTTAACGTTTATTTATTTTTGAGAGAGACTACAAGTGGGGGAGGGGCAGAGAGAGAGGGAGACAGAAGATCCAAAGTGCGCTTCCCGCTGACAGCAGATAACCCGATGCAGGGCTTGAACTCACGAACCGTGAGACCATGACCTGAGCGAAAATCAAGAGTTGAACACTTAACCAACTAAGCCATCCAGATGCCCCTCCGTTAATTAAAATTCAAAAAGAGACATCACTATTTGGTTTTGGATGCATACTTACATGGTAAAAACAAAAACCAAGCAGCTAGTAACACTAACTATTTAGAACGGTGGTCCTTCTGGGAGAGGGGCCCAGTGGGGGACAAGGGTGCGAGGGGGGTCTCTTAGAAATATAGCAATTTTTTTTGACCTACATGGTAGTGACAAGGATGTTGGCTTTGTATTAAAATTTTTTTAATCTTTATTTATTTTTGAGAGAGAGAGACGGCGTGTGAGTAGGGGAGGAGCAGAGAGAGAGGGAGACACAGAATCTGAAGCAGGCTCCAGGTTCTGAGCTGTCAGCACAGAGTCCGACGCGGGGCTTGAACCCACGAACCGTGAGATCATGACCTGAGCCGAAGTCAAACACTCAACCAACTGAGCCACCCAGGCGCCCCGGCTTTGTATTGATCTGTTAAAATGTATAACCTATTTTATACACTTTTATATTTTAAAATGGGAAAAATACTCACTGGTCTCCTTTGGAGGTTGCCAGAACACGAACTCGTTGACTTTATAACTGATCAACAAAGGGAAAGAATCAAGCCTTTATCCTGCTAAACACACTATATTTCAGAAGAACGAAATAAACGAAGAGGCAAAGTTCTTTACAGAAGTCTAGCTTATGCAAACAAAATGATCAAATTAGAAAATCACCATCTGGTGAGGAGGAAAATGTGACAGAAATCAGACGTTAACTTGCAGTAAAGGTGGGGTGGCCACGGCTCTGGGGGCTCTCACCTCCCCTGCACCCCTCCAGCTGCTGTGGGGGGCACCTCACCTGCCTGCAGACCATAGCTCTCCAGCCATGCAGGCCATGCTGGGAGCAGAGAAACGGCTCCACTGGCTACACCAACTGGGTGACAGGCTAATTTGCATGTGCTTTGCAGGCTATTTCATGTCCAGAATTTGCACAAATATGCCTGGAGCTCTGCCAAGGGGGCCACAGGCCCCTCCTTGGCGCAGCCCTGGGAGGGAGCCTCTAGGCCTGAGGCTTGGGACAGAGCCTGGCCTCTAGTGCCCAGCTCAGCTGAACAATGTTGCAGAGCGGCTTGGGGATGGGGTAGAAAAAGGGTCCTAGGGGGAGCAGGGGTCTCAAGGATCTGGAGCTGAGGCAGGTTGGGGCACCCAGCCCCATCTTACTGCCTCACAGACCCGCATCACCAAGGCAGCGTGGGGGGCTCTCCACCCTTAACATCCCTCAGGCATTGACTCAGTTTCTCCCTATTGGGCTCGCCTTGACCCTGTGTGGGGCGGTGGTAAGGCGTAAAGAAGCCTGCTGTGATTTGTCGCCCCACCCCCAGTCCTGTCCAGGGGCACCCAGGCCAAGCCAGCTTTGCAGCTTACCAGGCCAGCTGGTATGAGGGGGAGGGGCCCCCAATGCCCAGGCCAGCTGGGACTGGCCCAAGGGCCCACCCGGCCAGTCGGGACGGTGACAAAGGGGCTGGGAGGCAATGCAGGGCAGATGCAGGAACCCTAGGCCCTGTAGGGTCAGGGAGACCTCCCATCAGAAGTGCCCGTCTGGGGCCCGGCCAAGTGGGGCAGGTGAGATGGCAGCTGGTCACCCAACACTTGGGGAGCAGGCAAGGGGAACAGCCTGGTGTCCGATGGAGCTCCTGATAGAGGTGACACCAGATATCCCGCTGTGGGTGGAGCTGGGGGAGGGGAGGTGGGAGTGAGAGTCGCGTTCAGACCCTGTTGGAGTCCCAGCTCTATCACGCATTCACTAGGGACCCTGGCCCGAAGCCTGAGGCCCCTCTGCAGCCTCAGCTTGCCCATCTGAAATGGGTGCTGTGACCCTGTAGTGTGTGAATGCACACGAAGAGCCTAGCACAGTGCCCAGCACACAGGAAGTGCTCAACGGGCACCGCGTGTTGTCCATGTTGTCATTGCAGAGGCTGGGGCTCAGGGCTCCTCGGGGGTCAGCAGGGTGCGGACAACAGGAGAGGGGGTTCGCTTGTCACTGAATGGCCAGCAGCCGGTTCAGTAGGGCACACGGCACTGGATACCTGCTCGCTGAACGAAAGTGTAAGAGGACAACTAGGAACCAGCAGCCACTAAGACGTTAACCAGCCAGTCAGAGGGTCCCCTGGAACAATCTGAGCTCCAATCCCAGGTCTGTCCCTTCTTGGCTGTGCCACCCCAGGCAAGTCATTCCACGATCCCACCCCAGGACCTCGACTTCCTCATCTATCAAACAGGAATAATGGTCACTAATAGATCCCTCCCTCACAGCTGATGGCTGGACTGGGAGCAGCAAATGGGTATGAAAACGGAGGAGGTGTGCACGATGCCCTAGACCGCTGTCCCCCTTCGGGGAGTTGCCGGGGCTTCTGGGTGAGCCGCCTCCTCACCCGAGATGCCCAAGAGGTCATGCCCTCCCCCGGAGACCAGCCAATGACTGCCCGGTAGGGGGTACACAGTGGCCTGGCTCCTTGCTTGCCTCAAGGCAGGACGACCCCACCCCTGGCACTTGCTGCACCCCTCTCGAGCACTCTGCAGGCTCCCTCCCGCCCTTCTGTGAGCTGCCTGCAATAAATCACTTGCCCAGGAATCCCTGTCTCCGATTATGCTTCCCTATGCTTCCCGCATCTGACCTAGGACAGGAAGTATTTTGTAAACTCTGAAGCATTCTTTTATTTTCCAGGAAATGCTGAAAAGAGAGGAGCTGACCAAGAATCATGTAAGGGGAAGAAGAGGTCTGCTCTGCGGGCAGTCATGCTGCCCTGCCCTCATGAGCTCCCAGGGAGGCAGGGGAGACAGACAGGAAACCAACAACATTGTAACATCAGGGATGGGTAAGTGCTATGAAGGAAACTAAAGCAGGGGGCAGAGGGTGGAGAACAATGGCAGCTACTTTAGGTTAGATGCTCTGGGAAGGCCTCTCTGAGGAGGTGATGAGGGCAGAGATGTGAAACATCAGAAGCCATGCTGACCTCTGCAGCCAGGCACAGGGAACAGCAGTGCAAAGGCCCTGAGGCAGGAGGATATCTGATACATCCAAAACCGGCAGGGAGCCCAGTGAGGTAGGAGTGAGTGGCATGAGATGAGGTCAGCAGTACTGAG
This sequence comes from Panthera leo, assembly GCF_018350215.1. Classification (NCBI taxonomy): domain Eukaryota; kingdom Metazoa; phylum Chordata; class Mammalia; order Carnivora; family Felidae; genus Panthera; species Panthera leo. The sequence continues at coordinate 33,007,953 of NC_056683.1, read as the reverse complement.
CAGCAAGCCATGCAGGGCCTTGTAGACTGTTATAGGACTTTTTATAGGACTTTGGGTTTTATTCCAAATAAGAGGGAGTCATTGAAGTTTTGAGCAGAGGAGGGACATGATCTGACTGAGGTTTTGAAAGGGTCTCTTTGGCTGCTAGGGCAAGGAGAGAGGCAAGGGAGACCAGGCAGAGGCTGCTGCAATAATCCGGGAAAGCCACAGTGGTGGTTCAGAAGGGAGGGCGGCAATGGACAACATGGTGAGAAGTGGTCAGACTCTGGGCGTCATGAAGGTAGAGTCAGGAGGGCTTACTGAACAGAGCATGAAGGGGAGTCAGAAGACAGATAAATCCAACTACCCAATTTACAGAGGGGACAGAGGAACATGTTAATCCACACCACGGAGATACAACCAACAAAATCCGGCTGCGGGAAATTCCAGGGGACAAATAACCTGGTTTCTCCTACAGATAAATTGCCAAGGATGGAGGAAAAGATGGAGAGGGAACCTATGGACTAAAAGAGACTGAGACAGGGGTGCCTGGATGGCCCAGCCAGCCAAGCATCTGACTCTTGATTTCGGCTCAGGTCATGATCTCACGGTTCATGAGTTTGAGCCCTACATTGGGCTCTGTGCTCACAGTGCAGAACCTGCTTGAGATTCTCTCTCTCTCGTTCTCTCTCTGCCCCTCCCCGACTCTCTCTCTAAACAATAAATAAACATTTTTTAAAAGGGAAAAAAAGAGACTAACACATCAACCAATAACAATATGTAAATCTTATTTGGATCTTGAGTCAAATAAGCCATAAAAAGAAAAAGAAAGAAAGAAAGAAAGAAAGAAAGAAAGAAAGAAAGAAAGAAAGAAAGAAAAGAAAGAAAGGAAGGAAGGAAAAGAAAGAAAGAAAGAAAGAGGAAGAAGGAAAGAAAGAAAGAAAGAAAGAAAGGAAGGAAGGAAGGGAAAGAAAGAAAGAAAGAAAGAAAGAGAAAGAAGAAAGAAAGAAAGAAAGAAAGAAAGAAAGGGAAAAAAGAAAGAAAGAAAGGAAGAAAGAAAGAAATAAAGAAAGAAAGAGAAAGAAGAAAGAAAGAAAGAAAGAAAGAAAGAAAGAAAGGGAAAGAAAGAAAGAAAGAAAAAGAAAGGAGGAAAGAAAGAAAGAAAGGAAGGGAGGAAGAAAGAAAGAAAGGTCTGCAATAACTGGGAACATGAATACTCAATGGATATGTGACAATATAAAGGAAAGGAAAGTTTCTTCTTAGGTATAATAATGGTACTGTGCTTATGTTGAGAAAAGTCTTTATCACATAGAGATACATCTTGGTATATTTGTAATGAACTGATGCCTTGGAGTGATCCCACCCAGTTTGAATTACTAGGGGAAAAGGAGAATAGGGGGCAGAAATGAAACAAGACTGGCCATGAATTGATAGGAGTCGTAGCTGAGCAACGGGTACATGGTGGTTCGGGATACTATTCTCTCTACTTTTGTAAATGCTTATATTTTCCCATAATAAAAAGTTCAAAATGTAAAGAACAGAAGAGGAAACTGAGTCCCAAGGCAAGGTGTTGAATGGCCCAAGGCCCCTGCATGAGTTAGTATAAGGGCCAGGACCTCACCCTGTCGCCCACCCCCCCCCCCCGCCCCTGCCCCCAGCCCATGCTCCTGCCCTCCCTCAGCTGTCTCTCTTCTCCAGTGGTTGGTCAAGGTTGGACTGAGGCAGGCCAAGGGCAGGGTGGGTGGCCCTGGGAGGGCCCGGGTGGGACAGAAGGGAGCTGAGGGGCTCTGGGCCACCTGTCCCAGAAAGTCCAGTGAGGCCAATGGCTTCAAATATTTGGCATATTCCCCAGCAGCCTCATTTCCCACTTCCTCCCTCAGGTTCCTACACTGATTTCCTCCCCAGAGCCCCCTACAACCCACCTCTGCAGCCTATGCGCCTTTGTCCCTGCTGTCACTTTGCCTGGAAGGCACCTTCCACCTCTACCATCGTTTTCCTTCCGGATCTACCTCCCGCAGAAGACCTTCCATGGTCTTCGGGAGCATGCCTCTTCTTCACTCCCTAATGACAGGTGTCATGGCGTAGAGGTCAAGAGCAGAGCCTCTAGATCCAGACCGCATGGGTGTGAATCCTGCCTCAGCCGCTTACTCGCAGTGTGACCTCAGGCAAGTCACTTAACTTCAGTTTCCACATCTGTAAAATGGGTATAACCTTGTAAGGAAACTAAATGAGTTAAAAAATACGATTAAGAAAATAGTGCCTGGCACATGTCAGTGGACCTCAGGCCCCCTTGGGCCCCCTGGCACTGCTGTCCAGGGCCTGCCTCCCTCCTTCGTCTCCCTCACAGGAGACCTCAGTACCACGCACACGGTGGGTGCCCAACACCACTTTCATGGAGACTTGGCTTCTGTAATGCTTCTGCCTTCCTGACACCCAGACTTCCCTTAGCCCCTTGCCCATCCCACCAGGTTGCATCCACCCCAGGAAGGCAAGGAAGGAAAGGAGAAAGAGGGGTCCCAGGAGGCCAGGAGAAACTGGTCCCATGAGGGGCCCAGTTCAAAACCAGCCACAAACAAAAATTTAAACCCAAGTGGCAGCATCCGACTCAAACGCCGTCAAACTAAGGGGAAAGCAATTTAAACGCTCATTTTTTAAGATTTCTAAGAAAAACCCCAGATATCATCAAGTATAATTTTAATTATGTTTTTATGAGTAATGACATTTGCTGTCAGAAAAGGCAAACAGCACGGCATGGCTGAAACGAAAAGGAAACATTCCCCATCTTGCTTGGCACTGAGCCTCCTAATACCTGCCCCCAGAGGTAAGCTCCGATAACGACGGGGTACACAGCCTTCCAGACATTTCTGTGCAGTGTGGACACAGAGGTACACATGTATATATTTTTTTAACGGACTCATACTAAATATGCTATTCTACAAAGTCACTTGCCTCAACCTGCCATACCTGCTGACCATCTGTTCTTTCTGGTCCGCATCTCCAAGCCTCTAAAACAGTGGCTGGCACACAGGAGACACTCAGTGGAGACTCACTGACCAAATGGAGGAACTGAACAGCTGCCTAAAATCACACGGGCCGGAGAGGTCCTAACTACACCACCGGCCCTCCTGATGTGGCTCTGCCACACTGACCGTCTCCACCCAGCTGTCTTTGCACCCCACTAGGAGGGCACCTGGGGGAGAAACTGCCAGATCAAAGCTTTGATTACTATGGCCCACCTATTCTCCCCGGCTGAGGTGAGACTTCTGGTTTCCCACACTCTCTGCCACCTAAGAGCTTTATTATGATGAGGACTTTGATTTCTCGAATGCATTAACATTATTATAGTGACGCCACCCTTGACCATCGAATCTCCTTTTGTGCCTCCTGAATAAATGAGAGCACGGCCCGTGTTTCTGAGCGGCACCAGAGAACCAAACTCCACAAATGAGGAGTTATTCTCTCGGCAGTAAACAGTTTACGGACACAAAATTCGAAACCGTCTCGTTGATTTCGAAAAGAGGGATACTTTAATTTCCTTTTAACTGTCAGCTTCAAACAAGTAGCGATTGAGCCCTTCCACAGTACAAAAGAAGAGAAAATTAGGACCCCCCCCACACTTCACCTCTCTTTCTCTTTACCCCTCTCCATTCCCTGTGTAGGGTAGTCAGATGTAGCAACTAAAAATGCAGGACACCTACTTAAATTTGACTTCCAGATAAACAACAAATAAAATTCCTAGTGCAAGTGCATTCCACGCAATATTTAGGGCACGCTTGTACTAAACAAATTTGTGGTTTCTCTGAAGGTCAAATGTAACTGGGCATCCTGGATTTACTTTATCCAGTAAGCCTACTGCAGCACCCCCTGCCCCAGCATTTTAACATGAAGTGATTTTTAAACTTTATTTATTTTATTTTTTTAATGTTTATTTATTTACTTGGGGACAGCAGGGGAGAGGCAGAGAGAGAGGGAATCCCAAGCAGGACCCTGTCAGCGCAGAGCCCGGCAGGGGGCTCGATCTCATGAACTGTGAGATCATGACCTCAGCTGAAATCAAGAGTTGCAGCAAACTGACTGAGCCACCCAAGCGCCCCAATATCAAGTGACTTTTAAAGAGTACCTGAGGCCTCCTCTGCCCTCCCAGCCATCAGGCAGCCCACTGGCCCTGTCACCCAAGAGGTCTAGGGAGGCACCCCTCCACCACGCCCACAGGCATACTCCCCACCTCTCCCTCCCCCCCCAGCCAGATGGCCCCACCAACCTCCTTGGCGTTGGAGTCCCACCCCCTCAGAGCCAGGTTCCTGCTGGTCTTCTCCCCTTGTAGATTCCTTCCCCCCCCCATCCTTTCTGGTGGTAAACTCTGTCTCTGGTCCCAGCTGCCGGGGAGGGGGGGGGGGCGGTGATGCCAGCACGTGACCCTTGGCTAGCAGCCCCTCTTTGCTGCTGCTGCTGCTGCTGCTGCAGAACCACCTGCCTAAGGGCAAGCCCAGGGCCCCACCCAGAGCCTGATGGGTGCTGAGGTCTAGCTGCCTGATGGTCAAGTTCTGCTCGAAAGGGCTGCTCTAGCTCCAGAGTTCATGGTGGGTCCCTGAGGTTGTCTGTGGCCGCCTGCATCGGAGCTCCACTTCTCCCTCCACCCCATCCTGCCTGCTTCCTTCCCTGGTGTCTATGGGCAAGGCTCAACCCACCCCCCCCCCCCCCCCCCCCGCCACCTACACACTGATTCCCCTCACTTTCTACCCGGCCTGTCCTCAGTCCCCATCTCCCCCCACCCCTGCCCCAGTCTGCTGCCCCCCTGGCTGGAAACCAACCACAAAGTGCCTACATCAGGTGGGTCTGATGCTGGCTAATGGAGTTTGCTTGGCTTTCCAGTACATTCTACATTTTCCACAATAAACACATATTATTTTGGGAATAAGAAAATAAAAGCTTTTTTTTTTTTAATTTAAGAAAAATGTAAAACCAAACCAAGCACCCCTCCTCCACCTGGCACACCCACTCCTTCCCCACCACCCCCCAACCTGCCCCCTCATCCTGTTTCCCGGGGGGAGGCTTCCCCCAAATGGGTGAACTCCTCCACCCCAAGTGCTCTCCCCTGTCCCACCAGGTCCACAGGCCCTTTCACCTCTCCAGTGAAGGCTTTCTACCACCAGCTTATCCCTGCTGTGGGGCTATATGCAAATTTATGAGTGGTTTCCTCAACTCCTGTGGGGAAGAAAAATGCTGTATGTGTCCCGAGGTTGGTGACATGAGGGGCCACATTCACTCATTCCCTAAGGGAGCTAGGGCTATCTGGTGCCAGGCACTGGGGACACTGGGAACAGGACACAGACCCTGCCCTTGGACTTCACGGCCTTTGGGGTGGGAGAAGGCGGGGCAACAACCAAATGCCCCAGAGGGTGCTATGGGGGAGGGGGGCGCTGAGCAGCAGGCCCAGGTAGAGAAACTTCCGGGAGGAACAGAAGTCTCAGCCACCCCAGGGTGAGAAGAAATGTGTAGGGAAGAGGAGGGAGAGTGTTCTAGTGGGGGGAGGGGGGGGGGGGGGGAACAGCCTGTGCACAGGCCTGCAGGTGAGAGAAGCATGACTTATTTGAGGAACTGAGAGCAGTTCAGAGCAGCTGGAGGGCAGAGGGAGGGTGAAAAGAAAGAGGAAACAGGCTTGGGGAGGGCAACAGTGCCAGTTTTAGGAGATCGCCCTTTGTCCTCAGGACAATGGAGAGCCATTGAAGGACGCAGAGCAGGGTCAGCTGTGCATCCTACAAAGGTGACCCTCCTGCTGCTTGAGATTGGTTAGTATTCTCAGCAGCCGCCAACCCTCAGTCACACTTAACCTTGCACCTCCCACCCACAGCGCCTGAACTTTAGCCACTGAGGACCTGAAACCTGCATCTCCATGGAGACAGCAAGCCCCCAGCAGCCAGCTTCACAGCCCTCTTGCTCTTGCAGTAGAGAACACAGGTTAAGAGCATGGACTCTGGAGCCAAAGTTCAAATCCGAGCTCCTCCACTTTCAGACTGTGTGACCTTGGACAGATCACTTCTCTGTGCCTCAGTCTCCCCTTTTGTAAAATGGGGATAACAGCGTCCCTACTGCATTGGGCTTTTGTGAGGATTGAATGAGTTAATAGTTGGAATAGGACCTGGCACATGACGAATGCTGTGTGCTGGTAGTTTCTACTGTTATTACTGCACCCTCTTCTCGAGACCCCCCCCCCCCCCAGGGCCAACCCCTTCCAGGCACTAACACATCCCCCCCTCGCCTCTCCCTACCCCTGAAGCACCCCTCCATGCTTCCTTACCCTCTCCATTACTAGGAGCCAAGACAGCCAGGGAGGGGGAGCCTTGGGGTTCTAGAACAATCACTCTCTGACCTGCGTCTGGGCCCTCACCCCAGCTCCCTGGAGCCCAGTGGAGAGAGCACTGGACTTGGAGCCAGGAACTGAGTGCCATCCCTGGCTCTGCTGCTGACCTTCTCTGGGCCTCAGTCTCCCCCTCTGTAAGGCCAGGACAAGAACATCTTGCAGATGTCTTGGCTGTCAAAGGAGCAACAAGGGCCAGACAGAAACTCTGCACATGTCCATATCCGTCATAGACCTCAGAACCCCTGGCCTCTTCTTCTGGCCTGGGTTTCCTCCTCCACATGATGGAATCAGGAGATTTTCTCTGAGCTCGCCACGAGGACCCCAGAAGCTGAAGATGGCCTGGCTTGGGACTTCCCAAACTCCCTGAAGCTGACCAAGCTGACCAGAACTTTCCCAAAGGCTGAGACAGAGACAGAGACAGAGACCCCTGGTCTGAGCTGAGCATCCCAGGAAGAAAATGCCAACCCAGGGGCCTGAGGGAAGCCAGACTTCCACCAGGCCTTCTACCAAGCCTAGATTAGACCAGGGCACTCAAACCAGGGGCCCAAAAAGACCCTCTGAAGCCATCGGGACTGTGACGTTTATCTCCAAATGTCATCACTATCCATCAGCCGCAGGACCAGAAAGGGCCTAAATGGGACTGTCTGATTTTGGTGGCTCTTAGTCCTGGGGGATGGAAGGAAAGCCCCAGAGGAGGCTCACTCCCCAGCTTCAGGTTGCCAGCTATTTCCCATAGTCCACATTCATTCATTCACTCATTCTACAAACGTTTACTTGGTGCCAGGCTCTGGTCAGGTTCAGGGTCAATGGCAGAAGTGAATGGAACAGATTCCTACCCTGAAGGCACCTCTGGTCCAGAGGGCGACAGACAAGACATAAATAACTAAACCACAAGGCAGACTAGGTTGAAGAATGCAGGGCAGGAGGCAAGGATCTCACCTGGGGTATCACGAAGCTTCCTGGAGGGGGTGGTTTGTGAGTAGTGATTTGCATGTGATGGGAAGGTCAGGTGGGCCTTTGGAAGGCATAGAACTTCCAAAATCATTGACGGTTCTGTTTGCACCCCGGCTGTGCCAGAGCCAGGGCAATGTAGGTTATTTATGGTTGTGCCCAGAGAAAAGCGGCCACATGTGTCACTGCACGTGGGGTGCAGAGCTGGGCTGTGGGGGTAGGGGGCAGCCGGGGCTTGAAGCTGGGTCTGGCCAAGCTCTGGGGTTTGCCACTGTGCCCCTCACACCCTGATGACTCTTTAATCTTTTCCTGCCCTCCTAAGGCAAAAAATAAGAGGAAGAGGGTTCCAACCGGCAGCAAGTGGCCTGGGGGATAGGGAGGAGAGCAGTGTCAGAAAGACCATGGCTTCTGCTTATTTGCAGGCTACTTAGCATCACCTCCTTCTCTCCTCCCCACTTCCATCCCAGCTATGAGGGAAGGGGTAGACAGACAGAAGAAAATGTCTTTAATTGTAAACCAGACATGGCATAGGGCGCATCAACTGCTGTGTTTCTCCCAGCCCACTCTGATCCATAAATAGCTTACGCACCAAGCTGGCACAAGCCCACCCGCCCTGTTGGGACCACACCGCCCCAGGCCAGAGACTCGGAACCCCCGGGCCTGGGTCCCAGCTTCCCCAGGAACCTATTTCCTGCGTTTTCCCCAGGGTAAAGGCCTCCGCTGCTAGCTGCCTTTCCCAAGGGGCCGGGCGCAGGGGCATCCTGGCATTGCCTGGGTGATGCCCGCGAGCCCCGGTGCCTGCAAGGCAGCCCCGGCGCGCGCCCACCTCTCTCCAGTGCCCAATCCCCGAGGTATCAGCCTCTGCGCCCACCGCAGACCCGCATCCCTAACTGGCCTCCTCCCTCCGCACCCTCTCACCCAGGGCCAGACCCCCTACCTGGGGGCAGGAGGGCCCGGCACCATCGGCGGCGCCACGGGGCAGAGCGGGGCGTCTGGGGCCGGCCTCAAGCCCGGACGACTTCCCGGGGGAAGAGGAGGCTGCGCCGCCGCCGCCGCCGCCACCGCGTCTCTCCGGACCGCGCCGGGGCTGCGGGAAGGAGGAAGGTCAGAGCCGAGGAGGCGGGGGGAGGAAGGAGGAGGCGTGCACAGATGGGCGCAGATTAGAGAGGCATTTTTAGCGAGCCAATGGCAGCTCGGCGCAGGGCGGCGCGGTGCCTGCGCAGGTGCCGAGGAGGCAGCTCCCGGCTTAGCTGGCGCCCGCGGAGGGGGGACCTGCTCCCCCAGGTCCCCGGCCGGCGCCCGCCTCCAGGGGCTGCTCCCGGCTGGCGCCCGCCGGCCCCTCGTTCCCCCCGCCCCAGCCCCCCTGCAACGGCTCTCCGGAGCCGGGGGCGTCGCTCCCTTCCCCTCATTGCCCTTTCCACACCTTCTGGGACATTCTTCCGGCCCTGACCGTCCGTCTGTCGGTTTCTGGCCTCTCCTAATCCTACGTGTTCTGGTACGAGAGGGTGCGTGTATGGTGAGAGTGAGTGTGTGTGTGTGTGTGTGTGTGTGTGAGCGAGCGCGCTCTGGAGGGACGGCCCCTCCTCCCCCATCCCATCCTCCCCCGCCCCACATCACCTTCGCCCAGAAGTGCCCCCGTTGACCCCATGGGGCAGGCATTAAAACCTCGTGCCCTAGTTCCTGTTGGACGTGCTGTCCCCAAGATAGACCCTAGGCCATCTCCTTGGGGCTGGGGGGGGGGGGGGGGAGGGGGGGGAGTGGGGGGAGGGTTGTTGTAACCCCCACCGGCTTTGCCTTGACCCCTCGCTCTTCTTGCCCTGAACCGGGAATGTTTCGGGGAGCGTGAACACTGCAGGGAGACTGGGGCAGCTCTCCTCACTGTAGATAGATGCAAGGGGCTGATGATTTATTCAACACCGATCTGTTGAGAGCCTATCTTGTGCAAGGCACCACCGGGGCTGGGCTCCCTCCGGTAGAGTGCAAAATAGACCAAATCTCTACCCTCAGGCAGAGCATGTGTGAGGGAAAAATGCTGAGTATAATAAATAGTATAAAGAATATGTTTTAAGATTGTATGCACAAAGTAGGAAAATAAAGCTAGGGAAAGGGGAAGATAATGGGAGTGTTCACAGGGTGATTAGGTACTAGGCATCTATGGGGAACGGGGGTGGCTGAATCTGATTGTAAGCCCCTCAGGTGGTCCTGCAAACTCTCCTTAGCCACAGACCTCACCACTCCCTATTGTGTGTACCTGGGCTGATCACACATGTTTCCTGCCATCCCTCTCCCATCCTCCCTCACCAGAGGCACCGAACGAAATTCATGACCCTAGTGACCAGGGGGAATGCCCACGTGCAGCATTTGTTCAATGAGAATTCTCTGAGTACTGATTTCCTGTTAGGTGTTAGAGCCTGGAGGAATTCAACAATTCAACACCTAGTTAGGGGGGCCAGATGACAGTACCTACCCCAAGGATGAAGAGGACAGCCACGTGAGTGCACAACGTCCCAGAGAAGATCAAAGGGCTCTGGTTTAGGGTCATCCAGGAAGGCTTCCTGAAGGAGGCAGCATCCCGATGAGTGTGCTGGGATTCTGATGAGCCAGATGGGGCAAGAGGCAGCAAAGGATTATTGAGACAGGCCAGCAAAGCCAGGAGACATTTGGCAGGTGGCTGGGCTGGGGTCCCAGAGCATACTGGACACCCTCCATGTAAGGAATACGTTCATGTCTGGAGCTGATGAAATCCCACCATCTTCCACACCCTAGCAGTTCCTGGTTCCAGTTGCCCTCTCATCAACCTGGGATTTCCCATTGCCAGGAGGAGATGTGTTGAGCATGTAGAGGAGAAATCACGGACTCCACTCAATTGCTTGTTTGCTGGGTAAAAAAGGACATATTACTTAACCCCTCTGAGGTTTAACTTCCTTGTCTTAATAAGCTGTGTGACAACTTACTTAATTGATCTATGCCTTGGTTCCCTTGTTTGGAAAATGGACACGGCAACAACACCTGCCTCACAGGTCCTATGAATGTTACACAAGACAATAAAGATGAATTGCTTAGCACGTAAGTACTCAGAGACTTTTCTTGTTTTTATTATCACGATAATTACACTTGCTTCACAGGGTTGTTGGAATTAGACAAAGGATGTCAGGCACCTAGTTTAGTGCCTGGAACATAACAGGTGTGAAATAAATCGTGACTATTATTACCATTAACTACATGTACCCCCAAATCTCTCCCCTTTTGGTCTACCGTGGTGCTGTGACGTTCCTGTTAGAATTTTCTTAATGTGAAGACGCTAATTCCCCAAGAGCTCTTAAAATACAATCTGGGATGGATAGACTACAATACCTGCCCCTCCCCTACGTTAGCCTGCTTTGATGTAGATGGAATGGAGCCCAGGACTGGTATGTTTTAAAAAGGTAGTAAAATCCAGAGCATGGGACACTGACGGATAAAAGACGCTCGGTGTCCCTTGGCAGCCAGGCATTTGGTGGAGGATGGGAAGAGTGGGAAGGGTATGGGTATTCCCAGGGGATGGGGTCATAATGCAGAGGGGAAGAAGGGCTAGGGGGCTGGAGGTTGACAGAAGCTGAAACCAGTTAGGGCAGCTGTGGGAAGGAGAATAGAGGGTTAGACCTGATGGGGCAGATGATGGAGAGAGCAGTAGGGAAGTGAAGAGGCTGACAGGCTGGGCTTACTCCCCTTGAAGTTGAGATATGCCCAACCTAGAATTAAGACCCTAGCAGCCCAAGCCCTGGGGGGGGGGGGGGGGGAGGAAATGGGAGTGGAAAACACACACACACACTGGTCCATGTGTAAACAAAATAACATTTTATTTTTGGAAATTGACACAGAATTTCCATGCTTCTTAAAATTGAACTAGCTTCCTTCTCCATTTTCTGATTGTAAAACTTATGCTTATCAGAGCTGACCGCCCCCATCTCTCTCCCCCCTTATTGTTCTGTGCCCCATCCAGAGAATAATACATTTATCTGTTTCACTCTTCAAGGCACTTTTCACATCTCTTGTTTCCCCAACAATTCACTGTTCTCAGTCCCATTAAGTTCCAGATACAGGGATTCAATGGGACCCTTCTCCCCACTGAGAGCCCCAAGCCATGCCTCGGTCATGCTAGCCTCCTGTGCTAGACTCTGCATGCCACACAGAGCAAGGAGGCAGGCACAGCCCTCCCCGGATGAGTTTCCAATGCAGACAAGACAAAAAGGACATGTTCAGACCGGCACTGAACAAGCCTGTGGAATCCACCAATGAGCGAATAATGGATTAGTGATCAACATCACATGGTTAGCCTGGGAACGGTGGAGGGGAGATGGGAAAGATTTGGATTCCCTTTTTGTTCCATCCAATATGGAAGGCTTCAAGGAGGAGGTGAAGTTTTGAAGAGTTTCTCTATACTCCCCACATCTCTGGTTGGAAAGGAAGGGCAGGAAGTGTGTCCCAATTTTGACAGAGCAGGACTCTGAAGCCCAGAGAGGAAAAGTGACTCGTCAAGGTCACACAGCGCATCGGTGACAGAGCTGGGCTAAAAACAGATCTCCTGACTTTTGGTCAGGTGCTGTCGTCACCAGATTCCTCTACCTCCCCCGCAAACCTGCACGGAGGTGGGGCAGGACAGAGCGGGGAAGCCATTGGCCCAGGAGCCCATGGTGTTTTATTTTTTGAGCTGCCTCCCAACAGCACAGAGGTGAGCAAGACACCCCCAAGGGACAAAAGTACTGTAAAAACAGCCTCACAGCCCCTTCTGCCCTCTCCTTATCTTCCCACCAGCTGGCTTCACACTTGCAAATTGGTTTCCATCACCTGCTGGGTGGACAGAGGCTGTTGCCAGCTGTGCCCTGAATCTGGAGACCAAAGTGTCAGGAGTCTTGGAATTGTAGCTTTCTCTGCTCATGACTCATGCCAGGGGGTTAAAAATGTCCCGAAGACCTATTGTCTTGACAAGACATTCAATCTTGGGAGGTGCCCAGAGTTGGGACCCAGACTATGCATGAGAGAGGGCTCACCCTAGGACGTACACAGACAACGGCAAAGTCAGAGCGCTTTTCTTAGACCAGGCACTTTCCAAGCACTTTACACACATTAACTATGAGGATAGGTTCGATTACTACAGACGTGGAAACGAAGGCCCAGAGAGGTTAGGTAACTTGCCCAAGGTCACACAGTTGGTAAGCAACAAAGCTGAAATTCAAACCCAGGCAATCTGGTTCCAAAAGCCAGGCTTTTAATCATTTAGCTAGGAAAGGAGCAAACACTTACTGAGGGTCTTATTGTGCACAGGAGGATTTTACATGACCTCATTTAGTACTATTATCCCCATTTTACAGATAAGGAAACTGAGGTTTCGCCAGGTCTTTCCATGAGGCCTCAAAGCATAAAAAAGGAGATCTTTGATACGGTCCATAGGGTTTCTGCTCTGGAACACACGACAGTGGCCTGGACACCATCGCCACCTAGTGGCATTGTACCTTAAATGCGGGCAGGTTACCTAATTGGATGCTGGGTATCAAGTTCAACAACACCCAATGAAGATTTTGTGTTCTGGCTTTGGTTTTTAATTCGTGTCCTGAACAACAGAGAGACGTGGTTCACTAATATCTGATATTGAAGACGCGGTAATGGGCAGAGTTCACCATTTGTAATATCAGCCTCAAAATTAATACCTAGGGGAGAGGAATGTATATGGTGTGTTGATTTTTTAGTTTTCTAAGGGCTTTTGTATACATTATCTCCTTTGACTCTTACCACATCTGGTACTACTTTGACTCCTACTATTTTTTAAATGTTTATTTATTTTTGAGGGGGAGGGGGAGAGGCAGAGAGAGATGGGGACAGAGGTTTTGAATCCAACTCTGTGCTGACAGCAGAGAGCCCAGTGCAGGGCTTGAACTCACGAACTGTGAGATCGTGACCTGAGCGAAGTCAGACACTTAACCAACTGAGCCACCCAGGCGCCCCTTGACTCTGACTATTTTTAATGAGGAAATGAGATTTGTCAAGGGAGCCTTGATTGAGTTGGCATTGGAACCTAATCCTAGTGGCTCCAGAACCTGTATCTTATGATTGGAGAAGCCCCATTGGGTCAAACTCCCACCTTCCAGACCCAGAGACTTGCCCAAGGATTTCATGGGTCAGTGGCAGGCCTGAGTCTTGATCGCAGGTCTCCTGAATACTAGGGCTGAGTTCCTTTCCAACCCTGGACTGTATTTTGGCTTCCAAAGCAAACCCTACCAGAAGGAAAAACCAAGGTTTATGCAAAGGCTTTGCCATGAGGCTTGCTGCTGCAAAACACCCCCTTCAGCCCATGGTCTCTGCTTTGCTGCTTTCCAGGCTGAGGGTCTGGGGTCTTCCTTCCAACTGGTTCTCCTTCATCATGCAGCCAGTGTTAGGCCGAGGAAGAGAAAAAAAAAATGACACTGGTAAATTTGTCTGCTCGCCACCCCCACCCTCCTGCCACTCGTCCCCTTTCATGCTGGTCCCCCCCCCCCCATTCCAGAGCCAGGAAGCCCAAGCCAAGAGGAAAATACCCTCATGGGATGTAGAGCAAGGGGACTGGAATCTGATCCTGGTTCTGCCACCAACTCTCCAGGTGGCCTCTCAAACCTCAGTTTCCTCACCAACACAATGGGTATGGATCCCAGCATAGTGTGTTAGAGCTGCAGACTGCAAACCACCCAAGTGCCCCTCCACATGGGATGTATTAGAAATGCCATGGCATAGCCAAGCGATGGAGTATTGTTCCTTTTTAAAGGAAAGCTATTTGGGGCGCCTGAGTGGCTCAGTCGGTTGAGCGTCCGACTTCGGCTCAGGTCATGATCTCGTGGTCTGTGAGTTCGAGCCCTGCGTCGGGCTCTGTGCTGACAGCTCAGAGCCTGGAGCCTGCTTTGGAGTCTGTGTGTGTCTCTCTCTCTGCCCCTCCCCTGCTCATGCTCTGTCTCTCTCGCGCGCTCTCTCAAAAATAAATAAGCATTTAAATAAAGGAAAACTATTTTATTTTATCTTCCGTAGGCTTCAGGCCAGCACAGAGTCCAACGTGAGGCTTGAACCCATGACCCTGAGATTGAGAGTCGCATGCTCTACCAACTGAGCCAGGCAGGCACCCCTCGAGCAATGGAATATGATGCAACTGATAAAAAAAAAAAAAAGTGGGGCTGGGGCACCTGGCCGGGTCAGTTGGTGTAACATGTGACTCTTGATCTCAGGGTTGTGGGTTTGAGCCCCACGTTGGGTGAGGAGACCACTTAAAAAAATCGAACAAGGCAGCTCTTGGTGTTCTGATACAAAACAATCACCAAATATCTACTTTAAGGGAAAAAAGGTGCAAGGTTGTGAGTATAGTCACTACCATTGTGTGTGTGTGTGTGTGTGTGTGTGTGTGTGTGTGTGTGTGTATTCTTTTAAGTGGTGGTGGAAGAATATATACCCATGTTTGCTTGTAAATGCAGAGGGTATTTCTGGCAGGACACAAGACCTGGTTGCCTCCTGGGAAGAAAAGAAGGTGGCTGGATACCAGGCAGGAAGACTCTGCTTTGTGGACCCTCATATTCCTCTCTGATGTGTGAACTATTTAAGCATTTAACTTAATTCAAAAAATTAAATCACATATTTTAAAGTCTATTCATTTTGACAGAGGGAGAGAGAGAGAGAGAGAGAGAGAGAGAGAATGAGCAGGGAAAGGGCAGAAAGAGAGGGAGAGAGGGGGAGTCCCAAGCAGGCTCTGCACCAGCAATGCTGAGCCCGACACGGGGCTTGAACCCACGAAACCATGCGATCATGACCTGAGCTGAAACCAAGAGTCAGACACTTAATGGAGTGAGCCACCCAGGCGCCCTGAAGATAGAAACAAATACAGTCGGGGGAGGGGGCAATAATCATAATCACCGCTCACATGGGCTTGCCCACCGCTCACATGGGCTTGCCCACTGCTCACAAGAGCCCCACAGCCAATACCTCTCTTGTCACAATGAAGCTACCAGGGAGGCATCCTTATTATCCCGTTTGCGGATGAGGAAACTGAGGCTTAGAGAGGCGAAGGAAGGAAGGAAGCAGTGGCACTTGGATGCAGACCCAGGTGGCCTGGCCGCCCACTGTGATACCGCCTCCTGCGCACTGCCAGTCCCCATCCCCTGCAGGGATCGTGATGGACTTGGGATGCAAGCCCTTTAAGAGTCGAGAGTGCCCTGCCGATCTGGGCAGAACCGCACCACAATGCATTCTGAAGCTATGACAGAGCGCACTTCCCAAAGATGGCCCCACAATGACTCCCACCCATATGCCCTCCTGCATGTTTCCCCGGGAAGAGATGGGGTCTATTTCTCCACCAGCCTTCAATCCGGGTGCCCAGGGACTACGTGGACCAACGCAACGTGGCAGGAGCGAGGCTCTGTTAGCTCCCAGTGTAGCCCTGAACCAACCTGCATCTTCGGCTCCCTGCTACCCGTCACTGCTCTGGCTGACAGCCGGCACCAACCAGCACCAACGAGCAGCCGTGAGAGAGAAAGCGGTCCTGGGCTTCCAGACCAGTCAGGCCTTCAGAAGACTCCAGCCCCGGCAGCAGTCTGACTGCAGACACACCAGAGATCGGGAGTGAGAAAACCACCCAGCTGAGCTGAGTCAACCCACAGAGTCAGGAGACCACGTAACACATTTTTGTTTGAAGCCACTGAGCTTTGGCCTGGTTTGTCATCAAACCAGCAGTGGATAACCAGAATGGAGGCCCTACGGTGAGCCTGCTCTTCTTGCCGCCCAGTTCTTGGCTGCGGCACTGTTGCACTGTAGTGTTCGATTGGCAGAGGGGAGGGAGAGAGGCAGAGACCCTGGACGGCTCCTCGGTGACAGCCTCCAGCGACGACAGCCATCACGAAGCTCGAAGCTCGAAGCTCGGCTTGAGTGTTGTCACAGCTCCACCTCCTTGTCTGTCTCAGTCTCTCCTTTTGCCCTGATGGCCTGGGAGGTGCCAGCAGCACCATTTCCGGTTGTGCTGACAATGTGCCCTGCTGCCCCTAAGCCACGTGTCACCACTTCATAGCACCGCTCAATCACACAGTGGGGCACAGGCTACTCTGTCGGGTATCTGTCTCCCTGGCAAAATTGGGAGCTCCTTGGAACTTGGCTCACCCTCAGTGTGGAGTGGGACGGCTTGGCCCCATCATCCGGGCCCCGGACCCTTCTCAGTCCCGCATTGTTTCTCTCTTACTCTCTGCCTCTCCGTCTGATAAGGTTCCGCGTGGTCTCACTCACGGACTCACTGAGAAACAAATACAGACCGGCAGCATTCTATCCAAGCCATACTTCGTTTCTTCATTCATTCCAAGTATGGAGGGCCTATTGTGTCCCAGGCACTGTTCTGGGTGCTGGGAATACAGCCATGAACAAGTGAGGCAAAATCCTTGCCCTCCTGGGGCTCCCAGCCCAGTGGGAAGAGAGACAATAAGCAGATAAACAAATACACAGTCATGTCAGGTGAGTGGTGGTACTATGGAGAATAATAGGACCTGAGAGTTAGATAATCTTTAACAAGGATAATCTTTAATAAGGAAGATCAATGAAAGTTCCCGAAAAGTCATCAAAACAACATGAAAATGACTCAAAGAAAGAATCGAAACTTCTTCTTCTTTTTTTTTTTTAATTTACTTACTTATTTTCATAAGAGAGAGAATCCCAAGCAGGCTCTGCACTGTCAGCGCAGAGCCTGACTTGGGGCTCAAACTCAACAACCGTGAGATCACGACCTGAGCTGAAATCAAGAGGCAGATGCTTACCTGACTGAGCCACCCAGCTACCCCAGAATCAAAACTTCTTGACAAAATTCACATCTGCAAAATCTGATCAGGGAAATTATACTTGGTAAAAATAGGAGCACAAAGAAAATTCACAAACATAGGAGCTTTAGATAGTAACACCTGGTGTGTACTTTCCTTCCATAAAAAAAAGTCAATAAATCACATGGAAGGGGCGTCTGGGTGGCTCAGTCTGTTAAGTGTCCAATTCTTGATTTTGACTCAGGTCATGATCACATCGTTCGTGAGATGGAGCCCCGCTTCAGGCTCTGTGCTGACAGCGTGGAGCCTGCTCAGGATTCTCTCCCTCTCTCTCTCTCTCTCCCTCTCTTTCTCTCTCCCTGCCCCTCCCCTGCTTGTACATGCACGAGCTCTCTCTCTCTCAAAAATAAATACATAAATATTAAAAAAATAAATCACATGGGATTTTTTTTTTAATTACTCGAAAATAATTGGTCCTGGGGCACCTGGGTGGCTCAGTCGGTTAAGCATCCAACTCTTGACCTCGGCTCAGGTCATGATCTTATGGTTTTGAGATCGAGCCTTGCATTGGGCTCTGCACTGAGCATGGAACCTGCTCAGGATTCTCTCTTTCCATCTCTCTCTGCCCCTCCCCCATTTATTCTCATGCACTCTCTCTCTCTCAAAGTAAATAAACATTTTTTATAAAGGCATAAAATAAAATAAAATAAAATAAAATAAAATAAAATAAAACAAAACAAAACAAAATAAAATCTTGAAAAATTTTTTCCAAGGGACTCCTGAGTGGCTTAGTTGGTTAAGCATCCAACTTCAGCTCAGGTCATGATTTCACAATTCGTGAGATCAAGCCCCACATCAGGATCTGTGCTGACAGTGTGGAGCCTGCTTGGGATTCTGTCTCTCTCCCTCTCCCTCTGCTCTTCCCTGACGTGAGCTTTTCTCTCTCTCTCAAAATAAATAAATGAATTTTAAAAATTAAAAAATAAAACTTAAAAATTTGTTTTCCAAAAAAATATTTTTCCAACTTAACTATTTTGTTAAACCTTTTTTTTTTTTTTTACAGTTTATTTATTTATTTTGAGAAAGAGAGTGCATGAGCAGGGGAGGGGAAGACAAAGAGAATTCCAGGCAGGCTCCTTTCTGTCTGCGTGGAGCCCGATTCGGGGCTTGAACCCACAAACTATGAAATCATGACCTGAGCCAAAATCAAGAGCCGGACACTCAACCGAATGAGCTACCCAGGAGCCCCTCCATCTGAACTATTTTTAAGTGCATGGTTCACCAGTGTTAAGTGTATTTAAATTTCTGCGCCATAGATATCTGGAACTTTTTCATCTTACAAAACTCTATAGCCATTAAACACTAATTTCCCCTTCCCCCTCCCCTAGCCCTTGGCAACCACCTATTTTCTGTTTCTATAATTTTGACTACTTCAAGTACTTCCTATCAGTGCAATCATAAAGAATTTGTCCTTCTGTGACTGGCTTATTTTGTTGGGCATAACGTCCTTGAGTTTCATCCACGTTGTAGCATAGGACAGGATTTCTTTCTTTTTTAAGGCCATGTAATATTGCCTCGCGTGTAGACGCCACATTTTCTCCACCTGTTCATTGAACCGTGGACATTTGGGTTACTTCTGCCTCTTGGCTACTGGGAACGATGGCTGCGATGAACATGACATGTGCAAATATCTCTTGGAGACTGCTTTCAGTTCTTCTGGTTACATACCAGGAAATGGGATTGCCAAACCATATAGCAATTCTACTTTTAATTTTTTGAGGAATCTCCATATTATTTTCCACAGTGGTCACACTGTCTTCCATTCCCACCAACAGCGTGCAGGGTTTCAACCTCTCCACATCCCCACCAGCACCTGGTATCTTCTGGGGTTTTGATCGTTGCCACGCTAATGTCTATGAAGTGATATTTAGCTGCATTTTTACTTGGAACCTGACATTTTCTAAAGCTCCCCGGGTGACTCCCACATGGGACCAGGGCTACACTCTGAGAATCTGAGCGCTAAGATGTTTCCCAGTTCAAAAAAACCCAAGGACATCAAGCACAGGGGGACAACAGGCACCAGGAGATGACAGTAGCGGGACGCTCAGAGCCTCCACAGCTGGTAGGGGCTCCACACCCAGCCTGGCTCATCTTTGTCCCCTCCGGTCCTCCTGACACCGCAGCTCACCAGGAGCCTGACAGCAAAGGTGTTTGGGGAATTCTGGAAGGTACCACTCCCTGTTTCTGATTCTTAAGGATGAAAGGTTCAGTCTGTGGAATTTGACTGGAGGCAGAAAGTCAAATCGTCACCTTGAAGGGAAAAGCCAGGCGCAGAAGGCAGCTGGAACACGGCTCAGCGCCTGCTCCCAATTTGCAAAAACCCACTTCTATTGTTGAGGAAGTGGACCCACCATATGGCATCAGCCTTGCCAGCCCTCCCAGCCAGCCCCAGAACAAAAGCTGAGGCATCAGAGGGGAACATGACCAGCCATTCCATCCATCAGAATGCCAGGGCTCCAGGAGGTAACTCGTCTCCACACTCAGCCAGGTGGTTCCCTGGGCAGCAAGGCAGGAACAAAATGATGACTTTTGGAGTGGCCCTGATACATCAAATTATCTGCCTTCCCCTTCATCTGGCCTCGCCCTGCAGGCTGCAAGGTGTCTGGCTGCTCAGTTTGTCATTTCAGGCCAGAGGCGAGGGAGGGGGCGCCTCCAGGATACTCCAAGGCCGGTGAAATGGGCCTGCAGGGCGACCACCACGCCCACAGTGTTATTTATGGCACCGGCCAGGCCAGCTGGTTTGTGCCTTCCTCCTGCTCCATCTGGCCCTCCCTGGCAGGGCTCCCGCCTTGACTTACCACCGGCAGGGCCATATGTCCTGCCAGCCTTCAGGGGGCCTGTGAGTGCCAGGGGCGGGGAGGAAGATGAGAGCTAATTTTCCTTCCCTTTTCACCGTGCTGGTCCCCAGGAGGAGGGTCCACCCATCCTGGTGTTCCCCAGAGCCCCAGGTAGAAACTCCCAACCGGGTGGAAAGGGTGGAGGACGGTGGAGTTGGAACAGCAGGATTCCCTTCTGGAACTGGAGGCCGAGAGCCATCCATTCCTCCCTCCTTGGGTTACCCCTTAGTGACAGTGACAGGTACAGGCTTCTGTTAGCCCCAGGCAAGTTTCCCAAGGGCTGGGGATGGTACTTGCTTGGGCTCTGGGTCAGACTGGGATTCCAAAGATGGCCCCATCCATCGCCCTCTGCGTGCACCTGCTGCTCCCTTCAGGAGGTGGAGTCTGTGTCCCTCTCCTTGAATCTGGGCGGGATTTATCTCATACTGGGGAGAAACTGCTGGTCATGGAATAAAACTGAGTTGCGGGACAGGGATGGCAGAAATGGAGGGACAAGGGCCAGACAAAAAGTGGATGTGCCAGTTACGAGTTTACTTGCCTCTTGGCTCCAACACCTCCTTTCTTCTCCATACCAGCTGAGCTCACAAGGAAGCACATAGAGCACCTAGTCTGTCCACCAAAAAGGCTAGATGCAGTGATCAACCCAACAGCAATGAGCTTCCGAAAGCCCAGATTGTGGTCCTGAAATATCATTTCCCAAGAAAATGGGAGAAATGCCTGGCTTCAAGGCTGGAGCAGAAAGGTAGGAAGTGCAAGGTACGTGATGAGCCTTGATGAACCAACTAGCCAGAGGCTCCAAAGACTAAGAGGATCGTGTCAAAAGGACTCAGAGCCAGTTTGAAGAGGTTCCCACTGGACCCTGTGAGCTCTAATGAGGATAAGAAATACCATGGATTCAAATCAATCAAATACGCATAAATCCATGGGTTCACAATGCTATTAAAAAATAATTGGGGGGAGCCTGGGTGGCTCAGTCGGTTAAGCAACTGACTTCGGCTCAGGTCATGATCTCATGGTTCATGGGTTCGAGCCCCATGTCAGGCTCTGTGCTGACAGCTTGGAGCCTAGAGCCTGCTTCAGATTCTGTGTCTCCCTTTCTCTCTGCCCCTCCCCCACTTGTGTGCGCGCGCACTCTCTCTCTCTCTCTCTTTCTCTCTCTCTCAAAAATAAATAAAATGTAAAAAAAAATTTTTTTAAATAAAGTAAAATAAAATAAAATAATCGGCCATGCCCTGATTCTCAGAACGACCTGACCTTCCTTGCACATCGCCAGCCAGTTTGCGAAACCCCAAAAACGTGCGTCTCCACTTCTCTTGAAAGTTTACGCCAAAGAGGGGTTGGGTTTTTTTCCTTTACAGGGTTGGCACACAAAATCACTGAGTGCCATGGCTCTGGGAATACAAGTGGAGTGCCCCCCACCCCCACAATAATTGGCCTCCTTGATAGGGAACCAATTCATTGTCTTGGAAATTGGTAAATAAAAGAAATGACCCAAGCATTTATCCTGCCTTCCCAAGATGAACTATGTCACTGGGTAGCCAGGTAACAGATAAGGGGAAGCATCTCTTTATAAAAGTATTGAACCAATAAATGAAATCATAGAAATTGAACATCATCATTTTGCTACAGCCTGTGAATTAACTGATATAGGCATTGAGCACTAATGGCTGCTAACATCACAAAAAGAGAGACAGCCAGACATCATGTGCCTCCTGAGGGAGTATCCCACCACCACCTAAATGTTGGCAAAGGAGTCTGACCTGAGTCTGATCAATCCTCTGGGTCCCGCTGCCGATTTGCCATAAACGCAGGAGACAGAGGGACATGTTGAATTGCACTGTGCATCGATTAGAAAATCTAGGCTGGGAAACTCTACAGTAACAACCCAGGACTTCAACAAATTCACCGTTAAGAAAAAAAAATGGGTGAAGAGTGTGGCCAACATAGCCTCAGTGACCCCGAGTGAGTCATGTCCCTGTATAATCCCTTCCTCTTGAGTACAAGCATGACCTATGGCTTGCTCCTACCCAAGAGAATATGGCAAAGTGATGGGATGTCACTACCATGACTATGTTTTGTTATATAAGACTGCATCTTTTTTTTAAGGTTTTTTAAAATTTATTTTTGACAAAGAGACAGAGCATGAGCAGGGGAGGGGCAGAGAGAGAGAGAGAGACAGAAGTACAGAATCCGAAGCACGCTCCAGGCTCCGAGCTTCAGCACAGAGCCCAACACAGGGCTCGAACCCATGAACCTGGAGATCATGACTTGAGTTGGAGTCAGACACCCAACCAACTGAGCATCCAGGCACCCCAAAAAACCTTTTTGCTCTGGACTAATTGTAGACCTAGACAAAAGTTGAAAACATAGTACCCAGAGTTGTCTTATACCCTCCACCTGGCTTCTCTTAGTGTTATTCTGTGTCGCCAAGAGTAGGGAGGTAACACAGGTACAACACTAGTTAAACTACAGACCTGACTTGAATTTCATGAATTTTTTTACTAATGTCCCTTTTTGTTTCCATGATCTGATCCGGGACCCCACACTGCATTTAGTTGTTATTTTTCCTTAATCTGCTTGAATCTATAAGTCTTTCCTTGTCCTTATGATGCTTATCAAAAACATTTTTTTAATGAGCAAACCAAAACAAAAAATTTTTTTTTTAAAAAGAACAAAGTGGGGCGCCTGGGTGGCTCAGCCGGTTAAGCATTCGGCTTCGGCTCAGGTCACGATCTCACGGCTCATGCGTTAAGAGCCCCGCGTCAGGCTTTTTGCTGTCAGCACAGAGCCCACTTCAGATCCTCTCTCTCTCTCTCTCTCTCTCTCTCTCTCTCTCTCAATCTCTCTCTCTCATTCTGCCCCTTCCCTAATCATGTGCTTTCTCTCTTTCTCTCAAAAATAATAAATAAAAATTTTTTAATAATAATAAAGAAAAGGAAAGAAAGAAAGAAAGAAAGAAAGAAAGAAAGAAAGAAGGAAAGAAGTTAGAAAACTTACACTACCTGATTTCAAGACTTCTGCAAAGCAAAGGCATCCAGAAAGTGTCGTGCCCGTGTCAGGACAGCCCCAGGGAGCAGTAGAAGAGAAAAGAGAATCCAGAAGCAGATCCAGAAATTTATGGTCTGTTGATTTTTGACAAAGATGCCAAAGCTATTCAACGTGGAAAGAATGGTCTGTTCAACAAATACACTGGGAGAACTAGATGGCCGTTGGAAACAAAAAGAATCTCCATCCTCACACACACACACAAAATTGAATTTGAAATCGATCATAGATGTGAGTGTAAAAGGTAAAAACGACAAAACTTCTAAAAGAAAATATAGGAGGCAATCCTTGTGAACTTCAGGTAGACGAAGATTTCTTAGCTAGGACACAAAAAGCACGGTTGTTAAAAAATTAATAACGTAGTCTATTAATAATTAATTAATTAATTTAAAACTTCTGGTCTTCAAAAGACACTGTCAAGAAAATGAAAAGACAAGCCAAGAATAGGAGAAAACATTCACAGCACATGTATCTGCAAAAAGGACTGGTATCCAGATTATATAAATAACTCCTACAATTCAATAATAGGAGGAAAAAACGATCCAGGCTTAGAAACAGGCAAAAGACTGATCACACGCTTGAAAATGGTTATGATGGCGAGTTATGTGCATTTTACCACAATTTAAGGAAATGTTCACGGGCAAAAGATAAAAAGACCTTTCAGAAAAGAAGGTATCAAAACACCAGGTGTCCACCTTAAATATAGGCCATGATTGTTTGTCAATCATACCTCAGTAAAGCTGGGAGGGAAAAGAAAAAGACGGATGAATGGTCAATATGCCAATGAAAAGATACTTAACATGATTGGTCATTAGGGAAATGCAAATTAGAACTATCGTGAGATACCACTATATACCCTACATACCATAGAACGGGTTAAAAAAAAAAACAGAAAGAAACAAACCAACGGATTTAAAAAGAACTCTGATGATTCTAAATGCTAGCAGCGATGCAAAGTAACTAGAATTCTCATACGTTGCTGATGAGAATGTTCTCCGCTTTGGAGAATAATCTGACAATTTCATGCAGATTTTAACACACACTTCTTATGCAACCTAGCAATCCCACTTGTGGGTATTTACCCAAGGGAATGAAAAGCATACGTCTGTACCAAAACCTGTACACTCATGTTCACAGAAGCTTTAGTCAGATAGAGAAAAATTGATGTTTTTGATGGTGTTTTGATGGTGCCCATCAAAACGGAATGCATAAACACATTCAATATATTTGTTCAGTGGAATATTACACAGCAACAATAAGGAAGAAAATATTGATACAGTCTACAAGGTGAATAATTTTTTTACTGTTTTATTTATTTTTGAGAGACAGATAGAGTGCAAGTGGGGGAGGGGCAGAGAGTGAGGGAGACACAGACTCTGAAGCAGGCTCCAGGCCCCGAGCTGCCAGCACAGAGCCCGACGTGGGGCTCGAACCTATGAGCTGTGAGATCATGATCTAAGCCAAAGTCAGATGCTCAACCGACTGAGCCACCCAGGCGCCCCCTCCGCCATGTGAATAAAATTTAAAACCATTATGTTGAGTGAAAGAAGCCATTTGCAAAAAGGAATATACCATATATGATTTCATGTATATAAAAGTTTATTTTTGTTTCAAAATTTTAGAAAAGGGAAATTTAATCTATTGTGACAAAGCAGATCAGTAGTTGCCTGGACCGAGGAGTGGGAAGGAGGGAGGAGTGTAAAGGGGCACAAGGGAATTTTCCGGGTGATTGAAATGTTCTTCTATCATGACTGATGGTTATATGACTATATATTTGTCACAACTCATCAAACCGCACACTTAAAATTGGTGAACGTTCTTGGGTATAAATTTTACCTCCATTAAGTTCATTTTTAAACTGGGCACTGAACTACAGCATCTAGAGATGGACACATAGGTGACAATGCTCCGTGGAAGTGAATACTATGAGCCGGGCTGGTGGACACTGTTGGAGGCAGCCAGGGGCCGTACTCGGGATGAGGTAAGGAGGGGCTTCTGGATGGGGGGGTGCACAGCAAAGTTCTAGTTCTTGACATGGACGGTGGTTACAAGAGCATTTGCCTTACAAAAATTCATGAAACTAGGGGAGCCCGGATGGCTTTGTCGGTTAAGCGTCCGACACTTGGTTTGAGCTCAAGTCACGATCTTAGGGTTTGTGAGTTTGAGCCCCACACCAGGCTCCACACTGACAGCAGCGGGCCTGCTTGAGATTCTCTCTCTCTCTCAAAATAAATAAATCATCTTTTTTTAAAAATTCGTGAAACTGTACCTTTCTTTTCTGTGGTTTCCTGTATGGTTTTATTTTATAATGGAATAGTAAAAAATAAACATGAAAAATTTAAAATACTAAATAATTAACGTCTTGAGTGCACGCCGTGTGCGAGGCACTGCTCCAAATGCATCGCTTGTGTGAACTCTTATAATCCTTCCCACAACCCCACAAGGTTGGTACGACTGTTATTTCCACAAAGGAATTGAGGCAACTGAGGCACAGAGAGGCGAAGCGATCTGCCCAAGGCCCCACAGTGACAGTGGCAGAGCCGAGATTTGCAGCAGACCGGGTAGAGGGAAAGACAGGCTCCAGTGGGGGCGGGGAGAGGAAACTCCAGGGGGAGCGTGGCTACCTTGCTCATCCTACTGGACTGAGCCGAGGAAGGAAGTTCAGTAGGAAGAGCATATTGAGTTAGGAATTCCAAAGCCAAAATGCACCACAAGCTTCGTTTATTAAGAAATCTTTACTGAGCCCCTCCTGTGTGCCAGGCACTGTCCAGGCTGCTGGGACAGCAGCTCACCAGCTGTGAGCACTGCTGGCAGAAATCCGTGCCCTCGTGGAGCTGACATTCCAAAGCTTCCCAAGCATCAGTTTTTCCTGCCATAAACGGGTACTCAAAGCTATAATTAGGCAGTTGAAAGGAAAACACGGGAATAGGAGAAATGCTCAGAGGTTTACAGGTGACAGTGGATGAACCAGACCTTGACAGCAATGTGGATCATCTCTGCAGCAGCAAAAAGAGCAGGGACTCAAGGCAACAGACCCAACAGACTATAAAAATGTGGCATTCCTGGGGTGCCTGGGTGGCTCAGTCGGTTAAGCATCCGAGTTCGGCTCAGGTCATGATCTTGCGGCTCTTGACTTCGAGCCCCATGTTGGGCTCTGTGCTGACAGCTCAGAGCCTGGAGCCTGCTTCAGATTCTGTGTCTCCCTCTCTCTCTGCCCCTTCCCTGCTCGTGCTCTCTGTGTCTCATAAATGAATAAATGTTAAAAAAAAAATCTAAACAAAAAATGTGTCATTCCTGAACTCTGTCTACCGTTTTTGTCTCAACACTGATCATTATCAAATAATTTGGGGAACTAATCATGGCTGCTCCATGCAGGTGAGGTCAGAGGAGCTGCCCCAGTGACATACAAAGAGATGACAGTCCCTGAGGGAGAGGTTGTCCATAAGGCATATGTGGAAGGCATGTTCAGGCTCCATTTAGAGGAGAAATCCTACCATCAGCCCCATGGCACCAGATGTGGGTAACTCATGTATGCATGCGTGTGTGTGTGTGCGTGTGTGTGTGTGTGTGTGTGTGTGTCCGGGAATGTATCTGCAGCCATCTACCTACATATCACAAACTCACATATGCTGTGGGAGCTATAAATGAAAATTCGCAGCACAGATGGCTCTTTTGAGGAGGTTTCTTCAGAAGTGGGAGGAGGTAACAGGCTACAGGATTAGAAAGCTATTCTAGATGTGGCGAAGGGAGATGCAGGGAACCGGTGAGGCCCAAGGTGTCTGTTGGTGACATGTGATTCACTGCTGTTACAGCCAGTGCATCACCTTACTTGGACCATGAAAGAGCGTGTGCACCGGGTTCCCAGAGGCTCAGAAATAGAGGCCACCCTGCAGGCCATAGGGGGCACTGCTCCCCAGGTCTCCCTCCATTCCTGCCGTGACACAGATTCTACTAAAGGCTCCGGAACCTCAAAAGGAAAGGAACTGCAACCAAAAAAATCTTTACAAGCCACAGTTACCTCATTTCAAACCTGGAGCTCCCAGGGGCTCCAGGGACCCCGACCCTGACTTTCATCTTTTGCAATAGCAAAAGGAGTTTATAGATTCCTCAAAGTCAGTGGTTCTCAAGGTTTGCTGCTTTAGAAACCGCTGCTACTCAGCACCCAGGTCCACCAGAAGATGTGTGTAAGACCATTCATTCTCAGCAGCTTTGTTACTTTTTTTCTTTGAGAGAGAGAGAGAGAGAGAGAGAGAGAGAGAGAGAGAGACTGGGGGAGGGGCAGGGAGAGGGAGAGAGAGAGAATCCCAAGTAGGCTCCACGTCCAGCACAGAACCCAACGCAGGGCTCAATCCCACAACCCTGGGATCACGACCTGAGCCGAAATCAAGAGTTGGGCACTCAACCTGCTAAGCCACCCAGGAGCCCCTCAGCAGCTTTATGTATAGTGGCCAAACACTGGCAACAACTTAGATGTCCATCAACTGGTAAATAGATAAACAAATTGTGATCTATCTATACAACGGAATGTCACTCAGCAACAAAAAGCAACAGACTGCCCATACCTGTGACACGGATCCTCACAGACCTAGTGACTGGGAGTTGGGGGGGGGGGGGGCGTGTAGCCAGACCCAAACGGACACATCTGTGGTGCCATCAGTCAGAATAGTGTGTATGTGGGAATTGGGGTGGGGCATCGATGGAAACCAAGACTAGGGTTTTGGTCATACCCCATTCTCTCTCTTTATTTTTTTTAAGTTTATTTATTTATTTTTGAGAGAGAAAGAGAGAGGGCACAGGCAGGGGAGGGGCAGAGAGAGAGGGTAAGAGAGAGAATCCCAAGCAGGCTCCACACTTGTCAGTGCGGAGCCTGACTCAGGGCTCAGACTCACGAACAGCAAATTCATGACCTGAGCTGAAACCAAGAGTTGGACGCTTAACCAACGGAGCCACCCAGGTGCCCCACATACTCCATCTCTTGATCTGGATGGTAGTTAACATGGAGTCACATGTACACACACGTAACGACACATTGACTTGTAGTCTTAAGATGTGTGCACTTTACCGCATGTATATTACACATCAAGAAAAATGACAAAATAAAATACTGATGCCTGGGCTCCACCCCCAGAGCAGTTGACTAAATTGGTCTGGGGTATGGACTGGGTGAATGGATTTTTAAAAGCCTCCCAAGCTATTCTGATGGGCAGCAGGGGTGAGACCAAACCCCAGGAGAGCTAGAGTCCCTCCTCTCACTGTGCTAAGTCCTGGGCTCTGGCTCCCTGCCCCTGACCTTGACCCCAGTAGAAAGACCCCATTGCAGAGGGACAGCCTAGGGCAACAGGGAAGGCTTGGGGCTCTGCAGTCAGACTCCACTTCCATCACTTCCTACGTCTTGTAACCTAGAAAGAAGCATCTGTTTCTCTAAGCCTCAGTTTTGGGCTTTTGGTTCTTTGTGGTTTCTGAACCTTTAACATGTGGTAGGTGACGTAATTACACCTTATGCACAGTATAGCATGGCAGTGGTAAAAATGGTGTTGATCTTTATAAAAGTTAATCTTCCTAAAACATACATCTGATCCTGTCACTACTTTCTTTCTTTCCCTTTTTTTTTTTTTTTTTTTTTTTACGTTTTATTTCTAAGTAATCTCTAGACCCAACGTGGAGCTTGAACTTATAACCCTGAGAGTCACATGCCCTCCCGACTGAGCCCACCAAGAGCCCCCTGTCGCTCTTCTTGAAAGCTGTTGCTTTTCACTGCCCTTTGAATAAAATCCTGCTTCCTTCCTGAGGCCACTTGTGCCTTGTCTGTCCCAGCCAGGCTGGCTGCCTTTCAACTCAAGTGCTCTTCTGCAGTAGAACCTGTTGTAGGAACTGCTCCCCTAGCCTGTTCTCAACCCAAGCTCGACTCCTCCATAGGTGTTAACCTCCTTACTCCCCCTTGCTTTCTGTCACCACACCCTGATCATTTTCTTCATAGCTTCCAGCACATAATGGAGGTTTTTGTTGCTTGGCATGGGATCCATGTGTGTTCCTGCCCCGACTCTTGCCCCACCACCTGGCCCAGCGCCAGGCGCTCAGTGCCTAACTGATGCATGGAATTCAGTGAATTCAAGGATATACTGTCATCAGAGAAGTCTTCTATAAAGTCAGAGGGTATTATTATTCGTCCTCATTCCCCATGAGGTTGCTGTTTATTCTGGAAACATTTATTTAAAATTTTTTTTTAATGTTTATTTATTTTTGAGAGACAGAGAGAGAGAGACAGAGCATGAGCAGGGGAGGGGCAGAAAGAGAGGGAGACACAGAATCAAGAGCAGGTTCCAGACTCTGGGCTGACAGCACAGAGCCCACACGGGCTAGAACCCACAAACCGTGAGATCACGACCTGAGCTGAAGTCAGACACCTAACGGACTGAGCCACCCAGGCACCCCTGGAAACATTTATTAAGTATACCTAACGTGTGAGACTTTGTGCTCACTGCTGGAGAGGACACAGAGAGAAAAGCATGGTCCTTGCCCATCAGAAGGGATCTACCCAGGGAAGGAGACACCTACAGGAATACCATCCACAGGTATTTCCAGGTGAGCTGAGAAGTTCTGTGAGGTCCTTCTTCACCCACACCCTCTCTAGATGATCTCAGATACTTACAAGGTCTTAGATGACTCCCTTACCTAATCTAACCCAACTCTATCCCACAGAACAAATTCTGAGCTTTTTATCTAAAATTATACTGGGATCGAACCACTCTACTGAAACCACACCTGAAACTAACATAATACTGCATGTTAACTAACGGGAATTAAAATAAAAACTTTAAAAAATTTTTAAAAGAAAATGAGACTGGTATTTCACCAGTGCGTCTCATAGGCACAAATGCAACAAAACCTGAAATTGAATTCATCTCTCATAAACAATTCAGCGGGATTTCAGAGAAATAGAAGCGTAGCTTATTGAGGAAATGATGTTGAGATAGCAGCTAACCCTTTGGAGTTAAAAATTTTACATCAGAAAACACTGCGGAATAAAAGATCTAAACACAAACAGTTAAGTCACAAAAAAGACTGAGTATTTTTGCAAGTGAACTAGGGAGTTATTGGAGGGTTTTACGCAGGGGAATGATATGGTCTGATATAATAGAGGGATCACTCTAGCCATTACCAGGGAGGTGACCTGGGAGACTCCATTTCAGCAGAGGGCATTCTATTGCTGCTCTGGGAAGAGAGCAGTCCTACTTGTCTTTTCCAGCTTTTAAGATCTTCTCTTTGTTTTTGATGCGCTGCAATTTCATTATATGTTTAGGCATGGATGTATAAATTTTTTATGTTTTGGGGTTTTTTGTTTGTTTGTGGGCATGGATATGTTCTTAGGTAAATCCACCTTGGGATTCGATGAGCTCAGTGAATCTGAAGTGTGTTGTTTTCCAATAATTCTGGAAAATATTCTGACAGTGTTTCCTTCTTACATACTCTGAGACTTCACTTGATAGTAGACTTTCTCACTCTATCCGTCATACTTCTTATCCTTTCTTTCAAATATTCCATCTCTTTTATTCCCTGAACTACATTGTCAATTTTTTTCACTTCCATCTCCCATTTCACTGAAATGTGTGAAATCTATTGTCTGTTCTTCAAGTGTGTCAAATCTATTGTTTATTCTTTTTTAAATGAAATTTTAAATTTCAGAGGCGCCTGGGTGGCTCAGTCGGTAAAGCGTCCAACTTTGGCTCAGGTCATGATCTCATGGCTGGTGAGTTTGAGCCCCACATCAGGCTCTCTGCTGTCAGCACAGAGCCCTGCTTCACATCCTCTGTCCTCCTCTCTTTCTACCCCTCCCCCACTCGTGCTCTCAAAAATAAACATTTGAAAAAATAAACAAAAATTTTAAAAAATTCTTTTTTATTTTTTCAAATGTTTATTTCTGTTTGAGAAAGAGAAAGATACAGACCAGGAGCAGGGGAGGGGCCAAGAGAGAAGGAGACACAGAATCTGAAGCAGGCTCGAGGCTCTTGAGCTGTCAGCACAGAGCCCAACATAGGGCTCGAACTCCCAAGCCGTGAGATCATGACCTGAACCAAAGTCTGATGCTTACTCGACTAAGCCACCCAGGTAACCCCAAAATAAAAAATTTCTGTAAACGTGTTATGAATACTTATTTTTCAAATTGTGGTAAAATATACATAACAGAATATTTACTATCTTACCCATTTTTAGGTATACAGTTCAGTAGCATTAAGTAATTCACATTGTTGTGCAACCAATCTCCAAAATTTTTTCCATCTTGGAAAAGTGACAAATATTTTTTAGGTAATAAGACCATAGAAATACTTGAAGAAACTAGATTAATATTTATATAATCGTGAGATGTTGAGTGATGTTTTAAGCATTGTACCAAAGTCTGAAAATCATAAAGATTTGGATATAAAGAAACGTGAAACTTCTACTTCCAAATACCATGAAAATCAAGACAAATGAAAAAAATGGGGAAATTCTTGAAAAAGTATGTGATAAATGATTAATAGCTTTCATATGTAAAGAGTGATTTCAAACCAATAGAAAAAAAAGTTTTCAATAGGAAAACTGATCATGGAAACGAACAATTCATAAAAGAAGGAACACAAACGCCTAAAAAGAAAACTGTTTAACCACAGAAGTAATTAATAAAAATAAATTAAAAGAGCATCTATCAAACTGACAAAAATGAGTAACATATTACCCAATCCCAGCAGGGTTAATGGGGAAGTGAGTCTTGTTAATAACTTCTGGCTAGAATGAAATTGATAATGCCTTCCTGAAAGTCAGTGTAGAATGTGTCAAAAATGTAGAATGTGCTTTGTTGGTGTGTGTGGGTGGTTCAGTCGGTTAACCATGGCACTCTTGATTTCAGCTCAGGTCATGATCTCATGGTTTGTGAGATGGACACCCCCTAGGCTCTGTGCTATTATTAGCTTGGGATTCTCTCTCTCCCTCTTTCTCTTCCCTCGCCCGCTCTCTGTCAAATAAAAAAGTAAATAAACAGTTTTTTAAAAACGTGTGCCTTACGGGCACCTGGGTGACTCAGGCAGTTAAACATCCGACTTTGGCCTAGGTCATGATCTCACAGGTCCCAAGTTCCAGCCCTGCTTCAGGCTCTGTGCTGACAGCTCAGAGCCAGGAGCCTGTTTTGGATTCTGTGTCTCCCTCTCTCTCTCTCTGCTCCTCCCCCACTCACACTCTCTCTCTCAAAAATAAATGTCAAAAAATAAAAATTAAAAAAAAATGTGTGCTTTATTGCTCAACAATTATACTTCCAGGAATTTATCCTAAAGAAAATACTGGACAATGATGCAAATATGTGTGTGGTATTGTTACTTATAACAGTGAAGGATTTTAAAAATACATATCCAGGGGCATCTGGGTGGCTCAGTTGGTTAAACGCTGGGTTGACAACCGGTCAGGTCATGATCTCACAGCTCATGAGTTCAGGTCGCGCGTTGGGCTGTCTGCTGTCAGCACAGGGCCTGCTTCGGATCCTCTGTCCCCCTCTCTCTCTCTGCCCCTCCCCAAGTTGCTCTTTCTATCTCAAAATAAATAAACTTTTTTTATTTTATTTTATTTATTTTATTTTTTTTGAGACAGAGAGAGACAGAGCATGAACAGGGAAGGGGCAGAGAGAGAGGGAGACACAGAATTGGAAGCAGGCTCCAGGCTCTGAGCCATCAGCACAGAGCCCGATGTGGGGCTCGAACTCACAGACCGTGAGATCATGACCTGAGCTGAAGTCGGACGCTCAACTGACTGAGCCACCCAGGTGCCCCAATAGATAAACTTAAAAAAAAAAAAAAAAGAAAATCCCTGGGCACCTGGGTGGCTCAGTTGTTAAGCATCTTACTTCCCGCTGAGGTCATGATCTCACAGTTCATGAGTTCGAGGCCCGCATCAGGGGAGCTCCAGCCCCACTTCAGATGAGCACGAGTCCCCCTTCGGGTAAAACACGAGCTCCGGGCGAGCCCCACTTCTCTCTCTCTCTGCCCCTCGTGGGATTCTCTCTCTGCCCCTCGTTCCCTTGGGCCCTCTTCTCTCTCAAAAAGAAAAAAAAGAAAAAAAAAAACAACAACAAAAACAACCATACCCACAGTGTTGATTCAACTATCCACCAGTGGACTCCCCTCAATTAGATGAAAAGAGATTCATGATGTGTGATAAGCAGAAAAACACAGGTCACCACCATATCTTACATAATGTACATACAAGACATCCCATTGTTGCTATCTATCTATCTATCTATCTATCTACATACTTGCTTGGGTGCGTTTGAGTGTAGAAGCATACATACCAAAATGTCAATAGTCATTACCTTTAGCTCATGGGATTCTGTATTTATTCTTATATTATTGTTATTGTTTCGCCTATATGTTCTCTACCTGCTCAAAAAACATGTATTACTTCCACAATAAGAAGTTAAATTATCGGTGGGAAATAAAGAATTAGCGTGTTTCTGAAGGGACTGCGCAAGCATAAAAGGGATCATTTTCCGACAAAACACGCAGGCTCACAAGCTCCGGCGTCGGCTCCCACGTGCGTGGAGACCCCCGGGCGGTCGAGGTTCCGAGCCGCAAGGAGCCAACCAGTCCCTCAGGCACCGCCGAGGCCACCCCAGGCAGCCCGCGGGTCCTCGCAGGGGGCGGGGCACGTCAGCCCGGAAGAGACGCCGCGCCGCGCATGCCCCTTCTTTTCGGCCCCGGTCCCGGACGTAGTAGCTGCAGAGGTGAGTTTCTCCGTGGTGCGGGTTCCATCGGCCTCCATCCTGGCCATCCAGTTGTCGTAGTCGCCGCTCCGCCCAGCAGTCGGGGCGGAGGGGCCACTCTCCTGCTTCCCGCGCGTCTATTTCTGAGTAGTGAGAGGGGCCGCGGGCGCTCTTTGGCGGGTAGTGGGGCGCTGAAAGAAGATTGGCGTCCCGTTTGCGGAGGCTGAGGAGGGGGGGATGGAAGCCCTTGTGTCGCGGCGACCCTAATGGCGAGTTTGAGGACACTGTGCTCCTCTTGCCCGTTTTTGTTTCGATCCTGAATTCTTTCCTCCGGGCTCCCTCCTTGCCTGGCCTTGCAGCTCTAGTGGAAGAGTGGTAGGAGATGAGGGAGGGAAGGCCTTGGCCCTTCGGTTTGGGGTCCTGCGTCCCTGAAAGCATGCCTCGCCGTTCCGCGCTAGGTACAGTTCCCCAAGTCCCCCCAAATACTGCCGAGAGTACAGGGTTTGCGCCCCCCATTATGCTTCCGTGAGTGTGAGAATGAAGTCTGGCGCGAAGGGCCACCCCACATCTGTTTTGCCCAAACGTCACGGCACCTTCTTCCTCGAGCGTTTTTGGCAGGTGGAGGAGGGTAACTGGCGGGTGTCAGTTTTGAGGAGTTTGAACTTCTCTTTCCTGCATATTTTCAAGTGCGTGGTTTGAGATTTCAACCCACTGGACGATAATTTTGTGTGATCGTTTTGGGGTCATGAACTTTGTTGCTGGACCCTGGCTATTTTGCCCAGAAATGCTCTTGATGGATCACTTCCTTCTAGATGTTGATGCCCAAGAAGAACCGAATTGCCATTTATGAACTCCTTTTCAAGGAGGGAGTGATGGTGGCCAAGAAGGATGTCCACATGCCTAAACACCCTGAGCTGGCAGACAAGAATGTGCCCAATCTTCACGTCATGAAAGCCATGCAGGTAGCCTGGGGGCTGCTGGAGTGGGGTGCAGATGGAGGGATTTTCCACTAAATGTTGGAGGCAGATTCCAAGGAGAGGTCAGGACAGCCAGAGCTGCTTGCTGCCTTGAAGGGCGCTGAGGTAGATACATCCCGAAAGCTTGTCTACGTAATTTAGCTTCCTTTTGCACCAAGTTTCTAGATTTGGGTCTCTAGTTGCATCTTGACAGTTGTTTTCTGTTTTACAGTCTCTCAAATCACGAGGCTACGTAAAGGAACAGTTTGCCTGGAGACATTTCTATTGGTACCTTACCAACGAGGGTATCCAGTATCTTCGTGATTACCTCCACCTGCCCCCTGAGATCGTGCCTGCCACTCTGCGTCGCAGCCGTCCTGAGACCGGCAGGCCGCGGCCCAAAGGTATGTTACCCACATGAAGGCCTGCTCTGAAGTTGCTCTCTCTCTCAGAGGAAGGGTATATGTGAAACGGTGGGGAGCAAAAGGGCTCTTATAATACACCATTGGTGTCAGCTGGACCATGGGCCAAGTCCTGGAACCTTTGTCCCCTGGCGTAGGACTCGTAATAGAACTGCAATCATGCCAGGTCTTCAGGCCATTCCAGGTGATGCCATTAAACAGAATATAGTCCGTGGCCAGGCACATGTGGTAGAGCATGGAATAACTTTTCCAGGACAGAGATTGTGCCGGTCTCCAAAAGTCCAGAACAAAGCTGTTTACCACATGTGAAAAAAACGGAGAGTTTATTTATAGAGTCTCCTGGCAATGGGAGCAGAAATAATCCAGGGGTGCCTGGGTGGCTCAGTCGGTTAAGCATCCGACTTCGGCCTAGGTCACGATCTCACTGTTCAGAGTTCGAGCCCCACGTTGGGCTCTGGTTGATTTGATTTAAAATAATCAAAACTGGGGCACCTGGGTGGCTCAGTCGGTTGAGCGTCTGACTTCGGCTCGGGTCACAATCTCGCGGTCCGTGAGTTCGAGCCCCGCGTCGGGCTCTGGGCTGATGGCTCAGAGCCTGGAGCCTGCTTCGGATTCTGTGTCTCCCTCTCTCTCTGCCCCTCCCCCGTTCATGCTCTGTCTCTCTCTGTCTCAAAAATAAATGTTTAAAAAAAATTAAAATAATCAAAACTCAAACTCCTAATCATAGTGTGAAAGGATGTGCTTGTGAGAAGGGTGGTGAATTACCTTCTGGCTGGGGATCACCGCTGTCTCACAGTTGTGTTTTGTCAAGGTTATGGTTTTCTTTCCTTAGGTTATGGAAGAACTTGTCATAGGAATTTTGTGGGAGGAGCAGTTTGTGGGCTTGGGTAACGAGGTGCAGTGTCCTAAAACCAGATAATCACCACACTGTCCAGGTTCCCCTGGCGAGAGACTTCTTAGCACTCAGGAATCTATTTTTTGTGAACGTTCCCTAGGGGATTCTGGTGGTTACGTGGGATTATGTATCAGTAGAGCAAAGGTTCTCTGCTGTATCTTGGAATCCCCGGCAGGGGGAAGAACAGTCTGTGCCCCCACAGATTCTGACTTAGTTGGCATAAATGAGACTTGGCATGCGTTTTAGCCACTCACTACAGGTTCAGTCTTACTTCTTGTACTTAAAAAAAAAAAAAAAAAAAAAAAAAAAAAAATACACTTGACCTTTGGAACAATGTGGAGGTTAGAGGTGCCTTTGTATTTACTGTACTATACTCTTCGTTTATCAAAAGAAATTGTGTCTGGGTAGACCCCTGCAGTTCAGACGTGTTTCAGATCAATTATAGTTTATATTCTAATCATGGATTCTAGGTACAGTTCTAGGGTGCTGGGTAGAGAGAATGAGATTGACTTCTAGTGTTTTGGAGAGTGTTTTAAAAGTACCTTTTAAATCTGCCTAGGGGCACCTGGGTGGCTCAGTTAAGCATCTGACTCTTGGTTTCTTCTAAGGTCATGATCTCCCAGTTGGTGAGTTCACACCCTGCATTGGGCTCTGTGCTGCTGGTGCAGAGCCTGCTTGGAATATTCATTCATATTCATTCTCTCTCTGTCTCTGTCACTCTCTCAAAATAAAGAAACTCCGAAATAAGTTAATCTGCCTTAACATACATCCCACAGCCCAGGGACTAAAGGGTTCTTGGTGGCCTGTATATTTATATGCTGACTGTTGGAGGTGGGGCTTTCAGCACCTCCTTTCCCATTTGCACAGGAGATTTTCCACTTCAGAGATGGGTCAAGTTCAAAATTTTGGCTCTTCAGAGATTTGTAGAAATGGTCAGATTGCTTAATTTGCCAAGTATTTGGAAGATGTGTATCTGTGTTGAGAAGTGCACTAGAAGAAAGCAATACTTTTGCAGATGGGTGGCATTTTAATTGTGAGTTTTCTCCATCACATTTGAGGAGCCGGTGTCAGTGATGACAAAACTTCTGGCCAGTAGTTCTGTGTCAGTTCTGTCCCCTTGAACTCATTGTAACTAAGTTGCCAGTGAGAACAGGAGAGCAATTTCACTTTCTTTGGTCTGGAGGCAGCAGAGTTCCCACATTGCTCTATGTTCACAGTGTGGTTTCATTTGTCTAGGTCTGGAGGGAGAGCGGCCTGCAAGACTCACACGAGGGGAAGCTGACAGAGACACCTACAGACGAAGCGCTGTGCCCCGTGAGTAATGCATCATCTGTATCAGGGTATTGGGGTGGGATCTCTGGATTCTCAGTCACCTTGGCTGGGGCTCAGCCCTTGAAAATGCCAAGGTGACCAGGAAAGATTTAGCTGGATTGCTTTATGTTTCTTGCCTTGTGCGGGGATTGGATAGATGGGATTAGGAGAAAAGGCCTTTTCACTGGGGACACGGAAGACTTTATTGAAGACCTTAAGTAGAGCAAAACTGAAAACTTTCAAGAAAGCAACGTGCTTTTGTTAGTTGGTGGTTGTGTTCCTGTGTCGCAAGCTCCTTGCGGGCAGGGCCCATTCACATTGTCTTTTTCTTCTTATTGCAAAAATGGTTCAAAACCTTGTCTTTAAATAGGTGTTTGCATTGTCTTGGAATAACAGGTGTTTGTTCATTCAACCAATATATATATATTTCTGTGATGCACCGGGCAATGTTGTAGGAGCTGGAGAGACAGTAGCGTACGTAACAGATAAAGGGTCCTTCTCACTGAAATTGCATTTTAGTAGTAGGAGACTGGTAAGCAAAAATGAGTATATAGTCTGCCTCTGGTGTGGATGCTTCAGGGAAAAAATAAAGCAGGGGGATGGTGCAGTTTTCAATAGGGTTTTCAGTCACAGAAGCGAGATTTAAGCAAACATCTGAAGGAGGTATGGGGAGTCAGCCAGTAGCTCTCTGTGGGGTGAGCATTAAGGCACCTGGTCTGGCTTGTCTAAACCATAGAAGACAGGAGAGTCAGATGAGGGTGTAGGTCTCATAGCTTTGTGGGCCACTTAAAGAGTCCTTATCTTTGTTGAGAAGCAGTTAATTGTAATACGAAAGCAGGATATAAAGGAATTTTTGTCAACTTCTTCCACACATACCTGCCTCATGTCCTGGTTCCTGATTCTTCATAAAAGAAATAGACATGAGCATCTGATGTGAATTTGTTACTGGATAGTAAGAAAGAATTTCTCCAGCCCCTAGTTCAGAGAAAGTTAATGGTTGCTCTTACTAGATGTCACATCACCGGGCACCTGGGTGGCTCAGTTGGTTGAGCTTCTGACTTCCGCTCAGGTCGTGATCTTGTGGTCCGTGAGTTTGAGCCCCGTGTTGGTCTCTGTGCTGATGGCTCAGAGCCTGGAGCCTGCTTCAGGTTCTGTGTTTCCCTCTCTCTCTCTGACCCTCCCCCGTTCATGCTGTGTCTCTCTCTGTCTCAAAAATAAATAAACAGTAAAAAAAAAAAAAAATTTAAAAAGTCACATCACATGGGGATTGGAGTAGTTCTCCAGAGGATGTGAGGTTGGGCCTGAGCCCCAGTTTGAGTGGCAATGAGCATTTCGGGTGAGAGCAACATGAACAAAAGTACAGCATTGGGAACACGATAGCTTGCTTGTCGAAGGGGCGGGGGAGGGAGGGGAGAAAAGCAAGATTTTGTTTATTTTTTAAGCTCTATATCCGATGTGGGGCTCCAACCTACAACCCTGAGATTGCGTTGTGTGCTCTACTGATTGAGCCAGCCATGTACCCCAAATCCAGTATTTTTAAAAATGTTATTTTAGGGGCACCTGGGTGGCTCAGTCAGTTAAGCGTCTGACTCTTGGTTTCGGCTCATGTAAATGATCTCATGGTTCATGAGATTGAGACCTGCATTGGGCTCTGTGCCAACAGCATGGCACCTCCTTGAGATTCTCTCTTGCTCTCAAACTAAAATTTTAAGAAAAATAAAATATGGTGCTATTTTAACATGTAATCTGTATAAACATTGTTTTGCACTCTCTCAAGTCTTTAAGTCTGATGTATTCTGCACATACCTCAGTTTGGACCAGTTTCTGCCACACAGGACAGGGCAGCACCGGATCTTTTCATCTTTGTTCTTTACCGTGGTCATAATGAAGTTACTTTTTCCTTCTGTGAGCCTTTATGTTCTTTATCTCTTCCTTCTTTATTGCGCTGTCTCTGTAAGCTAGGTGCTGATCTGAAGCATGTAAGTAACTCGATGGGAAGTGGGGGACTATATGAAGGGCACATAATTCAGACTTGGTGGTCTGGGCAGCCTTCCTGGAGGAAGCGGTAGTTTGAACTGTGAGTTCTGAAGGATGACGTAAGGAAAGCTGCCACAGGAGAGGGATGGGGCAGAAGTGATTCACCATTGGGTATAATTTACCTGCACTTCATGGTGTACAATTGTTGAAATGGCTTCCCTTGGTCTGTAGTAGATCACCTCATCTGATGGTTCTAAAGTGATGTTTCTTGTTCCAGCTGGTGCCGACAAGAAAGCTGAGGCCGGGGCTGGGTCAGCAACTGAATTCCAGTTTGTGAGTATCCCCCTGATTGCTCTCCGTAGATAGGCAGTCATTGTTCTGGCCTCTGCCCTGGGGGTCTGCAAGTTCTGGGGGTATGGTGTAGTGTCGTG
This sequence comes from Panthera leo, assembly GCF_018350215.1. NCBI lineage: Eukaryota > Metazoa > Chordata > Mammalia > Carnivora > Felidae > Panthera > Panthera leo. The sequence continues at coordinate 32,968,220 of NC_056683.1, read as the reverse complement.
GGTCCCACCCCTTGTTGCAGTGGAGCCCCCTCCCAGAGAAGTATGAACCAGGTTTTTACATTAAGATACAGCATACAAACTTCTATAAATATGTAAGTTACTGAAACCTTAAGACCCCAAATCAATACGACATATAGCATAGTGATTTCTTCATTGATGAGTATCATAATTCTAACTGCCGTAAGTAGTTTTGTGAACTAAAACTTACAGTTAAGAACTACAAACTGGAGATTGAGCTCCAGGACCAAGATGGTGTGGAATCAGGTCCTTCATCTTCCTTTTGGTGGTGTCATATTGGGCACATTCTCTCCATGCCTGTTTCCTCATCCTTAAAATAGAGGTGATGGTCTTAGCTGTCGCGAGTACTTATGAGATTAATTGATCTAGGTAAAGTGCTCGGGGCAGGTGCTGCCATATCACTGTTGAGGCCACAGCTGTCCCGTGCTGGGGGTGCTTCTGTGTGTGTGTGATTGGAGCACACTCTTGAATGGGTCTCCATATTCCCATTTTACAAATGTGGAAACAGGCCTAGGAGGTGGCCTTGTAGCTAGTAAAGAGCAGGGCTGGGAGTTACGGCTTGAAGTCTTGAGCCCTTACGTTGGATAATGAGGCCTGTCTGGCATCCTGCTAATGCTGATGTCATATGTTTTCTCTTGCAGAGAGGCGGATTTGGTCGTGGACGTGGTCAGCCACCTCAGTAAAGTTGGAGATTGTTTTGTGTTGAATAAATCTGTAGCCAGAAAAAAGTTAATCTTGTGTGTCCTGTTTGGTTTGCATTCTGTGGGCTGAACAGGAATGATACAAGGATCAGAGTGTAAATGGGGCAAGACCGTATACGTCTAAAGAGTTGTCTTCATCCAGGGTGGCATCACTTGTGGCTGTTAGAGCTGCAGTAGTTGGCTGAGACACGGGCTGTCTGTTGCAGCACGTGCTCCCCTGTTGAGTCCCATCCAGCGTGGTTACCATACTGGGGGGTAGTTGGAAAGTTAGCATCTTCACTAGACGAGGCCATGCTGGTGCTACTCTGTATGGCAGGAAGGTAGCTGTTTTGTTAGCCCTGGAATTAACAAATCTCAACCTTCTCGAAGCTTAGGGCTTAACACAAATCAGGAGAAAACTGCATCAAGATTGCACAAAATCCTCTGAAAGAGACTGCCAGCAATATGAAGACCCCTGGGAGTTTTTGGTCTTTACGTAATCAGAATAACCGCAGTTGGAGCTCTTGATCTCGCAGGGCTCCTTCAAGGAGGAAACACTTGTCCAGTCTTTTAGAGCCTTTGAAAGTGGTGACCCTGCATATGACATGAGTAAATGGATAAGAGCAGCAATGTTGTCCAACAGGGCCAAGTTCCATCTTGGTACCAAGAGGGCTTTTTGGGGACCATGTCTGGCCCTGCACTGCAATACGGCCGGCTCGGTGTTGGGCAGGGGCCGTGAAGGTGCAACCTGTGAAAGGGGACGATACTGCAGACAGGTTTGCTGGGTGAGATGCCGGCTTGGCTTGCAGATGGAACCACAACTGACGACGGTTGCAGTGAGCACACGGCACAGAGTCCCAAGTGTTTGAGGCAGCAGCTCTGGGCCAACTAGCAACTCTGGACTTGCCCACCCACCGAGGTAAGGTTTTTCAGTCAGCAGAACTGGTAACTAATAGTGGACCTTAAGGGGGTGTGGACACTTGGGAGTCGTATTTATGAGCTACTACAGGCCAAGCATTGTGTGGATTTGGACAGTAATTAGCCAAGTGAGATTTGTAACCTTGAAATCCTGAAGGGGTGTGCCTGGGTGGCTCAGTTAAGTGTCCAACTCTTGATTTCGGCTCAGGTCATGATCTCGGTGGGTTTGAGCGCCATGTCACGCTCTGCTGATGGTGCAGAGCCTGCTTGGGATTCTCTCTCCAGAGAAATGAACTTTTTAAAGAGATGTAAAAATTTAAAATTCCTGGAGTGGTTTTGTGCTGGTAGCCATCTATTTCAGTCTTGATAGGCAGTTGTAATTTGGACCACAAGGTGGCAGCCGACAGCAACTCCCAATGTGCACTTAATATTTAGTTTTGGGAGATGAGCTTTGTATTCTGAGGCACCAATGAGTAGAAGCTTGCCTTGGCAGAAAGAGGTGGTGTTTGGGGAAGCTGTTTCAGTGCGGCCTTGGCTGCGTAGCCAAAGATTGCTTTTTATCCAATTTTTCTGCTGGCTCAAGTGATGTCAAGTGGTTTGCCCGTGTTCACACGCCTTGTGATTGTTTAACCTGGATTCCACTGTGAAATGTTAGTAGCTCCCGGCCTTTCTGTTTCCCACCCAAGCCAGCAAGCAAGCAGATGGGTTTCCATTATAGCCCTGGTGATTTTCTGGCCCTTAAATGTTACTTTTTCAGCTGGGGCTCCTTGCCAACCCTCTCCCTCATGATTTCAATTAGTCCTAGGATGTGTTCTCCAAGATCACCCATGGACTCTGGGAAAACCCAAAGATTCTACAAAGTAGAGTCATAGCCCGTGGATAAAAACAAGCTGTTGGAGGCAGCTCTTTTGCTGCCGGCCAGCGCCCTCCCCCTCCCCTGGTAGATTGGCTACTGCCGGCCAATAATCATTGATTAGCTATTCAGGGATCGGTGTTAAGTGCTCTGGGAAACAGAAGCCTCAAGATTTTGCCTTCAAGAACTTCACAGTCTAAGTAGGAAAACAAAACCAAAGCTAAGCCTTAAAAGTCCATATGCAGGCCACCCAGCTGGCTCTCAGGGTCTTGGGTTCAAGCCCCATGTTGGGCATTGAGCTTGACACACAGGTGGGCTTGTGGATCAGGGGAAGGGTCAGAACAGTCGGGGCATCTTGAGGATTTACTGGAAAATAAAGATGTCAGATGGTGTCAGGTTATGAAACTCCTATAAAAACTTGAGGGTTTTGGGGTAAAAATGGATGTTGATTATTATGGGTGCCTAGGAAGGTCATCTGGGGTGGCTGGTTACAAGGGACAGGGAGAGGGATGCCTGGGTGGCTCAGTCGGTTAAGCATCCAACTTGGGCTCATGGGTTCAAGCCCTGCCTTGGGCTCTGCTGACAGCTCAGAGTCTGGAGCCTGCTTTGGATTCTGTATCTCCCTCTCTTGCCCCTCACCCTCTTGCTCGAGGGTGCTCTCTCTTTTTCTCCCAAAAATAAAAACATTAAAAAAGGGGGGGGGGAGTGCAGGGAGAGGCCTCCATGGCCACATCTATCAGTGGGTGAAAGCTTTAGGACAATTTTGGGGTCAGTTTCCATCATGGCCTCACATCTGTCCACTAGCCCCGAAGCTCACCAGCTAAGCCCCACCGCCACTACTGCCACCAGCAAAGGTTCCAAAGGATTTGTAAGGGATTTTGGAAACGCGGCTGAAGAGACATTTTCCAGTTTATCACAAACTTCCTGATACACAAACCATCTCTCCCTGAAGCATAGTTCCCCTGTGGTAGTGCCAATAGCAGCTTTAAGTCTCTGTGATGCTTTTAAAGTCCTAACTAGATCTACCGTATACCTATGTTAGGTGCTGGGAGACAAAGATGTTGAGAAGGATGCATCCTGAAGACATGAGGACCCGCTGGAACACTCCTTACATGGATGGATGGGCCTCCAGTAGGGCAGCATGAGTCCATCGTGGCTAGGAGTTCCCCCATCCCAAGCCCCATCCAGAAGCCAAGGCCCGCTTAATGCCCAGACTGTGCTCCAAGGTAGCAGCCAGTAGCAGCCCCACAGTAATGAGGGGTCATGGGCTCCTGCTGCTGCTGCTTAATGCTGAACCCTTAGGATGGATTTATCAGCCCTTTTACTTCTTAGACCTTGGAGAAAGATGGGAGAAAGTCTTGCTGAAAGCACTAATTAGGACAATTGTATCAAAGCCCACAGGTGAGGGAGATCTTGGTTTGATCAGTCTTGGGACAAGGTTTGCCTATTTCCAAGGAGTGTGAAGCACTCTTGGCTCCCAGAGGAAGTATCAGCGACTTTGGGGAGAGATGGCTTTTTTTGGTTAGGCTTTCAGGACAAGAACTTGGTCTTAGGATGCTATGGAAGGAAGCCGGTGGTCTACGGGCAAGTAGGTTACTGGGCCGGGAGTGGGAGTGGAAGTGTAACAGGTCCTCCTGTTTCAACTTTCCCTCTTTGCCGGTGCCTCAGGCTGCCAATAACTTCCCCAGAACCACTGCAGTCCCTTCCCAAGAGGTCCCCTGCCCCTAGCTTTGCCCTACCAAGGTTATTTTTTGGAAACACAAATGTGAACGAGATATTCCCCAACTTAAAATCTTTCAAAAGCTCTATGTTGCCTTCCAGAGTCTTCTAGAATCTAAACAAATGCCAAACTCCTCACATGGCCTGACAGATCCATCACAACTTCACCTGCCTACCAAATCAAGCCTCCAAATTTCAGCATCCAGCTAAACTAGCTTGCTCTCTTTCTTAGCATGCAGTGGTCCATTTACAGGGAAACTCTTCCCACCCCACCCCACTCAGGACTCTTATTCATTCTTCATTGTTCAGATTAAATACCACCTCCAAGAAGCTTTTCCTGACAGAACCCACCCCTACTTCAACATCCAGTTTGGTGTCTTCTTGTTAGTGCCCGCGTCATCTCTCACTTAGGCTGTGTTGCAACTGCTTGAACCTTTGTTCATTTCCTCTCTGACACTGAGCCTTGCTCCAGGGGCCCAGCCCAGGGCCTCACATGCAGTAGCTCCTTTGTAGTTGTTAGCTGCATGAATGATGTCCCTAAAGAGTTGTCTCTGAGACTCTGTCCCCTTATGTGCAAAGAACACTTGTAAAGTTAAAAACAAAAATCTCTGCAAGCCTAAATTAGGAATATGAAAGTAGCTGAAACACATCCTTACTACAGAGGTTCTGCCGGAATTAGAGAAGGCAGACCTAGAAATAAATACTAAATAGTAAATGGTCTAGTGGCAATGGCAAGGGAGGAGAGAAGCAAACACTATTCAGGGGAAGGCTAGTGGGTCTTCTGTGACCAGTGGGTCCCCATGACCATCTGAACTGAATCTTACAGTTTGGACTAAGACAGTTTGAGGCAATAATGGTGGCTGACCCTAGTGGTGCCCCATTGAGCATTGGAGAAGGCTGGGGCTTCCTTGGCCAGGTCTAGGACTTGCCTTATTTTCAATTCTTTTCTTTTTCAGCTCTAATGAGGTATAATTGACATTTGATAAAGGGCATATATTTGGACATACAATCCAATAAATTTTTACATACGTATATGCCCAAGAAATCAAGATAATCACTGTTAAGAGTTTCCTTCTGTTAGTTTGTAATCCCTCACCCTACCCCACCCTCATCTCCAGGTAAACGGTGATCTGCTTTCTGTCATATAGGGAAGTTTGCATTTTCTAGAGGTTTATAAAAATGGCATTTTACAGTATGCATTCTTGTATAGTCTGGGTTCTTTTACTTAGCATCATTGTTTTGACATTCATCAGTGTTGTTGCTTGCATCAGTACTTACTGCTGTGTGCATTCCCTTGTGTGGATATGCCACACGTTTTTTAAATGTTTGTTTATTTTTGAGAGAGAGCGCACATGCGAGCGGGGCAGAGGCAGAGAGAGGGAGACAAAGAAGCCAAAGCAGGCTCTGGGCTGTCAGTGCAAAGCCTGATGTGAGGCTCCAACCCACGAACCGTTGAGATCATGACCTGAGCCAAAGTCAGACACTCAACCAACTGAGCCACCCGAACTCTCCAGACACACATTTTTAATCCATTCACCTGTTGGTGGGCATTTGAGCAGTTTCCAGTTTTTGGCTATTATGACTAACACTGCTACGAACATTCATGTACGAGTTTTGTGTGGACATGTATTTTCAGTTCTCTTGGGTATCTAATTAGGAATGGAGTTGCTGGGTCATATGGTAACTCTATGATTAACATTTTGAGGGCCTGCCGGACTTTTCCAAAGTGGCTCCACCATCTTACGTTTCCCATCAACAGTGTATGAGTTTCAGCGGCTTCTCATCTTCATCAGTAGTACTTGGTCTGTTCAGTCTTTATTTTAGCCATTCTTATAGCTATCAAGAGTTTGGATTTTGTCCTGTAGATGATAGAGAGCCAATTAACAATAGAAAGGTGAGGACTGATGCTTCCAGGAGTGCTGGCTGGTTGGCAAATACTTAACCACCTGCTGCCGGAAAGAGTAGACTGAGTCTGGGTCTACACAGTGACCACACTGGGGCACTGAGTGGTCATGGGTAAACCACTCGGTCAATAGTGACCACAATACACATTCAGCCTGCTAACGGGAAAGGGAGGGGGGAACTCCATCATTTGATTGCTCAGTTTTAGAAAGGGAAACTAGGACAGAAGGAGGGCATTAAGGGGGAGAAATGAAAGGAATTGTTTAAAAAGTTACAGCCCATAGAAAGCCTGGAGCCTATTTCTTTTTAAAAGTGCTTTATTGGAAGCCTGTGATAAATGCATGGCACAACTCCAAAAGAACAGCCACTTGAAAAATAAGCCCTGAATGGTTTACTGACACATCAAAGAGGCCATTGTGAGGAAAAGGGCATCTTTAAAAATAAATAAATATTAAATGCCAGAGGATACCCAAGCCGAGGGAATAAGGAGATCTTAAAACAGGGCGAAAAATTCTGAAAGCTCAGAATCAAATGGCATTAAACATTTTTGAGGAGTACCAGCAAAAAAATGTCCAAGTAAATAAGCTCTAGCTTATTTAAGTGCATGAAAAGCAGGAAGTCAGTTTGAGAATCTAGGGGCATCAGTTCATTAATGTGCAAAAAGTGTCCAGATAGTCAACTGACTTCTGTGACATCTTTGCCTCCATCACATAATTTCCCCTTCCATCAAAATTAACAGCAACAACTTTTTATTACGGAATATTCCAAACCTACATAAACATATGAGTAAAATAAACCACCATATACCCACCACTGAGCTTCAACATTCTGCCTCCTGTGTTATATCCATCCCCACACCCAGGCCTTCTCAGCCGTAACACAGTTGTTTTTTTACAGTCAGGCTTATTGAGGTATCATTTACATGCAATAAAATCCATCCTTTATACTGGTACAGTTCTGAGTTTTGATAAACAGGGATAGTTGTGTATCCTATACAGTCGTATTATCCTGTATCATCTGAGTGGCCACAGTACAATCACAAGGATCCTTATAAGGAAAGAGGGAGGCAGGAAAGTCCGAGACAGAGATGCGATGACGGAAGTAGAGGGCAGAGAGAGAGGAGTGACCAGAAATGGTGGTCACGTGGCAAGGAGTCAAACCCCTGCAGGAAATAGTAGACTGAATTTAGCTCTGCACAGTGACCACACTGCTATAGCGAAGCAATGGAACGTTTCTATCACCTTAAAAAGATCCCCCATGCTGACCCGTTGTGGTCAACACCTTGGCAACTGCTGTTTTGGTCTCTATAATTTTGAGTTTTCTGGAATATTACATAAACGAATGCAACCATTTATCTAATGTCTTCTTTCTTTCGCTCAGTGTAATGTTTTGAGATTCACCCATGAGGTTGCATGTATCCATAGTTGATTCCTTTTTATTGTTGAGTACTATTCCATTGAGTGGATGTTCTACCCTTTGTGTAGTCATCTTGATTTTTTTTTTTTTTTAAGTAAGCTTTACGTCCAACTTGGGCCTTGAACTCATCACCCTGAGGTCAAGAGTTGCGTGCTCTACTGACTAGGCCAGCCAGGCCAAGCACCCAGTCATGGTGAGTTTTTTTTTTTTTTTTTTTAATGCAGACATTTGTGGGTAAAAATTGAAATAAACCAATCTTAACTCCATCCTTTTGACGAATAGCTATAACCATGTAACTCACACCCCTGAGAAAGAGAAAACCAGCCCCTGACATCCAGGAACTGGCCTCACCCTTACAGCTGGGTCTTGGTATGTTTAAAGTTGGCCTGGCATTCATAGTGAGGTCATGTCATTCTCTTGGACATCAATAGCATCATCAAACAACAACATAAGACAAGGTCGCTTTGTGACTCTGATAAAGTAGACAAAAAAATCAAGACTATTTTATGATCTTATCTAAAGACAGACAAAAACAAGTTCACTGTGAAAACCACTGAAATACCAAAGATCCTCTCTCCCAGCTAACAGGAGTGACTACTGCTTCTCTACCAGTTATCACATTAGCTGTGTTCATTCCAGCCTCCTTCTAGGTAAGGCTTTTGAAGATACCCAATCACAGAATCATCCTGCTTCCTGAAAGCATCTGATCCAGAGCAAAGCCCTACTTCCTTAAAACCTCCCCCAAAATCACCCAGCACAAACCCAAATCCTACAAAACATCCTTTTTTAAAAATAAAAAAAATATATTTATTATTTATTTTTGAGAGAGAGAGACAGAGAGAGCACAAGCAGGGAAGGAGCAGGGAGAGAGGGAGACACAGAATCTGAAGCAGGCTCCAGGCTCCAAACTGTCAGCATAGAGCCCGACATGGGCTCGAACTCATGAACCGTGAGATGATGATGACCTGAGCCGAAGTCAGATGCTTAATGGACTGAGCCATCCCAGGCACGCCTGTAATAAGTCATTCTTAATATCTTCTTCCAGAGACACCCCATGGTTTTCAATGGTATGTATTTCTCCCTCATTGCAACAAGCAAAAACCCAACCTTGTTCAACTACAAGTGTCTTCTTGGTCTTTGGCTGGAGAGCACTGACACCCCTGTCAGATCCAGAACATTTCACTGTCCCATGGACACATGTGTTGTTTGGTTGTTATGCATAAAGCTGCTGTGAACATTTTGTAAAGTTTTTTTACGAACATGTTTTCATTCTTGCTAGGTGTATTAGTTTCTTAATTTGCTGCTGAACAAATGATCACAAACTTAGTGGCCACAAATCAATATAAAATTGTCTTGCAGTTCCAGTGGTCAGAAGTCCAAAATGGGTCAGCAGAACTGCGTTTTCTCTGGCAGCTTTAAGGAGAATCTGTTCTCTTGCCTCATCAGCTTCTAGAAGCCACCTGCATACTGTGGCCCCTTCCTCTATCTTAAAGCCAGTTGAGTAGCCTCTTTAAATCTGTCTCTATGCTCTCTACTCTCATCACCACATCTCTGACTCTGAATCTCCTGTCTCCCTCTTTCCCCTGTAAGGACCTGCATTGGGCCCACCCAGATAATACACGATAATATCCCCAACTTGACATCCTTAACTTAACCTCTGCAAAATCTCTATTCCCGTGTAAGGCAATGTATTCACAGGTTCTGGGGATTGGGATGTGGACCTCTTCGGGGGGCCATGATTCTGCCTACCACACTGGGTAAATACACCCAGGAGTGGAATTGCCTTGTTACTAGGTAGATATATATTTAGCTTTATGAGACACTGCCAAACAGCCCTCCAAAGTGTTTGTACTATTTTGTATTCTCACTAGCAATGTAGGAGAGTTCCCATTAACTCAACATTTGATACTGCCAGTCTTTTTAATTTTAGCCACTCTAATAGAGGTGTATAAAGTGAGAAATTATAAAGAATTTTCATGATTATGCAAATTCAAAATAGATGTAGTGGCTTCTCATGGTAGTTTTAATTTGCACTTTGCTGATTACCAATTATGTCGACCACTTTTTCTGGGGCTTGTTGGCCATTTATATATTTTTCTTTGTATCTATTCCACTATTTTGCCCATTTTTATTTTTTTTAATTTTTTTTTTTTTACGTTTATTTATTTTTGATAGAGAGAGACAGAGTACAAGGGGGGGAGGGACAGAGAGAGAAGGAGACATAGAATCTGAAGCAGGCTCCAGGCTCCGAGCTGTCAGCACCGAGCCCGACGTGGGGCCCGAACCCACAAATCTCGAGATCATGACCTGAGCTGAAGTCAGATGCTCAGCCGACTGAGCCAGCCAGGCGCCCCATGGCTATCCATTTTCTGATGAACAGAATTTTAAAATTTTGATGAAGTCTAATTTATCATATTTTTCTTTTATTGTCATTGCTTTCTGGGTCCTACTCAGAAATCTTTGCTTAACCTCAGGCCCTGAAAATATTCTCTATGATTTCTTCTAAAAGTTTTATGGTTTTAAATTTTACTTTAGGTTTATAGGTTTATGATCCATCTTGAATTAATTATTGTGTATAGTGTCAGGTAGGAATCAAGGCTCTTTATTTTTTTATGCAAATATCCAGTTGTTCCAGCACTGTTAGTTGAAATTTTTTCCTTTTCATTGAAGTCAGTTGATCGTATAAGGGTGGATCGATTTCTGGACTCTATTCTGTATAATTTCATGTTTTTCCTAAGACCAAAATCACAGCCTTGACTACTATTGGCTTTAGACTGTTAGACAGATAAGTCCCCCAGCATTTTTCTTTTTCAAGATTGTATTGGCTACTGACGTTTTACATTTATATGTAAATTTTAGAATCAGTTTGTCAATTTCTAAAAAAAAAACAACAAAAACCAATTAGCTCTCCGTGATTTTGATTGGGATTGCTTTGAATACATAGATCAGGTTGAGGAGAGGTGACTCCTTAACCATGTCAATCAAGTCTCTCAATTCACTCGTGTGACATCTCTCTCCATTTATTTAGATCTTCTTCACTCTCTACAAAATTTTGTAGTTTGTAGTGCAAGGTGTTTTGTTAAATTTATTCCCATTTTTGTGATATTTTAATATTTTTTAAATTTGAGAGAGAGAGAGAGAGAATGTGGAACTCGACGTGGGGCTTCATCCCATGACCCTGGGATCATAACCTGAGCCATAATCAAGAATCTGGTGCTCAACCAACTGAGACACCCAAGCACCTCTCTATATAGATTTTATATAAGTGGAATTATGTAATATATATTTTTTATTTTTTAAAGTTTATTTATTTTGAGAGAGAGAGAGCATGAGCAGGGGAGGGGCAGAGAGAGAGGGAGAGAAAAGATCCCAAAAAGTCTCCATGTGGCCAGAGCAGAGCTCAACACAAGGCTCGAACCCATGAAAATGAGATCATGACCTGAGCCGAAATCAACAGTTGGATGCTTAACTGACGGAGCCACCCAGGCGCCCCTAGTCTAGTTACCATATGTCACCATACAAAATTGTTACAATATGATTGACTGTATTTCTTATGCTGTACCTTACATCCCCATGACTCATTTTAAAATTAGAAGTCTGGGGGTGCTTGGTTGGCTCAGTCAGTAGAGCATGCAACTCTTGTTCTCAGGGTTGTAAACTCAAGCCCCACGTTGGATGTAGAGATTATTTAAAAATAAAACCCTAAAAAAAATAACGATTATAAAATTAAATTAAAAAAAATAAAATTGGAAGTCTGTACCTCTTAATTCCCTTTACCTATTTCTGCCCATTTCCCTCTATCTTCTCCTCTAGGATCCCTATAATGCCGATATCAGCGCACTTGATGTTTGTTGTCCCAGAGGTCCCTTACAATAAATATCCTCATGTTTTAAAATTCTTTTTTCTTGGGGCACCTGGGTGGTTCAGTCGGTTAAGTGTCCAACTTCGGCTCAGGTCATGATCTCACGGTTCATGACTTCAAGCCCCACATCAGGTTACCTGCTGTCAGTGCAGAGCCTGCTTTGGATCCTCCGTCTCCCTCTCTCTATGCTCCTCCCCTTGCTTGCATTCTCTCTCTCTCAAAAATAAACATTTAAAACAGTAAAGTAAAAATTCTTGCTTCCTTTCGCTCTTCAGCTTGGGTGATTACTGCTACCCTGTCTCCAGATCCATTCTTCTGCACCCTCTAATCTTCTGTTGATTCCCTCCAGTATCTTTTTCTTTTTATAACTTTTTTTTAAGTTTATTTATTTTGAGACAGAGAGAAAGAGAGAGAGAGATTGAGGGAGGGGCAGAGAGGGAGAGAGAGAATCCCAAGGAGGTTCCACACTGTCAGCACAGAGTCTGATGCAGGGCACGAACCCATGAACCATGAGACCATGACCCAAGCCAAAATCAAGAGTCGAATACCCAACCAACTGAGAGCCACCCAGGTGCCCCGCCCCAGTGTATTTTTCAGTTCAGTTATTGTATGCTTCAGCTCTGAATGGTTCTTTTTTATATTTTCTTTTTTTTCCTTATTTATTTATTTAAATTATTTTTTTAGTTTCCATCCAAGTTAGCATATAATGCAATAATGATTTCAGGACTAGATTCCAGTGATTCATCCCCTATGTATAACACTCAGTGCTCATCCCAAGTGTCCCGCTTAATGCCCCTTACCCATTTAGCCCATCCCACCACCCACAACCCTCCAGTAACCCTTAGTTTGTTCTCTGTATTTAAGAGTCTCTTGTGCTTTGTCCCCCTCCCTGTTTCTGTATTTTTTTTGCTTCCTTTCCCTTACGTTCATCTGTTTTGTATCTTAAATTCCACACATGAGTGGAGTCATATGATGTTTGTCTTTCTCTGACTGACTAGTTTTTTTATATTTTCTGTCTCTTCGTTGAAGTTCTCTCACTGTTCATCCACTTCTCTCCTGAGTTTGGCGAGCATTTATGACCATTAGTTTGAACTCTATCAGGTAGATTGTTCATCTTCTTTTCATTTAGTTCTTTTTCTGAAGTTTTGTCTTGTTCTTTTGTTTGGAGCATAGTCCTCTGTCTCTCCATTTTGCATGACTCTCTGTGTTTGTGTCTATGTATTAGGCCAATCAGCTATGTCTCTTGGTCTTGAAGGAGTGGCCTTATGTAGAAGGCATCCTGTGGGGCTCAGAAGTGCAGTCCGTCCTGGTCACCAGAACCAGGTGCTCTGGCTCATGAGTCCCCCATCGGCTGGCTGTGATGCCTGGATGCTGGTGCTGGAGTGAGCTTGTGGGTGGGGCTGGCCCCCTACTCCGCATGGAAGCCAGTCCCCCCTGAGGCTGTGGAATACCTAGCAGGGTGAGAGGTACTAGCAAGGTAGATAGAGAAATTGTGCCTACCAGTGCCAATCCAGCTAGGTAGAAAGAGAGTAAGAAAAATGGTGCCTGCCAGTGCTTCCATTCCCAGAGAAAGTTCCTACCGATCCTTGCCCCTCTGGCGCATGCCCTAAAATTAGTAAGTTTCCTTCTCATACGGCCCAGGCACTTTTCAAACTGCTGGGTTCACAATGATTAAGTTTGTGCAAGTGCCCTTTAAGGGCAGAGTCTTGGTTTCCTAAGGCCCCCTGCTCTTCCAGAATTAAGCCCTGCTGATTTCCTGAGCCAGATATTATGTGGGCTCTTTCTGGTGCAGGTCTCCAGGGCAGGGCTGCCTCACGTGGGGCTTGAACTCCTCGCTCCTCAGGGAGGACCTCTGCGTTGGTGATATCCCTCCTGTTTGTGGGTCCCTGTGCCCAGGCTGTGGGTCCTGACTAGACCACATCTCTGCCCCTTCTGCCTTTCGATGTGGCTTTTTCTTTATATCCCTAGCTGTGGAAGAGCTGTTCTGCTAGTCTACAGGTCATTCTCAGAAAGAGTTGCTCTACATGTAGCTGTAGCTTTGGTCCTGTCTGTGGGAGGACATGAGCTCAGTACTCCATTACCTGTTCCTCCTCCTCCCTAGCTCATTTTATTATTGAGTGGTATTCCATTGAATGAATATGCCGCTATTTATTCACTCTCCTAGTGATGTATGTTTGGGCTACTTCCATTTTGAGGCTATAAAGAATAGGACTGCCACAAATATTCCTGTACAAATTTGTGTGTGTGTGTGTATGTGTGTGTGTAAATTTGTTTTCACTTCTGTTGGATAAAATATCTAGGACTAGGCATGTTTTTAACTTAATAAGAATGTTCTAAATACTTCCTCGGTTTCATTGTACAACCACTATACACCAATTATTTGAGAGTCTCAGTCATTCCATATCCTAGCTAGTCGATATTCGCTGTTATGAGTCATCTTTATTTTACCTATTCGAGTGTGAACTTGTATCTCATTGTAGTTTTGTTGATGGTTACCTGATAACTAATGGTCTTAAGCACTTTTTTTATGTGCTTGCTGGACATTTTTACGTCTGATTTTGGGAGGCATCTGTTTAATTGTATTTTCCATTTAAGTTTATTTATTTACTTTGAGAGAGAGAGAGAGAGAGAGAGAGAGAGAGCAGGGGAGGGGCAGAGAGAGAGGGAGAGAGTCCCAGGCAGGGTCCACACTGTTTGTGCAGAGCCTGACTCGGGGCTCGAACTCACGAACCATGAGATCATGACCTGAGCTGAAATCAGACACTTAACCAACTGATACACCCAGGTGCCCTAATTTGCATAAATTTAAAAATATATTTTGGATACCAATCATCTGTCACACATATATGTATTACAAATGTGTTTTCCAGGCTGGTCTGTTCGTTTTCTTAATGGTGTCTTTTGGTGAGCAGGCTATAACTAATTAATCAAGTTTTTCCTTTTATGGATTGTGCTTTTTGTGGCCTCTAAGAAATTTTTGCCTGCTTTGAGGTCATGAAAATATTCTCCTATACTTTCTTCTAGAAGTATTGTGAGTCTTGGTTTTATGTTTAGGTCTATGACCTCAAATAAATTTTTGTGTATGGAGTGGCATAGAGGTCAAGGTCCATTTTTAACCAACATTTTATGAAAATCTAGCCACATACTGTAAAATCCATTATTGAATATTTATATTCCCACTACCTACATTCTACCATTAACATTTTACTATGTTTTCTCACTTATTGCTATCCTTCCATCTGTTCATCCATATATCCATCCATTAATACATATTTTTCTTTCTTTCTTTTTCTTTTTTTTTTTTTTTAAGTAGGCTCCATGCCCAGTGTGGATCTCAGTGTGGGGCCTGAACTCATGACCCTGAGATTAAGACCTGAGCTGAGATCAAGAGTCACTTATCTCACATCAAGAGTCAACTTAGCCAACTGAGCCACCCAGGTGCGCTGTTTACATCTTATTTTTAAAATTCATTTCCAAATAAACTGCAGATAGTAGTACTTTGTCTCCACATCGCCTGGGTGGCTCAGTCAGTTAAGCATCTGACTTCAGCTCAGGTCATAATTTCATGGTTTATGGGTTTGAGCCCCACATCTGGCTCTGTGTTGACAGCTTAGAGCCTGGAACTTGCTTCAGATTCTGTGTCTCCCTCTCTCTCTCTCTGTCCTTCCCTCGCTTGTGCTCTGTCTCTCTCTCAAAAGTAAATAAATAAACATTAAAAAAAAAAAAATGCTGTATCTCCTAAATGTTTCAGCATGGATATTATTAGTTATAGCTCAGTACTATTTCCACAGGTGAAAAACACAAATCCTAAGAATATGTTCACTGGGTTGTGACAACGGGACTTGTGTAACCCAAACCTCTAAGAAATAGAATTTTACCATCATTCTAGAAAGTTCCCTCATTCTTCTTCCCAGTTAATCACCATCATCCATACCCACAAAGCAACCATTGTTCTCTTTTGTTTGTTTTTTTTCCTCACCTTAGATTAGTCCTCCCCGTTCTAGGACTTCCTATAATGGAATTATACAGTATGACTCTTGTATGAGGCTTATTTTTACTGTTTCTGAGATTCGTCAATGTTGATGTATCTATCAATAATGCATTCCTGTTTGTGGATGAATAATATTCTATTGTATAGTTACACCTCGATTTGTTTACCCACCCTTCTATTGATGGTTGCCAACATCCTTCTGGGATGTCGCTAACTTTTTTTTTATATAGATTTTTTTTAACGTTTATTTATTATTATTGAGAGACAGAGACAGAGCATGAACATGGGAGGGGCAGAGAGAGGAGCAGACACAGAAATCTGAAGCAGGCTCCAGGCTCTGAGCTGTCAGCACAGAGCCTGATGCAGGGCTCAAACTCACAAACCGCAAGAAGTTGGGGCTTGAACTCACAAGCTGAAGGTGGATGCTTAACCCACTGAGCCCCCCCAGGTGCCCCTGGCTTTATGGACATTGTTATACAAATTTTCGGTGACTATATATTTTCAATTCCCTTGGGTAAATACCTAGAAGTGGAATTGTTGGGTCATGTGGTAGGTATATTTCTCAGTTTTTGAGAAATTGTCATGCAGTTTTCACAAGTGGTTGTACCATTTTACGTTTCCACCAACCATGGATAAGAGTTGCAGTTGCCGGGGCGCCTGGGTGGCGCAGTCGGTTAAGCGTCCGACTTCAGCCAGGTCACGATCTCGCGGTCCGTGAGTTCGAGCCCCGCGTCAGGCTCTGGGCCGATGGCTCGGAGCCTGGAGCCTGTTTCCGATTCTGTGTCTCCCTCTCTCTCTGACCCTCCCCCGTTCATGCTCTGTCTCTCTCTGTCCCAAAAATAAAATAAAAAACGTTGAAAAAAAAAAAAAAAAAAAAAGAGTTGCAGTTGCCCTACATTCTCCCAACAACATATGTTGTCAGTCTTTTTCATTTAACTATTTCAAAATTTAGCCATGCTGGTATATTTCATGTGGTTTTCCTTTGCACTTCCCTGACAACTAATGATGTTGAACACTTAAAAGAATTTTTTTTTAAATGTTTATTTTTTGCGAGGGGAGGAGCAGAAGGGAGGGAGACACAGAATCTGAAGCAGGCTACAGGCTCTGAGCTCTCAGCAAAGCCTGATGCTGTGCTCGAACTCATGAAACCCGAGATCATGACCTGAGCTGAGGTCAGACGCTTAACTGAACCACGCAGGTGCCCCTGAATACTTTTTTAAGGTGCTTATTGGCCATTCCTTACATCTTCTTTTAAATGAAATATCTGTTAAATCTTTTGCCCAATTTAAAAAAAATGAAACTTTAAAAGCTTTTAAAATGATACTTCCCACAAAGCTGGAAAAAAATAAAATTGAACATTCAAGAAATTAATCTTTTGGGGCACCTGGGTGGCTCAGTCACTGGAGTGTCCGACTCTTGATTTCGTCTCAGGTCATGATCTCACAGTTCATGGAATGGAGCCCTGCATAGGGCTCTGTGCTGGCAGTGTAGAGCCTACTTGGTATTCTCTCTCCCCTCTCTCTCTGTCCCTCCCTCTCTCTCTGTCTCTCTCCATCTATCTCAAAAATAAACAAATAAACATTAAAAAAAAAAAAAAAAACCTGTACATAAATGTTTATAGAAATGTACTAGAAATGTTCATTTCCAGTAGCCCCAAACTGGTAACAGTCTAGATGTCCTTCAATGAATGACAGGTTAGATAAATTCTGGTGTATCCATACCATGGAATGTTAGTTACTAAGCAATTAAGAGGAATAAACTATTGAAATAGGAAACAATATGGATGATCTCCAGAGAATTATGTTGAGTGAAAAAAACCAATCCCAAAAGGTTACATATTGTATGATTCCCTGTATATAACATTTATGAAATAACAAAATTGTAGAAATGGAGTATGTACCAATGGTTGCCAGGGGTTAAGAAGGATATTGGGTTGGAGGGAAGTAGGTGTGACTATAAAGAGCAAGAGAGAGATCCTTATGGTGATAGAAATACTCTATATCTTAACTGTATCAATATCAATATCCTGGTGGTGATAGTGTTTTGCAATATTTTATTTTTAAGATATGGTTTTGCAGGGTGCCCGTGTGTCTCAGTCAGTTAAGTGACTGACTCTTGATTTTGGATCAGGTCATGATCCCAGGGTGGTGGGATCAAGCCTCAAGCCCCATGTCGGGCTCTGTGCTGAGCATAGAGCCTGCTTGAGATCCTCTCTCTCTCTCTCTCAAAAAAAAAAAAAAAAAAGATATAGTTTTGCAAGATGTTGATGTTACCATTAGGAGAAATTGGATAAAAGTACAGTCTCTCTGTACTATTTTTTTCTTTACAACATACACATTTACAAATATCTGAAAATTAAAAGATTAATTTTTTAATGTTTATTTTTTGAGAGAGAGAGAGAGAGAGAGAGAGAATATGCATGTGCCGATCAGCACAGAGCCCAGTGCAGGGCTGGATCCCACGACCCTGGGATCATGACCTGAGCCAAAATCAAGAGTCAGACTTAATGGACTTAGTCCCCCAGGTGCCCCTATGTACAGGTTTTTGAATAAACATAAATCTGCATTTCTCTGAAATAAATGCCCAGGAGTTACAATTGCTGGTTTGTATATGGTTGTTGCATGTTTAATTTTTTAAGAAACTGTCCAGCTGTTTTCCAGAGAATACGGTAAAATGTACCAAATTACATCCCTACCAGCAACATATGAGTGATTCAGTTTCTCTGCGTCTTTGCCAGCATTTAATATTAATCCTATTTTTAATTTTAGCCATTCTCTTGGTGAGGAGTGAGATTTCAGTTGGTTTTAGTATGCATTTCCCTAATGGATAGTGGTGCTGAATGTCTTGTCATGTATTTATTTACCATTTGTATACCCCTTTGGTAAACTGTCTGTTCATGTCTTTTGCCCATTTTCTAATTAAATTGTGTGGGTTTTGAAAAAAAATTTTAATGTTTATTTTTGAGAGGGAGAGAAAGCATGAGTAGGGGAGAGGCAGAGAGAGAAGGGGACAGAGGATCCAAAGTGGGCTCCCCAATGAAAGGAGAGAACCCTGTGTGAGGCTGAAACTCACGAAAAGTAAGATTGTGACCTGAGCTGAAGACAGATGCTCAACTGACTGAGCCACCCAGGCGCCCCAAATTGTGTGTGGCGGGGGGTGTTTTTGAGAGAGAGAGACAGAGCATGAGCTGGGAGAGAGACAGAGCATGAGAGAGAGAGAGGGAGACACACAATGTGAAGCAGGCTCCAGACTCTGAGTTGTCAGCACAGAGCCCAGTGTGAGGCTTGAACTCACGAACTGTGAGATCATGACCCGAGCTGAAGTCGGATGCCTAACCAACTCAGTCATCCAGGTGCCCCATTGTGTGTTTTTTTAATCACTATGTTTTGAGAACTCTTTATTGTAGATACTAGTCCTCTGTCATATATGTGCTATGCAAACATTTTCTTCCAGTCTGTAGCTTGTCTTTTCATACTCTTAACAGGGTCTTTCACAGAGCAAAATACTTAAATTTTAATGAAGTCTGATTTACCATTTTAAAAAATTTTGTTTTAACTTTTTTTTATTTTTAACGCTTATTTATTTTTGAGACAGAGAGAGACAGAGCATGAACAGGGGAGGAGCAGAGAGAGAGGGAGACACAGAATCTGAAACAGGCTCCAGGATCTGAGCTGTCAGCACAGAGCCTGACGCGGGACTCGAACTCACGGACCATGAGATCGTGACCTGAGCTGAAGTTGGACACTTAACCGACCAAGCCACCCAGGCGCCATTTTTTAAAAATTTTATAGGTCATATTTTTCTTGTCAAATCTAAGAAGTCTGCCTAGCACTAGATCTGAAGATTTTGCCATATGTTTTTTTCCTGTAAGTTTTATAGTTTTTTATATCTTACATTTTTTTTAAGTAGCCTCTATGCCCATGGGATCAGATGATGCTCTACTGACTGAGCCAGCCAGGTTCCCCTATGTCTTACATTTAAATCCATGATCTACTTTGAATTAATTTTAAAAAATATTTAAAAATGTTTATTTATTTTTGAGAGAGAGAGAGAGTCAGAGTGCAAGCGGGGGACAGCAGAGAGACAGGGAGACACAGAATCTGAAGCAGGCTCCATGCTCTGAGCTGTCAGCACAGAACCTGATGCGGGGCTCATGACCTGAGATCATGACCTGAGCTGAAGTCTGACACTTAACCAACTGGGCCAACCAGACGCCCCGACTTTGAATTAATTTTTGTATGAAATTTAGGTTGAGTTTCTTTTTTATTTGTTATGGATTATTCTAGCATCATTTGTTGGAAAATCTATATTTTTTCCCAGTTTTAAATTAGGTTATGTGTCTTTATTATTAGTGAGTTGTAGTAGTTACTAATATATCCTGGATACTATCCTTTTGTCAGATATGTTTTATAAATATTTTCTTCACATTGATGACTTATCTGTTAATTGTCTTAATGATGTCTTTTGATGAGTAGAAATTTTTAGTTTTGATGAAGTCTAACTTATCAATTTCCTTTCATGGTTATTGCTTTTTTTTAAGTTTACCTTTTGAGTAATGAAGATATTTTATGTTTTGCACAAAAGTCTTTATGGGTTTTGCTTTTATGTTAATGTCTACAATCCATCTTGAATTAATCTTTGCATATGGTGTGAGGTAAGAGTTATAGTTCATTTTTTTCACATGAATATCCATTTATTCCAGCACCACTTGTTAAAACGTCTGTCCTTTCTCCACTGAATTGCTCAGGTGTCTTTGCTGAAAATCAAATAATCATATAAGTGCAGGTTTATTTTTGGGTTCTCTATTTTCTTCCATTTATTTATTAGTGTGTCTTTACACTGTTATTCCACAACCCTGATTACTGTCATTTTACAGTAAGTATTAAAATTTAAAATATTAAAGTATAATATCAGTGCTGTTTCTGTTCTTTTTTGAGATTTTTTGGCTATTCTACATCCTTTTTGTTTCCATGTATATTTTAGAATTACTATACCTACTTTTTCCAAATAATCTGATAATTTTTTTAAAATAGAAATTACACTGAATATATATATCAACTTAGGGAGAATGGATTCTTTTCAATATTGAGTTTCCTAACCCATAAACATGACACATCCCCTTCATTCGTTTAGGTCTTCTTTAATTTCTCTCAGCAATATTTGTAGTTTTCAGTATACAGGACTTACACGATTTTTGTTAGGTTTATTTTTAGATATTTGACTTAAAAAAATTTTTTTAATGTTTATTTATTTTGAGAGAGAGAGAGAGAGATAGCGTGAGCAGGAGAGGGGCAGAGAGAGGGAGACACAGAATATGAAGAAGGCTCCAGTCTCTGAGCAGTCGCACAGAGCCTGATGTGGAACTTCAACTCCCAAATGTGGGATCATGAGCTGAGCCAAAATCAGCTGCTTAAATGACTGAGCCACCCAGGTGCCCCTAGATATTTGACATTTTTGATGCTATTGTAAATGATATTTTGTTTAAATTTCATTTTCCAATTGTTTGTTGCTTGTTATACAATAAACCGACTTTTTATGTATTGATCTTGATTCCTTTCGTTTTGCTAATTTCACTTATTAGTGCTAGTATTTTGGGTGGAGCCTTGTTTTTAGATTTTCTTACATATACACTCATGTTGTCTATGAATAGTGATGGTTTTATTTCCTTCCCAATCTTATGCCTTATATTTATTTTTCATTTTTTATTTCACTAAGTTCTCTAATATAATATTTACTATAGTGGTGGGAAGGTATTCTTGCCCTGTTTCTTATCTTAGTGGGGAAGGATTTATCTTACCTTTTACCTTTAAGTATAGTGTTAGTTATTGTTGAGAGATATCCTTTAACAGGTTGAGAAGTTTCACTTTTTGAAAAAAATTTTATTTTTATTTTTTTTATTTTATATTTATTTTTTTTAAGATTTTATTTTTAAGTAATCTCTACACGCAACATGGGGCTTCAACTTACAACCCTGGGATCAAGAATCACACGCTCTACCAACTGAACCAGCGGGGCACCCCCCCCCCCCCCCCGCCAAGTTCACTTTTATTCCTAGTTTGCTAACCATTTTTATTATGAAACAATTTTATTAAACATTTTTTATAAAATACTTTTCCTGGATCAAGATGATCATATAGTTATTCTCTTTTAGTCTGTTCATGAGGTTTATGTCATTGTTTGATCTTTGTAAAGTTAAGCTAACCTTGCATTCTTGTATTTCCCTGTATATGTAGGTGGATTCTTTTTTTTTTTTTTTTAAGTTTATTTTGAGAGAGATCAAAGCACGAGTAGGAGTGGGGCAGAAAGAGAGGAGAAATAGAGAATCCCAAGCAGGCTCCACACTGTTAGTGCAGAACCCCATACAGGGCTCAAATCCACAAAGCCCGGAGATCATGACCTGAGGCAAAACCACCTAGGCGCCCATATTTACTGATATTTTTGTTCAGGATTGGTTTTTTTTTTTTGTATGCATATTCGTAAGGAATATAGGTCTGTAACTCTTATCTTGTAATGTCTTTATCAGATTTTGGAATCAGGGTTATCTTTGCCTTATAAGACAAATTGGGAAGTACTCTTACGTCTTCTATTTTCTGAATGTTTGTGTAGGATTAGTATTACTTCTTTGGATATTTGATAGATTTCACCAAAATACCACCTGACACTGGAGTTTTCTTTGTAGGGAAACTTTTTTTTTTAAATAGACTTTTTGTTTTAGAATAGTTTTAGATCTACAGAAAAGTTGTGAAGGTAACTGAGTTCCTAACCCCACCCAGATCCTATTGCTGACATCTTACATTAATATGATAATGTTTGTCACCAATGTCAATCTTTGTCACCAATGTCAATACATTTTTATTAACTAAAGTGTGAGAAGGCTTTCAACAAATTCAATTTGTTACATAGATAAGGATGTTCAAATTTTTTATTTTGTTATTTTTGGTAAATTGTTTTTCTAGGAATTTGTCTATTTCACCTACTTGTTGACATTGTTGGCTTAAAGTTTTTCATTATATTCCCTTATTACTCTTTTGCTGCCTAAAGATCTATTGTGCCCCCGTTTTTCATTAATAGTATTGGTAATTTGCTTTTTCCTCTCTTTTTCCTTTATCAGTCTTGCTCATGATTTATGAATTTTATTAGTGTTTTCAAAGAACAAACTTTTGGCTTTGTTAATTTTCTCTATTGTTTGTTTTCTATTTCATTGATTTCTTCTCTATTCTACTTACATTGGGTTTAATTGTTTTTTTTCTAACTTTTTAAAGTAGGAACTTAGATCATTGATGATTTTAAGTTTATTTATTTATTTATTTATTTATTTTTTATTTTTATTTTATTTTTTTTTAATGTTTACTTATTTTTGAGACAGAGAGAGACAGAGCATGAACGGGGGAGGGGCAGAGAGAGAGGGAGACACAGAATTTGAAGCATGCTCCAGGCTCTGAGCCATCAGCCCAGAGCCTGACGCGGGGCTCGAACTCATGGACCGTGAGATCGTGACCTGAGCTGAAGTCGGACGCTCAACCGACCGAGCCACCCAGGCGCCCCTATTTATTTATTTTGAAGGAGAGAGAGAGAGAGAGAGTGAGTGGTCATGAGAGAGAGGGAGATAGAGGATTCTGAAGCAGGCTGTGTGCTGACAGCAGAGAGCCCGATGTGGGGCTGGAACTCACAAACTGTGAGATCATGACCTGAGCCAAAATCAAGAGTCCCACACTTAACCAACTGAGCCACCTAGTCACCCTAGATTTTGATCATTTTTTTTTATGTTTATTTATTTTGAGAGACAGAGAGAGACGGAGCTCGAGGGTGGGGTGGTGCAGAGAGAGACAGAGGGAGACACAGAATCCAAAGCAGGCTCCAGTCTCTGAGCTGTCAGCACAGAGTCCGACACAGGGCTTGAACTCACAGACAGCGAGACCATGACCTGAGCCAAAGTCGGACGCTTAACCAACTGAGCCACCCAGGCACCCTGGATTCTTTTTTTTTTTATTTTTTGAGGGAGAGAAAGAGCAGGGGAGGGGCAGAGAGAGACAGAGACTGTCAAGCAGGCTCCATGCCCAGCACAAAGAGCCTGATGTGGGGCTCGATCCCATGATCTGTGAAATCGTGACCTGAGCCGAAATCAAGACCTGTAGCTTTACCTACAGAACCACCCAAGTGCCTCAACTCCAAGATTCTTAACTACAGAAATCATGAGAAATGATTCATGTTTTAAGTCACTACGTTTTGAGATTTGTTATGCATCAATGGGTAAGTACTACAACAGCAGGGATCAGAAACACTAGGTGCTCCTGGGGGACTTGATGGGATGGACAAGGTAGTCCTGGGAGGTGGACAGAGTGAATGGCATGTTAAGGACGCAGGATGGAGCAAGGAACCTGTGAAAAACAATTTTCTGTATTTTGTCATTCCATTCAGGATTAACCCTAAAAAGTTACTATGGATGATCCCTGAAGTGTGGGATCAGGAGAATGCTATGTGATCTTCATTCAAAGGGCAGATTTTGGGTGTGTCGTTGTGGGGGGGGGGGTGTTCCTACAGACAAGTGAGTCTCATTCCATACTGAGCAGGTAATTAAGCTCTGTACTCAAGATCAGGTTTTGGAAGAGCAGGAGTTGTTTTTTCATTAACAAAATTGTTTTGAGGTGTGTTCTGTGTCAGGCCCTGAGATAACTGCAGAGTGAAATAAACAAGGATAAGTGAAACATAGACTGCCTTCAAGA
The DNA here is from genome assembly GCF_018350215.1 of Panthera leo. Taxonomy (NCBI): domain Eukaryota; kingdom Metazoa; phylum Chordata; class Mammalia; order Carnivora; family Felidae; genus Panthera; species Panthera leo. The sequence goes on along the minus strand of NC_056683.1, from coordinate 32,944,138 downwards.
AGTTTAAAATGTGAGATTGGCAAGAAAACTGTGACAGTACTGTACCATGTGACAATGTGATAAAGCAGGACAAACTCAGGCCAGAGGTAGCCTTTTTTTTTTTTTTTTTTTTTTTTTAAGTAGGCTTCATGCCCAGCTCGGGGCCCTATGTGGTGGGGCTTGAACTCACAACCCTGAGATCAAGACCTGAGCTGAGATCAAGAGTCAGACACCTAACTGACTAAGCCACCCTGGCACCCCTGGAGGAGGTAACTTTTAATTTGTTTATTTATTTATTGTTTATATCTTTTTATGTTTATTTTTGAGATGGAGAGAAACAGAGCATGAGTGGGGTAGGGGGAGAGTGAGAGGGAGACACAGAATCTGAAGCAGGCTCCAGGCTCTGAGCTGTCAGCACAGAGCCTGACATGGGGCTTGAAACCACCAACTGTGAGATCATGACCTAAGCTGAAGTCGGATGCTTAACCAACTGAGCCACCCAGGTGCCCCTTAATTCAAGTTTTTAAAAATATTTATTTTGAGAGGGAGAGAGAGACGGTGGGGTAGAGAGAGAGGGTGAGAGAGAATCCCAAGCATGTTCTGTGCTGTCAGGGTAGAGCCTGACGTGGGGCTTGATCACATGAACTATGAGGTTATGACCTGAGTTGAAATCAAGAGCCCCTCAATTTGAGTTTCGAAGGATAAATATAGTTTGGCTTCTTCTGGGTTGGTGGGGAGAAACAATGAAGTGAGGGTCTTGGAAGAAAAGCCTTCTAGACACCAGGGAAGCATGTTCAAAGACCTGGATGATGCCCTAGAGGTTCAAGAAACTGTAAGTAGGTTTTTTTTTTTTTTTTTTTAATTTTTAAAATGTTTTTTATTTATTTTTGAGAGAGAGACAGAGAGAGGGAGAGAGAGAGAACAAGCAGGGGAGGGGCAAAGAGAGAGGGAGACACAAAATCTGAAGCAGGCTCCAGGCTCTGAACTGTCAGCACAAATAGAGGCTCAAACTCACGAATGGTGAGATCATGACCTGAGCTGAAGTCGTACACTTCAACCCACTGAGCCACCTAGGTGCCCCCATACTAGTTCTTTCTTGTAGCACTTTTGGAGAAGTATTTAACTGGAATAATATAATAATAATTTTTTAATGAATTTAAATCTGGTCTTTACTGCTATCTTCCAGGAAAGGGTGGGATCCTTTGGTTGAAAGTAAAAAGAAAAATTACAAAGAAAAAGTAATTACTACAAAAGCAAGAAACCTGGAGTGGTCCTGTGGGTTCTTGCAACTACACAGGCCCGTAAGCTGGGGAAGGAATTAGAAACAACAGAAAAACTGCATCCACCTACTTAATCAACATTTACTGAGCTCTTATTTTGGACAAGGCCTTGTGCTAGAAGGTGGAGACATGCAGGTAGATGACACAGGGCCTGCCCGTGAGGAGTTTACGATCTAACTTGCTTATTACCTTCACTCTGGTGTACTGAGACCAGGAACGTCATTTGCATTTCTGCTCTCAACCTTAAGAAAACAGCAGATAGTAGTACACTGTGGCTGTATAGCTGCTGGATTGATTACACTCAAGACTTTTCTGCAAAGGCTTTGGCAACAGGCAGCAAGAGCCACAAAGATATTCCTACCCCCTTGATCTGCCTCTGGGAATTTATCTTGAGGAAATACCTGAGATAGGGTTAAGGATTTATGTTCATGGACATTCATTGCTGTTCTAATGAAACAGGGGACATAACCTAAACTTCTAACAATGGGGAAAAGATAAAATAATTGATGGGGCATCCCTATGATGGACTATTAGGTAGTAATTAGAAGTGTTATTAAAAAAAAAGTAATAACATGGGGGAAAAGGCCGGGGGTGGGGGTGGGGGTGGGGGTCGGGGGGAGGGCTACAAGTCTCTACTGAATGTGCTCAGAGATACGTGATTTAATTTTGTATGCCCTCTGTATTTTTCAGATTTTTGACAAACACGTTAGAGGATTTCTACAGTCAGAACTTGTTTTCTTTCTTCCTTCCTTTCAGAGATGTAATGGCAGAAGAGAAAGCTATAAAGACAACCAAAATGACCAAGATTTTGGGAATTGTATTGCATGTGGATTGACCCAAATTAACTGAAACTCCACATTTTACGTGTCAAGCATTGAGTGAAGTATCAGTAATACTAGTTGCAATGTATTAAGTTACTACCATGTGCCAGTTGCCAAATAGAGGGGTAAATAAATATAATTGAGATCCCAACCCAGGTTTGGTTTAGAACCTGGTTTTTTTGACTGTGCCAAATACAAGCAAGTTAAAGAAGGGAAATAAACAATTCATAGACAAATATTGCACATTCAGGGAACGGGCATCGTATTATGTTTGGTCTGGGCTGCTGAGAATATCCACAGGTTATACGTTTTTCCTTGTTCTACAGTGTGTGGGTATATATTTTCCCCTGGAGAATATATGTGTTTGACATCCACACTATATAGTCCTAGTTTATTGCCAGGAACGATGATGCCTTATGATTTGCATTATGTGTGTACGTACACACACACACCCATCTTCCTTTTCTGGACCTTCTGTTTACCTTAAGAGAAAGCATTTGTTTTTGCACCTATCAAGGATTGCAGGATAAACATCTGTTAATGTCCCAGCCCCTGAGACTTCCACAGCTTCTGGATGTCAATTGAATGTGCACCCGCCACCCCCCACCCGCGTTGACGTGCAGTGCCTAATCCCAGATAATTTAGGTTGCACACTCCAGGGCGTTTAATCGCATCCCACTTTTTCCTCCAGACCTTCCCCTTCACCCCCTCCCAGATGAACGGACAAGGCCGAGATCGGGCGGCCTGACCTTGGGTCATCTTCGCCCGTGGAACTGCGGTGTGACCTTGGGCAAGTCCCCCGCTCTCCCTTCGCCAGGCCGCGTAGCTGGATAGCCGGATCTCCGCTCCGGCCGCTGCTCAGCCGAGCGGGGAGACCGTGCGTCCGCACCCCTTTCTCCCCGGACTTCCTCCGCGCACGCCCCACCTTCCCCACCCCTACGCTCCTGGCGTTGCGGCCGCCTCCATTCGCACGGCCCTTTCATTCCAGACGCTCGTTTACGCCGCGCGGACTGGGAGGGTGCGATTCCCGGACGCGGCCTGCGCTGCGAGCGCGCGGCCGTCCCGCAGGCCGGCGCGGCTTTACGCCGCTGACGCAGCGCGCCCAAGATGGCGGCGCGGTCGTCGTCGGGGGTGGCGGCGGCAGAGGGGGCGGCGGCCGTGGCTGCAGCGGCGACGGCAGCCGTGACGGCGGCGGCGGCGCGGGGCCTGGGCCGCGGGGAATGAGGCAGCCGTGGCGGGCCAGCGGCCGAGCCGTGTAGCGGAGAAGCGGCTTCCCCTCCCTGCTTCCCTTGGCCGAGCCGAGGACGCGCGCGCGCGTCCGTCCGGAGCGGGCTCCCCACCCTCGACTCCCGCGACCCGCTCCGCACCCCCACCCGGGCCCGGAGGATGATGAAGCTCAAGTCGAATCAGACTCGCACCTATGACGGCGACGGCTACAAGAAGCGGGCCGCGTGCCTGTGTTTCCGCAGCGAGAGCGAGGAGGAGGTGAGGCTCCGGGCCCGGCGGGCCCGGGGGTCGCCGGAGTCGGCGGCCACCGTCAGCCGAGGCGCGGGGGGCGCGGCCACCGGGGGACGGTGTGCTGCCGCCCCTGGCAGGGCCGCTCCTTTCGTCTGAATGAAGTTCCGACGGAATTTCTTGAGCCGAGGAAGAGGAGAGAGGAAAAAGGACGGTGGGCGGAGGGGAAGCGGGTCCGAGCGTGGCCACACGGCACCGATCCGGCCGAGGGAGCTTCAGAGCCCGTCGCCTGTCATAGGGGAGAGTGGCGGCGGAGAGAAGGCGGTGGGTGGGGAAGTGTGTGGCTTTCGGGCCAGGCCTCCAGCTTTGGATCCAGGAAGGGCAGCTCAGCACTTGTCAGCCCGCACATGTGTGCAGAGGCCGCGGTGCACGAGGCGCAGGCCGGCCCTTTGTGCCAGAGAAATAGTCCACTTCACTGGCGGGTTTCGGGGTTGCAGAGGGATTATGTGTGTCTGTGAGCTTAAGGAGGGGGGGGGGGGTTGGGAAGATTTAGGGCGTAGTGCAAAAGCCAAAGCTAATTGTTTATTTTACAATGCGCTGGGTAGCCCCTTCTGGTGTAGCTGAGAAGAAAGGACATTTGATAAGATAATTTTTATGGGCTGAAAATATTTCATTTTCATTGGGAAGGCCAAAGGCGGTGTTTCAGATCTGTGCCCTGACATTGCCCTATAGGAAGGCCTTTAGGATTAAATTTGCTAGCTAAATAGAAATGCTTAAAATCAGTTTTTGCTTGGGGTACTTAAAAAAAAATCTCAGCTTTTCAGAGCCGTTTCTGTGGTGATAAAGGGAATTTAGAGAAGGCAAACGTTTTTGTAAATCCACAAAGAATTAGCTGCTTTGGAAATTCATAAGATGCCTGTGGGGAAAGCGTTTGTCTCCTGTGCATGGTGGTAAAATGGCAGTTAAAGTGGAAACAATGAAGGACAGTGAAATTCAATATGCTATATTCTGGCATTCAGCAGTGGGCTATCGCGGCAGGCTACAAGTACAGTGCGTGGTGTTGAAATGGGGGGAGCGGAACTTGACCCGTTAGTTATGAAAAGAAGCTGTGATGAAAGAGACAGATGGATTGCCAAGAGTTGCTGTCCAGAGATATTTAGGAGGAAGTGGGACTTTAAATTATTGCCTGAAAAAATTTAGTAAAGCGGTAATTGTGCTGTTGAGGGACTGTGTGTGTGTGTGTGTGTGTGTGTGTGTGTGTTCCCTTTCAGCAAAACAGAAGGAAATGGAATTTGGAAATATATACTTTGTGTCCTATCATATATTGTAAAAGTCCCCAAAACAGATGCCTGGTAATAGAGGTACTAAGTAGGGCCATGTTGTAAATTACATAGTTTTGGAATACATACTTGAGTAAGGTAAAATTGTTGGTGGTGTTTACTGCTCCACAGGCTTTGTTCTCTTATCATATCATATTATGGGAAATCAGATGGGATCACAGTCTGTTTTAACTGGAGGGAAAATTAATTAGCATAATAACATGTCTTCAGTACTGTGGTTAAGTCTGTGAGCACCCCAATTATAAGTAGAAGGGTGTATAATTTAGTTGTATGAAGGATGCAAGACTTTATTCGTTTTTAAAAACTCATACTAGAAATTGAGAACATGTGAGTATTTTGGGTAAATTGGCAACTCTTTATAGGCCATACGCAAACTAAAACTTGATTTTCCATTTTCTGTTAGTTTTATTATGTACTGACATTAGCCATTAGTAGGCTTAATGTTAAAACATTTGACTGTGGAGTTTCCTTGAATTTCTTTTTGAACATTGGTTAATGAGCAGAAGATTCATGCAAATTTTTAATTACAGATTCATTGGATGTTACAGCTAAAAGCCCAGAAAGAACAAGAAAATTAATGAAATGCACCCATTTTAGACTTGTTCAGTTCAACTAAACAAGTATGTATTAAGAGCCTACTATGGGTGCAGAACCCTATAATGTGGGATTTAAAGATAAACATCCTTCCCTGTCCCCCCAAATTGAGTACTTATTGATGGGATCCCTTAATTGGGAGGGATTTTGGACCACAAAATAATCTCTAGGGTGTCGTTCAACTCTCAGATTACATAATTGTGTTAGAAGGGAAGTAATTTGTTAGTTCCGGGAGAACTTTTATGTTCTCAATAGAAGTGCCAGAAACTGGAAGTATTAGCTGCCACATATTGTGGGAATGTGAAATTCAAACTCAGTAGGACATTCAGCCTGGTTTTATTTTGTAATGGGAACTTATGGCTTTAATCAAGATAGAATAGTTCATAGAATATTATCAGTATTAATATAACAGTAATATAAATATAAATGGAACCCTGGTTAATAAATTCAATTAACCAGTGTCAGGAAACATACATACAATGTAAAGAAAAAGAGATAGAAAATATTAGCAGGTAGTAGACTGTGAATCAGACCTTCTAACGTTTTTTTTCAGCCCCAGGAAATTTTACTTATAAGATCCACGTTAGGAAGTGGGAACATACTCAGCAAGTGAACTGAGCAAGTTTATTGAGATAAAAGGAAACAGACATGTAGGGAGCTTGGAGTCTAGTGGGAGAGATAGAACAAACAGGCCCAACAGCATGAAGACAAGGAATTTCCTTTCCTTCAAACCTCTGGCTGTTTTTCCTGTTGATAAATAAGAATCAATAGCCAGAAAATCCACAGCCCCCCCCCCCCCCCCCCACTTACAAGTTTTACTGATTGTTAATTTTGGGGCATTCATGATAAGTAACATATTTATTACAGTACTTTGAGCCTGGTACACAGTAGAGAGTCTTTTACCCAGCCACTGCTTTAACCAACTTGGTGCACTGAATACTTGGTGTTGCCCTCTCCGCCACTGGGTCTGATATAACCCCCCAACCATGAGGCCTCCCAGCCAATTGTGTGCTTACAAAGATTCAGTTATATTTATTCCTGTATTTGTTTATATTCATCATTCTTGTTATTGTAATTCTGCAGTGTAATTAAATATGATGTAAGCCCATGAAATTTGAATTCAAAAAGAGTGGTTTTGTATTTCAAATGCTTTATTTATTTATTAAAAAAAATTTTTTTAATGTTTATTTATTTTTGAGAGAGAGAGAGACAGAATGTGAGTGGGTTAGGGGCAGAGAGAGAGGGAGACACAGAATCCGAAGCACGCTCCAGGCTCTGAGCTGTCAGCACAGAGCCTGACGCGGGGCTCGAACTCATGAGCTGTGAGATCATGACCTGAGCCGAAGTCGGATGCTCAACCGACTGAGCCACCGAGGCGCCCCTCAAATGCTTTAGAATGACTCAATTGCAAGTCATTAAAAGAAATTACTGCTCAGTTGTATGGGTAAGCAAACTGTAAGAGTTGGAAAGGGAGTCTTGAAAGTCTAGAAGGACTCTGCACATAGATCTGCACATGAATGTTTTCAGGGTTTTTTTTTTTCTTTATAGAAACCTGAACTGGAAAACATAGGTCATGGTGGGTGTGGTATGTGAAAGACAACTCACTGTTCAATAGTAGGCCTACATTTAAGATAAGATCTTGGACCCACAAAAAAGATTAGCAAATACATATGCGTGTATGTTTTTAATCTGCCGTATCTTCCAGTTAATATTTTATCCTAAACAGTATAGAAGACTGAAACTGATCTCTTGAGTAAGACTTTATTGTTCTGGATTGGGTAATATAACATTCATCTTTGTCCTGTTATTCAACTTTGCCTCTCCGAAAGCACTTCCAGTTGTGATTTTCCTTCTTCCCCCTTTTTGGAGCCTCTATAATGACAGGAAGTGGGACACACTAGGAGTGGGCTTGCTTTGTACCCTCCCCAGAGTGGAGTGGGGGGAGTATAACAGGCCTTTTAGACAGTTGAACTATCTAGCAGTGTGAAATACTCACAAAGGCCAGTGACACAGGCTATACACCAGATGATGTCACAGTCCCTAGGAAAGTTAAAGCTGTGCCTATTGGGTCTGTTTTTACTCAAGGGAAAAAAAAAGTACTGATAGGATCTTTCTCAGTTAGATTTCCCTGTATATTAAAAATTAAAACTGCTTTTATTGTTTTTTAATTTTTATTATTTTTTAAATTTATTTTTGAGAGAGAGAGAGAGAGAGCGAGAGAGAGAGCGCACGAGCAGAGGAGGGGCAGACACAGAATCTGACACAGGTTCCAGGCTCCGAGCTGTCAGCCCAGAGCCCGACGTGGGGCTCGAACTCCTGGACCGTGAGATCATGACCTGAGCCGAAGTCGGACGCTTAACCGACTGAGCCACCCAGGTGTCCCTAAAACTGCTTTTAATAAGAAAGGACAATACTGTCTTTAAGGGTCTTAGTTTGGTTTGTTGGGCTTTTCCATCTCTTGGCAAGGGGTTGCCGTTTCATTTTCTCAGCTCCTTGAACTCATGAGGTTGGGTGTGTAGATGATTGATACAGGAGATCCTCCGTGGGCAGAGACTCTGGTGGCCTTAGTGTTTGTCAGTAAAACTGACTCCTAGAGGAGCAGGTGGAAGGACGTCACTGCAAGACCACACCTTCCCCTGGGCTCTAGACAGGGGAGTAAAACACGAGTGGTAATCCCAGAGGCGATAACCATGACGAAGAGCTTCCAGTAGATCCCAGGCTGTTTGGAGAGTCTTTTTGTAACAGATCTTGGTGATTGTCCGGTATTACATTGTTCTAAGATCAGGATGGGTGCGTTGATCCAGTCACCTGACTGGACATTTCTGATCCTCATTTCTCTGTCTTTCCTGGAGGCTTTCTTGTGTGTGTGTTCCCTTGTGCCTACCTAATAATACCGGTTAGTCAGTTAGACACTTCTCCCACTACCTCCTTTTCTGCCTGTTTCCTGAGATGTGACTTCTGTTCTGAAATCATACTGCAATCTCCATTTTCTCCCATTCTTTGCCCTAACCTTTTTTTTTTTTTTTTTTTTTTTTTTTTGCTTTTGAGCAATTCTCATTTCTCCGTAAATACAGTGTTGCCTATCTACTTTGTGTGAAGCAATCTATATTTTTCTTCATAGCCTAGTACAGAAAGGAAGGGCCCTTGTTTGAGAATACATTAGTTTATTCATTTTTTGAGAGCCCTATCATGGACTAGTCTCTGTGTAAGAACCTGGGAATTCCCAGGTAAATAAGGCTGTGGTTCCTCATGAAGCCAGCCTGTCTGCCTGCTGTGCATTTGTATGCACCCCCTCCCACCTGCCCAGGGGCCTCACTCTGATCGGTGTCCTGTCTTTCCTGCTTCATTGCCTTTCCTGCTCTACTTTATCATTCCCAGGGCAAATAGGCTATAGTATTTCCCATCTTAAAAGAACTGCTCCCTTGCCCCATGTTCCCTCCAGCTACCATCCCATTTCTCTCTTTTCCTTTTACAGCAAAACTTTTCTGTACTTGCTGTCTCCACGATCCCAGTTCCCATTCTCTCTCGAACTCATTCCAGTCAGGCACTCTTTCCTGTGATTCTGCCAAAACCAGTCTTTAAGATAACAAGTTAACAAATCCAGTTCTCAGTCCTTGTTACCCCATCTTTCCTTTCTTCCTGAAACACTTTCCTTACCTTGCTTCTAGGGTATCTTTCTAGTTCTTCCCTTTCTTTCTGGTTGTTCCTTGTTAGTATTGTTGTATTCCTCCTCATTTTCCTGACTTCTTCCATTGCAGTGCACAAGGACACAGTCTTTGAACCGCCCTCCACCCCAACACGCACTAGTAGGTGATCTCATCTAGTCTCATCTTTAAGTACCGTATTTATACTGATTACTTTCGGCTGTCTCTGTTTAGCCCTAATTTCTCTCCTGAAATCAGGGCTTGAATATCCTGCAGTCTACTCAGTATTTCCATTTGGGTATCTGATAGGCATCTCAAACTTAAAATACCCAAACTGAACTCTTGATTCCATCTACCAAAAAACAAACAGCAACAAACCTGCTTCTCCTACTCTTGTGCCTCTTTCAGTAAGTGAAGTCTCCATGCTACCAGTTGCTCAGGTTAGATATCTAGGAGTCATCCTTGACTTCTCCCTTTGTCATACCCACGTCTAATCTGACAGCAGATCCTGCCTAACCTTAACCCTTCAACCTCCACTGTGCTGTCCTACCCTAACCCATGATTGCCGCTTGTCTGGACTACTGCTGAATCTTCCTGACTGGTCTCCTTGCTTCTGCCCTCCCTCCTCTAGTCTTGTCTACCACAGCTGCTGGAGTGATTCTTCCAACACAGAAGTCAGATCATGTCACTCCTCTGCTCCAGTGGTATTCTGTCTCTGTGAATCCACAGTCTTCACCATGACCTCTAAGGCTCTGGATGTTCGGGTCCCCTGCCGTAGCTCTGATCTCATCTCTTACCACTCTCCCTCTTACTCATTCCTCTCCTCCAGCCACACTGGCCTCTGTACTGTTTGTTCTCCGTATTATCTGCATGGCTAGCTCCCTTCTTTTGGGTCTTTGCTTAGTTTTCGTCTCATCAGACAGGTCTTTAACGATCATGCTACATAATACACCAGTCCATTGTCACTGTGTCTCTTAGGCTTTGTTTTTCCTTGGCAGCACAAATCACCACCAAGACATGGTATGTACCCATTTGTTGTTGTCTGTTTCCTCTCACTAGAATATAAGCTAGTTCATGGGGATAGGAGTTTTTGTCCGTTTTATTCACTCCTGTATCCTTGTTGTTTAGGACATAGTATATGCTCAATACTATTTGTTGACTGTATGAATGAATGAATGAAGACATTGCCCCTGTTTTTTAAGCTTACGGTCTAGTAGAGGAATTGAAAATACCCCAAATACACTGAATGCTAGGGTCTACCAATAATGTGGTGATAACAGTGTTTCAGGGAAGTCTTCTGTCTCTTTTTTCCAGTATCTTAGTGACAAGGTATCTGATAATATTGAGTATCAGCCCAATGGGAGTGTATGTGTATTTGGTTGTAAATCTTTTTGGAATCTCAGTGGATCGTCCCATGACAGGGCACTTAGGATTTCTTTCAGATGTTGAACTTGTGAATCTATGCCATCTTGCAGGATTTGTGTTGGATGGTTGATAAAATGTACTGATCCTCAATCCTAGTGATTCATCACCTGAGGAAAAGGATTTTCATTTTGCTGATAGCTTGGAACCTTTTATTTCTAAGTAAATAAATACATCAACAAACTATAATCAAGCAGTGGATAGCCAGGGCGCCTGGGTGACTCAGTTGGGTAAGCATCTGCCTTCGGCTCAGGTCATGATCTCATGGTTTGTGAGTTCAAGCCCCACATCAGGCTCTCTGCTAGCTGCACAGAGCCCACTTCAGATCCTCTGTCCCCTCTCTCTCTGTACCTCCCCCTCCCGCATGCTGTCTCTCTCTCAGAAAAAAAAAAAAAATATTGTGGTTCATAGCCAACAGTGTATGTCAAATCTGGATTCCAAAGTTTAGTTGATAGTAGAGTAATTAATTTGAAAATGAAGGTTGATAGGGATGGTCATAATATTTTCCTGTCATCATCGTTTTGTTCCTTATCTAGGTCAAAGTGAAAGAGATATGATGTCAAGTTTGTGAGTGCTGAGTCTTGAAGTGTTTCCTTTATGGTGGTTAACGTACGAAACAGAACAAAGGAACCATCACAGGCAAAAAAGATATGTGGATAAAAGAATAGGGAATTGGATTTGGAAATAAAACCCCCAAACCTAAAACTTAGTAATAAAACATATGCACCTGAAGACAACTTGTTGAGTAAAATCCTCTCAGACCGAAGAAAACTTTCTTGAATCCAGTTCGAGAATTTCTGCCCTAAAGTAACATGGCTCAAGAATGTCCACAGTCTTTTTCCTAGCCTTCTTGAAACCCTTGCTTCCTAGCTTACTAACCCTTTGAGTAGGGAAAAATGTTCATTCTTATATTCATTCATTCATTTTACAAACTTTATTGAATGCCTGCTTCTGGGCCAGACACTGTTCTTGGAATGCAGCTGTGAATGAGGCAGAGTGGAGGCTCTTGCTCTTGTGAAGTTTCTGATAACAAATGCGGGGAGACAGTCAATGAGCAGAAATGTCAGTGAACTTGATTTTAGGCAGTGGTGGTGCTGGGCAGGAGATAAGTGTGTGATGGTCCTGAGAGTGGGGAGGGGATTGGCAAATTGTGGCTGGGTAGGCTCTGAATGGCAGGGCAGGGGAAGAGCAATTACCGAGGCCCCAAGAGGGGGACGACTTTGGCCAGGAGGAAAAGCAGCAAGCAGGCCAGAGTGGCTGGCGGCCAAGTGGAGGAGAGTGGTGGGAGATATTGCAGAGGTGGGAGGCCACCATTTCCCATGAGGCTTTGTTACCCACCCTTCCAGTTCTCCTGGTTTTCCTTTACTCTGTCCTCCTCTGTCCCTTAAAGCAACCCAGCAGACACGCCAGCAACAGCCCTCAAAACCACCTTCTTTCCCTTGACTGTGAGGCACAGAAGTGGTGGTGACAGGATGGTGAGAGTTTATTAAAAAAGGTTGTGGTTAAGAAATGTACAAGTGGAGAGAAAAGAAAGTACTGTACTGCAGTCTTTTTAAAAGAGAAATCTGAAAGGACCCAAAGAAAAGACCCTAACGTTTCTTTACACAATCTTAGGGTAATTTAGTCAGAAAAGCTACTTTGGATAGATAATATATGTGCCCAGTACAAAATTCAAAAGGTACAAAGAACATGGAGTGAAGGACTCAGGTAGTTATAAAAGATAAGACTGTGGTGCATTGCAAATGAAAGATTGAAGGGTATTTTTGTTTAATCGAGGCTTGCCACTTTTTCCTAGGAATATATTTGAATCCAGGCCACTTGGGCACCTATGATTTTTCATCACTTACCTAGTTTTATTGAGGTTTGGTTACCTTAAGTGCCAGGGATCCTTCTAGAATGAAGAACTGCTGGGAATGGAGTGGTGTGTGTGTGTGTGTGTGTGTGTGTGTGTGTGTGTGTGTGTAGAATCAGTGTTGGCAGTGGGCTGTGTGTGTGTCAGGAAAGCACTCCCGTGTAGAAGCTCCTTGTCTAACTGGCCTTCGGGCCCCTGAAAAGCAGCTTAGCAGTTGTCTGGGTCAGATGGGGTTTGCTGATTTCTAAGCTCTCATTGTTTGGACCACTCAGAGTCAGCCTTTTAAGCCAAAGTACCTTCCCAGCACTGGTAGGAAGCTGTTCACTTGGGCCATGTGCCTCTGTCCCCAGCTGTGGAACGGGGGGTAGGCAGCATTCTGAGTGGAATTGTGGCCTTCCAGCTCTTCCTGGGACAGACTGTGAGATACTAGAAGGTGTGTGTTGGTCTCTGGCCCCGCTTCCTGGCACAGAGCTCCTGATCCTCTTGTGATTTCTTACGCGATAACATTAGGAGCATCTCTTGCTCTAATATTGGTCTTTGACCTCTATTCCTGACACAGGGCTCCTGAAATTCATGTAATTTCCTGGGTGATAGGAGGGTCTTTGGTTCTAATGAGGCCATTCTGGGTGGGCTCCTGGATAGTTTCTGGGTGAAGGCTGGTCGCTAGAAAGACTAAGCCATGAGTAGACGCTTGAAATTTTCAGCCCTGCCCCCCATTCCCTTGAGCAGGCAGAAGGGCTGAAAATGGAGCTAATGATCAATCATGCCCGTGTGATGAAGCCTCCATAAAAATCTCGATAGTACAGGGTTCGGAGAATTTCCAGGTTGGTGAACACATACTGGTGGGGGGGCTGGGGGGGTGACACACCCCACCTCTACCGGGACAGAAGCTCCTTGCCCTGTGTATCTCTTCATCTGGCTTTTCATCTGTATCCTTTACCATATTCTTCAATAAACTGGGAAACATAATGAAGTATTTCTCTGAGTTCTGTGAGCCACTCCAGCAGATTAATTGAACCCATGGAGGGGTTGTTGGAACCTCTGGTCAGTAGCCAGTTGGTCATAACCAACACCGGTGATAACGTGGGCTCGTGACTGGCATCTGAAAGGGCGGTGGCAGTCTTATGGGACTAAGCTCTTAACCTGTGGGATGTGATGCTATCTTTGGGTTGAGAGGTGCCTGTCAGAATTCAGTTAAATTGTAGGACTCCTAGCTGGTGTTGCAGAGACCTGCTTGGTGTAGGGGAACCCCACTCATTTGGTGACCAGAAGTGCCCGAAGTGAAATGTGCTTTGTGAGTAGTGAAGGAGACTCTCAGGAAAGAAACACACAGTAGGGAAGAACTGGGTTTTTCCCTTTTCAAGTAGGAAGAAAACTGGGGTTTTTCTTCTTATAAACTGTGCCTTACCCTTGTTTTCTATCTCCTTGCACCAGTCCCCCAAAAGGCTAACCCAGAGTTAGGTATGAGAAACCTAACTGAAGAAGATCATCATAGTGTGATGTCCTTATTTTATGAAATAGGAAAAAAAAATTACCAGAATGATACAAAAATACTCATACGTGAGCACCAAAAGTATTTGCAAAACAAACATGAGTGGTTCCCGCCCCCCCCCCCCCATTTTTGACATTTTATCATTTGTATTGTGTGTGCTGCTGCTTTCTTATTAGCACAGTTACCCAGAAGTGGACTGTGTGCAAATCGGGTTATGTATCTGAGGCAGATAAGATCATGCTTTTTGTGTGCTTTATCCAAATATACTTGAAGAAATTCTGAGGCAGTTTAGGATACTTTTTAACTCATTTTCAAAATGGGAAGTTAGTAACTCGATTATCATGAAACATTTTTGAGCACTTCCAAAAGGAGATAGAGTGAATGAATTTCTACTCCATGTAAAAAAAATTATTACAAAACAATAAAAACTTAAATCTGACACAAGTAGAAACAAACTTATAGAGAAGACAAGACTATTATAAACATAGAAAAGAAATGATCCCTTAAATAGACTTTCTTTGTATACACTTAGTTGATCTCTTTGTTCATAAAACAGTCAAGTCCTTTTAAAGAACTGCTTGGAGGGACTCTTGGCTGGCTCAGTCGGTAGAGCATGTGACTCTTGTTCTCGGGGTTGGAAGTTTGAGCCCCATGTTGGGCTTAGAGATTACTTTAAAAAAAAAAATGGATGTGTTTTAGATGATATTAAAAAAAAAAGAACTGCCTGGAAAATCTTTTCTTAGTTGGTTATTTAACACTATTCTGATTTTCTCTTTGTTTCTTTCATTCTTTCTTTATTAAAAAAAATGTTTTTAATGTTTATTTTTGAGAGAGAGAGAAAGAGAGACAGAGACCGAGTGTGAGTGGGGGAAGGGCAGAGAGAGAGAGAGGGAGACACAGAATCAGAAGCAGGCTCCAGGCTCTGAGCTGTCAGCACAGAGCCCGACGTGGGGCCTGAACCCACAAACCTCGAGATCATGACCTGAGCCGAAGTTGGAGGCTTAACTGACAGAGCCACCCAGGTGCCCCTCTGATGTACTTTATAAGAGCAGCTTAGCAGTGATGAACAGAAATGGATATGAACTCAGACATACAGTGCTTCTATTTCTGTTAAAAGGAAGAAATACATGGGGGCACCTAGCTGGGTCAGTCAGAGTGTGCGACTCGTGATCTCACGGTCATGAGTTCGAGCCCCACATTGGGTGTAGAGATCACGAAAAAAATTAAAAACAAAGGAAAGATAGTGATTTTCCTTTGAATATTTAGGAATCCTAATAAAATATGCTTTAAAAGAAGTTATGTGCTTTTATAGAACACTTTATTTTTGTGAGTAGCTTGAAATAATATGTATTTTGAATCATTGGAATTTTAATTATATTTCCTTCCTCTTCGCAGAAATGACTTGGTTGTTAGACTTATATTCAGTCATCATTTGCTAAATGTGCTGAGCCCTCACTCAGGGCTTTTACACCTATCACTGTAGTGATTTTTTTCCTGGGAGGTTTTGCACTTTGGGGAGACTGCCTTTAATAATAATAATAATAAGATGAAACTTTTAGATTTTATTGGTAAAATGAGTTAGAAAAAGAATCCAGAAAGTTTCTGTGTGTAATAATTATATTTCTATGTTATTTAAATAAGTTCACCAACTATTTTTTTAAAAATGTTTTTTATTTTATTTTTGAGAGACAGAGATAGCATGAGTGGGGGAGGAGCAGAGAGAGAGGGAGACACAGAATCTGAAGCAGGCTCCAGGCTCCGAGCTGTCAGCACAGAGCCCAATGTGGGGCTTGAACCCACAAACTGTGAGATCATGACCTGAGCTGAAGTCGGACGCCCAACCGACTGAGCCACCCAGGCGCCCCATAGGGTTCATCAACTATTTAATAAGGACGTAGCTTGGGATCATCCTTGTGCTAGACACCATGAGTGATTTTTTTCAACAGAATTGTTTTTTAATTACAAAAATAGTTGTCATATATCTATAAAGAATACTCTAAACTGAGGAGGTTAAGATGTGTAGAACAGAATGTGTGCTCCTAAGGGGCTGTGAGCTGTTGGCAGGATGTAGTGTAGAATGTAAAATATAAGCCTATTAGAGAAGTGATGGAGAGGAGTGTTTAAGGGAATTTGGGGGAGTCTGTGAAGATGAGCTGAAGTGTCAAGAGCAGTTTTATGGAGTGTGTGGGGCCATACCTAGAAGTCTCGGTTAGATTTGGGTAGCTGATGAAGAATATTCCAGGTGGAGGACATCGGGCCAGATAGGTGACCTCATGGAAAGTCAGAGGCCTTTGGAAACCTGTTTGCCCTGAAGTGTCATGAGGACCACAGACTGATGGCTCATGGCTGTGTTTGGGCTGCAAGATGATTAAACAATTTTTTAAAATTAGTTGCCAATATTTTAATATTGAAAATGTTCAAATAAGAAACCTGGTCTTTAGGTTTCTTGGAAAATCGGAAGATCTGGCAGTTCTGGGCCAGCTTTCCTGTATGATGGCTGTAGCCAGAGCTGACTGGTGGCTGCCCTTTGGACTGTCCACCCCTCTTGAGTTGGCCACAGTCCTTGCCACTCCACGTGGTCCCTTTGATATCAAGGCCCAGCAACAGCTACCATTTATTGTGGTAGCTGAGGTGTTACTGCCTCCCTGAGGTAGCGCTAAGAGGAAGGTCAAATAGTTCTTGTACCCTTGTAAATTTCACTCTGAAGTGGAAGGGTCGAGATAAAAGGGCTACATGTTTCAAGGACAATGGGAGAGTGCCTATTTCTTTATGGAGATGGAAATACTCCTACCTCTTTGCTTTGGACCCACGATGAGTCCTTGTCAGAATAGTCTGACTGACTTCACACACTTGTGCCCCCTTGCCCAGGCCTCATAGAGTAGCATTTGAGTTTTGATGTTTGTAGTGGTTAAGAGCTTGGGCCCTGGAGTCAGACAGACATGGGTTGGAACCCTGGCTCTTACACTCACTACGCCGGTGATCTTAAGCAAATTACTTTATGTCTCTTTGCCTCGTCTTCCCTCTTGTAGCAATAATAGTACCTCCTTATTTTATTGTATTGTTGGAGACCTGAGGAAAATCACTTAATATATAGAACAGTTAGCCCAGGGCCTGGCACCAGTTAACACTCAGTGTCAGCTGTGTAAATAGAAAGCTAAGAAAAAGGCAGTTTCTGACTTCATTGTAACCCGCGCTTGTAGTGAATTGTGGTGAGAAGAACGTTGTGGCATTCGTGAGCCCCGGTTTGCATTTGTTTATGAGTACGGTTTGTGCTTCTCGAGCAGTACCGCACGGGGCTGCATTTCAGTGAATGAGGCCGACACAGGCCCTGCTTTCATGTTCTTGCAGTTTGATGGCGGAGATCGATAACTAAACCAGCGATTGCAGTACGGTGTGATATTTGAAGTAGAAGATCTTAAAATAGAGTCCTTCAGTGGTTCTCTGGTTTCGTCATCTTCTATGACAGTTTCAGCGTGAGGAGAGGTACCAGACAGGGCAGAGTACTTGGTGACGGTGGGTCCTGTCCATAGGAGCACGGCACTGTTAAGTAGTATACGTCTTTCCTCAGATCATCATTTATGGAGCACCTACCGTCATTTAGGCAAATGTCCAAGCCTGACAGAAAAAAGAGAAAGAAGCCTTTCTCTGGATAAAGAAAGCTTTTGTCCTCAGCCTGCCTCCCCCCCTCTGCCCCAGATCTGTACTTGGAGAAAGAGAAAGTAAGAGGGTCTCACCCAACCAACGTCTGAGAGAGGAATAAAGACACTTCTCATCCCCAAGGACTTGAAAACAAGAAACTCAACAGAAAACCCTACCAGTTTGGAACCTTGGAGCTGCCACTAGAACCAGGAAAATCCTTCAGAATTTAACTTACTTTTTATTTCATGGTATCAATACTTTGTACCATTAAAAGCTAGTACTTTATTGCATGTCTAAGAAAGTATTTTAAGTACATAAAAGAAAACTGATTTAACAACTTACATTTTATTTAAAATAGTCCCTGTGGGGGCGCCTGGGTGGCTCAGTTGGTTAAGCGTCTGACTCTTGGTTTTGGCTCAGGTCATGATCTCACAGGCCCCACATGGGGCTCTGTGCTGACAGCGCAGAGCCAGCTTGGAATTGTCTAGCTCCTTCTCTCTCTGTCCCTCCCCCACTCATGCACTTGCTCGCGTGCGCTCTCTCTCTCTCTCTCTCTCTCTCTCTCTCTCTTTCTTTCATAAAATAAATAAACTTTACAAAAAATTTAAAAAATAATCTCTGTGGATTAGTTTTATAATAAAACAAAATTTTTAAACTAGAAATACAGTGCTGTGTGAGAAAGAAGTGGGGGGATGAATTCTTTGGTTTTATAAGGTGTGCGTCTGGGAAGGACTTGGCAGAGGACTTGATCAAGGGACTTGGGGGGAGGGTATACTGTGGCCAGACTGGGCAGAAGAGGCCAAGGGCAGCTGAGGCAATAGCATACACATTAGAGCCTCTAGAGAGGAGTTTGTGGGCCCTAGTGCAGGGATTTAGAGTGTATTGAACGATTGATTTTTCTGGCAGAAAATCAGAGCATAGAATGTTTGTAGAGTCATTCTGAGAGTGACTCTGCAAGTGGGTATGTCTCTGACGAGAGGGATAAGTGCTTTTTATTTCTAGGGTCTCTGGTCAGCTCTTCTTTCCTCAATGCATTCTTCTTTTTTGGAGAAATCCTCTTTTGGAGAGGAGGAAGGGCCCACACTACCATCCCCAAAACTGAATGGCCAGTGCGCTAGCTCCCTTCTCTGGTGTGCCTGTGTGGATGCAGGACTCAGGCTCCGTTAGTTGGTGGCTCAGTCCTTGGAATCTGGGTCCTGAGAAGGCTGTGGGGAGTGCTGGGGAAGGGGAGTGGCTACCTTGCTAACCAGATATTTGTGTTTCAGATCCTGGCTGAGGCTCTAGCTGCCAGTCCTGGAGTGCCATGGTGTGGGCTTATCTTCCCAGCCTGGCCTTCTAGTCCCTGCCTCTCCAATTATCTGAGCCTGTGGTATTTCTTTCAGCACATTTCCTTTGGCTACAGATGGCCAGACTTGGTTTCTGTTGCTTGCAACCCAAGAACCCTGTCTTATGCCTTGGGTAGTTTTTAAGGTAACGTCCTCACTAATTCAGTACCCCAGAAGAAATGTGTATGCGTTGAGTCCAAATTATCTTATCTTATCTTATCTTATCTTTTCTTATCTTTTCTGGGAGAGCTTTAACATTTTTCTATTTTTTTCTGTGGTAAAAATTTCTTCCTGCTAAAGTGATGGCCAAAGAATAATCCAGTCAGATTAGAGCCAGTGTAGCTAACATTGGCCTGAACACTGGTGTTTTTACTAAATGCTTATCAGCATGATCATACCCTCCCTACCCTTGATGCTTATAGTTTCTCTTTTTAGAATTGTCCTAAAGAATATCTGAGGATGTGTGAATTTTTAATATTTTAAACCTTGTGGATGTCAAGGACCAGATTAAAAAATGTTTTTTGTTTTTTTTAATTAAAAAAATATTTATTTATTTTGGGGGAGAGTATAAGCAGGGGAGATAGAGGGGGACAGAGGATCCGAAGCAGGCTCTGCACTGATGGGCTGTCAGCACTGAGCCCATTGTGGGGCTAGAGCTCACAAACTGCGAGATCATGACCTGAGCAGAAGTTGGATGCTCAACCGACTGAGCCACCCAGGCGTCCCAGTGTTTTTTTTTTTTTTTAAGATTTTATTTTTCCAAAGTAATCTCTGCACCCAATATAGGACTTGAACTTATAACCCAAAGGTGAAGAGTTGCATGCTCTACATACCGACTGAGCCACCCAGGCACCTGAAAAATGCTTTTTAAATGCAGGTTTATGAAAGCTCTAGGATGTTTCTTAAAATATACATTGTAGTCTCCCAAGTTCTATCTTGATCAACAAGAATTTATTGAAGCCTTTATATAAAGCACTAGTCTAGATGCAGTGATGATTTTTAATACTGGGGATGTGTTCACTGGTCTCCAGGAAGAATGCTTTTCTATATTGATAATTAAATTTTCTTTAGGCATTTCAGTGCAGTTGAGCAAGCGGCTATTTTGTGTCTTAAGTGGGGGCAGATAGACAATTGGAAGAGACAGGACTAAAGTACATGGTACAATTAGAAGTATAGAGAGGCTGTGCTTTGGAGGGGCTTCATGTTGGAGACAGAATACTGAAGTAGTCAATCTTGGGCTTTAGGAGATGGATAGGATTTAGGTAGGTAGGAAGGAGGAGAACAGGTAGGTTTAGAAGGGGATCCAGTGTGGTTTTGGGTTGATTAGGACTGGTTTCAGGAAAGAAGTGAATTTTAATCTGAGATGGCAGGGTGGAGAAAAGAAAAAACCTAGAGCCTGAATTATATTGATGTGAATTTGAGGAAACTCCTTCCAGATGGCCCCATCATTCTGAGAAGGAAAATGTATATACTGAAAGGGGTCTGGTCAGAGGCATTTTAGAGGCGAGAAAAAGTCTGACAGACTGGTATGGTTGGGATCAAAATGATTGTTTTTTAAGTTTGGAAGTTGAATGGTATGTATCCTCACGAGCAGTTGTGGGCCTGCTGTGTATAGAGCACCATGGAGAATAAACTATAAACAGGAAGGAGAATTTTAGAACTCTGGAAACTTAAATCCTGTCTTCAAAAGAGAGGCTAGAAGCATTTATATTTTTTGTATTTCCCTATGCCTTTGCATGTAGGAGCTGTAGAGAGGAAGGGGAACAGAAGAGGTGTTTCAAGGGTGGGGACTGATTCAAGAGCATTATGTAAGGTCAGAGGAGTCCGTGTTTTCATCTGTAAAGTGGGAATAAGTAGCACCTAACTCATGAAGTTCTGTGAAACTTGAATGAGGGAAGATAAAGCGCCTCCCAGGTACTTGTGGAGCATTCGGGAATTGTTAGCCATTGTTACTAAGACAGGATCCACTGAAGGAGTCACAGTGGTCAAGTAATTATGAGGCAGTGAGATAAGTGTCGTAAAGGGACCCTGTCCAGAATGCTTAAGGCATAGTGGGTTGACTAATACTGAATTGGGAAGTTGGAAATAGTGGGAAAGAAGTAAATCTGGGTGTCGAAGGGTGAGTAGAGGTTTGCTTCCACTACATTAATACAGATTGTGCAGATCTTGAAAAAATATCAGATCCCGATCTTAACAGCCTAGCACACTGCACAAAGATAGGCTTTAGTGTGATGTGTGATCCAAAAGCGTAGGAATTGGAAAAGAAAGAATTTAAATGGAGCAAATTGTAAAAAGGATTAATTTATGGGGCGCCTGAGTGGCTCAGTCGGTTAAGTGTCCGACTTTGGCTCAGGTCATGATCTCGCGGTCTGTGAGTTCAAGCCCTGTGTTGGGCTCTATGCTGACAGTTCAGAGACTGGACCTTGCTTTGGATTCTATGTCTCCTTCTCTCTCTACCCCTGCCCTGCTTTCTCTCTCTCTCTCTCTCTCTCTCTCAAAAAGAAATAAATATTTAAAAAAAATTTTTTAAAAAAGGATTTATTTATTTACTTTTATTTTTTTTTTAATTAAAAAAAAATTTTTTTTAAACTTATTTTTGAGAGAGACAGAACACAAGCAGGGGAGGGGCAGAAAGAGAGAGAGACACAAAATCTGAATCAGGCTCCGGAGTCTGAGCTGTCATAGGGCTTGAACTCACAAGCTGCAAGACCATGACCTGAGCCAAAGTCGGACGCTCAACCAACTGAGTCACCCAGGCTTCCCTAAAAAGGATTTAAATGCAGGAAATGAAGCTATATGAGTTTGCTTTCAAAGGGCTTTATCTTCGGAAGGAGGGAAGAATCTTTACATTTGTAAGCCTGGAAGTAACCTTAGACAAAATCCAGCCACTTCAGTGAGATAAGGGAACTGAAACCAAAAGGGTGTTCAGAGCTGTCTACTGTGGTATTTCTGGTGAAATAATGTGTCCAAAAGAAGAAAAGGGCACAGTTTTTTTCTGACAGATCCACAAGAAGAAGGTAAATATGTGGAAAGGAAGAAATGTGAATAAAGATATATTTCTAAAGCTGTCTCTCAGCACCAGCATGGAAAACAAAACAAAAAGCAGGTGGAATGAGAGGCTGTGATACAATTATAGAAATAAAATCTATACTGACTTTAGCAGCGTCTATTGGTTATTGTCACTTTTGGCTGCAGCTGCTCACACATCCCAGAGCCAGCACATGTGTGTTGTGGGAAGAAATGAATTTATCAGAAACATGGATATTTTTGGCAAATTTTGAATGCCAAAAACTTATTTTGGAAGGCAGTTTTATTAGTCTTTCTTACATTATAATGATATTTCACGCTCGTTGTAGTGAATTTGGAAAACTTCCCTTCTTTTGAGCCCACTGGGTTGTAAATTACCAGAGATCTAATGCGTGTCTCCTGCTTCTAGTTTATCTTCCCTGGTGCCTACATGGTGCTTATGGCAGGCTCACAGTTGTTGGGAGGATAAATACCTACTCTTAATTTCTTCCAAAACATAGGGAGGAAATTCTTTAATCATTATGGTTTTTGTTTTTTACAGCATTGTGATTGGTTTAAATACAGTTTTGTAAACTGGTTTTTCATGTATGATAAACATTTTTTTTTCCTAATCTGAACTCACCATATACATTTTAACGTCTGTGTGTCCATTGAATAGATTAAATAATTTATTTAAATGTTCCTCTGTTGCTGTAAATGCCGTGTAAATGACATTGTTAAATCACAAATATAATATTGGCAGCCACAGTAATTACTGTTTTATCTTTCTCCAGTCTCACAAAATACACATTTTTTTGAAGATGACAGCCCACCATCTTAAAGAATTGCCACCGTCTTCCCCCAGTGCTCATTAATAAGAAACAGGTGTGAGATTTAGTGACAAGATTGGTGGTATTTTACACTTTTTACAAATCCACAGATATTCTTAGATAATTGATAGCCGGGTTTTCGTATCTGCTATTCAGTACAGGTTCAGTGTTTTGATAGGTTGTTTTGAAGTATCTGAAGAAAATTGAGTCTCA
Source organism: Panthera leo (assembly GCF_018350215.1). NCBI lineage: Eukaryota > Metazoa > Chordata > Mammalia > Carnivora > Felidae > Panthera > Panthera leo. Next base: position 32,921,246 of record NC_056683.1, on the reverse strand, counting down.
CACAGAATATGTAGTGAATTATTTTGTAGAATGTTCCTTAACTTGGGTCTCATGGTTTCTTAAGATTAGATTGAGGTCATGCATTTTTGGCGATAATGTCTCAGAAGTGATGTCCCCTTGTCAGTGCATCATATTAAAAGGTACATGATGTCAGTATAACTTATTGGTGATGTTAACCGTGATTGTTGGGTTAAGGTGAGGTCTGTCTGGTTTCTCCACTATAACATAGTTACAAATCTTTTTTTCTGTTGTTGAGCACTTTTGAGATTTACTTTCTTAGCAACTTTCAAATAACTGTATACAACAGAGTGTTGTTGTTGTTGTTGTTGTTGTTGTTTTTAAAGCAAACCTCACTTTATTTAGCTCACGATTTTGTTGGTCTGCTGCATAGTTTTTGTCCTCTGGATGAGCTCAGCCGATCTACATCTCTCATACATACTTCTATATAACCTGGATCATGTAGGGGGGCCCCCCATCCGTGTGTCTGGTTGTTGGCCAGTTCCAAGCTGCGTTACCTTGGTTTCCCTCCAGGTGTCCTCTTAACGTCCTGGGGGATAGCTCAGGTCCACTCACATGGCCATCTTGGAATTTCAGGAGTTTGCAGCCATTCTTTCAATCTATGTCAATCTTGATTTAAATGTTATTTACATGGGTGTATACACATTGTCCAAATGTATACTCAAAACCAGTATGTTTTAGTGTATGTAAGATTTGTCTTTTTTTTATTGTGATTTTTTTTCCTTTTTTTTATTATTATTTTTTCAATATATGAAATTTATTGTCAAATTGGTTTCCATACAACACCCAGTGCTCATCCCAAAAGGTGCCCTCCTCAATACCCATCACCCACCTTCCACCCCTCCCACGCCCCCAGAGTATTGTTAGCTATAGTACATAACATCCCCAGAACTTTTTTTATTAAATTTTTTTAATGTTTATTTACTTTTGAGAGCGAGAGAGACAGAGAGTGAGCAGGGGAGGAACAGAGAGAGAGGGAGACAGTCTGAAGCAGGCTCCAGGCTCTGAGCTGTCAGCACAGAGCCAGACTCAGGTCTGGAACTCATGAGCTGTGAGATCATGACCTGAGCTGAAGTCTGACACTTAACCAACTGAGCCACCCAGGCACTCATCCCAAGAACCTATTTATCTTGTAACTGAAAGTTTGTAGCTTTTGACCCTGTTCACACCCTCCCATCCCCACCTCTCATAACCATCAGTCTGTTCTCGGTTTCTGTGAGTTTGTTTTTTAGATTCCACATGTAAATGAGATTAGATAGTGTGTGTTTTTGATTTATTTTACAAAGCACAATGCCCTCCAGGTTAATCCAGGTTGTTGCAAATGGCAGTTTCTCTTTTCTTTGGCTGAGTAATACTCTTATGTGTGTGTGTCGCATTTTCTTTATCCATTCATCCATCTGATGGACACTTAGGTTGTTCTCGTGTCTTGGCTATTGTGATAATGCTTCAGTGAACATGGGCATATAGATACCTCTTCGAGGTAGTGATTTTGTTTCCTTTGGCTATACCCAGAAGTTGGATTGCTGGATCATATGATAGTTCTGTTTTTAATTTTTTGAGGAACCTCCATACTGTTTTCCATAATGGCTGCATCAGTTTACATTCCCACCAATAGCACACAGGTTCTCTTTTCTCCATATCCAATGCTTGTGATCTCGTCATTTTAATGTGACAGCCATTATAACAGGTGTGAGGTGATGCTCATTGTGGTTTTGATTTATATTTCTCTGATGATGTTGAGCATCCTTTCAGGTACCTGTTGGCCATTTGTATGTCATCTTTGAAAAAATGGTTTAAAATTTCCCTCCCCAATCCCTGAAAAAATGTTTATTTAGTTCTGCCCATTTTAAAATCACATCTTTTTCTTTCTTTTTTGTTTTGTTGTTGTTGTGGAGTTATATGAGTTCTCTGTATACTTGGGATATTACCCTTATCAGATGTATGATTTGCAAATGTTTTCTGTTATTTGGTAGGTTGCCTTTTTATGGTTTCCTTTGCTTGCAGCTTTTTAGTTTGATGTAATCCCACTTGTTTATTTTTGCTTTTGTTGCCCTTGCTTTTTTTTTTTTTTTAAGGAGTTTTATGATTAAAAAAAATATTTTTTAATGTTTATTTATTTTTGAGAGAGCATGCACGAGAGTGGGGAACAGGGGCAGAGGATCTGAAGTGCGCTCTGTGCAGACTGCAGAGAGCCCAATGTGGGGCTTGAACTCAACAACCCTGAGATCATGACTTGAGCCAAAATCGGATGCTCAACCAACTGAGCCACCCAGGCACCCTAGCTTTTTTTTTTTTTTTTTTTTAAGTAAAATCTGTGCCCAACGCGGGGCTCAAACTCACGACCCTGAGGTCAAGACTCACATGCTCTACTGACTGAGCCAGAGTGGCACCTCTGTTACCTTTGCTTTTGGTCTCAAATTAAAAAAATCATTGCCAAGACTGATGTTAAGGAGCTTATCTGCTGTGTGTTTTCTTTTAGGAATTTTCTGATTTCAGATCTCACGTTAAAGTCTTTAATTCATTTTGAGTTAATTTTTGTGTATAATGTAACACAGTGGTCCAGTTTCATTCTTTGGCATGTGGCTGTCCAGTTTAACCAAGAGTTGGACGTTTAACCAACTTAGCCACCCAGGTGACCCTCCCAGCACCATTTATTAAAGAGACTGTCCTTTCCCTGTTACATATTTTTGGCGTCTTTGTCATAAATTAATTGACCATAAATTCATGGTTTTATTTCTTGACACTCTGTTCTGTCCCACTGATCTATGTATGTTTGACACCAATACTGTTTTGATTACTGTAGCTTGGTAATGTGGTTTGGAACTGGAAGCATGATGCCTCCAGCTTTGTTTTTTGGTTTTTTTTTTCTTTTATAAAAAAAATTTTTTTTTACATTTTATTTATTTTTGAGAGACAGAGACAGGGCACAAGTGGGGGAGGGGCAGAGAGAGAAGGAGACACAGACTCCAAAGCAGGCTTCAGGCTCTCAGCACAGAGCCCGATGTGGGGCTTGAACCTACAAACCGTGAGATCATGACCTGAGCCGAAGTCGGACACCTAACCACTGAGCCACCCAGGCGCCCCAGCCGGCTTTGTTCTTCTTAAGATTGCTTTGGCTATTAGGGTCTTCTGTGGTTCCATACAAGTTTTAGGATTGATTCTTCTCTTTTTGTGAAAAATGTCATTCAAATTTGGGTAGGGATTGCATTCAATTTGTAGATTGCTTTGGGTAGTATGGAGCATTTTAATAATATTAATTCTTTCGTCCATGGTCATGGAATATCTGCCCATTTATTTGTGTCTTTGGTTTCTTTCATGAATGTGTTACAGTTTTCAGTGTACATATCTTTCACCCCCTTGGTTAAATTTATTCCTAAGTATTTTATTCTTTTTAATGTAACTGCAAATGGGATTTTCTTAATTTCTTTTTCTGATATTTCATTTTTAGTGTATAGAAATGCAGTTGATTTTTTGAATATGGAATTTGTATCCTACAACTTCATGAAATTTATTAGTTCTAACTTTGGCAGAGTCTTTAAGGTTTGCTCACATATAAGACCATGTTATCTGCAAATAGTCACAGTTTTACTTTTTCTCTTCTGACTTGGATGCCTTTTCTTTCTTTTCTTTTCTCTTTTCCTTTCTTTTCTTTTCTTTTCTTTCGCCTAATTGCTTTGGCTAGGGCTTCCAGTACTGTGTTGAATAAAAGTGGCAACAGTGGGCATCCTTGTTCTGTTCCTGATTTTGGAGGAAAAGCTTTCAGTTTTTCACCTTTGAGTATGATGTTAGTCTTGGGCTTGTCATATGTGGCCTTTATTATGTTGAGGCACATTCTTTTTTTACCCACTTTGATGAGAGTTTTTATTATGAATTGATGTTTAATTTTGTCAAAAGCTTTTTCTGTATCTACTGAGATGACAATATAATTTTCAAAATTAAAAAAAAATTAAAAAAATTTTTTTAACGTTTATTTATTTTTGAGACAGAGAGAGACAGAGCATGAACGAGGGAGGGTCAGAGAGAGAGAGGGAGACACAGAATCCGAAACAGGCTCCAGGCTCTGAGCTGTCAGCACAGAGCCCGACGCAGGGCTTGAGCTCACGAACCGCAAGATCATGACCTGAGCCAAAGTTGGACGCTTAACTGACTGAGCCACCCAGGCACCCCAAAAATTTTTTAATGTTTATTTATTTTTGACAGAGAGAGAGAGACAGAGCATGAGCGGGGGAGGGGCAGAGAGAGAGTGAGACACAGAATCCAAAGCAGGCTCCAGGCTCTGAGCTGTCAGCACAGAGCCCGACACGGGACTCGAACCCACAGACCGCGAGATCATGACCCAAGCCAAAGTCAGATGCTCAACTGACTGAGCCACCCAGGCGACCCAGAGATGATAATGTAATTTTTGTGTTTTATTTTGTTAGTGTAGTGTATTGTATTGATATGTGGAGATCAAACTATCTTTACATCCTGGAATAAATCCCACTTGATTATGGTGTGTAAAATATTCAGTTCCTTTTTTTTTTTTTTTTTGAATGATTAGTCTCAATATGATGCTTCAGTAATAATATTAAAAAATACTTTGGGGCGCCTGGGTGGCGCAGTCGGTTAAGCGTCCGACTTCAGCCAGGTCACGATCTCGCGGTCCGTGAGTTCGAGCCCCGCGTCAGGCTCTGGGCTGATGGCTCAGAGCCTGGAGCCTGCTTCCGATTCTGTGTCTCCCTCTCTCTCTGCCCCTCCCCCGTTCATGCTCTGTCTCTGTCCCAAAAATAAATAAAAAACGTTGAAAAAAAAATTAAAAAAAAAAATACTTTGTTGGGGCGTCTGGGTGGCACAGTTGGTTAAGTGACCAAGTCTTGATCTTGGCTCTGGTCATGATCTCGCAGTACGTGAGTTCAAGCCCCGCATCGGGCTCTGCTCTGATGGTGTGGAGCCTGCTTGGGATTCTGTCTCTCCTTCTCTCTGATCCTGCTTGTGCTCAATTTCTCAAAACAAATAAACTTTAAAAAGGTTAAAAAAAACCAAAAAACCTTTGTTGCATAAAACATAATAAGGTAGATTATTAACATCTACAAATCTAAGGGTAAGATGGCTTCCATCTTCCATATTTTTGTTTCTTACTACAGTTTCATCCAGTTTCCTTGGAGTAGACTCCTCCCTTTCATGAATCCGACAACTCACTGATATGGTCAGTTTCATCATTTTCAGCATCTTTAGACATGGATGGTGCAACTGTGCGTTGAGAAATCAAGTCTCCTAATCTTCCTTTTTTAAAGAAATAGTCTATCCTTAAATATAAAAAAGTTATAGACACATTGTCTTTTATTTGAGAATAAAATATTGTTAAAGTAATAAAATGGTGGTAAAGTAACAGTTTTAGATACAATTTAAAAATTTAGAAAAATTTCAAAATTTGAAATATACTATTGCCAAACTAGACTACAGAATGTATTGTTTGTGTTTTTGTGTAGGCATAAGCAAAGCTTCAGAATTTGGATTAATGATATGTAGGGCAATATTCAGGTTGTAGGAATTTATAGCAGGTGTAAATGACTGGTAAGAGCACAGAACGATCAAACTGAGTTAATCTCTGAGAAGCATATTTGTATCCTAAACCTGTTATCTTAGAAAATTCTAGATAACAAGACTATACAAGTACACATTCCATTAACGGTCGGAGTGATGACATTGTTACCTGTCACGTAGCCTCTGGAAAACTCCACTGTACACACATGAGAGAATAAGAGTGCAAAGGGCAGATAATATCTTAGTATTAATATGAAAATAGTATTGGCCCCTCAGGGACCTGTGCCCCCCAGCCCCCAAAGGAGGTTTTGAGAACCTCTTTTTCTGAGTGATTCTTAACTGCAGCCTGATGTGAAATTTTGGTGGGAGGAAGGGCATTGTTATTAGTCAAGTGCTTTTTTGTGCCAGACACTGTTAGGAATTTTATTAGATACAATCTCATTCAGTCAAGGTCTTTGGAATGGTGGCAGTGGAGGTCATATGAAGTCACAATTGGGTTATTCTTGAAGGTGGGATTTTGTTGATTGGTTGAGTGTAAGATGTGAGTAGGGTCAAGGGGGGCCTTAAGCTTTTTGACCAGAGTATCTGGAAGGGTAGAGCTGCCATTTCCCTGGAATGGAGTAAACGACTGAAGGAGCAGGTTTGGGATGGGGAAAAGATGAGGTATATATAGAAAATGGCATTCAGGGGAGAGGAATGGGCTGGAGGTATAAATTTGAAAGTTGTCAGCCTATCAGTGGTATTTTAAGCCACAATCCTGGACAGAATCACAAAGAGAATGAGTAGGTATAGAAGAGAAGACACTTTGAGGACTAAGCCCTTCAACACTGCATGATTTAGAGGCCGAGGAGATAAGGAAAGAGTAGCAAGCAAGGGAGCGAGGAAATCGGAAGAGTATGTGTTCTGGAAGCCAAGGAAAAGTTGATTCAGCGCAGAGTGAGAATGTCATCATGACAAGGGCTACTGATGGGTCAAGTGGATGAAGACTGAATTGGCCATCGGATTGAGCAACAAGAAGGTAATTGGTGACTTTGATAAGGGGGAAAAATTCTGTTTGCAGTGGATTCAGGAGTGAGTGGGAAAAGAATATAGATCAGTAGTTACAGACAATTTTACTGAATAATTTTGCTATAAAGGAGAGCAGTAGATAGAAGGGGGATATGGGGTCAAGAGAGGGTTTTGTTTCTTCTTGAGGGAGAAATACAGCATGTTTTATGCTTTGGTAGAGAGGTAAAGTCGTTATGCAGAAGAGAGGGGGAGAATCGCTTGGAGCAATGTTTTTAAGTGGGGCATAGAGAACCACTGGGTTGGTTTCCACTTGGAGCACAAATAGCGCCTCTGTGGTACTAAGAGGAGAGACCCGGTTTATGGGCCTGGGTGCAGCAAGGTAGGGAGATGTAGAGATGGAAGCATGTGGATATTCTTTTCAGATTGCATCTGCATTTTCAGCAAAACAAAACCAAGAGAGCGAGGGTGGAGCAATTAAGGGCAACGTGCCGCGTCAGGTACAGCTGTGAAATGGCAAAGAAGCCGCAAAAGGACAGCCTGGGGTAATGTGATACAACCAGAAGTTAGGCCGCTTGCGAACTTCACGTCTGATTACCTCATGCGAATTCTAGGATTATCTGTGACAGAGCTTCCATTTTGGCTCCATAGTCTCACTGAGTGAGACGTACTTACATTTTTTTTAAGTTTATTTAAATTTTTGCATCCTACCTTTCGTATCAAGGAGTATTTTTAAATGTACTGCCTGGTTAGTGTTTGATATCTTAATATTTGTGTTCAAACAATTAGCTTTTGCAGTCATGTTGTACCTTAGAATTATCCTTGTTTTAATGGTCGTGTTATACTTCACCGTTCTTGTAAATAATATAGAAAGGTGTCAGAAAACTTTATTAACTGGAAAGCAAAAGGGTAAAAACAGCTGATTACATCAAGTCTGTTTTATAGGCTACTAGCACTAATAATAAAAGCAGCAGGCATTAGTTATGGAAAATGTGTTTTTGAACTTTGATACATGATGCAGATCTGTAAAACCAATGGCCAGTTGCTTTCTAGTGAAGGAAGAAAAGCAAACAAACCCATAGATCACAGTTTTGTCAAGTCACCCATGTCTAGAACTGCTTAAGGACTTTGCCCAGAGTGGTCTGTTACACATTTGAAATTATGTTGCTTAATATTTACTCTTTTGTGTGAAGCTCAAATTCATTTTCATTATTGAAGTATATCATCATAGCCTTCAAACAGCTACCTTTAGGAGAAGCAACAAAACAAAACCGACCCTCCATCATTCATGCTTTTGCAGCTTTTCCTCTGCTCTTGATCTTTAGCGTGTCATACATATATGGTCATTTTTTTTGTATTTGCGATGTTGTAAACTGGTATTTGATGTGCATGTTTGAAAAGACAAAGGTGATTAGCTGGTTTCTCACTCGCTTTGTTGCTATGTCGCTAAGTCCAGGACTTATGGAGCTTGTTTTGGTGGTGGGTCACCTCTTACTGGTAGCACAGCCCTTCTGAAATGGTCAGGCTGATCAGCTGTCACATTTCTTTCCCTTCAGGTCACATCTCTTGGCATTGCTGTAGGTTGAGTTTCAGTGCCCTTAACGTGTTTCTTTTGCATCCTGGATTAATGGTACAGGGGCTTCTTGAGAATGATCATTGCCTTGGTTGTGTACAGGAGGAGGACAGCCTATTCTGCAGAATTGGCACTATATTGTGGACTGACAGTAATCCTGAAGATTGCCGGGTACATAGCTTAGACTTCACTGGAAAAATTACATATACAGGCAAAGCTTTTCATTGTGAATATGGAAGAACTGGAAGCTGTCACCTAATTCCACCTGTAGGCAATATGCCGAAAGATAAAGAAGTAGAAGACTGATAAAAAAATTCTATACATGGGGCGCCTGGCTGGCTCATTCGGTAGAACATGTGACTCTTGATCTCAGGGTCATGAGTTCCAGCCCCACGTTGGGCATAGAGCCAACTTAAAAAAAAAAAAAAAGTTCTATACACATTTTAAGAAATTGGCAGGCAAGCTGTGCAGTGAATGTGATATCAAGTTATTTGGTTCTGTGCAACGATAGGTATCAACAACCTTCTTAAGGGCCCTGATACTGGAGGCTGGCTAAACACACTGAATGGCTGATTTAAACATTTGGTCAGTGCCACCTAGGAACACTAGTGCTGTGGTTGGTGCTCCATAGGAGCATATGATTAATTGGCAATATAGGGTTATCGCTTTAAGTCTTCTAGTAACCACCAGATAAACAGCCATACTTCTTTTTTTTTTTTTAATTTAAAAATGTTTAATTGTGATAAAATACACACAATGAAGTTTATCACTATTTTGTGCAGAGTTCCATAGTACTAAGTACACTTACATTGTCAAAGTTTACATTTACATTTACAAAGTCCAGAACTTTTTCATCTTCCCAAATGGAAACTATATTCATCAAATAATTTTCTGTCTGCCCTTCTTCCCCCAGGAACCAGCATTTTACTTCATTTCTGAGTTTGATTACCCTAGGTATCTCATATAAGTGGAATTATACAGTATTTGTCTTTTTGTGACTGGTTTATCTCATTTAGCACAGTGCCTTCCAAGTTTCATCCATGTTGTAGCATGTGTCAGAATTTCCTTTTTATTTATTTATTTTTTTAAGTTTATGTATTTTTGAGAGAGAGAGACAGAGCACGAGCAGGGGAGGGGCAGAGAGAGAGAGGGAGACAAATTTTCTGACACCAAAAACAGCCATACTTCTTAAAGAGAAAAACGGAAGAGGGATTACTTAGTCAGTGGCCTGGTATATATAACCAACTCAACCTCCAGTAAACACCAGAATGGGACTAATGTTACCAGGGGGAATTAGTGAAATACAAGGGCAAACATTTGACCCCAGTGATAATCAGGAAATAAATACTGTAATAGGCTGTCAGGTCTTTCCTTAAAGATAGTCTCCCATTGTCTGAAATTGAAATGCAGCCTTTCCTGCAGGTAGAGAATGATCTAGTTTTCAGGTCTGCCCTTTAGCTCTGGTTTTATAATAGCAAGTAATAAAGCAATCTTTTCTTTTTTTTTTCCAGTTTATTTTTTGAGAGAGAGAGCGAGAGCACACAAGCAGGGGAGGGACAGACAGAGAGGGAGAGAGAGAGAATTCCATGCAGTCTCCATACCATCAGTGCAGAACCTGATGTGGGGCTTGGACTCCTTAACCATGAGATCATGACCCAAGCTGAAGTTGGACACATAAGCTGCCTGAGCCACTCAGGCACCCCAATAATAAAGCAGTCTTAAGAACTCTCCTTATTAGATTAGGAAAGAATTTCTGTTAAACCTTTTTACTGAAAATTTCTTAGCAAAAAAATTTCTAAAAATGAATGAAAATCTTTTAATGCCCTTATTCAGGTTTCGAGTAGTCTTATTCTTACAAGTTTAGCAGTTGCTTAACGTTTATGAAGAGAGGTTACCCCAAATTTTTACAAAGGAATTTAAAGTTTGCTTACTCCCTTGCTCTGCATTGGGGCCAATTTTGTGTTTTTAAACAAAAAATATGTAGAACCTTTTTTATGTTTTTAAGCAGAACCGTCTTAATTCAGACTCATTTTCCAGTAATTGCGAGTTAATAGTCTGGACTACATACAGGCATATCTCATTCTACTGTGCATTGTAGATACTATGCTTTTTACAAATTGGAGGTTTGTGGCAACCCTGCATCAAGCAGGTGTGATTGGTCTATTTTTCCAATAGCATTTGCTGACTTTGTGTTTGTCACATTTTGAAAATTCTTGCAATATTTCAAACCTTTCCATTATTATATTTGTTAGTGTAACCTGTGATCAAAGATTACAACTTGCTAAAAGCTCAAATGACAGTTAACATTTTTGGCACTAAAGTATTTTAAAATTAAGATATGTACTTTGTTTTTTTGAGACATAATGCTATTGCACACAGAATAGACTACAGTATAATGTATACATAGCTTTTATATACACTGGGAAACCAAAAAACTCGTTTGAGTCACTTCATGGAGATATTCACTTTATTTCGGTGGCCTTTGGAAACCAAACCCTTAATATCTTGGAGATATGCCTATACTATGGAGCTTTCTTTCTTTCTTTTTTTAAAAAAAAATTTTTTTTAACATTTATTTATTTTTTGAGAGACAAAGACAGAGCATGAGCGGGGAGGGGACAGAGAGAGAGGGAGTCACAGATTCCAAAGCAGGCTCCAGGCTCTGAGCCGTCAGCACAGAGCCCGATGCGGGGCTCAAACTCACAAACCCCAAGATCATGACCTGAGCCAAAGCCAGACTCTTAACCGACTGAGCCACCCCCTATGGAACCCCAGGCACCCCCTATGGAACTTTCTTGATTGATAGATACATATATACATAGGGTTCAAGTATTTCCTACTGAGTGAAGGGCCCTACTATCTAGCTGTAATTGACAAGAAGAGTGATTAGTAGTTAACATGGATTATTTCCATATGAGCAAGTGCTGGAGGGTGCTTAAATTGTTTTTGGACTTTACTGTCAGTTTACTTAGCAGGTCATAGGTAGAATAAAAGTTAAATTTGTAAGCAGCTCCTCAGTTATAAATTTGGATTAATGGTGGCTGAATTAATTGGTGAAGTCTTTTCCACATACTTGATGCAGTCTTTATTTAAAAGATATTTTGATAAATTTAGTCTCTTGGCTGGCCGTAAAATTATTTCTTAGGGTCCTAATAGCACTGTAGTTCTAAGAAATATTGAAATTAATGTTCAAGATGTCACTGTCCAGATACATGAGTTGTTACCCTAAATGTTCACACGTTAAAATAATCAGAATTATTTAAATCTCATTTCTGCCTGTCACCCAGGTGTTTTGATAAAATAAAAAGACAGACCCATTTAATGTTACAGTTTCCCACATGAATTATACAATATAAATGGCACTGTGACGATGCCTGGAATATATTACAGAAGGACTGTCTGTGGCAATCACGAGGGAAGCAGAATGGTGAAGTCCTGGGGCCTCTGTTGAAGCATTCCTAATAGAAAGCTGCTTGCCAGCCATCTGGAGCAGGACGTGAAGGGAAGTTCCTGGGGTCCGAGAGAGAATTCATTGCCATGTGTCCTCTACTCCTTTGATCTTGATTTGGGGGAAGGAGGAGAAGCAACTATAAAAAGAGTGAAAAGAGACCGGGTTCTGGGTTTGTGTGGTTATTTTTGGTGGGTAATCATGATACTTCCATGACGGGAATGCTAAGGACTCCAATATCCCAAAAGAAAGACACTACTGAGGGAACAAATAAGAATGATTCCTCTGTGCCACTTGCAGAAAACGGAGACCAAAATGGCAAATAATTTTCAAAACTTTAGAATGTGTTTTGTTACAGGGAGTTTGAAAGCAGTTCCATTGATAGTCTTAGATAGTAAAATGGATCATTCAGCAGCTACCTTTAAATCATTGGCTCTCTGCCAAGTCCTGTGCTAGATGCTTGATACTCACCGATAAGCAAAAACATGGACTCTGCTCTTATGAACTTTAGAGTTGTCACACTCAGAAATGTTTGATCACAAACTAAAGTGACATTGTGTGGGGAAAGAACATCAGTCAAGTGAGTGCATTTGACAGAAAACCTTGATGTGGACGTGGTGGTCAGGGGTGTATTGGGGAAGGCCGCCCTGGTCTCTGAAGAATGAGTAGGAGTTGAGTAAGCATTGGGAAGGGCATTCCAGATTGATGGAACAGCATGTGCAAATACTTTGTATCAAGCAGGAGTGCAGTGTTTAAAGAATTGAAATTAGGCCAGTGGTGCAGAGGTGTGGAGCACAAACATGAAGTGGGGCCAGACCATAGAGGTCCTTGTCAGCCGTCGTCTTTGGCCTTAGGTCTTTGTTTCTTGGTTGTTATTTATTTTTTAACTTTTTTTTTTTATTATTGTGGAAAATCTCAGACATACACAGAAGAGAGGCTAGTATTAATACACTCATCTAGCTTTCGTCGGTACTTGGCCAATCTTGTCTCATTTCTGTTTTCACCCATCTAATCACAGTTGTGATTCTTAAAGTAATGGGAGGCATTGCTTTGAAGAGTTTTAATAAAAGCAGGGATGAGTAGGATATTTGACCAGATTTTTGTTTTGAAAGATAATTCGGGCTACAGGGTAGGGAATAGATGAGAGAGGGAAGAGCACACATACTGGTGGACAGTTGGGTAGTTTACTGTAGTGGTCCTGTCAAGTAACATACCTTGAATCAGGTTAGCCGCTGCGGAGCTAGGAGAATGGACAGATTTCCGAGGTGTAGAGGGGAAGATCCCCTGGACTTGGGAACAGGTTGGCTACGAGGGATAAAGGAGAGGGAGAAGGTGACCCCTTGGTTTCTGACTTGAACCTGGGATGGTTGAAAGATCCTGAACTTAAAGGATAGTTGTGTGAAGACCAAGTGCAGGAGGAAAGAAGGCAACCAGTTTTGCCATCTCCCCACCCTACACTTCCCAAACTCTGCCTTTCTCCAGGTTACATGACAGCTTGGCTTCTCACACTAAGACCAAAGAACCAAGCTGATTTGAACTGTGCGCTTTTTTTAAATTGTATTTTTAATGTTTTTATTTATTTTTGAAGGACAGAGAGAGAGAGAGAGAGAGAGCATGAGCAGGGGAGGAGCAGAGAGAGAGGGAGACACAGAATCCGAAGCAGGCTCCAGGCCCTAAGCTGTCAGCACAGAGCCTGACGCGGGGCTCGAACTCACGAACTGCGAGATCATGACCTGAGCCGAAGTCGGACGCCCAACTGACTGAGCCACCCAGGCGCCCCATGAACTGTGCGCTTTAAAAAAAAAAATTTTTTTTAAGTTCATTTATTTTGAGAGAGCATGTGCACACATGTGCAGGGGAGGGGCAGAGAGAGAGGAGAATCCCAAGCAGGCTCTGTACTCTCACACAGAGCCCGACATGGGGCTCGATCTCACAAACCGTGAGATCATGACCTGAGCCAAAATCAAAAATCAGATACTCAACCGACTAAACCACCTAGGTGCCCCTGAACTGTTTGCTTTTAATATTTCTCTGGAGCAAAAAACATGGTCCTGTTTGGGTTCAAAGAACATCCTGGAGCTGTCTCATAGAATGGTGCCAAGAAGGCAGCAAAACCAAGCTTAGGGCAGGTTTAAACTGTCAGAAATAGTCTATGAGTAATCTGTTTAGATTTTGAGTGTTTGCCGTGTTCTTTCAGAAGTCACCAATTCTTAAAAATAAACCAGAAAAAAAGTAAGACTTTCTAAATATTATGTTTCAGGTCCTTATTCAGGTTAAGAGATTTATAATAAACTTCCTCTAGGCAATCTCAGATTTGTTTCCAGGATTTTGAGTAGTATGTATTGTAGCACAGGTGCAAGCGTTAGTCATTCCAGGAAGAGGTCAGGGTTAGAGTTCCTGTCTTCAGAGTCCATACCAGCTAGCTGCCTGATAACTCCGTGAGGTTCCTGAGAAGACCATCTGGGCACCTGTTCAGCTCATTGCTAGCTGTAATCTTCTGTAGGGATTCTTAAAAATCTTTTCACCATTCTGAGGTGGCATGTGATAAATGATGTGAAGTAATTAAGATGAGTCCCTTTAGATCAGTCTGTTGGTTTTTTTCTGAGAGGTCTTCCCTGGCCCTCTTTCATGTAGCATTCCATCCACATCACACACTATCACATCATGCTCTTTCTTCTCCCTAGCACCTGTGACCGTCTGAAGTCCCCTTATTTATCTGTGACGTGACTCCCTGCCTTAACAGTGGACTCCACGAGAGCCGCAGTCTCCTGTCACTTTCATCTGTGTATCCCCAGTGCCCAGACAAGAAAGAGCCTCATGCATATACATCCTCAAGAGATAATTTTTGGATGAATAAATGAATGTTAATATCTAAATATATTTCTACATTTTCCTCATTTACCAGATAATTCACATTGCTCAATTTAGTTTAATCATGTAGGAAAAGTGTGATTTCTCAACAAAGAAATTATTTGGTACCTAATACATGTTGAAATGTACATTGAAATGTAACTGTGCATTATGGTTTTACAGAATAGACAAAAGTTGCTTATATGTTAGGACGTTTGGATTTTTTACCTTTGAATCTTAAAAAACTACTGGTTTATTTCATATTTTTAGAATAATTTTATTTCTAAATGATGAAAGAGAAGAGATTTCAGGATGCTTTTTGGAAGAATCTTTCAGTAAGCAACATGGAAGGTATGAATAATCTTTAATTACCACCAAGAAAATTCCAGATGCACATATTCATCATTCTGTTTTTTCTTTTGCTATTAGTTTTGAAGTGTGGGAACATACTCCTGTTATATATTAGAGATTTTGCCCAGTTGAGTACAATTTGCACATCTGATAGATATTGTTGTGAAAGAAATTTGTTCCTTCTGTATCCTATATTCAACTGATGGCCTGTTATAGGTTGTGACATGTGTTGAGCCTTAAAGGATGGATAGAATTTACATATAGATTTCTGTTGTTTGGATTTAGAAACTGTCCTTAGCGGTTTTTTTTAGAAATTATTAGTAAAAATATAAGTATTTTAAAATTTATTTATTTTTATTTTACTTTTATTTTTTTATTTTGAGAGAAAAAGTGGGCAGGGGGAGGGGCAGAGGAAAAGAGAGAGAGAATCCCAAGCAGGCTCCGTGCTCAGTGCAGAGCCCGATGTGGGGGCTCCATCTCATGACCCTGGGATCATGACCTGAGCAGCAATCAGGAGTTGGCTGCTCAACTGACTAAGCCACCCAGGTGCCCCCAAAATACAAGAATTTTAAAATACAAGTACTTATTTTTTATTTACTATTTAAAATTTTTTTTATTCAAGTATAATTTACATAGTGTTACATTAGTTTCAGGTATACGGTATGATTTAAAAATTCTATACATTATTCAGTGCTCATCATGATTAGTGTACTCCTAATCCCCATTATCTATTTTACTCCTCTCCCCACCTACCTCCCCTCTGGCAACCACCAATTCTCTGTATTTAAGAGTTCTTTTGTTTTGTTTAATTTGTTTCTTAAATTCCACGTATGAGTGAAATCGTATGGTATTTGTCTTTATCTGACTTATGCCACTTAGCATTGTACCCTCTAGATCCATCCATGGTATTGCAAATGGCAAGATTTCATTCATTTTTATGACTGAGTAACATTCCATTGTATATATATATATGTCTTCTTTATCCATTCATCTGTGGATGGTCACTTGAATTGCTCCCATGTCTTGGTATTGTAAATAATGCTGCAATAACATCGGGATGCACATATCTTTCCAAAGTGAGTGTTTTCATTTTTGGGGGGTAAATACTTGGTAGTGGAATTACTGGACCATATGGTAATTCTATTTTTTAATTTTTTGAGAAACCTCCATACTGTTTTCCACAGTGGCTGCACCAGTTTGGATTCCCACCAGCAGTTTCATGAGGGTTCCTTTTTCTCCACGTCTTTGCCAACACTTGTTTCTTGTGTTTTTGATTTTAGCCACTCCGACAGGTGTGAGATGATAGCTCTTTGTGGTTTTGATTTGTATTTCCCTGATGATGAGTGATGTTGAGCAACTTTTCATGTTTCTGTTAGCCATCTTTATGTACTTCTTTGGAGAAATGTCTGTTCAAGCCCTCTGCCCATTTTTAAATTGGATTATTTTGGGTTTTTGGGTGTTGAATTCTACAAGTGTTTTATGTATTTTGGATATTAACCTCTCATCAGGCATACCATTTGCAAATATCTTCTCCCATTCGGTAGGTTGCCTTTCTGTTGATGGTTTCCTTTGCTATGCAAACAAGTCCTAACTAAAAAAAAAATTTTTTTAAATGTTTTATTTATTCTTGAGAGAGAGACAGAGCACAAGCAGGGGAGGAGCAGAGCGAGAGAGGGACACAGAATCTGAAGTGGGCTCCAGGCTCTGAGTCGTCAGCACAGAGCCCAATGCGGGGCTTGAACTCACAGACCGTGAGATCATGACCTGAGCTGAAGTTGGATGCTCAACCGACTGAGCCACCCAGGCACCCCAAGTCCTAATTTTTCTAAAAGCTTCTAAAGAAGGGATGCACAGGTTGAACTGCTGTTGGAAATATTGGAAATGATGCAGGAGCTTTTTTAGTGCTAGAGAACAAAGGGACTGAGCTTCTAAATGAGAGCATATAAATTTAGTTATATTTGCAATGATTGACAATAAGGGCAACTTAAGAACTATTACTGTTTCCTCTGTCAGCCTTCATTTTCTGACTTTTTAAAATCTTCTAAAATATGTCTTTTGATTCTTGATGTCCAAAGTAGATTAAAAACAGCCTTTGTGACATAATAATTTGACAACAGCGGAAAATACCACCTGAGAATTTTGTGACCTAAGACAATTTGTGGTCAAGCATAGTTTTACTTGAAAGCTTGACTCAATCTGGTTAGTTAGCAATAGCTTCCTTGTTTAGCCTCCCAAGGATGAAGCCAGGAACAGATACTGGGGGACAACTAGGAGTCATCTTTGCCACATTTCTCTTCTTTCCCTTCCTGCTTTCCTTAGGCTGCCCCACCATCATACCCACCTGCAAATCAGATGTGGAACATAGAGGTTCCTTTTGACTGGAGGCAGGGGTGCAGGGGAGAAGGTGTATGGTGGGGGTGAACACTGTCCGGGTGGCTTTACAAGGTTACAGGACAATGGCATAGTCGGTGCTGGGCTTTGAACTTGTAATTATTTCCATGGTGAAGACGGTTGTGGGGAGAGGAATAATTTTTCTGGCATTTCAAAAGACTGGTAGCTAAACTAATTTTGAACTCGGCATATGAACGTTATAAATGCGCAATCACTAAAAATATGTGCTGATCAGAATTCTCACCTAGCTGTGTTTAATACATCTATTTTGGGCCCTCTTTTCCCACTGCCAAGACTCCCTAATCTCCCATGACTGCTGAGTTTGCTTCTTACCCTTAAATGACAAGCCTGCTTCTCTTACCCCCCCCCCTTTTTTTTTTTTTTACTGTTTATTTCTTTTTGAGAGAGAGACAGAGTGCAAGTGGGGGAGTGGCAGAGAGAGGAGAGGGAGACACAGAATCCGAAGCAGGCTCCAGGCTCTGAGCTGTCAGCACAGAGCTTGACGTGGGGCTCAAACTCACAAATTGTGAGATCATGACCTGATCTGAAGTCAGATGCTTAATGGACTGAGCCATCCAGGCGCCCCTTCTCTTACTCCTTTTAATGGGCAAGGATAAAAATTGAGTTTTCAGTGTTGTGGGTGGTTGAGGAGTTAAGTCTGCTGTTGTGTTTTTATTTCTCGTTGGTTATTTCCAACTTTTGCTGATCTGTTTTATATAGCTGCCTTCCTCTAGTGGAAATGATGAAATACCAGTACGTGTTAACTTGTAAAAGGACCCAAGTAACCCTTTATCCTTGTTGAGGTGAGCATGGGCATCTGGAGGACTCCCAGGCTATGCAGGCTTAGAACAGAACGAACCTTGGTGTGGCTGCTAGCACGTAATGTAGCCACACAGTTCCTACACCAGCTATGAACATCTGTTGGCATTTGGTTCCTTAGAAAAATGGAGAGGAGGATGATATTCTTGCTGGGTTGAGTATTCCGATGAATCGTTATCATATACTAAGCATGTTTTGCGAATTGGCACCATGTGCTATAGAACTGAAGCTACAAGTGTAATTTGCTCTTCATCCAGATGCAGACTCCCAGGATTCTCGTTAGCTAATGGTGTTAGCTAATGGGGGCCAGTGCTGCAGCATTCAGATGGAGTCAGTGTGGTGGAAAGAACGTGGTTTTAGGGTCAGGCCTGTAGTTCAGGGCTGAGTTACCCTCCTAAAACCACAGTTTCTTCAAGTGTAAAATAGAAATGCATCCACTAACAGCATCTAATTCCCAGGGTTATTATGAGAATTGCGTTAGATTATATTTACACGCATAGCATTTAGGACATTTCAGTTGCTTGTAGATACATTAGTTATAACTGTTACTAATAATTCTATGAATTTAGGTTGAGCCTTTACCGACCCTTTAAAGTAATCCAGCAATTGTGTTTTAAAATAAATCCAGTACCTTTAAAACACATTTTAATACTTTTTTTAAGATTTTATTTTTAAGTAGTCTCTACACCCAATGTGGGGCTCAAACTTAAACCCTGAGATCAAGAGTCCCATGCTCTACAGACTGAGCCAGGCAGGTGCCCCTTAATACTTTTTATTTTTTTATTTTTTTAATGTTTATTTATTTTTGAGGGAGAGAGAGAGAGAGAGTGTGTGTGAGCGGGGGTGTGGGGGACAGAGAGAGACACACACACAGAATCTGAAGCAGGCTCCAGGCTGTCAGCACAGGGCCCGACGCGGGGCTCGAACTCACAAGCTGCGAGATCATGACCTGAGTCGAAGTCGGACGTTCAACTAACTGAACCACCCAAGAGCCCCCGCCCCTTAATACTTCTTAATAGACTTTATTTTCTAGAACAGTTTTTGGTTCACAAAAAAAATTGAGTGGCAAGTGTAGAAAGTGCCCATGTACCCTCTGACTTCACACACTTAACACCTTCCCTACTGTCAACATCCCCCACCAGAGCGTCACATGTGTTACAGTCACTGAGCCTACATGGCTACATCATTATCATCCCAAAGCCATACTTTATATTAGTGTTCACTCTTGGTGTTGTACATTCTGTGGATTTTGACCAATATATAATGACATGTATCACCATTATAGTATCGTACAGAATAGTTTCACTGCCCTAAAAATCTCTGCTTTTCCTGTTCATCCTTCCCTGGCTCCACTCCCTGGCAACTGTTCATCTTTTTACTGTCCCCGTAGTTTTGCCTTTTCCAGTATGTCATGCGATTGGAATCATACAGTATGTAGCCTTTTCAGGTCGTCTTCATTCACTTAGTAATATGTTTTTAAGGTTCCTTCATGAACTTTTCACGGTTTTGATAGCTCCTTTCTTTTTAACGCTGAATAATATTCCATTGTCTGGATGTATCACAGTTTATTTATCTATTCACCTGTTGAAGGACACCTTGATTGCTTCCAAGTTTTGGTGATCATGAATGAAGCTGTTGTAAATGTTTGTGTGCAGGCGTTTGTGTGGTCATGTTTTCAACTCCTTTGGGCGAATATAACGGAGCATGACTGCTGAATTGTATGGTAAGAATATGTTTAATTTTGTAAGAGACTGCCAGATGTCTTCCAAAGTGCTCATACCATTTTGCATTCCCACCAACAGCAGTTCCTCTCACTCCATGTCTTCCCCAGCATAGCATTTAGTGTCAGTATTGTGACACCATATGGATTTTGGCCATTCTCAGAGTGTGTACTGGTATCTTATTGTTTTAACTTACACTTTCCTAGTGACATATGGGGTTGAGCATCTTTTCATATGTTTATTTGCCCTCTGTATAGCTTCTTTGGTGAGGTGTCTGTTCAGGTCTTTTACCCAATTGTTTTTTTTTTTGTTTTTTTTGTTGTTTTTTTTTTTTAATTTTTTTTTTTTAACGTTTATTTATTTTTGAGACAGAGAGAGACAGAGCATGAACAGGGGAGGATCAGAGAGAGGGAGACACAGAATCTGAAAGAGGCTCCAGGCTCTGAGCTGTCAGCACAGAGCCCGACGTGGGGCTCGAACTCACGGACCGCGAGATCATGACCTGAGCCGAAGTCGGCCGCCCAACCGACTGAGCCACCCAGACGCCCCTACCCAATTGTTTTTAAGTTGTTTTGTTTTTTTTTAAGATTTTAAGTAATCTATACACTCAATTGTGGGGCTCGAATTTACAACCCTGAGATCAAAAGTCACATGCTCCACTGACAAAGCCAGCCAGGTGCCCCTCTTTTAACCATTTTATTTTTTATTAAAAATTTTTTTTTTTTAATTTTTATTTATTTTTGAGAGAGAGAGACAGAGTGTGAGCAGGGGAGGGGCAGAGAGAGAGGGAGACACAGAATCTGAAACAGGCTCCAGGCTCTGAGCTGTCAGCACAGAGCCTGACACAGGGCTTGAACTCAATGAACTGTGAGATCATGACCTGAGCTGAAGTTGGATGCTTAACTGAGCCACCCAGGTGCCCCCCTTTGACCCATTTTTAAATCAGTTACTTATTTTCTTCTTGTGAGTTCTAAGAATTCTTTTGGATGAGTCCTTTACAAGATATGGCTTTTTTTGTTTTTTAATGCTTGTTTTTGAGAGAGACAGAGCCCGAACAGGCTAGGGGCAGGGCGAGAGAGAAACACAGAATCTGAAGCAGGCTCCAGGCTCTGAGCTATCAGCACAGAGCCCAATGCAGGGCTCGAACTCACGAACTGAAAGATCATGACCTGAGCCAAAGTTGGATGCTCAACCGACTAAGCCACCCAGGTGCCCCTCATATACGACTTTTGTAAATGTTTTCTCCTAGTCTGTGACTTGTTTTCTCATTCTCTTGATATCTAATACATTTTTACTTATTTTCTGGGAGAAAAAGTCTACTTATTTGAGTTTTCTGTGGGGTGGGGGGAAGAGGAGGAAATAGGAGTTTAATATTTCCCATTCCTGCTTATCACTATTCTACTTTCCTTCAGTATTTAAGTAATTATTAGGACATTCTTAGAACTAGGTTTTACACTTTCCACCCACTAGGATAGCTATAATTTTAAACATGGAAAATAACAAGTTAGGATGTGGAGAAATTGGAAGCCTTGTACACTGCTGGTGGAAATTTAGAGTGGGCCAGTTGTGGAAACAGTTTGATGGTTCCTGAAAAAGTCAAACATTAAGGAATTATGTTTGACTTAGCAATTCCATTCCTAGGTATGTACCTAAAAGAACTGAAAACAGGTACTCAAATATTTGTACATAAATGTTTAGCACTGTTCATGATAGCTGAAGGTGAAAACAGCCAGACGTTTATCAGTGAATGAATAAACAAATTGTAATGTGTATATATAATGGGCTAATATTACCCATAAAAAAGAATGAAGTACTGGTACATGCTAATACATTGCAGATGAACCTCAGAAACATGCTAAGTGAAAGAAGCCAGACCTCTTGTCACATTGATTCCATTTACATAAAATATGCAGATAGGTAAATCTGTAGATGCAGATAGCAAGATTGATGGTTACCAGGGGCTGGAGGTCTGAGGTCCTGGATGAGGAGTAACTGCTTAATGGGTATGAGGTTTTATTTTGCGGTGATAAAAGTGTTTTGGGATTAGATAGAGGTGGTGGTTTTATGACATTGTGAATGTATTAAATGTCACTGACCTGTTTACTCTGAAATGGTTAATTTTAGGGGCACCTGGCTGACTCAGTTGAAGAGCATGCAACTCTTGATCCTAAGGGTTGTGAGTTCGAGCCCCATGTTGGGTGTAGAGATTACTTAAATAACTTAATAAAAATCAAAAAAAAAAAAAAGGTTAATTTCAAGTTGTGTGTATTTCACCTTTTTTAAAAAGGCTACTTTTAAGATTATAGTAATTTTTAAGAAGTATTCTCTTAAAAGTTTTCCTTTTAGAGTGGTCTGTTATTAAATGGCAATTTATAATTTAATATGATTTCATGGATAAAAAGGCTTTGTTTTCTACATACTTCATTGGGTGGGTGTTGTTGAGGGTATTTCATTCTCCACATGCTTTGAAGTATAATCGAGAGATAAATTTAGGGTCAAATTGTTACAGTAAAAGTTTTAGAGGCACTACCAAAATGTGGCCAAATTAATTGTTCAAGAATGATGCTTTTCCAGAGTAGAGCAGAGTAATTTTTGTTTTGGCCTCCTAATGGTTGAAAAAAGGAATGTCAAGAGTAATTTATAATTTTGGTTTTCTTTAAGAAAAAGATTTATGAGAGTTTGCATTAAAAATATATGAAACAGGTCAGCTAAAAGTTTTAAAAGATCAGTAGAAGAGATATTACAAGAATGGGCAGTTGTCCACTAAATCTAGCTCTCTTATGGGTCAGTTAAAAAGAAAGAGGAAAATGTGATGGGACTAATGGCTTTTTAGTGACTGATAAAAGAACAAATGTAAGTTAGTCTAGAAATAGACTTTTACTTTAAGATTCACTTATGTAGGGAATTTGAGTGTTCTAATGATTTTTTTTTTTTAACTGTTTATTCATTTTTGAGAGAGTGAGCAGGGGAAGGGCACAGAGAGAGAGGAACAGAGGATCTGAAGTAGGCTCTGAGCTGACAGCAGCGATCCCGATGTGGGGCTCAAACTTAGCAACTTGTGAGATCATGACCTGAGTCCAAGTCAGACACTCAACCAACTGCACCACCCAGGTGCCCCAACAATGTCTTTAAGTGTTGTTTATAGAAGGTTCAGAATTGTTCTTCAGTTGGTCATTTTATAGCATCTAGTGAGCCCTTTAAAAAAAATTTTTTTTTAATGTTTATTAATTTCTGAGACAGAGACAGAGCATGAGTTGGGGAGGGGCAGAGAGAGAGGGAGACACAGAATCTGAAGCAGGCTCCAGGCTCCAAGCTGTCAGCACAGAGCCCGATGTGGGGCTCAAACTCCCAAACTGTGAGATTATGACCTGAGCCGAAGTCGGTCGCTCAACCGACTGAGCCACCCAGGCGCCCCCCTGTAATGAGCTCTTAAAATTAAATTTTTTAAGTTTTTTATTTAAGTAATCTCTACACCCAACATGGGACTTGAACTCATGACCCCAAGACCAAGAGTTGCATGCTCTTCTGACCTAGCCAGCCAGGTGCCCCAAAATGAAATTTATTTTTGAATAGGCAGTACATTTACTTGGTTTAAAATTCAAAAGACACAATTGGGATACAATGAAAATTCTCCTTCCCATACCTGTCCCCCCCTTTATCCAGTTTCCTTCCTCACAGACAACCAGTGTTATAATCAGTTTCTTATGGTTCTTTTATTGATGTTTGATTATATAAGATTTATTCATACTAATTTTCTATGAAGTTGAAATAATTAAAACATCTTGGGTATAATGAACCCTCGCTCTCTCTGTTTACTCCTCTTTATTCTGAGTCTTAGAACAATGGATTGTCTTCAGGTAAAGGACTCTCAGCCAAGGTTTCTCAATCTTAATGCAGTTGCTACCTAGTTTTTTCTGATTTCTGGTGATACTCTCCATCTTCTACTAGAGTAAATGAAGCATAATTTATGGTAGAATAAAACAGTTTGACAGTTCAGTTATGTTAGAAACATGGAAAGTTGTGAAATACAGTATTTGAAATTACATGAAAATTATCTTTCCGTCTTAATTTTCTCATATATAGTTAAATGTTTCGTTTATTCTTGGTGCACCATATGTGTTTGACCCTTTTTTGTTTTCGTTTTTGTAAGGATGGTAAGTTGGAATCTACAGATATGTGGTCAGAATTGCAACAGAATAGTTAGTTACTTGTGACCTGCCTGCCCCCTGCTTACTGCTCATCTGACCCCACCATATGATGTGGCTTTCCTGTACACCTGCTCGTGGCCATAGCTGGGCAGCTGTAGTCATGATGGAAACCATGATGGTTTATAGTACATTAGCATAAGGTAAAAATTGCTTTTTTATTGAAAATAATTTTCTCTTAATCATTTGTGCTTATGCATGGATTTAATATAATCTTAATAGTAATCTATAAAAAGTTGGTATGATTTTTTTGAAATAATAAGCAGTAGAATAGTTAGGAGCTCAAGAGTAACAAAAAAGAATAAACTGAAGAAATCGGCAAGATCTGTGGAAAGAAAACGTTAAAAATGTCACTGAGAGGATTTGAATAAGTGGAAAAATGTACAGTATTTCTAGGTAGGAAGGTTCAGCATTGTAAGATGTCAATTCTTGCTAAGTTGATCTGTAAATTTAACTTCATCCTTGTAGAAATTACAAGTCAGTCATTTTTTTAAAATGTTCATTTGTTTTTGAGAGACAGAAAGAACACAAGTTGGGGAGGGGCAGAGAGGGGGAGATGTAGAATCCGGAGCTGGTGCCAGGCTCCAAGACATCAGTGCAGAGCCTGTCGCAGGGCTCAAACCCACGAACTGTGAGATCGTGACCTGAGCCAGAGTCAGATGCTTAACCAACTGAGCCACCCAGGCGCCCCACAAGTTGTTTTATTTAAACTACTCAAGCAGTTTCTGAAGGTCAAATGGATAAGCAATCATGGAAGAATAGCTAATAAAATTATTGTTATTTTTTAAAGATTTTGTTTTATTTGCATTTTTTAAGTGTATTTATTTTTGAGAGAGAGAGAGAGAGAGAGAGAGCGAGCGAGCGCACATGCAAGGGCAGGGCAAAGAGAGAGACAGAGAATCCCAAGCAGGCTCTGTGCAGTCAGTTAGAGCCTGACGTGGGGCTCAAACCCACGAACCATGAGATCATGACCTGAGCTGAAACCAAGAGTCAAATGCTTAATGGACTGAGCCACCCAGGCTCCCCAAGATTATATTTTCTTTTTTGAATACTCTCTACAGTCAATGTGGGGTTCAGACTCACAACCCCAAGGTCAAGAGTCTTGTGCTCTACCAACTGAGCCCGCCAGGTGCCCCTGGCCAGTAAAACTCTGAAACAGAAGAGTGAAGGGTGGGAATGTTAATGTCTAGTCCAATTAAACCATGTTGCAAAGCTATAGTACTTAAAATAGAATGCTTGGAAACTGGATCAGGAGTAGGCAAACTAATCAATACAACAGAATAAGTTGTCCAGAAATAAATTGGCAGGTCATCTAGAAAAAAAAAAAAGTTGGATTCTTTTTTTAGGTTTATACTAGAGTAATTTCCATTGTAGATAGGAAGTATAAACATTTAGAAAGTTAAAACCATAAATTGCTACAGGAAGACATGAGGCAATTTTGTTATAGTCTTGGACAGGGGCAGGACCTTCTAAATTTATGCCATTTAATTCGAGTCATAAAAGAAAAGATTTGAAGAACAGCCTACATAAGTGGAAAACTACACCTCGCTAATGAATGAGAAGACATTATCGTTCTTACCAAATCATCTATTGGTTTTCCATTACTACTAAAAATCTCAGTAGGTGTTTTAAAAAAATAAATTCATTCCTGAATATATATGGAAGTATATGGCTAAGAATAACCAAGACATTAAAAAAAAATTGAAAATTTCAAATCTTTACAAAAGTAGACCGGATAGTATAATGAGCTCCCATGTACCTCTCACTCAATGTCAACTGTTACCAACTTATGGCCAGTTTTGTTTCACATGTATTGTTAACCACTTCTCTCCTCTTGTAATATCTGATCAAATCTTAGACAATAATTTCACCCATAAATTTTTAGAACATACTTCTAAAAGAGAACACTCTGCTTTTAGAAATCCCGTACGGTATCCTAATCATACTGTAAAAAGTTCATATAGGAATGACAAGATAAATAACTGGTATTTCCCCCCTCAATTTACCATTATCGCTCAAATTAATGAGTTACTGTACATCAAGTATGCTTCAGTCCATGAGTTCATATTGATTTTTGACCAGGTAGAGCCTCTTGAAGTTAACTTCTAAGTCCTATTTATATTAACTAAATATTAGCAACTTGAATCCACGAATATACGAAGAGTAACATATCATGACTATCTAACTGGGTTTATTCCAGAAATGCAAGGCTGATTTAACATTTGAAAATCAATCAATGTAATCTACTACATTAACAGACTAAAAAAGAAAAGTCATTTGACAGAATCCAACATCCATTTATGATAAAATGCCTCAGCAAACTAGGAATAGATAGGAACTTCCTCAACATGATAATGGGCTATTCAAAACAGCTAACATTATACTTTAATATTGAAAAAATAAGTACATTGCCCCTAAGTTGTGAACCAGACAAGGATGTCTATTCTCACCACTTCTATTAATCATTTTTCTGGAAGTTCTATCCAGTACCATAAGGCATGCATGCATTAATTAATTAGTTAATTAATTTAAAATATAAATTAGGAAGAAGTAAAACTCTTGATTTTCAAATGACTTGATCTTCTGTGTAGAAAATCCTAAGGAATCTATCAAAAAGGAAGTAGAACTATTAAGTGATGTTGGTAGGGCCACAAGATAATAAGGTCAGTATGCAGAAATCAGTTGTGTTTCTGTACACCAGCAGTTAACAGAAATTGAAATTTTAAAAGAGCATCAAAAGATAGTGTTGGACAGGGACTGGCAGATGATGACTCATTTTTGTAAGTAAGGTTTTCTTGAATCACAGCCACATTCATGTACATATTTAGTGTCTGTGATGCTTCTGTGCTGCATTGGTAGAGCTGAGGAGTTGTGACAAGGTATACAGCCCACAGAGCTGAAAATATCAACCACCTGGCCATTAAAAAAAAAAAAAGTTTGCCAACATCTGATATAGAAGAGCTTTATAATCTCAGGGAAGGGGAGGATTTTTTATACAGGAAACAGAAAACACTAACCATAAAAGGTAATACAGTGTCTTCATCAAAATTAGTAACTTGTGGGGGCGCCTGGGTGGCGCAGTCGGTTAGGCGTCTGACTTCAGCCAGGTCACGATCTCGCGGTCCGTGAGTTCGAGCCCTGCGTCAGGCTCTGGGCTGATGGCTCGGAGCCTGGAGCCTGTTTCCGATTCTGTGTCTCCCTCTCTCTCTGCCCCTCCCCCGTTCATGCTCTGTCTCTCTCTGTCCCAAAAATAAATAAAAAACGTTGAAAAAAAAAATTAGTAACTTGTGTTCATCAAAAGATACGAAAGAATGGAAGGAGAAGTCTTCAAGAGTGGGAGAAAATATTTGCAAAATATAGCAAAAATCTATAACAATCAGAAAAGAACACAGTAGGAAAATGGACCCTAGACTTGGCCAATAAAGCCTGTCTTAAAAGCAGATGGCCTGAGAATATTTTTTAAAGTACTCCAACCCATTCATAATCAAAGAAATGCAAAAAAATCCCACAATGACATACTATTAAACACTCACCAGAGGAAATGTAAATTGAAACAGCCATTATGGAGAGCAGTATGGAGGTTTCTCCAAAAATTAAACTACCATATGATCCAGCAATTCTGTCTCTGGGAGCATCTGAGGGAAATGAAATGAGCATCTCAAAGAGATAACTGTACCCCCATGTTCATTGCAGCATTATTCACAGTAGTCAAGATATGGGAGCAACTTAAGTGTCTATTGATGGATGAATGGGTAAGGAAAACGAGGCATGTGTGCACTCACACATGGATATTATTCAGCTATAGAAAGAAGGAAATCCTGCCATTTGTGACAATTATGGATAAACCTTGAGGGCATTATGCTAAATGAAATGTCAGAGGAAGACAAATACTGTATGATCTCACTTATATGTGGAATCTAGAAGAGTCGAACTTGGAAACACAGTGGAATGGTGGTTACCAGAGTCTGGGGGATGGAGGAAATTGAGAGGTGTTGATATAAGGGTGTAAACTTTAAGGGTTTTTTGTTTGTTTGTTTGTTTGTTTGTTTAAACTAACCTCTACCCTCAACATGGGGCTCAAACTCGTGACCCTGAGACCGAGAATCTCTACCAACTGAGTCAGCCAGGCACCCAAACTTTAAGTTATAAGATGAAGTTCTGGAAATCTAATGTGTCACATGATGACTCTAGTTAATAATACTGTGTTGCATGCTTGAAATGGAATATTCTCGCCACACACTCACACAGTGGTAACTATATGAAGTGATGAAGTGAAGTATTAACTAACTTTATTATTGCAGTAATCATTTTACAATATATGTTGTACCCTGTAAATTTACACAATTTTATTTGTCAATAAATAAGCTAATAAACAAACATTACCTCAGTAAAACTGGGGAAAGCATCTGATTGGCGGGGAAAAAAAAGAATACAATTAATTACATAAAAACAGAAGGCTTCTACACGGCAAAATCACTATAAAGTCAAATCAACAATCACCAGGTCAGCATTTATGAAAATTACAACTATGTCTTATATTTGACATAGCAGTTCTTAGGTTCTGTAAAGAAATACCTTTATCATGATACAAATGGCCTCTATGTTGTCAAATCCAGTGGTCAGTTCTTAGCCTTTATCTTACTTGATCTCTTAGTGGCATTTAATCTAGTTGATCATTCTTTCAAACACTTCCCTTGGCTTCTCGTATGCCTTATGGTTTGGTTTTCTTTTGCACTTACTGTTGGTTCCTTCTCGGACTCCTTCGTTGGATCCTTCAAAACATTGAAGAGCCCCAGGGTTCAGGCTAGCAGTGCTCCAGACTTTTTCTCTAAGTGATCTCATCCAGCCCCAAATTCTGCATACTGCTAGATGTTAATCTCCAGCTCTGACCTCTTTGCTGAACAGCAGACTCCTCTCTCCAGCTGCCTTCTCAGCAATTCCATCTATGTTGTCATTTAGGCAGCTCAGGCTTAACATGTGCAAAACTGAACTCCTGGAATTACCAAACCTGCTCCTCCCATTGTTTTCCCACCTGGTCCATTTGCTCAGGTCAGGGAACCAAAGTCATCCTTGACTTCCTTCTTTTTCTCATAGACCAAATCAAGAATTCTATTGGCTCTACCTTTGGAAGAAGTCAGAATGTTATGACTTCTCACTCTCCCCACTGTTACCTCTTTAGTCTAAAACCATCTTCACTTCTCTCCTTGGATTATCGTAGATCCTCCTAACTGGTCTGATCCCGCCTTCGTTCCACCTTGCAGTCTATTTTCTATGCTACACTCTGGTGATTCTGTTCCAGGTGTTTACTTAGAACCCCTAAGGGGCGTAACTTCAGATCTTATCCCAAGTGAAGAAGAATTAACTTGTTCTGGGAAGCCCTCTTTGACCTGTCCCGCTCCTCATCCTTTTTTCCTTGCTTATTCTGCTCTAGCCACTCTGGCCTTCTTACTTTGATCTTGTGGCCTCAGGGCAGGACCTATGTTTCAGAGGGTACCTTTCCCTAGAGAACCAAAGGCTTGTTTTCCTCACTTCAGTCAGATCTGTGCTCAAACCTCACCTCTTAGGAGAGACCTTCCCTGACTTCCCAATCTAAAAGTACTCTGTTAATTTCTGCTTCCTTATTTGGTCTTAGGTTTCTTATTACTACTTCTGACCACCTGACATTATTTTTGTTTATTGCCTGTCTTCTCCCATTAGATTGTATATTCCAAAAGAACAGGGCCTTTGTTTGCTTATTGCTGTATCCACAGTGCCTAGAACAGTGATTGGCACTGAGCAGATAGTGAATATTATTTGAATGAATGAGTGAGTGTGTGAATTCTACCAATATATTCATATTTGGGAAGTGATTCGTGTATAGGGCTATTTATTGTAGCATTGTTTAATAGCAGAAATTGGAAATGCCCAAAATGTCCATCAAGAGGTCTAATGAAATAAATTGTGGTACAACCATATAATAAAATCCCCTGTATGAACTCATTTATATGAAGATCCAGAACAGGCAAAACTAATCTGATGGTATAAATCACAATAGTGATTGTCCCTGGGTTGGAGGCATTGATAGGAAAGAGTCACAGGGAACTTTTTGGGGAGACGGAAACATGTATCTTTATAGGAATGTGTGTGAAATCAGGTGCATGTGTTAGACTTTGACCATCTGTAAATTCCAGTGAATGTGAATTGTAATTCAGTTACAACAAAATGCATTCCTAAAAATGGAAAACAAATGAACTTGTGTATCAAGCTGTGGCATAATCCTACAGAAAATCTTTCATGTGGCTCTAAAATAGTGTTTTGATTGAACATCTCTAGTGGGATCTGTCCTTAGGCTAAGAAAACTACAAAGAAACCTTAAACTGTAGTTAGTAGTTTTATGGTTAATAGTGCTATTAATTTGACACTATTAAATTATATTACAGGACAACTCAGATAATTCTATTAATGTTATTTTGAGCATAAAAGATACATAGGGATTAAATCCAAGAAGTCAAAAGCTCAGTAACTTTTTTTTTTTAAGATTTTTAAAAAATAATGTTTTTATTTTTGAGGGGAGGTGGGTAAGGGCAGAGAGGGAGACAGAGGATCCGAAGTGGGCTCCATGCTGAAAGCGGAGAGCCCTTTGTGGGGCTTGAACCCATGAACTGTGAGATCATGACCTGAACAGAAGTCGGGTGCTTAATTGACTGAGCCACCCAGGCACCCCTAAGATTTTATTATTTTATTTTAATTTTTTTAATGTTTATTTATTTTGGAGAGAGTGTGCGTGTGTAAGTGAGGGAGGGGCAGAGAGAGAGAGAGACATGGAATCCGAAGCAGGCTCCAGGCACTGAGCTGTTAGCACAGAGCCCAATGTGGGCTTGAACTCAAAAACCATGAGATCATGACCTAAGCCAAAGCAGATGCTTAACTGGCTGAGCCACTCAGGTGCGCCCCCTGCCTCAGATTTTAAGTAATCTCTACACTCACCATGGGGCTGGAGCTCATAACCGCAAGGTCAAGAATTGCATGCTCCACCAGCTGAGCCAGCAAGGTGCCCCAAAAGCTCAGTAACTTTATTTATTTTTTATTTTTATTTTTTTACCGTTTTTTTTTAAATATAATTTATTGTCAAATTGGTTTCCATACAATACCCAAAAGCTCAGTAACTTTAAACCAGAAATGGAAATATCGGTATAACCCATAATTCATTTTTCTTTTCAATTATTCTCTTTATTGTTTTTGTTTTAATAATACACGTTTCCTATCTGCTATTGAAAAGCCATAGAGCGATGACAACACAACAGCGCCTGTACCTAAATTGAGGTCTCTAAATATCCTTTCCCACCAAGAACCAGAGCTCCTTAGAGAAATACCTGAATTCAGATCTGGGGCAGGCAGTGCTTACAATGAGCCTGAGATGTTACAGTGACAAAAAAGCAAGACAAAACCAAGATTAAAGATTTATGTCAAAAGGATATGAGATAAACAAGATTTGTGCAACATTACTGGTAGAATATAAGTGGTAGGCATATGGGTGGTTACTGTACAGTTCTTTCAACTTAGCTGTATGTCTGTAAATTTTTATAATTAAGTGCTGGAGAAAAAAAAGACAAGAGCCAGTCTGAAGCAGCTCTTGCTAAAGGTGGGGGCATCAAAAGATTAATGACTGCAGTAGATTGAAACACAGGAAGTATTAAATCTACTAGTTAATTGTACAACAGTAACAAAAAATATTTGGAGACTGCTTGGATGCTATCTCATTTTTCTTTTCTTTCTTTTTTTGTGTGTGTGTGTGTTTATTTTTGAAACAGGGAGAGACAGAGCACAAGTGGGAGAAGGGCAGAGAGAGAGGGAGACACAGAATCTGAAGCAGGCTCCAGGCTCCAAGCTCCAAGCTGGCAGCACAGAGCGTTGACGCGGGGCTGGAACTCGCACACCACGAGATCATGACCTGAGCCGAAGTCGAACACTTAACCAACTGAGCCACCCAGGCGCCCCTCATTTTTCTTAAAATTAGTAAATTAGGAAGGAAAAAAATCAAGTATTTAGCTTGCCTTTCTTACATTAGGGTAATCAATGAGGAAATTTCTTTGTGGAAATTTCAGCTAATAAATATAAAAGGGACAATAGAACTAGAAAATAACCATTTGCATTCCCTAATGCGATTATGGATATAGATGGCTGTCATTAATAGACGATAAAACCAATAAAAGAAAGGCTGCTGATGTGTTCTGTAGTGGACAGATCATGTGATGGTACTTGAAACCAGTTTCATCGTCTCATCACTAAAGGTGATGTCAGATCTTATTATGCGACAGTGCGATCCTATAGGAAGCATGTCGCACAGTCTGTGAAGTTTTTTTGCCAAAACAAATCCAAACCTGATCAGGCTTCAAGATCTAACAACCTGGATACAGGAACTATGAGAGAAGAGATTGAGGACCAAGTTGAATATTACAACAGAGGGAGGGCATTAGCAAATGCAGGAATGTGGGAAATCCTACAAGATAATTAAATGATCTGTTTTCTTCAACAAATAAATGGCT
This sequence comes from Panthera leo, assembly GCF_018350215.1. Taxonomy (NCBI): domain Eukaryota; kingdom Metazoa; phylum Chordata; class Mammalia; order Carnivora; family Felidae; genus Panthera; species Panthera leo. The sequence continues at coordinate 32,888,817 of NC_056683.1, read as the reverse complement.
TGAAAACAATGGGCCATGATGGGGAACTGTTTTAGAAAACCAAGGCTTAAGAGTCCTTCTATCAGTCAAATGCAATGTATGTATGGGCTTGGTTTGGATTCTTCATTTAAATAAACCAGTTGTAAAATAACATCTTTTAAACAGTTGGAGAAATTGTCATATGGCTTGTTTACTAGCTGATTGAAGCAATTGTTCATTTGCTAGGTATGATAAGGATATATTTTTCAAAAGTCCTTATCTGTTAGTGATATGTAACTGAAGTATTTAATAATGAAATATGTTAATGTCTGGGATTTGCTTTAAAATACTCTGGCATCTGGGGTGCCTGGGTAGCTCAGTCAGTTAAATGTTGGACTCTTGGTTTCTGCTCAGGTCATGACCCCACATCAGGCTTGTGCTGCCTGCTTGGGGTTCGTTCTCTCTCTCTCTCTCTCTCTCTCTCTCTCTCAGAATAAATAAACTTAAAAAAATACTCTGGCATCTAAAATTAAAAAAAGGAGGGGGACACCTAGATGGGTCAGTTGGTTGAGCTGCAGACTCTTGATTTCGGCTCAGGTCATCATCCCAGGATCGTGAGATGGAGCCCTTAGCTGGGCTCCGTGCTGAGCGTGGAGCCTGCTTAGGATTCTCTCTCTCCCTCCCTCTGCCCCCCTCCCCTGTTTGCGTTCTCTCTCCTTCTCTCTCTCTCTCTCTCTCTTTCTCTCTCAAGTAAACAAAATACTCTGGAAATGGGTTTAGGTAAATGAAACATGATAGGCAAAATGTTAATAATTATTGAAGCTGGGTAATGAAAACATGGAAATTCATATGGATTTTCCTCTACTTTTGTGTATGTTTGGAATTTTCTACAATAAAAGAGTTTTTAAAAATACCACATAGTTGGGGCCCCTGGGTGGCTCAGTCGGTTAAACTGTGGTCTCAAGTCATGATCTCAGAGCTCCTGAGTTCAAGCCCCGAGTGGGACTCTGCTGACCGCTCAGAGCTTGGAGCCTGCTTCGGATTCTGTCTTCATCCCTCTCTGCTCTTCCCCTCTTGCATTCTATCTCTCTCTGTCTCTCAAAAATAAACGTTAAAAAATTTTTTTTTATTAAAAATATTACGTAGTCTTTAAAGGAAAAAAGAGGCTTTGTGGTTATCTAGTGATAAAATGATTTCTGCGGTTTAAGTTAAAAAATAAGGTAGAACAGTGTGTCTGATGGGTTACTATTTGATTTAACAGAGAGAAAAGAAAATAATAAATGTGTTTCTATTTATACTCCTATATGCTAAAATATCTCAAGAAGTCTTCATAAGCAGTGCCTCTGGGGAGAGAGGTAGGAGAGAAGGCTTACTTTTCAAGGAATGTCCCTTTGTACCTTTTTAACAAGTGCAATGTATACTATTGAAAAAATAGGTCATAAAAGAAAGAGTAGAATTAGGAACCACTATTCCAGGCACAAACATGTGTGTAAATTTAGAGCAATAGAATGTTAATACTGGGAGGGGTTTTGAGGTTATTTGAACAGTCTCATAAAACTGAGAAAGTTGAAGTATGTGGATTTTTTTTTTTTTTTTGCAGTTGTATGGCTGATTGGTGTGAGGCAGACCTGTAAGCCAAGTCTCTGACTGTTCTCTATAAAGTAGACAGCATACAACTGTGGTTTTAAACTTCGACATCTCTGTAATTAATATAATCTCAAGTTAGATTGAAACGTGATTGATACGTTGATGGCTACTGTAGGGACACAATACATACCTGTCTTTGAGTCCACTGTCAACGTCTTTTTTATGAACCTGTATTTTAGAAGACTTCATTTGTGTTTGGCTCAGCAGAATCAGTGTATTGATGAACAGTGATTTTACAGTGTATTCCCACAGTTCTAAGATCGTGTGTGGGAAAATAATGCAGTTTGTGGATGTCAGGAATGTTGTTGCTGTGGCTTCGTTTGTTTTAATGACCTCAAGAAGCTTGAATGTTCTAAATATTTCATTCACTCTTATTTGGCTTTCAGAAATTTCCTAGGGAATAATGCTTGGCATTCTTCTTGGCCAAATATAAAAATCTTAAATGCTTGTTCTAAAATATTCAAGCTGTACATGAAGTTTTAAAGAAATGCCTTTAAAGAAAATGCTTTCTCCTCCTTAGTGCCACCAATTGTACTGTTACAGAGGCAGTCTTTGTTTCTGGGGTGAATGCTTTCAAATGGACATTTAAATTGAAGCTGTGAAGTTCCCATCACATAGAGTGCAGGAAGCTTCACTTCTCCTGCCGGTGCCTCAACCTTTTTCTCTTTTCCCATCTGCTCCCCTCCTGTTTGTCTCTTGAAAACTGGGTATCTGTGTCCATCTGCTAACCCCAGTAGGAAGCCATAGCCCTTACATCCCTTTTTTTAAAAAAAAAATCTTTAAGGTTTATTTATTTATTTTTAGAGAGGGGGAAGTGAAGGGGCAGAGAGACAGAGAGAATGAGAATCCCAAGCAGACTCTTCACTGTCAGTGCAGAGCCGGATGCGAGGCTCAAATCTGTGACCCATGGGATCATGACCTGAGCTGAAATCAAGAGTTGGACGCTTAACCGACAGCCATCCAGGTGCCCCGCCCTTACATCCCTTTCACAGCACCCTCCTTTCTGATTAATTACCAGTCCCTGCCATTGCTGCCCCCTAAATGAGACGTAACGCACTGGTTGCTCCCCATCTCCAGGGATGCCGATTATATCCAGGTCCCTAATCCTCTCTAACCAACCCCTCTGCCCCAGCTCCAGCCCATCGCTCATTCAGCCTTCAGATTCAGGCTTCGAAAAGAAATGAAATTGCCATCTTCCTCTTCAAAAACCAAGGAGGATTCCTAGTTGCCTTCTGTTGCTGTAACTCTTTGGCATGCTTGCTGTATGAGTTTTTTAGACTGGTTTCCAGTCTGATTAATCTGCCTCCTTCGTTGCCCTCTTTTTCTTTCCCATCATGCACCTTACACCATTATCAAACTACTCGAATTGCTCAGTGTTCCCTGGATAAAATACACTGTTGGAGCATCGGTGCCTTTGCAGTTGCAGTGCCCCTGTCTGGAGCGCCTCTCCTTACTGAGCTCGGGAAAGCCCTCCTCTAGGCCCCTTTCACACGTTCCTTCTAGAGAAGTGTCCTGGGACCCTCTCAGAGCCTTTTCTCCTCTCTCATACTCCTTGCTGACATGATGTTGGAGCTACTTGGGCCCTTCATTAGATCCAAGGTTGACAAACTTTTTCCTGTAAGGGACCAGATAGAAAATATTTTTGGCTTTGTGGGGACATGTTCTTTATCAAAACTGTTCAGCTTTACCCTTGTAGCTTGAAAGCAGCCATAGGCTGTAGGTAATGAACGAGCATGGCTGTGTTCCAATAAGCTTTATTTAAGGATACTGTAACTTGAATTTCATGTAAATCCATGTTCCCAAATATTCTTCTTTTGATTTTTTTCAAACTTTTGAAAATGTAAAGACCGTTCTTACTTAGGTCACGGGCCATGCAAAAACTGATGGATTTGGCCCATGGGCCACAGTGTACATACCAGTCCTTGAATGAAAGAGATCAGGGGTAAGCTTTATATATTTTTACACATCTCTGCCTTCCCTTCACACACACTGCCCTTCCTCCATGCCTCACTTCACTTAGAAGCAAATAATGACTGAACCAACCGTTGTTTATGGAATAAATGTTTAAGTAAGGAATTACTAAAACTATGGTAGTATCTAAACAAATGTGAAAAATAAGAGACTCATGTTGCAAATTAGTAGCCATTTTTAATATTTATTAATAAACACTTCCACAAAAGGAGGTTACGGAAGTTGCACAATCTAGAGGAGCTCACAGTCCCCCTCTATGTAGAAGACAGCTCTGGCCAGGAAAGATGTAATAAGCAAATAAATAGTCTCTGCTCAGAGAATTTTGAAAATTGGCCCAAATCTTTGGATTCAGTATCAGATTACCTTCTCCATCTTTTCCTTCTACCTGGCCTGGAGAAAGTCGTGTTGTACCTTTTATCCAGTGGTAGTTAAGCTTTCAGAGGGTTTTTCATGTAGGACTTGATACGTCATGGGTGTGACAGGCTCTCAAGTGGCCCGGTGGTCAGAGTCAGACCTGGAGACTTTTGAATCCTGGCTCAGCACTGATCTTTTATGTGCCCTTTGCCACATCACCAAATCATCTTCAGGCTTAGTTTCCTCATTGTTTATAATGGCGAGTATTGAATAATACCCAGCTTGTATGGTTGTTTGAAAATTAGGAATAGTATAGTAAAAATAGATTATGTAAAAAGCCAGCACCTGGCCCAAAATGAGCACTGAATAAATACTACCTGCTGTTGTTATTTATTTTCCCCCAGGATTGGTCTGTTTTCTTTCAGTATATACAGGGCTTGTGGGAGTGGGTTAAGGTTTACAGAAATAGCCTGGGACATTCCAGTAAGTTATGTTGAAATAGTGTGATCCAGCAACTTTTAGTCTTTGTCTTTTCCTATAACCTGCAAATATAGCCAAGTTTATTGGTTTCTTTAGGCTTATTAAAAAAATAAAAAATAAAACAGTCATCGAATACCAGGCAATATAAAGTGCTGTATGTGGTTATCTTAACATTTGGACATTAATTGAGGAAGACCGGGCAGAGCGGGGGGCAATCTGACTTCGAAGTCTAGTATTACACTCTGTACCCTGGGACTTATACTTAAGAATGCTGTGTAGGCTAGTTTGTGTCTCTGACCGCTTTTTCATATTGTTCTTAAAATACCTTGTTACTTCCAAAGTTAAACTGGCAGAATATCTGTTCACAGCAGTGTGGTAGTTCTTTGTACTAGACAGGGAACTTCCTTTCATTAAATAAACAGCCTGATTAGCTAGATAAAGTGAAGGGATGTTTATAAGGCATTTTGTAAACTGACTGTTTATGTCTGCTTGTTCCTTATGTTAGTATTTTGAGCTCCTGTGTAGGAAAAAAAAAATCGAAGGGTAAAATGGCTTCAGAACTCTAGGAACTGATCCTACTAATGCTTGGTCCTGTGATAATTTATTGATTTATCTTGCTTGCTCATCTTTACTTACCTTTTAAATATCTTTATGGGGTCCTGTGCACAGGAACTTGTGGTGGCTGTTCTTTAAAATATCCTGTTTTCAGGGCACCTGGGTAACTCAGTGAGTTAAACTTCTGAATTCGGTTTAGGTCATGAACTGGTGGTTGGTGAGTTTGAGCCCCGCCACGGGCTCTGTGCTGACAGCTCCGAGCCTGGAGCCTGCTTCTGCCCTCTCTCTCTGCCCCTCGCCCACTTGCAGTCTCTGTCTCTCTCTCTCATAAATAAATGCTAAAAAATTTTTTTTAAATATTCTGTTTTCTGGAATCTAAGCAACTGCAGACAATTATTCATTATTATTTCGGTCTTATTTTTCTTTTTTTAATTTGTATTTAAAAAAATTTTTTTTAAGTTTATTTATTTTTGAGAGAGAGAGAGCAAGCGCATGTGCACATGCACAAGCAGGGGAGGGGCAGAGAGAAGGAGAGACAGAATCCCAAGCAGGCTCTGCACCATCAGCACACGGTCCAAAGCAGGGCTTGAACTCATGAACTGCGAGATCATGACCTGAGCCAAGATCGAGAGTCAGTCGTTTAACTGACTGCGCCACTGAGATGCCCCTTCTTTTTCTTTTTTAAGTACAACTTCTTTTTTAATGTTTCATTTATTTTTAAGAGAGACAGCACGCGAGCAAGGGAGGGGCAAAGGGAGGGAGACAGAGGATCTGCGCTGAGCACAGAGCTCAATGCAAGGCTTGAACTCACGACCATGAGATCATGACCTGAGCCAAAGTCAGATGCTTAACCGACTGAGCCACCCAGGCGCCCCTATTTTGGTCTTATTTTTAAGAAGGAGCATAGAAATGATTAGAAAGGGTTTGTCTGTAGAAGCAGTTTGCAGGGTGTATCACAGAGTTGATAGTGTGTAGCCCTTGGACTGTCGGGAATATCCACACAGCTCTCTGGCAGTAACAGCAATGCTGAGGGGCCTGCTGAATGTAGGAGGCATTGCATTGTTGGAAATGAGACCATGTTATATATATTACTTAATGTAGTTTTCTGGAAGTTGGTAATATGTCCGAGATCTATAGCTTACCTATCAGAATTTCCCGTGATGTAGATCGTTACTGTAGATATTCTCATTTTTTGAGGAAAATATTTCCAGAATTATACCTGAAATATATTTACCTCCATGATGCTCTTGGTGAGGGAAATGGAAACTTATCTGATACCAAGGGTAGTGGACAGGTAGGGAGAACAGGGATAGCTCCTCTAGCTAGAACTTTGCAAAGATACATATTCTGTCTTGTGTTAGTCTCCTGGTTGGAAGAGTCTAAGACCATTTTTCCCCCCAAATCTCTTTTTCCCTCTTCTCAGCTCCAGTCCCACATTTATATGCTGGTCCACTGAAAATACTCATTAGATATCTCATTATACTCTCAATTCATGTGTTCACAGGATAGCTTCCTATGGTTCCCTCCTCCACTGATACTTTTTTCTCATTTTCCTTGGAGGGCAGTTCCTCCTTTGACCCAGCCCGTAGCTATCAATCACTTGGTCCTCTGGATGCTTCTTTCTGTTTATCTGAGAACCTGTAACTCCCTTCCCACTCCCACGTCTGTCCTCATCCTTTCTCAACCTGAATTCAGTGCAGAGACCTATTCTGCTTCCAAGCTTGCCCACCTCCAGCTCAAGTAAGAGTGACCTTTCTAAAACCCAAATTGGGAGGAACGCTCCTGGCTACTTCTGGTTTGGCGCTGCCCAGAAGGAATTAGTTTTTGTTTAAATAAACTCTTAAAAATTAAACACAAAAACAAATTGGGTTGTGTTATTTCTTTGCTTAAACAACTTCCTGACTTACCCATTGCCTTTAGGTTTCAATCCAAACTCTTTATAATTAGACCCTTGCCTTTTTGTTCAACCTCCCTAAGTAACCCCTTCTGGATGCTTTCCGTGCCCCTTTTTTCAAGCACTTGTTTGTTCATTCAGCCTTTGGTCCATTCTTTCATTTGCTCATTAAACTTTTATTGGCCACTAATATGGGTCAAGCTCTGTGCTTAAGGCTTGGGTCTGAGGCAGTCAACAGAACGGATCCTTAGACATTTCACTGACCTCTCACACTGTTAATCAGGATTGATTAGGTTATGCTGCAGTAACAAATTTACCCTGAAATCTCATTGTTTTAACACAGCACAATTGTATTCCTTGTTACGATGCCACTCAGTCTTGGGTTGTCAGAGGCTCTGCTCTACATAGGAACCCTTCCATTTAGAGGCCCTGGCTTATAGCTACACCAGCTAGAACTCACTGTGCTCCTGGGCACTGGGACAGAGGAAGGGAGAAGCTGGATGGGCTTCTCCCTGCCTCAGCCCAGAAGTGACATGTGTCCCTTCTGCTCACATTTCATTAGCCAGAACTAGTCAGATGGCCCCACCTAATAGCAGGAGGGCTCGGAATACCATCGACAAGAACATAAAATATCTGGTGAGCATGATGGTCCCTGCCACAGGCCCTGAAGTATAGTTACCTGACTTCTGGTCTGTCCTATCCACTGGACTTCAAATTTCTCAAGAGCTGGGATTGTATCTATCTTGCTTTGTGTCCCAAACACGTGGGCACACAGTAGGCTTCTGATTTTTGTTGAATCAATGTCCTTCTTGAGCTTGAATTTAACTCAGGTCACTTCTTTTAAGAAGCATTCCCTTGCCATCTCTCTACTGTCCTCCCCCCAGCCTAGATTAGGTGTTTCTTTTCAGTGTCTTTGGGGTATCCTGTGCATACCTCAACCAAAGCACTCCTCACCCTGTATTACTACTCTTTTTTTCTTTCTTATTTTTTCTTCCCTCTCTCCACTAGATACTCCTTTCCTGGGTAAGGGGCTTTCTTTTATATTCTTTTGAGAAGTTGTATTAAGCATTACTTTTTTAAAAGTTTATTTATTTATTTTGAGAGAGACGGAGACAGTACTGTTGGGGAGGGGGCAGAAAGAGAGAGAGAGAGAGAGAGAGAGAGAGACACACACACACACACACACACACACACACACACACTATATCCCAAGCAGGCCCCAAGCTGCCAGTGCAGAGCTCAACGTGGGGCTCTGACCCACGAAGCTGTGAAATCATGACCCAAGCCGAAACCAAGAGTTGGGACACTTAATGGACTGAGCCACCTAGGTGTCCCTGGATTAAGCATTATTAAAGCAATTTAAGAAACCTTAAAAAATAAAACATTACTGTTCCAAGCTTAAGTCCATTATAGAAATCTTTCCCTGTTAGGTTTATTATTCCCACAGATTTCTTTAGTCTTTCATTGTATACCTGTGTCCCTAATCAATATAATGATTGTCCTCTGTGTCCATGTGGATAACAACTTGTCCCAGCCCCACTGTTGATTTCTCCCTGCTCTGTAGGGCTAGCTGCATCATGTTCATATGTGGGTGGGTGTGTTCTGTGGGCACATTTAGCCATCTCTGCACTGATATCACCTGTCTTGGCGATAAGAGTTTCATGAAAGGTCTAATTAATACCTGGTTGTCCAGTCCCCTACTTTGATCTGCCTTAAAATTGCAGGGGTTTTCATCTTTGCAACCGCCATTCCTAGTTTATAACGATGCTGAATGAATGTTTGTTGAATAAATAACAAATTCTGTGGTTGTTTTCCTTAGTATGTCGTTTTCAGATTTAGGAGCTTTGCCATTTGATTTCTTTTCTGATAATTTTATATTTAAAAATCAAGCTTCAGAATCGAAATTTACTGACCAGAAACACCACTTAGTGTTTTATAAGATAGGAAGGAGTAAAGCCTCTGGCTAAAGGAAAGATGTTTTGTTTTTCAGTGGGTTGTCAAGGAAACTTAGGAGAACTGTTTACTGGTAATGGTGTTTGCTTTGAAGTGTGACGACAAAGTAATGAGGCTTATTTTTCCCAATGTCTGTATTATACATAGTCTGACCTCATGTAGGCCTGCTTTGAATGTGCAAAGTAGTAACACTTGCAAGATTTACTAATTAATATTTCACATTGATTGAAATTTAGAAATGAAATTATACTTTATGTTAGAGGTTTCCTTTGCTTTAGCTTTAGTATTGTCCCCATGAAGTTCTTTCATTTGGACTATAACCTAATTGAATGGCCCTAGTCAGCCTTTTAAGCAAATGCTTAGGTTCAGAATGGCTACATAACACTTTGCCAACAAGTGGGAGAATTCTAGGAAGAAAGACTACATGTTCTTTATATAACAAATCCTTGAAAGATTAACCCATTTTCTACCCTTTCTTGAGTTTTCCTTGCAGATTGGATTGGTATGATTTAAATGCCAATATCCAGAGAGTCTCGGGAGGACTTTTTAAAAAAAACTCTTTGGGGCGCCTGGGTGGCTCAGTCGGTTAAGCGGCCGACTTCAGCTCAGGTCATGATCTCACGGTCCGTGAGTTCGAGCCCCGCGTCGGGCTCTGTGCTGACAGCTCAGAGCCTGGAGCCTGTTTCAGATTCTGTGTCTCCCTCTCTCTGACCCTCCCCCGTTCACGCTCTGTCTCTCTCTGTCTCAAAAATAAATAAACGTTAAAAAAAAAAATTAAAAAAAAAACATTATAAAAAAAACCTTTTAACAAACATGATTGCATTTGGGCTTATTTTTATTTTGAGAAGGAATTTTTAAAAATATAAGATTTGCCACAATTATCACAAGATGGGAGGAGTGTGGCAGTGACTCCCTCCCCCCTTTTTTTTTTCTTGAGAGATCAAGAGAAGAGAGAACACGAGTGGGGGAGGGACAGAGAGAGAGAGGGAGAGAGAGAGAGAGGGAGAGAAAGAAAGAATCCCAAGCAGGGTTCCCACTGTCAGCACAGAGCTGGATGCAGGGCTCGAACCCACACACGTGAGATCATGACCTCAGCCAAAACCAAGAATCGGATGGCTAACAAATTGAGCTACCCAAGCACCCTTGCCCTTTTCTTTTACGGAAATAGTGTATTATTTCAGCTTTATAATTTAATATGATGTAAAACTAAGGATCACTTCTTGGAAGGCTACTCCCCTGGAATATAGGCTCTGAGGAAAAAAGTAGTGGCACTGACTCCTAAATTTAGCTTTTGAAAAGTTACTGTGATCTTAAAACCAGTTTTATTTTATTGAGATGAAGTTCACATAACATGACATTAACCATTTAAAAGTGAACGAGTCAGTGGCATTTCGTACCACTAATTCAGTGGCATTTAGCAACCTTTGTATAGTTTCAAAATACTATGGTCACCCCAAAATAAAATCCTGCTCTCCATTCTTCCCTTCCCCCAGTCCCTGGCAACCACCAGTTTGCTTTCTCTCCTCTCTCTTGATTTACCTATTCTGTATATTTCACATCAGCGGAATCTTACAGTATGTGACTTTTGAGCCTGGCTTTTACTTCGCCTGATATTTTGAAAGTTCATCCACACAGTACTTCATTCTTTTTTAATGGCAGAATAATATTCCTATGTGTGTGAATGCCACATTTTGTTATCCATTCACTGATCGGCATTTAAGTTGTTTCTACTTTTTGGCTAGAGTAAATAATGCTGCTGTGAATATTTGTGTGTAAGTATTTGAATGCCTGTTTTCAGTTCTTTTGGGTGTATACCTAGGAGTAGAATTACTAAGTCACATGGTAATTTTTTATTTAACTTTTCAGAAACCACCAAACTTTCCACAGTGCCTGAACTATTTTACATTCTTACCCAATGTTTGAGGGTTCCGATTTTTCTACATCCTTGCCAGTTCTTGTTATTTTTAAAAATTATAGCCATTCTTGTGGGTGTGAAGTGGCATCTCATGGTAGTTTTACTTTGCACTTTCCTAGTGACTAATGGTGTTGAGCATCTTTTCGTGCGCTTCATGGCTATTTGTAGATCTTCTTTGGAGGAATGCTGCTTCTTTGGAGAAATGTCTTTTTGTTATTGTTGTAAGAGTTTTTATATTTTTATGTATTTTTATTTTGGATACCAGACCCTGATCAGATAGATGATTTGCAAATATTTCCTCCCATTCTGTAAGTCGTTTTTTCACATTCTTGATAATGACCTTTGATGCACAGAAGATTCTAATTTTGATGAAGTCCAACTTATCTAGTTTTAGTTGTTGTTCATACTCTTGGTGTGTCATGTGAATTGGCATATCTTGCCAAATTCAAGGTCATGAAGATTTATTGCTATTTTATTTATTTTTTATTTTTTTAATTACTTTTTTAAGTAAACTCCATCCCCAGTGTGAGGCTCAAACACATGACCCCAAGGTCAAGAGTCACACATTCTACCGACTAAGCCAGCCAGGCATCTCAGATTTATTGCTGGTGGGTGTACAATGAGGACTCTTATTTTAAAAACAAAATTTCGGGGGCAGGTGCCTGGGTGGCTTAGTTGGTTAAGTGTCCAACTTCGGCTCGGGTCATGATCTTGTGGTTCATGAGTCTGAGCCCCACGTTGGGCACTCTACTGTCAGAGAAGAACCCACTTCGGATCCTCTGTCCTCCCCTCCCTGGCTTGTGCCCTCTCACTCTCTCCCTCAAAAATAAACATTAAACAAACACCCACAAAATTTCATAGAATCTCCACATTTTACTTTAACCTCCCTTTTTACTTTAACCTCCCTTAGATTATACATTTATACACATCACCCAAAAACTGTGGGTTTCATATTATCTTAAATTACTCTGCATTATGCAAAGCAGAACCTAAGTACACTTAACAAATGAAATAGTACTTGTAAATTTAAAGGCATTATTTTCTCCATCCATGGGCTATATTTTGGTGACTATGTATGGATTCATGGATTTTCTTTTTAACTCCAGACCCCCTCTGAGTCAGCAGATCACAGATTTTGTAGAGGAGCACCAGGGGACTGTATCATGACATGCAGAAAAGGGATTAAGGATGGAGAAAAAGGTAGCATTTCCAGGGGCCCAGGTAGTTGCAGAAACGTCAAGGAGAAAGGGGAGATGACTAAAAGGTAGGTCACCGGAAGTCAGAGGTGGAATCTGTAAGGGCTCCAGAGGACACAGCGTTTGCTTTCAGGCAACAAGAATGACTGCAGAGTGGAAGTGAAGTTCAAGGGGGAGTGTGTTGGGATTAGGGCTGGACACTCAAAAGACGTCATCAGAAAGTGAAGGTTTAGGGAGCAATAGAGGATTCCTTTAGTTTTAGAAGTAATGCCAACCCAGTTCTACCTCCAAAGGAGGAGTCCAGCTAACTGTTTAGCTCCTGTCCTGGAGAAGGATAAGGAAAAGGAGCTGGGGAAATCCTAGATTTTATTTCAGCCATGATTAGAATGCAGTTAATTTTGAATTAATAATACTGTAGTCTGTATTCGTATTTTGTGTGTGTATTTGGTTGGTTTTCTCTTTTCTTAAAATTTTTTCATAAAAAGTATCCAGTTTTCTCTCAGCTGCAAGCCTGATGAGGTTTTTCAACTTGACCTGTAGATGAGGGAGTTGGGTTCTCAGGACACACTTAGAGCTTGGGGTGGTGATGGGCCAGGAGCTGGGACACACGGGAGTGAGGACCTGGGAGGGAAAGTGTTGGGACTGTGGTGCCAACCAGGGCTAAGGACTGCTCTCCTTCTGGCCAGCCCTTCACAGCGCTCACAGGCTCATCAGTGACTTTCCACCCCCCCTCCCCGCCCCCAGTCCTTGTCAGCTCTGTGTTCAAAGGGCTTTAGAGAAAGGAGCTAAGAAGAGGATAGATAGGCCTGAGGGGAAGGTAGAGGTAATGGCCACTGGTTCACATGCCCTTCTGCTTTTACAAGGCGGATTGTCTGCTTTTTCCAGTAGAAATAAAAGCTACCTTACCAGAAGTGACCTGGAGAGATCTAAACGAAAAATAGGCTTAGGTACTTAGACTTTGGTGGTGTTTAAGAGTCTGAGTTTGTACAAACGTGTCTTTTTTTTGTTTTTAACTGCCCATGTAACCTCTGTGACTTTCAGGTGCTACTCGTGAGCAGTAGTCGCCATCCAGACCGATGGATTGTCCCTGGGGGAGGCATGGAGCCCGAGGAGGAGCCGAGTGTGGCGGCAGTCCGTGAAGTCTGTGAGGAGGTGAGCGTTGAGAACAAAGGGCACGGCAGTACCTTGTAATCCTGCATCTGTCACGTCTGTGTAGTTCTTTATCACCACCCACTGACTAGACATACTCCTGATCCCAGAAGGAAGGCATTTAACAGTTACCCTGTGCTTCCTTGATGACAGGGGTGATCGGGTTGTGACGTGGTCATGTTTATCCGGCACTCTGTGCAGGGAGAGGGCTCATAGTAGTGACTGTATCTAATTATTCCAGACAGTTTTTGTGATTTCCCATGGAGCTCTTTCAGCATCGCCTCTGTCACCTGTGGCAGAAGATCAAGAACAAATAGTTCATCAGCCCTAAGAAATCAGAGGAACAGGCAGTATTGATATAAATGGCTCATTCTCATTAACCTTTAGATGAGGAGGTGGTGGCCCTTATTTTCCTGTGCTTCCTGAGTCCTGGCCTTAGAACAGTGGTTAACGCAGCAGTTCTGTTAGCCAGAAGATGTTATTAATGTTGCCATTAGACAATAGCATCTTCTTTGTTATTTAGTCACATGACATTCAGCATATATGTACTGAATTCCTGGGCTATGCCCAGTATATCTTACTAGATACTCTAGAATAAGTAGTCGGAAGAAGTAAAGTCTTGGACCCCTAGTTCCCTTACTTTGAGGAAACTAAGAAAGAGATTGCAGTTCAAAGCCGGGAGGAAGGAACTGACTAACATTCCTCCATAGCCTGCTGTGCTCTGCTTACATGATTTCACTTAAGATTCCTAACTTGGTGGTGTGTTTTATCACCCTCGTTTACTTGCCCTGGCCACATAGTTGGTGCCTTTTAGATCTATTTCTTTGTTCCAGAGGGAATTTAAAACTGATTCTAAGGACATATAAAATCGCACTAAGAATGAGTCTAACTCCTACAGTTCTTCGCTGTTCAGCCCTTGCTGAAGTCCTCTGAGACTGACTGACTCTTGGAATACTCAAGGAGTTCTTTGCTTGCTCTGAAACTCCTGCAGACTTGTGTTGGCTCGTGTGCCTCTCCTTTTATCATATATCTGGTGTCCATAACTAGACTATAATCTCTGGGAGCAAAGAGTATGTTTTAAAGTTTAAATCCTCCCTTCCTGTGCCTCGTACACAGGTAGGTAAATGGAAAGTAATGAATACATGCTTCCATGACAGATGGAGTAATGGATGGAACAGTAAAAGTCCTGAAGAGTCCCCCTTTCTTATCAGACCTGGGATAATGGGGAATGCACAGGGGCAGGGTGGCCTGGAGGGGCAGATGTGATTCTGTACTCTGCCCTCCCATGCCGCAGGGCTGCACATCTTTGCCCGGTCCTTGGAAGTTCTCAGAGGCTTGACTGTTTTTTGTTTTTTTTTTGTTTTTTTTTTTTTTTAATTTTTTTTTTTTTCAACGTTTTTTATTTATTTTTGGGACAGAGAGAGACAGAGCATGAACGGGGGAGGGGCAGAGAGAGAGGGAGACACAGAATCTGAAACAGGCTCCAGGCTCCGAGCCATCAGCCCAGAGCCTGACGCGGGGCTCGAACTCACGGACCGCGAGATCGTGACCTGGCTGAAGTCGGACGCTTAACCGACTGCGCCACCCAGGCGCCCCGAGGCTTGACTGTTTAAGTAAGTGGCAGGACCAGTTGGTGGACCTAAGCTGCACACTCTTAATTCAGATCCACTTGGCTCCTGTAGGTTCTAAGACACGTAAAGCAAAAGTGATGTTTGAAAGAGGTTCTGTGGCAGTTGTGGATTAAGAAAGGTGGTTGGAAGACCTGAAATAGAAGGTTCTAGAACAGAGAGAAAGGAAAAGGTTCAGAAACTTTGCAAAACTTGCTACTTGGTTTTAGGAGTCATGGGGGGAATCTGACAGCTGTACCATTGTGGAGCACGTTGGGATTGGCGTCTGTCTCTGGAGAACTTATATTGCTGTTACTGTTGTTTGATTTTGAGAGTTACAGTTGAGTCATCCCTGACTATACACATGCAGCGAAGATGGAGAGAACTAGGAGAGATGCAGTGAGGGGCAAGAAAGGGTGTAGGGCACCCCGCTCACCTTTGCTTCCTGGAAAATGCCATCCCACGCGCCTGAGTTGGTGAGAGGGAGGCTGTGGTGAAGGAGGAGGCAGAATGCTTGTGATTTGAGAAGGTAGTGGCGCAGCACCGAAACGAATCATGTCCTCATATGTTCAGGATCCCCCTCCCTCCTGTCCGGGTGGGGTCCTGAGCTTGAAATTAAGCCCTGCTTGACTCTGAGCAGATTTTCCCCCTCCCGTCAAAGGAGAGTCCTGCCACACTATATACTTTATTCTAGCATTATTGAGAGATAAAGAATGGGAGCTGCTTGCAACTTTAGAATACGGTACCGAATAAATCAAATGTTTGCACAGACAGTAAACATTAGTGAAATATGTCATTACGAAAACAAACATTTCAGTGGCTTCTATCAAAATAGAAGGGATGGTTTTTCCAATTCCACATCCGTCAACAGAGTACAAGACTTGGAATCAGAGAGGATATAGATAGATTTTTTTTTTTTTTAATTGCCCTTGAAAGGTAGCTTTTGTAAGCAGAAATCGCTATTCAGGGAGTTTATTTAGGTTTCAAAATGTTATGACTTTTGTAAAAGTACACATTCAAAAACTTTGTTGTTTTTTGTTTTTTTTTTTTCATAATGCTCACAGCTCTGTTCTCTAGATAAACATAGAAGATTTTACTAGTCACTTTTAGATAATATTTAGACCAGTTAATTGAAGACCTTCAGATGTTTCAAATTGGTTTTATACAGCTAAATGTATTTTATTGCTTTCTAAAGAACTTCAGTTATCTGATTTAAAAAAATAAAACCCTGGGGTGCCTGGGTGGCTCAGTCATTTGGGCATCCAACTTCAGCTCAGGTCATGATCTCACGGTTCGTGAGTTCAAGGCCCATGTTGGGTTCTGTGCTGACAGCTCAGAACCTGGAGCCTATTTCGGATTCTTTGTCTCCCTCTCTCTCTGCCCCTCCCCTTGTCACACTCTGTCTCTCTCAAAAATAAATAAACATTAAAAAATTAAAAAATAAAATAAAGCCCTGATGAAGCTCTTCAACTGAAGTCCTGTGAATCTCATACATTAAACTTACAAACTAGGTGAGTCTTAAATTCTTTAAATATTCCCATAATATATGTAAACTTACTAAGATTTTCAACTTAAAAACACAAGTCAGAAAGAAATTATTCAATTATACTTTCAAAACTGTGGTTACAATCTAATAGGCCAAGTTTTTTTTTTTTATAATCTCTACGCCCAACTGGGGCTCAAACTTACAACCACAAGATCGAGGGTCGCATGCTCTATGACTGAGCCAGCCAGGCGCCCTAGGCCAGATTCTTTTACATATTACAAAATCATAAAATATGCCTGGTTTCCTTTGTTTTTTGTTCTTTGTTTTCTTAAGTTTATTTATTTATTTTGAGAGAGAGAGAATCCCAATCAGGCTCCGCCCTCTAATCCCAGCGTCCAATGAAGGCTTGATCCCATGAACCATAAGATCATCATCTGACCTTAAATCAAGATTCCCTGGTCATCTTCTTAACATAGAAATATATTATGGTTTTGAGGTGCCTGGGTGGCTCAGTCAGTTAAGCGTCCGACTTTGGCCTAGGTCATGATCTCGCGATTCGTTGAGTTCGAGCTCTCTCAAAAATAAATAAATGTTAAAAAAAAAATGTTTTTTAAATAAAAAAAAGAAATATATTATGGTTTTGATTCCCTTAAACATTTTTTTAATTAAAAAAATTTTTTTAATGTTTACTTTTGAGAGAGAGAGAAAGAGAGAGAGAGACAGACAGCATAAGCAGGGGAGGGACAGGGAGAGAGGGAGACACAGAATCCGAAGGAGGCTCCAGGTTCTGAGCTGTCAGCACAGAGCCGGACGTGGGGCTCAAACCCACGAACCGTGAGATCATGACCTGAACCAAAGTTGGAGGCTTAACTGACTGAGCCACCCAGGAGCCTTTCCCTTAAACATTTCTTTATTTCATTCTAAATATTTTCAGCATTGCACCAGGATAGGGTGGTTCAGTTGGTTAATTGTTGATTTCTGCTCAGGTCATGATCTCACAATTCATGAGATCAGGCCCTGCTGCAGAGCCTGCTTGGGATTCTCTCTCTCTCTCCCCCCCTCCGCTGCTTGTGCTCGCTCACTCTGTCTCAAAAATAAATAATCATTAAGAAAAAGAAAAAGAAAGAAAGATGTTTACCCACCAAAGAAACCAGGCCCTTCCTGTTAAGTGAGACCAAGACTCTTGGGTGGCCTGATAGGAAATGCTGATCCAGACCACTGTTGTTCTGTCAAGGTATAACTTTGGGGTGCCTTGGTGGCTCCGTTGGTTAAGCATTGGACTCTTAGTTTTGGCTTAGGCATGATCTCGCAGTTCATGGATTTGAGTCCCACGTTGGGCTCTGCGCTGGTGGTATGGAGGAATCTGCTTGGGATTCTCTATCTCCCCTTCTCTCCCTCCCTATCCCCTGCTCATGTTTGCTTTCTCTCTCTCTCTCCCTCTCCCTCTCCCTCCCTCTCTCTCTCGCTCTCTCTCTTTATAAATAAATAAACTTAAAAAAAAAAAAAAAAAAGAGGGTAGCTTCAAAAGCCTGGTGTCGTGGAGTCCACGTTGGGTGGGAATGGGTGTTGAGTGAGCACTTTGCAGTATCCGGCACACGTGGCTAACTTTGTCCTTCAGCCTGCAGGCTCCTTCCTCCATCAAGCCTTTGTGATTCCTCCCTGCAGACTCAGTCTTCTTGCTGTGTGTTTCCATTGCAGTCCGTGCTTCCTAGCGTTGTAGTGCTTATCATTGGTACTGCTTGCTTAATTGTGTCCTGTGCTAGACTTCACATTCTCTGTAGTCAGACGCTATTCTCTTTTGCTCACTGTTCAGTCTGCAGTGCTTATTAACACATAGCAAGTGCTTCACAAAATAAATGTTTCCATTGGTGACGTGACCCCTAGAGCAGCCACATAAATATGAGGTAGGCCCTTTTTGGGTTGCCAGGAGCAAACATGCCTACAGGTGTCTCAGAACTGTGCCTACAGGCTGTGCAGAACTGGAAACTTGGGTCACAGTGCACAGGAGGGCCTCGCTCACGGTGGGTGGAGTGACGGTGGGAGTGCAGTGTAGCTCAAGGAGCCTGGTCACCTCACCTGTGGCCCAGCCCCCGTCTTCCACGGGGATGATGCCTTCCTAATCTCTCTCAGTGTCCTGGCTTCTGCTTACCACCTTCTGTGTTTTCCCTCCTCTGTGCGCCACACTCGGCCTTCCCGACAGAGGTGACCTGTGGGCACAGCTGCCGGGTGACATCATCGGCTTCTGGCTATTTTGAAGACGTTTGCCTCAACTTTGCATCAGTTGCTGATTTCTTATTTCTCGCTGCGCTCAGAGTGTCCAGATCATGTGCTATAAAAGCATGGCGGCTGGTGCTTCAGAACACCTGCAGCAGCTTTGCCGGGAGGATCCTGTGTATGTAGTAAAAAAAAATATTTACTAACACAGGAAAATGTTTGTGACACATTCCTAAGTGGTCAAAGCAGACTCAAAAACAGGATTTGTGACATAAAACCATTCAGTGGAAAAGAAATGTGTGTGTCTATTTGTGTGGAAAAAATGAATAACACTGGTTGCACACTACGTGCCAAGCTCTGTTCTAAGCATTTTGCAAATGTTGCCTCATCGAATTCTCTCCGGACTCTCTGAGCTGGGGGCTGTTACTGTCTACGTTTTACAGGTGAGAAAAAACAGGTTGAGTGAGATTAAGTATTTTGTCCGAACAAATTGTGCCCAGCTAAGTGTGCTCAAGGTACAACCAGGTGCGATAACACCCTGATATCAAGGATCATGGTTGTCTCAGGAGTGCACAGGTGCTCTCTGGTTATCTCCAGCCTTACCAGTCTTACAGTCCAGAGCATCTAGTCTCAGCACGCATCCTCCTCTAATTCTATGCTCCTTGAAAGAAGCTCTACCAAAATGCTCATGGCGGTTCTCTGGGTTAGCTCATAGATTATCAAGTTTTTTCCATGGAACACACATATATGTTATTACTGGAAGAATTTTCTATATAAACATGAATGGAGTGAAATTATTAAGTCTGGCGTGGCGTCGCCGGGCCAATGTACCATTAGACTCAACCTGTTCAGAAGGTTTGTTTAACCCGGCTTAAAAATTTCAGCATATTGGCTGAATTTCAGAGACCGATAAATCTGTAGCACTTGAAACATTAGCAGTCACATCTAACGGGCTAAAATATTCCCTTTTGGAAACTGGCATCCATTTTTTAGCTGCTTATAGTCAGAATCCTATTACAGTGACCCGTCAAAGGGCGAGAAGGATGAGGCTTTCTCCCAGGGCCAAGCAGGGGCCTTGGAAACAGTGCATCTCTAGCCCAGGGCAGCAAAGGCTTGTGTGAGCCAGCCATGTGACACCCTCTGTAATGAAAAGAAAAGCACCTCTTTGTGTAGTTTTCAGAGCTATTCTTTCTTGCTAATTCAAAAGGAAAGGTAAAACTTTGGGCTGACAGGGAGAAAAGAGAGAAACTGGATCTGAAACTGTTCTGTCTTCTGTTCGTTATATCCCCCGTTCTCACCTCAGGCGAACCAAGAGCGTTATCACAAAGGTAAAGAACATCTGAAAACAGAATCGGGAGAAAAATACGTGCATACTTTCAACTGCCCCCTCTTCAAGGATGACAGAGATGGGTACCTTCTGCCTCTAGAGAGACGTAGTCAGTGATGACACTTGACAATAGGTGGCCAGATTCCAGCTCCTTTTATCTGCTGCTTCGCGTCTGGACAGGGCCCATATCCTCAGCACCATTTCCAGCACACCAACTATAAAGTATTTGTAGGCAGCCTGATAATTGATCTGTGACATAGACACAGCTTTTAAAAAAAATGTAGCTTGTTCTCTCACTTCCTCACTTGAATCCTAATATCACACTTCCCTGCTACTCTGGCTCTTACCACCTGTTGCTTTGCGGTATAAACTTGCCATCTTGGAAATTTCTGTAGATTAGTTAGTGATGTCTTCTACTTCCCTGTACCTCTTGCTGTCCTTTCGTAAGTTTTTAATACACTGTACAAAAAGTAAAACTTTCACCACATGTTTGACTTAATTCACCTTCATTTAGGAAAGTTTTTTTTGAGCAGCCAGGTGCTGTAACATAGTATCAAGGATCATGGTCGTCTCAGGAGTGCCCAGGTGCTCTCTGGTTATCTCCAGCCTTACTGATCTTACATCATCCCATCAAAATCTCTTGTATCCTTTCAAAAATCTGTATCAGGGTGACTGGGTGGCTCAGTCGGTTGGGTGTCTGACCTTGGGCTCAGGTTATAATCTCAGGGTTTGTGAGTTTGAGCCCTGTAACGGGCTCACTGCTGTCAGCACGGAGCCCGCTTCAGATCCTCTGTCCCCCTCTCTCTCTGCCCAACCCCCCCCCCCCCCCCGCTCACGTTCTGTCTCTCTCTCTCAAAAATAAAGAAAGCATTAAAAAAAGAAAGAAAAATCTATATCATCTCAGGGTGCCCGGGTAGTTCAGTCAAGTAAACGTTTGACTCTTGATTTCGGCTCAGATCATGATTTCACCACTGTGAGACTGAGCCTCACATAGGGTTCCTCACTGAGTGTGGA
Organism: Panthera leo; assembly: GCF_018350215.1. Lineage (NCBI taxonomy): Eukaryota > Metazoa > Chordata > Mammalia > Carnivora > Felidae > Panthera > Panthera leo. The sequence goes on along the minus strand of NC_056683.1, from coordinate 32,868,097 downwards.
GTCTGCTTAAGATTCTCTCTCTCTCTTGGGGCGCCTGGGTGGCTCATCTGAGTGTCAGACTCTTGATTTCTGCTCAGGTCGTGATCTCACAATTTATGAGTTTGAGCCCTGCATTGGGTTCTGTGCTGACAGCAAGGAGCCTGCTTGGGATCCTCTGTCTCCCTCTCTCTGCCTGCCCCTGCTCACTGTCTCTCTCTCTCTCTCAAGATAACTAAATAAACACTAAAAAAAAAAAAAAGATTCTCTCTCTTCCTCTGCCCTTCTCCCCTCCTCATGTACTCGCTCTAAAATGGAAAAAAAAATCCATATCCTCTTATCCCACTTCTTGTACTGTGTGTTCCCTGTCCCTGCAAAACAATGGTTGTACTCTCTAATATGTGTGTCATAGCAACTGGAAGTCTCCGTATGGAATCTCAGAACCGTCTCTAACAGGGAAGTAGTATTTCATGTCTCTTGTTAACATTTTGGAAACAATTTTTAAAAAGCCTATACCTACTTGGGAATAATTTAAAATACTATTTTGTCAACCTTTTTTTTTTTCTTTAGGTCGTAAGTGTTTGACTCTATTCGGAGTGGAGAAAAACGTGAAGGCTCTGTGTGACTGTCTTGTATTTTCATCTTTATTTTTTGGCCCCAACCTGAACAGTTGGGAATGGAAGATGGGGATATAGGGTATCACAGAATTTATTAGAGAAATGACATGATTCTCTTTAAATCCCAAACTTTGATCACAAAATCTATATCACAGTATCTTAAGAATATTGTTAATCGGTTTAACATGGTAGGTGAAAGGTGGGGAAGTCCTACTACAGACCAGGGAACCTCAGAGGTCATAAGCTCGTAGGGAAGTGGACAAGCAGCTGACAGTAGATGTAGTTCTAACAATGTGGGGGGAGCCTGCCCTGGTCAGGAGGCGGTGCCTGCCCAGGCCTGGCCATTAGCTGTCATGTGGCAGTCAGGACCCAGTGTGGTTCTGACGTTTCAAGAGAAGCTTGAAAGCTACATTCTCATGTGAGGGTTCCTGGTCTTTCAATATAGGCAACTAATTTTTAAAAATTGTTTCCAGAATGTTAATCAAAATAATACGTGCCTGTGCCTATGGATTAAGACAATAACAGTAGTAATACGAAAAGGCCCATAATTGAAAAACAACCAAAGGATGTGTTCATGAGGTGAATGAGGTGTGTTTCAGATTTTTACATTATTTTCAACTGTAAAGTGATAAGCTCCACCCTCTTTGAAAAAGACAGCTTTACTTTGCAGTCTCCTAAATGATAGATGAAAGCAAATAAAGGTTTTGAACCTTAGCAGTACTTTTCACTGTTTAATAGAAATGTTAATATGAGAAAATATGTACAGCTGTAAATTTCTGTAAGTCAAGAGAGACCATAAATCACCCTAATTTGTTGAACAGCAGGTTTTATTTAGATACTGTGCTCTGAATTTCCATGATTTAGTGTTTAAGAAATTTCAAATTACATGAATATGAGTTATTAATAATAAGGTACATGTATGGCTGTGTGCACCTACAGATTTCTCTTAAAAATAGGTACAAAAGTAGGCAAAGAATTTTTCTATATATTTGAACTTTTTCAAAATAAGTTGGGCAGCAAATAGCCGTAAGTGCTTATTATGTGCCAACTATATTCAGATCTCGAGGAGGAGACTATGACGTACAACGATGTGGTGGATTCCACTTTCCTTAAGACAGATTGTGTTTCTGTAAGTACTACCGAGTTTTTATTTTTACTTGGAAAGAAGATATTTTTAGCTCATTTGGGCACAGCATTATAAAATGCAAGAATCATCATGTCTCTTAAAACATCTTATTTTGATACTTAATTCCTTTTAAAGAATTTAATAGGAAATGTGGTTCAGTGATCAAAAATTTCAGGAAAGCCTGTGGTTTGCCTAACAGGGATATACATTTTTGCGTGTGGAAGCGTCTTTATTCTGACCTCCTAAGAAGGCAAATATACAAAAGCACAGTGAAAGAAGAGCTTTTCCTTAGAGAAACTAATTTCGAATATAGAAAACGAACAGAGAGGGGCGCCTGGGTGGCTCAGTCGGTTAAGTGTCCGACTTCGGCTCAGGTCATGATCTCACGGTTTGTGAGCTCGAGCCCCGCGTCGGGCTCTGTGCTGACAGCTCAGAGCCTGGAGCCTGCTTCGGATTCTGTGTTTCCCTCTCTCTCTGCCCCTCCCCTGCTCATGCTCTGTCTCTCTCTGTCTCAAAAATAAATAAAACATTTAAAAAAAAAAAGAAAAAGAAAACGAACAGAGAAAGCACACCGTGTTGAAAGCATACCGTGTTTTAGCGTGGAAGCCCGTGTGAGGCTGTTTTATGTGAGAGGACAGAATGAATCCCACAGATCGCTGGCAAAGGCCCTTAAGTAAATCCGTATTGAATCTCCTGTTTCTGGCAGCTGAGAACTTGGAAAGGGCCTTTCTTCTCAGTTACAGTTCAGGGATGAAAGGAGACCTTGGCACAGACACCGCCTCCAGTGAAGGGCCTGGCTGGGGCGCGCTGTGCTAATCCTCGTGCTCAGCTTTTGCTCCTGTGCTCACGTGGCCGAGAGTGTAATTCAACTCTGGCCCTAGAGCAAGGAGGCCTCTCTCTTCTTTCGTGGGCGGGCATCTCTCCACTGTTACCAAATGGCTTCTCTTGGGTTTCTTCCATGATTACTTCGAGAGTCCACCTTAAAATGATTGACAATTTTTAGTGACTGTCATTTTGGCTTTTGCACGAATACTGGATACTCGCCGCTTTATGAAAAGTGGTACTCAACACGTTATAACACGCTTGTGTTAGTGAGCCAAAAGTTTAAATATACAAGTGCTTCTGACTGGAATTTCCATTAGGGTAGTTTGCAAAGTTTTTAAAACTTAAAAATAGAAACAGTATAATCTGAACGGTGCTCTTAATCTGAGGGCTTTTCTGTCCTCCTTGTAGCACTTAGTGAAGTTTTTAGCATAGCCAGTTTGATCACTTGGTTAAGCTGGTGACTTATGATAGCTCACCATTTTTCTGATTATAAAAATAATTCACAGGGGCGCCGGAGTGGCTCAGTCGGTTGAGCGCCCGACTCTTGATAACCATTTAGGTCATGATCCCAGGGTTGTGGGGTCGAGCCCTGAGTCAAGCTCCACGCTTGCTCCACGCTTGCTCCAATTGCTCCATGGAGCCTGCTTAAGATTCTCTCTCTCTCCCTCTGCTCCTCCCCCACTCACACGTGGTGTGTGTGTGTGTGTGTGTGTGTGTGTGCGTGTGCACAGACTCTCTCTGTCTTAAAAAATATATATGTGTGTATATATGTGTGTGTGTATGTATGTTCCTAGAAGAATGAAAATCCAGAAGGTGCAAAGAAGACAGTATATTAACATAATACCATGGCTGGCTGTATTTTCCCCAACATTTGAATCCTCAAAATTTTCAAATATAAGAAAAAAAATTTTTTTTAAGTTTTTTTTTTTAACATTTATTTATTTTTGAGACAGAGAGAGACAGAGCATGAACGGGGGAGGGTCAGAGAGAGAGGGAGACACAGAATCTGAAACAGGCTCCAGGCTCTGAGCAGTCAGCGCAGAGCCCGACGCGGGGCTCGAACCCACGGACAGCGAGATCGTGACCTGAGCCGAAGTCGGACGCTTAACCGACTGAGCCACCCAGGTGCCCCTAAGAAAAATTTTTAAATAGCAAAACAAACACTGTATACCTTCTTCTGGATGTAATATCTGTTAGCTTTTTGCAGATTTGCCTCATCTCTATATGTACTTTCTTGGCTCTGCCATTTATTTACTTATTTATTTTTCTTTTAAATTTTTTTTAATGTTTATTTATTTTTGAGACAGAGAGAGACAGAGCATGAACGGGGGAGGGTCAGAGAGAGAGGGAGACACAGAATCTGAAACAGGCTCCAGGTTCTGAGCTGTCAGCACAGAGCCCGACGCGGGGCTCGAACTCACGGGCCGCGAGATCATGATCTGAGCCGAAGTCAGCCGCTTAACCAACTGAGCCACCCAGGCGCCCCTTGGCTCTGCCATTTAAAAAGAAGTTACAGGGGCGCCTGGGTGGCGCAGTCGGTTGGGCGTCCGACTTCAGCCAGGTCACGATCTCGCGGTCCGTGAGTTCGAGCCCCGCATCAGGCTCTGGGCTGATGGCTCGGAGCCTGGAGCCTGTTTCCGATTCTGTGTCTCCCTCTCTCTCTGCCCCTCCCCCGTTCATGCTCTGTCTCTCTCTGTCCCAAAAATAAATAAAAAATGTTGGAAAAAAAAAAAATTTTAAAAAGAAGTTACAAGTATAATGCCAGGTCACCTCTAAATTCTGTTCTTTAGCATGCATCTTTTTAGAATGAAGCCAGTTCCCTACATCACCACATCCCATTGTCACACTTAAGAAAATTCGTAATTCCATAACGTCATTACAATTTTTTTCAACGTTTATTTATTTTTGAGAGACAGAGCACAAACTGGGGAGGGCCAGAGAAAGAGGGAGACACAGAATCCGAAGCAGGCTCCAGGCTCCGTGGTGTCAGCACGGAGCCCAATGCAGGGTTCGAACTCATGTACCATGAGATCATGGCCTGAGCCGAAGTCTGACGCGTAACTGACTGAGCCACCCAGGTGCTCCCCATACTGTTGTTTAATACTCCATATTCATGTGTCCCCGGTTATCATGAAATGTCTGTTGGCTCTGTTTCCTCACCAGGACCTAATCTAGGTTCACATGTTACAATTGATTGTATGTTTTTTTTTTAAGCCTATTTTATCACAGAATCATGATCCCAGCTTTTCCATTGCCCCATGCCCCATGATACTGACTTTTTAAAAAAGAGCCCAGGGTAGTTGTCTAATAGAATGTCTCACATTCTGGTTTTGTTTGATTGTTTCTTCTTGGTGTCCTTTAACTTGCTTCCTTATCCGCTGTATTTCTAGCAACTTAGTTTAGAGCAGTGCTGTCCAGTAGAACATTCTGAAGTTCTGTGTATGTACAGTCCAGTACTGTAGCCACTAGCCATATATGGCTATTTAAATTAATTAATATCAAAACTGTAAATTCATTTCTTTAGTCACACTATCTGCATTTCAAGTGCTGCTTAGCTGCATGGCTGCAGGTGGATAAATGGCCACTGTATTGGGCAGCACAGGACTAGAGGCTTGATTAGATGTAGCATAGACATTTTTTGATAGGTTGCTGCACATCGTAGTAGGTGATGCCATGTGCTTCCTACTATTTAATGTCAGGAGGCACCTAATGTCAGGTTGCCTTGTCATTAGTGATAAAATGTTCCATCAGATCATTACTGACAGATCTCTCCCTTGTAGAAGTGCATTTCTGTCTATGTAGCAGAATTGGTTAGCAATCTATTGAGTATGAATATCCACACTGTATGAATATCCTGTCTGCCAGCAATCTTTCACCTAGCAGTTTTAGTCTCTACTGATGATCCTTACCATATAGAGCCTTTCTTTCTTTCTTTCTTTCTTTCTTTCTTTCTTTCTTTCTTTCCTTTTCTTTTCTTTTCTTTTCTTTTCTTTTCTTTTCTTTTCTTTTCTTTAACATTTTATTTGTTTCTGAGTGGGGAGAGAGAGAGAGAGAGAGAGAGAGAGAGAGAGAGTGTGTGTGTGTGTGTGTGTGTGTGTGTGTGTGAGTGAGAGTGAGCAGGGGAGGGGCAGAGAGAGAGGGAGGCACAGAATCTGAAGCAGGCTCCAGGCTCCAAGCTTTCAGCATAGAGCCCACCTCAGGGCTCGAACCCACAAACAGCGAGATCATGACCTGAGCCAAAGTTGGACGCTTAACCAACTGAGCCACTGAGGCACCCCAAGATCCTTTCAATAGAGACTGAAATACAACGATTTTCTAAAAAATTTTTTAATTGGCTGAATTCTTCTGTAAGAAAAAGCTCTTCCCCTTTTATGCCTCCTGCCTTCCCATTTTTTTCTTCTTATTTTAAAGTTCGTTTATTTTTGAGAGTGAGGGGCAGAGAGAGAGGGAGAGAATCCCAAGCAGGTGCCTTGCTGTCAGCACAGAGCCCAACAAGAGGCTTGACCTCACAAACCATGAGATCGTGACCTGAGCTGAAATCAAGAGTCAGGTGCATAACTGACTGAGCCACGCAGGCACCCCTTTTTCTGCTTATTTTAAATACCCCTCTGGGCTCATGGATCTTAATTTTTTTTTTTTTTTTCATTATATTACAGTCAGTTACAGGCTTTATTCTCTTTGTCTTAAATTTGGCCAGTGTGTATCCTTTCAGGTAGCCTACTTAAACAAAAAAAATTTTTTTTAATGTTTATTTTTTGAGAGAGAAAGAGAGACAGAGTGTGAGCAGGGAAGGGGCAGAGAGAGAAGGAGACACAGAATCCAAAACAGGCTCCAGGCTCTGAGCTGTCAGCACAGAGCCCAATGCAGGGCTTGAACCCAGAAACTGTGAGATCGTGACCTGAGCCAAAGTCCGATGCTCAGCCAACGAACCACCCAGGTGCCCCATGTGTACTTTTGACATAACCTTTTCATTCTTTGAGTACTTCCTTGCTCTGTAATGCAGTAAAGTTATTCCAAGCACACCTTGAATCTTCCTGTCCCAAACCTGTTGTCAGCTATTTCTCCAGAGTTTCCTTTAGTGGCAAATGTTATTTAGAAACCAAGGTTGGTGCCTGGTGTGCTTACTGATACTGGAATGTCATTGCTCCTAGGCCTTTTTAATGTACAGTAATAGCACAGTAAAAAAGAAGAATCGTGGGCCACGTGGGTGCCTCAGTCGGTTGAGCATCCGACTTTGTCTCAGGTCACGATCTCACAGTTTGTGAATTCAAGCCCTACATCAGGCTCCGTGCTGTCAGTGCAGAGCCTGCTTCTGATCCTCTGGCCCCCTCTCTTGCCATTCCCCTACTTGCACTGTCCCCAAAATAAATATTTTTTTAAAAAAAACAAGAAAAATCATGATTTCATCTTAATATTTCCACTTCAGATTTAACATTACAAGGTTTTTCCCTTGTATTTGTATCTTTTACTCAATAACATTGTACTGATAATCTTGTTACTGTTTTCTAGTAACATTATTTGCATTATCATATTATAAATAACATGAATATTTTTGTGTCATTGATACTTTCAAGAAAGGTATTAGCCAAAATTGTTAGGCTCATAATATTCTAAGCTATTTAATGTGAACCCATTGATTTTAGGGAGGGGTGCTCTTAGGAGTAGAATTAGCCTTTGGTGCTAATTGGGGTTCTTTAGGGATTGTATCTGGGTTGGTTTGGTGGTAAATTACAAGACAGTATTAAAGAGGAAGTTTTGGCACCAGCAGGGAGGGATCACTTTTCTTGTAAACCTGGGTTATGGTTTGACTTACATTAGGGACAGTATACCTAATGTACCCTTCTTTATCCCATTTGGGGACCACTTTGAGGCATAGATATGGTAAAATAAGTTAGGAAATATGACCGAAGAACTGGGTAGGGGGGGTCGTATTGCTTCTGTGTAGATTTCTGGCCTGTAGGTGTTCTTGATTGTGTGCGTCGATGAGGCTGTAGGCATGATACACGGCGTGTGCTTGTGTGCCAATATGGTTAACCATTCTCTACCTGTGCTCCTGTATTTACAGATGCTTGTTTAGATTGGAGTGGTTCTCAACCTTGCCAGTTGGATTCTAGGCTCAGATAGTTAAAAGCAGGTTTTCCACCCACATAAACGTGTGGCAGAAGTTTGAAAAGTTACACAGGGTATAGAGTTGTTGGGTGAGACAGACCGTACTTCTTACTGCAGAATATCCAGCACTTCTAGTTCCTTCCTACTAATTGCCAGTTGAGCCCTCCAGTCATCATGACAACTACACTCACACATTTCCACAGTGCCCTTGGGGACAGTCGCACTTGTAGAAAAACTTTATTTTGAATGACCTGAGAGTTCCTTTTGTCCTCCAGATCCCAGTTGCTTAGTTACTCAAGCTTAATTGGTAACTGTTGTCAAGCTCCTGCTGTAGGGTTGGGGCTAGTGTCCTGAACATGGCAGGTAATGTAGATGGGAAGAATAGGTCATGAGTACAATAGGATGGTGGAGAGCCTTGACAGCCTGGTAGAAGAGTTCATAGTTGAGAAGGTTCTAGGACGTGGGTACCTTGCTGAATGTGTAGTACTGCTCAGTGACCTAGAAACTCATAGAATGAAGAGAGAAAGGTAGTGATTGAAGCAGAGTTGTTCTTCCCTGGGCTTTCCCACTTTGAAGCGGAAAGGAAGTGTTAAGTGGAAAAATATATATATTCCATCTCACTTGTCATCAGATAAAGGCCAGTTAAAATACGCTGGTATCTTGCTCCTGTCAAATGAGTGAAGATTTCAAAAAATGAATTCTGTCCACGATGACGAAAGAGGCAGCATGTATTAAACAGCTGAAAAATGTCTCTACTGTTTGGGACACTGTACACGAGTCATTGCAGATGCTTTCCATTTCAGGACATGTCACACATCGGACATAAGGCACGTGACTCCCTCCAGGGAGAAAGCTTGCCTTGCTCCCTTGCTACCTGGGCACGCCTGTTTGAGTTGTCAGTGCAGTCACTTCATTTTATGAAAGCTTTCATGACTTTCCAGGCTGATACATAGGTGCTCTGTCCACCATCCCATTGTAATGTAAGTTTCAAATATGTTTTCCTGTGTATTCTTACTCAATGTGGACATTTTGAAAAACAGAAAAGTAAAAGAAACAAATTTAAAGTTGTCTGCTCCCCACTAGTAACATTCTGGTGTATTTTAACTTCTTTGTTTTTGCCTATCAGCCTTCCAGGTTGACTGTAAGCCTCTCAGTGGTATCCTCGCATATCAGAAATAAAAGTGAACTGGGGGTTCTTAAGAAGTATGGGGAAAAAAAGGAGGCAGGGACTTTCTAACTTTTTTCTTTGCTGTCATTTTCTGTTTTCCCACCTCTTCATCCTCCTCTCTCACCACAGGCTTGGAGACCTTGACCAAATCTTATAGCTAACTTCTGGTGCCTTTTGGTTCATATTTGAGCCCGGCATTTTCGCTTCTAAGTATCTGTAGAGAAATGCTTATTCATGGGCACAAAGAAAGCATGCACAAGAGGTTCATTACAGCTTTAAAGTGTAATAGCAAAAACTGGAAACAATCTAAGTGCCCATCAATAGGAGAATGATTATCTCAGTTGTGGCGTATTCATATTTTGTATTATCATCCAGCAGTTTAAAAACAATAAAGGAAATCTACATACCCTAACATGGAGCGCTGTCAGAGACATTTAGTGAAATGAAATGGCAAGTATGGTTGATTTATATATAGCAAAATGTCCTGGGGGCACCTGGGTGGCTCAGTCGGTTAAGTGTCCAACTCTTGATTTCGGGTCAGGTCATGATCTCGCAGTTTGTGAGATTGAGGCATGCCCCCCCCCCCCCCCATTGGGCTTTGTGCTGACAGCACAGAGCCTGCTTGGGATTCTCTCTCTGCCCCTGCCCCTTCCTTGCTCACACGCATACACTCTCTCTCTAAATAAATAAATACACTTAAAATAAGATGTCCTAAAGCATTTGTTTGTGTATATATGTGTATATTTATATCTGTATGTATGTATGTAAATACCTAGAATGGAGTCTGGAAAGAAAACCACTAAACTGATTACCTGTGGGGGTGGGGATGGAGGGGAGGTGGGACTAGAAGGAAGCCCATGGGAAATTTTGCTTTATCTAAACTTTGTTTTTTTACAACCCCATCACTTTTTCCAGAGTCTGGACAGAAATGTGAAGCCGTCAAGCAGTTGTAAAAGTCAGTATTTAAAGTGCTTGACAGTATAGCCACAATCCCCCCATGGAATTCTAAAGGAATATATTTAAGCTCAGAAAGGTTAAAATTAGACTTGCAGAAATTCTGTTCTGTATTGTCTTGACCTTGCGTGTAAGAAAGTGAAAGCAAAGCCATCTCTGGTGGCAGCGGCGTCAGAGCTTCAGTTAGCTTTTTGTTTTAGTTTTTGATGCCAGCTTATTTTTAGCTTTGCCATCTGATCTTGCTATTCTTTGAATTTGTTTAGATTTGAATTAAAATGGTTGATGAAGATAAGGTGGTTGAGAAAGGGATGATTCACATGGAGATCATTCAGACAGTTTGCTGTTTCCAGATGACTAGGTTAATCTTTAGAGGAGTCGGAGTAGAAGCGATCCATGAGAAGACATCAGATGTGTTCATCAGCCTGAGAACTAAAGGTTATTGCCGTCAGATAAATTTGTGTGAACTCTTTTGTTGGTTATGTGGACAATTTTGACTTTAGAAACTGTGTTATTTATTGCCGCCTAGCAAAACCTGAAACAAGACTAATCATGTTATCTCCTGATTTCTGTGAGACATGAATTCAGACGAGGTACAGCAGTGACGGCTTGTCCCTGATGACTGGGGCCTGAGCTGGAAGAAGCAAAGGAGAATACTGTTGGGGAAAAAAAATCTTGAATACCTTTTTCTACTAGGCTTCCAGGACTGTATACTTTGCTGATTTTTCTCCTGCGTGTGAGTGTTTGCTGATTCCTCCCTTAAGTTTGAATGTCCTAGAGTTCAGTCCTTTGTCTTTATTTCCTTGTTTGTCTTTCCATCTACTCCTTGGTGATCTGACCCAGTCTCAAGGTTTTGAATCTGGTAGGTGGGTAGTTGAGTTAGTGGGTAGGTAGGGAGATGGATGACCCATTCATCCTAGACCACAGCTCTCCTGAACCTGCCTACTTAGTATTTCCATTTGGTTGTCCAATTGGCCACTGAAACTTAATATATATGAAGCTAACACTGTGATTCCAGGACCTTCTCCCAAACTTGCCCCTCCAGCAGTCTTCCCCCATCTCAGTAAATCTAACTCCCTCCTTCCAGTTTCTTAAGCCAAAAAACTAGGAGTTTTCCTTGATTTCTTTCATTTCTCACACCCAGTATTTCATTTATCAGCCAATCCTGTTGATTCTACCTTTAGCATACATATATATCCAGAGGCCAACCACTTCTTACCACCTCTCTCACTACCACCTTGGTCCAAGTCACTATCACCCCTCCTTCAGTTCTTACCTCTTTCAGTCTGCTTTCTACACAACAGGCAAAATGATCCTGTTAAAAGAAACCAGACTGCAACACATCACGTCACTTTCTAAGCTGAAGCCCTTAGAATGGCCTATGATCTGGCTTCTTCTGGGACCTCATCCCTCACTTCTGTCTTGCTCACTGAGCTCCACCGGTACTAGTAGCCCCCTAGCTGCTCGTCTAAAGCCAGGCCCTTTTCCCCTCGGGTGCTGTTTCTTCTGCATAATCACCATGGTCTTGACACAGTCTCTAGGTATTGAATCTGGAGGAGAGAGACCATCCTGCTGGTTTTTTCTAATGGGTTATATGTATGGCAGTTGCCTCCTATTGGTGATGAAATACCAAGCTATTGAGGATGGGAAATTAGCAGTTTCAAAAAAACAGATATAATCTATACTGTAAGTAGCAGATCCGTGCATGTTATATCTGTGCCAAATGAAATGCCATTTTTCCATCCATCTACCTGACATTCTTGCTCATCTAGATCTTGCCACACTGAACAGTCCTGTCCTTCAGATGAGGTGGCAGTTATTGAAAGTCCCTTGAATGCCTCTAAAATGTTCATGCAGCTTGATTTCTGTTCCTCTTTACTCCCTTTTGGGTTGAGAAGTGACTTGAGGGCATAAGAGGGCAGTCTGGGATGCCATCTGAACAGCCTATTCTGTCAGTTGAGAGACCTGGTAGGGCTCCATGTCAGGCCCTAGAACAGATAGGGTTTGAGTTTCAAAGTACGCCATAAAAACACACAAAAGAGCTTTTTACTGTGGAGAGTGAGGCAGTTCAAGAAGGGAAGAGTATCGTTTTCAGCCAAGAGCTCCTCTGTGACATGCTTTCACTAAGATTTATGAGAGCTGGAAGGAAAGACGATCAACTATTTATGGCTGTGTGAGCAGCAAAGTTCTGGGTGCAAAACTGAATGAGGACATCACTGAGAAGATCTCCAGACTTGAGAAACCTGGGGGAGTGTGCCTGTCTCTACAGGGACTATGATGTTAAGAAGAAATCATTTTTATGGAGTCATAGCATCACATTGTTGACAAGGACTTCAGGAGGTTATCAGGTTTAATTCTGCACTTTTGCTCAAGCAGAGCTAAACAGCTACACCATTCTAGCCTTCATTTTTTTCCTTTTGAATATATATTTATAAAAGATACTAAATCTTGTATGTTATCTAAATGAGTAATTTCTTAAGGTCTAGTTTTTTTTTAAGTTACTTTTAATGCCACCCAACAATGAGATAACCACTACATACCTATTAGAAATAGAATAGCTAAAATAAAAACTGCATGATGGCATTGAGTAGCAGATTGAGGCTGAGAAATGTAAGTATATTTGCTCACTGCTTTCAAATCAACTGTTCATCTCTGTTGGACCAGTTAAAAATATGCAATATTTGGGGCGCCTGGGTGTCTCAGTCATTTAAGTGTCCCACTCTTGGTTTTGGCTCAGGTCTTGATCTCACAGTTTGTGAGTTTGAGCCCAAGTCAGGTTCTGCACTGACAGCATGGAGCCCACTTGAAATTCATTCTCTCTCTCTCTCTCTCTCTCTCTCTCTCCCTCCCTCCCTCCCTCCCTCCCTCCCTCCCTCCCTCCCTCTCCCTCCCTCTCCCTCCCTCCCACCTTGTGCTCTTTTGCTCTCTCAAAGTAAATAAACTTAAAAAATATATGTAATATTAAATGTTCAGAAAGAGCAAGATGCCTTTATGGTGATATTTAACAATACTGAATTTTTTTGTCATTTCAAACTGAAATTGCCAGTTCTGCCTTTAAAATAAAAGTTAGAGTATTGTTAAGAAAACCTTCTTTTTAAAGTTGGTCCTTCAAACTGATTTTCTAGATTCTCAGGTAGTCTAGAAGCCAGATTTATGTAATACCCCTTCAGTAATTGCAAACTCAAAAGATAATTTAAGGTTCCATTTATATAAGCTTGCCTGCCCTCCAGAAGGTGTCCTAATTCATTCTCTCAGCAGCAGAGAAAAGGAGGGCATTAATACGTTTGGTGTGTGCGCAGGCTTTGGAATCAGTCACCTGTGTTCAAATCCTAGTGCTGCTGCTTAACAGTGTGGTGTTGGCACATTATTTGTCTTATCTAAGCACTGGTTTTCTTATCTGGAACATAGGAACCACGATAATACTTGCTTTATAAGTAGACATTTAGTAAGAACTAAAATAACTAGCTATTATTATTACTAGAAAAGAGGAGTAATTTGCACCAAATCACAGAGTAGAACAGGACTTACCACACAAGAGTATTTCCAAAAGCCCCGGATTCTCGTTTCCCCATCTCCTACCCCACCCTCTGACCCTAATCAGGAGGATCCTAGTAAGGTTAATGAACTGTAGGAGCATCATTATAGGTTACTTTAAATACACAATTAGAGGGGCGCCTGGGTGGCTCAGTTGGTTGAGCGTCCCGACCTCGGCTCGGGTCATGATCTCACAGTCTGTGGGTTACAGCTCCACGTTGGGCTCTGCTGACAGCTCAGAGCCTGGAGCCTGCTTCCCTGTCTCTCTGCCCCTCCCCTGCTCATGCTGTGTCTCTCTCTTTGTGTCAGAAATAAATAAACGTTCAAAATAAATAAATACATACATAGTTAGAAAAAAAACTAGATTTGTATTTTTGGCATTGGGTTCATTTAATTTTTTGTTACTTTAAAAAAATGTTCACGTAATTATTTAAAAATGCTTCCACTACCACCTTGCAATGTCTTCTGTAGCATATTTTGTTGATGAAATGGAAAGGGGAGTACCTTATTTTTGGATTCTAAAATGATATTTTTCTCCTGCAAATTTTCAGGTTTGACATTTTTTCCCAGTATTAGACAAATTTTCAAACTCCCTGCCTTATTAAAAGAATTTTATTGTAAACACCCAATATGTCCACCACCTAGATTCTACCATTAGTACTTTACTGTACTCGCTTTATCACATAATCTACACCTGTTACTAAAATCTTAAGAAATAACCAGTACTCAACAACAAAAATCATTTACATTGCCATCACCTAACAATAACTAACCTTTGTTAACATTTTGGTAATTTCAAACATGCTTACAAACCCATAAGTGTGTGTATGTGTGTGTATATTTAAAAATAATACTGGAGTTTAGCCATTTCATTAGCTTATTGTGGACAAACATCCTTTTGTGGTAATAGGCACATATGTGAGCAGTTATTTTGAAAGGTCTCTTAATAGTCTATGTATAAATATGCCATAGTTTGGGGCTCCTGGGTGGTTCAGTCATTTGAGCATCTAACTCTTGATTTTGGCTCAGGTGATGATCTCAGGGCCATGAGATCAAGCCCCAAGTAGGGCTCTGTACTCACGTGGACCCTGCTTAAGATTCTCTCTCTCTCCCTCTGCCCCTCCCTCACTCGTGGGCTCATGCTCTCTCTCTCTTTCTCTCTCTCTCTCTCTCTCTCTCAAAAAAAAAAAAAAAAGAAATGAATATGGTCTAGTTTGACTATTTTTTGGTTGAACATTTAGTTTGATCCTAATCTTTCATTCTACACAACATTGAGAAGACTATCGAATACCTGTGGGGTTTTTTTTTTTTTTTTGGTACTCACCCAGTTATTTTTTTAATATCAATTTCTTGAGGCGGAATTGTTGGTAATATGCTTAAGTTTTGTGTTTAAGTGTCTAGTTGCTCTCTAGGAAGAGTACCTGTTTATAGCCCATCTCCATGAAAATGCCAAGGTATTTTTCTTTATTTATCTTAGCTACTTTGAGAAATGAAAAATTGTTTCTTATTCTGCTGATTTCCAAATTTGATTTGGGAAACAATATAACACTTTTAAATAACTCTTGAGTCCAAAAGAAAATAAAAACTGCAATCTCAGATGATTCCTTAATTAATCATGATAAAAATGGTGGAAGGTTGGCTTGTAAAATTCTCTTGAGGAATTTATTAAGAAAATCTTTTTTGGGGGCGCCTGGGTGGCTTAGTCGGTTAAACAGCTAACTTTGGCTCAGGTCACAAGCTTCCGGTTCATGGGTTTGAACCTTGTGTTGGGCTCTGTGCTGACAGCTCAGAGCCTGGAGCCTGCTTCAGATTCTATGTGTGTGTCTCTCTCTCAAAAATAAACAAACATTAGAAAAAAATTTTTGAAAGAAAATCTTTTTTGCCAAGTATATGTCAGTTTTCATAAACATTTCATTTTATACACAGATTCTGTAGTTTTTGTTCATACATACATACAGACCGTTTATTGTTCCATAGGTTTAAGCTGTCAAATTTTGAGATGTTATCTTTCTTTGTAATTGTGAATTCTATTTGTTTTTCCATATATTTTGCTTTCTGTTTTTATTTATGTAATTCAGCATGTAAAGAATGATGATTGTTTTATTTCCATAATGGGTCATATCAGTGTAAAATTACCTTTTTTGTCAAACCATTTGTTCTTTTTGCTCTGAAATTTAGCCTCTTCTGGTTTGTTTTTTTTTTTTTTTTTTTCAACGTTTTTTATTTATTTTTGGGACAGAGAGAGACAGAGCATGAACGGGGGAGGGGCAGAGAGAGAGGGAGACACAGAATCGGAAACAGGCTCCAGGCTCCGAGCCATCAGCCCAGAGCCTGACGCGGGGCTCGAACTCACGGACCGCGAGATCGTGACCTGGCTGAAGTCGGATGCTTAACCGACTGTGCCATCCAGGCGCCCCAGCCTCTTCTGGTTTTTAATGGGTGATGAGGGATGACTATTTCACTGGTATTACTTAACCCTTTATTTTCCTGCCTTTTTATGTCATTTTGTTTCAGTTATATCTTTTGTGACTGTACTTTGTTTTTCACTGAGTTTGAAAGTCTTTGACCTTGGAATGATGAAATCTAGCTTTTAGTAACATTAGGATAATTTTTTTTAAGATTTTATTTTTAAATAATCTCTATACCCACTGTGGGGCTTGAAGTCACAACTCTGAGATCAAGAGTTACATGCTCTACCAACTGAGCCAGCCAGGTGCCCCTAATTATAACTGTAAAAAAAATGTATTCCTGTCACCTTTCGTACTTATTCTTATTTGCTTTTCTTATGACGAGTCTACATTTTGCTAAAGTGATTGTTCTTTATTTTCTCTAATGACATGGAAGTTATATATACTATTTCTTTATTGCAGTGGTTACTTTCTTTTTTTAATAGATTTCAGTTTTTAGAGCAATTTAGGTTCATAGCAAAATTGAGCAGAGTATAGAGTTCCCATATATCCCCTACCTACACACACACACACACACACACACACACACACACACACACACACAGGTAACATCCCCCACCATCAACATCCTATACCCGAGTGGTACATTTGTTACAATTGATGGTCCTACACTGACACATCATTATCCCCCCCAAATCCGTAGATTATATCAGGGTTTACTCTTGGTATTGTATATTCTGTGGATTTCAGCAAATCTGTAATGACACGTATCTGGTATTACAGTATCATACAGAATGGTTTCACTGTGCTAAAAATACTATGCCCTGCTGGTTCATCCTTCCTCCTCCCCTAACCTCTGGCAACCACTGATCTTTTTACTGTTTGCATAGTTTTGTCTTTTCCAGAATGTTGTATAGTTGAAACCATACAGTATGTGGCTTTATCAGATTGGCTCTTTGACTTAGTAACCTGCATTTAAGTTTCCCCCATGTCTTTCCAAGGCTTGATCGCTCATTTCTTTTTAGCCCTGAATAATCCATTGTCTGGATGTACTACAGTTTATCCATTCACCTTTTTTTTTTTTTTTTTTTTTTTTTACGTTTTTTATTTTTATTTTTGGGACAGAGAGAGACAGAGCATGAACGGGGGAGGGGCAGAGAGAGAGGGAGACACAGAATCGGAAACAGGCTCCAGGCTCCAAGCCATCAGCCCAGAGCCTGACGCGGGGCTCGAACTCACGGACCGCGAGATCATGACCTGGCTGAAGTCGGACGCTTAACCGACTGCGCCACCCAGGCGCCCCTATCCATTCACCTTTTGAAGGACACCTTGCTTCCTTCCAGTTTGGGTAATTATGAATAAAGTTGTCTTCAATGTTGGTGTGCAGGTTTTGTGTGCACATTAATTTTGTATTCCTTAGGGTAAATACCAAGGAGCATGATTGATAGATTATATGGTAGAGTATGTTTAGCTTCGTAAGAAACCTCCAAAATATCTACCAAAGTGGCTATACCATTTTCCATTCCCACCAATAATAAATGAGAGTTCTTCCTGCTCCACATTCACCTCAGCATTTGCTGTTGTCAGTGTTCTGGATTTTGGCCGTTCTAAAGTGGTATAAGTATTTCCTTGTTGTTGTTGTTTTTAAATAGGTTCCACACCCAGCATGGAGCCCACAGGGGGCTTGAACTCATGACCATGAGATCAAGAACAGAACTGAGATCTAGAGTCTGAGGCTTAACCAGCTGAGCCACCCAGGCCCCCCTCCTTGTTGTTTTAATTTGAAATTCCCTAATACCTTATGAGGTTGAGCATCTTTTTATATGCTGATTGGCCATCTGAATGTCTTCTTTAATGAGGTGCTTATTCAGGTCTTTTACCCATTTTAAACATTTATTTATTCATTTATTTATTTATTAAAATTTTTTAAAATGTTTATTTATTTTTGAAAGAGAGCGCATGCAAGTGGGTTAGGGGCAGGGAGAGAGGGAGACAGAGGATCCTAAGTGGGCTCTGCACTGACAGCAGCAAGCCTGATGCAGGACTCAGACTCACGAAACCGCAAGATCATGACCTGAGCAAAAGTCGAATGCTTCATCGACTGAGCCACGCAGGTGCCCCCCCCCCCAATTTTTCTAATGTTTATTCATTTTTGAGAGACACAGCATGAGTGGGGGAGGGGCAGAGAGAGAGGGAGACACAGAACCCAAAGCAGGCTCCAGGCTCAGAGCTGTCAGCACAGAGCCCTATGCGGGGCTTGAACTCACAAACTCTGATCGTGACCTGAGCCGAAGTCAGATGCTTAACCGACTAAGCCACCTAGGTGCCGCATTTATTTATTTATTTATTTATTTACTTATTTATTTATTTATAAGTTTTATTTATTTTTGAGAGAGAGAGAGTGAGAGAGAATGTGAGTGGGTGAGGGGCAGAGAGAGAGAGAAGCCTTCCCTAGAGAGAGAAGCCCTAGCAGGCTCTGCACTGTCAGCACAGAGCCTGATGCAGGGTTTGAATTCAGTGAACCATGAAATCATGACCTGAGCTGAAATCAAGAGTTGGATGCTTAATGGACTGAGACACCCAGGTTCCCCTTACCCATTTTTTAATCAGGGTGTTCATTTTCTTACCATTGAGTTTTGAGAGTTCTTTGTTATTTGGATAACAGTCTTTTATCAGATATGTGTTTACAAATATTTTGGCTTGGCTTCTCATTCTCTTAACACTGTCTTTCACAGAGCAGAAGTTTTTAATTTTAATGAAGTCCTGCTTATCAGTTTTTTATTTTTATGGATTGCACCTTTGGTATTCTCTTCAAAAAATTGGGGCGCCTGGCTGGCTCGGTTGAGTGTCCTACGCATGCTCGGGTCACGATCTCACGGTTGGTGGGTTCAAGCCCCACATCGGGCTCTATGCTGACGGCTCAGAGCATAGAGCCTGCTTTGGATTCTGTGTCTCCCTCTCTGTCTGCCCCTCCCCCATTCTCTCTCTCTCTCTCTCTCTCTCTCTCTCTCAAAAATAAACATTAAAAAAAAGTCACCATCATACCGAAGGCATCTAGGTTTTCTGCTCTGTTTTTTAGTTTTGCATTTTATGTTTAGGTCTCATCCATTTTGGCTTAATATTTGTGAAGGGATGAAAGGTCTGTGTCTAGATTTGTTGTTTTACCTGGAGACATTCACTTGTTGTAGCACCACTTTGTTGAATACACTGTTCTTTCTATTTTATTGCCTTTGTTCCCTGTCAGAGATTAGTTGGTCATATTTCTGTGCTCTTTGTTCTGTCCCTTTAATATATTTGTCTCTTCTTTCATCAAAACCATACCATCTTACTCACTGTAGCCTTATCCTGAGTTTTAAAGTTAGGGAGTGACAGTTCTTTGTTACTTGCCTTCAATATAGAGGTTGGCTGTTCTGAATCTTTTGCCTCTCTGTATGAACTTTAGAATCAGTTTGTTGCTATCCACAAAAACTTGCTGGGATTTTGATGAGGATTGTATTGAATCTGTAGATCAAGTTGGGAAGAACTGACATCTTGACAGTATTGAGTCTTCCTATTCATAAGCATGGAATATCTCTCCATTTATTTAGTTCTTTGAGTTCTTTCATAGAGTTTTGTAGTTTTCTTCATATAGATCTTGTACATGTTTTGTCAGATTCATATATATGTATTTCATTTTGAGAAGTGCTAAGGTAAATGGCATTGTGTTTTAAATTTCAAATTCTACATTTTCATTATTGGTATATAGGGAAGCAATGGACTTTTGCATATTAACCTTGTATCCTGCAACCTTGCTGTAATCACTTCTTAATTGCACAAGTGTTTTTTTCCAGTTCTTTCAGAATTTCTACAATCATGTCATCTGCAAAGTTTTATTTCTTCGTTCAATCTGTATGCCCTTTATTTTGTTTTGTTGTCTTACTGCATTAGCTAGAACTTCCAATAATGATGTTTAAAAGGAGTGATGGGAGGGGACTTGCCTTGTACTTGACCTTAGTGGGAAAACTTTTGAGTTTCTCATCATTAAGTATGATGTTAGCTGTAGGTTTTTGTAGATCGTCTTTATCAAGTTGAGGAAGTTTACTGAGCATTTTATCCCCAGTTTACTGAGCATTTTTATCGTGAATAATGGGTGTTCAATCTGGTCAAGTGTTTTTTATGTATCTATTGATAGGATCCTGTGGGTTTTTTTTTTCCTTTTTAGCCTATTGATGTGGTAGATTACATTAATTGATTTTCAAATGATGAGCCAGTTTTATATACCTAGGAAAATCCCACTTCATCCTATTTATAATTCTTTCTTTACATAGTGTTGGATTCCATTTGCTAATATTTTGTTGAGGATTTTCGTATCTCTATTCATGAGAGAGATTGCAGTTTTTTTTGTTATATCTGTCTGGTTTCGGTATTAGGTTAATGCTGGCCTCATAGAATAAGTTAGGAAATATTGCTTCTGCTTCTGTATTCTAGAAGAGATGTAGAAAATTGGTATGGTTTCTGTCTTCAGATGTTTGGTAGAATTCACCAGTTAACCTATTTGGGTCTGGTGCTTTCTGTTTTGGAAGATTATCAATTATTGATTCAATTTCTTTAATAGACATAGTCCTATTTAGATTGTCTATTCTTTTTTTTTTTTTTTTAACTTTTTAAGTTATTATTTTAAAGTTATCTCTATACCCGTCGTGGGGCTCAAAATCACAGCCCTGAGATCAGGAGTTGTATGCTGTACTACCGAGCCAGCCAGGTACCCCTAGGCTGTCCATTCTTGTGTGAGTTTTGGCAGCTTGTGTTTTGCAAGGAATTGATTCATTTCTTCTAGGTTATTGAATTTGTGGATGTAGTATTCACTGATTCATAGTGTTCCCTTATTATTAATCCTTTTGATGTTCATAGGATCTGTAGTGATGGCCTCTCTTTCATGTCTGATATTAGTAATTTGTATTTTTTCTCTTAATTAGCTTGGGAGACCTACTGATTTTATTGATCTTTTCAAAGAGCCACCTTTTAGTTTTATTGATTTTCTCTTTTGATTTTCCATTTTGAAATTCATTGATTTCTGTTCTAATTTTATTTCTTTTCTTGTACTTTTTTGGATTTAATTTGTTCTTTTTCTAGTTTCCTAAGGTGGAAGCTTAGATTATTGATTTTGGATCTTTCTTCTCATCTAATATTTGCATTCGGTGCTATAAATTTCTCTGTAAGCACTGCTCTAACTGCATCCCACAAATTTTGGTAAGTTGTGTTTTTATGTTCATTTAGTTTATTTTTATTTTTATTTTTTATTTTTTGTTTTTTTTAAATCACATTTATTTATTTTATTTATTTTAATATATAATTTATTGTCAAATTGGTTTCCATACAACACCCAGTGCTCATCCCAACAGGTGCCCTCCTCAGTGCCCATCACCTACTTTCCCCTCTTCCCCACCCTCCATCAACCCTCAGTTTGTTCTCAGTATTTAAGAGTCTCTTATGGTTTGCCTCCTTCCCTCTCTGTAACTTTTTTTCCCCCCTTCCCCTCCCCCATGGTCTTCTGTTAAGTTTCTCAGGATCCACATATGAGTGAAAACATATGGTATCTGTGTTTCTCTGCCTGACTTATTTCACTTAGTAATACTCTCCAGTTCCATCTACATTGCTACAAATGGTCAGATTTCATTCTTTCTCATTGCCAAGTAGTATTCCATTATATATATAAACCACATCTTCTTTATCTGTTCGTCAGTTGATGGACATTTGGGCTCTTTCCATAATTTGGCTATTGTTCAAAATGCTGCTGTAAACATTGGGGTACAAATGCCCCTATGCATCAACACTCCTGTATCCCTTGGGTAAATTCCTAGCAATGCTATTGCTGGGTCATAGGGTAGATCTGTTTTTAATTTTTTGAGGAACCTCCACACTGTTTTCCAGAGCGGCTCTCTAGAGATTTCTTCTTTGACCTATGTGTTATTTACAAGCGTGTTTTTCAATCTCTCTAGTATTTTGGATTTTCCAGCTATCTTTCCTGATATTGATTTCTAGTTTAGCTTCATTATCGTCTGAGAGCTTATATTATATGATTTCTATACTTTTATATTTATTTATCTATTTTTAATGTTTATTTTTTGAGAGAGAGGGAGACAGCGCAAGCAGGGAAGGGGCAGAGAGAGAGGGAAACACAATCTGAAGCAGGCTCCAGGCTTCGAGCTGTCAGCACAGAGCCCAACACGGGGCTTGAACTCACGAACCGTGAGGTCATGACTTGAGCTGAAGTCAGGCACTTAACAGACTGAGCCACCCAGGTGCCCCTGATTTCTATACTTTTAAATAAGTGTGTTTTACAGCCCAGAATGTGGTCTGGCTTGGTGAATACACATGTGAATTTGAGAAGAGTGCATATTCTGCTGTTGTTGCATGAAGTAATCTGTAGATGTCAATTATATCTGATTTCTTTTCTGCCTGCTGGATCTGTCCATTTCTGATAGAGAGGTGTTGAAGTCTCCAACAATAATAGTGGATTCATTTAGTTTTGTAGTCCGGTCAGTTTTTGCCTCACATATTTGGATACATTATTGTTTGGTATACACACATTAAGGATTATTATGTCTTCTTGGAGAATTGAGCATTTTATCATTATGTAACACTGTTATGTAGCACTATATAATATTCTTTATCTCTGGGAATCTTACTTGCTCTGAAATCTGTTTATTCTGAAATTAATATAGCTATTCATACTTTCTTTTGGTGTGTGTTAGTATGGTGTATCTTTCTCCATCCCTTTCCTTTTCATCTGTATGTGTGTTTACATCTATATGAGCTCCTTGGAGACAGCATATTAGTTGGCTCTTGTTTTTTGATCCTCTCTGAAAGTCTTTTATTGGTTGTACGTAGGCCATGATGTTCAGAGTGACCATTGACACCATTTTCTATTTGTTGCTCCTGTTCTTTGTTTCTATTTTTGTCTTCCATTCTTTTTTCTGCCTTTTGTGGTTTTAGTTGAGCACTATATATGATTCCATTTCTGTCTTTTCTTAACATACCAGTTTTGCTTTTTTTTTTTTTAAGCGATTGCTCTGGTGTTTGCAATGTGTATTTATTGCAATATGTATATTGTAACTAATCCAGTCCACTTTAAAACAACACTATTCCACTTCACAGATAGTGCAAGTACCTTTTAATGACAAAGTAGCCCTTACTCCTCCATCCCTTCTATCATTTCTGTCATTCATTTCATTTATACATAGGTTTGTGTACACATGGTTGAATACAGTGTTCCTGTTATTTCCAACTATTATTAGATCAATTAAGAATAAGAAAAATAAAAGTTTTTATTTTTCCTTCTTTCTCTAATGCTCTTTTTATGTAAATCTGACTTCTGACCTATTATCATTTTGCTTTTCTTTAAAGAACTTTTTTTTTTTTAACATTCTTTCAGGCCAAGTCTACTGACAATAAATTTCCTCAGTTTTGGTTTTTCTGGAAAGTCTTTCTTCTTCACATTTTAAAAAAAATTTTTTTTAATGTTTATTTCTTTTTGACAGAGAGAGACAGAGCATGAGCGGGGGAGGGGTAGAGAGAGAGGGAGACACAGAATCCAAAGCAGGCTCCAGGCTCTGAGCAATCAGCACAGAGCCCGACGCGGGGCTCCAACTCACAGACCGTGAGATCATTACCTGAGCTGAAGTCAGACGCTCAACCGACTGAGCCACCCAGGCACCCGTCTCCTTCACTTTTAAAAAATAAGTTTGCAGGATACAGACATCTCGGTTGATGTTTTTTTCTTCTCAACACATTATTTCACTCCATTCTCTTTTTGCTTGCCTGCTTTCTAAAGTGAAGTCAGATACAATTCTTAACTTTGCTCTTCTGTAGGTAAGCTGGGATTTTCCCCCTCTAGCATTTTTTAAACTTTTTTCCATATCTTTGATTTTCTACACTTTGAATATGATATGTCTACATGTAGTTTTTTGTGTATTTATCCTGCTTGGTGTTCTCTAAGATTCCTGGATCTAGGTTTTGTGTCTGACGTTAATTTGGGAAATTCTCAGTCATCATTGCTTCAAATATTGCTTCTCTTTGTCTTTCTTCTTCCGGTATTCCCATTATGCAGTGTTACACCTTTTATAGTCATCACGCAGTTCTTGGATGTTTTGTTTTTTATTTTTGTTTTTTTCAGATTATTTTTTTTTCTTTTCAGTTTTGGAAGATTCTGTTGACATATCCTCAAGTCGACGGACTCTTTCCTCAGTTATGTTTAGTCTACTGATGAACCAATCAACGGCATTCTTCATTTCTGTTAACAGTGTCTTTAAACTTTAGCATTACTTTTTGATTCATTCTTAGAATTTCAGTGTCTCTGGGGAGCCTGGGTGGCTCAGTTGGTTGAGCATCTGACTTCGGCTCAGGTCATGATCTCGCAGTTCGTGAGTTGGAGCCCCACCTCGAGCCCTGTGTTGACAGCTCAGAGCCTGGAGCCTGCTTCAGATTCTGTGTCTCCCCCTCTCTCTGCCCCTTCCCTGCTCATACTCTGTCTCTCTCTCAAAAATGAAAAAATGTCAAAAAAAAATTAAAAAGAAGTTCAGTGTCTCTGTTTATAGTACCCATTGGTTCTTTTTCTATTAGAACCTTTAACATATTAATCATAGTTGTTTTACATTTATGGCCTGTTAATTTCAGCATTCCTGCCATATCTCAGTCTGGTTCTGATGCTTATTCTTTATCTTCAAACTGTGTTTTTTCCTTTTAGTGTGGCTTGTAATTTTTTTAAATTTATTTTTTATTTAATTTATTTAAAAAAAATTTTTAAAGATGTTTTATTTATTTTTGAGAGAGAGAGAGTGCGAGTGGGGAGGGACAGAGAGAGAGGGAGACACAGAATCTGAAACAGGCTCCAGGCTCCGAGCTGGAGCCCGACGCAGGTCTTGAACTCACGAACCGTGAGATCATGACCCGAGATGAAGTCAGACGCTTAACCAGCTGAGCCACCCAGGCGCCCCTGCCTTAGTAATGTTTTGTTGAAAGCTGAATATGATGTACCAGATAAAAGGAATTCTGGTAAACAGGACTTCAGTAATATGGTGGTTAGTTGTGCAAGGAAGGGAAGAAGTCTATAGTCCTGTGATTAGGTCTCAGTCTTTTAGTGAGCAAGCCTGTGCCTTTGGGCTGTGAACTTCATAAATTCTTCTCTGTATTTCCAGCTCTTCTTCACCTCTCCTCCCCACCCCCACTTTAGGTGGGACTGGATGACTGGAGGGTGCTGGAATTGGATATTACCCTTCCTCCCCATTGGCTAGGCTCTGAAAAAAAACCAATACATTAGCCTCTGGTAAAATATTTTCTCTTATAGTCAGGCTTTGTTAAGAACAGAATGCTCTGGAGTATTTGAAAACGGCTGTTTTTTCCTCTCCCTAGAAGCAAGAGGGAGGTACCTGGAGGTAAAAACACAAAAGTATGGTGGGGCTTCCCCACTGAAGTTTTTGATTCTCAGACTTGTCTATTGAGCCTCTCGCAATCCATCAATTACAGTTTAGGTTTTCCTTCCCCACCCTCTCGCACTCCCATTGGTTCCCTTGGTGGCTTCTGCTCCTGTAAGTTGTGACCTTCTGTATTCGCCTGTCTCTCCAATTTTGGAGGCAGTGGTTTGCCCTTTTACTTCACTTTTGCAAAAAATCTAAGAAGAGTTGTTAATTTTTCAGTTTGTTCAGTTTTTTTTGTTGTTGTTAGGACAGAGTGGCAGTTTCTAAGCTCCTTATATACTGGACCAGAAACTAAAATTCCTTTTCAAGTAGCATATTTGAACAAGTATTTATTTTTGTAAGCAAACAAAATAGTCCACCCACAAACACACACAATCTAAAAGACAAAAACTAATATCTACTATTGCACAACTCTCATTTTGTTTAAATTTTTAACTTTAGGTATAGATTATCATTATTGTTAAGATACTATTCTTTAAAATACAAAAAGTTATTATCTGGGGCACCTGGGTGGCTCAATCAGTTAAGTATCCAACTCCTAATTTTGGCTCAGGTCATGATCTCACCATTCATGGATTCGAGCCCTGCACTGGGCTCTGCTCTGACAGCATGGAGCCTGCTTGAGATTCTCTCTCTCCCTTCTCTCTGTCCTTCCCTCACTTGTGTGCACACATATACTCTCAAAATAAATAAATAAACTTAAAAAAAAAAAGTTACCAGCTGTGATATTGAAAACAACAATATCAACAATAATTTAAATTTAAGGCCAGGGTGCTTGGGTGGCTCAGTTGGTTAAGCATCTGACTTCAGCTCAGGTCATGATCTCACAGTCTGTGGGTTTAAGCCCCTTGTCGTGCTCTG
Source organism: Panthera leo (assembly GCF_018350215.1). Classification (NCBI taxonomy): domain Eukaryota; kingdom Metazoa; phylum Chordata; class Mammalia; order Carnivora; family Felidae; genus Panthera; species Panthera leo. Next base: position 32,842,067 of record NC_056683.1, on the reverse strand, counting down.
GGCTGACAGCTTGGAACCTGGAGTCTGCTTGGGATTCTGGTCTCCCTCTCTTTCTGCCCCTCCCCCACTGCTCTCTCTCTCTCTTTTTCTGTCTCTCTCAAAAATATAAATAAACATTAACCATTTTTAAATTTAGGGGCACCTGGGTGGCTCAGTTGGTTAAGCGTCCGATTTTGGCTCAGGTCATGATCTCACGGCTTGTGAGTTGAAGCCCCACGTCAGGCTCTGTGCTGGCAGCTCAGAGCCTGGAGCCCGCTTCAGGTTCTTTGTCTCCCTCTCTCTGTGGCCCTCCCCTGGCTTGTGCGCTTGCTCTCTCTCTCTCTCTCTCTCTCAAAAATAAATAAACAAAAATTTTAAATTAAAAAATGTTTTTAATTTAATGTCAATGAATTTTACTGCTATCATTGATCACACCTCTTTTTCCCCTTTCTTTCTCTCTTCATGTATTCCCCTTTGTGTGTTTTTTCCCCTCGTCTGTTATTGGTTGACTACAGCATACTGGGTAACTACTTTTAAGAAAAGTAAAGAGTGTTATGTGTTTTAAAATTTTTTTTCACACTTGAATGTTTTGCCTAATTATAGATTCCTTGAAAAGTAATCTTTTTCCTTAGGACTGTTGACTTCAAGCATTTGGTGTTGTAGAGGAAAAGTCTGGTATCAAATTATTTTTGCCCTGTGTAAATGCATGAAAACTTTCATCTATACTGAAACTCAGAAATGTCACTGGAGTCTGTCCCATATTTGATGAGCTCTTTTGATAGGAAGGTTTGTGTCTTTCCTTAGCTTCAGGAACTTTTCCTCTTTTTTTCTTTAATTATTGTCCCACCTTCATCACTTTTATTTTCTTTTGCTGAAACTTCTCTTTTATATTGTATTCCTGTATCCTTTTTATAGTTTTGATCTCCACATGTTTACCTGTGTGCTCGGAGAATTCCTCAAACTTTGGCCTTCCAAATCTCTACTTTTCTGTTGTATTCAATTAGCTATCCATTGCCTTCTCTGGGACTATTGGTATGTAATAATAATGGTGATGTTATTTAGGATTTTTTTTTCTGTTTTCACCTTGCTCCCTATTTGTGATAGCCTGCCATTGGTTTAGAACTGTAATGTCTTCTTCAATCTTAGTGAATAAGAATTCAGTTTTTCTTATGATAACTGTTTGTTGAATTGTCAGATTGGTTCCCCTTTTGTTTTGAACTACTGCCTTTTCCTATATTTGACTTTTGTCTGAGTGCTCATTCTTAGACTGAACTCTGAGTTTGTTTCGTAGTTGTAACTGAAATAAATACTTCCGGTAATGATGGATGTTTTCATTAGGGACAGTCTCTTTTTGATGTTTCTCTCTGTTTTTCTCCAGCTCATCTGCCCTCAGCAGTCATCCACCCTCTACCAGCCTGCCAAGCTTGCTCCTTATACCTGATTGGTCTGGCGGGGCCCCTGTTCCCATACACTGCAGAATTAAAGTTCCGCTGATGGTTCATTCCCTGCTTTGTGCATGCAGAGTTTAGTAAGACTGTGTGTGTGTGTTTGTGTGTCAGGGGCAATTGCAGGGAGTGTCAAGGGGCTGGAGTAGAAGATTCCTTTACTTTCTTCATAGGCTTCATCTGTCCGTGATGCTTTTCCATTTGCTCCATTCTTGCCTGCCCAGTCGTCCGCTGAGATTCAAAGTTCCATGTGTGTTGGTTGTTATGGAAGGAAATTAAGACTATGAGAGTCAATATATGGGCACAGACCTGTCCATCTAAGAATGTTTCTTTTTTTTTTTTTTTTTTTTTTTTTAATGTTTATTTTGAGAGAGAGGGAGAGCACAAGTGGGGAAGGGCAGAGAGACAGGAAGAGAGAGAATCCTAAACAGGCTCTGCACTGATTAAGCAGGCCCTGCACTATCAGTGCAGAGCCTGACACGGGGTTTGAACTCATGAACCGTGAGATCATGACCTGAGCCAAAATCAAGTCGGACACTCAACCAACTGAGCCACTTGGGCACCCCTAAGAATTTTGCCTTTTTTTAAGATAGACTTTTCCCCTGAGTTCTAAAATTGTGTCAGAATAATATTTTTGTGTGGTCCATGGCTTAAAAATGAAATAGAACTGGAACACTTAGAAAGAAAAGAAACATTCCTTAAGTAATTCCCTAAGGAAGAGCACACACTAAGTAATATCTTATTGTTTGCCTTATACTTTCATTGTCTCACTGAGGGTTTTGCCCTTCTACTGAATTTTTTTTTTATTTAAAAAAATTTTTTAATGTTTATTCATTTTTGAGAGAGAGACAGAGCATGAGCGAGGGAGGGTCAGAGAGAGAGGGAGACACAGAATCCGAAAAAGGGTCTAGGCTCCAAGCTGTCAGCACAGAGCCCGATATGGGGCTCGGAACTCATGAGCTGAAGTCAGCACTTAACCAACTGAGCCACCCAGGTGCCGCTACCTAGTGAATGTTTTATATCAGCAGTCACATTTTTAAGTTCTAAAATGCCATTTTTATTCTTGGTTGCTTTTGCATACATTTTGTTCTTTTTTGGGATGCCACAGCCTCTCAAATTTCTTTAAAGATAATAACTAATTTTCTCTAAGTTTTCTTTTCTTTTCTTTTTTTTTTTTTTTTTTTTTTTTTTTTTTTTTGACTAGAGCTAGTTTTCATTTGCTCATTTTGATTTTTCCTTCCTTTTGATGATGCTCCTTGGATGTTGGGTGATCCGTGGGTGTCCTGTCCCAGTTAGGACTGAGTCAGTTAGGACTGAGTCAGTAGCAGCACTGAATGGGAGATTTGTGTAAAGAGGGACCTGGAGGGAAGTGGGGCTGTCTTACCAGGAGCCAGCTAAAAGAATGCCACAATAGGTGGACTCTATTTGGGGGATATTTATGGATATATATGCTACAGTAGTTCTTCCTGTTTCTGTTTTTCTGCTTGGATTAGAGTTGTCTAGGTGATAGATGCCTGGCTCCAGGCCATTCTCCATGTGTGGGGATGGCTGTTTGGTATGTAGACATTCAACTTTCAGGACCCCTTCTCACTTCCACCCTGGGTTCCTGCCATACGCTATCCTGGAACCTCTCCAGAGTCTGGAAGCTGAGCTACTTTTTTTGCTTTTCTTCATCTTTCCAACCCTCACTTATCACTTTGCATATTCTTGGAATTTTTTTTAATGTTTATTTTTGAGAGAGAGGGAGGGAGGGAATGAGCAGGGGAGGGGGAGAGGGAGAGGGAGAGGGAGAGGGAGAGGGAGAGAGAGAGAGAGAGAGAGAGAGAGAGAATGAATATCCCAAACAGGCTCCACGCCATCAGTGCAGAGCCTGATGTGGGGCTCAAACTCATGAACAGTGAGATCATGACCTGAGTCAAAATCAAGAGTCGAATGCTTAACCAACTGAGCCACCCAGGCGCCCCTGGAATTTTCTTTAAAATCTCCTTTCTTCCGATAGCCACTTTCTAGTCTCACTTTGATTTTAATGAGGTCTCAGGAAGAAGAGATAATATACTTAGTCTACTACTGTATTTTTTTAAGTTAAAAAAAATTTTTTAGAGTTATATCTGTTTTTTTCCTTGACTCTTAAGTGATGTTATGTTTTTTCTTACATAATCTCTACATCCGATATGGGGCTCGAACTCACAACCCCAAGATCAAGAGTTGCACGCTCCAGGCGCCCATAAATATTTTTGTTTCTCTAAGAGGCTAAAGACAGATTTCTTGCTTTTAGTAGATTAAAAAAAAATCTAAGTAGGTCATGATTTTTAAAATTCAGCCACCCTTATATATGATTTAGCTCAAACACTAGCCACTTTTTAAAAGAACCCACTCTTTAGTCACAGAATTGAAATTTTATTTATTATTATTTATTTTAAACTGATTAAGAGTGGGTGCCTGGGTGGCTTGGTCGGTCGAGCGTCCAACTTCGGCTCAGGTCATGATCTCGTGGTTTGTGGGTTTGAGCCTTGTCTGGGGCTCTGTGCTGACAGCTCAGAGCCTGGAGCCTGCTTCAGATTCTGTCTCTCTCTCTCTCTCTCTCTCTCTCTCTCTCTCTCTCTGTCCTTTCCCCTCTCATGTTCTCTCTCTCTCTCTCTCTCTCTCCCTCTCAAAAAAAAACATTAAAAAATTTTTAACTTACTAAGAGAACCTAAAGGTTAGCCCTCTTTTACTGCAAATAACTCCTAAATTATGTTTTAATCATTGTTTTTAAAAACTAGAATAAAAGAAATCTCTTGACTCAATCTATCTGTTTACATTATCACATACAATTGCATTCTACCCATTGATGAATAGTTAATTCATTGGCTTAGTGAAGAGATTAGAATCTGCCCTGTTAGAGAATATAGTACTGTATTTAAGCTGGTTTGTGTTGGAGCCCTGAATAGAAGCTGAATTGCTGGGAGAGGAGCCAGTAGCCTTCTGCTAAATGAATGGAGTCCAGATGACTCTTCCAAACCAGTTGTACTTGCTTTCCTATCCAGCTTCACATTCCAGGAAAGGATTTTTACTCATTAGGAGGTATATCCACAGCGTACTTTCCATTGACTCCAATACCATCCACACTGGCTTTGGCAAATACTAAATGCAATTCTTGCCTCTGGAGGCTCCATAATCTTTAAACCACCAACAGCCACTGGACCTGGGTAGGTCTAACTGACCTGGCTGAGGTGCCACTTCACCAGCTTCCTCCTAATTCAGTGAACTTACAGATGCCAGCTGCCTAGCATTGAGCTTGCTACACAAATAAATTTAAGGACTCTGATTCTGATTCACCTTCAAGAGACCCCATGTGGCTCAGAAAAAGCTATGCTTCCAGGTTAAATATCACAATAAATGTAACTTGGTTATACTTTAGACTTACTCATTAATAGGCACAAACTTGTATTAAAAAGAAAATAAAACTTGTCATATGTTTTCAAACACAGTAATACTAAATGACTAAGAATGAAGGGATGGTAAAAGGTGTATCCGGCAAATACTAATCAAAAGAAAACTTGGATAGTAATTACAGTATTAAACAAAATAGAATGTAGGTGAAAAGCATTTAGGAGGGACAAGAGGGACATTTAATATTGATAAAAGAGACGGTCTATCAAGATATACAGTGGTCATGAACTTAGGTGCACCTACCAGACTTCATCTATATAAATCAAAATTGGCAGAGTTAGGGGGAAAAGTTGACAAATCTATAGCCATATTGAAGACTTTAAAACATCTCATCTAGAAACTGATAGAAAAGGCTACAAACAGTAGGAAAAATAGAAAGATTGAGTGATACCGTTAGCAAGGTTGATCAAACAGTTATATATGGAGAGAGAACCTTGCTTTCAACAAAGAATATGTAATTTTTTTCAAGCACACATGGAAGAATTATAAAATTCCAGCTATATAGTAAGCTATAAACAAAGTATTAAAAATTCTAGAGCAGCAATAATATAGACCACAGATCTTCCTCAACCTATGATGGGGTCATATCCTGATAAACCCCCTCATAAATAGAAAATGCTTTTAATACACTTAACCTCTTGAACATCATGTAGCTTAGCCTAGCCTACCTTAAACATGCTTAGAACCCTTACATTATAGCGTACTGTTGGGCAAAATCATCTCCTACACAGCCTATTTTATTTTATTTTAAATGTTTTTATTTTATTTTTGAGAGAGAGGGAGACACAGAATGTGAAGCAAACCCCAGGCTGTGAACTGTCAGCGCAGAGCCTGATGCAGGGCTCGAACTCACGGACTGTGAGATCATGACCTGAGCGGAAGTCAGATGTTTAACCAACTGAGCTACCCAGGCGCCCCCTACAAAGCCGATTTTATAATAAAGTGTTGAATATCTCATGTAATTTATTGAATACTGGATTGAAAGTGAAAAACAGAATGGTTAAATGGGTACAGAATGGTGTGAGTGGTTGGTTGTTCACCCTCATGGAGCTGAGGCTCACTGTTTCTGTCTAGCATGACAAGAGACTATCATACCACATATCGCTAACCAGGAAAAGATCAAAATTCAAGGTACAGTTTCTACAGAATGTGTATCACTTTTGCACCATCATCATCGAAAACTCCTAAGTCAGACCATCATAAGTTAGGGACCGTCTGTATATATACTCTGACACATGCAGTAAGATTAGAAATTAACAATAAAGCCAGCTTGACAGAGAAACATGAATTTGGAAACAGAAAAAAAATGTTCTAAATAATTCTTGAGTTGAACCACAAATCACAATAAAACTTAGTAAATAGAGCCGAGCAAATTGAAAGCACTTCACATCATGACTTATTGGGTACAGCTCATTCAGTTCTTTGAGCCAAAGAGGCTTTTATTGGAAAGCAAAATAGACATTAAGTAAACTAAGCAATCGATTCAAGAAGCCAAAAACAAAAACAAAACAAAAACACAGGATATACTCAACCTAAGAGGATGGAAATAACCAGGAAAAAAGGGCAGAAATTAATAGAGGAAAATAGACATGATCAACAGAACCAAAAGTGGGTTACTTTTATTTTTGTAATAAAATAGACCTTTTGCAGGACTTGTAAAGGAAATGAGAAAAGGCACCAAGTAAAAACAAAATAAGAAATAACCATAGAATATAATAGAGTCTTTTAAGAGAATGCTACATAGAGCCATTAACACAAAAATTTGAAAACTTTGATAAAAATTTTCTAGAAGTTACCCCAATTTACTTAAAAATTAGAAAATCTTTATATACATTATTAATTTTTACCCAAATTGTTATCCACCCCACCAACAAAAAAATACTAAGACTAATTGAACTTTGCCAAAATTTCCAAAATTACGTTTTTTTCTCTTAACTATTTCAGAAAGGAATAACTACACCTCATAAGACTATTATAATCTTGATCAGTAATCAGCAAACTTTTCTGTAAAAGGCCAGATAATAAATACTTTAGACTTTAGAAGCCATATGGTATCTGTCACCAAATATCCAATTCTGCTGTCATAACATGAATGAGCCATACACAGTACTTAACATGAGTGAGCATGGCTATGTTCCAATGCAAGTTTATTTATAGAAATCGATGGCAGGGGGCGCCTGGGTGGCTCAGTCCATAAGGCGTCTAACTTTGGTTCAGGTCATTATCTCGCAGTTTGTGGGTTAGGGCCCCATGTTGGGCTCTGTGCTGACACCTCAGAGCCTGGAGCCTGCTTTGGATTCTTTGTCTCCTCCTCTCTCTGCCCCTCCCATGCTCATGCTTTGTCTCTCTCTGTCTCTCTCTGTCTCAATAATAAATAAACGTTAAAAAAAAAATTTTTTTTAAATCAATGGCAGGATAGATTTGTTGGCCCATGGGTTATAGTTTGCTGGCCCCCGATCTTAATAATTAAAAGTAGAAAGAAGGCAGCTCTTTCTGTCCACGGGTCCTGTCCCTGTCCCTGTACTTTAATAAAACCACCCTCTTGCACCGGAAAAAAAAAAAGAAAAGAAAAAAAAGTAGAAAGGAGCAATAAATTCTCACTTATGAACTTGGATACAAAAATCCCAAGCAAAATAAGAGCAAATAGAATCTAAAGCTCTCTCAAGATACCACACAACTAAATTATCCCAAGAGTACAAGTCTTAGAAAATACATTTATGTAATTTACTTCATTAAGAGATTAAAATTATCATCTCAGTAAATGAGGAAAAATTATTAAAATTCAATATCCAGGGGCGCCTGGCTGGCTCAGTCAGCAGAGCATGCAACTCTGATCTTGGGTCGTGAGTTCAAGCCCCACATTAAGGGGTAGATTGTGCTTAAAAAATTTTTTTAAATCTTTAAGATAAAATTTGGGATCCATTCATCTTGAAAGTTATTAGCAAACTAAAAATAAAAGGAAGCTCCTTAACCTGATAGAATGTCTAATAAAACCTGTGGTAAGCTTTATATTTTGAAACGGTCAGTGTTCCCAACAGACAGGGAAAAGGCAGTTATGTTTGCTATAAGGCTACCATTTAATATTGAACTGAGGTCCTAGCCACTGAAGTAAGACAGAAATAAATACAAATTACAAATATTCCAAAGGAAGCTGCAGGGGTGCCCGAGTGGCTCAGTCGGTTAAGCGTCTGACTCTTGAGTTCAGCTCAGGTTATAATCTCACAGTTCAGTTTCTCGTCAGGCTCTGCGCTCTCTCTCCCTCTCTCTCTTCTCCATTCCCCACTCGTGCGTGCATGCTGTCTCTCAAGTAATAAACTTTAAGAAAAAAAAGCAAAATTGTCATTATTTGAAGATGATGTCATTGTTAACTTAAAAAACCAAAGGAACACAACAGAAACTAGTAGATCTAGTAAGAGCATTTAGAAAGGTTGTAAAACATAAGATTAATATGCGGAAACCAGCAGTGTTTCTTTAAAAACAGTAATTGATTAGAAAATGTGTGACTTTTAGGGGTGCCCGGGTGGCTCAGTTGGTTAAGCCTCAGACTTCAGCTCAGGTCATGATCTCATGGTTTGTGGGTTTGAGCCCCACGTCGGGCTCTGTGCTGACAGCTCAGAGCCTGGAGCCTGTTTCGGATTCTGTATCTCCCTCTCTCTGCCCCTCCCCTGCTCTCATGCGTGCCTTCTCTCTCTCCCTCATAAATAAGTAAACATTTAAAAATTTTAATTAAAAAAGGAATTATGTAACTTTTAATATAGGATTCATAGCAATAAAACTAGACTAAAATGTCTTGCTGTAGACTAATAGAGTACAGGGCCTTTACAATAAAAATAATAAAACCTTCTGTTGAAGGAATGAAAAAAGACATAAGTAAAGGGAGAGATACAGTCTGTTCTTGGATGAGAAGACTACATACTATAAAGGTATTTCTCAATAATTAATCTAAAAATTCAATGATAAAACATCCCAAAAGGATTTTTCAGAGATCTGAAAAACTGATTTTTGAAATTTATATGGAAGAATAAAGGTACCAAAATGGCTTTGAAGTTTTTGAAAAAGAACGGAGGATAAAGCTGTATTAATTAAAACCATGTGATATTAGTATATAAATTAATAACTAGATTAGTAAAATAGAATGATCTGTATGGGTCTATTCTGGAGTATCCAGACTACTGGCTATTGGGGAATAAATTCCCCTATTAATTTCGGTGGATCATATTATAAAACTCTTCAAACTAGGGACGCCTGGGTGGCTCACTTGGTTGGGGGTCCGACTCTTGGTTTCAGCTCGGGTCAGAATCTTATAGTATGTTGGTTCAAGCCCCACATTGGGCTCTGTGCTAACAAGCAGAGCCTGCTTGGGATTTTCTCTCTCTCTCTCTCTCTCTCTCTCTCTCTCTCTCTGCCTTTCCCTGCTCTCTGTTTCTCTCTCTCAAAATAAATAAACTTGAAAAAACTTCAGAATGTTAGAAAAAATGTGGGAGACTAAAAGAATACTAAACAGGCAAAAGGAAAAGATAAGCAAAATCAGCAATATCTAATAAAACATGTTTAGCAAAGGACATGAGAAACGAAGATAGAAGTAAGTCAGAGAAAGACAAATACCGTATGATTTCACTCATATATAGAATTAAATAACAAAGGGCAAAAAGAGAGAGAGACAAACCAAGAAACAGACTCATAACTGTAGAGAACAAACAGGTAGTTATCAGAAGGGGGGTGGGAGGGTGGGGAAATAGGTGATGGGCATTAAGGAATACACTTAGTGTGATGAGCACTGAGTAACATATAGAATTGTTGAATCACTGTATTGTACACTTAAAACTAATATAACACTGTATGCTAACTATACTGGAATTGAAATTGAAAAACAATAAAATTTTTAAAAAATGAAGTTAAAGGACAAGTGTCAGATTGGGAGCATATATTTACCACAGAGATTAAGTGTTAAAAAGATATAATTTCTGGGGTGCCTGGGTGGCTCAGTCAGTTGAGCATCCGACTCTTGATTTCAGCTTGGGTCATGATCCCAGGGTTGTGAGATTGAGTTCTATGCTGTGCATGGGGTCTGCTTGGGATTCTCTCTCTCTCTCTCTCTCTCTCTCTCTCTCTCTCTCTCTTCCCCTCTTCCCCTCTTCCTCTCTCCGCTGCTCATGTGCTCACTCTTGCTCTCAAATAAAAAATTTTTTAAATATGTAATTTCTGAAGATCACTGCAATCAAATAAGAAAAATGGATAAACAGTATGAATTTCCAGAAGAAATTTAAATGCCCACTAAACAGGAAAAAGTACACAGAAAACTTACGCAATATAATTTCATATTCATTATGTTGACTTTAAAAGGCTGACAACAAAAACCATCCTCTTGTTAAAGAGGAACAAAGTGATGAGAACTGGTACATTGCCTGTGTACTCGAATATACCAGGTAGTTATTGCCATATAAGAAACTATCCCAAAACTCAATGGCTTAAATTAGTTAAGTATTGATTATTACAGGGGCGCCTGGGTGGCTTAATCAGTTGAGTGTCCAACTTCAGCTCAGGTCATGATCTCACAGCTTGTGGGTTTGAGCCCGACATCGGGCTCTGCGCTGACGGCTTGGAGCCTGGAGCCCGCTTCGGATTCTGTGTCTCCCTCTCTCTGCCCCTAACCCACTCACATTCTGTGTCTGTCTCGCTCAAAAATAAACAAACATTAAAAAAAATTTTTTTTAAAGTATTGATTATTAGACACAGACCCATGGGTCTGCTTCTAGTGTCTCCTCCGATGTCTGTGGCCAGCTCTGGGTCGAGTAGGCAGCTCTGCTGGTTTTAGCTGGGCTCTCACAGTGGGAGGTTAGCTGGCTCTAGGCTGCTTTGGAACACCCTCAGCTGAGACAGGCCTTTCATTTTTTTTTTTTTTTTTTTTTTGTTTGTTTATTTTTGAGAGAGACAGAGACGGAGTGTGAGCAAGGGAAGGGCAGAGAGAGAGGGAGACAGATTCCGGAACAGGCTCCAGGTTCTGAGCTGTCAGCACAGAGCCCGGCACGGGGCTCGAACTCACAAACCGCGAGATCATGACCTGAGCATGACGCTTAACCAACTGAGCCACCCAGGTGCCCCTTTCGTTCTTTAGGAGAGTAGCTCTCGTGGTGATGGCAGAGTTCCAAGAGAAAAAGTAGAAACTGCGAGACCTGTTGAGGCCTAGGCTTGGAACTGGTATGCCATCCTTTTGCATTCTGTCGGCCAAAGCAAGTCATAAGGCCAGCCTTGTATAGGAGTAGGTTAATAGATTCTGTCTCCTGATAGGAAGAGCTGTAAAATTACATTTCAAAGGATGTGGATGCAGGAAGAGGTGGGGAATTGCACTCATTTCTGCCACTGATGTACTGCTTAGAAGAACTTGATAATATGTGGGAAAATTGGAGGTACCTATCATATGATCCAGAAACTCCCATACCTGGTAGGTAGCAAGGATATCTACAAGAAAGGTTTTGGGTTTGTTTTTGTTTTTTTGTTAAAGTGTTTTTCATAATAGCAGGGCTAAATGTCTAGCAACAAGTAAATGGATTAATTGTGGCAAATTTCTAAAGTAGAATACTGTTCAACAACTAAAATGAATTAACTAGATCTGTATGTTTCAATATAGCTAAGCCTCAGAATCATGATAGTGTGAGGGGGAAAGGTTGCAGAAGATACTATCTTTTTTTTTTTTTTTTTTTTTTTTTTAAGAGAGAGCAGGCACACATTTGGGGGGTGGGGGGCGGGCAGAGAGAGAGAGAGAAATCTCAAGCAGACTCTGTGTCCAATGTGGAGCCCAGCGGGGCTTAATCCCACAATCCTGGGACTGTGACCTGAGCCAAAATCAAGAATCAGGCCCTCAACCAACTGAGCCACCCAGTTGCCCCTACCCTAATCTTTTTTTTTAATTGAGTAAAGAAACATGCAGAAAACACGATTTACCATGAATAGTGGGTATATACCTAAGTAGTACAAGTATAAAGACATGCAGGAGAATGATAAACACCAAATTCAGGTCAGTAGCTACCTCTGAGGGCTGGGGAGTACCCAAGGGGCCTTGGTTGTACCAGCAGTTTTATTTGTTTCTTTAAAAAAAATACACAAAATGATACATTACCATTATTATTTTATTTACTTTTTTGATGTTTGAAATATTTCATTTAAAAAACAAAACAGGGGCACCTCGGTGGCTCAGTTGGTTAAGCGGCCAACTCTTGATTTCAGCTCCCGTCGTAATCTCATGGTCGTGAGATCAAGCCCTGCGTTGGGCTCCTCACTGGGCATGGAGGCTGCTTAAGATTCTCTCTCCCCCTCTCTCCGCCCCTCCTCTTTCTCTCAGAAACAAAATACTCTGGGATGGGATATCACTGGACTTAGTACAGTGGCTTCCCATCTACTTTCATCTGTCTTCACTGTGATTCTTTCCTTCCGTAATTTAAGTTTGGCAGGTACCAGAAAGGTATGTGCATTAAGACAATATATTTGGGTTCATGGGTTTCCTCATACAGACACTTGCATTAGAGTTGCTCCCCTGAGCTCCTTTTGGGTCTGGGTTTATTGCTTTAATAGAGCAAGCTTTTCTACCACATTGCCCTTGAATGTTCAGAATCTTCCTCTGAGAGCTACCTTCTAAATCAAAGGAAGTAGCAGGAAGCGTGCTGATTCAGGACCACAATACCTGACTAAAAAAGGGGCTTCAGCCATACTGGTAATTTTTCTCACGTGAGAAGTTCAGAAGTTGGACATTTCCCTCATTGCTTCAGCAGTTCAGCCACCTCAGGACTTTGGTTCTATTCTCATCGATTCTCATTGATTCTCTTGCCCTCCCCCTTACAATCACAAGATGACTGACCGTAGCAGCTCCAAGTTTCAGGTCCCCGCTTCACAAGCAAGGTGTAGGGTTTCTTTTTGTGTAGCTCTTTTTATCATGGTGGGAAATCTTTCCCATAAGCCCCAAGGGACATCTTCTCAGAAGCCATTGACCCAGAAGTGGGTCACGGCACACCTGGACCTGTCACTGCAGAGGGGAGCGGAACTCCCTTCGCCATACCGGGAGGGCCACAGCCCTCATCTGAACGGGATCTGAGTCTTACTGGCAGCCAAGTGGAAGGAATGTCTGTGGGTTAGACATCCATCATGTCTGCCAGAATGTCCGCCTTACAGTGAAAAATAACTTTCGGAAGGTGACGATCCGCTTTGTACCCCCCCAAACTAACAACAAAGCCAGACCATTTTAGGGGCATTCTCAAAGGCCCATCCATGCTAGTGCCTCTGCCTGAGTGTCGTGTACACACTCGGAGAGCTTACTAGAAGGAAAGATGGGATCCCTGGAGTCAACCTGGTTGGTACTTCCAATCTCAATAAAACACCCCACAGGGAAAAAAGACATTTGTGGGTTTTTTTTTTTCTTTTTTCTTTTTAAAAAGTAGGCAGTTGGACGCCTGGTGGCTCAGTCCGTTAAGCATCCTACTTCAGCTCAGGTCAGCGTCTCACGGTTTGGGGGTTCAAGCCCCACATTGGGCTGTCAGCACAGAGCCCGCTTTAGATCCTCTGTCCCTTTCTCTCTCTGCCCCTCCCCTGCTTGTGCTCGCTTGCTGTCTCTCATAAATAAATATTTTTAAAAGAGGGTTTTCATTTTTTTTAACTAATTTGTTTATTTTGAGAGAGAAAGAGAGGGAGAGAGACAGAGAGAGGGAGAAAGAGAATCCCAAGCAGACTCCGCACCATCAGCGCAGAGCCCAGTGTGGGGCTCGAACTCAGAACCGTGAGATCATGACCTGAACCAAAAACCGAGTTGGACGCCCAACCTGAGCCACCCAGGCGCCCAATAAACATTTTTTAAAAATTAAAAAGTAGGCAGTTGCTCAAATTATTTATGTTATCTAGACCTAAAGTGCTAGAATTGATGTTTTATACTTTGAAGTTCAAGGAACCACTTGCCTGCATATGGTTGAATAGCGAAGGGCAATAGAGACTTTATTTAGAATTCTTACTACTAGCTAAGATGGGCTTTTAAATAAAGACTCTGCCTCTGGATTAGGGGCTTTTGACATGTGGATTGGAATTATAACTGCTTTTATATGATTTTAAGAAGAACAGGTTCATGCCAGCACGGACTAGACCAAACTTACATATGCCCCGAATCAGATCTATCCCCAATGTCTGAGCCAACTCTCTGTCTCATGTGACCCTGACACCTACCCCAACTCGCAGGCAAGAATCATGTGAGAGATAAAAATAACTCTCTCCTGTTGCTTGTGGCAGCAGTTGAGTGGGAGCTAGCTCAGAGTTAATTGGACTATGGAGAATCGTGAAAACGTTAAATAGTTGCAGTGAACTCTGTCTTGAAGGACCTTTGCCTCTGAGGAATCTCCCTCTTGCTCAGCACTGTGACTTTAAAGAACTGAAATCCTCTTTCTTACTAGAGAGGCACCTCCTCTTAAGGAAACTGCTGAATCTCAATTTAGAAGCTGGTAAACATAAGAACATTCCTTTGCTTTTCACCGTAGAATCACTGGTAGGATCACCTTAGAATTCTCCAAAGTGGGGGCACCTGAGTCGCTCAGTTGGTTAAGCGTCTGACTCTTGGCTTTTTGGCTCAGGTCATGATCTCATGGTTTGGTGAGTTCAAGCCCTGTGTCAGGCTCTGCACCGGGGGCATGGAGCCTGCTTGGGATTCTCTCTCTCCTTTTCTCTGTCTCTCCCCCACTCACACTGTCTCTGTCTCTCTCAAATAAATAAAATAAAATAAAACTTGAAAAAGAATTTTCCAAAGTAGATCCCTTAAATATTGGTATAAAACTGGAAACACAGAGACAAATAAAGCTATTGTTAATTTCTACAACTTGACAGTTAATTAGAAGTGAAGAGAAATGTCACTGAAATTTAACTGTCCAGATGGCAGCATTATGTAATTTACACTAACCTTGATAAGAAAGCATCTGTTTTGGGGCGCCTTGGGTAACTCAGTTGGTTAAGCATCCAACTCTTAATCTCGGCTCAAGTCATGATCTCATGGTTTGTGAGGTCTAGCTCCATGTCAGGCTCTGTGCTGACAGTGTGGAGCTTGCTTGAGATTCTCTCGCTCCCTCTCTGCCCCTCTCCTGCTCGTGCATGCATATGCACATGCTCTCTGTGTCTCTCTCAAAACAAATAAGAATTTTTAAAAATGCATCTGCTTTATAAAGAAAACTGTTTTTGTGTTTTTTCCAACTGCCTATGGCACAGTAAATCATAGATATATGTTGGTATTGAATGCAGAAGATACTGTTAAAAGTTTTAAATAAATTATATTGAGTTGTCATAATATTAAATTAGTCGTTGAAGGTCAGTTGAAGGTCATTTTCTAAACTTTTGGTTTCTTTAAGAAAAAAAATTAGGGGCACTTGGGTGGCTCAGTTAAGCATCTGACTCTTGATCTCAGCTCAGGTCTTACTCTCAGGGTCCAAGCCCCACATTGGGCTCTGCGCCAGGCATAAAGCCTACTTTAAAAAATAGGGGCACCTGGGTGGCTCAGTCGGTTGGGCGTCCGACTTTGGCTCAGGTCATGATCTCACAGTTCATGGGTTTGAGCCCCACGTCGGGTTCTGTGCTGACAGCTCAGAGCCTGGAGCCTGCTTCAGGTTCTGTGTCTCCCTCTCTCTGCCCTTCCCCTGTTCACACTCTGTCTCTGTTTCAAAAATAAATAAACATTAAAAAAAATGTTTTTAATAAAAAATAATTGAACCGTTAGAACTACTGAAGAGAACTCTTTCTCTACTTTGTGGAAGAGCAATGTGAATGATGGCCTGTGTGAACCTCTGTGAATCTCCTTACCCCCCTTCCTTCCCTACCAGCCTGACAGCCTTGCCCTTAGTCCCTATCAGTGGGGACCTGTCACTGTGCAGGAGCACTGCTAAATTGATCTGAGCTTTTGGGCTGCCTGGGATCAGGGTACAGAATTGGCTTTCTAGCCTAAACTGGCCTGCCATCTTGTCCCACTTGTTCAGGCAGCTTCATTGGTTAATTCATGAAGTACAATCTAACTTCTTAGCTCGCCGTGGAGTGCAGTTATCTCTAAAAATGTAGAGAATCGGTTTAGTAGCACCTGGCTGGCTCAGTCAGTGGAGCATGTAACTCTTGATCTTGGGGTTGTGAGTTTGAGCCCTACACTGGATGTGGAAATTACTTTAAAAAAAATAATATATTTTTTAAAAGGTGGTTTTTTGGGTTTTTTTTGTTTTTTTTAATGTAGAGAATCAGTTTAAATAAGAAAGGGTAGACGTTTCTATTTGAGTAGACTCAAAAGCCACAGAGGGGAAAGAATGGGTAGGAACTGAAACAAGCATGTTGGCAAGAGAAAGGAAAAGGATTCTTTGGCACATAAATAGCAAAAATTAATTTCAAAGTATAACCTACCTAGGAGTCTCGCCTTTAAATTGGCTTCTATTGTTTTTATTACTAAATATCTCTAGAGAACTTTTAGAGCACTCATTTTAAAATTTTGTTCATTCTCTACAAACTTAATGAGCACCTAATTTTTAGTTTATTGTACAAATAACATGGCAGTGGTAATAGGAAATAAGTTACAGCATTCCCCAGGCATTTCCAGAGATTTCTCCTTCCCTTATTATCTCTCCCCACTTCTGCCCCTAGAATAGACAGATAAAAAAAATATAAAAAGCAAAAGCTAAAAAGACACAGCCTGGCTCAAAAGCAAGGTGGACACCATATCCACAGATCAGAAACAGTAGAAGTGCTGAATATCATGGAAGAGCTGCAGCCGGCCTGGCCTTGGGTGCTCAGACCCCTTGCAGTCGGGGGAGCCCAAGTTCCCAACGGAAAGGATACCAGGAGCTGAGACTTCCAGTTTGAAAAAAAATTTTTCATTTTTTAAAAGTTTTAAAAATTTTTTATTTTTATTTTATTTTTGAGAGAGAGAGAGAGAGAGAGAGAGAGCGAGCGCAAGTAGAGGATGGGCAGAGAGAGAGGGAGACACAGAATCCAAAGCAGGTTCCAGGCTCTGAGCTGTCAGCACAGAGCCCGATGCGGGGCTCGAACTCACGGACCATGAGATCATGACCCGAGCTGAAGTTGGACGCTTAACCGACTGAGCCACCCAGGCGCCCCAGGAGCTGAGTCTTTTAGAAAGATGTGGGCCTGCGTAGAGAGGGGACACAGACCCAGTGCACACTACAAGATGGAGCCAAACCACCCCCTAATTCCATGACTCTGCCTGTGGTATTCCCTGTGTCACCTTGGAGCAGGAGCCTTAAACTGTCACTTTAAGACCAAGCTTTGGAGAGCTTGGTGAAAGCAGCCTCACAAGGAAGCTCTTCACTAATTGGAATATAAATTTACTTGAGATGAAGTGAATTTTATAGCATGGCCTGACAAGAAACTTCAGTTCAGGGTATTCCAAATTAAAGAAAGAATAACTTCCGTTTTAAAAGAACAAAAAAATCATGGAAACAAAGGCATACATAATGGAAACAGATACATAAAGAACAGGTAGAAATGAGTAAAATCAAATGACTAGGGATGGGACAGTTCTAGTTTAGATTCAGTTGAAAAGAAAATTAAGTAATTGGAATAGACTGAAAAATTTACCTATGATGCATCAGAAAATCTTTTAAAAAATACCAGAGGGCCAGTGGAAGATACAGAGTATATAAAGGCCTGCCACTGTGTAAAGTTGCCCCCTCCCTGTCACTGTTCTGTTCGTCACCTTGTCCTGCGCATCTCTGTCAATACCTGTCACTAGCAGAATCACCACATTTGTGTATTTGTTGATTTACTCTTCACCGAGTTTCTATACAGTATGCGCTCTGTTTGGGGCATACTGTATAAAGACAGCCAAGAATAAGTAAGATAAGGATCTTGCTCTCGTGGGTCTTATGTTCTAGCCTATTCATCACCATACCTCTGACACATACACTGTTATCTGGCTCAAATTAGCATTCAGTGTATTTGTTAAGTGAATGGATTCATTAATGAAGTAATTAATCTCTCAAAATACCTTCTGTGTGCCTTCATGGCCTTGATTATCTGCTGTGTTTGGCCAGCTTTGCAGTGGGGAGAGAGACGGGGAGGAGAGGAGAGAAATCCTCCCTCCCCAGAGTACACCCTGCTCTTACCAGTCTGTGACACACAGGAAATACAGGTGACCTCCAGAAACCTGGAGTTCGCCTAACGTGTGTCCTCTTCAGAATGAGACCAGCAGTGTGAACAGTATTAATGTGTTAATTTTTCTTTTTCACTTTCCAGGCTGGAGTAAAAGGGACATTGGGAAGATTAGTTGGAATTTTTGAGGTAAGTCAGTTAAAATCTTTGGTGCAGTTGGTATCATATTAGTAACCATATTGTGTTATGTATGTGTGTGTGTATGTATACACACACACACACACAATGTATATATATACATACACACATATACACACATACACACACACACATATATATACATACATGTATACATGTATATATACATACATATCTTTGTCTTAGTCCATTTAGGCTGCTATAACAAAACAGTGGCTTATAAACAATAGAAATTGATTCCTTACAGTTCTGGAGGTTAGGAAGTCCCAAGATCAAGGCACCAGCAGATTCAGTGTCTGGTGAGAACCACTTCCTGGTTCATAGTTACAGTTTCTCCTGCTATCCGAAAGTAGGGTGTTTGTATGCAACCTTTTGTAAGTTGAAGTGATAAGAAGTGAATAAGCAATTTATATGCAGACTTTTTTTTAGCATTTCCAGAACCAAAACAGTACCTCTCTCAGGCTTTTCTCATACCTCAGGACACATCTTGTTAACGGACTGGCAAAGTAAATCAAGATAAAGCACAGATGCTCACAGCCTCATTTCAAAGCCTTGGCGGCTTGATGAGGAAGTGCCGAGTGTCGCTCCCGGGGAAGGAGTTTGGGGGTGCCGCTCCCCACGTTCCAGATGTGCACTGCTGCTCTCATGGCTCGCTGCAACATAAATGCTAAATGGTGGTTTTGCTTTTCACCTCTATTTTATAAAAGCAAAACTCCTCTTCGGATTTCTTTCAGTTAGCAGAAACGGGTACTAATGTAGGTCTTCCGTAAAAGTGAAGCGTCATACCTAGAACTTTTGAAAAGCAGCACATTCCAGTAGCTGTCTCTCCACATGTTCTCACATGGCAAAAGAGGGAAGGTTGCTCGCTGGGGTCTCTATCATGGCACCAATCCCATTTGTGAGGGTCAGCGCTCCTCACCTGATCCCCTCCCAAAGGCCCTCTCCTAATGCTATCCCATTGGGAATTAGGATTTGAGCCTCTGAATTGTGGGGGGGCATAAACATTCAGTCCGTTATAGTCTCAATCTAGCATAGATGCTGTCTTTGTTTCACTGACTTTTCAAAACAAAGCAGCACCAGCAGAGAATAACTTGCTTTCTTCTTTAAACTCCCATAGTCTCCTCCAAACAAATAGCGTTATTTGTAAGTGCAGGCATACCTCAGAGATACTGCAGGTTCAGTTCCACACCACTGCAATAAAGCAAATATTGTGATAAAGCAGGTCAAATGTTTCTTTGTTTTTGGTCAGTGCATATAAAAGTTGTATTTACACAATACTGTAGTCTGTGAAGTGTATACATACACTTAGAGTACCTATGTTAACATATATACCTTTATTTAAAAATACTTTATTGCTGGGGCACCTGGGTAGCTCAGTCGGTTAAACGTCTGACTCTTAGTTTCAGCTCAGGTCATGATCTCACGGTTTGTGAGTTCGATCCCTGCATTAGGCTTTGTACTGGCAGCATGGAGCCTGCTTGGGATTCTCTCTCTCTCTGCCTCTCCCCGACCCACACGCACACGTGTGCTCTTTCTCTCTCTAAATAAATAAACTTCAAACCCTTTATTGCTAAAAAATGCTAACCATTGTGAGCTTTCATCAAGTTAAGTTATAATCTTTTTGCTGGTGGAGGGTCTTGCCTCCATGTTGATGGCTGCTGACTGATCCAGGGTCATGGTTGCTGAGAGTTGGGGTGGCTGTGGCAATGCCTTAAAATAAGTTTGCTGCATCGATCAACTCTTCCTTTCATGAACAGTATCTGTGTAGCAGGCAATGCTCTTTGTTAGCATTTTACCCACAGTAGAACTTCTTTCAAAATTGGAGTCAGTCCTCTCAAACCCTGCCACTGCTTTATCAACTACATTTATGGAATACTCTGAATCTTCTGTTATCATTTCAACAGTCTTCATAGCATCTTCACCAGGGGTAGATTCCATCTCAAGAAATCACCTTCTTTGCTCATCCACGAGAAGCAACCCCTCATCTGTTAAAGTTTGATACGAGCTGGGCAGTCCTGGGTGGCTCAGTCAGTTAAGTGTCTGACTTCGGCTCAGGTCACAGTCTCGCGGTTTGTGAGTTCGAACCCCACATCGGGCTGTGCACTAGTGGTGTGGAGCCTGCTTGGGATTCTCTCTGCCCCATCCCCACTTGCGCTCTCTCTCTCAAAATAAATAAATAAATGGGACACCTGGGTGGCTCAGTCAGTTAAGCGTCCTACTTCGGCTCAGGTCATGATCTCACAGTTTGTGAGTTCCAGCCCCACATCGGGCTCTCTGCTCACACTCTGAGCCTGGAGCCTGCTTTGGCTTCTGTGTCTCCCTCTCTCTCTGCCCCTCCCCTGCTCTCACTCTGTCTCTGTCTCTGTCTGTCTCTCTCTAATTAATTAATTAATTAATTAAAAAATTAAAGAAATAAAGAAGATGTTTAAATAAATAAGTAAAGTTTAAAAAAAAGTTACGGGGCGCCTGGGTGGCTCCGTCGGTTAAGCATCCGACTTCAGCTCAGGTCATGATCTCATGGTGCGTGAGTTCGAGCCCTGCGTCGGGCTCTGTGCTGCCAGCTCAGAGCCTGGAGCCTGTTTCAGATTCTGTGTCTCCCTCCCTCTCTGCCCCTCCCCTGTTCATGCTCTCTCTCTCTGTCTCAAAAATAAATAAACGTTAAAAAAATTAAAAAAATTTTTAAAAAAAGTTTGATAATGAACTTGCAGCAGCTCAGTCCCATCTTCAAACTCCACTTCTGATTCTAGTTCTCTTGCTGTGTCCACCATATCTTCAGTTATTTCCTCCACTGAAGTCTTGAACCCCTCAAAGTCCTTCACAAAGGTTGGAGTCAACTTCTTCCAAACTCCTGTTAATGTTGGTATTTTTACCTTTTTCCATGAATTACCAGTGTCCTCAAGGGCATCTAGAATGGTGAATCCTTTCCGGAAGGTTTCCAGTTTACTTTGGCCAGATCCATCAGAGGAATCACTATCTATGGCAGCTGTAGCCTTATGAAATGTATTTCTTAAATAGTAAGGCTTGAAAGTTGAAGTCGCTCCTTGACCCATAAGCTGTGGGATGGATGTTTTGTTAGGCCTGAAAACATTAATCTCAGTGTCCATCTCCATCAGAGCTCTTGGGTGACCAGGTGCACTGTCGATGGCAGTAATATTTTGAAAGGAATCTTTTTTTTTTTTCTGAGCAGGAGGTCTCAGCAGTGGGCTTAAAATATTCAGTAAACCATGTTGGAAACAGATGTGCTGTCATTCAGTCTTTGTTCCATTTATAGAGCACAGGCAGGGTAGATTTAGCAGAACTTTGAAGGGCCCTAGGATTTTTGGAATGGTCATTGACCATTGGCTTCAACTTTGAGTCACCAGCTGCCTCTAAACAGAGAGTCAGTCTGTCCTTTAAAGCTTTGAAGCCAGGCATTGACCTCTCTAACTATGAAAGTCCTAGGTAGCATCTTTTTCCAATAGAAGTTGAAAATCTGTTGTTGAGTGTAGTCACCTTCATGATTGATTTTAGCCGGACCTTCTGGATAACTTGCTGCAGCTTCCACATCAGCACCTGCCGCTTCCCCTTGCGCTGTGGTGGGAGGGAGACGGCGTCTTTCCTTAAACTTCATCAACCAAGGCTTTCTTCTGCAGCGTCCCCACCTCTCTCAGCCTTCATAGAATCGAGAGTTAGGGCCTTGCTCTGGAATAGGCTTCGGCTTCCGGGAATGTTACGGCTTCTTTGATCTTCTATCCAGACCACTCCAACTTTCCCCATATCGACAGTAAGGCTGTTTGGCTTTCTTGTCATGCGTGTGTTCACTGGAGTAACGCTTTTGATTTCCTTCAAGAACTTTTCCTTTGCGTTCACAAGTTGGCTAACTTGTATAAGTGGCCTAGCTTTCAGCCTTTTTTGGCTTTCCACATGCCTTCCTCACTGAGCTTAATCATTTCTAGCTTTTGATTTAAAGTGAGAGTAAGAGACACAATTCTTTCTCTCCCTTGAACATTTAGAGGCCACTGTGGGGTTATTGATTGGCCTAATCTTAATTTTGTTGTGTCTCAGCAAATAGGGAGACCCAAAGAGAGGGAGGATGACAGGGAGGGACAGGAATGGCCGGTCAGTGGAGCAGTCAGAGCACACACATTTGTCAGTTAAGTTCACTGTCTTACAGGAGTGTCGTTTGTGGCACCCAAAACAATTACAATAGTAACATCAAAAATTATTGATCACAGATCACCATAGCAAATATAATAATAATAAAAAGTCTGAAACACTGTGAGACTTACCAAAAGGATAGACACGAAGTGAGCAAGCACTGTTAGAAGAATGGCACCTATGGGCTTGCTCGATGCAGCGTTGCTGTAGACGTTCGAGTCGTAAAAAAGCAGTCGCTGTGAAACACAATGAAAGAAGTTATGCCCGGATTACTTATCCCGTCCCTACCTCTCTTCTTCTTCTCTCAGGGTGTGAGGAGGGCAGATAAGTGTAGAGAAGACAGGAGGAAAAAGAAGATCCGAGTCACTATCGCAGAGGTGGAAGAAACAAGGAAATAGGCCGGGGTAGAGGTTTGGAGGGAGGCGGAAGCAACTGAGAAATCGGGAATAGAGATGAGCCAGGTTAGCAGAAGGGGAGATGCGTGACGTCAGAGCTCGCTAGCACTGATAGAACCCCCGCCACCCGCAGCCTCTTCTCCTTCTTGTGTTTCAGCGAGTTAAATTTACTTGGTGCCTTTTGCATGAGAGATCACAAACTTCATTCTCACAGCATTCCTGTGAGGTTGTACTGAGGGGAAGGGGAAAGAAAAAAGAGATTAAAGCCTCGGCTTTAGAAGCCCAGCCAAAGAGCACAACCTTAAATGCAAGTGTGGCCTGTTCTAAAGAGGCCATCTGGCACCATTCCCTGTATGATTGATTGTAGGACAATTAAAAGTGAAAGGAATCCTTGTATCTGCGCTCTGGACATATGGCTAAGAGTGTGTTTCACTTAAGTAATCTCAGCTCTCTAAGGGAAAGCTGTTTCTCTGTCCTCTCTTTGCCCTTCAGAACCAGGAGAGGAAGCACAGAACGTATGTCTATGTGCTCATTGTCACAGAAGTGCTGGAAGACTGGGAAGATTCAGTTAACATTGGTAAGTTGTCCCCAGATAGCCTCCAAAATGCTCCCCACAACGGGCCCTGGCCCACAGGTCATCACCCAGAGCCAGAAGTGAGCCTGATAAAAGAAATAATAGAAGGATACGTTTAATGACACAAACATGTCCATTTTGAACTTGTGAAAGTTAGTATTTTGAAGTGTTTAAAAGGAAGTTGAAGTTGGGTACGTGGTCCACAAATAGAAACATAGCACGTAAAAATAAGAAAAGACTGTTTCTAAAGTCGAATCGGACCCTCCTCAGCAGGTACCGATCCTTCTCCACAATGCTGGCCACGAAACCCCCGCTGAGAGCAGACCCTCGGTTGTTCCTTGTGATGATGCTTGTTCACATGGTTGGGGAAAGCTGTTGGTTTGGCGGGGTGAGCCTCTCCCTCCAGAGTCATTTAATAGACACGGAGTCGTGGGAGTAGTTTCCAGTGTTACTCCTATTACCCTTTGGGTGCCCCTGCCTTTCTCCTAAGGAGCCGTTTTCTTTGATCTCTCAAATCACTATTGGATGTGTATCTTTTGAACTAAAAACATAGGTGATCCAATGGTTGGTTCATGGTTTAATCTTTTGCCTCTAAAGGAAAGTATATTCTAGAAAAGTGTAATATTAATTTAACAATGTCTGTTATAATCGGCGAACGGATAAAATTCACTTGCTAGAACCTCTCCCTTTATTGTGTGTATGCGCTTTGCCACCATGGCCCTCACACTGCTGATTGGGGCATCTCACAGCCCTTCAGCTTTTAACGGCTTCATATCTGGTAAGGATGCAGTATGCTTAAGTAAATAAATTCAGTGGGGGGTTATTAAAAATAGACTCCTTGACAGCCAGTGCTAGGGCTTTAAAAGGAGACAGAGATGAGTGTGGTGTGGCCCTGTCCTCAGAGCACTCTGTCAGGCGGGAGTCACACACTTGTGAGAGGAATTTTCAAGGTACCATTGCTCTATTAATATCCAACAAGCCTTTCACCTTGTACTACTTCTGAGAACTGAAATAATGAAATAATCTAAAATATGGAGGGTAACTCTGCAAGCCTTGCTTCCAGTGAGCCTTTTCCAGGTGGAAATTGGGTCTTAAACGGACACCTCCGTGAAGGATAAGTGAGCTAAGGCACACTCGTCTGATGGAATGTCACGCAGCTGTTAAACGCGGACTTACGAAAGCTAGCGTACCACGGGGAGGTGCTTATGAATTGGTGTTGGTGAGTGAGGAAAGCAGGGTACAGAGCGATATACACATGACTTAGAGCTACTTTAAATAGGAATTTGAAATGAAAACAAAAACGAGGGACTGGCTTTGACCTACAGAATTGGCAGTGACGAAAGACAAGGTAGCAGTGCCGGCGGGGTGCAGTGAGAACGGCATCCCAGCACACACAGGCAGCCCTGGAGCTCGGGATGGTCTTTCTGGAAAGCAGTTTGGCATTACAGGTCACAAGGTCTTCGGAGCCCAAATGTTTTATTCATCTCAGTTCTAGGCATCTTCCTCTGGGAGGCTAAAAGAAAAAATAAACAGATAAAGTGGTTTTTTTTAATTGTAGCATGATTTATAACAACTGAAATCGCAGACTGTTGATGTCCAGTGATGGGGACGCGGTTGCGTGAATGGCAGCACGTCCATGCTGGATGTTACGATGTAGTGCAGCCATTAAATGTCACGTTTGGCATGACCTAGAAGAGCGCTCCAGAAACGGCGTGAAGTAAAAAAAAGAAGTCATAACAATACTGATCATAAGCAAGCTCTTAACAGCATGTGCTGTGCCAGGTCTTGTTCAGACGGCTTACATATTAATCCTCACAGCAGACTTGTGAGATAGGTGCACTGTCCCTACAGATGAGGAAAGTGGGGCACAGCTCAGTACCTAGTGCAGCCACTTATGCCCAACTGACAGTTCATGAGAGCCAGTGATGCGATGGGAGCCCAGCAGATTCGCTCCAGCAGCCATGTGTCCAACCACAGCACTCTTACTAGAGCTTCTCCGGATTCGGGGCATCTTAAAAGCACGATCCCAGTTACAGCTGTCAAGCGCAGTGCCTTTTTCCAGTTCGATGAAGGAAAAGCAAAAGGCACTAAAATATTTAGAGTAGTCCTTTCTGGTTTATAATGTTAACGGGTAATTTCCATATTCTTCATACTTTCTTCCATTTTCCAATTTTAAGCAATCCTCTTTTACTGTGAGAGAAAAAATAAAGGATTTTAAAACACGAATTTGGGCGGGGGGCGGGGGGGTGGGGAGGTAAGATAACAGACCGAAAAGTTAATAGTGATGGTGTTCTTTTTTTAAAAATATTTTGTAATATGTTAGTACATAACTCTTAAACACAAATTTTAAATGAACATCTGATTGATTACAAGCAGCCATCCTAATAATTCTGGAAGCTGACGCTCATGTTGAGTTTTGCAGGAGGTGGGGATGCTGGCTGCACCTCGGGTGTGTACCTGCAGGCCGAGCAAGGCCCAGAGGCCCAGCAACACAGGAAGAGACCCCGAGCAGCGGCTCTCTCTGGAGGGCGCGGTGTACCGTTAGCCCCTCACTCTTCAGATGTCAGCATTGCACATGGTCTCTTTCCTGCATCTGACACCCGTAGTGTTGGAGGCATAGAAGCGGGCTTGCATTGTTCTTGTAAGAAAAGAGAGTAAGGAAAACTAGCTCTGTAATGCATCGTCTTAAAGTGTTGATAACCGTGGCTTTCCTGTTTTCATCTGCATTTTCTCCAGAGTTATAAGATCAGAAACTTTTTGTCGCTTCCCTTTTGTGCTGATTTTTTTTTTTCTCTCTCTCTGCCTCCACAGGAAGGAAGAGGGAATGGTTTAAAATAGAAGATGCCATAAAAGTGCTTCAGTATCACAAACCGGTGCAGGCATCGTATTTTGAAACGTTGAGGCAAGGCTACTCAGCCAACAACGGCACCCCGGTCGTGGCCACCACGTACTCGGTTTCTGCTCAGAGCTCGATGCCAGGCATCAGATGACTGAAGGCTTCGTGTAAGAGGAATGGAAATTGGAAACTAGACTGAAGTGCAGATCTCCCCTCCCCTGCTCTTTTCACCTCTCCTCACAGGCCTCCTCTTCAATAAGACATGATGGGCGGCAGAGAAAGGGTTTATTGATGATGTTGCTGTTTGGTGTTAAGTGATGGGCTTTTTCTTCTCTTTTTATGGAGGGGGGCGGGGGGATGGGCATGTAATTTGTAAGTACTTTGGTGCATGATCGGTCCCTCCCTTCTCACACCCCCACAATTGTCTAAGGAGACAAACAGCCTTCCCTCTGCCTTGGATTCTGAAGTGTTCCTGTTTGTCTCATCCGAGCCCTGGCCAGACATTTTTCTTTGATTTTTAATTTTTTTTTTTATTAAAAAGATACCAATATGAGATGACACCTTTCAAGAATTTGTCCTGTACTGCGCTGTTCAGTCCAGTAGGTTGGTCACTTCCACTGCAGGATACATTTATCTACACATTATATACTGGGCATATAATATGTAAATAAATGACTTTTAGAAGAGGAATTTAACCGTTTAATTTTTCAAGGTTTGGTCTTGTTTTTTAAATTCGGGGTGTTTCTGGAATGGAGAGCCTCGGAGTTAATTTACCTTTTTGTTTTTGATGCTAGTGGCTAGGTAAGTTTCCCTGTCCGCTCCCCTTTCCCCAGTCACTGACTGTAGTTCTATAGGGTACGGAGAGTTTAGCTACCTTCCTAGTGCTCCCAGGACTCATGGCCTTCTCTTCTCAAAGCTGTGTTTCCATGCCAAGAAAGAAACAGGAAGAAACCTATTTTCTTTTTTATTACCGAGTCAGGAGCAAATGGCCTCAGCTCAGACCTGGAGAAACAATGATAGAAATTGAATTCCTCCCTACATGTTGACAATAGGGATTTGAACTGGATTCTTGGGATTACTCTCGCAAAAACTGGAGCATCGAGCTTTGTTTCTATCCTGCTGGTTGGAATTTTTTCCATAATGCTACTTATTGCCAACAGTGGCCTCTCTCCTTGTGCATACATGCCTTACACCATGCCGAACGGGATACTGTCCTTGTGCTGAAGCATCCAGCTGTACTTGGCAAACGCCAGGGTTCGGTCCCGTCCCCATCCTGGGTAACCATGTTAAGTTCCTGAAAAGTAACACGGGAGGAAAATTCAGGTGTTGGCTTATCTTTGTGATGTTACAGCATTTGGAATTGCACCATGGAGCATGCACAGAAATATTAAATTTGTCTCCCACTGGGATGCAGAAGGTCCACCTTCTGCTGAGAAATCGTGTGGGAGAATGCTCCGTCATTTACTAGAACGGCTACATAACGCATTGGCTCAGTGCAGCTGTCGCGTTGGTCTCTGATACAGGTTTCATGCTGGCTTCACTTGCCAGTTGTGTTGTTCGGTTGGGAGGTGAACAGAAAAGGGTCTTGAGATCGAGGGGTGGGCCTGGGAGTGGGGACACTGATCAATCCCTGGTGTAGGACAGGAGTTCGTTGCTGTCCTCTTAGTGGCATCTCCTTTGTCAAAACGTAGCCAAGATGTGAAATTGAAATCGTAGTTCTCTTTATTTAAAACTTCTAATAAATACTCAAACGTTGAAAAGTTTTGCTCTTCCCTCCCACTAAAAGAGATGTATGTATCCAGTAGGCCTGTGTCATTCAGTGTTCCACATTTTGGGGGACATCTTTCGGTGAGCTTTAAACTTTGCCGTCTGTTCTCAGTTTGCATCTTCTCCCAGTCTTGAGGCACCGATCCAACAAGTAGTGCCCACAGTTTCCTTAGGATGCTGTCCTACCTCTGGGATAGGGATGCCCCCAAGTAAGGGTCCCAGTGGATAGAAACAGTACCATGGGATTTGAGTCTAAATACCAACTCGCTGTTCACATGTCCTACTCAGAAACGAACATATTGCTGCTTGTTGCCTAATTGAGAGCATTGTAAGTTTCTGTCCAAAGAAATAAAGGAGAAAATGAATTAAATTCAACTAAGCACTGAGTGGAATCCAAAAACACATTCTTCCAACTAAATTCTACCTTTATGATATGGATTGAAAGTACTTCGCAGGAAAACAGTCAGTACCCCTGAAAAGGGAACTGCAGCGTTCATAGTGATTTGTGCATTTTTTTTTAATTGTCTAAGGATGCTTTTACTGGGCTGGTGTCACAACACGTTACCCTACCGGGTCCACTTGGGATTGATGTTGGCGTCTTTGGGTCAGGAAAGTGAACTGTGCCACGAAGCATCTTTCAGTGACATGAATGGATCCTATTAATGCAGTTAACTGAGGAAATTGTGCTGATGCTTTCTTAACTGACAAAAAGAGGCTTTGTCCAACCAGAATTGTTGAAACTGGTGCTATTTTCTGTTGCACTGGGATTCTGATGAGCAGGGATTGGTGGTTTTTTCCTCCCTGGCACTGTTAACAACATGGCTGTCTTTCCTGGTGTGTGGTCATAGCCCTTTTGTGATAGATTACTTAGACCCCTGGGTGCAATAGCCTTTATACCTCCCCAGAGAAATCAAGGAGAAGCAAAAGGAAGCACAGAAATCCTACTTGCAGAATCTTTCTTTGACGCTGATTTGCCATGAATTCTACAAGTATTCACCTGATTCAGGCTTGACAGAAACCAGTTGTTGTGTACAGGGCAGGTTAATAAAGTCTCTTTCTCACAGTGAATTTGCATGTCCTAGATTCGGGTTATTACTGGGGCATCCATCACAGTCTGCCATGCTCAGGATAGAGAAAGATAGCATTGGATATTTTTAAATAAAACTTTGTTTTTAGTTTACAAATTTGCAGCCATTGGGGGAACATCAGTGAGGTTATGCCATCTTTTTGGACCAGGACTGTGTGTGTGTGTGTGTGTGTGTGTGTGTGTGTGTGTGTGTGTGTAAGAGAAAGGCTACCGGGAGTCAGCTGTATTAGATTTTTTTGTAGCCTCCCAGAATGGCGCAGCCCATGAAACAGAGGAGTCTTGATTTTCCCCATAGCAAACATAGCACGATGGAAAAGTTAACGAGTTGACCATGTTTTGTTTTTACAAGTGTCTGCGGCCCCATCTGCCCTGCGGGGAGAGGGTTCCCTCACTGCTGAGTCTGAGCTGAGGCCATCTGGTGGGATCAAAGAGTGTGGGACTATATCACCCGCCTTGAGGCTGCGGAAGGCCTAGGAGGTGGCTTCGCTGCAGGATTTCCACCCTCTGCATCATGCTGAGTGGTGCTGTGGAGCTGTGAGGCACCTGAGGCTTTGCTTCTCGCAGCCTCTGGGGAGCAGAGTGGGTCACTGCCCTTCAGCAGCTTTTGCAGCAGTTTTGTAAACGTGTTGCTACCCCGTCAAGTTCCTTCTTGACAGATATTTTCAGTTTTGATGTTAGGAGTCAGTCTCTTAGACTGGCTTAAAAGAAAAAAAAAATCACCTCTTGTTTTGTAAAGAAAACAAAAGTTCCACACAGGGCTGCTGTTCCTCCTTCTTCCCCTTTTGCTTCTCTACATCTAGTGCTCCTTGGAGGCTCACCCTGAACCTTGTTAACCAGAGGAGTAATCGGTCTTCTGCCGGACCCGGCTGTGCATTTCACACGTTGTACTTGTCATTTTACGGGCTTGTCAGTTCCATCTAGTGAATGCTGCATTAATGCCTTCGTTGGTTTCCCCAGCTGATCTTTTTTTAAAACTTAGCTTAGCCTGAGCCACGTTTTCTTTGTTTTTTTGTTTTTTTTAGTTCACAAAGAGGATCTAACAACCACAGAGCGATTTTTACCACAACTGTGTGATTTGTAGTATTTCTGAAGTGTTCTCGAAGTCCATCCCAGTTGAGAGAAAATTTAAAGTTAGAAGAAATCCCTGGAGAAGTCTTCACAGTGGGCTGTATTTCTGCTTTAAGAGACATGAGGATTCGTTAAAATTGCTAATTGAGCCTCGTCCTGGTCCCATCTGCATTTCAGAAAATAATCCACATCTTTATAACAAATAGATGTGTTAACGCAAACAGCTCTGGGGTGAGGAGATTATTCAGTGGTGATTACATAATGGGACAGCTCTTGTGGTTCTTATTCTTGAAACTCTACAAGAGGTCAGGCCTGAAGCTATGCAGGTCATACTGCCGAGTTGAGGCGACAGTCACTTCTGAGCCCTGCTGGGATGGAACCTACTTCCCCAAGGCTGTGGGAATCTTCCAGACTGTGCAGCTGTCCATGTCAGTGACCTCAGCCTTGCTCCATCCGGGCACCCATCTCCCTTAGAGTAGGTGGGGAAGCACCACAGGGTCAGCTTCTGTTCTCCAGGGTGAGCCTTGCAACAGAGACCTCACCATCCCGGAAGAGCTGTATTTTCCATGTCACTTTAGATGTCACCTAAACCGACGAGACATTCGAGATTTTCAGGTAGTAAATTGGGAAGCATTGGCTGCAATCCATAAAAGATAACTGTTGTCTGTATGTTAGGTGACTTGAGGTCACCGCAGCCCCTGGGAACCTAGAGATGTGAGGCAGACTCTCCTTTGGAAGCCAGCGTCCTTCTTCTGCCTCTAAAAGGGCAGTTTCACATTTTGACCACATTTTTGCATTAGCTGATAACCCTTCAGGGATGTGAGAAGCCTAATCAGAACATCGGAGGAAACGATACCTCTCACCTTCAGATTGATCAAATGGTTTGTCCTCCTAGTCCCCTTAAAAATTAATAAATAAGAGAAAGAATGCCGTTTGGTGTTGGTTTGGACACACTCCTTGAGCTGAGGCCAGTAGTCACGTGATTTTGTGAGTCTGCCAATAGGAAGCCTTCTAAGCAAAAGAGGCATGTGTCTCCCCTAAGGCTTTGTTTATAGTGATGATTTGGCGAGCTTTTAGCTGTCTTAAAAAAGGCGATTGTCCACTTGGAGGGGAGCTCGGAGGCCGTGCGTTCACTCTGAATTCACACCAGGAGGGATTTTGCTGGAGAAGAAAGTGCCTCTGGCCAAAAAAATAAGATTAAGATCTGAAAGGTGGACAGGCATTGCTTCTGTTCCTTGGCAGTCAGCTAATAATTAACTCTGGGTTTCCTTTGGTTTACATTCTCAGTTCTTAACCCCAAACAGGGGCCCCTAGAACACCAAAAACGGCATTTAAAACGCTGGAGATAGCCTTTAAAAGATACAAAAACAGCAGCATTGCCATATTCCAGGTTCATCACCATTTCCATATGCTCTGCATCCTTCCGTACGCACTGCAGCCCGGCCAGATATGGAGACCGCGTCATCACTGAGTTGAGAAACAAATTCTGGGTCTGGAACAATCACCTGCCAAATTGCTTACCGTCTGTGGAAGTTGTCTGTGGGGGTGTACCTTTCACAGAACATTTCAGCAGTATAGTGAAATTGCTCTGGGCTTGACGTCCCAGTCAGGCATTTGGGTCAAAATTGTAAGTCTTTAGGCCTCCTTAGGAAAAAGGAAAGATGCCTACGGCCCAGTGCTGGGCCTTGAGACTGTACCCCCCTCTCCCTAGGGTGGGGCAAAGTGGCACCTCCAAGAAATCATTTTTCCAGTGAGATTGTCCATAAATCCCGACGGGACTTATGAACCATAATCCCAGTGTGAACCTGTCGTAGCACTCTGATGCTCCACTGAAAATGGTATGCTAGAGCGGCTCACAGATCCTTACAGCTGCTTTCACCTCTTTGTGGTCCCATTGCGGGGAAGAAAAGCTTTTCAGGGTTAAACCTTGGTCTTTAACCTCTGGTTTGTTGTGGAGAAAATGTGTCACTGACACAGGATCTGAAGAAGACCTCTCGTTTTGGTTACTTGAGTCCAGCAGCATGACGATATGCCGCACGCCGGGGAAGGTAGAGGCCGATTGCCAAGACACCCAGACCCCAGAATGGTCCATTCCACAGCGAGCCTCCATAGGGAACGGGTCTGAAGTTAGGTCTGGGAGAACTTCCAGAGCACTGAGGTGAAAGAAGGACTCCAAGGGCCTTTGCTCAGCAAGCAGGCAGCTTGTGCTCATCCCCAGAACATGAAGGAGCTTCGAAGGGAATGGCAGGCGTCTGGGCCACAGCCTGCAGACACGAACCTTCCCTTCTGCCGCTTCCCACATGGCTGTGTGCTTTTTGCTCTGAATCCAGGGGGAATCTCCTCTCCAAAATCGAATTTGCTTCCGTTTTGGTTAACCTCTGAGAACCTCACTCACCCTTTCACTCCCACCTGTGGATGGACGTAGACGTGTCGCTCGGGGCCCGGATGCGTAAGTGAGCATAGCCCAGCAGCACAGTGTTGTATTTAGTAGTTAGAAAAACAGCTGGTCCACTCTGTTATAAAAGAAATACGGTATGTGGTGCAGTTTTGTAAATATCAGGTCCGTTTTATTGCTTCGTGGTCTGAAAGCTTTCCGCCGGGTTTGTAATCAAGGAAAAGGCAGATGGCTAGAATAAGTAAAACTTAGTTAATACCTCTGTCTTAAGAAAGATAGCTGCCAGTTTGCCATGTGCTTAAGGAAGTCAGGAGCACTTGAGGATGTGGGGGGCTGTTGTGAAAGGAAAGCAGGTGGCTGTGGCCTGCCCACGTGTGTCAGAGAGGACGTGGAACCCCGTTGGTAGCATCTTTAGATTTGCTCTGGCGGGCCCAGCCTTTACTTCATGGATCTGGTCTCCCATCCTGTCCAACGACCTTGCTAGGGAATGGGCAGCGAGGCCCCAGCTCTGTTTGCCCGGCTACAGGGTGTGGCCTCCAAACGGTATGAGGTTTCTTGAAGGGGCTTCCTCACTACGATTCCCTCCATGTCACTCATCTACCGTCAGCATCAAAAAGGTTAAACTCCCCGGGACCATGCCAGTTGTAAAACAGGTGAACTAAATGTGCTTTTTTTTCCCCTTTCGCAAGTGTGTTGTCCAGATGCAGTCCCCCTTTGGCCAAGTTCAGCAGGAATTTCCAGGAACCCCTTCAATTGAGGCAAGCAGCCAAGATGTTTTGAGTTTTTTCCCCAAAGGACAAAGTCTTTTGTCCCTTCCCCCTAGTGCTCATACATTGTAGCTGAATCTTAAAAGGTCAAGTCTAGTAATAGCTCCCTCCAGAACTGAGACGAGAGCGAGGGGCCCATGCCCCCGGGGACCAGTCCCCCGGGGGACCCCACATGCTCGAACTAGACTGTTCTGATCCCACCACGAGTCTGCTGCTCTCCCCTTCCATCAGGGCCTCCCAGAGGAGCGGACAACTTCACCTTCCCATCATTAGGTCACCTAGCCCGCCGGTGACCATTCTGGAGGGAGAGTGTGTGTATCACCTGCCTCGGCGGTGTGCCTCCTGTTTGTAGAAAGGGTAGAAAGTGGAACATCCAGTGGGCCAAGCACTGCCATCCTTGGAGAGGCTGGCAGAAATGACCCCAGCGAGCTCAGCACAACTGAGGAAACCAAGGAACGGCACTTCTATGGGAGGAGGGGTTGGTTATGGTCCTTTTACCTCTTGGGACCTGATGGTACAGTATGTGAAACTGGATTGGGAACCCTGTGACCCTTCCCCCCAATGCAAATGCACCCCAGGACTTAGGAGCTTCCAACCCATGGGTGCACGGTCTTGTTTTCCATTTCTTGTTTCCAAAACAATCTTGCTTGGTATTGCATGGAAAGTCCCATTTTCCTTCCTTCCTCCTTGGGGCCACCTGCCCAGACCTGGCCCCTTCCCCAGTATCGACCTAGCACTTGCAAGCAAGACCCGCGCGGTGCCCGGAGGCGTTGAGGGGAGTGGAATTTGGTCCGGAGAAGGCGGCAGATACCTGAATATTCTGGCTTCCTCTTCTCAGGGAGGGTGTTTTTAGGCTTCCTTCACACCCCTCCTGTGGGTGCCATTGGGTTGTGGAGGAAGGGCTGAAGAGAAAGGGAGCTGTGTCCAGCCAGCCCAGGTTTGGGTCCGAGACAGGTACACAGCAGATGTGAGTCCCACTCTCCCCCTTTACTGGCAGGCCCGTCATATGTAACCTTTCACCTTTACTAAAGTGTCTGCTTCTGCCGTGCCAGCAACAGAGGACAGACAGACCCTTCCCTATAGTCTGGATAGAGCTTTGGTACTTGCCCTAAAGTTTCACCGTCCCCACATCCCACTCCTTTTTGTAAAAACGATGCTTAAGCCTGTGAGCGTGCTGTTCCTTTCTATGTGTTAATCAGTTTCCTTCCATTTGAGCTGTGTGGGAGGGAAGGGCATTGGAATTGTAGGTTGTAATCTTGTGCCAACCAATAAAAACCAGTATTTCACACACATCCCTGCTCAGTGTTTGGTCTCTTCTTTCTCGAGGTTTTCCTCGAGACACCAGTCTTCTTTGGGTTCCACCCCCGCTCTCTGCTGCAGTCAGAGGTGGCCCTGTTCGAGGGAGAAGCGAATTGGGAAAAGCCCATGGCAGGCAGCGAGACTTGGCGCTTGGTTTCCGCCAGCCCTGCTGCGAGGAGCCCAGGGAGACTTGGGTGGCCTGCCCCCCCCCATCCCAGTGGGGCTTTCCTTCCTTAGGAGCCCAAAAGGGTATGGAAGAGAGGCACGCCACATCTAGGACAATACGAGAGTACGGCAAGAAGTTGCTCTCTTGTGTGGGACCAGGAGTTGGCTGCGGGAGAGTCAGGAAGCCTTTATTTCAAGGACCTTGTCTCCCGTCCTCTCCGGCGATTTGGGGAGGGCTGGAGAGGACGGGATGGGCTAAAGGGCTGGAGCCGCGTTCAGAAGAGGTGTAGCAGCAGGACTTGCGGGCAGAGGAGAACGGGCAGGAGCCATCGGTGGGAGAGCCACGCTGAGTAACCTGGGAGACCAACAGAGAACATTTTGGGCTGTCGTGAAAAACAAAGCATGATGAGGCCAAATTACGAAAGACCAGGAAAGCCCGGCCAAGGAGTTTGGCTTGGTCCACGTAAAGCATTCCTGAACAAGATAGTCCCGTAATGTCGCCCGTGTTTGAGGAGGAGGCAGCAGGAGAGGTCGGAGAGGAGTGGTTTGGAAGCTTGTGCTGCCCAGTCCATGAGGTGATCCAGACTCAGGGAGTGAATGAACCTGGGGATGAAGAGAGGGATATAGAAGCAAGAATAAAGAGCATGTCACGATCAGATAAACATGTCCATCCGCTGAGGCGGGCCGGCCTTCCTGGAATTCTGGTGGCATCACCACTAGCCAAGTTTCGTAAGCGAACAAACCTGATGTGGTCCGTGTACCCAGAGGGTCACTACCAGGCTGAGACTCACACGGAGACCTAACTCACAATGGACTGAGGTGGATGTGCCGGGACGACAGTTGGCTCTTGTATATGATGATAAATGTCAAACCAAGTTAACCTGGTTAGTGCAGTGGCTATCTGTGTGGGTAGCCAAAAATAGGCAGGAAGTTGGTTACGGAACAATAATAACCCGATGACTTCATTCCACCAAGGGCAAATGCCCTATCAGTTGGCCAGGGCACCCTGGGCCCCTAAACTCTGATTCCGCAGCCCTCCTTTGTCCGTCCTGTGATGATCACCCCTCCTTTATCAAAGGATTCCTCCTTT
The DNA here is from genome assembly GCF_018350215.1 of Panthera leo. Classification (NCBI taxonomy): domain Eukaryota; kingdom Metazoa; phylum Chordata; class Mammalia; order Carnivora; family Felidae; genus Panthera; species Panthera leo. Next base: position 32,806,332 of record NC_056683.1, on the reverse strand, counting down.
TGCCAGATTGAGTGTGCACAACGAGGCCATGAGCTTATAAACACTGACACAAGGGATGTGCTATGCTTAACGAAACTACCAGATGGCAATCTCTAATTGGGATCTGGGGTCCCCAGAACTCTCCACTCTCCCGTGTCTGACTGTGACAGGCCATTACGCAGGTGGCCCATCACCATCACATTTACTACATGTTGATTGTTCTTCACCCTTCGGAGGATAGATGCAAACTAGGATTATTTTGCTGCAGCCCGGTGTTTCTATAGCCTGTAGGACAAGAGAGAGGTCTGTAGGGTCCCCAAAACTTTGTGCACGGGTGAGGGGAGGAAATGAGCTCAAAGGACACCAGTGCAGCTCTGACCATCCAAGCCAGACTTAGGTTGGCACAATTCTCGCCCATCCCTCAGGCAGGCTGGCTCCCATCCTCTCCAGAGACCTGATAATCGTACCCAAGAAAGCCTGGCGTTGTAAACCATGATCTTGTTTGCTTACCGGTTTCAGTCACATTTGGGGTGTGAAAGGTTTATTTTACCTCCTCGGTCTTGTGACACCCAACGAACAGCCTCTGAGGATGCAGCCACGTGGCTCCATGTTCTGTGTCCTGAATACCAGCAACGTGCTAACCCCAGGACACACAGTCCTCACAGAGGCACCTGCTTGGGTGACAGATGGCATGAAATCGGAGAGATGACAGCCTGGGGAGGTAAGCCATTAGGGGTGGGGTGAGAGGGGACGGTGGAGACAGCTCAAGCAGGAGGACCGTAGGATGGAAAAGAGGAAGGGACCGGGCGCCCGGATGGCTCAGTCGGTTGCGTATCCAACTTGGGCTCAGGTCACGATCTCACAGCTCGTGGGTTTGAGCCCCGTGTCAGGCTCTGTGCTGACAGCTCAGAGCCTGGAGCCTGTTTCGGATTCTGTGTCTCCCTCTCTCTCTGCCCCTCCTTTGCCCGTGGTCTCTCTGTCAAAAATAAATAAACAACAGGGGCGCCTGGGTGGCTCAGTCGGTTGAGCGACCGACTTCAGCTCAGGTCACGATCTCCGGGTTCGTGAGTTCGAGCCCCGCATCGGGCTCTGTGCTGACAGCTCAGAGCCTGGAACCTGCTTCCGATTCTGTGTCTCCCTCTCTCTCTGCCCCTCCCCCACTCATGCTCTGTCTCTGTCTCAGAAATAAATAAACATTAAAAAAATTTTTTTTAAATAAATAAAAAATTTTTTAAGAAAAGAGGGAGTCGGAAAAGGGAGGAAAGACACGTCGAAAGGCTGCCTGCTGTAATAGAAGAGTGAGTGTTGCAATTAGACCAGGGTTCAGGTCTCAGCTGCTGACAGGCTCTGTGATCTTGGACAAGTTACCATCCCTGTTCCCTCCTATTCGGTGGGAGAGAAGTCTCTTTTTGGTGATTGTTTTGAGCCTTCAATAGGTGAAGGAATGTGTGGACGGGGCACCTGGGAGGCTCTGTGAGTTAAGTGTCCGACTTCGGCTCAGGTCATGATCTCGTGGTTCACGAGTTCAAGCCCCGCATCGGGCTCCGTGCCGGCTGCTCCGGATTCTGTGTCTCCCTCTCTCTCTGCCCCTCCCCCGCTCACTCTGTCTCTCTCGCAAAATAAAGTAAAATAAAATAAAAGACATTAAAAAAATAAACAGTAAAAGTAAAGGAATGTGTGCAACGTCCAAGTTGGTGGGTGATCATCCAATGGTAGCCGTGAGTGGACACCTGTTTGGGAATCGCCAAGGGCCGTGCCAAGGTCACCGAGTCACAGCACGTAGAGATCATCACAACGCAGGGGAGTGACGAGTGCAATAAAAAGAAGGCTGAGGGAGGGACTGAGGAGCCGCCGTCTGGGATTCAGAGGGCTGAAGGAATTCTCAGCTGAGGGGACAGCGTGTGCAAGGGGAGGCCACGGCACCGTGCTCGTGTAACGGCAAGTTGGCTGGAACACGATATTGACAGTGAGCCGGGAGGAGAGAGAGAGACGGGAGGTGCCGCGGGAAAGGTCAGCTGGGGTCAGGTGGCTTGGCAGGCCGTTTGAACTTTACTCCGCATGACTGGGAAGCCAACAAAGGTTTTAAAACAGAGCAGTGACTGCATCGGGACGGGCATCTGAGGAAGATGATACCAGCATCTGCCGAGCGGTCCCGGTGTTCCGGGCCCTATGGCCCCGCAGTGTGTTCACGGCTCTGCATTCACATTTCGGCTCTGCATTCCCGCGACGCGTAGGACCTGTATCATCGCCACTGGGTGGTAAAGGCTTAGGGAAGCAGACTGCTTTTGAAAGGAATTGGACCAACTCATTCGAAAAAATCGCAGGGTAAAGTGCCAAGGACGCCTAATGATAATTGTGAAAAACAAGGGAGAATACCGGGCTACGAGGAAGTCCTGTGTTCTGTCTGTAGTAAGACTTAATATCGGGGGGCGGGGGAGGGGGGCGCCCGCCCGGCTCAGCCTGTAGAGCACGCGACTCTTGATCCCCGGGCGGTGAGTTCGAGCCCCACGTTGAGGGTAAAGATGACTTAAATAACAAACCTTAAAAAAAGGGAATCAGATACCATTAAAAAAAAGATTTCGGGGGCGCCTGGGTGACTCAGTCGGTCGCGCGTCCAACTTCAGCTCAGGTCATGATCTCGCGGTTCCCAAGTTCAAGCCCCGCATCGGGCTCTGTGCTGACAGCTCGGAGCCTGGAGCCTGCTTCGGATTCTGTGTCTCCCTCTCTCTCTGCCCCTCCCCCACTCATGTTTTGCCCCCTCTTTCTCCCCCTTCCTCTCTCTCTCTCTCTCAAAAATAAATATGTATTAAAAAAATTAAAAAAAAAAAAGATTTCCTATAGGGGCAACCTGAGAGGCTTAGTTAAGTGTCCAACTCTTGATTTTGTCTCAGGTCATGATCTCATGGTTCAGGAGATCAAGCCCCGCATCAGGCTTTGCACAGACATCGAGGAACCTGCTTGGGATTCTCTCTCTCTCTCTCTCTCTCTCTCTCTCTCTCTGTCTCTCTCTGTCTCTCCCTCCCCCACTTGTTCTCTCTGTCTCAAAATAAATAAACTTTAAAGAAAAGAAAATTTCATATAAAGATATAGTAACTAAAACAATGGGATAGAGAAATAAATGAGACAATAGAACAGGGGACCGAGAAACAGACCCATGCAAGTTGGTAATATGTAAAGAGCCAGAGGCTACATGCACCTGAGTGGGGAAAGACCGGGTTCCTCAGTAAATGGTGTTGGAAGAGCTGGCTGGCCAAATGGAAAAAAATAGATTTAGCTCCTTACAACATACATGAAAATAAGTTCACAAATGTGTAAAATGAATACCTTTTAGAATAAAAATAGAAGTTCAGTAATATATCTGGGGCCACCCAGGTAATAAATGGAGACACTGTATCTCGTCAAGCCTGAGGGGTCTGGTGCCAGATCCTGCCCTCTTAACCCACTCAGTAGGTGCTCTGTCCCGGTCCCTTCAGAGTGTAAGACGGACGAGTGCGAACAGACACTAAAGGCAGGGCGGTGGCGATTGGAGGCTGGATTGGCAGCCGGTCCCCACATACCTTACGTGAAGGATCGCTGGGGAGGCAGAGGGAGGGACTGTCGCCATATCACCGTCACTCAGTCAACAGATTGGGCACCGATGATGTACCACCCCCTGCCCGGTGTCCGTGTGAGAGATACCATCACAAGCTCAACAAACGTTTACCGAGGGTGGTCGTGTTACCGGGTGGGTGTGAGAAGGATAAAAATAAGGCAATAGCAGTGAATCATTGCATGGTAGGGCTGGGAGGATTTGGGAGATCAACTGTCCAGTCCTCTCGTTTTACAGATTGGGAAATAGGCACGGTGAGAAGGGACTTTTCTCTTTTTTCACAGTATTCTTGTTTGGAACCCTGAGCAAGGAACACAGCTCCCTGGCCGTGTTGTAAATAACCAGCTCCTCTGTCTTTCTTGGCGTGAAATTATCTTTTTATTTTTGTAAGTTTATTTATTTTGACAGAAAGAGTGTGTGTGAGTGCAGGAGGGGCAGAAAGAGAGGGAGAGAGAGAATCGCAAGCAGGATCCCTGTTGAGAGCGTGGACCCTGAGGCGGGGCTCGATCCCACAAACTGTGAGATCATGACCTGAGCCGAAATCAAGAGTCGAACACTGGGGCACCTGGGTGGCTCAGTCCGTTAAGCGTCCGACTTCGGCTCAGGTCATGATCTTGCGGTTTGTGAGTTTGAGCCCCGCATCAGGCTCTGTGCTGACAGCTCACAGCCTGCAGCCTGCTTCGGATTCTGTGCCTCCCTTTCTCTCTGCCGTCCGCACCCCCCCCCCCCCCGCCTCGTTCTCTGTCTCTCAAAAATAAATAAATGTTAAAAAAAAAAAAAAAGAGTCAAACACTTAACTGACTGAGCCACCCAGGCGCCCTGAAATTAACTTTTTTTTTTAACTGGTTATCCTGCTCTGGCCACCAAACACTATCCAGCCAGTGCCAGGCAGGTCTAACCCTGTTTATCACTTCGTTACTCATTCAACCATTTTTTTTTAATGTTTTTATTTATTTTTGAGACAGAGAGAGACAGAGCATGAGCGGGGGAGGGGCAGAGAGAGAAGGAGACACAGAATCCGAAGCAGGCTGCAGGCTGTGAGCTGTCAGCACAGAGCCCAATGCGGGGCTCGAACTCACGGACCGCGAGATCATGACCTGAGCCGAAGTCCGACGCTCAACCGACTGAGCCACCCAGGCGCCCCACATTCAACCATTATTTACTTCCATCTTTTTTGTCCCCATGTTCTTCCCTGCAGCCTCCCTATAGAATTCCATCCTGGAATGACCCCATTCATTCCTATCCCTCCCTATGCAAGAGCTGAGCCTGCCCAGAGAAAACCATATACTGTGGGGTCACCATGGGTTCATGCCTCCCCTCCACAGAGCCTCCGGTGCCACCCATCAGTGGCCAGCGACTGCCACATTGACAAGTCCAAAGGTCACTTTTCTTCTCATCTGACTTCACGGACCCCTCCCTTCTCCCACTGATGTCTTCAGCAATACTTCTGATTCTCCTCCCACCCATAGCTTTCAGAGTAAAGTTCCAACTCCTTAGATTAGCATTCAATATCTTTTGTGATTTGGCCCCTGCCCACCTCTGCAGACTCTTTTCCTGCCACTGACCTTGCCCTTCTTTACCCCTGGCCCCAAAGAACTTTCTGCTGTGCCCTTCTTCAGGAAAGATCTCTGCGATTCTCTCCTGTAGGTGGGGTTGTGGAATTCGGCATATGCCTTCATTCTGAAGGCACCTTCTCAGGCAGGGAGAGTGTCTCTCTGTTCTTGGTATCTGGCTGAGTGCTTCAGAGCAGGTACCTAGGAAATGGAGGTTGGAGGAAGGTAAGAGCCAAATGGCATTGTGGGAACGTCCACAGCACAAGGAAATGTATGCCTGATGTCACCCTGTACTCTAGACAACACCACCAGCCGTACACACGCCCCTTCACTTTTCCCCAAACTTGGAAAGAAGCCAGTGGTGGCCTGACCTCAGGGATCTGGGCGGGGGGTGGCGAGGGAGATGTTTGGACAGGGGGAGGAGAGCACCACAGTAGTCTCTTCCCTTTGGGATAAGGGTGATGCTCAACCAGCGTAGCACCCACCGAGTCCCCCTCCCCAGCTTTCTCTTCCTGCCTTGAGTTTGTGGGTTGGAGGGGAAGAGGGGAAGGTGCTTCTTCAGTGGGGAGGAAAACCCCAGTTCCTATTCCCCTGATCTCTCAGCCCAGGATCCTGCGAACCTCAGGGCGGGACCTAATGGAAGGCTGGTCACTTCCTGTGGGGCCTGTGCCTGCGACCAGCCTCGGAGGCCAAGTTGGGATTGAGACCTGAGAAGGGCAGGGCAGTTATGGATATTTGCAGATCGAGGGGCGGAGTCCAGGGTAATTTGTGTTACTGGTGGGGAACTTGATTTGAGAAAGTTGAGCGGACCCACCTGTATAACAGCTAATATTATCTGACCAGCGCTTTCCAGTTTACAAAGTACTCTCCCATCAGTTCAAACAATTCCTTGGACACCTACTGCCGACACAGGGCCAGGGGCCAGGGCCTTGACCCGCACTTATACCCTGAGGGGCGGGTGCTTTGATCCCCACCTCATTGTTGAGGGAGCTGAATGAAGCCTGGAGGAAGAGTGAAGGGCAGGAGGAAAAATAGGTCGGGTGTGGGTCAGGTTCAGAAGGTGAAGGAAAGCCAGAGCGAAGCAAGTCGGGCCTCTGGTGGTGACAGGGGCTGGCCAGTAAAAAGGTGCCTCCAGCCGCCCCTTCCTTCTGCTGCATTTTAAGACCCACTTAGTCCCTCCTCACTCTTTCAGGATGTGCAGGCCCGGCCTGGGGGCACCTGATGGCCTCCATCGCTAGCCTTGGCCCTGCTGGCCTTTGGAAAGAGGGTGAGCCTCCTTCCTGATAGTTGCAGACAAATCACCCGGGCCTCTGCTATTTGGGGGCCTGGGGTGGGACCATCACGTAGTCGAGGCAAGCCCAGGGCTGGAGGCCAGGGTGGGAGGGGCCCTACTCCTGGAACTTCTGGCAGCTCCTGCGAGGACCCTGAAGTGGAGAGAGCCCCAAAACAACAAAAAGACACGGCCTTGCTCCGAGGCCCCGTGCCTCACCTCCTCCGACCGCCGGTGACATCACAACGGCAGGAGCAGGGACTATGGGGACCTTCTGCCTCAATCCCAACCGGCCTTGATCCCAGAGTGGGGTGGGGGCCGAGGCTGACCCCGCTCTACTGGCCAGTGTCTTCTCAGAACCTCTTCCTCCACGCCTCCCTCCTTCTGGAGCTGGTCCCCCCTGCTCCCCTGGCTGGGGGAAGACCCACGGGCTTCTGAAACGGGCAGAGGAGCAGCTGAGTAGAGGCACAGAGAAGGTGCGAAAAAACAGAGGGGCTTCGGGCAGAACGCCAAGTAACCCAGCAAAAAAAAGTGAGCCGGTGTGAGAAAAAGCCTAGAAGGAAGCACCCTCTGAAGTTGGGGTTATTGAGGACATTTTTTCTGTGTTATGTTGCACATCCTCCAGCTCTTGCTGGTAATCTGTTTTTGCGGTGAGAAAGGAAATCATCCCTTACCCTTAAGGAGCATTTTATTTTACCTGATGTTTAGTCCTTGTATGTTATTCCTGCCAGTCAGCCGATCGTCTTATTTATGAGGTAGGTGTGATCAGCATTTTGGAGGCAGGGACTCTGAGACTCCATCGTGGTGAATGACGGACTTGAAGGCACAATAGCAGCCTGTGGTCTGTTCTGGAGACTGTTCTGTGTGTTCTCGAGAACAGTGCCTATTCTGTTGTCGGGAGGAGTGTCCGGTAGTCTTTTAGGTCCAGTTGGTTTCTAGTGTTTTCCAAGTACTCTATTTCCTTACTGATCTTCTGTATAGGATATTCTGTCCATTATTTGTTTTTGTTTTTTTTAATTTTTTTTTAACGTTTATTTATTTTTGGGACAGAGAGAGACAGAGCATGAACGGGGGAGGGGCAGAGAGAGAGAGGGAGACACAGAATCCAAAGCAGGCTCCAGGCTCTGAGCCATCAGCCCAGAGCCCGACGCGGGGCTCGAACTCACGGACCGTGAGATTGTGACCTGAGCTGAAGTCGGACGCTTAACCGACTGAGCCACCCAGGCGCCCCTGTCCATTATTTGTTTTAATGTTTATTTATTTATGAGAGAGTGCAAGCGGGGAGGGGCAGAGAGAGGGGGACAGAAGATCCGAGGAGGGCTCTGCGCTGACAGGCTGACAGCAGGCAAGCCCGATGTGGGGCTCGAACCCACTAACTGAGAGATCATGACCTGAGCCGGAGTTGGATGCTCTACTGAGCCACCCAGGTGCCCCTGTCCATTGTTTTTTGTTTTGTTTTGTTTTGTTTTAATTTTTTATGTTTGTTTATTTTTGAGAGCGAGAGAGAGCACGAGTGGGGGAGGGGCAGAGAGAGAGGGAGACACAGAATCCGAAGCAGGCTCCAGGTTCCGAGCTGTTAGCACAGAGCCCGATCCAGGGCTTGAACTCACAGGCCGAGAGATCATGACCTGAGCCGAAGTCGGCTGCTTAACCGACTGAGCCACCCAGGTGCCCCGCCCCTGTCCATTATTGAAAGTAGGTGCCTGGGTGGCTCAGTCGTTTGAGTTGATTTCAGCCCAGGTCATGATCTCACCGTTCATGGGTTGGAGCCACCCCCACCCCTGCCAGGCTCTGGCTGACAGGGCAGAGCCTGCTTGGGATTCTCTCTCTCTCCTTCTCTCTCTGCCCCTCCCCGACTTGCGCTTTCTCTCTCTCTCAAAGCAAATAAACTTTAAAAAATAATAAAAAAGAAAAGAAAAGAAAGTAGGGCTCTGAAGTCTCCGACTATTATTGTAGACGTGTCTATTTCTCCCTTCACTTCTGTCATTGTTTGCTTCATATATTTTGAGATTCTGTTGTTTGGGACATATAGAATTGTTACAGCTTCTTCACGAATTGACCCTTAAATCAATATATAATGTCCTCCTTTGTCCCTTGTCACAGTTTTTTATTTCAAATCTATTTGGTCTAGGATTAGCATAGCCACCCTGGCTGTCTTTTGGGTGGCTCTTTGCACAGAATATGTTTTTCCATCCTTTTGCTTACAACGTATTTGTGTCTTTGGGTCTAAAGTGAGTCTCCTGGGGGCGCCTGAGTGGCTCAGTCGGTTGAGCGTCCAACTTCGGCTCAGGTCACGATCTCGCCGTCCGTGAGTTCGAGCCCCGCGTTGGGCTCTGTGCCGACGGCTCGGAGTCTGGAGCCTGCTTCTGATTCTGTGTCTCCCTCTCTCTCTGGCCCTTCGCCTCTCGAGCTCTGTCTCTGTCTCTGTCTCTCTCAAAAATAAATAAACATTAAAATAAATAAATAAATAAAGCGAGTCTCCTGCAAGCAGCATATACTTGGATTTAAAAAATATATATATTTTTGGCCATCTTAAAGTTTACAGTTCAGGGGCAGTAAGTACATTCCTGTGCAACCATCACCGCCATCCGTCTCCAGAACTTTTCTCATATCCCCACACTGAAACTCCATACCCATTAAATAATAATTCTCCATCTCCCCCTACCCCACCGGCCCCTGGCAACCACCATACTACTTTCTGTCTCTGTCAATTTGATTACTAGTGTATGTAAAGTCCTAGGTACCTCATCCAAGTGAAATCATAAGCATCTGTCCTCTCGCGTCTGTTTTTCTCTCCCCCTTAGCGTAATGTCATCAAGGTTCGGACATGTTGTAGGCGTGTCAAAATGTCATTCTTTTTTAAGGATGAATAATATCCAATATGCCGTTGTATACATATATACGCCTTAGTTTTTGTATCCATTTACCTGTCAGTGGGTGCTCGGGTTGCTTCCAGCTTTTGCCTGCTGTGAATAATGCTGCTGTGAGCATGAATGTACAAATACCTGGCTTTCAACTCTTTCGGGCATATATTCGAGTAGAATTGCTGGATCGTATGGTGATTCTATTTTTAATTTTTTGAGGAACCGCGATACATACTGATGTCTATGGCGATGATACATTTTATACTCCCAGCAGCAGTACACAAGAGTTCCAATTTCTCTACCTCGCCACCAACAGTTGTCTATTTTATGTTTTGTGTTGTTATGTTACATTTTAAGTAATGGCCATCCTAATGTGTATGAAGTTTTGACTTGTGGTTTTGGCTTGCATTTCCCTAATTAGTGATGTTGGATATCTTTTCATGTACTTATCGGTCATCTGTTATCCTCTTTAGAGAAATGGCTATTCAAGTCCTTTGTATTTTTTGATTTATTTTCAGTTAGATCATTTTTTATTTTATTATTTATTTATTTGTTGTTGTTGTTGTTGTTGTTGTTGTTTTTAAGTAGGCTCTACACCCATTGTGGGCCTTGAACTCATGATTCTGAGAGCAAGAGTCTCATGTTCTACTGACTGGGCCAGCCAGGCACCCTGGTTAGATCATTTTAAAATCCATCCTGGGGGTGCCTGGGTGGCTCAGTTGGTTGAGTCTCTGACTCTTGATTTCAGCTCATCCCAGGGTGAAATCCCAGGGTCGTGGGATTGATCCCAGGATCGTGGGACTGAGCCCTGCGGGCTCCACACTGAGCGTGGAGCCTGCCTAAGATTCTCTCTCTTCTGCCACTCTCTCCCCATTCGTGCTCTCTCCCTCTCTCAAAAAAAAAAAAAAAAAAAAAAAAAGTTTAAAAAAATCCATTCACCCAATCTGTCTTCTTATGTGTGTAGTAAAATATACATAAAACTCACCATTAAGTATATACTTCAGTGGCATTAAGTACATTTGTAATGTATAATCATCACCAATCTCTGTCTTTTAATTGGTGAACTTAATCCGTTTACATTTAAAATGAGTAGTGGGGTACCTGGCTAGCTCAGTGGGTAGAGATTGTGACTCTTGATCTCCAGGTCATGAGTTTGAGCCCCATGTTGGGCATAAAGCTTACTTAAAAATATGAATAAATAAAATAAGTGATTACTGATATTAAAGGATTTACTTTTGTGATAGTGTTCTTTTCTATATGTCCTTTTGTTCCCCAGTCCTTCCAATACTGCGTTCTTTTGTGTTTGATTTTTTTCTAGTGTACCATTTTGATTTCCTCTTCACTTCCTTTTCTGTATATTTCCTACTTGTTTTCTTAGTGGTTACCATGGGGATTACAGTTAATATCCTAAGATTAGTAGCTAATTTATCATCAGACACCATGAAGGCCTAAAACCAGTAGGATGATATATTTAAAGTAGTGATAGGCAGGTGCCTGGGTAGCTCGGTCGGTTAAGCATCCAACTCTTGATCTCAGCTCAGGTCTTAATCTCAGGGGTCGTAAGTTCAAGCCCCACATTGGGCTCTGCACAGGGCATGAAGCCTACTTAAAAACAAGTGGAAGGAAGGAAGGAAGGAAGGAAGGAAGAGGAAGGGAGGAAAAGGAAGGAAGGAAGGAAGGAAGGAAGGAAGGAAGGAAGGGGAAGAGAGGAAAGGGAAGGAAGGAAGGAAGGAAGGAAGGAAGGAAGGAAGGAAGGAAGGAGAAGGGAGGGAGGGAGGGAGGGAGGAAGGTAGGTATTGATAGGGTGTTCCCTATAGTGGCACATATACTAAAATTGGAATGATACACAGGAGATTAGCGTCACCCCTGCCCAAGGATAACATTCATGAAGCATTCCATATGTTGAAAGTTATGCTTACAAAAAAATAAATAAAATAAAGTACTGACAGTACTTTATGCCAATAAATCCAACAACTTAGTTGAAATGGAGGATACACGGAAAGACACAAAGTTGTCCCTAATGGCCCCTTATTAGTCTTTTATTATCTGTAAAATCTGTTGTGATGTTACTCTCTCATTCCTGATATTAATGATTTGTATTTTTTCCCGACCATTCTGGCTAGAGGTTTATCCATTTTGTTGATCTGAAGCAGCATTTAGTTTCATTTATTTTTCTCTATTTTTCTGTTTTCTATTTCATAGATTTCTGCATTGAACTTTTGTTTTCTTCTGCATACTTTGGTTTCAGGTGGAAGCTGAGGTCATTGACATGAGATCTTTCTTCCTTCTTCCTCCCTCCCTCCCTCCCTCCCTCCCTCCTCTCTCCCTCCCTCCCTCCCTCCCTTCCTTCCTTTTTTTAAAAAAGGATTTTTAGGGGGGTGCATGGGTGGCTCAGTTGGTTGAGCATCTGACTTCAGCTCAGATCATGATATCACAGCTCGTGGGTTTGAGCACCACATTGGGCTCTGTGTTGACAGCTTGGAGCCTCAAGCCTGCTTTGGATTCTGTGTGTGTCTCTCTCTGCCCCTCCCCCACTTGTGCTCCGTCTCTCTCTCTCTCAAAAAAAAAAAAAAACATTAAAAAGTTTTTTTGTAAGAAAAGACTTTTTTGGGGGGGGCTCCTGGGTGGCTCAGTCAGTTAAGCATCTGACTTCGACTCAGGTCATGATCTCGGGGTCCATGAGTTCAAGCCCCAAGTTGGGCTCTGTGCTGACAGCTCAGAGCCTGGAGCCTGCTTCAGATTCTGTGTCTCCCTCTCTCTCTCTCTCTGCCCCTCCCCTGCTTGCACACTCTCTCTCTCTAAGTAAATAAATGAGTCAGATGTACCTTAAAAAAAGGCATTTAGTCAAGGTGCCTGGGTGGCTCAGTTGGTTAAGCATCTGACTCTCGGTTTTGGCCCAGGTCGTGATCTCATGGCTTCATGGGTTCTAGCCCTGAGTGAGGCTCTGCGCTGGCAGCATGGAGCCTGCTTGGAATTCTCTCTCTCCCTGTCTGCCCCTCCCCCACTCACACTACATCTGTCTCTCTCAAAATAAAGAAACAAACAAAGGCATTTAGTGCCATAAATTTCGGTAATGGAGGTGCCCCACAAATTCTGTGTTGTGTTTTCATTTTCTTTCAGTTCAAAATACTTCCTATTATTAAAAAAATTTTTTTTTAATTTTATTTTTACGTAATCTCTACACCCAACATGGGGCTCGAATTTACAATCCTGAGATCAAGAGTCGCATGCTCTACCAACTGAGCCAGCCAGGTGCCACTCTAATTCTTTTTTTTTTTTTTTTTAATGTTTATTAATTTATTTTGAGAGAGAGAGAGGGAGAGAGAGAGAGAGAGAGAGAGAGAATTTCAAGCAGGCTCCACACCATCAGCCCAGAGCCCAACATGGGCCTCAATATCACAAACTGTGAGATCATGACCTGAGCCAAAATCAAGAGTCAGACACTTGGCTGTCTGAGCCACCCAGGCACCCCCTAATTATTTTTTGATCCAGAGGTGTGTTACTCATTTTCCAAGCATTTGGGGATTTTCCAAGTATCTTTCTGTTATTGGTTTCTTTTCTTTTCTTTTTTTAGAGAGAGAGACAGCATACGCCCATGGGAGCAGGGGAGAGGAGCAGAGAGAGAGAGAGAGACTTTTTTTTTTTTAATGTTTATTTTGAGGGAGAGAGAGAGATAGAGCTCGGATGGGGGAGGGGCAGAGAGAGAGGGAGACACAGAATCCGAAGCAGGCTCCAGGCTCTGAGCTGTCAGCACAGAGCCCGACGTGGGGCTGGAAGTCACCAACCGTGAGATCATGACGTGAGCCGAAGTCGGACGCTTAACTGACTGAGCCACCCAGGCGCCCCTCCACAGTCCACTTTTAAGTGATATTACACAACCTCATGTATATCTGAATCTTACTATATTTCCATTTCTTGTCCAACCTTTATGCTATTGACATAATACATTTTGTATCACGTCTGACTCCATAATACATTTTACTTTTACGTATGTTAACTTGAATCCTTGTAAATGTGAGATTTGTTTATGGCCCAGTATGTGGTCTATCTCAGTAAATATTCTCAGTGCACAAACCCCACAATACATTATCACTTTTTATTTTTTAACACAATTCTCTTTTTAAAAGATGTAAATAATAAGAAAAAAATGATATACTTACTCATGTAGTTATCATCACCAGAGTTCTTCATTCCTTTGGGTCGGTCCATATTTTTATTTGGTACCATTTTCTTTTTGCCTGAAGAACTTCCCTTAAGAAATTTTGTAGAGCAGGTCTGCTAGTGATGAATTCTTTCAGTTCTTATATATCTGAAGATGTCTTTATTTCCCCTTTATTTTGTAATCTTTATTTGAGAGTGGGGAGGGGCAGAGAGAGAGAGAGGGAGAGAGAGAGAGAATCCCAAGCAAGCTCTGTGTTGTCCGTGCAGAGCCCGATGTGGGGCTCAAACTCACAAAAGACGAGATCATGACCTGAGCCGAAATCAAGTCGGGCACTTACTCAACTGAGCCAGGCGCCCCTCACTTTTGTTTTTGAAAGATATTTTTTATTTTAATTCCAGTATAGTTAACATAGAATATGTCAGTTTCAGGAGTACAAGATAGTGACTCAACACTTCCAAACATCACCCAGTGCTCATCTGGACAGGTGCACTCCTTAACCCCCATCACCTGTGTAACCCATCCCCCCACCCACCTCCCCTCCAGTAACCATCAGATTGTTCTCTACAGTTAAGAGTCTGTTTCTTGGTTTGTCTTTTTTCTTTTTAAAAAAAATTGTTTAGGGGCGCCTGGGTGGCGCAGTCGGTTAAGCGTCCGACTTCAGCCAGGTCACGATCTCGCGGTCCGTGAGTTCGAGCCCCGCGTCAGGCTCTGGGCTGATGGCTCAGAGCCTGGAGCCTGTTTCCGATTCTGTGTCTCCCTCTCTCTCTGCCCCTCCCCCGTTCATGCTCTGTCTCTCTCTGTCCCAAAAATAAAATAAAAAACGTTGAAAAAAAAAAAAATTGTTTATTTGAGAGAAGAGAGAGAGTGTGAGTGGGGGAAGGGGGGAGAAAGAGGGAGACACAGAATCGGAAGCAGGCTCCAGATTCTGAGCTGTCATCACAGAGCCTGACGCGGGGCTCGAACTTGCAAACTGTGAGATCATGACCTGAGCTGAAGTCAGGCGCTTAACCGACTGAGCCACCCAGGCGCCCCTCTCTTTCTTCTTTTACTCGTTTGTTTCCTAAATTCCACATGAGTGAAATCATATATATATATTTGTCTTTCTCTGACTGACTTATTTTGCTTAGCATTATACTCTCTAGTTCCATCCATGTTGTTGCAAATGGTAAGATTTCATCCTTTTTATGGCGAAATACTATTCCATTGTATATTTATACCACATCTTCTTTATCCGCTCATCTATCAGTGGACATTTGGGACATTTTTCTCTTCTTCTGGGCCTCTAATCACCATATGTTAGGCCACTTGAGATTGTCCTACAACTCCCCGATGCTCTTGTAATTTTTTCTAGACTCTTTCTTCTGTTTCATTTTGGGTAATTTCTATTCTAATGCCTTCATGTTCATTTACCTTTTCTTCTGCAATATCTGATCTGCCATTAATCTTACCCACTGTATATTTTATTTTGGACATTGGAGACTTCATGTCTAAAAATTCAATCTGGGGCTTTTTTTTTATATCTTCCTTGTCTGCCCTTAACTTTTTGAGCATAAAGAATACAGTTATAACTGTTCTATTTTTATTTTTTAACTTTTACTGCTTATTTTTGAGAGAGACAGAGTGCAAGCAGGGGAGGGGTAGAGAGAGAGAGAGGGAGACACAGAATCCGAAGCAGGCTCCAGGCTCTGAGCTGTCAGCACAGACCCCAATGTGGGGCTTGAACTCACAAACCATGAGATCATGACCTGAGCCGAAGTCGGATGTTTAACTGAGTCACCCAGGCACCCCCAGTTATAACTGTTTTAATGTCCTCCTCAGGTCTAACATCTGTCAGTTCTGGATCAGTTTCAGTTGATTATAGATTGTGTTTTCCTGCCTCTTTGCACGTCTAAGTGTTTATGAATCCATTTTTATTTATTTATTCATTTATTTAAGTTTATTTATTTTGAGAGGGGCAGAGGCAGTGGGGAGGGCAGAGAGAGAGGAGAGAGAGAATCCCAAGCGGGGCTTGAACCCACAAAACCATGAGATCATGACCTGAGCCAAAACCAAGAGTCAGACTCAACTGACTGAGCCATTCAGGCGCCCCTTTATGGATCCATTAAAAAAATATATTTATTTATTTTTGAGGGAGAGAGAGAGAGAGAGAGAGAGAGAATGTGGGGGAGGGGCAGAGAGAGTTGAGGGGCAGAGAAACTGAAGCAGGCTCTGTGCTGACAGCAGGGAGCCCGCCATGGGGCTTGAAGTCACAAACCTTGAGATCACGACCTGAGCTGAAGTCGGATGCCTAACAGACTGAGCCACCCACGTGCCCTTTAATCCATTTTTTTAAATGGATGCCACACAGTATGAATGTTACCTCGCTGGGGGCTGGGTAGTTTTGCATTCCTATAAATCTTCTTGCGTTTTGTCCTGGAATGAGTTTATATTACTTGCCAACGTTTTGATCTTTCCAAAGGTTGCTTTTATGATTTATTAGGTGGGTCCAGAGTAGGGGGACACAAGGATGAGCAAAGCATCAGTGGAAGTGGATACATAAGCCTAGGCACTCCCCGTAGCAACACGGGTAAGGGAACACGCAAAACTTGATCAGGGTGGCACAGTGCAGCCTCAGCTCTGCCCTCTCTCTCCCCTTCCTGAGGTAGCAGCAGCGTGAAGAGAGCAGAGAGGGCTGCAGTATTCCCCGGCTGGGCTTGGGGGTACCCAAGGGATTTCTAAAGCCTTATCACTAGAACAAATCGGGCTTCAAATCATTTGTAAATTGGGGCCACCCCCACCTGCCCTGCCTAGCTCAGAACGGTGTTCTGTCCTGGCGGGAAGGGAAACGTGCTGAGTTTCTGACACTGAGACCCCGACATACTGGCTTAGCCAGTTGACCACTAAGCCCACTCCTAGAGGGCCCTCGAGATATGTGGTCAGAAGCTGTGGGGATGAGGACAAAAGCTGGGTATGTGAGCAGCCAAAGGGGTCTGAGTTCTCAAACTAATTATTTGCTCCTAACCTTGCAAGATGAGGCAAGCCCAGGGCATCTGGGTGGCTCAGTTGATTTAAGCATATATTAAAAAATACATATATAGGAAGCAAGTCCTGCCTGGGGAGGTGGTTTCCTCCGTCTGCCCTCACCTCTGATAGAAGCCTGGGATGGGTGGTCTCCTTACTCTCCAGACTCAAAAGCCTGAGAAACACCAGGGAATCCACCCGGAGCCTCCAGACCTGGGCATTTCTGTCATTCCTTTCCTTTTATCTCTGATTTCCCACCAGTCAGATGATGGTGTCTGAAGGCAAGAGGCCAGAGTTCTCAACTGCCCTCTGGTTCTCCGTTGGGTCATCTCTGCATCAGACCCGCCCTTATCCAACCTCCTTCGGAAGGGCCTGAGGAAACTGGCCAGACCAGACCAAGTGGCTCAACCATGTCCACGCCACTGGCTGTCCCTGGCAAGAATAAGCCGATCCAGCTTATTCCTGTATCTCCAGTAGCACCCAAGGACCCTGGAGGGCCTCAGCCTCGTTCAGCTCCCACAACTTTTGTGTTCTTGGGTGGCTTCCATCACCTGCCAGTCTGGAGTTTTCCTAATCGTGTGTAATGGGCTGGGGGGGGAGGGGGAGGTCTGGTACAAAACTACACATACCTACCTGAGGTAATTGTAGATTCACATGCAGTTGTAAGAAATAATAGAGCTCCCTTATACGCTTTGCCTAGCTTCCCCCAGTGCTAACTTTTGCAAAACTATAGTGGAAGATCACAACCAGGATACTGATATCGGTAAAATCCATCCACCTTATTCACATTTCTCCAGTGCGTGACATTGTAACTAACAGACCACGAAAGCTTTCAAATTCACCGGTGTCGCGAGTTGCTTGTGACCCAGGGGGACTGCACCGCGCTGCTCCACCCGTGCCCCTGCAAACCACGAAAAGGTTAACGGGGCTTTTAACAGGGCATCACATGTCATCGGTTAATCCGCACACCAGCCTGTTTTACAGACGTTAAGACTGAGGCGCAGAGAAGGGTGGGTGGGTAAGTGGGCCCAGGTCCCACGGCCGCGCAGGACCTAAGCCGGGCTTGTCTACTCTATCTACCCTTTGAGCACAGCCTAGGGGCCACTAGGAGGCTTGGAAGGCTAAATAAACATAATGGAGACCTTGTGGGCCTGGGGCAGGGTCCGGCCGTGAAGGGAAGAGCAGCCAGCCGCCCCACGCCGCGGCTTGGCCCTACACCGGAGCTCCACCCAGAAGCCTGAGCAAACCGGACGTCACACCTTCCCTGGCCACCTGAGCTCCCCGGCGGGGGCGCTCGGCTGGGGTCCCGCCCCGGGGGACGCCGGGAAGCGGCCCCGGCCCCGGCCCCGCCCCGTCCCTCCCCTCCCCGCGCACTCTCCTCCCCCTTCTGCGCAGCCCTCGGCTGCCCTCTGCTGCCGCGGGGTGGACCCTGCAACCCGGGCCGTCCCCGCCTTCGCACTGCGCACCCCCAGCCTCCGGATTGGCCGCTCCAGCCGTCTCCGGGCCGTCCGCCTTCGGCCACTGGATTGGCTGCGCCCCTGTAGTGAAGCCCCGCCCATTTCCCCGGGTCCTTTGATCACGCGCCTGCCGGCTCTTCCGGGGCCTGGGAGCCAACCGAGGGCGTTCCTGTCCGGGCTACAGCGACGGGAGGTAAGGCATGAACGGGTTGGATGGGCTGCAGAGCGCCCGGACGGGTCCATGCCTCGGGGTGCCGGGATTCTAGGATTCCTGGGCCCCTCTGCGCACCGCTCCCCAAACCTCCCTCCCTCCCCCGGCCTGAGCCGCCCAGCGCAGTGGGAACTACCTCCCACTCGCCGATGCTGGTCCGCATCCCCGGAGCGGCCTGACACTCGCCCCACCTCGGCACGTCCCCTCGACTGTGGGACGGTGTGCATGCGACTGGGCAAGCTCGGTGCCCCGACGGACACCGGGACGGGTAGTTCGTACCTTGCCCTCCGATGGAGACCCAGGCGAAGCGGGGTCAGGGACGTTGGGGTCTGCGTGCAAGAGCCTATGGACAATCTCCTTGCATCTGTTGATGGGAGCTGACCCTGTCACCTCCCGCCTGTCAGCCCTCGCTAAGAGGGGAGGGACCTGGGCGGAGCCCCGGGTGGGGACGAGAGGGAGGTGACATCACCTCACAGATACAGTCCAGCCCTGCCCACTTGTGTCCACCCTGGCACATGAGACCAATGGGGGGAGAGGCTATCCAGGCTGTATGTCTGCAGTCACACCGGGGACAGGGAGGGCACAGGGAGAGCCCATAGTCTAAAATGTGGGGACTGGACCAGGACGGAGGCAGTCTCCTTCAGATGCTCCTCCCTCACCCCCTAGGCCACAGTGCAGGACCAAATCTCCCCTTTGTGCTCCACTGGATAGGTGCTGGCAGCCCAGCGTCCCAGGAGGTGGGAGCAGGACCTGGGAACCTGTGTCTAAGCTTTTCCCAGTTGAGATGTGCAAACGTTGGCCACCCCGAGCTGGGCCACACCCTGATTTGGGGGGTAGGAGCCGAGCGGGACTCTGGGCCTCCCCTCGATGCCCTCCAAACCCAGGATTTGCTGAGAGTCACTGGAGGGTTAAACCCAGCACCCTGACCTGGAGGATCCCTTGTCCCGGTGCCTGACCTAAGTTGTGATACATCGCTCTTGGGGAGGGATCCAGAGCTTGAAAGTGATAACCTCCCTTCCTCCTCCCCAGGGAGCCCAGTGGAGGCGCCCTCCCGAGGCACTACTGCCCATGCTGACTACCCAGCCCTCCGGCTGCCGATGTCATGAGTAACACTACAGTGCCCAATGTCCCTCAGGCCAACAGCGACTCCATGGTGGGCTATGTGTTGGGGCCTTTCTTCCTCATCACCCTGGTCGGGGTGGTGGTGGCTGTGGTAAGGAGCCCCCACATCCACACATATACACCCACACCTTTGCTAAGGCACGGCTGGGTGGGCCTGAGCCAGCCTGCACACATCGTCTCAGCTGTCCTGCTGTTTTGGGAGTGGAGGGGGTAGAGGTGGGTCCCTCTCGCTTGTGGGCCATCCTGGGCTCGCTCAGCAGCCTCCACAGTGCTGTGTCTCTGTTACAGGTAATGTATGTCCAGAAGAAAAAGCGGTGAGTGTCCCTGCCCTGTTGTTACCTCTCCTGCATTCTGCTTCAGTTTCTTCCCTTGGGATCTGGGTTCCTCTGCCTACGCGTTGAGATGCCCCTCAGCCATCCTTCTACAAGCTTGAAATTCCCTACACCCCATTGTTAGGTTTTCCTGCCCACGTGCGGCTTACCCACCAGAGAGGGGCCCCTTGTAGATTCGGGCATGAATGCTTAGAACCTTTGTGTGCCCCTAAAGGCACCCACTGCAAGTGCCCCTGCCTTGGACAGTCAGGTGTTTGAAGGGAGTGGGCACCCCCCTGGGCTGAGCCCCCTCCCCTGCTCCCCAGAGTGGACCGGCTTCGCCATCACCTGCTCCCCATGTACAGCTACGACCCTGCTGAGGAGCTACATGAGGCTGAGCAGGAGCTACTGTCTGATGTGGGAGACCCCAAGGTGAGCACTCCGGGGGCAGGGACAATCAGCAGAGGTCCGTGTTCTCACCCATACTCCCCCTGAAACAAGAACCTGCTTCTGCCCTCGGCCCTCCCCATTTGGGGCCGCCACCAGTGTGGGGTGCCCCGGAGGCTGTGTCGTGGCCTCTGCCCTGGAACCCAGCCTGGTGGCATGATCTCTTCCCTCACAGGTGGTACACGGCTGGCAGAGTGGCTTCCAGCACAAGCGGATGCCCTTGCTGGATGTCAAGACCTAACCTGACCCCCTTGCCCTGATCTCCAGAACCATGGGGTCTTGGGAGTGCCCAGGGCCTGCAGCCTGCTGCTTGCCTTCCCATTTGCACTCACCCAGCTCCCCCTGCTGGGTACCGGGTCTCCTCTCCTCCCATCCATACCCAGTAGCACCTCACAACCGACCCTCCCCGCCCCCCTTCCGGCCTTCAGGCCTTTGTGGGCTGAGCCTACCATCCACTCCCAAGGGGCTAATAATACAAGTTTTTCCTTCTGGGGTGGAAGGGTGGTTGGAGACCGTTTTCTCTGAGCCCTCCCCTACTCGGCTTTGGATTGGTTTCCATGGTGACAAGGCCTAATGTATAGTATTCAGTATATATATTTTGTAAATAAATGTTTTGTGGCTAGGGGTGTGGTCGATTTCTTCGAGAGGCTTAAGTTACCCTTCCCTGGAGCTAATGCTTGTCCTCCCCCCCCCCCCCCCCCCCCCCCCCCCCCCCCCGCCTCGCCTCCCGCAGCCTGAAGAGCACCTTGAAAGCCACCCCCAACAACTAGATCCTTAGTTTCCAGCCTTCCTACCCCAGGTGCCCACCACAGAGAAGACTCCAGTCCAGAAAAGGATATTTTTTTTATTCAAGTAACTGCAAATAGGAAACCAGATGGGGGGGCCCCAGGCTGGGACAAATAATGGCTACCTCCTCCCCGACAGAACAGGGGGAAAAGGTGGCCCCTACACCCTTGTCGGTCAATACAGGCCCCCCCCACTCCTCACTCTGCTGCAGCATCCTAGGGGCAGGGCCCCCACCTTCCCTGGGACTGGGGTGGTCGGTAACCCAGCCTGCTCTGCCCCAGGCCCCTTCCCCTAAGAGCATCTTGGAGGAGGGGGATGTGGGCAGAACAGGAGGAGGCAATGAGGATGAACATTTGGCGCTGGTCGCAGCAGCAATGACGGATGTCTAAGAATGGAAACATTGAACAAAAACAACACAACTGTCCAGAGGTAGTTTGTGAACAGAGGAAAGATGGAACCAGAACCTTGGGGGTGGGGAGGAGCAGAAGGGTGGGAGTGGGCAAGGCTAGCTCCTTGTTATTAGTGCCCCGTGTGAGGAAAGGGGAAACTGAGGCCTAGGGTAGAAGCGGAGAGGGTTGGGCAGTGGCTCCAGCCCACCTTAGGTGGCTGCCACAGGGAACCTGGGCCTCCTGGATAAAGGGTGACCGAATTTCCCTCACTGCAATAGATTCCAGGGTGGCGGTGAGGTGGGCTGGAGCCCGTTTGGAGAGGGTAGGGGGCTCAGACCCCTCCTGCCTTCCTTCCCGTGCCCCAAACGGGGCTGTCCGACCTCAAGCAAGGACTAAGCAAGGTGGGAAGGAAGAAAAGTGGGCGTGAGCCACACCTGGTGAGACACAGGCTGGGTGGGCGCATCTTGGGGCTGAGCACCCCTCCCCACTGGCCGTACCTGCTGCTGCCAGTGCTGTGGAGTGGGGCAGATCAGAATGAGATGGGGCATGGCCCCTTTTAAGGCCAGGGGAGCCCTCCCAGGCCCCTTAGTGGGAAGCCAGAAGGAAGAGTGGGGAAGCAGAGGGGACCCCCATACCAAGAGCCCAGTCAGCAATGTCCCCAACCACTGAGCGTGGGGACGCAGCAGGGGCAGGGTGCGGCGAGGCGGGAAGTCGGCTTTGTCTGGAAGGGCAAATGTGCGCATGGGTGAGGGGTCGCTGGAAACCTAGACCAAAGGAAACTGCTCCCCACTCAGGCCCTGGGGCCCCGCAGCGGCTGGTGTGCTGTGTAGTGTGGTGGTGAGGGCACAGGTAGGTGGCGGTGACGCGTGGGCCTGGGGGGAGGGGCGGGGGCGGTGGGAGCGGAGCGGAGCTGTCCAGTCCCAGAAGGAAACTGCTCCCCGGTGAAGGAGCAGGCGGCACGGCGCGGTCACTGCTCCTCCTCGGAGGACTCCTGCGAGATGCCCTCTTCTTCCTCCTTCTCCTGTGAGGTGGGCAGGGCAGTCAGCAAGAGTGCCAGGTCTGCCCCCCTCCCACTCAGGGGGGAAAGGGCACAGGCCAAGATTGCCCCCACCCCTCTCTGTGCTCCCTGGCTCTCCAGAAGGGGGATGAGTCAGGGCTGAGTGTGTGAGTGACTCAGCAACCTCCACGGCCCAGTTTCATTCATAAAAAAGGAAGAATTTAAAGGGAGGGAAAAAACCCACACACACGCCGCTCTCACACAGAGCCAGCCCTCCTTGGCCCTGGGGCCCGTGGTGGGTACAGGGTGGGGGGACCCGCACAGCTCAGTGCAGCCCTGAGCTCCAGGCAGTGAGGAAGTCACTACCGGGCTTTCTGGAGGAGGGGAAGGGAGAGGGGGCCAGGGAGAGGACCGAGGAAGGTGCGGCTGCAGGGTGCGTGAGCCCCCCCTGCTGGGTGCAGTGCAGGGGAACCAGGTGGCCTTGGCCCGCAGGGGCAGCTGCTGGGCTGGGGAGCTGGGCCGCTGACTGACCCCAGGCCAGGGCGGGGAGGAAGGGGAAGTGTGTGCCGCCGGGGCTCACTCACTGGGCGGGAATGTCGGGACACCACACGGGCCTGCGGCCCCCGTGCCAGGCACAAACTCCAAAACAACTTGTTTCCTGTTACTCACTCCTGGGGCCCAGCCAGCACCCTCTGACCCCCCTCCTCACCCTGGTGGTGGCTCAGCTCGAGGAATGAAGGCCTCAGGGAGTTCAGGGAGCAGGTTTGGGGTAGAAAAGGGCCAGGAAGATCAAGGCTGGGGTGGCCGTAACTTCAGTGTAGGCCCTAGGGGCAGCCTCCGGACTCAGGCCACCTTCTTCCATTAGCAGCTATTTGTGGGGGACTCAGAAATGGATAGGTGGAGGACAAACCTCACCCTATGCCCAGGTAGCACTCTTTCCTCATTTCTACTGGTGGGGGGCCGGGGGGACTAGATGGCCTCCAAGTTCTCCCTAAAAGTTGAGTCTGTTCTAGTAGAGGAAGGAGAGGCGGCCCCACCCCACCCCCACCAGGGCGGGGGGTCTAGTCTGGTTTGTACCTGGGACCCCTTACTGCTATGGACACAGCCCTTTAAAAGCCCTGGGCTGGGTGCCAGGACCCAGAATGCCTTTCCCTCTCTAGGCCTGGATAGAGGGATGATGTCCCACCATGCCCGGCTCTGGTCAGCCAGAGCCGTCTTTCCACGGTGAGTGCCCAGGAGGAACAGGCATCACCCAACCTCAACACCCTCCCCAGAAAAACCAAACCACCGCTGTCCCTTCACCTACCAGTTTTTTGGGTCTGCCCCTTGGTTTCCTCCCTGGAGTTGTGGTAGTTTTCTAGATGGTCCGAGAAAAGATCCACTAAGTCAAAAATGTTCCTGACAGTGCTCCCCCAAATGACCAAGGGCCCCGATGGTGAGGGAGAGCAGGGAGGAGCAGAACTACGTACCTCTGCTCAGGGCGGCCCAGGACTGTCACCCCGGCAGGCCCACCCGAGTCCAGCTGGTGATGACTGGCCAGCCACACTGCCCACCCCCCCCAATATACACACACGCCCCCCACTCCCTCCTCCACCCATGACTCAGAGGATATGAGTCGTGTCTCAGAAAAAATAAAATAAAAAACAAAACAACTGCTCCGAGAGGCTGATGCCACTGTGAATCTGGCCTTCCCTGCTTAACCCCACTCCCTCGGGACCCAGGGGACCCTGGAATGGAAGGAAGCACTCTCAGCCCAGGGACTGGTGCTGCTGTCCCTTCGCTCTTCCTGACTCTCCCTTCTCCGGACGAGGAAAGCCGCAGGACTTCTGACCTGACTTCCCCATTGTCCTGGGCAGGACCAAGTCCCCGGAAGGAAGACCTCGATCATCACCCTGCTTTCCCCCAATTCGCAAAGACTCCCCCTGCCACCCATATGCCAGGGAAGAGGGGGCAGGGTACAGGCCCTTCCCAGAGCCCCCCACAGCCGTGGCCACGGGGACAGGGCCCTCCTCCTTCGTCCTTACCCGGGTCTTGGCAGCACCCTTGTTTTTGCTCCCCTTTGGTCGGCCCCGAGGTCTCTTAGGTGTTGGCACTTCGCTGGGTTCCTTCTGCAAAGACAAATGGGGTCATCAGGGACACAGATGCCACCTGTCCTGCCCCTTTCAAAAGACACAGCTCTCTCCCGTGCCCCAGCAAGACTGAGTCAGCAAGCCATCACCCCGACCCAGAAATCCACAGGAACCATGGCGGGCAAGCCCTCGTGATGCAGGTTCTGACTTTGACCGTCTTTCGCAAAGCCCCTCCCATGCTGCCCTATGACAACAAAGTGACAAGAAACCAGAAAAGGGAAAGGTGTCACTGGAGAAGAAAGACACTGTCAGGGAGCTCTGCCACCGAAGGGCTCTAAGCTCTTGGGCAAGACACAGAATGCCTGGGCCTCAGTTTCCTCAACTGTAAATGGTGACCACACTCACCTCACGAGGCATCACGAAAAGTAAAGGAAGGATGTGGGAATGTCTAGCACTGGGCCAAGACTGCTGCCCACCCCCTCAGACGACACAGGCTGGAGACTGTGGAGGACGCAGAAGGGGAAAGGAGGCCCCGCGACAGTGGAGGGAGCCTCCAGCCTCCACCTGCAAACTGGACTCCCTCTAGGCTGCCTCCCAGAGCAGGAATGATGCCCAGATGTCAGAAACAGAGATCCTGGCCATGGTTGCCGCTGAAATTTTAATAAGCCTGACAGGATAAAAAAGCTGCTGCATAATGCATAGAAGCTGGGCAGTAAAGGCAGGTCAGCTATGGTTTCGGGGGGACTGCCCATAGGCTGTTTAGAACTATGGTCCAGTAGCCCAACACTCCTTCTCGGACACCCCCCTGTGGACCCCAGCTAACTGGCTCCAGGTGGAGACCAAGGGAACCAGACTGACTTCCCTCCACACATTGTGGCCTCTGAAAGAGGCAGCTGAATCCCACCACTCAGACATCCCACGGCTCATTATCTCCCTAAAGAGTCAGTACAGACAGCACTCTTCAACCTACAGATGCGGAAGCCGAGGCCCACGGTATAAAGGGCAAGGGTTGCCCTCAATCCCTTTCCTCTTCCTGGGGAAAGGGAAGTGAGCTGGGCCTCACCAGTTACTGCCCCTGTGAGAGAATCCAGGATCTCCACCACAGGGCAGGGGGCCCCCAAAAGGCCAAGCTGGCCTTCTAACCCCGGGAGACCTCAGCAGGGGACAGCACCAGGGTTGAGGGTTACTCTCTCACCAACTCCCCCACATTTTCAAGTTCTTGGGCTTCAGTTTTCCTTTTACAGAGCCAGAGCCTGGCCTAGGGCCACTCTAAGGGAGGCCCATGGATAGATGCTGGCCCAGGATTTTTTTGTTACAGGCCTGGGATGAGGAAGTACAGAAATTGACAGGTATTCGTAAACTTTCACAGCCAATTGACAGAATAGTCTGTACAACGAAATCTCGGGACTGAAAACGTGAACTTCTATATACACGTAACTCCTCTTTTCTGTGTTTTATCAACGCATTGGTCCACAACAGACTGGAAGTCAAGGGTGGGTACTTCACCAGAGTGCGAGCTCTCGCCTGTGTGACTGCAAGGTCGCTTCTGGCTTGGATCGGCCGGCAAGGGCTCAGAGTTCACTCAGATTCCTCAGCCCCCACTTCTCTCCTGGGGTCTCAGCAACGGGCCAGGGTGGGCATGCGCTGGGTGCATGTTGGAGGACACACACTGAGCAAGGATCCTGCACCCCTCTTCCAGTTTTCACTTGGCACCTCCCTAGCCCAAAGGGGTAAACCGAGGCAAAGGTTCGGACACCCACCTGACTCCCTACCAGCGCCGTCCCGGGACTCACCGGAGGCTGCTTGCGCGGCCTGCCCCGACCCCGCTTCTCAGTGCCGTCCTTTTCCTGCTTGGAGGCCAAGGGCTGGCTGGACTTCGAGCTCGACTCGCTCATCTTCCCTTCTCTCTGGAGCAGGTGGAGGAGCGATGGCTGGGATGCTAGGAAAGCAGGAGAAGTCGTTTTAAAACACAACATTTTGCTTCGGCCACCTCCTACCCCCTTTACCACTCCCACCTTCAAGGTGGCCTGCCTGTAGGACCCTGCCTGCTCCCAGGGATCCAGGATCCCCACCCTGCTTAGGCTGGTGGGGGTGGGGGTCCGCCCAGCCCAGCATGTTGCTACAGGGTGGGGTCGAGCCGTTGGCTCTAATCAGCTCCTTATCTCCTGCTCAGAAGGGCGCTTTGTTGTCCTGCCACCCCCACAGGGCCCAGGCCCAAGAGGCACAGCAGGCTCAGATGTGGCTGTGGGTGAGGTCACCAGGGCAAAGGTGTGGATGAGGTGGGGGGATCCTCACACTGCCGGGGGTCCCTTCTCTAGCCAGCCGCCCTTTCTCTTAAGAGAAAGCCAAGCCTGAGTGGCCCACAGGCAACAAGGGAGGAAAGGTAAGCAGAGAATAAGCCTTGGGCTTCCATCTGGCAGCCGTGGGCATCAGTCCCTGGCCCACCTGCCTTGGCCCAAGCCTCGGGACCAGGCGCTACCAGGGCCAAGCTTGATACTCTGTACCAATCGCCCAGCCAGGGATGGTGCCTACCCCACTAGTTCTCTCTGTTCTCTCTCCGGATAGAGCCTTGGGGACTCAAGGATGGGAAGTCTGGGAAGGGGAAGTGGGCTGAAATCACACGGGGGCGGAAAAGAAACCTAAAGCTGAAAGGTGGGTCTCCTCTTCCACCCCCGTCCACCTGGAGCCAAATGAGATTGTCCCCTTTGATGCCTGCTTTCAGGAGGGGCAGGAATTCTGCACTGAGATGGATCCTTCGGAACAGATGCTAGCTGCCCTCCCCCATGCCCCACTCCCCCAGCCTGGGCAGAGCTGGTCGTCAGTCCTCCAAAGCTTCTTGGTTCTCTTCTAGCATCTTTCCTCTTCTTATATACAGGCCGTTTTGTGTTTAATCAGCCCCACCAATTTTCAGCTTACCTAAAACTTCCCACTGCTTGCAGCATTTGCCCCCTTTATCTGGGAGCCTCTTCCAGAAGCTTAAAAGACAGTGAGGGTGCTCCACCCCGTCTGTCTTCCCAGTTAAAGATACTCAACCTGGGAGACCTATGGCTCTACACCTTCCTGGTAACCAATCCCTGGTTGCACTTGGCAAAGGGTGGGCCCAAGCAGCCTCAGTTCTAAAAGACCTGCAATCTGTAAAATGGGGGTAATGGTAAGACATCCACCTCAACCGCCTGCTTCTCCAGACTGACGCAAGATCAAACCAGATGATGGTTGAAATGTCTAAACAATGGGAAATCTCACTCCAATCAAAACGAAAACTAGAACATTTGAAAATGACTTCTCTTTCCCTTTTTCCGATTTTCAGACAATTTCCAATTTTAACTCGATGAGGGCGGGGAGGAAATGTTTTTTGCAAACTAGGGACTTTTGGAGGACTGGAGGCCCCCATCCCCAAGCATCAAGATTCTCCAGACGGCGAGACTTTGTCTGGTAATTATTCTATTTTATAATATTTCAGACTTGAAGACCCTTTTAAACAAGGTGGTTGGTGATTTATCCTGCTCCGTCA
The DNA here is from genome assembly GCF_018350215.1 of Panthera leo. Lineage (NCBI taxonomy): Eukaryota > Metazoa > Chordata > Mammalia > Carnivora > Felidae > Panthera > Panthera leo. The sequence continues at coordinate 32,778,615 of NC_056683.1, read as the reverse complement.
TTAGTGGCTTGGCCTGCTCTGTAATTACAGGCAGTGATTAGAATCTTATATTACACCACAGGTTCCCCTTCAAACTAAACATCAAAATTAATCAGCCTAAATGAGTGCTGACCTCACATGAGGTCTGTTGAAGGCCCCCTCACAGAGGGGGTTCCAGTTGGGCCAAGCCAGCCCCTAATCCCAGAAAGCCTGGGCCCAGCAGGCCTGGGAATCCTGGTGGGTCTCTGGGGGAAGTTCTTGCATCATCTGGTGCTTCCCCCCACTTTTTGCTACTGGGGACCCTTTAATCCATTCTCCAATCACCCCCCTCCCAATCCAGGCCTCCAGGAACTGAATGAAGGCCTGAGGCCCTCTCTGGTGAGACCAACAAATGCTTGTCTCTTCCACCTGTTTCTGAAAATCAGAGGCCTAGCTGGGCGAAGCCATGTTTAGGGCCCGACCTCAATCCTTCAGTTTGTAATAAGCCTTTCTGGGCCTCAAGCTTGTCCCTCTCCATACACCGGGCACGCAATGTGTATTCCTCAAAGGCTTAGGGAATCTACAAGAACGACCCTAGGAAATCCTCATGGCACTCCCTTGTTTTCTGGAAAAAAAAAGTAGCCCAGAGAGGCCTGAAGAGTTGTCCAAGGTCACACAGCAAGTAGGCAAGCAGGATACAGTAGGTTCCTGGCGACCCCTCTAGCCCGCCACTTTCCCTACCCGCCTAGAGAATGGTTAAGTCCCTGTCGCCCCCTGTTCCAGACCCGGCCCCAGGGTGACTCTGCAAGTGTCTGCGCCGGGCCGTTGCAGGTCGGCCGGCGGGACTAGGGGCCAGAGCGCACGGGGGGAGGGGCACAGGCTGCTCTTGCAGGCGCGGGAAACTGGTGCACCCCGACCGCATGCACCGCCACGCGGGTGCACCCGGCCCCACTTCCTGCCAGAGGGGGCACCCAAGCCCGCCTTGGGGCAGGAAACCTGGCGCGCGCGGGCGCGGGGCAGAGGAAGAAAGACACCTCCCTCCGCGCCCTCCCCGCAAAATAAAGCCCCAGAAAAAAAAAAAAAAAAAAATGAAACGGGGAGTCAAAGGGACTAGTTCCAACAGAGCCCTGCAAAGCAGAGAAACCTGTTTGTGGGGGCGGAGGGCAGGCCCGGCCCTGGGGGCTGAAGAGGCGCGGGCCGGGCCAGAGGTGGGGTCCGGGTGAAGCCCCAAACCCAGGCCCGCGATTCGGCCTCATCTGCGTGGGGGGGGGGGGGGGGCACCAGGAAAAAGGCCGAGCGGGAACGGGGCCGAATTGCGGGGTTCCTGCCCATCCCCCTCACTTCTAGAACTTCCCCAGGCTGCGGGGGGCGCCCGGCCCCCCACCCGCCTGCGGCGCCGCAGCCTGTTCCTCTCCCCGCCCCCCACACCCCGGGCCCCGGCTCGGGCTCCGGCGGGAGCGGCGGCCGCGCGAGGTGCACCGGGCTCCGCCGGGTGCACAACTCGCGCTCGCCGCAGCCGCGCGCCCCCTCCCCCACCGCGCGCCTTTCCCGGGTCCCCGCCCCCCGCAGGGCGCCCGCGGCGCGGGGGAAGGGGTGCGGGCGCCCTCCCCGCGCCGCCGGGCCCCGCCGCCCGCCCCCGCGCCGCGCGGCCCTCCCCCGCCGGCGGCTCGCGCAGCCCCGGCCTGGGAATAAAGCCGGAGGCGCGCGCTGCAGCCCTGGGCGGCTTGCAGGAGGGGCGGCGTGCAGGCGGGGGCGCGGGCGCCCCCCTCCGCCGCCGCCGCCGCGGGCCCCGGGGACGACTCACCGCGAGCTCGGCCGCCGGCCTGCGGTGCGCGCTCCGGGCTGCCGGGAGCGACGGTGCTGGGCGCTGAAGACCGGCCTGGCTCCGCCGCCGCCGCCGCTGGTAGCAAATGCGGATCTGAAACCGGGAGAGAGAGCAGAGGCGCTCAGAGACCGCCGCCGCCGCGTGCTCGCCGCCCAGGCCCCCACGGGGTATTTATCTGTCACATCCAGGCGGGGGGACAAAAATATTCACCCTCCCCCGAAGGATGGCGAGGGGCAGGAAGCTAGGCACGGCCCGTGCGCGGCCTCAATAAATAAATAATTTAATTAAATGATAGATATAAAAAAAAAGAAGCCACCGGAGGGGCCGCGAACTCACGCCTTCTTGGAGCCGCGCCAGCGCCAGAAATAGCCCGGGCTCGGAGTCCCAATTAGAGGAGCGCAGCCCCGGCTCAGGGGAGCTTAAAAAGAGCGACCCAGGGGCAGGGGGGACGGGCCCGCCCGCGCCAGCCGTGTCACTGTGGGGGGCGGGGCCATGCAAATGAGCCCGGGGATTTAAAAGGGCGGCCGCCCGCCAGCCGCCGCCGCCGCGCGGGTGGGTGCTGACTACGGGGAGGGGCGTGCGGTGCCGGGTGCCTGGGGGCGGGCGCGCGGGAGGCCTGGGCTGGGAATCCGAGGCGACGGCCCACTCCCCACTGTCCCGGGCCGGGAGACACGGGAAGGTGCACAGAGGGATCACCAGGGAGCTTTTCGCCGGGGAGGGGGAGGAGGGCATCTTTACATCCAGCAAGGGGGTCCCCGGGAGAGTCACCTCTAGGGGCCTTCCGGGCGTGTGGGCCTGACGCCCGCGGGGCGCGTTGGATGTGGGCGGGCGTTCGTGCCTGCGGGGTCCGCGCGGGCGGGAGGGGGTGGAGAGAAACGCGCCTGTGAGAGAATTCCGCGGCCTACCCGCCGCCCCCTGCGCCCAGATACACGGCTCGTAGATTTCCCCTGGGCGGACAGGTGTCAGCATGTGCATTTTAGTGCCAACGTGCGTGTGGCTGACTGGTGAAATTCAAGTCTTGTGAAATTCAAACGTGAAACTTGTGAAATCCAGACTTTTCGTTTATTAATGGCCGCGAGTGAGCCGTAATCAAGGTGCAGCCTCCAAAGGAAACAAACGATTGGCTCGCTTGCAGGTAAACCTGAGGGAGGCTTCATTCCTTTAGGTGACTCGGATGATGTTTTGGAGACGTGCGTTTCCACTTTGTGACCTGGTCCTCTCCGCTGTGACTTTTAAGAAAAATAAGAAAGCGTGAATCAGTGGTCGCCTGGAAGCACTTTGAGGGCAGGGACTGGGTCTACGCAAGCCATACCCGCCACGCTTGGCCCGCCCGGCGCCAGGCGCAACAAAGACTTGTTGCACGTAGAAGAAGGAAGCCAAAGTGAAAAGATGGCGGGGAGGGCGGTGGGAGAAGAAAGGGCGCTGTCAGAGCGGCGCGCCCTGCAGGCCGGGCCCGGGGCCTTCTCGGGCGCACCTCCCCGCCCCTCGTCCCTGAGGCGGCCTTCCACACCTCCCGTGATGCAGGGAAATGCAATGCGGCCCAGTGACACACGGCTGTGACTCATGTTTTTCTTTGCTCCCCTTCTTCCTCCCCGGCCGGCCGAGGCCCCGGCCCAGCCCCCTCCTCAGGGGGCGAGCCGCCGATGGAGGGGGGACGCCAGGAAAACCCTGAGCCCGGAGTGGAGGCGGGGTGGGGAACCGGAGGGGCCGGGCCTCCTACTTTCAGGAATGTTTCAGGAATGTTTCCGGTGGGGGTGGGGAGCAGAGCCGGGAGTGGGCCCAGCCCCCACCCGGGGCGGCGGGCTGGCGCTCCGGGCCGGGGGCAGCACGTGCTCGGCCGGGTGGGGGCGGGGGCGCCCGGGCGGGAAGGCGCTGGGGGCCCTCGGAGCGCGTTCAAAGAGGAGGGCGCGGGCCTGGGGCCGGCCGGGGCTGGGGGTGGGCCGGGAGGCCGCCCTCCAAGCGCTGGCTCCCCGCCCCGCGCCCAGGTGAAACGCAGTTCCTGAGAAGTGCCCAGGCTGCCCCTGGAGGGGAGAGGAAGTCACCGAAGGGCGGCCGGAGGGGAGAGGAGGGTGGAGGGGAAAGCCAGGGAGAGGCTGGGGGAGGGGCGGCCTGCCCCTTTGTCTGGAGCCGGGGGTGGGGGTGGGGCGGGGTGGAAGGCGCGCTGCGCCCTCCATCTTTGTGCCCTGCGTGCGGAACGCGCGCTTAGTAGGCCGCGAGTTGAGTTGGCTGGAGGCATTGAGTTAGCTCGAGAACCTTTGCAGCGTTGAGTGGAAGAATGGCCCTTCGGTTGTGGCCCTACTCCCCCCAGGTCACAGCTCCCCGCCAGCAACCCGGGCCTCCACGCCTGGCCCAGGGATAGCCCTCATGGAACCTCGGCGCCCCTAGACACAGCCCTCCCCAAGGCCGCCCGCGTTGCTAGGCCCGGGGCTGATGGCCGGGAGGCGTGGGAAGGGTCCTGGTAGGCCCCTTCCCTGGACGCAGCCAACCTGGGGCAGCTCTTGCCTTTTGCTTGTGACTTGTGGCCTGTGGCGGTCCCTGAGGGAGGTGGGGAAGGGAGACGGACTTCTGCCTCGAGAGGCTGTGGGAAAACTTGGCCAACTTTTTGGCCCACTTCTAACAAAACGACTTGATCTTATTTTTCCTACTCTTATTTTTCCCCTCGTCCTGATTTTCTCACCGACTTGTTTTTTACCTTGTATTACGTGTATTTTTGTAAGCCACCTCAAACCCTCTGGAAGGAGGGGCAGGTATAAATAAATTTGTGCGCAAGTAGAGTAGCTTGCTACTTGCATTACCCACACCCTTGTACAGAACTGCCCACTGACCCCCCATCTCCTTGCTTTCTGGATTACAGATGGCCCGAATTCCCTTCCTTCCCTTCCCTTCCTCCTTCAGGAAGTAGTTATAACAAGATATAGCCCTTGCCCCAGCGAATTTCGTATTTAGAGGAATCAGAACCAGGAACACCTGAGAGAAAGCTGAGGCACGATCCAGGAGATGCCACCAGGCAGAGTCCATTCATTCATTCAATAGTTATGGAAGGCCTACTGTGTACCAAGAGCTCGTCCAAACTCTCGGGGTATAACAGAGTTCCCTGTGCTCTTGAAACGGAAGACTAAGGGGTCAGGCCCTTAAACAGAGACTCAGTGGGTGCTACAGAGGGAGACAGGATGGGAGCTCTGGGTAGTCAGGGAAGTCAGCTGGAGCAGGCCTTGACCTGGCCTTGATGGGATTTGGATAAGTGAGGGGCCATGGGGAGCATGCAGGAAGAAAGAGCTATTCTGGGCCTGGGGAATCGACCTGGTTGGTCAAAGCCTGAGGAGTCCCAGGGGAATTGGTCATGTCATAACTGCTCTAACCCACAGGAAGCATTTTCTTAACTATCAGAGTCAGGTTATACGGTTTCCACAAGGGCAACCCAGTGAACTTCAGGAATCCAACAGGAATGTCCAGGGAATGGGGAGTTCGGGTCACCTTTGTATTTCAGGACAGCTGAAGGGTAAGCTCGTTTTCTCCTGAGCTACTGTGATTCTTTCCGACGTTTGCTACTTTTTCCCCTGCCTTGCTAAGTGGCGTGGTGGGAGCCTGACAGGCTCCCAGTCGAAGATTGCATAGTCGGTCGGGGTGGCCCTTGGCATTCCCTGGGGGTTCACGTCTCTCTGTACATCTCTCCAGTCAGCACGCTTGCTTGTCAGCTTACCTCTTGCTTCGGAATCAACTCCAGCTCTTAGAAGAGTCAAGGGAAAGACCACTGTGAATGGTACCATGTGGTGTTTGGATTAGTCGAGGTTTTCTGAAAGTCACAGGGATGAAGTTTGGTAATGTTCTGTGTCCAGCCCAACATGAAAGGTAGATGGGAGGACGTGGGAGGAAGAGGAACAGGAATTGTTTAATCTATGGCCCAAACCGGGATACTTTTTAACGTAAACGTTTTACGGATGAGAACTACATCCAGAAAATGCACAATCCGGTTATCAGCTCAAATGGGTTTTCATAGAGGGAACACCATTGTGTCACCAGCACCCAGATCAAGAAGCCACCTGCAGCTCCCCTTGTGTAACCGCTGTCCCCACTAGCATCCTGTAGTTTCGCCATTTATGCACGTTGTATGGACGGAATCCTGGGTTATGTACTCCTGGGTTAATTTCCTTTGCTCAACGTTGTGTGTGGGTTTCATCCATGTTGCATGTGGCTGCAGAATGTTCATTCTTGCTGCACAGTTATGTGGTATGAATGTGCCACAGTGTTTGCATCTGTTCTGTTCAACGGCATTTGGATAGACTCTGGTTCGGGGCTATGACAAATAGTGCTGCTGTGAATGTTCTAGAATATGTTTTGGTGATGAGATGTGCAAATTTCTGCTAAGTACATGCCTAGGAAAGGAATTCTGGGATCATAGGGTATGTATGTCCAGCTGTTACAGACAAGCAGGACATTTCAGAGTAAAAGGGGGTACCGTTGGTAGTTATGACCAGACAGTGGGCATAAACCTGGCCTGGCCCATTCTAACTGGGATTGACCCAGGACCATATCAACCAGCACTGACCCACGGCAGTCGAATATAGGGTCACCCTGGTGCACAGTGTTTGACCACTCTCCTGGAGAGTCACCCAGCTACTAGTACATCTGGTCATCTGGCAGGATCAGGTCTCCAGGCCCTGCTGACCACAAGCTGTGCTGCCAGGAGGCCTGGCAGGCCTAGAATGGGAGGAGAGCCTCTTCTGCTTCCAACTTTCGAGGGAAAAACTCTCCAACGAATTGGAAGGCCCAGGAGGCAGGCACCCCCGTGCCCTGAGCCAGCCACCCACGCTGCATGGCTGCAGGACACCATGGACTTTGTCAGCTTTCTTCTTCAAGGCTGAAACCCAGGGCAGCCCCGCTCCTCTCCAACCTCAGAAAAACCTGAGGAAAAGGAGTTTATGAGCACATACTAAATGCATATGTGTTCTCAGATCCCTCAACACTCCTACCAGGTCGAAAGTACTGTTGTCCCCATTATACAGGTGTTAAAACTGAGGCTCAGGGAGGTTAAACAACTTGGCGTTTAAACAGCTTGCTTCTATTCCCAGGCTAGGTAGGGCTGCTGCCTTCTCCCAGCCTGGCCAGATGGATTCCCTCCAGGCACCAAGATAGGCGCTGGGGATGTGGCCTTGAACTAGGTAGCTACATTCCCTGTCTTTAAGTGGTGTACTTTGGGCGGGGTGGGGGGCAGACAAGTACGTGGTAATACACTTTTACCACTGTGGTGCCTGCTGGAATGAGGGCCTGAGGAGCACAGGGCAAGGGCCCAGCGTGTGAGTGGAGCATCCCAGGAAACCCTGGAAGCAGGCAGCAGGGCATGTGATCCAGAGATGGGCTCGGGGCTGTGGCAGGCATGGTAGGCTGGATTCAGCACCATTCCCCACACGGTTCTGGATGTGAGTTAGGTCCCAGCAAAGAAAGAGTGAAATTTGGAGGATGCAAGAAAAGGAGATATTGCTGTGTGGGCTATGGAAACTCGGGGTTTTCTGTAGCACATACAGTGTCCAGTCATCAGCTTTATGGGGATCAAGAGGGTAGGCATGGGGGCAGAGTAGCCTCCTGCCCCTGGATCACAGCTCCACTGCAGGTGAGGTCTTCTGATTGCATTCCCTACCCCCCACCCCCATCAGAGCAGAGGGAGGCTGTTGTGTTGTTCCAGGAGGCCCAGCCTGGAGCCGGCTCCTCCAGTTCCTCCAACGGCTTTATAACCACCTAATTCCTGATATTAAATCTCTTTCCACCTAAAACATAAGGCATGTCCCACCTCTGCTCAAAATCCTCTAACAGTTCCCATCTCAGAGTAAAAAGTCCTCATAAAGGCCCACAAGGCCCTGCAATCTGCCCCGCTCCTAACCTCATCACCTGCCTGCTGCTCCGCTTCAGTCACACCAGCCTCTGTGATGTTCCCCCGACCTGTCAGGCAAGAGCTCACCTCAGGGCCTTTGCACTTGCCATTGCCTCTGCCTGACTTGCTCTTCCCCCTAATATCCTCAGGGCTTACCCTCTCACTGCCTTCAAGTCTCTGTTCAATATTACTGTCCACGCTATGTAAAACTGCACGTTTGCCCCTGCGGTCATTCATCCACTTTACCGTGCTTTTTCCCCCATAACACTTCTCAATTTCTAACATACTGTATAACTGACTTTTCTACTTAACTGTTACCAGTAAAAATGGCATATCTGCTTCCTGTCCAGCGCTCTCTATTGGAAGGCCCGAGGATTTGATGGTTGTGTTCACAGGGGGATCCCCAGGGCCTTGCAAATTGTTCAGACCTAAAAAAAGTATTGAATGAAGAATGATCAGCCAGAGTGATTTCTGTTATTACAGACACCAAGCCACAGGGCATTAGGTTGGGGATAGGACATCTGTCCCCAAACCTCAAGGCAGAGAAAAGGGCGAGGGACCCAGTAGATCATCATGGGAGTGACAGGGTCGCCCGGCCTGCACCTTGCAAGACACCTGTTTTTTTGTCTCACTGTGTTAAAATCATTGTACCGTCGCTGTCACGTGATCTGCACACAGACTCATTTCTAGCAGGCACTACCTTCTGATCTTCTAGTCTGCCAGCAATCAGGGGAAATTGTTTTTTCCCTTGGTTTCAGGTTTAGTCATCAGGAGCTGGCAGCCACCTGACAACCATCTTGGCCCTTTGGCTGGGGCGGACCGGCTGGGTTGCTTGTTGGTTGGTGGCCGGGCAGTGGTGGCGGCTCTCCAGAGTGTGCTTTGGGTGAGTGTCAGATTTAAGCTTTGCATGGGACAAAATAGTTTCCCTTTGGTCTGGGGAGCTACCTGATAATATCCAGTGCAACGAGCTCTGCGGGTACAGTGCCCCAAACAGGAATGGCTGGAAGTGCACCCACTTTAAAGCTGTGTGGTCTACGAAAGCCCATCCAGGTGAGCCAGTGGAAGGAAATGTTAGGACAGCGACTGCGGGCCTGTGACCCTGCTCTCTGGGGGCTGAGCCGTGTTCTGGAGTCCGGCTTGAGGCCCTGGGCTGGGTTTCTCTCTAGGCCACACGCCCTCTGGGGTTGGACGTTCATGTCAGTTTGTTCGCCAGCTCTAGTACTTGGGGACTCCAGTCCTGCACCTTTGGCCACCTGCTCTCCCTCACCTCACACCCTTTTGAGAACAGGCCCCGAGGGTTCAGGAGAATCTCTTGTGGTCTTGAACTTGTTTCTCTTGTCTCTATTCCCTGCCTGCCTTCCAAGCTGTGTGAGACTAAGTGCTGGGGCTGGGGAAGGGGAATAGTGACCCCTGAAGTCTTCAAGAGTGACTGTCCTCCACAACTTGTGGGGAGGCACCCTCCTACCCAATGTCTGGGGTTGCATGGGTCCCCGCTGGGTCCTTCTGTCTCGGTAGCGGCGCGCTACCCTAACTGGGATGTGTCCTGGGTCGCACAGTGCTCTGTCTCCTCCAGGACCCCCTGAACCTTTCTTAGGGCTGAGAGCATGACTCTGGGGTCTCCATACTGGGGAGGAGCGGGAGGACTGCTGCCTGCCTGATCCCAGTAGCACGTGGGATGCCTGGGCTCGGCTCACGGCCTGGCCGGCCAGAGTCTGGAGAGAGAAAGGGAGAACAGGGTGGAGGTCGAAGGGTGGGGGCCGGGGTTGAGGAGGAGGTGGGCTAGGGGTGAGGGGAGGAGCCAACACCAGGCCCGGGATTTGTCGGAATCCTCCGGGGCTTTGTTTTGTTCTTCTCCCCACCCCCGAGCCTCGCACCAGGGCCTAAGGGGGCCTTGGCGCTCAGCACAAGTTTGGTGAATGGATGGATGAATGAGAGCCAAAGGAGCTGGGGGAGGGGCGGAGGAAGTGGGTAGCTGGGGGGAGGGGAGAGAAGCAGGCTGGGGGAGGGGAGGTAGCCACTGGCGGGAGGGCGGAGGAGGAGGGAGGCGGGCGGAGCAGGGCGAGCCTGCTGGTCTGGAATCTGGCTAAGAGATGGCGGCCAGGACGGGCCTGCCCGGCTCACCTCTCCATCACGCTGGCTTAAACCTCATTACTCCCTGCTCACCCAGCCGCCAGGCCTCTCTCCCACTCCATGAAGACCCCGGGGTCGTAGGTCTTCCTGGGCCTACTCCTTACTGAGAATTGAATGGCGCCATTCTTAGTCTTCTTACTTACTTTGTAGGAACCCAGCCGCTATGGGGTCGGTGGCCCTCTGGGGCTTGAATACCCGAATGGCCCTGGTGGATAGATGGTGAACCTGAGCTTGGACACCCCCTCCCCTTTCCCCACTCTGAGGTCTGGATGATGGAAAATACAGCGACTAGGATCTGGGCCACCTTGGAGAGTCTGGGGTGGGTCTCCAGGAGTAGAGCAGGGAGCCGGTGGGCAGAGAAAATCCAAGGGCTTGCCTCATTGGCAGCTGCCAGGGACTCCTACGGGAAGCAGCGGAGCTCAGTGTGGACAGTGCCAGGCAGGAGCTGCTGACAGCCAGGTTTCTGGGTCACCATCCAGGGTGCCCTGCCAATTCCCAGGCCTTGGGGGTGGGGTGAGGGGTGAGGGCCGTCTGCATCCCAAGCCCAGACCCTGCTGTCTCCTTTGTCTGGGTCACTTCTGGGCCTGCTCCCATCCCCCACTTCCAGCCTTGCTGGGGCCAAGGAGCCAAGGAGGAGTTGATCCTGGAACTTCCCTTGGGTTTGTGGGCCTGCTGGCCTACCTGCCCTGAAGGTGGGGTGTATAAAGGTGATCTAGAACCTTTCCCACAGCAACCCCTTGGCTTGGGTCCCTCTGTCCTCAACCCCTGCTCCTGGGCTCTGCCCACAGTTCTATGCATGTCTTTTTCTGGCAGTCTTGTCCTTGGTGGGAGGGGTTTTTGTGAGCAGGATATCTTTTGTGGGCAGAAATCCTTCTAGTTCTCAAAGAGGGAATTGACCTTTCCAGTATCATGAGATTGGCACCTGGGTCCAGCTTAAGCGGTGGCTTGGTCCCCAGAAGTCTACAATACTTTTCTCTCAAGAGCTCTGCGTATCCATCCCACGGTGAAACTGAGGTCCAAAGAGATTAAGTATCTTGCTGTAGGAAGGGGTAGAAACGGGTAAAAGTTGGAGAGAGTGGAGGTGGGGTGGGGAGCTAGGCGGCCTTTGGCGGTCACAAAGTGTTGGGGGTGTTGGGGTGTGACTCTGAGATTGGGAGCCTGTGCGCTGGCCAGTGGAACAGACAGCTGGAGGGGTGGGGACAAAAATAGCATGAGTGCTCATTACTCCTAGATAGGAGGGGGGGGATTTCACATCTCCATTTTGTAGATGAGGAAATTGGGGTTCAGTAAGGTCAGGTGACTTGGATTCAGAATACCTACAAGTCTCAGTTCTCTGAATCCTGCCCCTCCCCCACCCAGCTCTCCCCACCCCTAACCTTGCTCTACTTTTTTTTTTGAATTCCATAGCCCTTATCTGACATCTAGACGGTGCTGCCCATTACTGTCGCCACCAGGCCCAGGTGGCAACTGAGCCCCTGAAACGTGGGGGGTCCGAATTGAGATGCGCTGGAAGTGCCAAGTACTGTGGATTTCCAAGGCTTAGAACAAAACAACCCGTAGCAATACTGATTTTTTGTATGTTGATTATATGTTGACATGATACTATTTGGTCATATTGCCTTAAATGAAATATATTATTAAAGGTCATTTCATGTATTTCTTTTGACCATCTTAATATGGCTGCCAGAAAAACTAACATTGCATATGTGCCTCCCGTCCTACCTCCATGCACAGTGCTGGTTTAGATCCTTGGCTTTTTAGTTATTGTCTCCCCTCCACCCCCCAATATCTGCTCAGGGAGGGCAGGAATCAACATATTTTGTTCATGGTCTTCTTGGTCCTGTCCCAGGTTTTTAAGAGTCTGGCACTGGATTTTATTATAGGTGTTCAATAAAAATGTGTTTAATTGAATCCAGCCGATCTGATCCTAGGCCAAGGTCAGAGGGTTAGGAGGAGTGCCTGAGGAAGGGGATGTTTTACCCCGGTAGGACCCCAAGTTGCCAATCCCCTGCCACCCCGCGGGGCTCCACAAGGTGAGCCTGTCGACCAGCCAGAGGGGGCCTTCCTGACACCGTGCCTGCGCCGTGTGTGTGTGTGTGTGTGTGTGTGTGTGTGTGTGTGTGTGTGTTTGGCGGGGGGGATGGGTGTGAGGTCCGGCAGCTACTGAGCGATGCAGGCGGGGAGAGGGGGATCTGTAAGCGCCGCCGGGCCCTGGCTGGGGGTAGCTCTCCGGCGCCCACTTTCTTGGACCCTGACTGCGCACCCGGGAGTGGTGGGCTTGGGGGTGTGTGTGTTGTCGTCTGCCGGTAGGGTGTTGGGGGTGTGCCCAGCCTGGGCTCACACAAGGTCACTGTGTCAAAGGAACGTCCGAACACTTTCTCTTTCCCTGTGATTCGATTGCGGCTCCGAAAGCCCCTTCCGTAGGGACTTCCCTCCGCGCCTGACTCACGCTGCCTCATGCGTGTGACTCAGGCCGGGCGCTGCGCCAGCCCTGCTGTCCCCGCCCCCGGGCCCTGCCACCGAGCCGCAGGGGCGGAGGGACGGGCCGGCGACAGGAGGCGGGGCGTGCAGGGACTGGGTGCCCGCGGCAGAGATGGGAGACTGTGGGGCACAGGGGACAGCCCAGAGGAGAGTTGCAGAGAAGCTGAGCTCTAGGCGGGGTGGCCGGAAAGCCAGCCATGTAGGAGAGAAAGGCTGAGAGAAATGCGGACAGACTGAAAGCCAGAGACAAGAAGGCTAAGAAATTGGGAGGACAGAGAGATAAAGTGGAGAGGGACACAGAGACCCAGGAAGGAGAGAGCCCAGAGCCTTCACGGAGGCCAAGGCGGACAAGTGAGAAAAAGGGACAAGTGACCAGTGAGAGGGAGGGAGGAGAGAAGGGTGGCAGGGGCTTCTGGGCGCTGCCACCCTGAGTGCCGCTGACCCAAGGGGCCTGCAGCCTGTCCCCAGAGGCTGGGCTCGGACCATCATCGCCTCTGAGCCTTGCTCTCCTTTCCCAGCTCCACCTTACCAGCTCTGTAACAGTGGGCAAGTTTCTTCCTGTCTCTGGGCCTCAGTCTTCTCATCTGCAAAATGGGAGGTGGTGGTGGACAGTAATCCTATCCCCCTGAGCTCCCTCATCCACCCCTTGCCCTCCCCATCCATCGGTGCTCTGGCTCTGGGCCTGGGCCCCCTTGCCAGCTGGCTTTCTGTTGGGTAGCACCCACTCGAAGGAGATCTGAGGGAGGGAGAAGTGGGGATACTCCTTCCCAGGCCTGGCCCTGCTGTGGCCCTTGGTCTGGCTGTCACTGTGTCCCTCCGTGACTCCCCTTCCATCTTCAAGCTCCCGGCGCATCTACCCCTTGCCTTTTCAGGCCTGCAGTCACGGTGACTTTCTGCCGCCGCTGGTGCCAGTCCCACGCACACCCTCACTGGTCCTCTTCACCCCACGAGCACCCCTCCATCAAAGCCTCTTGAAGACCCCAGGTTGGGTTCCATTTCCTGCCAGGGCCCTGACTGTGCACAGGGCTCACCTCCCGGTCGATTGCCCTCTTACCATCCTGCTCTTTCCTTCCTAGAGTAGCGGTGGGAGGAGACGCTAACCCTCAGTGGAGTGATATACAACGTTAAAAAGCGCTTGGATACCTATTAGATCTTTACATCATCAGTGCGTCTGAACAGGTGTGGGGTTAGCTTCATTTCAATGGGAAGCGCGAAGCTCATGCATCTAGGAAGCAACACAATGGATGTGGGCTGTTTCCTATGGGTGACAGGCCAGGTTGCTGGGGGGCAGCTATGAATGACAATAATAATAGTAGCAGCTAAGATATATTCATACTTCTCAAGTGGGGCGCCTGGCTGGCTCAGTCCAAGGAAGATGCGGCTTTTGATCTCCGGCTTGAAAGTTTGGGTGTAGAGATTACTTAAAATCTTTAAAAGAAATACTTCTCAATTGCCAGACACAGTTCTTTTTCTTTAAGTTTATTTTTTGAGAGAGCGAGCATGGGAGCATGAGTGGGGGAAGGGCAGAGATGGAGGGGGACAGAGGAACCGAATCAGGCTCCATGCTGACAGCAGAGAGCCCGATGTGGGGCTTGAACTCACAAACTGCAACTGACAAACACTTAACTGACTGAGCCACCCAGGCGCCCCCAGACACAGTTCTGATATTCTCTTATTTAACTCCTTAATCCTTACTGCTATTTTACAATTGCAGTGACAGAGGCACAGAGAAGTTGAACAGCTTTCCCAAGGCCTCACAGCAGAGCTGGGCTGGAACACAGTCAGTCTGGCTCCAGATCCGACACTCAGCCTCTCTTGGGTACCTTGGGGAGGGGTAAACAGGGCAAGTTCTGGGCAGAGTGGACAGGATGGGCAGAGTGTTGGAGGGAAGGCACTTTTGCAGTACGTTTCAGAAATAGCCAGCCATGCTGTAGGGCAGGGTTGGAAAAGGAAGCCACAGAATTTGACAAGAGAGTAAATGGGACCTGATATTGGGGTGCCCACCTGACAGCTGGAGGCATGGGCTTTATTCTGAAAGTAATAGGGAGCCATGGAAGGTTTTTAGCAGGGGTGGGATAGGTTGGCATTTTAGAAAGGATTACTTTGAAATGCAAGGGAAATGCTGCATTTCTCCTATCAAATGGCAAAGAGCTTTAAAATGATAATTTCCAGTACTGGCAACGTTTCAGCGCACTGAGTGCTCGCACATGTAGCTGATGGGAATGAGTTGGTTTGACCTTTCTGGAAAGCAGCTGAGCCACGTGTAGTACTTGAGGAGGGCCCAGGCCTTTGACCTGCTAATCCCATTTCTAGGAATCCTTCCTCCCTCAAGAAAAGAGGTCAGAGATTTATGTCTCAGGATCAAATTTACTCCGTCATTAATAATAATAGTAATAATAATACAAGGAAATAATGTCAATATCCAGTAGGAGGAAATTGCTAAACTAAAGAGTAAAGTCTCATGGAATGTTTTATGGCAATTAATATATTTTTTCAAAGAGAGGAAATGCCATCAAAAGTGCTTAAAGATTTCTAGAGCTTTGGGCCCCTGGCTGGCTCAGTGGGAAAAGCCTGTGACTCTTGATCTCAGGGTTGTAAGTTTGAACCCCACATTGGGTGTAGAGTTTACTTAAAAATAAAATCTTTAAAGGGCCCCTGGGTGGCTCAGTTGGTTGAGCATCTGACTCTTGATTTTGACTCAGGTCATGATCTCACAGTTTTCGAGATAGAGCCCTGCATCCAGCTCTGTGCTGACAGTGCAGAGGCTGCTTGGGATTCTCTGTCTCCCCTCCTCTCTCTCTCTGCCCCTCCCCTACTAGTGCACCTGCGGATACTCTCAAATAAACGTTTTTTTTAATGTTAAAAAAATAAAAATAAAATCTTTTTTTTTTTTTTTTTTTTTTTTTTTTGAGAAGGAGAGACAACATGAGCAGGGGAGGGGCAGCGAAAGAGAATCCCAAGCAGGCTCCTTGCTGCCAGCACAGAGCTGTCACAGGGCTCAAACTCATGAAACTGAGATCATGACCTGAGCCAAAACCGAGTTAGATTGAGCCACCCAGGCACCCCCCCTCCCGCCCCACCAAATAATTATTTGTTTTTTAAAAATGTTTATTCAATTTTGAGAGAGAAAGTGTGAGTCGGGGAGGGGCAGAGAGAGAGGGGGACAGAGGATCCAAGGTGGGCTCTGAGCTGACAGCAGCGAGCCTGATACGGGGCTCAGAACTCCCCAACCATGAGCTGAAATTGGACCCTCAACTGACTGAGCCACCCAGGTGCCCCAATGAAATCTTAAAAGAAAAAAAAAAAAGATTTCTAGAACTCTTACAAGTAATAACTGAGTTCATCATGTCTGCAAAGTACATGATTAACACACAAAAAAATCAATCTTATTTCTATATGCTAACAATGAACACTTGGAAACAAACAGGTGCTTGGGTGGTTCAGGTCATGATCTCATGGTTTGTGGGTTTGAGCCCCGCATCAGACTCTGTGTGGAGCCTGCTTGGGATTCTCTCTCCCTGTCCCTCCCCTGTGTGCTCTGTCTCTCTCTCAAAATAAAGAAATAAACTTAAAAAAAAAAAGAACTTATTAAAAAAAAAAAAAAGACAATTCTATTATAACAGCTCCAGAAAGGAAGGAAGGAAGGAAGGAAGGAAGGAAGGAAGGAAAAAAGAAAGAAGGAAAGAAAAGAAGGAAAGAAAGAAAAAAAGAAAGAAAAATAGACTTGTGTATAGATCTAACAAAACATACAGGGTGTCTATACTGAAAACTATGAAATGGTGATGGAACAAACCAAGATATAAATAAACAGGAATGGGGACCCCTGGGTGGCTCAGTTGGCTGAGAGTCTGACTCTTGATTTCAGCTCAGGTTATGATTCTAGGGTCGAAAGCCATGGGATCGAGCCCCACATAGGGCTCTGGGCTGAGTGTGGAACCTATTTATGACTCTCTTTCTGTCTCTCCCTCCCTCTCCCTCTCCCTCTCCTTCTCCCTCTCCCTCTCCCTCTCCCTCTCCCTCTCCCTCTCCCTCTCCCTCTCCCTCTCCCTCTCCCTCTCCCTCTTCTTCCCCTTTCCCCTGTTCACTCTCTCTCTCTAAAATATAAATAAATAGGGGCGCCTGGGTGGCTCTGTCGACTAAGCATCCGACTTCGACTCAGGTAATAATCTTGTGTTTTGTGAGTTCGAGCCCCGCTCCGGGCTCTGTGCTGACAGCTCAGAGCCTGGAGCCTGCTTCAGAATCTGTGACTCCCTCTCTCTCTCTCTGCCCCTCCCCTTCTCATGCTCTGTGTCTCTCTGTCTCTCAATAATAAATAAGCACTAAAAAATTATAAGTAAAATAAAATGCAAACAAACAAACAGGAAAGTACCATGTTAATGGATTGGAAAACCCAACAGAGTAGAGCTGTCATTTCTCCCCATATTGATTGTGTTCATTTCCTAGGGCCGCCTTAACAAAGTAGCACAAACTGGGTAGCTTAAAACAACAGAAATTTACTGTCTCACAGTTCTGGAGGCTAGAGATCCGAAATCAACAGGATTTGATTGCTCTCTCTCAAGCCTCTAGGGGAGGATCCTTCCTTGCCTCTCCCAGCTTCTGCTGGTTTGCCCACAGTCCTTGGTGTTCTTGGCTTGCAGCTACAGTACTTTAGTATCTGCCTCCCTTGGCACATGGCGTTCTTTCTGTATGTCTGTGCCTCTTCTTCTATAGGGACCTCCGTCACATTGAATTTAGGACTCACCGTATTCCACTATGGCCTCATCCTAACCACAGCTATAATGGTCCTATTTCCAAATAAAATCACGTTCTGAGGTAATGTATTTGGCCCAGGTTAGGACTTCAACATATCTTTTGGCGGGGGGAGGGACACAGTTCAAACCATAAAAGTGATCTGTAGATTTAACATACTTCCAATCCAACCCCAGCAGGACTTTTTGTAGATATGGACAAGCTGATTGTAACATTAAATGGAAAGGCAGAGAAACTAGCATAGCTCAAACAATTTTGAAAAAGAAGAATAAAGTTGAAGGAGTTATCTGATTTTGGGACTTACTACAACAAAACTTGCAACAGCAATCAAGAATGTTCATGGGCTCCTGGGTGGCTCAGTCGGTTGAGTGTCTGATACTGTCTCAGGTCATGATCTCACGGTTTGTGAGTTTGAGCCCTGCCATTGGGCTTACAGCTGTCCACGCAGAGCCCCCTTTGGACCCTCTGTCCCCGTCTCTCTCCTTCCCTCCCCTGCTCGTTTTTTCTCTCTCTCAAAAATAAACATTAAAAAAATGAATGTTGGGGTGCCTGGGTGGCCCAGTAGGTTGAGAGTCCAACTTTGACTCAGGTCATGATCTCACAGTTCGTGAGTTCAAGCCCCATATCGGGCTCTATGCTGGAGCCTGTCTCGGATTCTGTGTGTCTCTCTGCCCCTTCCCCACTCACACTCTGTCTCTGTCTCTCTCTCTCAAAAATGAATAAACATTAAAAAAAAAAGAATGTGGTGGGTTCAGAGGAGTGGACACAGTGAATGGATCAGCGAAACAGAATAGAGTCCAGAAACAGACCCACACAAATATGTCCAACTGACTTTGCCAAAAGTGCAAACACCTTGCCAATGAACAGTGCTGGAGCAACCAGATACCTATATGCAAAAAAAAACCAAAAAACAAAAAACAAAAACAAAAAAACACCTCGTCCTAAACCTCACACATTATACTAAAATTAACTAAAGATGAATCATAGATCCAAAACATAAAACCGTAAAATGTCTGGAAGAAAACACAGGAGAAAATCTCCATGGCCTGGGGTTAGTCAAAGAGTTCTTAACTATAACACTAAAACCATGATCCGGGAAAGAAAAAAATTGGTAAGATGGACTTTATCAATTTCTTAACAATGTCTGTGAAAGACGCTGTTAAAAGAATGAAAAGACAAGTTATAGGCTGAGAGGCAATATTTACAAGGTATATATTTGGTATATTTGACAAAAGACCTTTATCCAGGATACATAAAAAAATTCTTAAAACTCAACAGTAAGAAAACGACCAATTAATTTTAAACAGGCAAAAGAGTTAAACAGACACTTCATCTAAGAGGAAATACAGACGGCAAACGAGCACATGCAGAGATGCTCAACATCCTTCGCCACTGGGCAAGTGCAAATTAAAACCGCCCAGACCCAGCAGTCTCGCTCCTGGATTTTTACCTTAGAGAAATGAAAACTTACATCCACACAAACAGCTGCACAAGAATGTCGGTAGCAGCTCTGTTCAGAATCCCCCCAAACCGAAGCAACCCAAATTGGAAGGCTGGGTAAATGAACAGCAGTTCATTTATGGAATACTACTCAGCAGTAAAAATGAACAAAATTTCTCTTGTTCTCTTTACCTGCCTCCCCCATCCCTCCCTTCCTTGTGTAATTGACATACAATATCTTTTTAGTTTTATCATATAGTGTACATCATAGTGATTTGATACTTTTATACATTATGAAATGATCCCCCTGATAAGCCTAGTTACTGTCTCTCACCATCAAAGTTATTACAATATCGTTGACTATATTCCCTGTGCTGTACATGATATCCCCATGACTTATTTACTTTATAACTGCAAGTTTGTACCCTTTAAACCTCTCTGCCTATTTTACCTATCCCCTCCCCCTCCCCACTCTGGTAACCAACAATTTGCTTCCTGTATCTAAGAGTCTGTTTCTATTTTTGTTTGTTGATTTGTTTTTTTTTGTTTGTTTTTTTTTTAGATTCCACATATAAATGAAATCATACAGTATTTGTCTTTCTCTGTATGACCTATTTCACTTAGCGTAACACCCTCTAGGTCCACCCATGTTGTCACAAATGGCAAAATTTCACTTTTTATGGCTGAGTGTTATTCCTTTTTTTTCTTTTTAACTGATAATCAATTTATTAAAAAGGTTGATTTAAGCATCTGCAATGGTAACTTCGACCTCAACTCCTGGCTCAATACTGATGGAAATAATCTGTTTAACAATCTCCAAAAGTCTGTGCAAATCAATGGGTCTCTTGTGGATCCTCATCTGAAAACAGTCCCAAGTCTTAGAACCTTCACCACAAGGAGTTTTTCTTGTAGTGATGCTCAGAGTCTTGGTAGGCATCCAAACTGGTCCTTTCACTTTGAGATTCTTTTCCTTTGTGCCTCAGATCAAGTCAGCACATACCTTCTCTAAATATTTTATGTTGCAACTGGTTAGAATAATTCTAATTCAGTGAAACACCACCTCTAGTTCCACGGGTGTCTTCCCAGTGTCTTTTTTTTTTTAAATGTTTGTTTATTTTTGACAGAGAGAGAGAGAGAGAGAAGAGCATGAGCGGGGGAGGGGCAGAGAGAGAGAGGGAGACACAGAATCTGAAACAGGCTCCAGGCTCTGAGCTGTCAGCACAGAGCCTGACCCAGGGCTCGAACTTACAGACTGTGAGATCATGACCAGGCGCCCCTTCCCAGTGTCTTTAAAAGCCACAGCTGTGGCATCGCTGCCTGACCCACTTGTTCCTCAGCAAGAATAAACAGTGGTGAGTCAGGAGCAGGAGAGGGGCCTCCAAAGCTACGCTGTAGCTGCGACTGCATCTTCCTCAAAGAGTGGCTGAGTGTAATTCCATTGTGTATGTGTGTGTGTGTGTGTGTATCTATCTATCTATATATCTATATTGTGTGTGTATCTCTCTATATATCTATAGATATATAGAGAGATACACATATGTATATATCACATGTATATATATGTATATATCATATGTCTACGTATATCTCACATCTTCTTTATTCATTCATGTATTGATAGACACTTAAGTGGCTTCCACATCTTGGTGATTGTAAATAATGCTTCAGTGAACACAGGAGTGCATGTATCTCTTCAAATTGGTGTTTTCATTTTTAATTTTTTTAATGTTTATTTATTTTTGAGAGGGAGAGAGAACGCGAATGGGGGAGGTGCAGCGAGAGAGGGACACACAGAATCTGAAGCAGGCTCCAGGTTCTAAGCTGTCAGCACAGAGCCCGATGCGGGGCTCGAACTCACAGACCGTGAGATCATGACCTGAGCCTAGGTCAGATGCTTAACCGACCGAGCCACCCAGGCTCCCGGTGTTTTCATTTTTTTTAAAGATTTTATTTTTAAGCAATCTCTACACCCAGCATGGGGCTTAAACTCATAACCCCGAGATTAAGAGGACTGAGCCAGCCGGGTGCCCCTCATTTTAATTTTTTGAGGTACCTCCATACTGTTTTCCACAGTGGCAGCACCAATTTACCTTCCCACTGACAGTGCACGAGGGTTCCCTTTTCTTCACATCCTCACCAGCACTTATAACTTTTTGTCTTTTTGATAACAGCCAATCTGACAGGTGTGAGGTGATATCTCAATTTGGTTTTGATTTGCATTTCCCTGAGGATTAGTTATGTTGAGCATTTTTTCATGTGCCTGTTGGCCATCTGGATGTCTTCTTTAGAAAAATGTCTATTCAAGTCCTCTGCCCAATTTTTAATTAGGTTGTTTATTTTTTTTAATACTAAGCTGTGTAAGCTCTTAATATATTTTGCATATTAAGCCCTTATTGGATGTATGATTTACAAATGTCCTCTCCCTTTCAGTAGGTTGCCTTTCCATTCTGTTGATGATTTCCTTCACTTTGAAAAAGCTTTTTTAGTTTGATATAATCCCATTTGTTTATTTTATTTTATTTTTTTATTTATTTTTATTTTTTTATTTTTTTTTTTTAATTTTTTTTTTTCAACGTTTTTTATTTATTTTTGGGACCGAGAGAGACAGAGCATGAACGGGGAGGGGCAGAGAGAGAGGGAGACACAGAATCGGAAACAGGCTCCAGGCTCCGAGCCATCAGCCCAGAGCCTGACACGGGGCTCGAACTCACGGACCGCGAGATCGTGACCTGGCTGAAGTCGGACGCTTAACCGACTGCGCCACCCAGGCGCCCCTTATTTTTTTATTTTAATTAATTAATTAATTAATTAATTAATTATTTTTTTTGTTTTTAACGTTTTATTTATTTTTGAGACAGAGAGAGAGACAGAGCATGAATGGGGGAGGGGCAGAGAGAGAGGGAGACATAGAATCGGAAGCAGGCTCCAGGCTCTGAGCCATCAGCCCAGAGCCCGACGCGGGGCTCGAACTCACAAACTGTGAGATCGTGACCTGAGCCGAAGTCGGACGCTTAACCGACTGAGCCACCCAGGCGCCCCACCATTTGTTTATTTTAATGTTAGTTGTCCTTGCCTGGGGATACTGGTCCAAAAAAATATTGTTAAGACCAATGTCAAATTGCTTACTGCCTATGTTCTCTTCTAGGATTTTTACAGTTTCAGGTCTTACATTCAACTTTAATCCATTTTGAGTTTATTTTTGTGTATGGTGTAAGAAAGTGGTTAAGTTTCTTTTGTATGTGGCTGTCCAGCTTTTCCAACATCATTTGTAGAAGAGACTGTCTTTTCCCCATTGTACATTCTTGCCTCCTTTGTCATAGATTAATTGACCATGTATGTGTAGGTTTGTTTCTGGGCTTTCTATTCTATTCCATTGATCTATGTGTCTGTTTTCATGGTAGTGCCATAATGTTTTGATTAGTATAGCTTTGTATTATAGTTTGATACCTCCAGTCTTGTTTTTCTTTCTAAATATTTGAGAAATAGCTTTGGCTATTAGGGGTCTTTTGTGATTCCATTCAAATTTTAGGATCCTTTGTTCTAGTTATATGAAAAATGCCATTGGCATTTTTTTTTAAGATTTATTTTTAAGTAATCTCTGCACCTAATGTGGGGCTCAAACTCACAACCCTGAGATCAAGAGTCTCATGCTCCACTGACTGAACCAGACAGGTGCCCTGCCATTGGTACTTTGATGGAGATTGTATTAAATCTATAGATTGCCTTTGGTATATGGACATTTAAAAAATGTTTATTTATTGATTGTGTGTGAGAGGGAGAGAGCTAGGGAGGAGCAGAGAAAGAGAGAGGGAGAGAGAGAATCTCAAGTAGGCTCCACTGATAGCACAGAGCCCAACATGGGGATTGATCTCCCAACATGAGATCTTGACCTGAACCAAAATATAAGAGTTGGATCCTTAACTGACTGAGCCACCCCAGTGCCCCTGGTCTATGGACATTTTTAACAATATTACTTTTTCCAGTCCATGAGCATGGTATATCTTTCCATTTATTTGTGTCCTCTTCAATTTCTTTCATCAATGTCTTACAGTGTTCAGAGCACAGGTCTTTCATCTCCTTGGTTAATTTTATTCTTAGGTACTTTATTCTTTTTGATATAATTGTAATGAGATTGTTTTCTTAATTTCTCTTTCTGATAGTTCATTATTAGTGTATAGAAATGCAACCGATTTCTGTATGTTAATTTTGTATTCCACAACTTTAGTGAGTTCATTTAGTAGTTCTAATAGTTTTTTAGTGGATTTCTTAGTCTATACACACACACACACACACACACACACACACACACAGAGGACCATGTCACCTGCAAATAGTGATAATTTTACTCTCCTTTTCCAATTTGAATGCCTTTTATTTATTTTTCTTGTTTAATTGCTGTGGCTAGAACTTGTAATACTGTATTGAATAAAAGTGGTGACAGTGGGTATCCTTGTTTTGTTCCTGATCTTAGAGGAAAAGCTTTTAGCTTTTTACTATTGAGTATGATGTTAGATGTGGGTTTGTCATATATGGTCTTTGTTATGTTCCTTCTATCCCCAGTTTTTTTAAAGTTTATTTATTTACTTATTTACTTATTTTTGAGAGAGAGAGAGAGACAGAGACAGAGAAAATGCAAGTGCGGGAGTGACAGAGGGTGAGAGGGACAGAGAGAGAATCCCAAGCAGGCCCCACACTTTCATCACAGAACCTGATGCAGGTTCGAATCACAAACTGCAAGATCATGACCTGAGCCGAAGTTGGATGTTTAACCAACTGAGCCACCTAGGTGCCCCTATCCCCACTTTGCTGAGTGTTCTTATCACTAATGGATGTTGAATTTTATCAAATGCTTTTTTGCATCTATTAAAATAATCATATGATTTTTATCCTTCATTTTGTTAATGTGGTGTATCACATCAATTGATTTAAGGATGTTGAATCATCCTTGCATTCCTGAAATAAATCTCACTTGATGGTGGTATATCATCTATTTAATGTATTCTTAAATTTGGTTTGCTGATATCTTATTGAGGATTTTTGAACATGTGTTCATTAGGCATATTGGCCTATAATGTTTTTGTTTTGTTTTGTTTTTTTGTGATGTCCTTGTCTGGTTTTGGTATTAGAGTAATGCTGGCCTCATAAAGTGAGTTCTGAAGCTTTCTTTCCCTTTTATTTTTTGGAATAACTTGAGAGAGATAGGTGCTGACTCTTTAAATGTTTGGTAGAATACACCTGTGAAGCTGTCTGGACCTGGGCTTTTTTTTTTTTTTTTTTTTTTTTTGCAGGGGAGAGTTTTCAAATTACTGACTCAATTTCATTACTTGTTACTGTTCTATTCAGATTTTTTCTCTTCTCTTCTCTTCTCTTCTCTTCTCTTCTCTTCTCTTCTCTTCTCTTCTCTTCTCTTCTCTTGTTTTTGAGAGAGAGTGCAAGTGGGGGAGAGGGGCAGAAGGAGAAAGAATCCTAAGCAGGCTCTATGCTCAGTGTGGAGTCCAACATGGGTTTTGATCCCATGACCCTGGGATCATGACCTAAGTTGAAATTAAGAGTCAGACACTTAACCAGTTGAACCACCCAGGAGCTCTTCTATTCAGATTTTCTATATCTTTGAGATTCAGTCTTGAAAGGCTGTGTATTTCTAGGGCTTTATTCATTTCTTCTAGGTTTTTCAATTTGTTGGCTTATAATTGTTCATAGTAGTCTCTTATGATCCTCTGTGTTACTGTGGTATCAGTTGTAACTTCTCTTTTAATTCTGATTTTATTTATTTGGGTCTTTTTTTTTCTCATTTAAAATTATTTTTTAATGTTTATTTTTGAGAGAGAGAGACAGAGACAGAGCACGAGCAGGGAGGGGCAGAGAGCGAGGGAGACACAGAATCCAAGGCAGATTCCAGGCTCTGAACTGTCAGCACAGAGCCTGATGCGGGGCTCAAACCCGCAAACTGTGAGATCATGACCCGAGACAAAGTCAAATGCTTAACTGGCTGAGCCACCCAAACACCCTCATTTTTTTTAATAGATTTTCTTTTTTAAAGGATTTTTTAAAATGTTTATTTACTTTTTTTGAGAGAAAGTGAGACAGAGCAGGAGTGGAGTGGTGGGGGGGCGGGGGCAGAGAGAGAGGGAGATACAGAATCCAAAGCAGGCTCCGGGCTCTGAGCTGTCAGCACAGAGCCCGATGTAGGGCTCAAACCCACGAACTGTGAGATTATGACCTGAGCTGAAGTTGGCCACTTAACCAACTGAGCCACCCAGCTGCCCCTTAATAGATTTTATTCTTAGGTAATTTCTACACCCAACATGGGGTCTGAACTCACAACTCTGAGATTGAGTTGCATGCTCCACCAACTGAGCCAGCCAGGTGCCCCTCCTCTCTTTTTTTTCTTAATGAGTCTCGTTAGAAGTTTATTGATTTTTGTATATGCTTTCAAAAAACTGTCTTTTAGTTTCATTATCTTTTCTGTTGGGTGTGTGTTGTTTTTGTTTTGTTTTTTGTCTCTATTCATTTATTTCTGCTTTGGTCTTTATTATTTCCTTTCTTCTGCTAACTTTGGGCTTTGTTTGTTCTTTTTCTAGTTCCTTTAGGTGTAAAGTTAGATTTTTTGAGAATTTTATTTTTTGAGGTAGTCCTGTATTGCTATCAACTCCCCTCTTGAAACTGCTTTTGTTGCATCCCATAGATTTTGGAAAGTTGTGTTTCCATTTTCATTTGTCTCCAGATATTTTTTAAACATCTTTGACTTCTTTTTTTGACCCATTGGTTGTTTAGTAGCATGTTGTTTATTCTTAAAAATTTTTTTTAATGCTTATTTATTTTTGAGAGAGACAGAGCACGAGTGAGGAAGGGGCAGAGACAGAGAGGGAGACATAGAATCCGAAACAGGCTCCAAGCTCTGAGCTGTCAGCACAGAGCCAGACATGGGGCTTGAACTCGGGAATGGTGAGATCATGACCTGAGCCTAAGTCGAACGCTCAACCCACTGAGCCACCCAGGCGCCCCGGCACGTTGCTTATTCTTAATGTATTTGTGTTTTTTCCAGTTTTCTTCTTGTAATTGATTTCTAGTTTTGTACTCGTGTGCTTGGAAAAGATGCTTGATATATAATTTCAGTCTTCTTGAATTTTATTGTGACTTGTTTGTGGCCTAATACATCCTAGAGAATGTTCCATGTACACTTGAGAAGAATGTATATTCTGCTGCTTCTGGTTGGAAGTTCTGTATAAATCTATCAAGTTCATCTGGTCTAATATGTCATTGAAGACCAATATTTTCTTATTGATTTTCTGTCTGGATGATCTATCCATTGATGTAAGTGGAGTGTTAAAGTCCCCTACTATTATGGTATTACTGTCAATTTCTCCTTTATGTCCATAAAGATTTGCTTTATATATTTAAGTGCTCCTATGGAACAAACTCTTGCTGCACATAATGTGATTGCAAGAACCCAATCTCAAAGGATACATGCTGTATGGTTCAATTTATGTGACGTTCTAGGACAATGGTGATGAGAACAGATCAGTGGTTCCCAGGGCTTAGGGGTGGGGGAAAGCATGCCTACAAGGGGGATGATGGAATTATTTGCGGATGATGGAACTGTTCTGAATCCTTATTGTGGTGATTACATATATCTCTACATGTAAACATCGTGGAAATGCACACCAAAAGAAGTCACTATTACTGCATGATACTTTTAAAAACCATCTATATTCAGCTGGATAACTATGCAATAAAACAACTATAGTACAATGTTGTTCATTAAAAAAATTTTTTTAAAGGTTTATTTATCTTTGAGAGACAGAGTGTGAGCAAGGGAGGGGCAGAGAGAGAGGGAGACACAGAATCCGAAGCAGGCTCCAGGCTCTGAGCTGTCAGCACAGAGCCTGATGCAGGGCTCAAACTCACAAGCTGTGAGATCATGACCTGAGCGGAAGCCAGACGCTCAACTGACTCAGCCACCCAGGGGCCCCTAGTACAATGTTAATGGGAGAATCTAGGGGGTGAGAATAAGTGGTCACTGAGCAATTCTTTTAGCTTTGCTATCTGCTTGAAAATTCTCGTAACAAATATTGGAAAAAACTATATCCAGAATGATTCTAAGTTAGAAGATTGAAGGTATCACACCTATTAACAGTGAGACTCTCTCTGAAGGGTGAAATTGTGGGTAATTAAAATTTTCTTTTTATATATTTCTGTATTTTCTATAATGAGCACCTATTATTTTATTTAGAGAGAGTAGAGGCTATATTTGATTTTTTTAAAATAGCTCTCCCTGACTCAGCATTTTAAAATCATTTATTTATTTATTTTTAAGACAGACAAGAAGAACGCAGGAGGAGCAGAGAGAGAAGGAGAAAGAAAATCTCAAGCAGACTCCATACTGTCAGTGCAGATCCCCATGTGGGGTTTGATCGCATGAACCGTGAGATCACGACCTGAGCCAAGATCAAAAGTCAGACACTCAACCGACTGAGTCACCCAGGTGCCCCATAGGCTATATTTGATTTTAAGTCTTTTTTTTTTTTTTTTTCATGTATATGTGGAATCCATGCTTCTTGTAAGGTTCAAATGGTCCAGAAATAGGTAACCCCATAGGAAAAGTCCCTTGTATCAGTCCAAACACTGTTAACATTCTGTGGGTAACTTAAAGAATAAATCTTAAATTCAGGTACATTTCTTTCATGTTATGTCACCATTTAGAAATGAAGCAGCTCAAACATATTCCATTTTTGTTTCCCATTACTATCACCTAACAATAAAAGTTTTATATTTACAAGGAAGAACACAGGCTCTTTTCTAGGTTCAAGGCAGAGAGCCTGAGGTGTAAAGAAGGTGTGATAATTTTTCCTGATTCCAAGAACTGAGCCAGGAAAGAGTTTGCCTCCTTAAAACACGGGGCTGCCGTTCTTTGTTATTTTAAAAGCTGTAACTATAAAGATTTCCTTTCAATTTTTCTTTTGTAACTTAGGTCAAAACCAGAATGCTCTTTTGTTGTATGTTTATGTGTTGCATTGCCCCAATTATAAAATATTACCTGCTGAGAAAACTGAGGCCAGAGTGGAGAGGGACTGTGGTTGGGGAGTCTACTTCTGACACAACCACCAACTCTCTGTGACCCTTCTCTGGGCCTCCCCTTCCTAGACTATATTATTTTTATAATGAAGAACAAAAGCGAAGAGTAACAATAAAACCCTCTACTAGGCAGCAGCGTGGATGGTGCTGCAAAGACTGCTGGTTGTCCTACATGCCATTCTTCCTGAGTACAACATTTTTGTATTTTTAGTTGAGCACGTAATTGACCCACAAAATAGACTGTTTCCTTGCCTCCCTTGCTAGATGTGGTCAGTGGAAAATAAGCAAAATGTTTTTAAAGGGAAGGAGTGTTTTATTTTTCTCCAGTTACTCCTTTCTAATGGCTGGAATGTGGACATGATGGCTGGAGCACAAGCACCTACTTTAGACCATGAGGAAACTTTGGGAATGAAAACTACACACTGCAGATCAACCAGATAGAGCCTGGGTTCCTTGTTCGGTGGTATATCATGCTAACCCTGGACTGCATGCCTGCCTCTGGACTTCTTCTTTTTTTTTTTTTCTTTTTTAACATTTATTTATTTTTTGAGAGACAGAGAGAGACAGAGCGTGAGCAGGGGAAGGGCAGAGAGAGAGAGGGAGTCACAGATTCTGAAGCAGGCTCCAGGCTCTGCTCTGAGCTGTCAGCACAGAGCCCGAAGCGGGGCTCGAACTCACGAACCATAAGTTCATGAGATCATGACCTGAGCCGACGTCGGGTGCTTAACCGACTGAGCCACCCAGGTGCTCCTGGACTTCTGGAATGTGAGAGGGAAATACACTTCTGTCAAGTGTAATCCGCTGGTATTTGGGGATTTCTTTTGAAAAATTTAAAGTCCAGTTAGCAGACCGTGTAATATTAGTTCCAGGAGTACAAGATAGTGACTCAACACTTCCAAACATCACCCAGTGCTCATCCGGACAGGTGTACTCCTTAACCCCCATCACCTGTGTAACCCATCCCCCCCCCCACCTCCCCTCCAGTAACCATCAGATTATTCTCTACAGTTAAGAGTCTGTTTCTTGGTTTGTCTCTCTCTTTCTCTCTTTTTTCCCCTGTTGCTCGTTTGTTTTGTTTCTTAAATTCCACACGAGTGAAATCATACGGTATTTGTCTTTCTCTGACAGACTTATTTTACTTAGCGCAATACTCTCTACTCCATCCGTGTTCTTGCGAATGGCAAGATTTCATTCTTTTTCCTGACCGGGTAATGTTCCATTGTATATATAACCACTACCTCTTTTCTTTTTAATTCTTAACATTTTATTATTTTTTATTTTAGAGAGAGAGAGTGAGAGAGAACGCACGAGCAGCGGGTGGTGGCGGGGGGAAAGGCAGAGGGAGAGAGAGAATTTCAAGCAGGCTCCATGCTCAATGCAGAGCCTGATGTGAGGCTTGATCCCGTGACCCTGGGATCATGACCTGAGCCAAAATCAAGAGTAGGATGCTTGGGGCACCTGGGTGGCTCAGTCCCTTGAGCATCTGACTTTGGCTCGGGTCATCATCTTGCAGTTCATGAGTTCGAGCCCTGCATCAGACTCCCTGCTGTCAGTGCAGAGCCCGCTTCGGATCCTCTGTCCCCCTCTCTCTCTGCCCCTCCCCTGCTTGCTCTCTCTCTCTCAAAAATAAATAAACATTTAAAAAGAAAAGGAGTCAGATGCTCAACCAACTGAGTCACCCAGGTGCCCTGACACCACATCTTCCTTATTCATTCATTAATCAACAGACACTGGAACTGTTTCATTAATTTGGCTATTGTAGGGGGGCGCCTGGGTAGCTCAGTCAGTTGAGTGTCCAACTCCTGATTTCAGCTCAGGTCATGATCCCAGGGTTGTGGGACTTGAGCCCTGTGTCGGGCTCCGGGCTGAGCATGGAGCCTGCCTGAGATTCTCTTTCTCTCTCCCTCTATCTCTCTCCCCTCCTTGCTCTCTCTCTCAAATGAAATTAAAAAAAAAAAAGGCTATTGTTTAGACTGCTGCTATAAACATAGGGGTGCACGTATCCCTTTGAATTAGTACTTTTGTATCCTGTGGGTAAACACCTAGTAGTGTGACTGTTGGATTGCAGGGTAGTTCTATTTTTCACTTTTTGAGGAACCTCCATACTGTTTTCCAGAGTGGCTACACCGGTTTGCATTCCCACCAACAACGCAAGAAGGTTCCCCTTTCTCTGCATCCTTGCCAACACGCATTTTTTCTTGTATTGTTGATTTTAGCCATTCTGACAGGTGTGAGGTAGTGTCTCATTGTGGTTTTGATTTGCATTCCCCTGACCATGAGTGATGTTGAGCATCTTTTCATGTGTCTATTGGCCATCTGGATTTCTTCTTTGGAAAAATGTTTACTCATGTCTTCTGCCCTTTTTAGTTGGATTTTTCATTTTGGGGGTGTTGAGTTTTATAAGTTTTTTATATGGTATTTTGGGATTTTGTTATTCGCAGCCTTGTACAAGGCAGGAGAATCAGTGAGGGGGCTGTTTCAGTAATTGAAGGGAGAGTTGATGAGGGCCTGAGCCATGGTGGGAAGCGGGTTTAAGAGGTATGGGAGACATGCTAAGTGCCCATGCCTGAGGGACCTTAATGGGGATTGCTGATTTGTTTGATCCGGAGTTCAGCAGAAAGGTCTGAACCAGAGAAACCATACGCTCAGAGTGGTAAAGTTCCCACAGTCACACAGCCAGGAGGGGCCGGACCCTGAATGATGTGTGTATCAGTTACCTACTGATAACCTCCAACATGTAGTGTGTAGGAGTCAGGGGTCTGGAAGCTGCTCACCTTGGTGGTTCTAGCTTGGGGTCTGTCATGAGATTGCAGTTAAGATGTTGGCCACGGCTGCGGCCATCTGAAGGTTGGAAGGGGGCTGGAGGAGCCATTTCCAGGATGACTCATTCATACAGCAGCTGCCCCACCTTCACCCCGAGCCCCACCCCCACCCCCACCCCGGTGCTGAGGGCCTGCCCTGTGTTGAAAGTTTTCCCCGAGTAAAGACCGATGCCACGTTCAGGAGTGCAGGGGAGAGACAGTGTAGCATAGAGGTGGCCTCTGATATGTTCCAGCAAGGGTGGCTGGGATGGGTAAGGGGAATGCTATCTATAAGGCGTGTGGCCCACAATGAGTGTTCATGAAACACTAGCTCCTGCTGGGGATAGGACTTGAGGTTCAAGTCCCAGCTTTGCCACTTGGGGGTTGTGGTGCTTCAGTGTCTCAGCCAAATGGGATGCTAATATCCATCTCATGGGGTTGGCACGAGGATTAAGGAAGGAAACACATGGGGCACCTGGCTGACTCCATCAGCAGAGCATGTGACTCTTGATCTCCAGGTTGTGAGTTCAAGCTCCACATTGGGTGTAGAGATTATTTATTTATTTATTAAAAAATTTTTTTTAATGTTTATTTATTTTTGAGAGAGAGAGACAGAACATGAGCAGGGGAGGGGCAGAGAGAGAGAGACACAGAATCCGAAGCGGCTCCAGGCTCTGAGCTGTCAGCACAGAGCCCGACATGGGGCTCGAACCCACGAACTGTGAGATCATGACCTGAGCGAAAGTCAGACACTTAACCGACTAGCCACCCAGGTGCCCCGAGATTACTTTAAAAGAACAAAAAAGGAAATACATGTAGATCATCTAAGCTGGTGCCTGGCACATCACAATTGCCCAAATAAAGCTTTACAGACATCCCTTGTTTCATTGTACTTTGCTTCAAAGATACTGCATTTTTTTACAAACTGAAGGCCAAGCAAGTCTGCATCAAGCAAGTCTGCGGACATCATTTTTCTAGCAGCAAATGCTGCTCACTTCACGATTCTGTGTCATGTTTTGGTTACTCTCATAATATTTCAAAAGTTTTCATTGGCATTATAGTCATTATTATTATGTCTGTGATCAGTGATTTCAGCTTGCTGAAAGCTCAGAAGATGGTTAGGATTTTTTAGCAATCATTTTATAAAAAGTAATCTCTAAATTCAACGTGAGGTTTGAACTCATGACCCCGGAATCAAGAGTCACTGTTTCACCCCTGCAATAAAGTATTTTTTAAATTAAGTATATACCTGGGGCACCTGGACGCCTCAGTTGGTTAGCTTCTGACTTCGGCTCGGGTCATGATCTCATGGTTTGTGAGTTCGAGCTCCACTCTGGGCTCTGTGCTGACAGCTCATAGCCTGGAGCCCGCTGCAGAGTCTGTGTCTCCCTCTCTCTCTTCCCCTCCCCTGCTCACGCTCTGTCCCTCCAAAATGAATAAACGTTAAAAAAAATAATAAAATAAAAAAAATTAAGTATGTACATTGTTGTTTCAGACATAATACTATTGCACACTTAATAGACTGCAATATAGTGTCCACATAACTTTTATACCACTGGGAAACCAAAAGATTCATTTGACTGGCTTTATTGTGGTGGTCTGGAACCGACCCACAATATCTCTGAGGCACGCCTGTATGAGGTTAATTATCCTGCTCGAAATCCCCAGGGGCCTGCCCATGCTGTAGCACCAAGGACATCCATAGGTTCTTCCGTGTAACCTTGCCAGCTGAATTTTACCCCCCTGCTTAGGGCCTGGCCCCTATCTTCCTGCACCCCTTTTCCCTCCACCTGACAGGCCATCCCCACGCCCAGCCCTGTCACTCTGTTCATCTCTCCCTGGAGCCCTTTTCTGGTGGGACCTCCCAGAAGGGGCTCGCCTTCCTCTGTCCCTCTCAACGCATGCGTCCTGCCTGTTTCTTGTGCCTGGCATCGTGCTGCGTGTGGCCTGGTGGGGGGAGTGGGAAGATCCACACTGGACCGATTTGGGGGGAGGGGTGGGGCGTGGGGAGGGGGGTGGCTGACTCAGCTGAGTTGGAGGGCCTCCAGGGGGAGCAGGAGGGTAACCCAGCTGAGATGGTGAGCAGCAGAGGTGGGGGTGAGGAGGGTGTGGGTCTGGAAAGGCTGCCCAGAGGAAGCGAGCCTGAGCCGAGAGGTAAATGATAATCCCCTGCCACCTCCAGATGTCAAGCCAGCAGTAGGCAGCACTTGTGTCTTTTTCATCTGCACACTCTAGGTGCTCAATAATTGCTTTTGAATTTAATTGAGAGGAGGGTCATTTGAGGATTTGAAGAGTGATAGAATACCTGCTTTTCCCCCAAATATGCCCCACCAGCTTGTTCAAGGTGCTTGAAATCTCCCCCCATTAGATTCACGTTTGGCTTCAAAGCCAGTGCCTCCAGAAAGCTCCCTCTCAACTGTTCAGATCTGCACCCAGCATGTTCCGTGGGTGGTATCAGAGCAGCCCATTAGTCCCGACGAACTGATCTGACAAGCCATCTGTCACCCACAGCCCCAAGCCACCCTGAAATCGCCGAGTGTGTCGCCAGGCTCCACTCCTCTTCTGGGCCCCCTCCGCCAACCCCCAAGTGACCTGATGGTGGTCCGAAGTCCCCTCTGAGTAACCCTGCCCCCAGCACTTCCCACCTGAGCTTTCACACCGGATGGCCTCACAGCACTTGTAGGAGGGAGGCACACCATACTAGAGCAAGATTCAGGATGCCTCAAGCTGACACTTGACTCTGGTGGCTTCCACGGTGAGGAAATTTCTGCTTTCTCGTAACAAGGTGGCAAGAAGTGAAATGGTGCCAGTAGTGGGTGAGTGGCTCAACAGCGTCGTCAAGTACCAAGGCTATTTTCAATCTTTGTCTCTGCCATTGCCAAGAGGTCAGCCATGTTTTTCTTTATGGTCACAAGATGACCGCCTGTCGGCAAGTGTCACGTCTAGATGTGACAACGTACAGTGAACGAAGAGAGCTTTCCTGGAAGCTGCTAACAATTCAACTTTATGTCTCAGGGGCCATAATTACACCGCTGCTCACTCAAAATCCAATATTACTGCAATGCTGGGAGATGATTCTCTGTGGGTCTCTCATGTTTCTGCACACCTCTCAAAGAGGTGTGTACAGCAAACAGCCTTAAAGGTAGCGTTTTCGTCCAGGTCAAAGGGCAAGTTTGTTAAGATCTGGTTTTAAAAGACTCAGGTTCCCCGGGTCACCCGGGTGGCTCAGTTGGTTGAGGGTCCAACTCTTGATTTTGGCTCAGGTCATGATCCCGGGGTCGTGGGATTGAGCCCCGCCTGGTCCTTCACGCTGGGCATGGAGCCTGCTTGAGATTCTTTCTCTCTCCCTTTGCACCTCTCCCCTGCTCACACTCTCTCCCTTGAACCCTCTAAAATAATAAATAAATAAATAAATAAATAAATAAATAAATAAATAAATGGAAAGTTTCAGGTTCCCTAAGCTCGGGGTTCCTCTCCTATAACATAACCCACTGCAGTCACATGGCCACCCCTTACTGCAAAGGAGTTGAGAAATGCAGTCTTTGGCCAGCTGAAATTTCCATTTCTATGGAAGAAGGGAGAATGGATGTGGGGGCAATCGGCAGTCTCTGCCATAGTTACTCCAACAAAACTGTGGTTCCGTGAGGAAGTCAGGAGGAATGATGTTGGAGAGGCGACAAGAATGGCTACACAGAAGGGTTGGTGTCCTGGCCCCACTTTACAGATGAGGAATTGAGTTCTAGTCAGGGAGGTGTCGGGGCCAGATCTGCTGACCCCTGACTTCAGGTTTTCTCATCATATCCCTGCTTCTGCATCAGTACAGGTCAGGGAAGGTCACGGCAGGGAAGGCCTTCTCTCTCTCCTCAAAACACTCAATCCCCTTGGCTTCCACGAGAGCTCTGCCTTCTGTTCGTCTCATCTTTGGTCTTGCTGTTTCCTTCTCCACTTTCTCTTCCCAGCCTGTCACTGATGGGATTACCAAGGCTCAGCCTTTGCCCTCGCGCCTGTGTGTGTTCCTTTGGCCTGTGGCATTACTAGCATCTCGTCACCATAACCCCCTCACTCCTGTCTGCCCTTTGGACCGCTCTTTGTGCTCTGGACTTGTGTAGGCAACTGCCCGCCAACATCCCCACTGGGATGTCTTAAAGGCACCTCAGACATCACAAGTGCAAACTGACCTCGCTCGGTCACCCACAAACTTACTTCTCTTCCACTCTGGTCTTGGCATCTTCGACATCTCCTCTCCCTCTTCTTCTGCATCCACTCCACCCCCACACCACTGTGCCTGGACCGTTGCTGGAGGCTTCCTCCTGCCTCCCTGAAGCCACCCTGACTGGCCAGCCACTCCTTACCATCCTAAAGTGAAGGTAGGACACTATTCTTGCTCTTAAAACCTTCAATGGCTATTATTACTTTTAGGAAAAAGGCCAACATTCTTTTCGTGGTGTGGCAGCCATGTGCCCATCCCCCATGATCAATTCTTTCCTTCATTTTTAAAAATTTATTGGGGGCACCTGGGTGGCTCAGTCAGTTGAGTGTCTGACTTCAGCTCAGGTCATGATCTCACGGTTCGTGAGTTCGAGTCCCGCGTCGGGCTCGGTGCTGACAGCTCAGAGCCTGGAGCTGCTTCAGATTCTGTGTGTGTGTGTGTGTGTGTGTGTGTGTGTGTCTGCCCCTCCCTGTTCATGTTCTGCCTCTCTCTCTCAAAAATAAACAATAAAACATTTAAAAAAATTATTTATTTATTTATTTATTTATTTATTTATTTATTTAAATTTTTAAGCGTTTATTCATTTTTGAGAGACAAAGAGAATGCAAGCCGGGGAGGGGCAGAGAGAGAGACAGAGACAGAGACAGAGAGAATCTGAAGTAGGCTCCAGGCTCTGAGCTATCAGCACAGAGCCTGACATGGGGCTCAAACCCATGAATCATGAGAGAACTGTGAGATCCTGACCTGAGCTGAAGTCAGATGCTCTACCGACAGAGCCACCCAGGTGCCCCTTTATTTTTTTAAATTAATTAATTTTTAAATTTATATCCAAGTTAGCATATAGTGCAACAATGATTTCAGGAGTAGATTCCTTAATGCCTCTTACCCATTTAGCCCATCCCCCCTCCCACAACCCCTCCAGCAACCCTCAGTTTGTTCTCCATATTTATGAGTCTCTTCTGTTTTGTCCCCCTCCCTGTTTTTATATTATTTTTGTTTCCCTTCCCTTATGTTCATCTGTTTTGTCTCTTAAAGTCCTCATATGAGTGAAGTCATATGATATTTGTCTTTCTCTGACTGACTAATTTCACTTAGCATCATACCCTCTAGTTCCATCCACGTAGTTGCAAATAGCAAGATTTCATTCTTTTTGATTGCCAAGTAATACTCCATTGTATATATATACCACATCTTCTTTATCCTTTCATCCGTCGATGGACATCTGGGCTCTTTCCATACTTTGGCTATTGTTGAAAGTGCTGCTATAAACATGGGGTGCATGTGTCCCTTCGAAACAGCACACCTGTATCCCTTGGATAAATGCCTAGTAGTGCAATTGCTGGGTCATAGGGTAGTTCTATTTTTAGTTTTTTGAGGAACCTCCATACTGTTTTCCAGAGTGGCTGCACCAGTTTGCAATCCCCCCAGCAATGCAAAAGAGATCCTCTCTCTCCACATCCTCGCCAACATCTGTTGTTGCCTGAGTTGTTAATGTTGGCCATTCTGACAGGTGTGAGGTGGTATCTCATTGTGGTTTTGACTTTCCTTCTTTATTTTTTGAAGATATTATTTTACTTTATTTTATTTTATTTTTTTGAAAACGAGAGGGCGCGAGTAAGTGAGGAACAGAGAGAGGGAAAGAATCCCACAAGGGGTAGAGAAAGAGGGAGAGAGAGAGAGAGAGAGAGAGAGAGAGAGAGAGAGAGAGAGAAGCAGGGCTCCAGCTCATCAGATGCAGGGCTCGAATTCATGAACCGTGAGATCATGACCTGAGTAAACTCAAATGACTAACTGACTGAGCCACCCAGCCGTCCTTAAGATTTTACTTTTAAGTAATCTGTACACACAATGTGGGGCTCAAACTCACAACTCCGAGATCAAGAGTCTCACACTCCACCAACTGAACCAACCAGGCGCCCCCATTCTTTCCTTCTTTAGAAAGAGCATCCTTGCTTATAGCCAGGCACAAAGCCATTTATGTAGACTCCATTTCCCAGCCTCCCTTATAGCTGGGATGGGCCAAATGATTAAATCATGACTGACTGGATGCAGGCAGGTGTTGGGTTCTAATGTGTGTGTGTGGGGGGGGGCGGGGAGGGCTTCCTTTGCCCCTTTTCTTTCCTGCTGACTAGAATGTATACATGATGGCTGAGACTCCAGCAGCCATCTTGGACCATGAGGAGGAAGCTAATACTGGGGCCAGTAGAGCAATAAGACAAAAGGGGCCTGGTCCCTAACACTGCTATGCACACACCTGCCAACCTATGGGCTTTTCTTATGGGAAACAGAAATAAAATGTGATCTAAGTTAAATCACTTATTTTGGTTTTTCTCAGAGTCCAACCAAATCCCATTCCAATCACATGGCCCCTACCACCCTCTGGAGTCTCAGCTTGTGGCCCTTCACCTTTGCTCACTCTGCTCTAGCCATAGTGCCAGTTTTGAGTTTTTCCTCTGCTGTGATGCAGGGCCTTTGCACATGTTCTTCTCTCTGCCCAAAGCATGCTCTTTTCCTGGCCATCTCCAACTCACCCTTCAAGCCTTAGCTGGGGTTTCACTTACTCAAGGGAAGCCTTTCCTGACTGCAGAGGCATACTTAGAGTATTTGATATCCAGAGTAGTTTTTTTTTTAAAGATATCCCTCTTCTATACGTGATTTTCAATAATAATCATGACACGAATAGCAACCGTGACCAATAAAAAATGCAGTGCAAAATTTCTTTTATTGAATTTCATACATATAATCATAGTAAAAAATAAAACCAATATTATAGTACAATAAAATGTTTTAAGCAATGGATTAATACCTTTTAATCAATGTATTTTTTGAGGAAAGGGAAAAATGTCTATTTACATCTATTGTGGTAATAAATGATAACACTGCATTTTCTGTTTTCTAGCCTTCTGCAGACATGTCAGACTGTCGAAACTGATCTTTGCAGGGCGCCTGGGTGACTCAGTCGGTTAAGCAGCCAACTTTGGCTTGGGTCTGATCTCATGGTTCATGAGTTCGAGCCCCACATGGGCTCACTGCTGTCAGTGCAGAGCCAGCTTTGGATCCTCTGTCCCCCTCTCTCTCTGCCCCTGTCCCCTCCACCCCCCCCCCCCCCCCGTGCTCTCTCTCAAAAATAAATAAAAAACATTTAAAAAACCCTGATCTTTGCATATTTTTAAAAATGTTTATTTACTTTTGAAAGAGAGGTGTGTGTGGGCGGGGGGGGGGGGGGGCAGAGAGAGAGAGGAAGACAGAGAATCCGAAGCAAGCTCCAGGCTCAGAGCTGTCAGCACAGAGCCTGATGCGGGGCTTGAACTCACAGACTGCGAGATCATGACCTGAGCCGAAGTCGGACACTTAACTGACTGAGCCACCTGGGCTCCCCTGATCTTTGCATATTTTTATGTTCAAGAAGTAGCTCAGATTGATCAAATTTATCAATTTATCTTTGATCATAATTAACCAAAGAATATTTTCAATTAATTTTTATTTGGAAATGTTCTTTCTCACCCGAAGCAATAGACACACAAATAATTAGGGAGAGCCTTAAACATAAGGATGTTTGGTGGAAATTCAGAAAAAATCCATTTTCAACAAGAAATTCCAGAAATTGCGGTATTGTCCACACGTAGTTCTTCAGGATCGATTCTAGCAGCTCTCAGATAACTTCCCTAAGTTGAAAAATTTTAAACAAATAAGAACTCCAAATGGTCACATAGAACTATGCTACCAATGTTTATTCCAAACGGACTGTTTAAATGAAGGACAGTGCAACAGGGATTCGAGACACAACATTCCTCTGAAGTGAGCATGAACAATTCTGCATCCACATGACCGCGGGTAGCTGGTCCCGGGAGTGGCTCAATGACTGGGAATTGTCCCAATTAATTTCCAAGCAGAATACAATGTTTTTTAAGGGATAAGTAATGAAAATGTACTAATTTGAAACTTACATGTATATTACTAAAAATTAACAGTAATGGAAACAATCGTTGAGGTCTTAAACCAACAACAGAACCTAGGGGGAGGACACTGTTTAGAATTGCTGGTATGCAGTGATAATAAAAAGCAGACTCACTTTTAGTGGGTTCTTATTGTTTTAAAATTTGGTACTGACGACACCCCTTCTTGCTGCCTGCATCGGGGCGGATGCTCCCTCCCCCCACCCTCGGGTGTCCTCCTCGGTAAGGCTCCTTCCATGTCCCTTTGAGAGGCACTTACCTTAATTACATGTGCGTCTGTGTCATGACTTTGTCATCTGCTCCCCGCTAGCTTGTCTGCTCCTCGCGGGCAGTCACCATCCTGCTCGTGGCTGTGCCCCAGGTCCCCGCCAAGTACTTGGCGCCCACTAGGGCCCTAGCACACAGCTGTTGAACAAATGTAGGTGAGGAACCTGGTGCAGAGTATATACTCAATAAAGGGTAACTACATTCACTGTTTCCTGCAGCGTGTTTAGAGCCTGAAACTTAATAAATGTTTGAATGCCGCCACATTTAACATCAGGAAAATGCTGCCTGACTTTTGAAGCATGGATTTTATCTTCCCCAAAGGTCATTCTCGGAGGGCAGCAGTCACATCCCCTTCATCTCTGGGATCCCTTGAACACCAGCAGAGGGTCTGATACAAAATAGGAGCCGATGAATATCCAATCAGCAGAGTTTATTGAGGATCTACTACACACCAGGAATATTCTTTCATGGGTATGGTTTCTACCAGTTACAACCTCCCGGGATGGGCACGAGTGCTTTCGCTTTACAGATGAGGACAGTGAGACCCAGAGAGGTTAGACGACTTGCCCAAGATCACACAGCCAGTAAGTGCAGAACCAGCTTTATTCCAGGTCTGCCTGGGCTCTAAAGCTCCTCTTCTTTCCAGGCCTCCTGGTTCCCCAACAGGGTGTGTGGGCTGGGAGGGAGGTGGCTGCAGTTCAGGGGTAGATTGGGTGGGGGTGGGGAGCCTGTCCTTCTTCAGGCTGCAGGAGCCTGGGCTTCAGGTTAGGAGTGTGCCAGGTCCCTGGAATGACTCCTGGCCCCGCACAGTGGTGAGCACTTCTGGTCCTTCCGTGGGGTTGAGGCGCCCCTGCACAGATGGGGTGGCCCTGGCTGAGGGTTTGGGGCTGAGTGGCAGACGTGAGCTCCACTGTCAGTGAGCTCCCACCACCGAGAGCTGTGCAGCCTGGGAAAGGAAAGTGGAGAATGGTTGGTAATAGGAGCATCCCTGTACAAGATTAGAAATACTAAGTCTGGCCCAGAGCTGGGCACAGGCAGAATTGGGCACCCGAGGTGCTCTGCTAACGACAAGGTCTTCTATTTCTCCTCCATGTTCTATTCCCTTGCTCTCCCTTTTACGATCCAGGAGGAACACGGCTCACCCCAGGGGTTCTGTGGGGAGGGTGGGCTGCACACCTGATGGGGGCACCTTCAGGACCCCGGATATTGCTGGTGCACGCGTCCAGCCTCCAGGTCGCCCTGGACCGAAGCGGTCCCTAGGCTCCTTTCACGAGGATGTCCCGACAGCTGCCCCGCTTCCCCCGCCTCCTCTCCGGCCCGCGGCCCACCGGCCAGGCTCTGCTGTGAACCGAGGCCCGGGTGCGGACGAGCCGAGGGGACCCCGGCCGGCGCGGAGAGAGGAAGAGCTATGAAACCGGGCTGGGGCTGGGTTTGGGCGTCTCAGGCGGTTTCCTGGCGCCACCTCGTGGCTGTGGTCGGCGTTGCCGCGCCTGCTCTGAAGGGGCTCCAGGCTCGGGGCGTCTGGCTGGGGTTGGGACACTTTGGGCTCTTGGGCTGTGACACTGAGGCGAATCCCCACCTCTGTTCCTGTTCTTTGAGGACGAAACAAGGCTCCGAGGGCCCCTGAGGCCTGTGGCAAGCGGAAGGGTGGGGAAGGAAGCACTGAGGGGTCCAGTCTAGAGAGGCAGGGATTGGGGGTGACCCTCCCTGGGGCTCAGGAGGGGAACAGTGCCCCACTACCTGCATGATAGCTCTCTTGACCACGAGTCTAATCCCATAACCTTTCTAGATGTTCATGTGTGGCCCAGGTGAGATAACCTGGGTTGGAGAGGGCATCGTCCACTCTCTCCTGATCACTGAGGGCAGGTGCGGGGAGCTGGGGCCACAGCCCAGGTCCCAACTCTTGTCTGGGACCAGAACTCAGGGTGTGGCTAAGGAACAGAGACAAGTTCCCTGGGCCCGGCCTGCTCACCTGTGGGGCTTCCAGCTCCGAGGCAGCTCCCGTGTCAGCACGACTGTGTCCATCCATTGCCCCGAGACATCTCCAGGCCCAGCAGCCAAGGGCAGCAGGGCAGCAATGTGGGAGACCCTGGGCCCCGCAGGACTCCTCACAATACCCCAGGACCCTCGCCAGCAGTGCCCACGGCTGCTCTGGTGCTCAGGGAAGTCCAGGAATGCCCCTTGGGAGAGGGTGTGGCCATCTATTGGACTGCTCTGCCTTAAAGCCCCCACGGTCCAGGGGTCAGCCCTGTAGCTCACCTGGCTGGCTTGACTTCTTGCAAACTCCCGCCTCAAACTTTCCATTTTAGGTGCACTCACCTATGTTCCTTTGCATACCAGCTTCTGGGACTTCATGACTTCTGGGCACATTCTTCTCTCCACTCTTTAATTTCTGCCTCAATCAAAAGAAAATCTTAGAAAATTTTATCAGGCAGGATTTGCACGTGCAGAAATGAAAATGGTAGTCAGTATACAAAGTAACAGAAGCCGGAGAAGGGCTGTCTATTTTTGGCAGGTGACGGCTTCCAGGGAAGGTCAGCTGAACAGAGCCTCTGGTCACAGTCTGCCTTCGGCTCTCCTGAGAGGGGACTGGAGCCTCTTCTGGAGAAGCCGGTGAGGTTATGAATGGGTCCTGAAAACCTGGGGCTCCCAGCAAGTCGATGGCGAGGTCTGTGCCTGTGTGTATGTGTATGTGTGTATGTGTATATGTGTGCCAACGTATATGGGGGGAGTGGGCTCCTCTGGATTTCTGCTTCTCAGTTGCCACTTGTTCAATCATGAGGTCAAAGCATGAGGGTTCCCAGCTGACAGAGGTGGTTGTGCCTGGGGGAGCAAGGGGAAACTCATCAGCAAATGATCAAGAGCATGTGGAAGCTGGGCCAGGCTGCCCTTTTCCCTATGTCATATTTTCTATAGTCAACACTCACTATTTTACCTAGGGGCGTATAGACTATAATTTATTTTATTTTATTAAAACAATTTTTTTAATGTTTATATTTATTTTTGATACAGAGAGAGACAGAGCATGAGCGGGGTGGGGGGTGGGGGAGCAGAGAGAAAGGGAGACAGAGAATCTGAAGCAGGCTCCAGGGTCTGAGCTGTCAGCACAGAGCCCGATGCGGGGCTCGAACCCACGAACCATGAGAACATGACCTGGGCCAAAGTTGGACGCTCAACCGACTAATTTTATTTTAAAAGACAGCAGAGGTATCTCATGTGATCTGGCTGCCCTCTCTCTGCCGGGTGCTCGGCTGGGACCCTGGGCTCTCCCTTCACCCTTCCCGATGTCCTTTCCCCTCCACTGTGATGGGCCCCCTTCTGTACCCCACATCATCCATGGTTTACCCCTTCCTATCGGTGGGACACATCCCCTAACTTCCTGAGAAGGGCTGGTGGGAGGGAACCCTTTCAAGAATGTCTTTAGTTTACTCTCACGTTTGATTGCTACTTTGGCTGGCTCCAGAATTCTGTGTGGGAAATCACTTTCCTTCAGAATGTTGAAGGCGACGAGGCGTTGGCTTCTTGTATCTAAGGTTGCAGTAGAGCGGTCGGAAGCCATTCTCGTTCCCCACCCTTTTTAGGAAAGTGACCTATTTTTCCTCTTTGAAAGCTCATAGAATATCCCTGTCTGAAATATCATGATGATGGGCGCTGGTGAGGGTCTATTTTTGTCCATTGTATTGGCACCTGACAAGCCATTTTAGTCTGGAAACTCCTATCCCTCACTTCAGAGAAATGTTCTTGAATGCTTATCTTTTTTTTTTTTTTTTAATTTTAGAAACAGCTTTATTGCGATAAAATTCACACACCATACAATTCACCTATTCAAAGCGCACAATTCACTGGCTTTTAGTATATTCACCAAGTTGTGCACCCACTACCACAATTGATTTTAGAACATTTTCATGACTCCACAAAAGATAACCTATACCTCTTAGCTGGCACCCTTCCCTCATTCCCCCATCTCCTCAGCCCTGGGCAACCACTCATCTACTTTCTGTTTCTTTCATTAAAAAAAAAAAAAGAAGAATTTATTTTTTCAGTCATCTATCCACTCAACCTGGGGCTCGAACTTACATGCCTGAGATCAAGAGTCGCACGCTCCACTGACCGAGCCAGCCAGGTGCCCCTCCTTTACGTTTTGATAGATTTGCTTATTCTGGACATTTACATGTAAACGGAGCCATACGATATATGGTCTTTGTGTCTGGCATGGCTTCAAGATTCATCCTGATATTTCGTGCTGACATTTCATTTCTTTTTATGGCGGAATGATATTCCATTATATGGCTATGCCACCTTTTATTTCCCCATTCGTCAGCTGATGGACATTCGAGTTGCTTCCGCGTTTTGGCTTTCTGATCAAATAATTTCCATCTTTCTGTTTTCTGTCTCTTTCTGTTCCCTCCTCTGCACTTCCTGCAGTTTGGGTGCTAACTTTCCTGAATGGGTCTTCCATTTGAGCAGGAGGAGATAGACGTTGGAGGGGGGACAGCGGGCAGAGAGAAAGGGCAGCCCGCCCTCCACTGTTTGGCAAATGTGTGTTTACCATGAGCGGACGCAGGAGCCTTGCCAAGGCCGAGGCCTCCACAGGTAAAGGGAGTCTGAAAGCATGGGGACCTGGGGTCGGAAGGAGCCGTAGGAGAAGGGATCCCTCCATCAGACTCCAGGCCCCCGGCAGTGCCCCTGAAGAAAGTTCACCTGCCCCCCGGGACAGAGCAATGTCCCCTGGCACATCATGGTCTTGGTGTACCAGAACTGCCTCCCTTTGGGAGAAAAGACTGTCCCTTCCCACTCGCCTCTTCCCTGATGTCCTGTTCTAGTGGTTTGGGGATGGTCACTTCCGGGCTATTGAGCTGCCCCTCTGGGGAATGAGACACTTGCTAGATTCCCCCTCTTTCGGGCATCCTTCCCAGATCACCTTGGAGCCCTCTTCTTGATGGGTCTGCAGTGGGGGCCGCGGTGCAGGTGGGAACTGGCAAAGAGGGAGATGCCTCAACATCACTTTGCACTGGGCTGGGGGTGGGGCTGCCCGCTGTCTTCTCACGGGGCGGGGGGGCGGGGGGGGGGACCCTGGGGGCTGTTTGCTCTGGGAGCAGCTTTAGAACAAAGGAGTAGAGTGCGCAGTACCTGGTTTTCCTGGTTTTGCAGCTTTTGCAATTCCAGGGCAACAGGGAAGTCCCTCTCCATATCCTGGGCCTGCAGCCGGGCTCCTCACGGTCCAGCCCGCACACAGGTCTCTGGGATTTTGCCTG
The DNA here is from genome assembly GCF_018350215.1 of Panthera leo. Lineage (NCBI taxonomy): Eukaryota > Metazoa > Chordata > Mammalia > Carnivora > Felidae > Panthera > Panthera leo. The sequence goes on along the minus strand of NC_056683.1, from coordinate 32,734,602 downwards.
AGATTCTGCATCTCTAACAAGTTCCCAGCTGAGGCCTGTGCTGCGGGTCTGGGGACCACACTTTGAGAAGCAAAGCTTTAGATAATGTTGAGGGGCGTTCTGGGAAGAGCGGTATTACCTCAATCCCTAAAATCATAGTGGCTTAAACAAGTTAGAATTTCCTTCTCTCCATGGTCAGAAAGACCAAGGGTGAGCTTTTCAAGGCTGGTAGGCCAGCTGCACAAATGTGAGGGACCCAGGTTAATTCTCTCCTGTTGTTTTATCATCCTTAACATGAAGTAAAGTTACTTTCTCAGGGTCACACAGCCAAGATGTGGCAGAACTACTGTTTGAACCCACATCTTCTGGCTTTAAATCCCATGGTCTCGGGGCGCCTGGGTGGCTCAGTCAGTTAAGTGTCAGACTTCGGCTCAGGTCATGATCTTGAGGTTTGTGAGTTCAAGCCCTGCGTCGGGCTCGGGCTCTGTGTTGACAGCTCAGAGCCTGGAGCCTGCTTGAATTCTGTGTCTCCCTCTCTCTCTGTACCTCCCCTGCTCATGCTCTGTCTCTCTCTCAAAAATAAGTAAAAGATTTAAAAAAATAATTTAAAAAAGTCCCATGGTCTCTGCTCAGCCTTGTGTGATGAGTGATGGGCGGCCATCTAGGACATGCATCCAGTAGGAGATCGTGGTCGTGGGGCATCAGGAGCAGGTGACTGTCAGGGATCCGGGCAGTGCCGGCAAGGCCTCTGATCAGATGAGCAATGGCTGGGTCCTGGGGACAGGGTGGGAACCCTGGGGATGCTGGGGACTACCACAGTGTGTGTGGTGGGGGGAGTGGTAGTCAGAGAAACTGGGACTCCAGGCAGGGATGGAAATAGTGACCTCTCCCTGCCATCATCCCTGCTCTGACTAGCATCACTACAGGATCGTAGTACTCTTTGTTTTGCTTTTAATCACAAATTTTGAAATATTTGAAACATATGGAAAAATACAGAAAATGATGTAACAAATATCTATACTCTAACAAGGTTATTTGTTTGAAATATTTTGACTTATTTTGTATAATATGTATATATTTTAATTAAAACATTTTTAATGTTTATTTATTTGAGAGAGAGAGAGAGAGAGAGAGAGAGAGAACGAGAGAACATGAGCAGGGGGGAGGCAGAGAGAAGGAGAGACAGAATTCCAAGCAGGCTCTGCACCATCAGTTCAGAGCCTGATGCAGGGCTCGAATTCACAAACTGTGAGATCATGACCTGAGCTGAGATCAAAATTCAGACACTTAACCAACTGCACCACCCAGGTGCCCATATATATATAAAAGTCATGGAAAAAAACTGAAGCCCACCCTTGACCTCCTTTCTCCTTTCTCTGAAGTATTCTTTCCTTCCCAAACATGCTTGACAACTTACCAAATAAGTATATATCTGCAAACAATGTTGCTTTGCGTTAGAAAATTCTGCATGAATGACATCATCACATTGCATATCATTTTGCCAGTTGCTTTATCTCAACATGATGCTTCTGAGATCTATCAGTGCCGACTCGAACCCACTCCTTGTAATCTGTGTGTCCTTTATTTTCTGACGGCCACAATTTATCTACCTTCCTGCTAAGGATAGTTGCTCGCAGGAGTTCATGATTTTAATCTATGCCGCAGAGAACCTTCTTGAACATGACTCCCTGGACACACAACACAGAGTTTCTCTGCGGTTGTCATCTGGAGGTAAAAATTTGCGGTCGTGATGTTTATACATCTTCAGCTTTACTAAGAATCATCAAACTATTCTCCAAAGTGGTAGCACGAATTTACGCTCCCACCACCAACTACAATTGCTGTCTCTTCACGTGCTCCGCGAGGTGTATCAGTCTTTGCCAGCCTGTTGGGTGCAAACTGGTATTTTCTTCTTGTTCGAATTTGCATTTCCTTCGTTACTAGTTAGACTGAACAACTTTTCACGTGGACTGGCCATTGGTAGTTTCTTTCTTTGCAAGGCCTGTTTAGATCTTTGGCCTATCTTTCTTTTGGGCTATTTATCGTTTTCTTACTGGCGTGTAGGTGTCCTGGATATCTTTTGTTGGTTATGCTGATTGCAGACATTGTTACAGCCCTCCGGTCATCTGATCCTGGACAGGGACTGAGGATCAGTGCTGGGATGGATTAGTGATGTCTGCCACAGGTGTGGGAGGGGAAGCCCCAAGGGCTTTGGGTTAAGGCAACAATGTGGAGGCCAGGTTATTAGAGAAGGGCCATTGAGGAAACTCCATCACAAGCAGAAGGCTCAGTAATGAGGCCAGAGCAGGTCTAGGCAAGTCAAGCCAGCAGGTGAGGCCCAGGTCACCAAGGCAAACCTCTAAATCTTTCTGAGAGACCTCTGAGAAGCCCATGGCTAGAATTTCTCTAGCCCCTTAGAACTTCTCTCATTGAGTTGAATTGGATACATGTATCCTTCACTAAGGGAGACTGCGGGAAAGTGTCACAACAGATATATTGCTGTATTTGTGGAAGGGATATTGTTGAGGATGCTTTTTTTTAAAAAAAAATTTCTTTTTAACATTTATTCATTTTTGAGATTGAGAGAGGCAGAGAATGAGCAGGGGAGGGGCAGAGAGAGACACACAAAATCTGAAGCAGTCTCCAGGCTCAGCACAGAGCCTGACACGGGGCTTGAACTCACAGACCATGAGATCATGACCTTAGCTGAAGTCGGACGCCCAAGTGACTAAGCTACCCAGGTGCCCCGAGGATGCTTTTATTACATCACATGATGTTATCTCAAAGAGGACCAGGGAAGAAATCTCTCTCCCATGTTAGTACAGGAATGGCCAGCTTTCTTCTGAATAACCGTGTTGTATTTATGTTTTGTATCTGATGATGTTATTACTTCCCTTTTTGCTATGGCCACCAGGAAACTCACAGCCCAATCCAGAGACCCATGGAGTAACAGGGTACAAGATTAAGGCCACTTTACCTCAATTTTGCCTCTTATTTGATGCAACAAGTCTTGTTTTGCATGTTTTTTTTTTTTTTGTTTTTTGTTTTTTTTTTGGTTAATTAGAATCCTTTTGAGATGAGATGGGGTAAAAATAATACCCCCCTCACTCTGCTACTGCTGTATTGTCTTGGGGTAGAACAAGGCCAGGGACTTGGAATGGGGGCTGGAGCTGAGAAGAGGTGATGGGTGAGCTGCTGAGTAGTCCCAGAGAGAGAGAGGAGACAGGCCATTACACAGCAGTGGGAGCTGTTTCTAAAACACCTGGGCCTGAGCGGTGTCACATTTCTGTATTTTTCAAAATAAACTTAAAATTGGCTTGGAGCCACTCCTTACCTGGCTGGCAGAACAACTGGCAGGGGCTATTATTGAGTCTCTATCCCTATTATATCAGCTCATGTGAGAATCTGGAGTTTCCCTGGTCCTTGTCCTTGTCCCTGTTGCCGTGGGGCCTGGTTCTTGACCACATTAGGCACTGCTCCTCTGAGAGGGTCTTGACCACAGAGCCTGTGGCCGCTGTTTGCAATGCCCTGTCCTGTCCTGCTCTTGAGTTCCACGACATGCACGCCTTTGTTCTGGACAAAGTATGTTTGTATATTGAACCGTCTTGGAAGATGGAGATACTATCTCTCTTCAGAGCAGAGGGCAGGTTTATTTACTGTCCCATATTGTCTCCTTCCAGGGCAAAGGTTGGGCAGATTTGCTTGTAGTTCCTTATAAAAGACTTGAGTTCGCTAAGCCTGGGGCTCCTCAGCTGTGATGCAGACCCACTGTGTGGCGGCACCCACTTGGGCTGCTTCACATCACCCCATGGGACTTGTGGCGCAAGAGGAACAGCGCAAACATGAAACTCACGATGCCCGCTCTGTTTTAAGTAATACAGTCCTTTGTCTCTGACCCACGAGTCTCCTGTCTTCTGCCAGTCTCCATGAAATGGTGGCAGGCTAGCTTGTTAGCTTGCAAGTAGGGCAAAGCCTCAGACTTTTCATAGCCTTTCCCAGGGTCCTAATAAGTACTACCTGTAGTGGCCCCATGACATGCCTTTTGGCTGCTTGAGCATTAAAAATGTTTTAGTTATGGTAAGAGAAATCCATATTACATGAAAATTACCATCTTAGCCTTTCCAGCATCTTTTGACCACATTCCCTAAATCTGGAGAGGCCTGCCTGCTCAAGGAAGAAAGCAGAACCATGAGTCTTTCTCCCAACTAGAGCTCAGCCTCCGCCAATCAGATGCTTGTGAGGGGCTGTGAATGGCAAAAGGGTGGTAGGTGGGCAGGAGGGAGGCAGGCACCTTTCTTTTCTTTTTAATATTTATTTATTTTGAGAGGGTGGGGAGAGCAGGGGAGGGGCAGAGAGAAAGAAAGAGAGAGAACCCCAAGTAGGCTCCATGCGGTCAGCACAGAGCCTGACGTGGGACTCAAACTCATGAACCTCCACATCATGACCTGAGCTGAAATCAAGAGTCAGACGCTTAACTGACTAAGCCATCCAGGTGCTCCCTGGAAGTCCCTTTCTTGGTGAGGACAGTGGTGAGCTGGACTCTGGCTCTCAGGGATGTGGTTGTAAGTGGCTGAGGTTCTGATGCTCAGCCCCAGGGTCAGTGGAGTGACCTTGGGCACCTCACCTGAGCTGGTCTGGACTCTCCCTCTCAGCATTCCCCCCATGTTCCACAGCTGTCCACACTTCCTTCATCCTTTCATTTCCGCTCTTGGGCAGGGTGGCTTCCTATTTGGAAGCCAATAAACAATGGCTTCCTCATTGTATATTTGTGACTTCTCTTTCTCTTGGTCAATCTCACCAAAGGTTTGCCAATCTAATAGGTCTTTTCACAGAACAATTTTGACCTCATGGATTTTCTCTCTCTTGCATTGTTTTCTGTCTATTAATTTCTGCTCTTATTTTTGTCATTTCCTGACTGCTGCTGTTTTTGAATTTATGTGGCTGTTCTCTCTGTAACTTGGACAGTTAATGTGTTATTTTCAGCCTTTCTTCTTTTTCAAGCTTTCAATGTGTTATGTTTTCCTCTTCTCATTGTTTTCACTGTATCCCCCAAGTTTTGATTAGTTTTCATCGTTTATTGTAAAATATTTAAAATTTACTGTTAATTATTTGACACATATGTTATTCTTGAGTATTGTTTTTCAAAATCTTTTATCATGGAAAACAAATACATAAAAGAGAAGAGAATATATAATGAACCCCTAGGTACCTACAGCCAGGTCCAATTGTGAACATATGGCCATTCTATTTTCATCTATAGTCCCATGTGCTCTCCCAACTCAAACCTCGTTTATTTTGAGAGTGTGTTTTAAATGTATGGAAAATTTTTATTTACTTTTTTGGTTAATGAGTAATGATGTAATTAGATTGTGGTCAGAGACTACAGTCTTCATGATACTGAATTATTAATGTTTCTTGAGACTTGTTCTATGATTACCATGTGGTCATTTTGTGTGAATATTCTATGTATTCTTGAGTGTATCTATTTCATGTGCAGGCTGGTATACATGTCCATTAGATCAAGTTTGTTAATTCTGTCATTCAAATCTTCTATACCCTTGCTGGATTTTTTGTCTTCTTGATTTGTTAATGATTGAAAAAGGTCTATGAAGTGTTCTGTCATGATAGTGGATTCTTTATTTCTCTTATGGTTCTGTCCATTTTTTTGCCCCATATATTTGAAAGCTAATTAGGTGTTTAGAGTTGTTATATCTTTGAACCAATTTGACTTTTATCATTATGTAATGATTTTCTGGATCTCTGATAATGTATTTTATCTTAAAAGTGATCTTGTCTGATATTAATAAAATTACGCTAAGTTTTTTGTGGGGGGATGTTAATGTTTGCTTGCTATATTTTTTTCATCCTTTTACTTTCAAACTTTCTTTGTCTTATGCCTTATAGGTGTCTTTTGTGAACAATATATAGCAGGATTTTAAAAAATCCATCTGTAGATTAACAGAATGTGTTGTTGAGCAATATATTAATGTCCTTCTTGAATAATGCAACCCTTTGACGCTGGTTATCCTCTCCTGCCTGACCTAATTTTATTCTGTACTTCAGGTCTGTCCTTTTTGGTTGGCCCCCTCAAACTCTACCTTATTGTTATTTTCTAAGGTAGGGTTTGTTTGATTTTCCCCCCACGTGTTCCTCATTTGATTTGCTCACTGTTTCCTCATGCATTTCAGCCTCCTTTTCTGGGATCATTTTCCTTCCTCCTGAAGTACATCCCTTAGTGTAGGTCTGATGGTATGCACTCTGGTTTGGTTTTGTTTGGAACTTTTGAACAATTATAAAATATAACCCATGTATAGAAAGGTGCACAAGACAACAATAGAATAATTATAAAATTAACACTAGACCCCCAATATGTTCCTTTTTAAATCATGCCTCAGTAACTATCCTTTTATGTTAATCATACCCTTGCTTTTCCTTATAGTTCCACCGATATATAATCTGATATAACAGAGGTTAGTTTTTGCCTACTTCGGACTTTATGCAGGTGGAACCATACTGCACATGTTCTTGTGTATTTCTTTCTCTCAGCATATGAGAACTGTATATGAGTATACAGTTCTAGGTTGTTGCATGTAGGTACAACCCACTCATTTTTATTGTCATATTGTATTTTACCATATAATTTTTTAAATGTTTATTTATTTTTGAGAGAGAGAGACAGTGCAAGCAGGAGAGGGGCAGAGAGACAGGGAGACAGAATTCAAAGGAAGCTCCAGGCTCTGAGATGTCAGCACAGAGCCTGATGTGGGGCTTGAACTCGTGAACCGTGAGATCATGACCTGAGCCGAAACCACAAGTCAGATGCCTAACCAACTGAGCCACCCAGGCACTCTGGAATGTGTACTTTCTTAGTGGATTTATGTTGTTCATCACTTCTGGAGACTGCACAGTCATTATCTTTTTAAATATTTCATTTCCTCCTTTTCTCTTTTCCTTCTTTCTGAGATTCTGATAAATATATGTTATATTTTCTTACTCTGTCCTCCATGTCTCTTAAAATCTCTTTTAAACTCTTCATTTTCTTGCCTCTCTGTGTGTGCTGTTTACCAGGTGATTTCTTTGGTTATAGCTTCAGCTCACTAATTCTCTCTTCAACTGTCTCTAATATCTTTTCAGTAAGGTTTTTGATTCCAACCTTTATATTGTTCATTTCTTTTTTTTTTTTTTTTTTATTTTTATTTTTGAGAGAGAGAGGGAGAAAGAGTGGGGGAGGAGCAGAGAGGGAGACAGAGGACCTGAATCGGGCTCTGCACTGACAGCAGAGAGCCCAACACGGGGCTTGAACTCCTGAACTGTGAGATCGTGACCTGAGCTGAAGTCAGATACCTAACTACTGAACCACTTAGGCACCCCTATTGTTCATTTCTTGAAGTTCCATCTTAAAACCCATCTGTTCTTTCCTAGTTGTTTTTGTCGAGTGGCTTCTTTGTGACTGCATGTTTCATTTCATAAATGTATGTTTTATATATTTTTATCTGAAAATCCTTTGATCTTCAGTCTTTAGGGATCTAAACCTGGAATTCGTTGTTTTTTGCTGACTCACAGACACAGTAACTTGCCTCCTCGTGTGCCTGCGATCTTTGTGAGCTCATTGTTGGTTTCAAATTGGTAGGAATCCTGTAGGTCTCGGTCGAGGATTAGGGATGCAGTCCTGCAGACGGCATTTGCTTTTCCTCTTCTGCTGGTACCAGGAAGCGCCATGATCTGGGGTTACTTCCTCTCGCCTTGAATGAGGGACTCCAACACTCCCCTTCCCTGTTTTGGGCTTGGACCAAGCCTCAGTTTCCCAGTAACAGGAGGAAATTTATCTGGCTGCCTGCTGCCCCAGCCCTGGCCAGCCCCCGGTCCCTTGTCCCAGAGGGGGTGTGCTTAGGGACATCCCCTATCTCTTGTCAGATCAGTTACATTTCAAATAAATATGTTTTTCAGAGTTCAGCTGTTCTCAGCCATGATGCTATAATGCCAGAAGCAGAAGATTCCTTATAGTCTCTAACAATTTCCTTTTTATGTAAACCACCCTGTATGGGTTCTGTTGCCTGCACTAAAGGCCACATATTAGGAGTGCTTTTCCCCTGGTATAAAGTGGTCATCTACCTTTTTGTCCACAAGAAGAGCAGCCCCTTTTTTTGGAGAACTAGTGGTTTCTCTCCCAGCCCAGTCATATGCCCTGTAATTACAGAACTCGGTCCCTCAGACTACAGGGTGGGTCACATGACCCAAATCGACAGTTAGAGTCCTTCCCCGGGGATTTCTGAATTTGAGTGGAGGCGAAGCTTCTTCCTCTTGGGGGCATCATAAGGGTGTGAGCTCAGTAAGGCTGCAGTCTTATTTCCCACGCGTGGGGATAAAGCCTGCAGAGAACGAAGCCAAGGTGCTGAGGGACAAAAGAAGATGCAAGAGACAGTGGGAATCATGTTACTCCTGTGCTATCTGTGGTCTGACCATGTAAGCCAACACATCTTCTCGTGCTGCTCAGGTTTTCTGCCTTTTACATTCTAGCCTCTTACGTGGTGAGGTGATAGATGATTATTACTTTGTTTTCTGCCTTCTTGTGTTTTAAAAATGCTTTACCATCTGGGGGCGCCTGGGTGGCTCAGTCCATTAAGCATCCGACTTTGGCTCAGGTCATGATCTCACAGTTGGTGAGTTCGAGCCCCTCATCCCTGGAGCCCGCTTCGGATTCTGTGTCTCCCTCTCTCTGCCCCTCCCCCACTCATGCTCTATCTCTCTCTGTCTCAGAAATAAATAAACATTAAAAAAATTTTTTTAAATGGCACAAGAACAGACCCTCAGATCAATGGAATTGAATAGAGAACCCAGAAGTGGACCCATAAACGTATGGGCAACTAATCTTTGACAAAGCAGGAAAGAATATCCAATGGAATAAAGACAATCTTTTCAGCAAGTGGTGCTGGGAAAATTGGACATGAAGCGACATGAAGAATGAACCTGGACCACTTTCTTACACCATACACAAAAAATAAACTCAAAGTAGATGAAAGACCTCAATGTAAGACAGGAAGCCATCCAAATCCTCGAGGAGAAAGCAGGCAAAAACCTCTTTGATCTTGCCCGCAGCAATTTCTTACTCAACATTGTCTCCGGAGGCAAGGGAAGCAAAAGCAAAAATGAACTACTGGGACCTCATCAAAATAAAAAGCTTCTGCACAGCGAAGGAAACAATCAGCAAAACTAAAAGGCAACCGATAGAATGGGAGAAGATATTTGCAAACGACACATCAGATAAAGGGTTAGTATCCAAAATGTATAAACAACTTACCAAACTCAACACCCAAAAAACAAATAATCCAGTGAAGAAATGGGCAAAAGACATGAATAGACTCTTCTCCAAAGAAGACATCCAGATGGCCAACCGACACATGAAAAAATGCTCAACATCACTCATCATCAGGGAAATGCAAATCAAAATCACAATGAGATACCACCTTACACCTGTCAGAATGGCCAACATTAGCAACTCAGGCAACAACAGATGTTGGCGAGGATGCGGAGAAAGAGGATCTCTTTTGCATTGTTGGTGGGAATGCAAGTTGGTGCAGCCACTCTCGAAAACGGTATGGAGGGTCCTCAAAAACTGAAAATAGAACTACCCTACGACCCAGCAATTGCACTACTAGGCATTTATCCAAGGGATACGGGTGTGCTGTTTCGAAGGGACACATGCACCCCCATGTTTATAGCAGCACTATCAACAGTAGCCAAAGTATGGAAAGAGCCCAAATGTCCATCGATGGATGAATGGATAAAGACGATGTGGTATATATATACAATGAAGTATTACTCAGCAATCAAAAAGAATGCAATCTTGCCATTTGCAACTACGTGGATGGAACTGGAGGGTATGATGCTAAGTGAAATCAGTCAGTCAGAGAAAGACAAAAATCATATGACTTCACTCATATGAGGACTTTAAGAGACAAAACAGATGAACATAAGGGAAGGGAAACAAAAATATAAAAACAGGGAGGGGGACAAAACAAAAGAGATTCATAAATATGGAGAACAAACTGAGGGTTACTGGAGGGTTTGTGGGAGGAGGGATGGGCTAAATGGGTAAGGGGCATTGAGGAATCTACTGAAATCATCCCTTCACTATATACTAACTAATTTGGATGTAAATTTTAAAAAATAAAAAAATAAAGTTAAATTACAAAGTTAAAAATAAAATTTAGAAAATTAAAAAAACGCTTTACCATCTAGATATTTAAAAAAAATAAAACAGCTTTATTATTATTATTATTATTATTATTATTATTATTGTTATTTTTTTATAGTTATTTTTCTAGGAATTATGATCTAAATTTTTAAAATATTTTATTGCAAATAATATTTGTTCCTTTGTTATTTTACTTATTTTTTTATCAGTCTTTGCCAGTGTTTTGTGTTTTTACCTAATCATTTAAAACTTTTTTTTTTTTATTATTTTATTTTTTTTATTTTTTAATATATGAAATTTACTGTCAAATTGGTTTCCATACAACACCCAGTGCTCATCCCAAAAGGTGCCCTCCTCAATACCCATCACCCACCCTGCCCTCCCTCCCACCCCCCATCAACCCTCAGTTTGTTCTCAGTTTTTAACAGTCTCTTATGCTTTGGCTCTCTCCCACTCTAACCTCTTTTTTTTTTTTTTTTTTTTCCTTCCCCTCCCCCATGGGTTTCTGTTATGTTTCTCAGGATCCACATAAGAGTGAAACCATATGGTATCTGTCTTTCTCTGTATGGCTTATTTCACTTAGCATCACACTCTCCAGTTCCATCCATGTTGCTACAAAAGGCCATATTTCATTTTTTCTCATTGCCACGTAGTATTCCATTGTGTATATAAACCACAATTTCTTTATCCATTCATCAGTTGATGGACATTTAGGCTCTTTCCATAATTTGGCTATTGTTGAGAGTGCCGCTATAAACATTGGGGTACAGGTGCCCCTATGCATCAGTACTCCTGTATCCCTTGGATAAATTCCTAGCAGTGCTATTGCTGGGTCATAGGGTAGGTCTATTTTTAATTTTCTGAGGAACCTCCACACTGCTTTCCAGAGCGGCTGCACCAATTTGCATTCCCACCAACAGTGCAAGAGGGTTCCTGTTTCTCCACATCCTCTCCAGCATCTATAGTCTCCTGATTTCTTCATTTTGGCCACTCTGACTGGCGTGAGGTGGTATCTGAGTGTGGTTTTGATTTGTATTTCCCTGATAAGGAGCGACGTTGAACATCTTTTCATGTGCCTGTTGGCCATCCGGATGTCTTCTTTAGAGAAGTGTCTATTCATGTTTTCTGCCCATTTCTTCACTGGGTTATTTGTTTTTCGGGTTTATTGTTATTATTTTAAGTAGGCTTCATGCCCAGCATGCAGCTCAGTGTGGGGCTTGAACTCACGACAGTGAGATCAAGACCTAAGCTGAGACCAAGAGTTGGATGCTTAGTCAAATGAGCCACCCAGGTGCCCCCTAAACAAAGGTATTATTAAAAAAATCCTTGGGGGTGCCTGGGTGGCTCAGTCAGTTGAGCACCAGACTTTGGCTCAGGTCATGATCTCACGGTTCATGGGTTTGAGCCCCACATCGGGGTCTGTGCTGGCAGCTCAGAGCCTGGAGCCTGCTTCGGATTCTGTGTCCCCCTTTCTCTCTGCCCCTCCCCCACTCACACTCTGTCTCTTTCTCTCTCTCTCTCAAAAAGAAATACACATTAAAAAAATTAAAAAAGAAAAACCCTTGCATTCACTTTTTTGGTGAAGCAAATAACCTCACCCTAATTGGTTTTTGTGAAATGAAATCTCCACACATTAGATTCAGCTAAAGCAAGGACCCGTCCAGTGGGCAAGGACTCGCGTGTCCATTCTGTTAATGGTGAGTGGGACACATACCTTCCCCAAGAAAAGCAGCCTGGCCTTGGTGATGCCAAGTGTCTGTGGTGGCCCTGATGATGGGGCAGTGGCTCTGGGGCTCCCCGCCCCTGGTGCCACCCCCTGGGGCCTCTGCCTGTGAGGCCTACACTCTGCCTGGAGTGTAACATTTGAGGGGCTGTCTCAGTCGGCTGGTGTCCTCGGCACCCAGCACTAAACTGGCAAGAATTTTTTTTTCCCCACCCGGCCACCCGAGAAATGTTTTGATGAAGTGAGCTAATCCAGACCTCAGATTCTCAGTCAGGCATCCCATATCCTTCTTTGGTTCTGACACCAACAAGCCGTGTGGTCTCGAGCAAGCCTCAGTTTCCTCTTCTGCAACATGGGCTTCATGCTTGGTCTTCTGCAGGGTTGTAAGGATTAGACAGAGTACAGAGCCAACATGGAATGAATTACGTTGACGGGGGAGGGGGAAGGACTCGATGGCGGGGGCTGACAACCTCGGGATGGGAACAAGGATGCTGAAAGGCACTTTTCCTGTTGCACTTAGGAATCAGAGTTGGGACGAAGGAAGGAGGAAGCATTTGGCTTCACATTCTAGAGAAAGAAGACCCTACTGGGCTGCAGACTCCCCTCCAGGGGCTGTTGGAAAGCGGCTGGACCTCTTCTGCTTCTCCCCAACCACTCTGCCACTCTGCCAGTTACCAGTTACCAGCAGGGACTGTGCAGTCACTGAAACCAGCAACCTAGGGAGGCCCAACTCTGGACACCAGCCACACAGAAAGGAGACGCCGACACCCCAAGGAGGTGATTACGCCAGGGGGGCAGCGAAACACAGAGCCTCTCGTCTCTCCTCTCCCTCTCTTCCCACACAGCCTTCCCCCACCATGAGCGTTTGATTAGCTGTGAGGTGTTTACCTTGTCACTAGATGGAACTGGGAACTGGGTCTTTTTTGTATCTGAAAGTCACCAGAAAGCCACAGGACTTGCCAAGATGGTCGGAATGGGAAGAGGAGGATGAAGGTTGGATTTAGGGGAAAATGGCTACACCCCCACCCTTCACTGAGCTGAGCACCTTGGGAGCCAGTGACCAGAGCAGCTTCCCCGAGGGCACCCATTCTGTGCCCCGAGAGCCCAGCTGTGCATGGGCCCTCGGTGAGGGGCGACACAGAATCTAAGGGATGAGTGGCTCCCGGAGTGAGGCTCAGCCCTTGTCCTTGCTGGTACCAAGCGGCAACTGCTGTTGTCATCAGGGAGCTCTCCTAGGCTGGCAACGCCATCCAGGAAGTGCTATCCTGGGGGGCCGCCCTCCCTCCTGCCCTCCTGTTCTCCCTCTCTAGCGTCAGGCCTGGGCCAGAGGGAGCCGACAGCAAAGGTCCCTGGAACCCAGAGGAGCAAATCCCCTGGACTCAGTGAGGAGGTGGGAGGTCCGGGCCAGGGTGGAGACACAAGGCGGTTCTGAGCCCAGACCTGGCTGAGGGCACAAGTTCAGGAGGCAGCAGGGTGGTTTCCCATGCTGCTTTTGTAAGGCCTTGTAACTTAAGCTCCCAGTCTGCAGAGTGAATAAAGGCGGACCTTTTTTCAGAGGTGTGTACACCGGGTGGAAAATGTTCCTGAAGACAACCTTCCTGAGCCCCGGTCTCCTCGGAGAAATGAGTTGTGAGGGATAACGAAGTAGTGCACAGTGCCTGGGACGCTGTAGGTGCTCAATAAATGGCAGGTTTTTATTCTACCTCCTCCCTTCACACCTGCCGCCTTCCTAGCCCCTTGATAGGGAAGGGATAGGCAGAAAGGAGAAACGATAGGCTTGAAATGACCAAAAGGGGTGTGGGAGCGCCCTCTGTTGGTCAATACTGGAAGGTGGCAGAGGGGGCTGCCCCGACCGCTAGAGAAACGGATCCAAGTCTTCCAAGGGCCCAGCGTGGGGGCCAGCTGAGGTCGGAGCTGTCCCATCCACTGTCCTGAGATCCCTCATGGGGAGGAGAGGGGCAGCTTCTGCCTCTGTAGGGACAGGTATCAGTAGCCACCCGTGCACATTTGCAATGGCAGGGACACCCAGCCCCCAAACCTGACATTCGCACTGTGAGGGTCTCCTGGCTGCGCCAGCGCTCACTGCCGACGTGGGTGGAGGTGAGGGAGGAGGCTCCGCCTGGGCCCGGAATGCCAAGGCGCTTTCCGGTTCTCAGACGGTGGCTTTCCCTCTCCAGCCTGTTTCCTCCCCCACCAGCTAGATGCCCCCGCCACCTTTGAGATTACAGTGGTTGGCATCAGCCTCCTACTCCATCCACGGCAGCCCAGTGAGAAAGAGACGCTCACTGCCGCCTGATAGCTATTTTTCAGAACAGTTAAGTGACTTGGCCAAGGCCAAGCTTTGTGGTTGTCTCCGATCCAGGGCCCATGCTCCAAGGCCTGCGTTCTTCATGCTGCCTCTCACGGAGAGCCTCCCCTCTGCCCACCACCCACCACCACCCACTGTCCCCCCTGATCTTCTGCCCTGCCCTGCCGAGTACTCCTCCCTGCTGCTCCCTTTGCCTTTGGCCCTCTTGGCTTTGCGAATGGGAAGGAACAGAAGCCCCCTTCTGGTGGTGCACAGAGAAGTCTAGTTAAGGGAAGGGAGGGACAGACACGGCCAGGCCTCAGGAAGGGAGCTCATTTCTTCCTCCCTCTTCCCTATGACACGCGGGAAACATCCCAGTTCATGAACTGTAGGTCTAGACACACCATGAGAGTCAGTCTCTCTTTCTCTCTTGTCCAAGTTCCTGGGAGAAAACGTCGGGCTGGGTGCGAGCCCACTGCTATGTGTGTGTGTTGCGGGGAGGGCAGGGGAGACAGCCCCAGAGTGCTCACCACAACAGACTTCTCCGAGGTCTGGAAGCCTCCTTCGTCTGCCTGGACGGCTCCCACTCACCCTGTAAACTCACCTTCCCTGACTTCACCCTGGGCCCAAGCCTGGCGCTTTTCCTCGGGGCTCCCAGGGTATGCTGCCGCATGGTGGACAATGACTGCTCAGAATCTCAGGGCGCCTGGGTGGCTCAGTCGATTAAGCATCCAACGCTTGATCTCAGCTCAAGTCTTGATCTCAGGGTCGTGAGCTCAAGCCCCACATTGGGCTCTACGCTGGGTGTGGTGCCTACTTAAAAAACAAACAAAAACAAAAACCACACACACACAATCTCCCTGCTCTAGGAACTGTTCTTTAAAAAAAATTTTTTTTTGAGTTTATTTATTTTTGAGAGACAGAGAGAGACAGAGCCTGAGTGGGGGAGGGGCAGAGAGAGAGGGAGACACAGAATCTGAAGCGGGCTCCAGGCTCTAAGCCCAACGTGGGGCTCGAACTCACGAGCCATGAGATCATGACCTGAGCCAAAGTCAGACCCTTAACTGACTAAGCCACCCAGGCGCCCCTTGGGGGCTATGTTTTAAAACTACCACAGAAACTTCATAAATTTAATGCCGATACACTAGTATTACCTAAAACACGGTCTCTATTTGATGTTGTCCCAATAATGCCCTTTGTAACTCTTTTTTTTTTAAGTTTATTTATTTAGTTTTAGTAATCTCTACACCCAACGTGGGGCTTGAACTCAGGACCCCAAGATCAAGAGTTGCATGCTCTTCTGACTGAGCCAGCCAAGTGTCCCCTTAACTCTTTTAAAAATCCAGGAACCAGTCAAGTTCATGTAGTGCATCTAGTTGTCAGGACTCTGGTATCCTAGGACGCCCCCCAAGCATTTTGTCTTTCACGACAGTGCCATTTTTGAGCTGTCTTGTAGAATATGCTACAGTCCACATTTATCTGGTGGTCTCCTCATGAGCAGATTCGGGTTCAAGTAATCCTGGAGAGAACACTACCTAGATGGTATCGTGCCCTTCCTGCAGCACACCTGGGCCTCATAATGTCAGTTTGTACCTTCTTCCCTGGGAATGCTGAGTTACCTCGCCAGGTAAGGTGGGGCCCACCATTTTCTCCCGGGGAAAGGTACTGTTCCTCTTTTTCTAGGTTTTATTAAGATTTACCCCAGAGATGGCCATTCCACATCTTTTCTAAGTACTTGATATGCCCCTTCGATATGTAGATTATGTTGCGTTATTTCTAGAAAGTTCCTTCTTTTGGGGGCCAGGGATTTCTATTTTGTTTGATATTAGTTCTTTTTGATCGTTTTGTTTTTCTTCTTCGGGCACTCCAGTGATGTGTATGTTGTACTCCCTTTGCCTATCTTCTTTAACCATCTTTTTCTCTCTGGCACTTTTTTTTTTTTTACTTTTTACTTTGTTACTGATTTTACTTTTGTTTTCTTGGTTCTTTTCATTCCTGGTATGATATGAGTGCCTCTTATTATATTTTCAGTTGACTTTAATTTCTCTTGAAATTTACTTTTCACTTCTGAGAAGATTTTGACTTTTTTTCCCCTTCAATTCCTTTCCTGATTTTTGTTAACTCTTATATCTGCTTCTAATTTTTTGGCCCATTTTTATTTGATGTTCCCAAGTGCCTGATTTAAAGTATTTTTCAGGGGCTCCTGGGTGGCCCACTCAGTTTTATACGTCTGACTTCAGCTCAGGTCATGATCTCACAGTTCGTGAGTTCGAGCCCCGCATCAGGTTCTGTGCTGACAGCTCGGAGTCTGGAGCCTGCTTCAGATTCTGTCTCTTTCTCTCTCTCTCTCTGGCCCTCCCCCACTCGTGCTCTGTCTCTCAAAAAAACAAAACAAAACATTAAAGTGTTTTTCATCTCTGCAAATGATTGTTTAAGAATACTTAGTCCAGGGATACCTGGGTGACTCAGTCAGTTAAGCATCTGACTTCACTTAAGCATCTTGATATCATCAGGTCACGATCCCAGGGTTGTGGAATGGAGCCTCGTGTTGGCTCTGTGCTGACTGTAGAGCCTGCTTAGGATTCTCTCACTCTCGCTCTCTCTCTCTTTCTGCCCCTCCACCACTCGCGCTCATGTGCTCTCTTAAAAAAAAAAAAAAAAGAATATTCAGTCCAGGTTGGAGTGTTGTGTCAGAGTTTTCCTCCACCCGGTGGCGTTTTTCTGGAGGAAACTTCATCAGCTGAAGTATTTTTCTTTTTTTTTTTTAAAAATTATTGAATGGGTGCCTGGCTGGCTCCATCAATGGAGCGTGTGACTCTCGATCTCAGGGTCAGTGGCGAGTTTGAGCCCCACCTTGGGTGTGAAGATTACTAAAATAAATAAATTTTAAAAAACTTGAAAAAATGATTAAGGTATAGTTGACCCACAACGTTACATCAGTGTCAGGTGTATAACACAGAGATTTGACAGTTCTGTACATTACTCAGTGCTCGCCATGGCTAAGTGGACTTGTCGACCACACATGGCTACAATATTATTGGCTGTATTCCCTATGCTGTACTTGTCATCTCCGTGAAGTATCTCTGTCATCTCTGAAGTATCTTTTTTTGGCGGGGAGGATCGATGTGTTTGTGGATTTGGTAATTCTTCTTGTTTCCATAAGCTTACTCCCTTCTCTCCATTCCCCAGCAAGGCTCCCAGGGCCACCTTCCCCTCCCCGGTCGCCCCTGTCACCCAGAACTGGTGCCTTTTCCAGACGGCTACTCTGGCCCCGCGCATTCAGCAACACCTTCCTTTCAATTCCAGCAGAAGCCAGTGCTCTGATCCGCTGGGCATCAGACCTATTCAAGGTATTGGTATTTCCCACCAGGGTACAGCTCTCTCTCTCTCTCTCTCTCTCTCTCTCAGGATCATTTTATTTGTGTCCCCAAGCAGGTTGCTGCCCTCTCTTCTTTTGCACGGAGTCTTCCCCTGACCTTCTCTACTCTGTGAGGTCCAGACCTTGTTCTGTCGCGTTCAGAGCTTGCTTTCTCTTCTCAGCTATTTCCTGGTTATGCTGCAGGCGGGGGGGGGGGGGGGGGGCCCGGGGGCCTTTATCGCCCTCCTTGTTCTTCCGCACGGCAGAAACACGTGTGCAGAGGTCTGGATTTTGGCTGCTGTCGTTATCCTAAGGGAACCCGGAACCCGGCTCGGGTCTTCTTAGTGAACTGGCAGTGGCCACTGGCAAATTCCACAGGAGCTACCAAGCCAGTTCCTGGTATTTATTTTTGTTTACGTTGGCCAGAGTTATTGTATCGCTTGCACCCAAAGAATCCTAGCTGTAACATCATGTCTCCGGCCACCTGGGTGGAGCTGGGTTGCAGGGAGAGGCATATGGGAGCTGGAGGAGCTTCGGAGCCCTGATTTTAACCATCTCGAGGGCCCCAAGATAGGGTATTTCTGGGAACTGGGTGGCTTCATAATCCTGTGTATTTATTGACACTTTTACTGAAGTAAAACACACTTTCACGGAGTGAACACACTGATGCCATCAACATCCAGATGAAGGACAGAACATCCAAGTCCTCAGAAGCCCCCTCATGTCCCTTTTGGCCACCACCCCCCTCAAAGGTCACGCCGATACTCTGACTTCTCTCACTATAGGTTATTTGTTCTGTGTTTATACTTTGTATGAATGGAATCACCAGAATCACACAGTATGTATACTTGGGTCTGGCTTCTTTTTGCTCAATATTATGACTGTGGGTTTCACCCACGCTGTTGAGTAGATTTGGGATCTATTTTGGGGATCCATCCAGCGCCCGTGGAACCACTCCCTTTATCTAAGGAGCAGAGTTGTGACTGAGAGCCCTTGAACTCGGGTGGGCCCCAGTGTGTGACACCCCCCCCCTCCACCCACATGCCCCTTGCCATTTGCACTTCCAGATTTGGAAACAGCTCTTTTCCTGGAGTGCCTGCCCGCCTCTGCTCTCCACTCTGTCCCCTTGGAATGCAGTCCTCGCGCCCCTGGAGGACATGGCCGGACTATTAGTAAAAATATTATACAAATAACAGTGTGTGTTAAAGGGCGCCCGAGTGGCTCAGTCAGCTAAGCACGGCTCCTGGTTTTGGCTCAGGTCATGATGTCCCAGTTCATAAGTTTGATCCTGAGATGGGCTCTGCGCTGACAGCATGGAGCCTGCTCAGGATTCTCTCTCTCTTCCTCTCTCTGCCCCTCCCCTGCTCATGCTTTCTCTCTCTCAAAACAAGTAAATAAACTTAAAAACAACAACAATAACAGCGCATGTTAGTGACAGCCTCTTTCAGCCGTGTGTTGTGGTAGTTTGCAGGGGCGTAGCACAGGGGGCTTGATCCCAGCTGTCTGTTAAGCTCTTCAGGAGGGGGACCCCCCCTCCCCACCCTGATGTGCCTCTCAGGACCGTGGTGAGGATGACAGGGGCTACCCCATGACAGAACTTGCTGGTCATCGCAGTGCCCGTGATGCCAGATGCTGACGTCTTGGACATACTCAGACTTTGCATCACCCTGGATGACCGAGGCCCGGCCCTCCCACAGGGTCTGATTTAATAGGTTTGGGATGCGCCCAGACATCAGTTTTAAAAGTCCCCAGATGATTCTAATGTGCCACAGTAGGGTCGGCCAACCACGGGCCTGGCACATAGTGGGAAGGCAGTAAATGTTGACTTTGAGGGTTCGAGCCCTGCATCCGGTGAGCACAAGCCCCGCTTTGGGTAAAACACGAGACCCCCAGGGTGATCCCTACTTCTCTCTCTCTCTCTCTGTGCCCCTCGCTCACTTTCGCCGTCTCTCTCAAATAAAAGGGCTGCAATTTGCAGGGAGAGAGGCGAGGTGTGCAACTTCCTGTGGCTGGCGCCCCTCTCACTCCCTTTACAGGCCTCTTCATTGTACCTCTCCGTTCCCCTTGCTCTGCCTTCTGCCACCTAGGAATCCAGGACATCCCTCACCTGCCGCCTCCTGCCCCGGGTCAGCCGGCGTCCCTCTGGACTTTGCGGGGCATCAGAAGAGGCACCCCTCCCTCCCCGCCGTCAGAGCAGGTGAGCTGGGCTGCACATGAATCCGAGGGGGCGGCGGCCCAGCTGGGAAGCAGCCCTGAAATAGACCCCTCGCCGCCCCCGCTGCCTCCTCCCGGAATCTGCTCAGGTGAAAAACAGGCCTCTCAATCCGGGTGTCTCACCGGGCGTCGGAGGGAGGTGGCGCCGAGCCCTACCCGCCGCTTAGATCCGGCCCGAGTCCAGCTCAGATCCGTGCAGACCCTACCCGGGCCGGACCAGCGCTGCAGTGAGGGCTCTCGGCCACTGGGCGGCGCTGGCGGTCCGCGCTGGGGCTTAGCGTGCGGCTGGTGGGGAGGGAGGGCCACAGCGGCCGCTCTCCTGAAGGGAGGCTCTGCGCGCCCCTTCCCGGCCTGGAGGGCCCTCAGATGGGATCTCCCTGAAATTTGGGGGTCACGTGGGGCCGGATGGGCCCTTCCTGAGGAGGCGGGGGCGGCGAGCGTACACAGGCCGGGGCATACACCCTTCTGCAGGAGCCAGCAGGGAGAGAAACGGGACCACCCTCCCAGCTGCTCCCCTGCTGCTTCGTTTTGTCCCACGTTTCCCACCTGCTTCCTGAATTCGGAGCTTTGGGATGGAGGGAGGTCAAGACCATCTGTCCATCTAACCATTCGTCTGTGTGTCCACCCACCCCTCTACTCAAGCACCACGGGTTGCCCACAGGCGGTAAACCCACTGCACACAGGAAATAGAGGGGTAAGAGATTCTCCTTCCCCCTGGGGGGGAGAAGACCACTGAACCGGAAGCTGGGGAATTCTCCACCAGGGGTGGTGGCTAAGCTGGGCCTTGAAGGTCAGGGAGAGGGTTTCTGGATGGAGAAGAGGAGGTGATTCAGCCACATAGGTGAGAGGGAGGAGGAGGGCCCAGGGCCTTACGTGGGCTGAAGGGTGCAGGGGAGGGAGGGGCAGCCAGAGGACTCCTCGGGGACCTGCATCTACCATCTCTCCCTCCAGTGAAGGGAGCTGTACCAGCCCCTCCTTATCAGTGAGGAAACTGAGGCTGGAGACATCGAGTGCCCTGCTGCGGCCCCACAGTGACACAGTGTCATGGCTGGGGCCGAAGGCAGGTGTATTAGACTCAGGTGGAGAAGGAACCTGGTCTTTAACCACGGAATGCATTAACTGGCAGCACTGGGCCAGGGGCAGCCCGTGTCAGCTCACAGTCCTGGACCCCCTGATGCCGGCCTGCCAGAAACATATGGGGTCTTTCACGGCCTTGGCTTCTACTCTGTGACCCTGACTTTCCTCCTG
Source organism: Panthera leo (assembly GCF_018350215.1). Classification (NCBI taxonomy): domain Eukaryota; kingdom Metazoa; phylum Chordata; class Mammalia; order Carnivora; family Felidae; genus Panthera; species Panthera leo. The sequence continues at coordinate 32,713,598 of NC_056683.1, read as the reverse complement.
CTGTTTCTCCTCCCCACTCACACTCTGCTCTTGGGAGAGGGTCCGCCATCAGCCACCACCTCTGCGGTGTGTGGGAAAAGCCTTCGTCCCCGGAGGGGCTAGTTAGGGTCTACCAGCAGGTGGGGAACACTTGGTGGGGCCAAGCCGATGCTTCAGGGTGCCCGCTCCTCTCGTGACCCTCGGGGGTTGGGGCCAGAGAAGCCATGGGTCCAGAGGGTAGGGGCTCCAGAGCTCGGGCTATGCAGAGTTGGGCCAGGGACGGAGGTCAGATGAGCTCTGCAGAGAAACTGGTATGCAGCATTGGCCTGGTGGCTCCCCCTTTCTGGGTCTCAGTGGCTCATCTGTAGCCCGAAGCGGGGGGGTACAGACCCCTGAGGTGGTAGGGGCTAGGAGAGGCCCAGATGTGGGGATGTTGGGGTGGGACTGGGTGCATGAGGTGGGCCGGCTGGGGGGCCCTGGGTCCTCCACTCATTCCCATGCCCAGCCCTGCTGAGAGGCCCCCACTCCCCACCTAGCCACTCGCCCACCTTCCTCCTGCTGGTCCCCCCGGGGTCTTCAGTTGTGGGGGCCTCATACCCCACTCCAGCTGGTTGGAGTTCTATTAATATTTCAGTTTGATGAATTAAAGATTCTTTCTACCCTCCTTCTGATGTCCCAGGAGGGAATTAAAAACGAATCCGATCCAATCAAATGCCATTGAAATGCAGCCCACGAGGGGAGGAGCGGGTGGGTGTGGGCTTTTCTTTCCCAGCTCTGCTTTGTCCTCTTTGGGGTGTGTGTGTGTGTGTGTGTGTGTGTGTGTGTGTGTGATGGGCTGGTCTTTGTGAGGCGGGGACAAGAGGCAAGAGAAAACTGGGGCGGAGGAGGGCAAAGGGTATCTGCACGGTTGCCGCTGCCTTTAGAGGGGAACTGGATCCCGAGTGTGGCTCAGGTTGCAGGGAAACTGAAGCTGTGGGGTGGGGAGGGGCGGTGCAGCTGTGACCCCAGCCCCATGAGCTGACCACGACTGCCCCCTGCCCCTTGTGGGATGTTGGATGCTTTCCAGGTCAGCTCCACCTCCCTGGCTTTCCCAGGGTTTGCTGGAGATACCTCAGCAGTGAGGACGTGAACCTTGGAGATAGCGTGAGCGGGATCGTGAGCGGGATCGTGAGCGGGATCGTGAGCGGGATCGATGCTCCTGAGGCTCCGACAGCGGGAGGTCCTGGGGGTCATTTCCAGCTTTCTGTCCCGTCAGCTGTCTGGGTCCCCCTTTGGAGGGAGCAAATGCTGGGGCTTCCTTCCCGCACTGTCCAGGAGCTTCCTAAGGGGAACAGAGGCTGGAATACGTTGGGGGCGGGACTGACAAAGGGGCTTGCTGGCAATTTCCAGCCCTGCGGTGGATCGTCAGCCAGGCCCTGTGGCCTTTGCCTCTTCCCAAAACGGCCTGGGGCCCATTTGGAAGACAATCTAAGGCTCCAAATCACAGCGTCCTTTACACTTGAAAAGCCTTTCTCCTCCCGTACTTTCCTTTCACCCTCAAGGTGGCCTGAGTCCCTGCAGCATCACGATCCACACTTGACAGTTGAGGAAGGACACTGAGGCTCAAAGCAGGGGACTGGCGTGCCACAGCATCAGTGCAGTAGTGCTGGGACTGTCTGCAGCTGGGCGGTCCCCGGAGTGTGTGATTGAGATTGGGGACAAGTGTGGAGAAGACAGAGCAGAGCGAAGACATTCCCTGCCACCAGGGCCAGCTGGACCGCGTCCCCTCCTGCGCCTGTCACCTGGCTGCTCCCCCTGGTGCCCAGAGCCCTGCCACTCAGCCAAAGGAGCAGCCTGGCCACGAGGCACGGGCGGGCGGGAGGGGTTTTAAATGTTAATTGTATTTTGACATCCTGGCTTGTGACATCCATCCTAATGACATTTGGCTCGCAGCTGACAGCCCCCGGACATGTGGAGGGAGAGGGATGATAAGTAGTTTTAAATTGCAGTGTGGCAAAGAGGCTGGAAAATCCTGAGTCTTAAGAAAAAAGAGAGGGCCAGGAGCGGGAGAGGGAAGGAGGAGGTGAAAGTGGAAATCAAGGAGGAGAAAAGGGAAGGCTCCTTCTCTCTGGGGGGTCGGCCATTCATTTGTTTAACAAGTGGACATTTATTGGGCACCTACTGCATGCTCGGGGGCACAGTCTCAGCTGTGGGGGGGGGGCGAGGGGGAGGGTGTCAAAAGCCCCGTCTGGCTGTGCGCCCCACTCCCTGCGTGGCTCTCAGTGCTTGTAATTCCAGCTCCTCCGTCAGGGTCTAAGTGACGCTCCTCCCTGACCTCCCTTCCCTGCCCCCCTTGAGCTTGAGGCAGCGCCGATGCCTCCCTGGCTTTTCCTTTCTCCTGTCCCCTCTCTCTTCAGCCCTATGGGTGGGGAAAATGAGGCTGAGGAAGGGAAGGGGAAGCATCATCTTTCAGGCCAGGGAGCTCCAGAGCAGCCGGAAGTAGCTAAAATTGACCTTGGACCATTTGTGTCCCTTCACCCGCCCCACAACCACAGCTCTTCCCCTGCCGTCCACTTGCTGAACTTCCCCTCCTTCCCAGCTGCCTTGATCGCCGTGCAGGCTGGAAGAGACAGAGGCTCCCAGCCCAGCCTTTAACCTTCTGTCCCACACCCCCATTTTTGTGGGGTGCTCCTGCAGCATGGGTTAAGGTCTCTCTAGCAAGTTGGTGCTGAACGTCCTCTAAATCCTCACATACCTCATTTGGCTTCTGCCTCCGGTCCTGTGCGCTTGGGCTTAACAGAGCTGTGTTCCGAATCTGCTCTTTTTTTGCTCTCTGCTCTGTCTAGTCCCCTCTTTCCCTTTACAGGGGCCGGTGGGAGGGTGTGGGTATGACGGTGCTGTGTAACCTGGAAAGTCCTTGGTCCAAATGGAATGATACTAGGAGCATAGACCCTTATCAGAGACCCCTGGGGCTAGATCTTTTTGGAGTTTAGAAAGATAATAGGGCGCACATATCATATATTGTACAATCCTCCAGGAGGCCTCGTAGCAGTATCCCCAAAACAAATATGCTGGCTCCTATTCCTGCAGGGAAACAGAGTGTCTCCCACCAAGGGAGCCAGACAGTGGCAATGACTTGCTCTCACATCAGGTTTTGCAGCCAGATGAGTTTGTTGAAAACTTATGGACAAGCTTGTGGTGTTCAGAGCATTCTGGACTTTGGAATTGTGGAAAGGGGACGGCAGCATCAGCCGGCCCACGACTCCTCAGAAAAATCCCAGAGCTCATAGGAGGGGTCCTGGAGGTTGGACCCACACTGGCCTAAGGGAAGAGCAGATTCCCCGGGTCCCTCTTCTGCTAACCCTCAGGAGTGTCAGGAGCCTGTCCCAGAGCCCAGGCTGGGGGTATTTCAGAGTGCCCGGGCCCTTGACACTCAGTATCTCCGTGGGGCAAAGGAGAAGGGCTGGTGTGACCATGGGAGGCAGAGTAGGAATGACTGACCCCAGGATTCTTAACCCCGGGTCCCATCCTCTGACCCCAGCTCTCCACAACTCCTCCATGCCTGCAAAGTGACTTATGAGTCTCCAGAGAGCACGGAGCCATTGCCTTCTCTTGCAGTCAGCTTTTCATCCTGGAAATGTCCCGCCATTATTGTTTAAACCAACTCCCCCATCACAGGCGTTTCCGTCTAATGGCCTGGTTTAGGGGAAACCCAAATTGAGACCCATCAGACGCTGAGGTTGAGAGAGCGGCTGGGTCACCGCAACATGGGGACCCTTTATTAGGTATTCCAAGCCTGCCAGGCTCTCCCCTGGCCCCTGCACCTTCAAGTTCACTTTGATGTATTTCAACAAATTCTAAACTTCAGGATTTTCAAAGGCAGCTGCCCTCTCCTATTAGGATTCTTTGGAAATGGAGACATCCTCGTAGGAGTAGCTCCGGTGGGTTTGAGTTGCCAAACGCAGGGGGTGGGAAGGGGCGGGGAAGTTGTTTCCCTTACCAGGGAGATCAGAATAAGAGTTGGAAGGAAGGATCTGCTGCAGCACGAGGGAGTGAGGTCAGACTTCAGGAAGAACTTCCAGGTCAAAAAGCTATGAAGCACAGGGCCTGGGTGGCTCAGTTGGTCAAGCGTCCGACTCCTGGTTTTGGCTCAGGTCATGAATCTCATGGTTGGTGGGTCTGAGCCCTGCGTTGGGCTCTGTGCTGACAGCGTGGAGCCTGCTTGGGATTCTGTCTCCTCCTCTGTCTGCCCCTCCCCTGCTCGCTCTCTCTCTTTCAAAATAAATGAATAAACTTAAAAAAAAAAGTTCTGAAGCACACGTGTATTTTTATTTGCGTTAACATTTGTATTATCATTTTCTCTAAGATTGACCACCTCTTTCCCCTCCCCCAAGCCCCTGTCCCCCCAGTGCTAAAATGGTGTCTCCTCATCTCTGGGTAAGCGTGTGCACATGGGATTGGTGAGACTGGTGGATTAGAATGACCACCGTGTTTACCCCACTAGTGTCAATCAGGTCATCCTCTTTAAGGGTTTCAGAAAGAGACCCAACCCTGAATCCCGCATCCTTAGAGAAACCTGAGCCCAGCGCCTCTTCTCACTGATGGGGAAACCAATGCTCAGAGAGGCTGGGCCTGACTGCCCCAGGCCACACAGTATGAGCACCAAGGACCTAGCCTCTTGCTTCCAGCCCTGCGCCCCCCCTTCCCACACCCGGGCGCCTCCCAGTCAGGGTACAGCTTGCTGAACAGGGCATTTGGGAGGTCAGGCCCTTGCACCACCCGGCCTGGGCCAGGGCTCTTGTGACCTGACCCCTCTGCTGATCACTCACCTACAGAGGTGGCTCTGAAGCTCCCTTGTTTCCCCATGATGCCCCCAGCAACCCCGGGGGCAGGGGACACCAGTTGAAGTTCCTGGAGGGGCGTGTGTGTATCTGTATGTCTGCGTGTTTAGCTGTGTCTGAGGGTGCCCGTGTGAGTGCGTCTGTACACGTGGTGTGTGTGTGTATCTGAATGTATCTCTGTGTATGTGTCTGTGTTTCTGTGTCAGTCTCCATGACAAGTCAAGTCAGCCAAAGTCAGCAGGAGGGAGAAGTCGGCAGGAGAAGCTGGCTCAAGCTAGGGCTCACAGGTGAGCGTGGGCGGCTGACCACTCAGAGGTGGGGAGGCCCGGAGTGGCCCAGGACGGCTGCCCGGAAGAACTAGGCCTTCAGGCTGAGTACCTTCACACTGGACGAGTCCACAAACCCAGCCATCTGCCAGCCAACAGCGTTTCTTTTTTTAACCCCTGAAAAATATAGCCTGCCCAGCCTTCTGCGACACAGCTGGTGGGGGGCGGGGGGGCAGGATAATTATGGCCAGAGTGAAGGCAACACTGAGGGGCAGGGAGTGGGGAGAATGGCTGGGTTGGTTTGGGTTCTCAATAAACCGTGGCCCATTTATTTTCAGTTTAATTAATTAATTGATTAATTAAATAAAAAGATATTGAGGACAATATCCTGTGTTAAAAACCGTAGTGGCTCCCATTTACTGGCATGTAAACACAGGACTGGGTGCTGTGCGTACATTCTTTTATTCCCTTTTGATGACGGCCTGGCCAGTAGCTAACTTTCCATGAGTTAGACAGAGGACCCCCTTTTAGGCAGACATAGCCTCAAGACAGGACGTGTCACTTGTCAAGCCTGAGGGAGGCTGGATTTGAGCCTCCCAGCATTTCCTATTCTTGCACACCAGCCCTGCTCTGAGGTCAGCATCATGGTCCTTGTTCTATGGGTAGGAAGCTGAGGGACCCTGGCCAGGAGGACCCAGGCAGGCTGTTCTCAGGGACGAGGCCTCCCCAGGAGTGACTTGACTGTCCTGCATGCCCAGAGGAACGCACACTCTTGTGGCCTTAGCTTAAGTCTCTGTAAAATGCGCCGTGCTGAGGTGTGGGTGGCCACGGGCTGCACTCCTCAAGGGCAGGATGGTGTGCAGTCATTGTGTATTCCCAGGGCTGGGAATGGAACAGGATCTTGGCCAGTGCTGGTTGTGTTAAAAAAAAGAAAGAAAGAAAGAAAGAAAGAAAGAAAGAAAGAAAGAAAGAAAGAAAGAAAAGGCATGAATGAATGCATGATCCAGGCCCTTCCATCAGAGGCTTCAGTCTGACTGGGTAAATGAGACATGTATTTGGGGCCATTACATATGTCAGCAAAGGGAGTTCAGGCTTTGCCAACATTTATTCATTCACCAAACATTCACTGAGCTCACAGGCATCGTGCCAGGCACGGGATGAGCCACGGTGAACCAGTTGTGGTTCTGGCCTGGCATAGTCTGGGATACTGGAGGAGGGGGTGCCCGAGTGGGTCTCTGGGCAGGGGCAGGGGTGTTGGATAAGGGGTTTGGAGGGAGAAAGGGAAGACCAGTAGGGGGGAGGGTCATTCCTGCTATCCCCAGACATTCCTTTGACCCATAAGGGTGCTGTCTGCGGAAATTAGGGGTGGGGCAGTAAGAGGGGTGGTGGGTCCTCCCTGACCTAGGCACCTTTGAGCATCGGGTGGCACTCTGCAAATCAGCCAGGAGGACTGAGGTACTGATGGGGAGGCAGGCCACTGCGAGCCACTCTCCCCCCAGCTCCCTGACACTGTGCAGCACACCCTCCCCGGGACAAGGACAGTCACACGTCACAGCTCTAATTGAAGCCGCTTCTGCAGTCTGGGACGAGATGCTCTTGTAATCCTAAGAGGGCTGAATGGCTCCCTCCCTCTCTTCTTCCTCTTCTTCTTCTGCCTCTAAGGCCAGACCTCCCCCACGAGTTTTTTCAAGCCCTCCCCCCCCCCCCCCCCGAAGGAGGAGAGCTGGGGCTCCAGCCTCTCCCCCCGGGTTAAGGGATTCCCTCCTGGGCTTGTGTTAGCCTGCCCGCCTGGCCACCTGTTACACTTTGCAAACCAGTGCTGGAGAGAGAGAGGAGCAGGCTGTGGGCCATGGGCTGGGGGTTCCCCTAGCCTGGCGGGGTTCTGGGGCCTCAGCGGAAAGGGACCTCTCTGACAGGCTGTGAGATTGGGGGCAAGTTCAATTGCCTCACTGAGCCTCAGTTTCCCCCCGCGTGGTATGCTCGAACCAGGAGCGGTGGGGCGTGCAAATGAACATGCCACATGGGGGCACACGCCACGTGCATGCGGATGTGTGAGAAGAGGCCCTGCGGGTGGGGGTTCTAGTGACGCACGGGGGTGGGGAGGAGCGCAACCCCTTCGCATCGCAGTGCTTTGCTGTACTTCTCAGGGTGTGTGTCGGAGGCTGTGTTGCCTGCCCCTCGACCTTTGGAGTCAGGAGGGCCCCGCCCGCCACGTCCTGGGGTGGCTGAGCTGACACCCGCAGGGTGGGGGCAGGGGGCAAGGAAGGGGGCTTCCGGGAGAGGGCGCCGGTGGGGCGTGGTGGGAGCGGGGAAAGACCGCGGGGCGGGTGTGGCGGGGTGGAGGGGCGCTTGGAGAGCTCCGGCCTTCCCGCGGCGAAGGTGCGGGGTCGGAGGTGGGCTCCCAGGTGCTCTCTCTTTAAAAGGCCGGCGGAAGCGCCGCGCGCTTGGCCCGCACTTGCAGCGCAAACTTGCCGGGCTGGGCTCGCGCCTTCTCGAGTGCGGCAGCGGCAGTGGGCGCGGGGGCTGAGCGGCTGCGGTCCCCTCGCCCCCTCGTGCTCCCGGGCGCTCCCGCCCCCTCCCGCAGCCTCCCCTCTCAGCGTCTTCCTCGCTCCCCCTGTCTCTCGCTCGCTCTCCAGCGCGCTCTCTCGCTCGCTCTCATTTTTTCCTGCTGCTGCTGCTGCTGCTGCTGCCGCTGCCGCGGCGCCGCCAGGCGCCCGCATCTCGGCCGGCTGCGCTCGCCAGTCGGCTCCCGCTCCACTCCTTTCCCCTCCCGGAGCCCCCGGCTGCACCCCGCTCCCCGGAGCCGCCTCGCCCGCTCCCTTCGGCTCGGACGCCGGGCTCCGCGGAGCCGGAGCAGGGCTGGCCGCGGCTCCCTAGCTCGCTCGCTCGCTCGCTCTCGCCGGAGCGGCAGCAGAACGCCGCGCGCTTGGAGGCGGCTCCGGCCGGGCAGCCGCCAGCTCATCCCCGCCGCGTCCGGGACTCCGGGCGGCTCCGCGCCCGGCTCGGTCCGCAGCGTCAGCGCCGTCCGCCGCGGCCCCGGCTCTGGGCAGCGCGAGCAGCAAGCCGCCGCCGCCGCCTCTCTGCGCCCCCGGGGCAGGCGGGAGCGCAACCGACCCCTCGCCGCGGCTCAGACCTCGCCCGCGCGCGGTGAGTTGTGGCCCGCGGGAAACCGGCAGAGGGGACCGTGCCCTCCGGCCTCTGGGGCGCGGGCTGCGGCGGGGACATCGGGGCTCGGGGAGGTGGCCTCTGACGAGCTCCCGCGCTCAGGGCTGCCCGGAGGAGGGCCGGGGGATCTGAGCCCTCAGGGCGAGAGGGCGCGGGACCGAGGCTGGAGGGTCTCCCCGAAGGCCCCCGAGGGAGGGAATGGGGCAGCGGCTTTTTTGCGGGCCTGGGGGAAAGTGTCTCCGTGTAGGGGTGTTCTGTCAGGTTCTACCGGATGGGGGGGGGGTCGTGCCAGCTCTCAGGTGGGGGCGGCGGCATTAGCGCGCCCCCTCTGCGGAGGGGCAGGGCAGGCGGGGGCGCGGGGCGTTATTTGCACCTCTTCCCCGCCGTCTCCCTGCGGGAGGGCAGCGCCAGCCTCGCGCGCCTCGGCTCCTTTCCCGTGCACCGCGTCCCGCTCCCCTGGCCGCCCCGGCGCCACCTTCGCCACCGGCCGAGTCCCCGCTTGCTCGCGGCCGCGGCGGGTTGGGACGGCGCTCCAGGGTCTGGGGTCTCCCCGCGGCCCCGGGACCTCAGGGTCAGGTTCTCCTCGGATACTCCCCACCGACCCTCTCCGAGACCCCGGTGAACCCCCGGCGGGGGCGGGTGGCCAGGCCGTGTGTGTGTGTGTGTGTGTGTGTGTGTGTGTGTGTGTGTGTTAGGGGGGGGTCCCCTCCCGGGTCGGGCTTCCCCGGCGCCCAGGAACTGGAAGCGCCCCCTCCCCGCGCGGGGGCGGGGCTGGGAGGTGGAGGCCCGGACTGAGAGTGGCGCCCCCGCACAGGGGCGGTCTGAGGCTGTTTGTGCTGAAATGGGGCGGCGGTAGCGGCGGCAGGGAGTCCTGAGGCCCGAACGTACGAGCGCCCCCTGCCCCCAGGCCACGAGTGACACCCCTGCCTTTAGACTTAAGGTCCTTTTTAGAGGAGGCTCCTTGCCTCTTTACCCCCTCTCAGCGCCATCCCTGCCCATGGGTGCGGGTAAAGCTGCTTTGCGGGACTGGGCTGGGCTTGCCTAGTGGGGGGTCCGAATCCACGTGTCTGTTAGAGCGGTGGTTAGTCTTTCTGACCCTTTGTCATCTGTCAGAAAGCTCTCCGTGATGGCTGGGTGGGGGGTGGGAGTACTGTGTGTGTGTGTGTGTTCCCATCGTAGTCCCCTATTCTGGGGTGACAGTGGGGGCTCAGGGCAGGCAGGGCGGCCAGTGTTCTAAGTCTCCATACTGGACACCCCCTTTCCACAGCCTGGTCCTCAGCCTCACATCCCTGGGGCCAGCTCATGGTGGAAATGAAGGATGTTCTAATTCCCATCTCCCCACTCCCCCAGGATGTGTGCTGGGTCTGCCCCACTGTCCCCCCTGAGATCCACCTGGAAAGCTGGGCCGCAGGCTCTGGGTCTGTGTCCTGAGCGCCCCAGAGGCCTCAGGGCCTGGGTGGGAGAGAACTTCAACGAAGAGGTGAGGATCCCCGGGAGGTCTTTCCTGGTGACCTTTCCTGAGGTAGCAGAGAGAATTCCTACAGAAGCTCCTGGGTGTGGTCACCTTTCCTGGGCAGGCTCTGGGGGCCAGTGGTGAGGGCCCCTGAAGAGGGCCTGTCTGCAGGGGAGAGTGGGGGTCAGAGCCCTGGTCTCCCTCCCTGGTGCCCCCAGAGGACCACTTCTGGGAGGGCCTCTCTAGCCTTGAGTCAGAGTCCTGTCCTTGGCTTGGAGTGGGGGGCTCTTGGTCTGGGTTGGTGCCCCCAAGCCTCTGCTTAGCTTGGATGGGCATGCCTGCCCACAAATGAATTAAGTGACCACTGTTTTCACCTTCCTCCAACTTTTTGTCTTTTAGCCATAAACTTTCCCCCACCTGTCAACACCTTCAACCTCTCAGAGACAAAAAGACCAGAAAGTTATAACCCTCTGAGATGTAGTCACTGCCAAGGGCTACCCCTCCCTGAGACATTTGCATTTAAGAGAGGCCCAGAGAGGGAGTTGGCGGTGCTTAATCCCGAAGAATGCTCTACTGGTGGTGATTCTCCGGAGAGAGATGTCTGGGATGGCAGGGGGGGTGGGTGGGGCACACAGCATGGCACCGAGAACAGGTCCCGAGCAGGCTGAGGGGGAGGAGGCGAGGCGGGAGCACGTCAGGAGTCGAGCTGCTTTCTCGGCCTCAGTGGCCTAGCGTAGGCCGCTCCTGTCTTCCTCCCTTATCCCTCCTCCCCCACCCTGCGTCTGGGCGGCTTCATTCTGTTGGAGGCGTGACGTCCCCAGGAGGAGCGCCTCGCACAGCGGCAGGCAGGCATCCTGAGGTAGGTGAGAGCACAGGGAGCCAGCGAGCGAGCGAGCGAGCGAGCGAGCGTGCTGGCGGGCAGGGTTGGGGATGGGCCCAGGCCAGAAAATCTCTGAAGGGTCCCCAGCCCAGCTTCCAGGATGCTTGGCCACACCCGAACCCACCGTGCTGCAGGGGGACAGCTGGCAGGAAAGGATGGGACCAGGACCCACGGGTTTCTGAGCTTTATAATTACAGCCTTAGACGCATCCTCTCCCCTAGATGAGTGTGGAGCCGGCAGCCCCTAATTACCACCCACCCCACGACATCTGCCCACCCTGCTGTCCTCCCCTGCTCGGCCGAGAACCTAACTTTGCGGTGGGCAGGCCCCGCTGGCAGCCTGGGCAGATGGGCCTGCTGGCTGCTGGCTGGAAGGTTATCTCACTTCTGCAGAGTGGAAGCTGCCTTTGCTGCCCGGGGAAGGTGTGTGTGTGTGTGTGGGGGGGAGCTGGCATCAGGACTCTGGCTCTGCTCACTGGGGCTGGCATAAGAGCTGCTGGCTGTCCAGGCCCACCTGAGGGAGGAGGAGGCCGAGGGGCTTCCCTTGGTGGGCAGCCTGGAGCCAAGGACACCAGCTTTCTGTTGCTCCCACCCAGCCTGGTGCTGGCTCCTGGGGAGAGCAAGAAGGGCTTGTTTTCGTGTCAACTCTGCCCTAGTTAGCAGGGGACTATCAAAAATTAATTTAGAGATTTCACTGCCTTTGGCCCTTGCAGAGTGCAGGCTGCCTTTTCCCTGGCTCTTGGGAACTCTGTTTCTTTCTTGGCTGTGCACTGTCTCCGGCCTCCGTCCGTCCTCTCTGCCCTGCCTCTCTCCCAGTGTCCCCCCCTGCTGCCTCTGGGCCCAATCGGAGTCTCATAACTCTGCATTCTAGACAAGCTTCCTTCCTTCTCCCCCCCCACCATTCCCCCTCCCCCGCCAGTCCTCGAGTCAAGCTCCTGGACTTCTGACTTCTGCCTCAGGTCCTTCCTGCTCCCCCGCCCCTGCCCCAGCCTGCTTCTGAGAGGGAGGGGTATCAGCAGAACTGGCTCGGAAAAGACGGGCCTACCCCACAGCCCTGCCCACCCCGCCTCCTAGCCTGGAGGCCTGAGAGATCCTCTACTGTCCTGTCCATGTTTCTCTTGGCTCCTTGGAAAAACGAGCACCACAAGGATAGTAAAAATCACCCCTTAAATTAAAGCTGATGACTCCCGTCGAAATGTTTTATTATTAACCTCACCGTTTAGCAATCTCGTGGCAGCAGTGAGGCATAAATATATGTGTACACACGTATATTAAATAAATTGGGGAACGTGGTGCATAATGACATTATCTGGACCCCATTCAATTAAGGTAGATATTATCTGCGGTAATTGGGAAATGCCAGCCCATAATGACAACCCATGCCATTCTGGGCTGAGCCACGCTGACGAGCTGGCTGTGGAGTCTAGTTAGGCCTCCCTGTTCTGGAGAAAAGCACTGGCTGCCCATTGGCTGTGTTGCTGGGAGTCCTGGGAGAACCCAGGCAGCTGCTGGTCCCAGGCTGGGCCACCAGAATGGGGACCAGGAGGTTGGGTCCTGCGCTGTCCCCTAAGCTTAGCCCTTTCGCCCCTCTGCTTCTTGGGGAGACAGAAACTAACCCCCGGACCTGTTTGCTGGTTGGGGCTGTGACTTCTAGTAAAAACACCGTCATTGCTACAGGGTGAGTTTTAGATTTTGAATATAGAAATAAAGACTGGGGAGTTGACTTGGTTTCTTGTTTCTAGTGAGTGATTACTTCGTGGGTGTCACTGCCCCTTCTCTGTGCCCGGCCTCAGTGTGGCCTAGGGATGGAAGTCTCGCCCACAGCCGTGGTTCATGGCTGTGCAAGACGGTAGAGTTTGGGCTTTGACTTGCTAAGCCAATGGGACCCAGCCTTCCAGGGCAGTGCTGGAGTGGGGTGGCGGGGAGCTCTGATTTAAGGAGGGGGGACAGGAAGGAGGAGGAGAGAGGAAGAAACCGCATTAGCCATGAAACCCACAATAGCAACAGCTGCAAACAAAGACACTTGCCCACTTGGATTGTGCCAGAAGCCTGGGGAGGGTGGTGGTAGGTGGGGGTGGGGCAAGTTGGGGCAGGAAGGAGAGGCCTAGGGGGCTGCATGGAAGTGGGATCTGGTGGGTGGAGGAGATTTGGGCTCTGGTTCTGGGAGAGGGGGAAGGTCAGGGTTGGGCATTTCCTGGGCTGAGCCGGTGGGACGAAGGTCTGATGAGATAGCCTGGCTTTGCCCTCCAAATGACGTGAGCTGCTGTGGCCTTGGCAGGCGGCTGCCTTTTGAGCCTCAGGTTTCTCTGGTCATGAATCCTTGCCTATCACTGGGCTCACAACCCTTCAGTGGACCCCCATTTCTCCATCCCCATGGGTTTTGCTTGATCTTATATTCAGTGCCCTCTCTGACCTCCTCTCCTACTTCTGCCCCTTCCCATTGCCGTCCAAGTAAGCTGGCTTCCTTGCAGTTCCTTGAACAATGAGTGCTAAACACAGGTTCAAGGCCTTTGCACTCGCTGGCTCCCTGCTCTTTGCCTGGGGCAATTTTCTCCTGGAAATGGCTGACCCCTTTACTGTTTTTGAGTTTCTGCTCGTGTGCCACCTTCTCAGAGAAGCCTTCCTTGACTCTCTTTTTCTGAAAAAGCCCCTGGGTCTTAACCTCCCCCCTTACCCGTCTTAGTTTTCTTCACAACCCCTTGATTCCCTGAAGTGCCACACATTTTCGTGTAGTACGTGTATCGTCTTTCCTGTGCCGCCGCCCCCCACGCCCCGTGGGATGTTGGCTCCCCAGGGCAGGTGCTGGTGTCTGTCACTCCCAGGAGTTTCCCCAGAGCCCAGAGCAGGTGCTCAGCACCTGAGTAGGTGCTCAGCACATATCTGAACGTGATGTTGAATAACTGAGGGGTCATGGCACGACAGATTGTATTCTATGCCTGACCACACAAGGGGGTTATAAGAATTCAGTGCAAGGTCTGAGTCCTACTCTGCGTCCACTGCAGCCCCTCTACCCTGGGCTGCCTGCTGGCTCTGGGCAGGGACCTGGCTGTGTCTTGTTGTTTATTGAGAATTTCCTGTGTTCTGAGCCTTGGGCTAGGCACAGGGGATACAGAGATGAGGGTGGTCGTCCATGCAGGCCCTTAAAATCTTCCAGGCTCATCATTGCCAAATAGCAACAGAGAGAGAGAGGTGTTAATGTGGAAGAAGGAAGAAACAGGAACTTGGCTAATCAGGGCAGGCTTCCTGGAGGAGGAAGGGTCTCAGTTGATACCTGAAGGGTGAGAGTCACAGGGAGGGAATCATAGAGTGGGGGAAGCACGGGCAATGGATTTGAAGTTTTCTCCTCCTTAGTTTCTGTCGGCATTAAGCTAAGGAAATGCTTCCTCTTCCGTCCTGTCTTCCTTCCTTTTCTTCTTACCTTCCACACATATTTCTCCACTGTCTCCAGTCACTTCTGAATCTGGCCCTTGCTGTTTTGGTGGAACAGGGAAGGGATGGCCTGTGGAGTGAGATCTGGGGTTTCTGTACTTGGGAGGGTTCCTGATGCAGGCTGGTGGGCTGGAACTGCTGGGGGACATGGAAGGAAGGGGGCAGGGGGCCCAGACGCCCACTGTGCCCTCTTCCTTGCTCTTAGAACGCGGCCTGGCTCAGGGAGTATCTAGGAGAAGGGCTGCTGTTTCTATTAATATTGAAACTGATGACCCGGGAGAGGGGGTGGGAAGAGCCCAGAATCATTCACTCCCATCACATCATTCATTCACTTTCACAAACTTCCACTGTGCCAGGCTGGGGTGCAGAGATGTCAAGACGAGTACAACACGATCCCCTCCAGTTGTGGTCCCTGTGGGGAGAGGGTTGGGCTGCGGGGGTTTGAGGGAGCTCATTGACCATCCACCTTTCCCCACAGACTGGGAGTCACACGGGCAGATATCAAACCACGGGGCCTGTTGCTGGTGCAATTGGAGGGGGAGGAAGGGGGGTGCAGCTTCCTATTACCTGCTCCTTGGGTCTAAGCCTTGTCCATATGGGAGGAGACCATCCAGCAAAGCACACCTCTGTGTGGCCAGTGCGGGGTCCCAAGGGGGATAGGAGAGAGGTGGCCGCAGAGGTGGCTTGCCGTCCGGCGTCTCGGGTCCTCATGGGCTCCTGTGGGCATGGGGTGGTACAGGAAGGATTGGGGAGGCCTCCGGTTCCCTCTCACCTTTTCCAGCTGGGGACCGGAGCTTCCAGACCCTCCTGTGGAAATGTGAGATACTCATCCATTCCCAATGCCCCAGCTTTTCTGAGCACCTGGGCTGGGCTGGGCCCCTCTGAGGCAAAGGTGAATAGAGATAAAAAAACGTGCTGGAGGGACCATGGAAAGGCTGAGGGGAAGGGGCTGCCAGCAGCTCTGGAGGCATGGCTCAAAGGAAGGCAGAGGACAGGGGGCCTGGGTCTCCCGGCTGAGCCTGGAGGGGTGAAGAGCCACAGCTTGAGGGTCCCCTCAAAGGCTGAAAGCAGGAATGGGTTGCTCTGGAGGTGTCCCCCCCCCCCCCCCCCCCCCGCCCAAGCAAAGTGCAGGATCAGTCCCTCTGACTCTGCCCTTTACTTTGGTGTTTGGGAGAATTCTATTTCCTTAGTTTTGGGAGAATAAAAAGCAGCTTCGTGAAAAGTAAATCAGAGTAAATCACGGTGCGTCTCTTTGGATCTGGTCATTGTTCCGTGGTTTGTGGTTCTTCCTGGCTCAGGCCCTGGTTGTGGGAGGAAGGATTTAGGTTAGACGTGAGGAAGCATGGGGTCCTGCTTGTTAGGACTTGGAAGGGGTCACTGAGGCAGGTTGGTGGAGTTTCTCCCTGCAGGCCCACAGATAGCAGAGAGGCCCTCAGATGGTGGGGTGGCTGGGTTGGGGGGGGGAAGGGTCCACTGCAGCCACTCCCCGGCTCTCCTCACATCCCCTTTCCCTGAAGAGAATGTTCCGAAAAATGCGGTTGGCCAGTGAACTGTTGTGTGCGGAGATGACCGCGTGTTCTTCCCTCCACTCCTCATCCCTCCCTGCCTGCCTGGGGCCAGAGATCTGGCAGGGGGCAGAGGGGAAGGGAATACAGGGGTTGGTGGAGAGAGGTGGGGAAGGATAGAATAAGAGGCCCCACTGGGAGTGGGTGGGCACACTGGCATAGACCTGCCGCCTTCTTGGTGACTTCATTTGGGGAGTGATAGATCCCCTCCCCCCAAAATGTCCAAGGTATGAGCTTTCCTGGCTCTTTTAGAATTCGGGGTGTGGTCTGAGGACTCCAAGCCTCCCCTGATGTGGCCCCCCTTCCCCAAGATGGAGCCGCCCTGTGGGGTATGGAAGGACGCCTTGCTCCCCCCCACCGCCCTACCCCCAGCCTCTGCTCTTGGTGGCTCCTTTCACTCTCAGAGTATTTTTACTTTTCCCTTGTTCCTGTTACAGGATCAAAGGAAGGAGGGGAGGCTAAAAGAGGCGGTGGTTTGCCCAGCTCTTTGGAAATGTTCAGGAAAGGCAGACCTGGCAGGGCTGAGGGGTGGAGAGGGGCCCACTAGGCAGGGGCCAGGCGCAGTGCTGGTGGAGGGAAGCCGGAGGGCAGTCTGGCCAGCCTGGGGCAGGGCCTGGGGCCTTGGGGTCTTGATTCTAACCCTGCAAGTATTTGTTTTTCTCCTCGATGAGGGCTCCTTCCTCCATGCAGCCTCCGCCCTTCCCCATCGTGTATGTGTGTCTGTCTGTGGTTTCTGGGGTGTGTGTGTGTGTGTGTGTGTGTGTGTGTGTGTGTGTGTGTGTACATGTGCCTGTGTATGCACATCACTCAGTCTGGAGGGGCTGGGGCTTCAAGGAGAAGCCCTCACGAAGAATCTGGAAGCCTGAGCAGGGCCTGACCATCAGAAGCTGCTGTTCATTGGTTTCCCAGCCTGAATCTGCCCTGCTGCGGCCTCGGCACACAGCCTGTCACGATGCCAAAAATCCTTCCACTTTGAATTCAGGCAAACCAAGCCTGAACTTGTAGGCTGTGAGACTGGGCAGGGCCCGAGAGCCCCTCTGGGCCGGCGTGGTGGGGGGTTGGGGGCAGGGGCCCGCGCGGCGCTGTGTGCCTGGGCCGTGGGCCACTACCTGAGGTTCGGAGCCTCGGCTTCCTCGTCTGTGTGGTGGGGATAGGAATACCGCCCAGCTCCCGGAGGCGTGAGCGTCACCTGAGAAAACGTAAGCGAGGCCCTTAGTGTAGCGCCTGGCACTTGGCAGTATGATGTCATTTGAAGTTATCTCTCCGTGGGCATCAGAGCACTTGGACAGGACAGTGTTTCATTGTGCGGTCTGTCCCACCCAGGGGATGGATGCAGGCCCGGAGGTGACTCCTTCCCATCATTGTCACAACTGAGAATGGCCTGCAGGGGCAGTATGGCCACTAGACTGCATCCTACTCCAAGCCTTCCATTTTATTTTATTTTATTAAAAAAAATTTTTTTTTACACTTATTTATTTTTTGAGAGACATAGAGAGACAGAGCACAAGTTGGGGAGGGGCAGAGAGAGAAGGAGACACAGAATCCGAAGCAGGCTCCAGGCTCCAGGCTGTCAGCACAGAGCCTGACGTGGGGCTTGAGCTCACAAACCGTGAGATCATGACCTGGGCCAAAGTCGGACACTTAACGACTGAGCCACCCAGGTGCCCCAAGCCTTCCATTTTAGAGATTTTGAAATTGAGAACCTCTAGGGGATGGCAGGACTGTGGGCGCTCTTGAAGCCTTCTCCAGTTTCTCTTTTCTGAATTGCCCAGTCCTGGCATCAGCAGCTAGTGCCCACATGGCCCTCCAGGAAAGCGAGCTGTTAAATTCACCCACATGAAGGTGTAGGTGAGGATGACAAGTCCGTACAGGTGTAGCCGTCCCCTCCCCGCATTTTAACAGCTTTCACTCTTAAGCCTTCCTCTGAGCACTGACCCCCAGTGTTCAGTCACTGGATCCTGGCTTCATGGGTGAGGGTGGTTATTAGGAAGATTTCTTGCAGGCTTCCCCAGGTCTCCCAGTATGACTGGTGCTGGCTTTGAGTCCTGACCCATCTTGCTGTGTGACTTTGGGAGAGTTATGTGATGCCTCCGGGCTATCGGTTCACCTGCAGAGTGAGAATTAATAGTTGTGTTCTTGGCCTCTGAGGAGCTAATGGGTGAGGCAGCATTTTGATGAGGGGACAGATGTGAGGTGAGGATCCAGAGGGCGCTTGCCAGAGAAGCCCAGGAATTGAGGCTGGACCCTTGGGTGCTGTACCCTCTTCGCTCCTCTCCTTTCCCCAGAACCGGAACAGTCAGTAATTCCTGTGTGGGGGGAACTACAAGTGGGGGACGGGTGGCTCCGAGACCCCGCTTGGCCTTGATGCAGGGACCACATCGCTAGGAAAACCTCCTGATCCAAACACAAGCCCTTCTTCCAGATGGCTAGGGAAACTGAGGCATAGAAGTGGCTTGCTAGTCTTCATCTGACAAACCCCTTGGGGCCGGGGGTCCTTAGAGTGAGGCCCCTGGCCAATCCCTGACTCAGCTTCTAGCTCTTCTCCCTGTGGCCTTCTCAGTTGAGGGGAGGGAGGTTGCTGGCTTTGAGAGGGAGGCTGGGGCCAAGGAAGGAACCCCAGGGGAAATTAGCCCAAATTAGCAGCGAGAATGAGGAAGAGCTGGTGTTGTCTCTTCTACCCTTGCAGATAAATATTTAATCACAACAACAATAATAATGACAATGATCATGATAATGTGCAGTAGCTCAGGCCGTAACCTGAGCCCCACTCTCAGAGGGAGGAAGTGGGGGAGAGAGAAGGAGCAGCAGAGAAATGGGAGAGATAAAGACCAGCAGAAAGAGGGTGGGGGAAGGAGGCCAAGCACATGACAAGGAGGCTTGCCTCTTGAGCTGGGAGCCCCTGGGGTTGCCCTCTGCCTGGGGTGGCAATGTGAAATTTGCATTGTTCCAGGAGGAGAATCCGGGAACCGACAGCCCCACCTTCTCCCTGGCCTTCAGAGTTAGCAGCTCTCAGCCTGATTTCTTCTGCAGGGGGCCTTGCTGGCTTTCCTGGTCTCTCTCCGAGTCCCCAAGGAGCCTGAGTGTCTCTGGTTCCAGAGCTGGCAGCTGGGAAGCTGGGCTCTACACAGTGTTTTGCTTCTCACTACCTGTGTGACTTGGGCAAAATGCTCTCTTGCTCTGGGCCTCAGTTTCCTCATCTCTAAAATGGGGTTGGGCCCTGCAAAACTGGTTTCTTGCTACTCCTTCATGTGGGTGAGCAAGACCTCTCTTCTGCCCAAGCCAGTTCCAGGCTGTTCCTGGGAATTGCGCTCTCTGATGCCTGGGTTTCTGATGGCAGTGGGTACAGGCCTTAAGAAGTCTTCAGACATGACCTAATTTCTGCCTCGGGCTCTCCCACTTGAACCAAAGTTGAGCAGCAGCTCCAAGAGCCAAGTTCAGAGTTGTGGAGCCTGTGGTGATAACCTCCAGCGTCTCCTTCTCTCAAGCTCCTGATGAGCGATCAGAATAGCTAATGTCTTCTTTGGGCTTCTGTTTGATTCTCTCTCTCTCTCTCTCTCTCTCTCTCTTTCTCCCTTCTAAGGTTGATAGGAGGAGAGCATTGGAGCTGTTTTCTCCTTGATGCCAAGATACATCAAGCTAGGAGCACTCTCCTGTTTTCACATTCATCCATCAAGAACAGGCCTGCAGGACGTGGGGACCAAGACTGGAGCTCTGCTGCTCCCTGGCTACTCCCTGTCGCCCATGGGCATGGCCTGTGTCGGCAACTGAGCACTGCCTGAGTGGCGAGGAGCACCAGCATGGGTTACCCTGTTGGCCGTCCTTGGCCACCCTGCTGCTGAAGCTGCCCCAGAGAGACTTGTGGGGGCTGCCCTGCCCATGCTCACCCAGGCTGCGGGGCTAGGGGCCTGCCAAGGCTAGGAGTGGGGCCCGCCATTCATGGGTCTCTAGGGATTTCCGAGATGCCTGGGAAGACAGGCTGGGGCTGGTGGTGGGCCCGGCTGCCTCTTTGCCTGCTCCTTAGCCTTTATGGCCCCTGGATGCCTTCCTCCCTGGGGAAGCCCAAGGGCCACCCCCACATGAATTCCATCCGCATAGATGGGGACATCACACTGGGAGGCCTGTTCCCTGTGCACGGCCGGGGCTCAGAGGGCAAGGCTTGTGGAGAACTTAAGAAGGAAAAGGGCATCCACCGACTGGAGGCCATGCTCTTTGCCCTGGATCGCATCAACAATGACCCGGACCTGCTGCCCAACATCACGCTGGGCGCCCGCATTCTGGACACCTGCTCGAGGGACACCCATGCCCTCGAGCAGTCGCTGACCTTTGTGCAGGCGCTCATCGAGAAGGATGGCACGGAGGTCCGCTGTGGCAGTGGCGGCCCACCCATCATCACCAAACCTGAACGTGTGGTGGGTGTCATCGGTGCTTCAGGGAGCTCGGTCTCCATCATGGTGGCCAACATCCTCCGTCTCTTCAAGGTTAGTGCCTGGCTGGTTGGCCCCAGATGTGTGTTTCTACCAACAGCCCCAGCCCTCCACACCCAGGGTGCCAGGCCTGGCCAGCTTCTTTCTCCTGTTCCTTCCTGGACTCTGGGGAAGAGAGTATGTTTCCCAGGGAGCAGTATATGAGAATTTGGGGGCAGTCCTATGGTCAAAGCCTAGGCTCAGCAGAGTGGAGGTGTCAGGGAGGGACCCAGCGCTGTGGTGCTGACCATGGTGCTGAAACAGCACACGCGGCCTGATCAACTGTACTCCTCAGTGGGGAATGCTGAACCAAGAGGGGAAAAGGAAGTGCTGAACAACAGAAGGGAGGAGGAGCTAGGAGGACACATGTATGTATATATAAAGACAGAAAGATGGATACATGGAAATATAGGTAGATAGAAAGGTAAAGAGAGTAAAAGATAGAGAGAGAGATAGATAGAATCGAAATACAAATGTTGGAGATTGCCAGGGAGAAAAAGCAAGACTTTTGTTTTGACATTGTTTTCAAATAATTGCAATTCCCAAGAAAGATATGTTTTTCTTCTAGTAGCTGAGAGAGCCCTGTGTGGCCCTCCTACTCCACCCCAAGATAATGGTTAGAAAATGTGTCTTGATATTTTGGATGGGGCATTGGGCTACGGAACCCATAGAGAATGGATGAGGACAGGGAAAGGGCCTGGAAGGAGCAGGCAGTCTCTGTTTCTGTTGCCCTTGGCCCCGAACTAGGCTTCCCTTGCTCATTTCCTTCCTCCTGCCCTTCTTCCTTGCACACCTTTCTCCCTTTCCTTCTGGAATCCTTCCCTGCCCCCTCCTTGCTACCTCCCTTCCTCTCTTCCTGGGGCAAGAGCTGCTGATTTGCAATTCAATTGGAGCCAAGTGCTTCGCTAAGCTGCTAAAACAACTGAAAGCTACCGGGTAGAGAGAAAAACATTACCAGCATTTTACCAATAATTATGAGCCGCTCTGCTCTCGGAGCCTGCCTTGTTTGCTCTGTGTGTTTGTGTGTGTGTGTGCGACTGCGTGTGTGTGTGTGTGTGTGTGTGTGTGTGTGTGTGTAAGTGGGGGGGAGGAGGGAGAGAGAGAGGGAGGGAGAATGTGAGGAAAGAGGAGGAAGAAAAGCCCAGAGGAAGCTGCTGGGTCCCTCCTTCACCCTGGTGTTAGGCTCTCAGCCTTTGGAGATGGCCCCTTCTCTCCTCAGAGTCTCCAGAGTTAGGTGCAGTGGGCTGAGAGAGGCTGTCTGGGCCCATGCAGAGTGGGAAGTCTGAGGCTGAAGCTCTCTCACCTGGACCTTTTCTGGAGTCCATTCGCCCAGTCCCATGATGCATCCGTACTTGGGGGCATTTTGGGGAGCGTGGATAGAAGTGGGGGTGAATGGTGTGGAAGGTCACCATGTTGGGGATGGGGGTGGGGATGAGTGGTAAAGAAAGGAAGCTAGAGTTGTCCCGTCACAGTGTGGAGTGGGGGTTGGAACTTTGTGGGGCCATGTGCTGTGCTGTCTCACCTATAGGCCTTCTTTCTGGAGTGTTGGTTTTACTTGGTGGTTTTATGAAACACTGTCTAGGAACACTATCTTAATTTTCCAACAAATGGATGCATTATGAAGAATGCAGAATTAAGATGAAGGAAACTTTGCAATAGATAATCTGAACAACCTCTGGGGGGCTGTGCTGCCTGAGGTCATTCCTGGTAGATGGTTTGGGAATGGGTAGCCTGGTCCAGCCTTCCCACCTGCCCTGTTTTGCATTGAGGAGTGGAGACCCAGAGCGGAGGAGGAAGCCGGGCTCAGCTGCTCAGGCCAGGGCCTGATGATGGTGATGCCTTGGGCTAGCTGAGTCATCACTTCAGCCTGCCTGCCCCAGGCCTGAGAGGTGAGGCTACTTTGGCCATCAGCAGAGGGGACAAGCCCCAGACTCCTTGTCAGTCTGTCTGGATGGGGTCTAGACCCCCAGCCTTGGAGAAGGCCAGACCACAGATGGGGCTGCTGCAGTTTCCTTATTGGAGCTTTTTATTAAACACTTTTGGTGACTCTGGATGTTTTAATTTTTTTTAATGTTTATTTTTGAGAGACGGAGACAGAGTGTGAGTGGCGGAGGGGCAGAGAGAGAGGGAGACACAGAATCAGAAGCAGGCTGCAGGCTCTGAGCTGTCAGCACAGACCCTAACACAGGGTTCGAATCCATGATCCATGAGATCATGATCTGAGCTGAAGTCGGATGCTCAACCGACTGAGCCATCCAGGCGCCCCTACTCTGGATGTTTTAGAAAACAGCCTGATGGGGCCCTGGGGGCTATGACCTTGGTGAGTGCCTCCCTGCCATCTCCCAGGAGCAAGCCAGTGCCCACTTTATAGGGAGGTAGAGAGGATCAAAGGAGTGGAGAGGTGTCACGTGACACAGGGTAAAGGCTCCAAGAATGGTGAGCATGTTCTTGGAAACATGGATATTTTGGGATGAGGCATCCAGTGACCCCACATGGGAATGCGCTGTGACCTCTGTGCTCACCCCTCTTTGGTTGGAGAAAGGTCTCTGGTGGGGTGAGGGTGCCTGGGCCAAAGTGCATCACCAGCCAGGGGCTCACAAGTGTTTCATTTTCCCTGCCCATCTGGTCACCTGTGAACATGGCCCAGGCCTCAGTTTTATCTGTGCCTCCTCCAATTACAGAGAGATGAATGGGTTGGGGCAGACGGTCAGGAGTCTCCCTAGCTGCTCAGAAAGAGAGACCGGACAGGGGCGGGGGTAGAGACCTGGGAGGAGAGAAGGAATGGGGGACAGAGGGGACATGTTGGGAAAGGGAAGGGAGGGGGAGGGCACGGAGATGGGGACTGAGCCAGAAGGAGTCAGTCATCTGTGGTCTGCATTCCCTGGGTTCCTTTTAACAGCGTTAATGTTCCAGGCTGGCGACAAGAGGGCTCCTCAATAATTAAACTGATAGAAATGAGAGGCTGGGTGAGAAACTTAGAAACCATTTACAGAGGCAAAGGGAGCGGAGGCCCCAGGCTGGCGAGCATGAGGGAGGGGCACCCAGGCAGGGACAGCAGCTGTGTCAGGTGTCTATTTCAAAGGGCACCACTGCAGCCCTGCTCTGCCAAGGCCAATAAGTGGGGCCTGCTGGGAGCTTCCACCAGAGTCTGTGATTATAGCTCCCCTTCCTCTAAGAGGTGAATTTCCTGTGCACAGTTCAGAGAGGAGCTCTGGGCTTGGGGACACTAGAGGTGATTTCCTGCCTGGCGAAAAGCTAATGGGGTGCAGTCGGGGCCAGGGGGTGAGCAAACCTCCCAGCTACTGGAGCTGGAAGGGCCAACTCCCCTTCGTATAGAGGTGGAATCTGACCCCTGTTAAGTGACAGGGCGGAGCTAGAAGGCAAGTCCCCAGCTCCCAGGCCTGACTCCTTCCAGACTGCCTGTCCAAATAAACTGGGTTGGAAGTGAGACTCAGGCCTTTGTGGGGACCAGAAGCCCTGACTCTGAGTAGTCTTGGATCTGACTTGATAGCTTATATCCCTTACTTCCTGTCCCTTCATCCTCGTTTTGGCTCTCTTCCGGAGACAGGGAATACTGATAGGTGTAAAGCATACCTTTTGGAAGACATCCTAAAGCCTGAGGATGTGGCCTATGTAGTGCTATGTTGGGACAGCCCAGGTTTGGGCGCCAGTTAGGCCTGGGTTTGAATCTTCATGCCCCCAGAGTTCACTCACCATATAGGGCATTTGCACCGAAGTGTGAATAAGCCAATAAGATCTTTTCTTGAGAGCAGCCGTTGTTGGGGGGAGAAGGAACATGTTAAGTGCCTTCGGAAGAAAGCAGTTTTCAAATCGCAGACTTGTGAGGGCTAGAAGGATCCAGAAGTCATTGCACAGAGTCCCTCCCTCATTTGCAGCAGGCAAAAAAGCTGAGGCTTGAAGAAGGGGAGGCTAGCCAGTCCTTGCCACCTTGGCTAATTGTTTAGCTTGTTTGTGCCTCTGTGTATTTCCTCGCTTGTTAAATGGGGATGATAATGGTCTCCTAGGCCAGGTGAGAGAATTAGGAGTTAATGTCCAGGGAGGGCCTAGCACGGTGCCTGGCACACAGTCAGCCCACAGGAAATGTCATTGCACAGCTTGTGGCTGGACCTGAAACCAGCACGAGAGACTCCATTGATGTGGAAGAGGCTGGAGCGGGTGGGCAGTGACAGACGGTGACCTTTGAGGCCGATCCTGGAGAGGCCCCACCATCTGCTGGGCCTCTTGTGTCTTCCTGAAGACTGAGCAGCCAACTCAACTTTCAGATAACGAGCTTTGTTTCGCTGTCACAACAGTGGCATGTGGGAGGAAAAAGCTGGGCGGAGTGGAGGGAGGGCAGAAGGGGGAAGGCAGGAAAGGGGGTGGAGGGGACACTGGTGAGCAGGGGAGAGGGTGGAGGTGGGCAGGTGCCCCAGGTTCCTGAGAGAGGCCGGCCCGGGGCCAGTGGTGAGGCATACTAGCCCTTCTGGGCACTCCCCCCCCCCCCCCCCCCCCCCCCCCGCCTGGCTGTGTGATGCTCTTGACCCACGTGGGGCTGTAAGTGCTATAACGGTTTGTGGCTTGTTTCTGGAGAAAGCTGCCTGCTTGGTGCTTGGCTTGTCTAAGCTCCTCCGCGCCTGGCCCAGGACTCCTGGGGAGACTTTGTGGCTTAGATAACGCAAGATGTTCTGTTGAGGATATGGCTTTGTGTCTTCAAAGTGTTTTCATTGCACAACCAGGAGGAGCTTTGGAGAGAGTCCATCTACACCGCCCCCTCCCCCCCCCCCCCCGCCCCTGCAGCATGCCCTTCTCCCTTGAAGACCACTTCATCCTTCCAGCACCCAAGCCAAAAACCTGGCAACAGTTTTGACCATGCTTTTTCTACAAGGAAACCCTACAGGCTTTCCTTTCAGAATGTGTCCTCTGGGGCCTCCCACCTCTGGGGCCTCTCATCCAGACCATTGCAGAAACCTTCTCTTCTTCCGCCTGCTTCTTTTTTTTCCCCCTGCTTCTAAATGGGCCTACCACAGCCAGACTTCTGCTCAGTGGCCAGGGAGATCTTTCTAAAAGCCGAATTGAATCTACTCACCTCTGTTAAACCTTTGATTGCTTTTAGATTAAAATGCAAACTTCCAAACCCTTGCCTGTCTCAGAAGCTCTGTGCTACTTGGTGCCCAACCACGTCTGTTGTGTCTCCTGGGTGCAATCCACACAGTCACTCTATTTTCCTTATGGTCCGTCATGACACTGTGCTATTTTCCCCACCACAGGGCCTTTGCACCTGCGTTCCCCTCTGTATGGAATGTTTTCTCCTGACTCTATGAGGCTAGATCCTTCTCATTCAACCTTAAGCTTAAATGGACTCCCTCCCCTCTGCCTCTCCCCCCCGCCCCAGTTATTCTATCTTGTTTCCTCATCTTTCCCTTTATGGCACTCATCACAGTTTGTACTTATGCCCATATTTGCTTGTTTTCCATTTTGCCGCTGGCTTCCCCCTCTAGACTAGGGGTTAGCAAACTATGGCCCATGAGCCAAATCTGGCCCACCACTTGTTTTTGTATGGCCCACGAACTAAGAATGGTCTTGGTATTTAAGTGGTTGAAGAAAAAGAATCAAAAGAATAATATATCCACAACACAGGAAGATCACATGAAATTCAAATTTCAGTGCCCAGCGATGAAGTTTTGTGGGTATACATAAGACCTACATTTGTGTATTGTCTAGGGCTATTTTTAAAATTTTTATCTATTTATTTATTTATTTTTTGAGGGGGGCTGCGGTGCAAGTGAGCAAGGGGCAGAGAGAGAGAAAAATCCCATGAGGGGCAGAGAGAGAGAGAAGTGGGGCTCATCTGAAGTGGGGCTCGAATTCACAAACTGTGAGATCATGACCTGAGCTGAAATCAGATGCTTAACTGACTGAGCCACCCAGGTGCCCTACAGGGATACTTTTTTTAAAAAAAGATTTTATTTTTTTTAATGTTTATTTCTTTTGGAGACAGAGAGACAGAGTGTGAGCTGGGGAAGGGGCAGAGAGAGGGAGACACAGAATCCAAAACAGGCTCCAGGCTCTGAGCTGTGAGCACAGAGCCCGACGTGGGGCTCGAACTCACGAACCGCGAGATCATGACCTGAGCCGAAGTCGGATGCTTAACCGACTGAGCCGGCCAGGGGCCCCAAAAAGATTTTATTTTTTAAGTAATCTCTGTACCCAACATGGGGCTCGAACTCACAACACTGAGATCAAGAGTTGCACACTCTACCGACCCAGCCAGCCAGGTATAGGGCTACTCTTGAACTACCGCCTAGGGACTGAGCAGATGAGACCAGTTGACCCTCAGCAGCACCCGTAGGACCCCCGGCTGGTGCCAGGCCCGCAGTAGGCTCTCAGGAGTCTTGGCTGAATGGTGTCATGGAGAGTGAAGCGTCTGCTCCCCCATGTCCCCCCAAACTCTTTGATACCAGCAGGGATGCCATGGTCTGCACCACCCTGCAGACGCCCCTGGCCGTGGGGATGAGTGCAGCCCGGCCCATCGAACCATTGGGTCAAACCAGTGCCAACCAGTGCCCATCACTCTGGTGAACTCCAGGACCACTTGGATGTGTTTCCACCCTCCCAAACACCTCCAGCGCCTCCCTGACTTACGGAATTGGAATTCCCTTCACCTACACCTTTTTCCCTGTTCGAGGGTAACCCCATGCACCATTTTAGGCTGTTATTAGAGATTTGTCCCAACAAAGCTTCCTCAATAGATATTTGGGGGTGAATGAGGGACCCTCCAGAAGAGGTGTCTGAGGTGGAATTATCACTACGTTTGCACGACACATATCCTGTGCCAGGGTTCGTCTCAACCCTCACGGCAGCCCGCGGTGGGCAGTTGTTATCCCCATTGTACAAGTGGGCAACTGAGGCACAGAGAAGCCAAGCAACTTGACCAAGGTCCCACAGCTAGCGTGGCGGAGCCAGCATGCAAACTGTGCGGCCCCGAATCTACCCATTTTGCCACTCTGCTCTCCTAACTCTTGGCCATCCGATAGACTCGGGTTTGAGACCTGGCCTAATACTGCGTGGCTTTTCTGAGACTCAGTGGATCATCTGCAGCGCGGACACGATGGCACTCACCCGGCAGAGGTGATAATGTGGGCAAAACCCTTCGTAGGTGCTTTGGGGACGCGGGTGTTACCGGAACAGTTTTGATATTGGTAGAATAGTTTTGATAGCGTTTGTGAGGGGCTAGGCGGCCGAAGGGGTGGGGGAGGAAGGGAAGAGGTGGGGGAAGTAGGTCTTGCTGAGGGTGACTCTCAGGGGCTGTTCTCGGGTGAGAAGTGCATAGCCCATGCTTTTACAGCGTCCCTCTTTCCCCCAAGCACCAGGTGTCCCTCTGGTGAGAGCCCGGGAAGGGGGACGTCAAGACGTCAGGGTCAGGCTGGAGCCTGCAGAGAGAGGGGAGGGAGGTGCAGTGGGGGGGGGGGGGGGGGAATGTGGCACTGGGCTCAGAGCCCCCCACTGACCACTCCACTGGCTGTTCTCTCTGTCCTCTGTGCTCTGTCCCAACCACCTGGTTACTGTCCACAGTGGAGCGGTGCCCCCCCCCCCCCAATATAGTCGGATACCGGGGATGCAAGGCGGGGGGAAGGATGGGTGGGTAGGGCTGCTGGGGGAGACGTTGCGTTGCCTTGGTGGTTCTCAAGCCTGGCACCTCATCACAGTCACCTGGGGAGTTTACTAGAGCATCGGATTCCTCAAGCTCCAGCAGGCGGATGAGGCCTGGGGGCCGGGCCTGTGGTTGGACACCTGCCAGGAGGCTTGGTTGGCCACCAGACCGTGTGGTCTGAGTCGGCCTAGTATTCCCATCCCACCAGGCTCTCCAGGGAGGACCCTGCCCCCGCTGCAGCCCTCTCAAGCCAGCTGCCTCGCAGGTGCACCCTGGGGTTGCAGACCCAGCTCTGAATACAGGAGGTTTGGGGCTGGAAGCCTGGGTTCAGCTCTGGTGACTGGATTGGCAAACAGACTCATGATTGTGAAATTTCAAGGAGGCAGAGGGGCCTCTGGGGCAACTTCCCAGAAATGCCCTGGAGGGAGGCCTGGTGCGCTCCTGGAGTCCAGGTTGGAGATGACAGGGCCCCGGGGCAAGAATTCATTCACTCATTCCACTCACGGACTCCATATCGAACATCTTCTCTGTGCCTAGCACGGCTAGAGGAGTGTTCTCCATCTGGCTGCACCTTGGAATCACCCAGGGAGTTTAAAAAAATCCTAGTACCCAAGCCCCACCCCAGGAATTCAGATTAATTGGTCTGAGATGGGGCTTGGGTTCCCCAGGTGATATCCATGTGCCGGCCCAGGTGGAGAACCACCGCTCTAAGCAACTTTGTAAAGCAGGAAACGAAACGGAGTAAGGCCTTGTCCCGGTGGGCTTCTATGTTAGAGGGGGAGAGCAGGCAGTGAACAGGTAAACTGTATAATACCTAATGGGGGGGGGGCAGTTCCCTGCAGAACAAAGCTGAGGCATGGCGGAGGGGTGCCAATGTAGACAGGATGGTTGGGGATGGCTTCACTGAAGAAGGATTATTTCTACACAAGCTCAAATAGAGCAAAGGGACTTGCCCATTGGATATCTGGAGAGTGTTCTAGGTAGAGAGAACAGCAAATACAAAGGCCCTGGGGCAGGACTTTGCTTGATTGTTGACCTAGGGACTCAAGAGGGAGGACCAAGACAGCTCTGGGGATGGGAGAGGGGGACCAAGGGAGTGCCCAAACCTACATCCTGACCCTTGTTGCTGCCAAGGGTGTTGTGGGGGGGAGGGGTCAGCAGGAGTCTGGGGACCTTGGGCAATCACTGGGCCTCTCAGGACCTCAGTTTCCTCACCTGTTAAATATGCAAATGGTCCCTGAACAGTCCTCGTGAAACCACAGAGGTGATGGGTGGGTGGGGGAGGAGATATAAGGGTGGAGCCTGTGGGAGAGGCTCACTCTTTCCCTCCGCTCCCACTCTGCTGGCCTCCTCCCACCCCTGGCCCCTTGTCCCTCTTCCACCCCGTCTCCCTGGCCTGAGGAAGGAGAGCTCGAGACAGGAGCGAGGCAGGGCCAGCCAGATGGGGAGCCCCAAGAGGCAGTAGCATGCGATGGTTAAGGCATGGGCTCTGGGGCCAGATGGCCTGGCCTCAAACCCCTGCTCTGCCATTTATCACCTGGGAGTACCTCTCTGTGCCTCAGTTTCCTTGTCTGTAAAATGCTCCCCACCTCACAGGGCACGGTAAAGATTAAGTGAATACACGGAAAGTGCTCAGACCAGCACCTGGCATGTAGACTGGGGATATCGGCCGAGTGCCTGGTTGCGGCGGGCAGCCCAGAGCACTCACTGGCTTTGGAGGCGGCCACATGGTAGGTGGCTCAGATCTTGGCCCCAGATCCCTCACCCTGTCTGGACCTTGCTCATCTCATCTGTGAAATGGGTAGAATCACGTGTACCTCTCAGGGTAAGGATGTAGGATAATGTAGTGAGGAGCTGGTGGTGTGGGTGCACCGTAGGGCTCAGTAATGTTAGTCCTCATCACGTGCAGGCAGAGCATTGAAGGGGGGCTCAAGGGGGGAGGGGGAGTGATCTGAGCCATGCAGGCTGGGGAGCTGGGCAATATGGAGGGGCAGATCACTGGCTTTTGGCAGAGGGATGATGGGTGAGTGTAGCTGAGTTCCCCCCAGTGTGTTGGTCCTGGGGCTCTCCAGGCACTCACTGTGAGGTGTGGGGGATGCTGGGTGATCTCTGGCTCTCCACTCAGGGGAGGGCTGTGGGTCCCCTTACCACTGAAGCCTCCCATAGCTCAGGGACCTGTGTTCTGGTTCTGGCTCTGCTGACAACGCGCTGTGACCTTGGGTGGGTCGGCTGTTCTGTAAAATGAGGGCATCGGATCAGGTGGGCCAAGCCCACTCCTCTACCTGGTGGCCTCTCCTGGAGTAGGAGCACTGAGCCTACTCCCCAGCGGTCAGATTACCGCGGTATTGCCATGGCCCCAGTGGCCTTTCTCGTGGCCTCTCCAGTGTAGTCCAGCCTGCCTCGACCCTGCATATTCTGAGTGTGTGCTATGCTTTCCAAAACCTGCCTCGGGGATTTTCCTGGCCGTGTGCTCCTCCTGGAACTTCCTTCCTGATGCCCGACTGGCAGAGTCAGACTCCTTCTTCAAACCCTGACTCAAACTCCAAGACTCTCCTGACCCGTGAAGGGCTGAGCTGTTCCTGGGGTACGTGGGGTCCTTTGTGTGGCTCTTGTGGGCCTTCCTGACGTCCATGGGCTTGTGGAGGGCAGGACTGGGCCTCCCTGGGACCCAGGGACCTGGGCCTGGGTCTTCCCCTTGCCCTCAGTGCCCCTGGCCCTGTCTGTCAGCCTTGGGAAAACTGAGCAACCCCGCAACTCCCCCCCCCCCCCCCAAAGCAACCCCTGTGTGGGAGCTGTGCCTGGGGCAGGGGTGTGGCCCATGCCTCCGCCTGTCTCTGTCAGAGGGTTAAGCTCATAGTACCTCCCCCTGCCTAGTCCTAAATGAGCTGTGTGCTTTTCCACTTCCTCCCAGTTTATTAAACTTGCATTTTTATGACCCAGACATGTTGGAAATGAAAAGGCGGCACATTCTGCTTTATATTCCAATTGACCTTTACGCTTGCCACTTACTTGGGTGCCCGGGCTGGGGTGAGGTGAGGAGATGCATGCCCCCGCCTCCAGGCTCTGGGCTGCCGTGGAGAGTTGTATCCTGGAGCCACGTTTTGGGGGGCAGGGAGGCGGGGGAATCAGAGCCCCCCTTGGTCCCCAGCCCCTGCCTCCTCCTTTGGGACTCTGTGGGTTTCTCTGCTTTCCTCTTCTGTTCTCCCCCATCTCTCTCCTTCCTGCCTCCTTTTATACCCTCTCTGGCTCTGCCTGGGCCTCTCTCTGGGTCATGTGGGGTGGCCTTATCCATGGTTAAGGCCAAGAGGTAGGAGTGGCCCACAAGCTCACCTGTTTCTGGACAGGTGTGCTCCCGCCTCGTGGCCACTCTGGCCACCTGCCCGCTTCACACCTTGATTAGGGCCATTGGTACCCTAATGTGCTGAGCACTTTCTGGTGGGCACCCAACCCCTCCAGGTCCCCTTTCCGTTCTCAGATGGTCCTCTCCCCCCCAACATAGCTCCAGAAATTTCCCCTTGAATGAAGATGTGGCCTGGCTGTGGGCAGATGCTGCTCGGGGCTGTTTTCCTCGCCTGTGGGGTGACCGTGAGCAGGCTCTGCACGCGTCCCCGGGTGGTGGACAGACGGGGTTGGTCTCAGGGGTGTGAAGCTGTTTCAAAAGGGGCCAATCCTGGCCCTGCCACTCCTGCCTGTGTGATCCTTGGGCGGGTCACATGACCTCTGAGCCCAGTTTCCAGATCTATAAGATGGGTAGGATGGTTGTATTAAACGGGACAATGAAAATTGGCACATGGCCCAGTTCGAGGAACAGTAGCTGTTGTAACGCGTGCTCATGTGAGGGGGAGGCTATATTCTTCTCCCTGTTCCTTTCTTTCTTCGTTCCTTCATTCCTGGACCTGAGTCCTCCCCAGGCTTCTGTTTTTCCTGGGGCCACTGAGAAGTACCCTGGGATGACCCAGGAGGCATGAGGCACAGGTACCACGAAGATGGACCGGCCTGGCTGCCGGCTCTCTAGCCATCCCCGGGGGCCTAGGGGAATTTAAAACTCATTAGGGCTGAAATATGCTGGAGGGAGAGAGGGAGGGAGCCCGCTGAGCACCACCCCATGTGGGGCAGGAGCATAGGGGGGCCCTAAGGGTCCTTGGGTGTCTGGGCATCTCTGGCCGGGGCTGAGGAGCAGAGAGGCGACACTTAGCTCATTCTCCAGCCCCTGGGGCTGTGGTTCAGTGGGAGGTCCTGCAGGGTGTGTGTGTGTGGGGGGTGGTATTTGTGTTCAGGGCTGCTGCCTCCCTGTCTCCCTCCAAGTTCAGGCCCTGATTGCTGTCAGGGAGTCCAGTGTGGCCCCCTCGTCAGAGCAGCAGGAAGAGGGCAAAGCTGGACCCTTAGGAACGAATTTGGGTGGCAACCCCCCTCCCCCACCAGGGGGGACATTTGAGGCTTAGGACTGGGGGGCCGGGTGTGTGAGGGGTGTGGCTTCCAGGACCAGGTCTGTTCTGAGGGGAGATGGGGATATGGGGTGCACACAGCTTTCACAAAGGAGCCTTTTATCAAAGATGAGTGGTATCTTCTAGGTGGGCTTGACAGAAAAGGGTCTCTCTCTCTCGCTCTCTCTCTCTCTCTCACTCACTCTCACAAGGCATCATGTATTCTATTACCCTCCAAACTTCAAGCACATGGAGAATTATAGAGACGAATAAACTGTCCTAGACTCATCACCTGGCTTGATCAAATATTGATATTTTGCCCTACTGGTATCAATGTTTGTTTTCATGCTAAGGAAGAAAACATTGTAAACGTCATCAGAGGGCCCGTGTGAGCGTCCTTGTGCTCCGCCTCTTCCTCCTTGGAGGCTGCCACCGCCCTGTCCTGTGCGGATTGTTTTTAGTTCTTTTAATGACTGTGCACTTAAAAATAGTTTTGTGTGTTTTATTCATTTTTGAGAGTGAGAGAGACAGAGCATGAGTAGGGGAGGGGCAGAGAGAGAGGGAGACACAGACTCTGAAGCAGGCTCCAGGCTCCGAGCTGTCAGCACAGAGCCCAACGTGGGGTTCGAACTCACGAGCCTTGAGATCATGATCTGAGCTGAAGTTGGACGCTTAACTGACTGAGCCACCCAGGTGCCTCTAGTTTTGTGTGTTTTAAGCTTGATAAAAAATTGGATCATGTTGGGTGTCCTGGGGCTGGCTGCATTTGCTCAGCTTGTCCCGTTCCTTTTCTTGGTCGTGTGGTTCCTCACTGGAACAGCGCCCCGTGCATTTACTCGTTCATTTCTTGGGGTCACCTGGGCAAGTCCCCTGATGATCTTCCTGGCTCGTCCCAGGGGTGCTGCCCGACCATCCTTGCCCGTGTCTCTTTGTGTTCTTGGGAGAGTTTTCTTGTGGGTCGCACTCAGGAGCGGAATTGCAGACTCATGGAGAATATGCCTCCTGAACTTCCCCAGAGGCTGCCATGTTGCTCTCTACCTTTGATGCAGGGTGCTGGTTTCCAAACCTGTCTCCCCATTGGAACCCCCTGGGGCTTGTTAAAACACAAGTTTTCACCAGATGCCTGGGCCTACGTGGCCCTGCGACAGGGACTCTTTGCGTGCGAAGTCTTGTTTCATAAGCTCCTGGGGGCTTCATGGACCTACATTTGGAGGTGCCTTGCCTGGACCTGCCAGTCACTTGCTGTGCAACTTTGAGCAAGTTGCTGGATCTCTCTGAGCCTGAGTGTCCTCCTCTATAAAATGGGGGTGATGATAATGGTGAGGACTCAGTCAGGGTTGGCCCTTGCCTCCTCTGGGGGTTGGCTTGGTGCTTTTGAGGTCTGTGGTGTACCCAGGGTTGCCACAGCCTGACCGGGCTCTTGTGTCATCCAGAGGAGCAATGTACCTCCTTGACTCTGTCTGTGAAGTCGGTTTTGGGTTCGTTGTGTTGGTCAACAAGCATGATGGACGACTGCCCCGTGCAGGCCATGCCATGTTTTAGAGACCTGGAGTATGGGCCAAGGACGCTGATGTCAGAAGTCAACGGTCAGTAATTCCATGACAGTGAGATGAGGGCTTTCATGGAGGTGGATGAGGCCCGGTTGGGGGGTGGGGTGTCAGGGAAGGCTTCCTGTAGGAGGACAACTAGCTGAGATTCAACAGCCAGCATACAGTGAGGTAGGTGGAGGGCTGTGCTGGCCAGTGGGGGAGGGCATTCCAGGTGGAGGGACCCAGGAGGCCAAAGGCCTGGTGGTGAGAGAGGAGAGGGAGAGTGGGAGCGAGCCTGGTGCTTGTGTGGGGGTTGGCCGTCTCGCTTCAGGACTGCTGAGGCTCCCGGTGACACAGGCATCTACCTCCTGGCAGCGGTTGCCTCTGACTGAGGCCTCAGATTGCAGCTGGAAGGGGGTTTATGGGAAGCCTGAAGTGTGAGGAAATGTTAAGTGCCTTATAAGTACTTTGATTATTTTAAATTGCTTAAGTGGTTTCTAAGATGGTCCTAAGTATCCCGGGGACACAGACACAAAATCAATTAGGAAAGTACAACAAACCTAATGAGGGGAGAGTAGCCCCCTCCCCCACGCCCACCTTGGCCTGGCTCTGGCCCTGGCCCGTCAGCCCGCACCAGAACCCCTACTTTCACCTCCAGCATCGGGCTGGGGAGCCCCCAGCCTCTGCGCTGGGCCCTCCTGGCCCTGAGTCCTGCCTTCTCGCTCAAGTGTTTTGCAGGGTGGAGGGAGAGGAAGGGGTGTCTGGAGGGGTAGGGACGGGAGGCAGAGAGAGGGGTTGTATGTGGAAGTGCCTGAGAGGGTCTCCTTTAAAGATGCTTCTCTCTTCTGAATGTGCCTTTTATCTAGGGGCCCTGGAGCCCCCTAGGCCTACAGTATTACCGTTAATATTATTATCACTATCATTGCCATTTACAGCATTATTTTTTAAGCACGTAATACATTCCTATGGGCTTTCAAACATACCAAAGGACATACCCCAGCCCTACCGTGGAGGCAGCCGCTGCTCCCCGTGTGACCTTCCAAAGAGGGCTGTGGTCTGGACTCGGGGCTGTGGTGTTGCAAACTCCGGGGGCGCCATTCACCGTTGACCATTCACTGAATCTGGGGTGCGGGGTGGGGGGTGGGGATGTGTGCACGCATACGTTCTCCTCCGCTTTTTTCACACGCCGCAGCACCTGCCTGGTGGCCGTGGGGATTGCTCATCAGCCAGGAAGGACCTCGGCCTTTGTCCGGCCACAGAGTACTCCCCGCTCCCAGTCTCCTCGTGGCAGACACCAGGTGCTTCCCAACCTCGTGCGTTTGAGAACACCCCTTGTGCGGCTGACTTCGTGCGTCGGCCACGTTGCGTGTCTCTGTCGGGAGAATTCCTACAGAGTGCCGGGTCACAGGACCAGCGTATTCGTAATCTCTTGCCCTCCTGCCGGCCAGGGGTGGGGGCCGCACTTCCTGTGGCTGGGTCTCCACCTCTGCTGTCAGCCGGGCGGCGCCGGGAGGAGGCCCTGCGGCTGATGCTGACCCGGGCCCTGTGCCGCCAGCCTTGTGCAGCAGATCGTGGGGAGCAGGGACCCCGGTCCTTGATGCAAGAGCTGCCCAGAAGAGTGAGTGGGCCCCACTTCACTGTGAGTCTGTGTGGGGGTGGAGGCAGGGGCAGGGGCAGGGGGCAGCTCCGGGCCTCTGCGGGGGTCTAGCGGGAGCCGGAGGCCCTGGGCTCCTGGGTCTCCATCCCACACATGCTCTGAGAAGGTGCTGAGAACCGGCAAGGTGGATGACCATCGCTGGCCTGGCTCGGTTGTCTGCCCGCCCTTCCCTCCGCCCCCGCATCATTCAGGTGTGATTGCTCCCAGCAGAACTGCTTCTGTGCCCACGTTCTCCTGTCTTTGGGCCCCATGGCTGCCTTGTGTGTCCATTTAACAGATGCAGCTCTGAGGGGCGGTGACTCCTTGGGTCCTGCAGCGGCTCGGGGGTGGAGTTTGGCTGGTCCCTTGCCTCCCTGGCTCCTCAAGGAGTGCTTCTGTCCCAGGTCCGCAGGTAAGGCTCATCCGTCCGTCCGCATCTCGGTTTAAACACTTCTCACTGCCCGCTGCCGGGAGGGCCCCCCTTCTGTTCTAACCAGCCTTGGGCCCTCGGCAAAATCACTTAGACTGTCTGGCCTCTCCATTTTCCCATCCGCACGATGCATCCAGATCCAATTTTACTGAATACTTTCTGAGGGTAGTGAGGCAGGAGATTCCCCACTTCTTCCCGGAGGGCCTCAAAACTCTTCTTTTGGGGGACTTGAAACTGTTCTTGTTTTCCATGTGAATTTTCCATGCAATACCTCCTCGGAGGCACCAAGGAATCCGCTGCCTCCTTCCTCCTACCCCAAGGTACACAGTGAGATGAGCAAAGAGCCTTGTCACCTGGAGCACATTGTACATATTTATTATATTAATTTTGCATAATTCACCGAACTCTCTTTGAAAGAGATGTGGCTTCCCTTATTGAAAACTCTCTTTCCCATTCTGCACATCCAGCTTCAAATGTCCTCCTCCCCTGAGACCCTTCCCGCCCAAACCAGTCCCCGCCTGGACCAATTCCCTTAGTCAGTGCTGGCCCCTGAGCTTTCATTCCCTCTTGTCTCTCCACCGAGAGACCCTGAGGTTAGGGACGATGTCACCCGTTTCTTTTGTGGGTCCCCACAGAATCTGGAGGGATGAGTCAAAAAATATTTTTAACAGAAAGCTGTCAATGTGAAGAACAAAAATCTCTGTTCCTCAAAGGAATCAGGCACAGAGCCTCCTGGAAGTTCGGCAGCTGGTACTTGATTTGACACTGAACTTTCCCAGGTTCATTTCCCAATGACCTTTCATGAGAGGTCCGATGAGTGGGTTTTGCTACAATCTGTACAGTGGTCTTTGGTAACGTTTTGAAGGAAGAAGTGGAGTTTTCCTTAGCTTTTGTTTGGTTTCCAGTTTAATTAAAAATACGTATGTTTTATGTACAGCTTGTGAGTCAGCGTAGGAGTATGGCCCATGATTTTGGGGACTTTCAGACACCTGCTGTAGGCAGCTTCTGAGCATTTCTTGGAAACTGTGGTACGGCCTTAGGGCCCAGTGATAAATGGGAATAGGGGAGGCAGGGTCACTCACAACCAATCGGCAGGTGACGATCTTTCACAGTTGCTTCTTGGTCATTCCACACGACGGCCCTACAAAGTGGTCCGGACAGATGCCCTGACTTTACTTGAGGAGAATGAGACTCAGAGAAGTTACTGTGTGGGAGACCACCTAGTGAGTCAGAATCAGAGCTGGGCTTGGAACAGGGGTCCCAGACTTCCAGCCCAGTGCTTGCCCTCTACACACACCTGGATGTCACAGGCAGATCCTTTGAGGCCACCAGCTCTTAGTGTGAGTCCATGGGTGGTGGTGAAGATGACTTGCAGGCTGGAAGCATGTCGGTCTTCCCTCTGCCCCACGGAGCACGGGAGAGTCAGCCTTGGGCCCCTATGTGTGAGTGTGGCTTATGCCCCCACTCCTTCCTGTTGGTGTTGTTATAAAAGCCAACATGTTCATTGCAGATCTGGAAGAAAACAGAAGAGCATAAAGAAGCAAATGAAAATTGCCCACTCATCCCGCCATCCAGAGTGACAAACTTGAAACGTTTGTGTATTTCCTTCTAGCCTTTCCTGTGTATAATTTATGACGCTGCGACCGTAACATCTATGTGGTTCTGTAGCCAGCTTTTGCCCACCAGGCTGCGGTTGGGAGCATTTTCCACCATCCTTAAATAGTCTCTGAAACATGGTGGGTGATGGCTACACAACCCCCCATCAGGGGGCCCTATCATCTTTTATGTGTCACATCTCTCTGGTGGCTGGTGGGGTGTGGAGTTTCTGGGCTGCTTCCTCACCGTGTCTGGGCATTTGCAGTGGACTCTCCCTCCATGGGGGGATGTGACCGTGAAGGCTTGGGTTCTGGGTAGGTGGGAAGCAGGAGGTGGGAGGGTCCTGCCTAATTGGACTGGTAATCCTGGGAGAGACAGGTGCTCAGGTGAGCTCCCTGAAAGGGCGGACGGGAAGGTGGACATAGCAGGTGGAATGTGGGAGGCAGAGCCAGGTGTCCTCAGTGATGCTGTGGGCGTGGGACACGGGGGCCTGGAGAGACATGCTCAGCTGAACTACCGGTGTGGGGCTGAGAGATTGTGGTTTCACTTTATTCCTGCCCTGGGTGAAAGACCCCCCCCTCCCCCCACCGGCCCACCACCGGTGCTCCAGAAATTAAACTCAGGGATTCCAATCCAGGGCGGTGGCTGAAGGGGAGGTGGTGGGCAGGGGGCCAGGCTTGGCAGGGAGGGGAAATGACCTCATCTATACCATTTGCTGTGGACAGGTGGGACGCATGGCAGGGGGTGCCTGGAGAAGGAGGTAGCAGCCCCTGGGTTCCCACGGTGGCATTGTCTCTACAGGCCATCCGGCCTACCTGCACCCCAGTCCTTCCCTCTGGCTGCTGCCACTTCTGCTCCGGTTCCTCTCCTTCAGCCTCCCAAGATCCCGTCTGCTGGTTTCTCTTTCCGGTCTTTCCTTTGTCCACCTTTCCTTTCCTCTACATTAAAAAGAATTGAAGTATAACTTATATGTAGTAACGTGCACACATTTCAGATGTACTACTTGATGAGCATTTATAAATGCGTTTATGTGTATGAACATCAAGCCAGAGAACATTTGCAGTACCCTAGAACGTTCCCTTGAGCCTCTCTTAGTCAATATCCTAGCTTCCCCAAGGCTAATCACTAGCCCGACTTCTAACAGCATGGATTATTTGCATCTGGCTTTGAGCTTGTATAAACAGAATCATACAGTAAGCCTTTCGTGGCTGGCATCTTTCACGTGATCTGGGAGATTCATCCATGCGCTTGACTATATTCCTGTTTTTCATTGCTCTGTACTATTCCGTCGTGTGCTTGGTTCGTAATTTACGTATCTCCACTCTGCTTCCGTTGGACGTCTGGGCTGAATCTGGTGATTGGCTATTATGAATAAAGCTACTCTGAATATTTGTATACGTGTCTTTGAGTGGACACAAGCACTCATTTTGCGTATATGTGAACACACATACCACATACACGCGCGCGCACACACACACACAAATTGCTGGCTCATTGGCTACATGAATGATTAGCTTAATGAGGCATCTGCCAAACATTTCCCCAAAAGGGTTATGCCTTCTCGCCATCTTTTTTTGCTTTGGAAATTCCACCTGGGCTTCTAGGTCCATCTCAAATGCTACCTTGCCCGTCATCTTGATGGATAACAACACCCATCATTCAGGTGTCAGCTCTACAAGGCAGGATTGTGTCTCGCTTCTTTACTGCTCTGCCTCCTGGCCAGGAACATAGTGGGTGCTTAATAACACCCGTGGTTGAATTTATGTGCCTGGCACTGTGTCAGAGCCTCACATAGATTATCTAAGGTAAGTGACCAGCCGGGAAATTCTACAGGTGAGGAGACAGGCTTGTCCAGGAAGCAGCAGGAGCCCGCAGCACCGCCTTTCCCCGAAGCCTGCGCTCATTCCACAGTTCCTGGCGGCATGTGTTTGCAATTTCTTGCTCTTTTTCAGCTCGCCCACTTTGATTTCACTCGGCCTCATATTCTAGTCCGGGGGTTGTTGAAGTAAATCTCGTGGGTGACCTAGTTAGCTTGTGACCCAGCCAGCTCTTGGAGGATCCGCCAGCTCTGTCTTCATCCTGAGTCTGTGCCCCAGAAGCAGGGAATTTCAGGCTGGGGTATGGGTGGTAAGGCTGCAGAAACCCACTCAAATGAAATTAAAGCCCTCTCTTAGTAGGGCCAACATTCATATCTCATTTTTACCTTTTCAAAGCCCCTCTTCATTGATTGTGACACTCCCTGGAGATCACAGCCTGGGCATCATCATTTGCATTTTCTGACTGAGAAGAACAGAGCCCAGGGAGGTGGTGTGATGTGCCCAGAGTTTACCGTGTTGCTTGGAGAAGAGCCGGGGGGAGCCTTGAACTCTTGTCTTCCGGCCATGTGCTGTAAAGTGTGGCAGGGTGTGCTGGGAGCTGATAGAGAATCGGAGTTCAGCTCAAAACCCAGCCAGGCTTGTCCCAGGGCTGCTTTGGGAAACCAGAAAGGCTCTTTTAGGTCATCGATTTACTAAATGGTTTTTTAGAGCCCTGGAAGTTTTGCCAAGTGTCTCAGGGGCAGCTCCGGGTTAAAGGTCACAGCGGAGGCTTAGAGGAGGGGGCACTGTCCGTGGTGCTGAAACAGGACTTGGGTGTGGGGAGGTGAGGGAGGGAAGCAGTGTTGGCCTTAAGGGCGCTTATGGCTTCCCAGGAGGTGCTATCCTGCCAGTTTTGGTGGGAGCTGGGCATGTGGCCGGGCAGACGGTGCGGGTGCCTTGATATTTTAATTGAAGCCTGGAGACACGGTTGCTCTCTCTACTGCGCTAACAATGTACGGAATAAATAATTCAGCAGTGGTTGTGTTGTGCCTGCTGTCCTCACCCATGGGGGTGGCCACGCTCGTGCTCATACGTGCAGGCTGCCGGGCTGGGCCAGGAGCTGCTATTATGGGCTGGACCATTTTAACAGGGCCCTGGCCACCTCTCAACCCTGGTGAATTGGTTTCCTCCCAGGCACCCCCCAAGGAGAGGTTAGTGGAATGTGGGGCCAACTGCTCCTGTGTGTCACGATTAAGTGGCACTTAAAGGTCCGTTTGTCCTCAGACTGGCCTGAAATGCCAGCAAACTGGAGGAAAGGCCCCTCTTAATGGGCACTCTCCCTGGGCTGTGTTTGAACTGGTTCCATTTGATTCAGCAAATATTTATGGAGCTCCAAGTTTATGCAAGATACTGGAGCAGGTGGTAGGAACGGGAGAGATTGCCAGAGTGAATTAATCTGGGTCCTTCCTGGATGGGGAGGTGTGACATACATGCGATTTTGTCATAGCTCAAGTTGGGGTGTAGGAGGGCTATGGTGGAGGTGCAGGTGAGGGTCTGTGGGGCCTCAGGAGGGAGAACTCGCTTTGGACAGGGCACGCATGCGGTGGCTGCCTGGAGGAGGTGGTCAGTGTCCTGCAGGCAGAAAAGGAGCCATGATAGTGCTCTAAGTGGAAAGGGCAGGTGTAGCTGGAACTTCGGGTGTGTCTGGTATGGAAGCAGTAAGGCTTGTGGCATGAGGGCGGGAAGGTTGGGTGGTGGATGAGTGGAGACGGCTCGGATGAACTGGGGGCTTAGGCCAAGGGTGTGGACTTGATCCTGTAGAACAGTGCCCTGGCTAGATTTGGGGATTAGAAATATTCCTTTGGGTGTGGAGTGGAGGGTTGGTTGTAGGCTGAGGACTTAGTCTGAGAGAGTGATTGGGAGACCAATGAAACAGTTCAGATTAGAGGCAATGGTGGCCCGAATGGTGGCCTTGGGCATAATGTCATTCATTCATTCATTCATCCATTCACCAGATTAGTGAGCCAGATGTTGGGCTAGGCTGGAATACAGCAGTGAAGGAAAACACATACAGTCCTTGCCCACATGGAGCTGACCTTCTACAGGGGGAGAAAGATAGTAAACAAGATAAGCAATAATTCAAGTGGTGACAGGCGCTGGGGAGGAAAATTGCATAGGGTCGGAATTTTGAGAGTGACGGAAGAGAGGAAGGGCTCTTTTCTTGTTTTTTGTTTTTGTTTTTGTTTTTAAATTTATTTATTTATTTTGAGGGAGAGAGCACAAGCAGGGGAGGGGCAGAGAGAGGGAGAGACAGAATCCCAAGCAGGCTCCACGCCACCAGTGCAGAATTCCGTGCAGGGCTTGACCCCATGAACTGTGAGATCGTGACCTGAGCCAAAATCAAGAGTCAGATGCTTAGCTTGCTGAGCCACCTGGGGGGGGGGGGTGGTGGGGGTGCAGGAAGGGCTCTTTTAAACACGTGGTCAGGTTGAGTGTGTTTGAACATAGACCCAGGAAAGTAAGGAAGGGAGCCAGGTGACTGGATGGTGTTTGGGTGGAGGGCACAGCCAGTGCAAAGGCTCTGAGGCACCCTCTGGTTGTCCTGTATAGACTGGATTTGCAGCATGGGCAGTGGCAGGCAGGCACGGAGGAGTTTGTAATAACCCTCCACCCTCTTCCGTCCCTCTCTCCTCCGTTCTTCTCCCCCCTCTTCTCCCCTCCTCCCAGGGAGACAATCAACCCCCAGTGCTCCTCCACAGAAAGCCCTGAGGTGGCTTCCCGGGAACCTGGCAATTCCCATGAGCCCTGCCCTGCCCCCCTGGGCCCCAAATCCCAGCCCACCAGCACAGAGACCCTCAGCCACAGCTAGATGCGCCCAGGGTCCTCTCTGAGCCTCAGCTTGTCTCCCCCTATAAAGTGAGCACCAGTGACAAATACCTCCCTCACCCAGTTGATGTGAGGTTTAAATGGGAGAATGTATGTGGAAGCTGTAAATGGAAGGCAATTATTCTTACAGTTTTCAAAGCCAGAGGGAAAGACCAAAGAGAGTGGTCGAGGGAGGTCCCTGAGTGTAGTTATTTAGGAGCCTGTGACTCTGAAAGGTGGCCTGGCACAAGCAGAAGTGGATTCAAAAGCTGCAATGAAGAGAAATCTGGGGAGGCAGCTGCCCAACAAACTGCCAGCGGAAGTCGAGGGTGTGGGGCGCGTTCTTGACCCAAGGGCAGTGCAGTGACCTGTGGTGCTTCTTCCCCAACATGGGAAGTCCTTCCTCAGCTTGCCCTGTGCCCTGCGCCCCCTCCAGCTCCTTCCTCCCAAGGCGTTGTGGCCAGGATGGCGTTTCCAGCTGGAACCATGGGTATCAAGGTATCCTCATTTGGGTGAGGGGATGCTCATGGTCCCCACCTTCCACACCGAGGCCCTTCTCTCCCTCTCAGGGAAACTGGGGAGTCTCCCACCCAACCATAGGAACCTCCCTCTGTCCCATCTCTGGAAGGTGGTTGAGTTAACTGCCGTTCATATTTTTGGCAGAGGGCTGGCAGTGAGACCCAAACTGGGAGTGCGCTAATTGAGGGGTTCCTTCTGGGGAAACCCCTGTGATTGGCATCCGGGAATCATGGATCTGCCGCGGTCCTCCCAGTCGTCCTCCCAGCCATCCTCCCAGAGGCACAGCTTATAGA
Organism: Panthera leo; assembly: GCF_018350215.1. Taxonomy (NCBI): domain Eukaryota; kingdom Metazoa; phylum Chordata; class Mammalia; order Carnivora; family Felidae; genus Panthera; species Panthera leo. The sequence continues at coordinate 32,670,840 of NC_056683.1, read as the reverse complement.
GCTGTAAGCGGGAGACACCTCCTCCCTGGGGCGGGGGAGAGGACGAAAAGAAAAGGCCTGTTTAATTTAATTCCGTGTTTTATTGCTCGTTGGATAAATAACCTTCATTAAGATGGAAGGTGGGGGGATGGACAGGGAGAAGTTTGATTAATTTCGAGCTGGTTTCTCGTTTGTTAATTTTCTCCCAGTTCAGCAGGATTATTAAAACAAATTACAGATACTGCTCTCTCCTCCCTAGGCTGGAGTGGGGCTTGGCTCGCAGGGAGTGATCCTGCTCCCCCCCACCCCACTTTCCACTACAGTTATACATAAGGTGCAACTTGGGGTGAGGGAGGAGGCCTCCCCACCTCAGGGTCTCTGGGCAAGGCCCTCCTATTTCTTGTTGGGGTTTTCGTGTCCCCACAGCCTCATGGAAGATCTGGACAATCAGGAAAAGCAGCATGGGGGTGCTGGCCAGGACACCCTCCCTGCAGCAGAGCCAGTGACCCGGGGAAGGTCGGTGCCTGGGGTGGGGGCGGGGGGCCTGCCAGCCCCAGGGCCCACCCCTGGTATCCGTGGGAGCAGGCCAGGTGGGCAAGTAGAGTAGGCGGGCACACAGCTTCTGGGCTGCCCCACGCTGGTGCCCAGTCTCTCAGTCCTGCTCCACCCCCATGGCCCCCTGGCCACTGCCTGTTCAGACCCTTTCCCGGCCCATCCGCTCTCGTCCACCTTGAGCTCTGCCCCTGCCAGGCTGGATCTCCCACTGGCTCCATCCAGTCCTGCAGAAAAACTGCCACCTGCCGGGTGTTAATGGGGGATAGCAGGTCAGCACTTTTCCTGCTCACCCGTGGGCAGTTAAGAGTTCCAGCTGCTTGATGGGCACCTGGGCAGGGCAGTGATTTTTGGGGGGGGTGGTTATGAACACTCTTTTGTGTTCCCCAAATGTACTGTGAATGCTGACTCTGCCATTTTGACTGTACCAAAGTGTGTGTGTATGTGTGTGTGTGTATACGTGGGTGTATGTGGAGGGGGCGTGGGTGAGCACTTGAGTGTGCGTGCGTGTGAATGACTGAGCCTTTCCGGGATATCCCTGCGGCACGCACATGTCTGCAGGTCCTTCCATTTGGATGGGCTGACTCTGAGCCCGCTGGGCCCTGGCAGGGCTGAGTTCTGGTGTGTATGTCCATCTGTATGTGTGTTTCCTCCTTCCTGGCCCCTGCCACCATCAGCTGATACTCTGGAGCATGAGATTGGACTGTCCCGAGCCGTCCACCTGGCCATGGCAGCCCCAAGGGTGATCGAAGAGAAGCCTGCCTCTACTTGGCTCCTTGCAGCCTGTGGGGCACAGGGTTCCCCTGGAGAGGGGCCATTTCCTGCGGGCTCCCGACTCTCCACACCCCCAGCCCACCCTGGAGGGCCTTCCTGCTGTCTCCCCCATCTCCAGGTGGGAGCTGGTGGGACGGGCCAGGGGAGGGGCAGCACCTCTGTCTCCAGCCCTGGGGGCCTTGGCCTGTGAGGCTCACAGGCTGTCGGGGCTGCCCATCCTGTGAGGCACAGCCAGAAGATTGAGGCAAAGAGAGATAAGGGCAAAGGGGATAAGGGCCACGGGGGAGGGGACGGGGCACGGGGTGGGGCTGCTTTAGGCGAGCTGTCCGGTGACAGCGTCTCTGAGCAGTGACATTTGGTCGGAGGCGTTGATGGAGTGAAAGAGCATGCTCTGTGGCTCTGTGGGGATAAACCAGCTAGGCAGAGGACACGCTGGTACAATGGCTGAGAGGCTGGGCTGCGCTTGGATGCTCAGGGACTGTTTAAGGAGGGCAGTTGGGGCAGGGGGGGGGGCGGCGGTAAGAGTGGAGGTTAGCAGGGCAGCACCCACACAGGGCTTGGGATTTCCTCCCAAGCGGGAGGCCGGGGCTGGGGGAGGGAGTTGGGCAGAGAATGGTGTGGCCTGACTCCTGTGTTAAGTGGTGGTCCTGCCTGGGTGTGCCCCGCTGTGCCCCCTGTGTGTGCGTGTGTGCACAGCGTGTGGACCTAGACCACCAAACGAAGAACAGGCCAGATGGCCAAGCAGGGCTCTGGGTAGGGGTGTAAATGTAGTAGAATCAAGGAGCCCTGGGAGGCCTTCCATCTGGGGGCACAGGCTGGGTCTCTGTGGTTCCAGAGAACCACACAGGAGCACATGAGAGGACAGAGAGACAGATTTCAATTCAGGGTCTCGAGAAGCCTGGCAGATACTGGAGCTGGGACGGGCTACCTTGTGAAGTGGTGAGCTGCCTGTCCTAGGAGGTGGGTAAGCACAGACCCCTGTCAGGGGCACTGGAGGGGGCAGTCCCACCCTCCTCATCTAAGAGTCTCTGGTTAAAGGCTCCCTCTTCCAGGTAACATGGGTGGCTTTGAAAGAACTCACTTTGATCCCAGCGATGGGGATTCTGGCCCCTGTTAGCAGGTGTTGGGAGATGCTTGGGGAACTCGGGCTGAGGTTTGTGCTCCTCTCAATTTACCCTATGGATGCCCGCTGTCTGCTGGCACCGAGGGGGGACCCGGCGTTCCCTGCTGTGATGGTGGCACGACCCTCCTCCAGGCTCTGCTACCCGAGGCTCCCCCAGTGGGACCTGCTGAGGCCTGGGTTAATGGGCAGAGCTTTGTCAAGCCTGGGCATTCTGGGGCAGGGGTCTGAGTGGGTGAGACAGAGTGGAAGGGACCAAGATCCACTCAGGGCTTCCCTTTCAGAGAGCGGTGTCAGCTCAGATTACCAGTTGCTGGAAACTGGATGCATCGGGCTGGGACAGGGAGGGCCTGTGGGCATCTCCTGCCTGTCCCCTCATTGTCTAGACAGGACCCAGACGTGCTGCTGGTTCCTGCCGTGGGCTCTGTCTCTGGCATTGAGGGGCCTGGGTTTCAATCAGTAAGCAGAGCGATTGAGGGAGGATGACTTCTCTCCCAGTCTCCAAGTTTTGCCTAAAAAATTCAGATAATAATGTCTACCTCAAAGGGTTTTGTTAGGAGTAAATGAAGGGAGGTAATGATAGAGAGCACTGTCTGGGGTCAGTCTGCTGGAGGTGACCTTGTGACCAGTGATGGAGGAGGAATGAGAAGAAGGGAAGGAGCCAGTACAGGTATCTTAAAGAACAGGTTTGCTCAGTGGGTGGCCAGGGCCCAGGCCACTGGGGACTGCTGGGACACTGCCTAGAGCAGGCCCTTGGTACCAGGCAGGGACCGTGTTATCCCCCACCGCATCTAATACCTGGCACATTGTGGGCAGGAGGAATGTGGTCGCGGGACTCAATGGCACATTTGGAGGTTTCTGCAGAAGGTGGAAATAGAAGGGTCTGGGGACAGACCCACTCCAAATCGCACCTGCTTTCCTTCTGGAGAAGCTGGGCCCTTCCAGGCTGGAGGCTGAATCTCCGGGCCGAGAATTGCAGGAGGCAGCCACAGCAGAGCTTGGAGGGTCTCCGAGGCGATTCAGTCCAGTCCTTATTTCCATGGGGAGGTAGGACAGCTCAGCTGTAAGGGCGCAAATCCCTGCTTGGCCACCTACCAGACGCCTGTCTTTGGGCAAGTAGTTTGACTTCTCTGGGCCTCAGTTCCCCCATCTGTAAAATGGGCGAAATGCTGGTATCTCTGTCTATGACGGGATTCTGGTGAGGACTAAACAAATTAATGCTAAGAACAGAGCCTGGCACGTAGTAAGTGCTCAGTAGGTGTGACCTATTACTGTAGTTATGACTCTTAGACGAGAAACCTGGAGCACAGGATGGAAGAGCGTCTAGTGTGAGGCCGCGTGGTGAGTTGGTGACAGACCAGAATTCAGGTTCTTTCCACCGTGGCAAGCTCACAGAGCTGCAGAGGGCAATGGAGGTGAGATGCAGGGGTGGCCTTTTCCTGCTCTGGGCCTCGTCCCTGGCCGCCTCCTCACCCTGCCTATGTCACTGGGACAGCTGGAGAATCCCCCGGGAGCCTGCTTATCTTGAAGGGACGGGCTGGGGTCAGAGGGGAAGCAGGCACCTGGAGACCTTATTTGCCTGTCTTCTGGCTCCTTTGGTTTTTTGGAGAGCTTAGGGTTTAGGGCAGGGCTCACGAAGTGTCACAAGGAAAGAGATACTTGGGAGGGCTTGTGGGGAGGTCACACTTGTCTCCATCTCCACAGGAAGCCCCTGGCCCAGCTGCCCTCACCTCTCACCTGGACTAGTGCAGTGGCCTCCCCACTGCTCTCTTGGGTCCCCATCTTGCCCCCAGGCCTGTTTTCTGTACAGGTGCAGCTCGTGTTCTATTCTCCCATCTTCTGTGTGATTTTTTGCCTTTCCTTGAAACTGCCGTGGGCTCTTGGCCACAGGGCCTTTGCACTTGCTGCTCCCTCCTGTCCAAGATGCTCTTTCTTTTTCCCTCTTCACCTGGGTATTGTCTATCCATCTTTCAGGTGTCAGTTTACGGCCTGTCCTCAGGAAGCCTCCTCGGGTGCCCTGACCAGATCCAGGCCTTTATTCCAGGCTGTCACAGTCCCCTTGCCTCTTCCGGCACATCTGACGTGATTATGTATGCGTGTATCTGGTTAGAGACCATTTCTCCTGTTGGACTCAGCTCCATGAGGACAGATATTCGATGTTCACTATGGCATCCCTGGTGTCTGTCATGGTGCCAGACACATCGCGAGTGCTCAGTCAACATATTTTGCATGAATGCATGATCGGGTGGGAGGCCCATATCACCTCCACCTTTGCCAGGGGCCAAAGCCCTCATGTCGCAGGCTGATGTGGGGCTTCCACAACAAACATCCCCCAAGAGGGCACCCTGGGGTGGAACACCACCCAGAGTATACCCGCATGTGGGCCCCTTCCTGAGGGGCCAATAGAAGATGATGGCTCAGATTGAGGGGCTGCTGGGGACAACGGTGGGGGCATCCAGGGATCAGAGAAGCTGTGGGAGGGTGATGACACCCCCCACAGACTGGGTGCTCAGCAGTCTGTTCACCCCAGGGCCCCACTGGAGGCAGTGCTGGGTCAGTGGGGTGGGCAGGGGAGGGATGAGCCCTGTCAGTGGCCAGCCAGCGCCCCCCCCCCCCCATGGTCTTGGCTAAATCATTGAATCATTGCTACTTGGCCTGTCCATTCTTCAGTTTCCTCATCTGGACCAGGCCAGTGGTTTTCAAACTCTTTAGAAGCAGATACATTTCACCAACAGAATCATGTAGAGAAACTCACTTATGAAAATTAGGTAGAAGCAGACTGCTGCTCTAGTTCATCTGTTTGTTCATTGGTCATTCATATTTATTTGCAGAACCTGGAAAATCAGGGCTTTGGTGCCAGGCACGGTCCTAAGTCCTGGGGCTATGGCAATGAGCGAGGCAGACAAAAACCCCTGTCCCCGTGGGACCGACACTCCAGTGGGGAGGTAGATGATCAGGAGGACGCGTGGATGAAATGTGTAGTGTCACAGGCGGTGGTGAGTGCACACCCTGTGCAAAGGTCCTGGGGCGGGCTCCTGCCTGGTGTGTTGGGAGGAAGAGCGTGTGGCCCAGGTGGCTGGAGCAGAGCAAGTGAGGGAGAGGGTAAGTGGGCGGTGAGGGCAGGAGGCTAAGGGGGCAGATTGCGTAGGGCCTAGTGAGCCACTGAAAGATGTTGGCTTTCACTCTGGCTGAGATGGGAGCCTCTTGAAGAGAGGAGGGACATGATCTAACTTGGGTTTTAGATGGGTCCCTCGGGCTGCCGGCTGGGGACTGGACTCTGTGATGGGATGCGGGGGTGTGGGAGGTGGGGGGCCAGCGAGGAGGCTGCTGGGATAGTCCAGGCCAGAGATGCTGGAGCCAAGGCCCATGGTGGTAGTGGCGACGGAGTTGAGCCGTGGTTGGGTTCTGGATTTATTTTCAAGGTAGAGCCAGCAGCATTTGCTGAGAGAAAGAGGAATCAAGGATGTATTCGATACTGTGGCCTGAGCAGTAATTACCTGGCTAGGAAGGACTTCGGGAGGTTCTGGGGGCCCCCCTAGATCGCCATGGGGAGCAGGTAGTGAGCGGGAGCCTAGAGTTTAGGGGTGTGTTATCAGGTTATGGGGTGGCCTGGGAGTGAGTGGAGAGAGAGGGTGGAGGACCGAGTCCGGGGTGGCCAGTGTTCAGGACCAGCCGTGGAGGCTGAAGAGGGGCTGTCTTAGAGGGAGGAGGGCACCAGGGAGCAAGGTGCCAGGCAGCCAGGTGGAGGGACTGCACGGTCAGATGTCGCTGTGGGGTCAAGTTGTGTGAGAACTGGCTGGAGGGCTCAGGCCGAGAGCCCCCAAACCACAGCTTGGCACCGTGGCCCGAGGATCGCCTGGCTTTGCCTGCTCGGTCGCACGTTCCTTTTGCTCTGGTCTGGGCCCCCCTCCCCTACCCGGGGCTCTGGCCCCCTGTCCCCAGCGAGAGCCCTAGAGTCTCTGTGGGGCCTCCCCCCCTCCCCTGCCAGCCTGGCTGTGGCCCAGGCAGTGATATAAATCACATGGAGTGATGGTGATGTGACTTTTATCGGCCTATGTGTTCAATAATGTTAATACATCCCATTATATCATATTATAGTAATACAGAGCCGTATATTACACATGGGCGCAGCACGTTAACTTGGGAGAACACTTGGGCAGACGCTGTGGTTAATTTTCCCTCCGCCTGGCTGTGCCCCCATCGGCGCTCAGTGTGCATGAGGAGGACAGCAGGTGTAGTTATGGACCCCTCAGGCGTGCCCCACTCACTGAGGTTGTCCCAGCCTTGCCTCCACTTCCCACAGCTTGGGGGGCAGATGTCACTCCTGTGCTGCGGAGGCCCCTCCCTCTGTCCTTACCTCGTGAGTCCAGTAGGCAGAGGTCATTAAACGCCCCCCCCCCCCCCGAAACAGATGTGGAAACTGAGGCTCAGACATGGGAAGCGGTGTGCTCACCGGACGTGGAGGGGAGAGACCTGGAGAGGGGACTCTTGACTCCCCATCCTGGCTGCTTCGCGGGATGGTGTGGACAAAGGGCAGGAGCCGGGAGTGAACGTGGAGCGTGTGCCAGGTGCAGCAGGCCCTCAGGGGCTGGAGTCAGGTAGACCTGGGTTCAAGTCCCACTTTGCCACTTGTTGTGATTTTATTTCCGGATGTTCTAGGGCCTCTGTTTCCTCTTCTAAAAAACGAAGGTAATAAAGAGCATTCACTTCGTGGGGTTACTGTGTGGGGATTAAATGAGATATTCCCTGTGAGGTGCCCATCATGGGCTGGGTGCTCATTAAACCACAACTACCACGCCTGTTATGATGACGACCAACACCTAAGCAGCCTCTCGCCTGCTGCACAGCCCCCCCCCCCCCCCAGCCCCGGCCCTCATGTCTCGCCCCCACCAAGCCCGTTATATGTGCCCAGAACACTGGAAGGTTGGCCCCCTGGGCGAGTCTGGAGCCCTGCCCTTACCTGCTTGGGCACTTGGGTGTAGCCTAGCGCCCAGTGCTGCCCAGCTCCCTGGCTCACAGGGAGGAAGGCCAGCTTTGCCATCAGGTGGGCCTGGGTGACCCCGGGACTCCTCAGCCCTCTGAGCCGCAGCCACAGCTTCTCGTTAAAATAGGGCTACAGTTTCCTGTCTCGGGGCTGTGGTGAGAATTAACACAGGGAGAGCCCGTGTCAGCTGACTGCTGCCCCCGGGGGTGTGTGCCAGGGGTATCGTCATGACTCCTAGCTGCTCTCTTTCTAAAATTTAATATCCATCTTCCCACAGGAGCCTCAAAGTAAGGTTTACACTGTGCCCATTTGACAGACGAGGAGACAGAGGCTCACGGGAGGTGACTTCCCACAGGCCGCACAGCGAGGCAGGGGGCTGCTTCTCACCTCCGGGATCTTGGGCTTTGAGCCCCTCTTGGAAAAAGGGGTGCAGGCCTTGTGGCCGCAGGGCCCCCGCCGGGTCCTTTGGCCTGTCCTCTCTAGGCCTCTGGGCTCCTTCGTCCCCTAGCCTCCCCCGCCCATATGTATCACTCTTGACAAGGTTACGGAGTCAGCATGTAAAACCTGCACAAGTGAGTGTAATTTATTGATCTACATTTTGCTTATGAAATAGGACAAGTGCTGATTGAGGATCTTGTTTGCTCTCGCCCTTGCACCGCGCGCTCCCCCACCTGTGCTCTTATCGGCGGTAATTCCTTGGAGTCTGCATCCGAGCGGCTCCTTTGTCAGCCGGCCGAGGCCCTCCACTCTGCGCCCTCTGTTCTTCTCCAGCCTCCGTGCCTTATCGTGCCCCGTTTTTTCCCGGGCTCCTAAGAAAACATATAATGTTTAAAAGAGTGAGACAAGGGACTGAATAAAGCACTTTCTCGGGAAATATTTGTTCAAAGTCCTGTTGCCTCATCTGTCTGGTTCTCTCCTGGAAAACATAATTCAGAACAGTCCTGGAAATTAATCCAAGTGTCCTCTTGCCTCCTGATAAGAGGCTGGGTGGGCCCCGGGGAAGGGGAGACAGAGGTGGGTGTGGGACAGCCCCACAATGATTGCCTTCGAGGGTGCTGCTGTGAACTCGGGGTGGGGGTTGGGAGGGGCGGGCACAGCAGGCCCTGGAGGTGAGGGGCACCCCACTGAGCCCTGGGGAGGGAGGTGGGAGACCTCAGAGCAGCATCTGTGTGGCAGGCACTGCTGTGGAGTGGCCAGCTTCTCCAGGCAAAGCGGCAGACCATGCAGGCATGGGAACTCGGCCACTGACCAGCTCCGTGACCTTGGCAAAGCCTAGGGCTCTGAGCTTTGGTCTCCTCACCTCGTCTGAGGTGCTTACGACCCCGTGGAGTGTGTCCTCGGGCTGCTTGTGTGGCAAGAATGAAGTGGCCCCTTTGCTTATTGGGCACCTGCCCTGTGCCAAATCTGTGCCGGGCGTCCTGTGGGGAATGAAGGAAAGGTCCCTGGATTCATGGAGCTGTGGATATTAAGTGGGAAAGTAAACAAATGTTGAGCACGTTAGAAAGCGATCATTGTTCTGAGGAAAATCAAAGCAAGGAAAGTGGAAATGGGGTGCAGGGTAGGGAAGTAGGATTGGTACTAAAAGGGGTGGTTGGGGAAGGCCTTCCTTGAGCAGTCTGTCTGTGAGGGAGGGGCCACATACAGATCTGGGGGAAGAGCATTCAGGCAGGGGGGAACAGCCAGTGCGGAGGCCCTGAGGCAGAGTGTGCCTAGAATGTTCAGGGTTCGGCAAGGAGATTGGTGTGACCAGAGCCAGTGAATGCCGTCAAGCTGGGAGTGGCCGGAGGTGAGGTCAGAGGTAATGTGTGGAGATGCTTTGTTACAATGCCAGGTACTATGGATGATTTTGACAGACTGCCCTGAGCTGAGCTGTAAAAGGCATTTTATTAGCACCTGGCAGGGTCTCCCAAAGGGAGGCTGGCATGCAAATTTTGCGTGAGGAGGGGAGGTCTGTTATTTCTCCTGTCTCCTTCCCACCTTAAACACCCCAGTCCTTCCTGCTATGAGATGATATGAGTTGTCTCCAAGCTGTCTCCCCATTATGATGCCAGGAGAAGGAGGCCACTTGTGGCTGTGGGGCCGTGTCACCCTGTGTGGGGTGGGACATGGGTAGTGGTCCCAGCAAGGGACCCTGGCCTGGCCAGTGGAGCTCTGGTGACACTGGAGGTGCCCACACATCCTGGCTCTGCCTGGGGCCTTGGGAAGAGAAGCAGGGGCCAGGAGCCCACTTTCTGGCAGCCTTGGGTGGGGTTGGTGATCCTAATTAAAAGCTTGGATCCAAAAGGCTTGATGGTGGAATTTCTAATTAAATCAATTTCATCTCGTCTGGGAGACAGAGGTTTGCATATGATAAGCATGAAATTAATAATTATGTTTAGAAATTAGCTGTTGCTCAAAGCAGAGCCATTTACACAACCCCTCTGGGGCCTCTGGCCCCCACCCCTGCCTGATCCTTTGTGTTGGAGACAGATGGGCCACTTCACCCCAGAGTGTGACAGCCAGGAGTGGAGGGGGGCGCCGAGCTCGGTGGAGGCGGGTGGGAGGGGTAGTAGGGCTGGCTTCCTCTGCTGCTGCCCTAAGGACACTGCCCCACAGGAGATTCTGCGTGTGTGTGCGTGTGTGCCTGCACACGTCCGTGTAGACCCTCTTGTACAAGGGGGAGGCTGGGGTTTTATGTGACAGTTAGTAGCATGGGCTCTGGAGCCTGTCCCTCTGGGTTCAAATCCTGCCTCGGCCACTTACTAGCTGTGTGACCTTGGACAAGTGTCTTAACTTCTCTGTACCTCAGTTTTGGGGAACATGGGAAGAATAAGAGGGTCTACTTCCTATGGTTATTGTAAGATCAAAGGCGTTCAGGCATTTGTAACCCCTTAGGACTGTTCTTGGCACATAGTAAACACTCAGTAAATGCTAGTTCTCATGATGATGATGATTGCGTGTGTGTGTGTGTGTGTGTGTGAGAATGTGATTCAATTCAGCCCCAACCAGCCTGTGCCAAATGTGAACCTGACACCTCCAGGCTCGTGAGTTGCAGATGAATAATAAGACACTTTCCTGGCTGTCCCGGAGCTAGAGCGTAATGCTTACGCCTCCGGCGTCCGTCAGCCTTGGTGAGGTTAGGTCGTGAGAACGAACCGTCCTCAGATCTCCGTGGTCTAAAATACATAAACTAAGTGCTTACTACCCCACATGTCTACGCGGGAGGGCTGAGTGTCCTGTCTCATCTCCTAGGCACCCAGGCTGGCCTGGGACATCGATGTGCTGGTCACGGTGGCAGAGGGAGCAGGTACCCTGTAGGGTCTCACAATGGCAATGAAATGCTCTGGCCCCGAAGGAAGGGCATTTTCTGCTCCCGCCTCGTTGGCCAGCATACGTCACAAGGCCCCAGCCAACCAGCGGGGTCAGAGGGTTGAATTTTACCACGTGCCAGGAAGGCAGGGAGCTGCAAGTGTCCCCAGCGGCTCTAAGGACAACATCAATTGTGTGCGCCTCCGTTTGTTATTGATTATCTCTCTCACTAGAATGTCTGTTCCCTGAAGGCAGGGATTTTTGTCTCTGTGTGTTCACCCCAGTGCCAAAGAGTGTGCAAGGCACCCAGTAAGCACTCCGTGAACCATTACCCGGTGGATGAATGAACGAATCATCAGAGTCTCCGGGGTGTGTGTGGGTGGGCGGGGGGGGGGGGGGGGGGTGTGTGGGAGGGAAAGGCTGGGGGCCTCGGGAGCAGCCGAGGCAAAGGGACCACAGGGGCCTTGTGGGCAAATTTTACTGTCTTTGAAGATAGCATTTGCCTCCTGGGGAGAGTCTGCTGTCCACTTCTCAGTCACGGTGAGGAGGTGCTGCAGGCCATGGTGTGAGAAGAAGAGGGGGCCTGTGTGAAGGCAGCGGAGGGCAGGGTCACCCAGTCTCCAGGCCTGGATGGGGCAGGGCGGGGGGCGGAGCCAGGGAGGCTGAGTGCCCTGGGCACCTAGACGCAGATTGGAGACTGTGGATGCAGCCCCCAGACGGGGGCTGAGTGACTGACTGCACTGGGGCACAGGCCAGCCCTGGGCCAGGCAGGGGTGCGTGGCGAGGCCCCCGAGTGACGGGATGCGTGGGGCTGGCGGTTGGTGGCGGATCCGTGTCTGTAGAACAGGGTAGTGAGATCTGATTAATGAGGGCGTCCTGAAGTGAGCGGGGAAGTGGCCAGTGGCCCCCAAATGACCTACTGAGTGTGGAGGGGGGAGGCCCTCAGCTTGTGGGCCGAGAGGAGGCCCCGGGGTGGGTGGCAGACAGTCTTCCTACCCGGGGTCTATCCTCGTCCTTCCAAAGATCACCCGGATGCAGGGTCAGCCCCCTGGCCAGGGTGTCTGCCCACCTCCTGCTTCCCAGGCCTTGGGCCTCTGCTTCTCTGTTCCTTAGTAATTGGTGGGGGGGCATCTCCGTGGGGAATGGGTGTGTGAGGCCTCCTCGTGGCTGTCCTAAGCTGTAGGGTCACTCTTATCCTCTGCTCTTAAACCCCGGGGTCCTGGTCAGGGTCAAGGGCAGGGGCCATCCGTGCCCCCTCCATGTGCTGGGTCCCCCCGTACTGCTCCTCTCGTGTGTCCCCGCACCCCCCCTGCCATATCCCTTCTCTCTCGCTGTCACGGCCCTGCCCAGCTGCTTTGAACCCCCCTCGACCCTGCACCCCTGTCTTTGTACCCCTTCAGTCTGTCCAAGCCCTCATCCCCACACTGCCAGCATTTTCCCTCTCCACAGCCCCCCTGCGAGACCCCCAGTGAATCTCTTGTCGCCCCAAACCTGGCTTGTCAGCCCGGATGCATGTTACCCTGAGACCGCCTTTCCCAGCCCCCACCAGGCTAGTTCTCTGAAGGTGGGTTATTTAAATGGGCCCCGAGCACCTGGCTGAGAGGAGGGGCTTGGTGCCACGTGAGAGTGTGTGAAGTGCCTACTGTGTGCCCACCTCCTCCCCGCCCCTCCCGAGGCCCCATCGAGGGAGGAAGGGGAGGCTGGCAGTGTCTCCTCGCTGGGCACTGTGTCTGCAGCAGGAACCCCCTGGGAGACGATGGTGCACGGCTCAGGTGGCTGAAGGGGGCGGGGGCGGGGGACAGGGTCCCTCAGGCCTCACCGTGCAGACCAGGCCTTTGGAAGCTGGCGTTCTCTCCTCTCACAGGCCCTCTGAACTACACATTCCTCCCCGTGCAGCTTTCATGTCCCTAAAAGCCTGGCTGCCTTTCATCTGTGAGGAAAATAGCTGATGCTGAGAGCCGGGCTGTCGAGGCCTCAAGCAGCCAGGATCAGAAGGGCGGGGAACAGGCAGCCAATCCGGGGTCTGCCTGGCCCAATGCGGGGTCTCCCTGCTTCCCTGGTGAGAGGGGCTGCATCCAGCCACGTGGGGGCCCCGAGGTCTGCCTGGGGCCTGGCCTGGCCAGCGGCCGGAGGTGGCCCCAGGGTCCCAGCTTCAATCTGTGGCTGCCTGGTCTGGCTTGTGGGTGGGGCAGAAAGAGCAGAGTCAGCTGGGACGGTGGGCAGGGCTTGGGGCCAGGACTCGGGGATAGTGAACAGGAAGCAGAGCAGCTGAATCGGTGCCTTCTTTCTGATGTCTCCTGGCTGTGATGTTCAGAGGGTACTTTCCTCTCCCCGAGCCTCAGTTTTGTCATCTGCAAAATGGGCACGTTGGTCCTAGCCTTGCCTCCTTCTCCAAGGATAATACCCAGCAGCGCCCACGTGTTTGAAGCACTTTGCAAGTACTTGCTCGTGCAGTCCCTTCTGTTGTTACTGTGACTTCTTTATAGGGGAGGAAACTGAGGCCCAGAGAGGCCGCTCGCTTGCTAAGGTCACAAAGCTGGATGACAAGGCTGGGTCATAGCAGAGCCCTGCGCATGCGCAGGCTGGCTCCGTAGTGTGCTAGAGCCAAAGCTGGAGCCGATGCTGTGCTGCCCAAAGCATTAGGGAAGAGGCAGAAAGGGGAGGTGCCTTTAAACACTAAAGCTCACAGGAAGAGGGTTGGGGTTATTGTGGTGTGGCCCTGGGGTATCCATGGTGATGGCCATGGGCCCCTGGCTGCGTGACTCAGGGTGCTGCAGGCCTTGCTGAGGTCAAGGTAGAGGCTTCATCCCTGACTGTTCTATAAACAGCCTTGAATGAAGTATCGGCTTTCAGGGGACTGCGCTCTGGTTGGCTGTTACGTGCTGGGGGTGTCCCACCTCCTACCCCCTTCTCCTCTGGACGGTGTGGGACGTGGACCAGCCACTCTCAGGGAGTCCCTAGATTCTGCTAGACTGGGAGCCAGTGACCCCGAGTCTGTGCTGTGGGCACCCTGGGGCACTGCCTGCGTGTCTGGCTGTTTTGCCACACGCAGGTATGCGGGGCTGCTGACCTGGCCCGGGGGCAGCCTGAGAGCAAGTTCAGGCTCTCAGCACACATATGCGCATGGGCCTTTGCACTGGCTCTTCCCTCTGCCTGAAATGCCCTCCCTCCAATTACCCACATGGCTCCTTCCTTCACCTCCTTGGGGTCTTGGCTCAGATGTCACCTTATCAGAGAGACTTCCTCTGGCCCCTCTAACAGTCCCCTGTCCTGTTCTTCCTTTTTCTCATGGGCCCTTATTCCCGTCTAACAGCTTGGTATCCCCTTTCCATTGCCTGCCTGTGTCTCGACTGGGAGCCCCACGAGGACAGATTGTCCACCTGTCCATCGCCAGCACTCAGAACTATGCCTGGCAGGCTGGCGGTGCTCAGTGACTATTGGTGGGAGGAATGAATGAATGTACTGTGCGCTCGTGTGCTCGGGGCACATGCCCCAGCACGTGCATGCACACGTGGGTGCACATGCGCACATACACACACACACACACAGACAGATGCACTTGGCATTCATCTTCATTGTTGCTCAAGCCCGGAAGCAGCTTTTGTCTTTCCCCACGTGGCGTGGACCTCCTTGTCACTCTAGAAGCCTGAGAGAGAGAGAGAGAGAGAGACAGACAGACAGAGAGAGGGAGAGAGATTTTTTTCACCGCCTCCCTCTCTCCCCTCAGTCACTCATCCCTTCTGCAAGCGGGAGGTTCTGCCGGGTGCCAGCTCCAGACACACTGTGCGTCACTCTGGGGTGCCCCCACCTGCTCCTTCCAGGGGTGCAGTGGGTGTTGGGAGCAGTCCACTTTTCTCTGCGTTTCCACAAGTAGCCCTGCCCAGCATGATGGGGGCGTCTTAAAATGCCTGCTGAGTTGACAAGACCAGGCATCTTCACCCCAGGAGGACGTGCCTGGTGCCCCTGGAGCAGCCCTACTCTGTGCTGGGGGAGGTCTGAGCAGGCTCTCTGGAGCTCAGGGAGGGCTGCCTGGAAGAGGTGACAGGGGCCCTGTGGGCAGAAGGAGCCAGGCAGATGGACCGAGAGTAGGCCAGCCGTGGTTGGTCAGGGGCTGCTGGAATCCAGGTTGTGGCTGACCCTTGTGCCGGCATTGGCAGGGGCGTGGCCGCCCCCTCCCCTGTCGTGCTGTTGTTGGGAGAGGAGAGGACTTCTCTGAGGAGAATGTTAATCAAATGCCCCTCTGGCTTCAGCTGTGCTGCTGAGACAGAGCTGAGGAGGCATCAGTCAGAGCGCCCTTGGGCCAGGTTGTCCCAGTCACCCTGTCCCGGGTGTCCGGTGAGGGGGGGGTCCCTGCGTCTCCCCATGCACTTCAGGCCTGGGTGGGGCCAGGGGGGAGGAGGGCCTTGGAGAGCCTGCGGGTCAGCATTCCAGGAGGAGGCCCCCCACCGCCAGGAGCACAGTAGTAACAGCACTGGGAGAGAGCTGGGGGAAGGACCCGGTGGGGGGGCATGGGGATAGAGGGCTAAGGGAGGTGTAGCGGGAGGGATCATAGCCCACCTTTGGGCTAACCTTTTGAGTGCTTACTGCCTGCCCGCAGTTCCCGAAAATTCCCTCATGTGACCCTCACGACCTCCCATTTGGCAGCTGAGAAAACTGAGGCCTGAGAGGTGAAGCAACTTTCTGGAGGCTTCCCAGTTGGTGGGTGGCTGAGCTGGGATTTGAACCTGAGCAGTTTAGCTTCCAAATCTCTGCTGAAACCACCCCGCTAGGAAACTTGGGTGGCCTGGAACTGAGGAGCCTTCAGACGGGGAGGAGGAGCTGGCCAGGGATTATCCCCTGACCCTGCTCAGGAAGCTGTCCCCTCCCTCCCAGCCACCTCAGGGCTGGATCCCTGTTCCAGGGTCTCAGGAATTGTTGGGGGCAGATCAGGGGCCCCTCCTGGGCTCCCAAAATCCGAGACCGGGGCACCCCTGCAGGCTGACTAACATGTACCCTGTGGGAACCCCATGCTTGGCCCTCCCACCCTTTGTGGGAATGGGGGCTCGTGGTGGGATGGGGGCCTGGGTCCTGATCCCCGGACGTCCGTCTGTCCGGCTGCCGTCCCTGCCCATGCAGAATGCCTGAACCGGAGGGGAGGCAGGGAGGTGGCTTGGAAGGAGGAATGAAGGATGAGTGAGAAGTTGCCTGTGGGAGGGACCCCGAGACCTCCCTGGGCTTCCTGCCCCTCTGCTGGGCACAGTCCCTTTTGACACAAGCGCTGTGTTGGGTGGAAACATCAGAAGCAGGAGACAAGCTTCTTCTAATTAGGAAGAGAGCGGGTTCCTGGGCCTGTGATTAGCACTCCTCGCTGAGGCCCAGGCCCAGGCGGAAGCTGACAAACACCCCGGAAGCTGACAGACAACCTGTCTTCTCTCGGGGACCTGCTGGGACGGCAGGCTGGTAGGGCAGGCCCTGGCCCCCCAGTCCCCACCACCTGCTCCAGCTCCAAATTCAGGGCACTTCTGTTCAGGGGGATGATTCAGGGGTGCTGTCTGTTTTGTTTTATTGTTAAAAATTGGTTAAATATGGACATTTCAGATATGTTCAGAACAAATAGGGTGGTGAGCCCCCACGTACATGTGACTCAGAGTTGTCCGTTCTTGGCCATTATTCTTTCTTCTTGGATGTGCTGTCACTGTGATGCTTTGGAAACAAACCCCAGACCTCCTCAGATCCCTGCATCCTTCAATATTTCAGTACATATCTCTAAAACCGCAGGTCTCAACCGGGGACAGTTCTGCTCTGCTCCCCGGGAGGCACTTGGCTGCGTCTAGAGACGTTTTTGATTGTTACAACTGCGGAAGGCAGGGGCTTCTGGGATCTAGTGGGTAGAGGCTGGGGTTGCTGCTCAACATCTCTCAGTGCACAGAACAGCCCCCCAACAAAGAATTATACCCCCAAAGCATTAATAGTGCTGAAGCTGGGAGACTGTTCCGAATGACGGACTCTTAAACACCCGACCAACCCCTGCGGCTGTGATACCCTTAGTGGGCCTTAAACATAACAGACGTTTACAATTAACCATCAGCTATCTGGCCAGAGTCCACATTCTTGGGGGTGTTGTTTTCGTGCTCTGCGCTCTCCAAGGCAAGGAGGACCGGGCTAGTTTTCAGAGGCTGTTGACACAGGTAGGAAAGGGGGCGGATGCTTCGGTTTGGGAAGATTCTAGGCGGGAGGTATGTTTGCATGATTCTACATGCGAAACATACACGGGGTATGAGGGGGAAGGTGTCCTCCCAACCCTGTCCCCTAGCCACCTGGTTCCCTCTTCTGGAGGCAACTTAGCTGTTTCGTTTCAGGGCGGCGAGAGTCTGTCCTGCCCCCTCACGTGATAATGGGGATGCTGTTCACACGCGGAACTGTGCCTCGTTTCTTTCTTTCCTCTGTGGGTCTTGGAGAGCTATGCAGAGCAGTGCATGGAAAGCTGCCTGGTTCTTTTTCACGGCCAAATAGTATTCCTGTGTGGCCGTAGCCTCCAGAGATTTGCTATTAGAAACAGTGCCACAGTGGTTAACGTAGCGTATGCCATCTTATAAAGATCACAAGAACTACAATGAGAGGGTTTGGGGGTTAACCCTTAGTTGCTCAGCAAATCCAGACAACCAAACATCTGTTTTTCCCACCTCATCCTTTCCTTTTTCTTGGATGAGCTCAGTGAGGGGAGGCAATGAGGGGCTTGCTGGGGCCCGCCTTGGGGGGGCATCACAGGGGCTGGGCTGGGCCATGTTCTTTTCCTAATGGGCATCCTCATTGGAAGGCAGACCTCCAGTGTCCCTGGGGATAGGGACACCCAAGGCACAGTCCAAGTGGGCAACCTCTTGTCCAGGGTGTGCCCCAAATCCTGCTGCCCCCGGAACATTCCCCACTCTCAGTTGCCACAGGCTGGCTGTGAGGTTTTTGTCCTTTGGGAAGGGTTGGATGTCAACCACAGGAAGAAGGACAGCTTAAGGGCTCTGCATCTCACTTTTGCCTGGGGAGGGCCCAGGTGGGGGTCTGTGGGTGCAGAAAGGTGCTCTGTGGAGAGCTGGGGCAGGAGTCTGCTGTTGGGCCCTGTATCCCAGGCTGCGGAGAGAGGGACTTCCCCGGGGTGGGTTCCCTGTCCACTCTGTCCTCCTGTAATTCTACCTGTGGGGTGGGTGGGGCCCTGTCTTCTCTGACCTGCGCAGGACAAAGGAGCCATGGGGACAGGGTCTGCTGGGTGGTGACATGAGTGGCTGCCTGGGGGGAGTTGATGGGCAAAAGGACTGTCAGTCTTTATGTAAATGGAGGCACCCAGAGGCTCTGCTGTGTGTTTATGTATGTAATCCTGTATGATTCCAGGGTGTGTGTGTGTGTGTGTGGTCCAACCCATAACACAGGGTCTCGCCCAAGACAAGAGGAGGCAGTGCCCTGACCCTTCCCAAGGCGGTGGGGACGAAAGGAGGTGGTGAGTAGTGGTGTGGTGCTGGCTGGGGATGGTGGGGGTGCCAGCAGCCCCTATCAGCGGCCCCTCTCGCCCCCAGATACCCCAGATCAGCTACGCCTCCACAGCCCCCGACCTGAGTGACAACAGCCGCTACGACTTCTTCTCCCGAGTGGTGCCCTCGGACACGTACCAGGCCCAGGCCATGGTGGACATCGTTCGCGCCCTCAAGTGGAACTACGTGTCCACGCTGGCCTCGGAGGGCAGCTACGGCGAGAGCGGCGTGGAGGCCTTCATCCAGAAGTCCCGGGAGGATGGTGAGTCATGCTTGGGAACAGGGGGATGTCAGGGCACAGTGGCCAAGCGCCGCCTGAGAGCCACTCTCTGGGTCCTGCCCCAGGCCATTCCCTCGTGGGCCTCAGTCTCTCCCGGGAGCACTGGGGCACAGTCTGTGGCCTTGCCGGCCTGCTGGGTGACTCCCAGGGGCAAAGGGTGGACGGAATGACTTCTGCAGACGTGGCCAGGCAGACAGAGGGACCACCAGTATTCCGGGCGCAGGATCCAGTGGGACAGCTGCTGTTCTCAGACAGAGAGAGAAGGGGAAGGGGGTGGGGACGGAGGTGGTCTTGTTTAGGGGCGGGTCTCAGGGACCCAGGAGCTGGGAGATCAGCCAGCAGGTTCTTGGAGAAAGAATTGTTTGAGGAATTGAGCTGTGTGTGTGGAGGGGAGGTGTGGGGTGAGAGAAGGGGCCGTGTCTTACATGGGGCAGGCGGGGCTGTGCTTCTTCCTTGTGGCTGCAGGGAAGGAGGTGCCCCTGGGTGGGATGTGAGGACCTGCGAAGGTGATGTGCTCTCCTGGAGGTCTCCCCCATTCACCACCGGGCACCCTTCTCCCCATTAAGCTTGCTGCATTCCCTTAATTGTCCTCAAAAGCTCCAAGGATAAAGCTTTTAGGTATCAGCAAGCAGTAAGAGGCAGGCACAGCAAGGGTTAACGCTCTGCCAAGTCTGAAGCCTGGGCCACTTGGTTCCGATGGCCCCATGGCCCGGCTGAGGGAGGGTGGCCTGCATGGGGCTATGGTGGTGGGGATCCGGATCAGCAGTCAGGCCCCTGGGCTGAGGGCTCCAGCTGGGTTGGGTGAGCCTCGATAAGAGGGATAGTTCAGAGAGGATAGGGTGTGGGGGAAGCAGAGAGGCTCTTCCCCCTCCCGACAGACCCAGCTCCTGGCAGAGGGGCCCCTGGCCTCTCCCAAGGCTCTTTCTCTAAATAGCTCACTGTGGCGCCCTCGACCTTGGAGGATGGCATCTGTATATTTATACCCGTATAACCCCGGGACTCTAATTGCTTTTCCTAAGGACCACAGAGTATCCAGAGGCTGGCGTTGGTAACACCCTGCGGGCATAATCCTGCTATAAATCTCAGATAAGCCCCTTTAATTGTACAGCCAGCACAGCTCGGGTGCCTGTAACCTGGCGGAGAGGACGGAAGTGGGGCGGCGCTGACCGATGGCTGCGTCCCCAGGCCACTCCCCGCTCTGGCAGCTGGCCAGGCAGAGGGGGGCATGGGGTAGATGGGCCCTGCTCTCACCTCCAGGCAGGTGGGCGGCAGCTCCCTGGGGGCCCCCTGGTAGCATCAGGCCCCTGGTGCCCCAGCCCCCTGCCTGTGGCTGCCCACATGTGCTTCCCTGCTTTGCTCAGACACAGGTGCCTCTCTCTGGTCTGGCCCTGCCCACCCTGCTCTGGCGGTGCCTGTCCCCAGTGGCTTGAATCCTTTCCCACACTAGCCCACCGCCTGTCTCTTTAAGGTGGGCGTCAGGATTTGGGGACAGAGGCGCTAGATGGGGGCAGGGACAGAAGGTCTAGAATTTTCATATTCGGTTGTGTTCAGTCCCTGCCATAAGGTTCTAGAAGCCACTCCTGGTACTCACAAAGCTCTCCCTATGTGCCTGGCACACGCCGAGCATCTGTTGTCCTGGGTGATCCTCCCTACCCCATGAGGTAGGCACCCCTCTTTTATAGGGGAGGAAACTGAGGCTTGGAGGGGCCAAATAATAGCTGGCACCGGGTCATACAAGTGAGAGGTGGAGAAGGGATTTGAACCCAGGCTGTCTGGCTCCAGGACCAGACGTCGTAACTGCTTTTGTATTCATCACTCCATCTTCTGCCCCTGTTTCCCATGGATGGGGGCATGACAGACAGTCACATACACGTGCATGCATGCACACACACAGATCCCACTGGGGTGAAGTCTAGGTGTTGTGTTTTGGCTGAAACTCAGACTACTGTTTGAATTTGCCACAAGCATATAATCAGTCATTTGGTAGTTAGAAAATATGAAGTCTGCTCAAGATTTTCTAAAAGGAATTCTAGAAAAATAAGAGAACTAGCTGTTCTGCCAGGGCCTGCGGCTCAGGGGCCCTCCTGGCCTGGCACAGGTGCCCATCACAGCACCCCTGTGCCCCATCCCGTCGCCAAGGGGCTGGTCTCCTGCCTGGCCTGACCTCCCACCTCCTCAGACCCTCCTGCTGTCTCGCCTTGCAGCCCCAGGGCCCTGGCTGGGCCTGCCCTCGTGTTTGGGTAGCTAGGTCTCCCCTCATCCTGCTAAATGAAATTTGATTTGGAGGAACGTCTTTAGGTGGATGAAAAGAAAAGGAGAGAGAAAGCCATGCTCCGGCTGGCCAAATTGAAATCAGAATTGAGCGGCCTGTAGAAAGAGGCCGCTGTACCTTGTAGCCTAATCCCTGTGAAAGATTAAAGATGTCTTTGGCCGTATATTGTATTGATTCGTCCTCTGAAGTATAAATCATCTGTGAGTTGCTCAGAGAAGTGTCAGCGGTGTAGAGGGGAGGGCACACCTGCCAGGCTGAGGATGCACATCAGAGCTGAGGGGAGCTTGGCCAGCAAGTCCTGGGTGCCTGCTGTATGGACTTGGGGTCCTACAGGGGAACATAACTGTGTCCAATTTAGAGATGGAGAAACTGAGGCCAGAGAGAGTAGGTCATTTTCCCAAGGCCACGTAACCAGGATGTGGAGGACCAGGGATGGAACCCAGCTCTGTCCTCTGGGTGGGGAGCTCTCGCATAGCACCCAGCGCTGACTGGGCCATTGGCACAGGGCATAAAGAAAGCCCTGGCCCCGAATTTCCCAGCCCCCATTAGCACCGTGCTCTCCCTGGGCCATCCTGTGGCCCTTGACTGAGCCCTGCCCCGTGCCAGGCACCCTCCCTCCACAATCATGAATCCTGGTGATGACCCTGAGGGCCTGGTGTTTGTGTTCCCATTTTACAGATGGGGGACCTAAGGCTCAAAGGGGTGAGGGGGCTTGCCCAGGCTCACACAGTGAGGTGCTGGAGCAGGACTTGGAGCCAGGCGGTCAGACCCAGGCCCTTCAACCCCATGCTGTCCGTCTCTCCCAGCCTGGATCACAGGGGTGGCAGCATGTGGTTAACGGGCCAGCTCTGGCGGACGGACCCAGGCTCCAGCTTGGCCACTTCTTGGCCGTGAGAGCCCTGGAAAGTCATTCCGCTGCTCAGTTTTGGTTTTCTCTTCTGTGAAATGGGGGTAAACCAGAACGAAACGTGCTTCTGGCCCATGGCTGTGGGAGCTCTGGGACACACACCAGAGGTTTATTATCAGGGGTCTGGCTGCCTGGGCTATGGCCCTCCCTGCTCCCTGACCATTCTTAGGGAGGCCTGGGGCGAGCTGGAAGGTCTGTGGGGGCCCTGACTGAAGCTGCAGGCCACGTTCTGGGGCAGGGCTAATGACAAAACCACAGGAGCCCAGGCCAGCCTGGGCCTTACAGGACAGCAGGTCTCGTGGCGACAGGGCAACGAGGTGAGCTCCCAAGGCAGCTAGGGCAGGACACGTGTGGGAGTGAGGGGCGCACATATGTGATTTTCTGGGCTCGTGACCGGCAGGCCTGCCTCAGTAGGGGTGTCCGGGGACAGGCCCGTGTGCGTGTGCACGCTTGTGCATTTCCCCCGCTTTGAACGCCAGGGCTCCCTCCTCCTTGCCAGGCTGCGGCTGCGGAGGGGAAGGCCGAAAGGCAGAGTACAACCAGTGCTGGGATTAGGCATGCAGCGCAGGCCTCACCTGGGCTCCTGAGATAATGCCGAGTGAGTCACCTAGGGAGGGAGAGACAGGCTTGAGGGGGTGGTACAGACGTGGCCCTGCCCTCGGTGCCTCCCACCACCGTCCTGGGCCCTCTCAGGGTGGGGCTCTGGGGTGTAAGCTTTTATAGCGTCACAGCCTTTCTCTGCCCATGGGCCCCCCTGTGAGCCTCGGTTTACTTGCAGCAGTGCTCCATTTCACGGATGAGGAAGAGGAAGGCTCAGGGAAGTTAAGGGGCCTGCTTAAGGTCAAACGGAAGTGTGGAGTAGCAGCCCAGGCTCCCTGTGTGGGCGACAGGAGAATGGATGATATTAGGAGGCAGTATTTATGGAGTCCTCCCGTGGACCAGGTCTTGTTTTACACACTTGGTTCGTGTTAACTCATCTAGCCCTCAAGACAGCTCCATTATATGGATGGCAAAACTGAGGCTCAGAGAGGTTAAGTAACTCCCCTGAGGCCACCCAGCTGGAAAATAGCAGGAGTGGAATTTGAATCCAGCAGAAGGCTCCCCCACTTCTGGTGAATGTGGCAGGAAGGACACAGGTCAGTTCCTGGCAGGGGTCTCTCCAGGGGGTCACCTGGGGAATTTGGTTCTGGTCCTCTCCGGTAGGTGGTTCCAACACGCTGGGCACATCCAGGCCCGTGCCTCTAGGGTGGGAAGGCCATGGCCTCTCTGGTGGTGACAAGAAGGGGAGGGGGCAGGTGGGTCAGGCCTGCTCCTTGGAGGACGTCCTGTCCCTTGCATGGCGAGAAGTTCCAAAGCCTCATCTCCCCGCTGTGTCCCTGTGTCCCCTATTGATATTCCAGAGATGCTGGTGAGTCAAGCTGTTGCTGGTCTGACCTCCAGCTCCAACTCCCAGGGCTGAGCATCAGACTTGCATTTAGATGGCCTCAGTCAGTGCAGCGGCAAGGGTGGTGACCGGCAGCCAAGGCTCAAGGCCGGGGCACCTCCTCATCCCACGGCTCTGTGACATCTCTGGACTCAGCTTCTCTTGCTGTGAGGGACACTTGCCTTCTGGAGGCTCCGAGGTGAAGGGGGAAGAGCTTGGCCAGCCAGAAAGATTTGTGCCACGGGGGTGGGGGGGGTGCTGACACTCCTCATATATCTGGGAAACCAGAGAGGTTTGCCCCAGGGCCCCCCACCCCCGAGATCCAGAGACCCCCTAAGAGAGGGCTGCTTCCTTTCCTGCTGCCCCCCTGGTCTTTTCTCCTTCCACTCTCCTCTCCATTTCTCTGCTGCAGCCACACCAGCCTCTTCACTGCTCCTCTAGCACTCCAGGCATAAGCCCACCTCAGGGCCTTTGCACTGGTGGGTCCCTCTGCCTGGAACTGTCTTTCCCTGAGTATCCATGTGGCCCACATCCTCGGTGCATTTGGGTGTCTTCTCAGCTGTCCCCTCTTCAGAGAGGCCTTTCTGACCACAGTATCTGAAATAGACCCTCCCCCGGGCCATCACTCTCTGTTCCCTGTTCCCCGCTCTGTTTTTCTTACAGCACTTGACAAGTAAATGTGTATTTGTTTATGGTCCACGAGGGCAGAGATTTTTTGCCCGTTTTGTTCTCCGCTATGTGTCTCCCTGGCACATAGTAGCTGCTTAGTAAATGTTTGTGGAATGGGTCACAAAATCCAGCCCCCAGCGACTCACTTCTTTGGCCCTTCTCCCACTCAGGGGCCTGAGGCTGCTCTCCTGGCCTGCAGAAGGGCAGACTGAGGCACAGAGGGCTAGGTTAAGCTGTCCCGGGACCCCAGCTTCCTCCCCGCACCAAGCTTGCTGGCTGGCCCCGACCCTCTCGAGACTCACTGAGGACAGCATCCTTTCCCGGAGGCAGAGCAGGGGTATGAGAACGCAGGGCTGCTCTGCAGCTGCGCCAGGCTGGGATGTAGGGCTCAGCCTCCTGTCATTCTTCGCCACAGTGCCTGTCTTGGGATGCTTCCTCCTGAGATGCAGCCTGCGCTGGAGGGCAGGAAGGGGAAGAGGCTCAGTCTTCCGGACTCACTTGAGTTTCCCAGCTGGCCTGGGCTTCACACTCTCTGTGTATGCAGCCCCCGTGTGAGGAGAGGAAGGAGCCGGCTCTCGGTGCGCACGGGAGGAGCAGTGCACCACCAGACCCAGCACCCCGCCCTGCCTGCAGCAGGTGCTTAGCAGAGTTTGCCTGAATGAGAACCAAGGGCTGGGATGATGCGTCTGTTAAAGCAAGAGATACACTGCGGGGGACTCGGCCCAGCCAGACCGGCTTAGACACGTGAAGAGGAAGGGAAGGGCATGCCAGGTGGGGGAACAGCATGAGAAGGAGGCTGAAGGGAGGAGCGAGTCAGGCAGAAGGGACCTGGCCGAGGGGCCTGGCCGTGGGATGGGGACCGATGCGAGATGGAGCTGAGCAGAGTGTTTTAAAGCCAGTCCTGTGTTTTAAAATTTTCTGGCAGTTGGGGTCATGTCTGCTTACCCAAGGGAGTGTATTAGCACAACCCAGCTCTACCTGCTGTGTCCCCCACTTGCTCAGAGCCCTGAGTGGCGGGGGGGGGGGGGCCCTCTGCCCTTAAGGCTCAGGCCAAGGCTCCGCCTCTCTGCGGGCTTCCCTCCCTAAACTGCTCTCCTCCCAGGTGGAGATGCTCACCTGAAGGGAGGAAGACCTTCCCCAGGGCTCACCACCTGGGAGACCTCAAGCACACCTGCCCCAGTGCCTATCGAACTTTCCCTGGGCCTCTGCCGTTTGACTCTGGCTGGGCTCCTTGAGGCTGGGGAGGGATAGGGCTCTCTTGGCTCTGTGCTCCTCACGCTCCCTTGCACCCAGCAGGGCCTCAGTGGATGTTTATAGAACGAACACGTGAGCAAACAGATGACCAGCCCTGTGTCCTTGGGTCCATCACTGCCCTTCTGGGGCCTCCTTCTTGCTCATCCGTAACAGGTGCGGGAACATCAGCTCATCTCCTGCATCTAGCTCTGCCCCCTACAGGCTGTGTCCTCACAGTCCATGGCCCCTGGCTCCAGGCATTTTTCTCCATAAGCAAAGGCTCTCCGAGGAGCGCTGGAAAAGAAGACATCTCTCAAGACCTAAAGGCGTGAATGTCAAATGATGACACTTCAGAGTTTGGTCTTTTGGTTCAGGGATTATTGGGGCCAATTGCACGGGGACGGAGCCTAGAGCATGCAAATCTTCTCACCCCTAATCAGATGAAATGTGGTTGAAATTAGCCAAGGAGCTGGGGAGCTGGAAGCAGGAGGGGTCCTACCACTGGATTTAGCTTGGTGTATGTGAGAGTGAGGTACTTTGTAGCATCTTCTTCGGGGGAGACCTCTGGACCCCCCTCCCCCCGGCTGCTTCCGGGAGTCACAGCACAGGCCCAGTATGCCCTGGCCATTGGCCACACATTCTCCAAGGATGTGGAGGGGGAAGTGGGCCCTACCTCGCAGCCGGTCCTCACCATTCTAGCTTAGCAGCCAGGCCGCCAAAAACTTGAGACCCATCACGTCTCCTGCTCCCTTGTTCTGCTGCCCATCACTCCACCGTAGGTGGAGATTAAGTGGACCTGGCACGGGCACCCCCTCCCAAGCCACGAGGCCTACCACGCGCCAGCTGGGTCTCCTGGACAGCGCTTGGAGATTGGCAAGGTGTTGGCATCGATGTGACTGCTCGGTGATTGCCAGGTCAATCTTCGTACTGCTGTGAAGATGAACCCTGAGCTTGCCTGGCCCGCCTTGGGGACTTAGCCTGTCCACTCTGATTTCTCTGCCACTCTGGCCTTTGGCAGGGCGCTGACACCTCTTGATTTTGTGAGTCCCCTGGGTTGGGTGTCATTGGGTCACTTTTCCTGCTCTCTCCAATTCGTCTCTGATGTGCTTCCCCTGACCTATCACAGCAGGGATGTGCACTGATCTGGGTTTGCCTCTAAGCTTGACGGGGATGACAGGAAGAAGAAGATATTAGATGCCAAGTCCTTCTTGCCCTGAATTTGCATCCCTTGCCTCCTGGACAGGAAGCAGCATTTTCTTTCACTGGTCTTCTTTGTGGAACGTGTTTGAAGATTTCTTTGGGGTTTAAAAAAACTTCCCTTTGTTGGTTGCAGCCCCTTTGTGGCTTTGACCTTCTGAACCCTGTCCTCTGGATGCCGCGGTAGAGTGGAGTGGGTAAGAGCCCAGATGCTGGCTCTGTCACCATGAGCTGTACCACATCGAGCCGTCCCTTATGGTCTCTGGGCCTCAGTTTCCACCTTGTGAAAGGAGGATATTAATAGTAGCCTCCCCTCACCGCCTTTTAGGTTGCTGTGAGCAGTAAGTGAGTTAATGTGTATAAAGTGCTTAGGATAGTCTGGGCCCTGTACACTTGATCTTAGCCAAAAGGCCGAGAAGCGATAGTCTGGGCCCTGTAAAAACACCAGGCTGCCAAAGGTGTCAGTTGTCACCATTACCAATCAGAGTGGGGGAGCTGGGCCCACTTCTAGTTCTGCTTCAGTCTCTGGGTGGCTGTGTAACCCTGGGCTGTTCACTTTCTCTCTCTGAGTGTCACTTGATGACCAAGATGAAGGTGATGGGTTAGGGGACTTCGGAGGTCCCCCAACGTGCATCTTTGCATGCTCACCCACTGCTCTTGGCTTTTCTGTCTGTCCTCACCACATGGAAGTCCAGGTACCATAGGGTTGGCTCCAGCTTCCGGTATGTCTGTCGTTCTTGGGCCCAGACTTAAGCCCACAGAGTAGCCATGCACAGAGCAACCTGATCCTTCTGATTTTTTCCCCTTTGTTAAAGAGCAATTGGAGAAGGCCAGTGACCTTCCCCTGCTCAGGTTTGGGACCTCCAGGAACCCTCTACACCTGTTTGCTAACTATTGGACTTCAGCCTGTTTTCCTATCTGAGGTAGGGTCCTCAGTGCCCCCACTCTGAGCTCCTTGGAGATGTAGCTAGCTAAAGCAAGCCCCATACTGCCTTTTCTCTGAAGCTCTGGAAAGATCCTGTGAGCTCACCATTTTCTTTCCTCTCCACTCTGAGGCTTCCTGCTTCAGGCCTGTATGGGGCTGCTGAGTGTCCTGGGTGGGGTCTCAGCCTCATCCTCTACTCCTGTGTGACCTTAGGCAAGTCACTTTCCCCCCCTGAGCCTCCAGTTCTTCATCAGTAAGACCAGCAAGGGGCTGTGTACCTTCTCTGATGGGCTCATGCATGTGGACACAACTGAGGGCTGCTCGTAGCCATTTTTGCCTTGTTATTCTGTGTCCACCAGCCCTCTTCCCAGTGTTTTTGAGCCCCAACAGGCCTTGTCTAAAAGGCCCCAGAGTGGGGTGCCTGGGTGGCTCAGTCACTTAAGCAACTGACTTTGGCTCAGGTCATGATCTCACAGTTCGTGAGTTTGAGCCCTGCATCAGGCTCTGTGCTGACAGTTCAGAGCCTGGAGCCTGCTTTGGATTCTGTGTCTCCCTCTCTCTCTGCCCCTCCCCCACTCGTGCTCTGTCTCTCTGTCTCTCAAAAATAAATACACATTAAAAAAAATTTAAAAAAAAGGCCCCAGAGGTAGGGAGGGTCATATTCCTTGGTGGTCACTTCTTCAGTGCTTGCTCCCTTCATGCTCCTGGGACTTTCAGGGACTCAGAAAGATGGAGTCCAGGCCTCTAAGTCACATAGAGCCTGCTCCATAGGATGCAGCTGGTGAGAAGGAGAGTGGGGCATTTCTTTTCCTCTTTAGCCCCTCATCCATCGCCTCTGCATGGTAAGTCATTCATTTGCTGAATAAATATTTATTGAGCACCTACTGTGTGCCAGGCATTGAACCAGGACACTAGGGACATGGCAATGGACCAAACAGATGAAGATCCTTGGCCTTGTGAACTCACATTTGGGGAGAGGGCCAGAGGCAGCTTACAGTAAACAAGTAAATGCATCACTATATAATACAATTTCAGGTATCTCCCTCCTACAATTTCAGGGAGGAGCTGATGGCATGCTATGGAGAAGAATAAAGCATCTGGCAGAGAGGGCCAAGTAGGGGAGACAATCTCATATAAGGTGGTCAGAGAAGGCCTTTCTGCAGAGGTGGCATTTGGGCAGGGCCCCAAATGCAGTAAGGGAGTGAGGTTTGTGATCTCTGGGAAGAGTGCCCCAGGCAGAGGAACGAGCAAGTGCAAAGGCCCTGAGGTGGGAGCCTGCCTGGCATTTCTTGGAGAATAGCCAAGAGGAGGCAGGAGCAGAGTGAGTCAGGTGGAAGGATGTAGAAGAGGATGGGCTGATCACGTGGGGGCTTAGTTGGCCACTGGGAGGACTTTAGCTTCTAAATGAGATGGGAACTATTGGAGTGTTGTGAGCAGAGAAGGGACGTTGACAGACTTGGGTTTAATAGGATCTTTCTGGCTGTCGTGTAGGGAACAGACTGTGAAGGCTGAGGTGACTGAGGCAGGAATGCCACTGAGGAGGCCACTGCCATCATCCAGGTGAAAAGCGATGATGGCTTAGACTGGGAGTGGGGATGATGAGAACGGACTGATTTAGGGTCTTAAATTTTTTTGTTAAATTTTAGACAGAACAGGAGCAGGGAGAGGGGCAGAAGGGGAGAGAGAGAAACTTAAGTGTGGATCCTGACGCAGGGCTTGATCCCACGGCCCTGGAATCATGATGTGAGCCGAAATCAAGAGTCAGATGCTCAACTGACTGAGCCACTCAGGCGTCCTGAGGGTGTATTTTGAAGCTCAAGCCCACAGGACTTGCTCCTAGATCGCATGTGGACTGGAGGTCGCTCAGGCAACTCCTGGGTTCAGCACCACGGATAGCGGCAACCACCCCAAGGCCAGACCTTTGGGGAATCCCTGGTTGGCTTTGGTCCCAACAAACTGCCAGTTCTCTGCCAGTCTTTGGCTGCTGAGCAAAGCCTCATCTTTAAAGTGCAGGTCTCTTCCCTTCAATTCTGTCATTAATTTTTTTTTTTTAGCCAAACATATTTATTTCTGGGCACTGCTGCGAATTCTTTTTGGGATGAGGCAGGTGTAAATGCAATTACAGTTGATCTTTGAACAGTCCCGGGGGTGGGGGTGCCAACCTCTATGCAGTTGAAAATCTACATATAAGTTTTGACTCTCTCAGAACTTAACTATGAATAGTCAGGTTGACTAGAAATTTCACTGATAACATAAATAGTTGATTAACACTTATTTTGTATGTTACATGTATTATATAGTGTTATAAAAAAGGAAGCTAAGAAAAAGGAAATGTTATTCATAAAATCACAAGGAAGAGAAAATACATTTACAGGACTGTACTGTATCAAGAAAAATCCACATATAAGTGGATCTGCACAGTTCAAACCAGTGTTGTTCAAGGGTCAACTGTATATAACTGAGAGAAGAGGTCTGGAAGCATTTGTCTCCAAAAATCCCTGCATCTGGCTAAACGGTTGTTTGGGGAGGGGGAACCTCCTTGAGGAGGGGTGATGGGAGGAGAGCCTTAAAGAGTGGGTGGGCCTGTCCCAGAAGAGCAGAAGGGTATTCTGGGTAGAAGAACTGCCTGACTCATGCAGTACTTGGTGACGTCTTCCTTCCGAGAGTGAGGAGGGACAGCATTCCTGGGAGAACAGCAGGCCTACGTGGGTTTGGGGGAGTCTGGCCCATGGCAGAGGCCACTGTCCCCCCCCCCCCCCCCCCCCCGCCCAGGAATGCCACAGACTTGCTGTGTGTCTTTGGATAGGCCACCATTCCTCTTTGGCTCTCAGTTTCTCCATCTGTAAAATGGGGATAATCGCAATCCCTACTTTGCTGGTTATTGTAAGAATGACAAAAACAGGTGAATTAGCCATCGGAAAGGCCAAGAGAGGGCTGAAGGGCTTGAGGGGGGGCTGTCTTTGAGGTCTGAGCCCCCAGTGGTGAGCACTTGGTCTCTTCCTGGTGGGGTTTCTCCCCCTTGCATTGTGACTGTCCTCCCCTTTCTCCCCAACTTACATTATATCCATGCCTTATATCCGTGTCCCATTTTCCTGTAGACAGAATGATCATATGGATATTCTATGCAAATTCTCATTTTTAATGAGCCAGAAGGAAAGCTAACGACCATTTGGTAGGCATCTTGGGACCCAAGGGAGGCTTTGGGATGGGGGGAGGAAGCAGGACAAAGTGACAAGCGAGAGGAGAGGGGAGGGAGGGAGAAGAACAAAGATGGATAGGGACACAGTTGGGGCTGCCGTGGGGGGAATGGGAGGGGTGCCTTGCCTGCCCCATTTTACAGATAGGGAAATGGGCTTAGAGAGAGGAGGCAACTTGCCAGTCACCCCAGAAGGTGGGAGAGAGAGGTAGAAAGGCAGAAGAGAGGGGGAAGATCAGCTGGAGAAAGGAAAGGGGGAGGCAGCCAGACCGAAGCTCTGGCTCATGGGACTTGGTTTCTTTATCCGTAAAATGGTCACCTAAGCCATGGGTTGATTGGGAGGAATTAATGAGAGAATGTGTGAGCACTGCATGAACTTGAGGGCTGTGGAATGGAGGAGTGTGTGTGTGTGCAGGAGAGAGAAGGAGAGAGAGAGAGGGAGGGAGGGAGAGCCCGATTCAGGGCTGGTTCTCACCAACCGTGACATCTGGGCCAAAATCAAGAGTCAGACGCTTAACCGAATGAACCACGCAGGCGCCCCTAGGCCAACTCTTCATTAATTAGTTCATTCTTTCATTCCTCAGCATCTGTTATCTACTTCGTAGATGGCTATCAGCTCCGTGAGGGCAGGACTCTGGTTTGTCCTATGAATAGCTGTACCCACAGTGTCAAGGACAGTGCCTGGTACGGGGGGGGGGGGGGGGTGGGTAGGTGCTTCATAAGTTGTTGCTGAATCAGTGAATGCTCGAGTCTGGCAGTGGCCTTCTCCCATAATTTTCATTCACTGTGCTAAGCGCAGTGATTGAGATGTTGGGATCGTTAAGGGCGCCCAAGGGAGAAGGAGCCTGGGGATACCCACGAAGGCTTTCTGGAGGAGTGGGCCATGTGCTGAACCCTTAAGAGTGGACAGATGCTGACTTGAAGGAGGAGTCTGGGGAGGGGAGTTGGGCACAAAGGCAGAGGAACAGTCTGAGCAAAGGCAGGAAGAGAGGGACACCTTGGTGTGTGTTGGCAACTGTAGGTGCTGTTGGAGGTAGGGAGAGGTGGATGATGAGGGTGCAGGGCCTCAGGACTTGGACTTGGCCCTGAGAGAGGTGAGAGCCACTGAGGGAAGGGAGTGGTGGAGTGGGATTGGAGTTTTGGTGGAGAGTTAGGGGGCCGGGCCGGGCTGTGTAGGTGTGGGACTCTGGTCTGGTAAGACGGTGTTGATGGGAGTCGGGGTGCACAGTGGGTTAGAGCTGAGGGGTCAGCTGCTGCTTCCGGGTGAGGCCAGACCTGCCCCGGGAGCGCTGAGCCAGCCTGGAGAGGGGCCGGGGCAGCATGTGTGTGAGTAGCACATGCTGGGCTGCCTTGGGCCGATCACGGCCCTTCTCTGGGCCCTGGTTTCAGTCAGAAAGGAGTGCTGCCTCCCCCAGTTCTGGTGTGCAGGATGAGGGTCAGCTGAGTATCCGTTTCCAGCTCCCTTGCTCCAGGATGCCCTCCGGAGACCCACTCAAGGCTGTTCCCAGGGTTTAGGCCTGGAGCCCCTGTCCGGGTCTCTGTCTCTGTGCTCCTAGCTGTGGCCCAACAGTGTTGGGAGAGCCTGGGGAAGCTTGTTGGGGTTAGGTGAGCACCGGGCAGCTCAGGGCCCACATCTGGACCTCAGCCCCAGACCTTTGTCCATCATTTCCTACTCACCTGAGTCCTGGGCAGCCCATTACCTCCAGAAAGCCTCTCATGGCGTGCTGGGTCAGGCTGGTGTCCGCCGCTGTCCTCACTGCTGTCCTTGCCACCGTCCTCTGCCAATGCCAGTTAATGAAGCACGCGCACATTCACCGTCTGGGTCCTCCCTCCCTGGCGTGGGTCAACAGCCCCATTTTCTGGCCGAGGTAGCTGAGGCCCAGTGGGGTGAGGGGATTGCCTGCATAGATGGGTGCCGGGGCTGGGCCCCCCGTTTGCTGCGTGCTCTGCTCTTGTGCCACCTCTCCCCCTGGCCTGGCCTGAAGAGGAGGGGGCGAGGACTGGCGCGAGAAAGGGTCCGGGAGGACTTCATTACCCAGTGCCTGCTTGTGGCGGGGGTGGGGTGGGGGGGGGGGGCGGGTGCTGAGCCCGCCGCCGGCGGGGAGACATGCTTGGCCTGCCTGGGTAATTACATCTCAACATTTCATTTTGCTTGTCAGTTTCCACTTCCTGGGGATGTGGGCTCCTAAATATTTCATCCCGGCCTGCAGCTGCCTGTTCCTCCCTGGCCAAACCACAGGCCCAGCGGCCGGCCCCCAACCCCGGCCCCTCCCTGCCCAACTGAGCTTTGTCAGTTCCTGCTATGGGGTAGAGCTGGCCAGAGGTCAGATTCTTCACGCCCCTGCCCCATGCAGGGTCCCCGCCACCAGCCCATCACTGGCCCCTCTCCTCAAGGGGTCAGGGGTGTAGAGGCCAGGCAGACCACACTGCTGGCAGTTAGGCTCAGTTCAGCCGATGTTGATTAGCACCTACTGTGTGCCTGGCACTCCGCTGGAAACTGGGGAGTTAGAAACGAGAAAGACACGGTCTTCGTATAAATGGGCTTATGGACTGATGGAGGAAGCCGACAATCACATTATAATAGCAAACACTTACTGAGTGCTTCTGTGCCAGGCCGTGCGCAGAGCGCCTTACATGTATTAGGCCCAGAGAGGGAAGTAACGTGTCCAAAGTCACCCAGCTAAGAAGTGGCTGGGAGCCCTCACGCCTCAAAGCACGAGAGCTACAAAATGGGTCACAGCACAGGCAAAGGATGGCACGTGCCTGTGGAGAGGGTGTAACGAGAGCCCAAGTAGACAGTGATGAGTTCCGGCTGGGGCAGAGATCTGGGAGGTTTCCAAGGGGAAGAGGAGGAGAAAATGAGCCCCTGTGGGGTGTTGGGCGGATAAAGAGCAGGAAGGGTATTTCTGGCAAAGGGACTAGCAGAGGCTGAGGGTGGGAAAGGCTGAGTTGCGTTGGAGAAAGAGGTCCTCTTGTGGTAGAGTGTGGAGTTTGAGGCTGAGGAAGCGGGTGTCAAGGGACCCGGGGGTCCTGTTGTGTGAGGGGCCCCTCGGCAGAGGACTCTGAGCTCACACTTGGTGATCCTGTGTCCGGCTGCCCCCTGACTTGCTGTGTGAGCCTTGGGCAGACTCTTACCTACTCTGGGCCAAATCTGAGAAATGGGTGGGGATTCCCTCAATCAAAGGATGCCGGCATGGCCACTGAGAGTGGGGGGAAGGCGGGGCCTGGGGACTGGGTTAGGGCAGGGGTCTCCTGCGGCGGGGGGGCGGGGGGGGGACAGTGGGCGGGGACAGGTAGGAACCAGCCATCTCTCTGTGCCTTGCACCCCGTCGCCACCACCTGCCTCCAAACCTCTTTGCTTCCTTTTTTATTTATTTTTTTTCTGCCTTTCTCGCTTCAAAGGTGTTTTGCCTAAATGGGTTTGTGTTAAGATATTAGGTCGATCACTCAGCAAATTTCCCTCTGCTCAGAGCTGAGCACCATGAATAATGCAGCTCTGAACAACGCTGCCACTGCCCAGCAGCCTCTGGGGAGGGGACAGCCACGCTCGGCTCAGAGGCACTGAGCCCCACAGCTGCCTTGATTAGTCCCCCCCGGACCTGCCCCTCCCCTCCCCCACCTGTCCCCTCCGAGGCCCGGCCTGTCCACAGGTTATCCCGGCAATCTTCACAATGATCCTGCGTGTCTGGGGTGGGGGTAATGCCATCCTGTTTTACAGATGCAGAAATGGATGTTCAGAGAGGTTGGGCAAAGTAGCTTTTATCACGAAGCAAGTAGCTGGTTGAAATGGGACATGGGCCCTGCTGTGCCCAGACTCAGCCTCCTGTGTCACACCAGACCAGCTCTCTGATGCCCGTGTCCCCTGCACCCCCAGAGCCAGCCCGGTTCTCCACACGGGCAGGGCTGGATGAGAGTGGAGGCAGAGGGAGAGGGTTTCAGAAGAAACATAGGATTTGCCTCACTGGAGGGGCCACTGAAGCTGCTTGGTGAGTTGCCATGAGTGCATGTGTGTGTGTAGGGGGGTGGCTGGGAGTGGTGGCAGGGGCTGAGATTGTTCAGGAAAGGAAGCATGTATCTTCTGCCCTGGACAGTCCCTGGGCTTCTAAGCTTTGGTCGTGGGTTCTTCCCAGCACCCTGTGTCCGGGGACAGTTCTTGCTTTATCACGGTGCCCCTGGTCCCCAGGGCTTCGCTCACTAGCCCTGGGTCCTGGCCCAAGCTGGGTGATGAGGTCTCTGCCTTCCCTGCTCCTGCCCTCCTCCTGGGGCAGCCCCTACCCCCACTGGCCTCACCGACTCCCCGGAGGCATTGGCTCCAGGAGGAAGACGCAGGCCTTCACAAACTCCATTGCATTTGAGCCTCCCTCCTACTCCACCGGGTACAGTTTCTTTAAGTCCTTTCCCATTTTGCAGATGGAAAGTCTGATGCTCAGAGAGGCTGAGTAACTTGTCCAAAGTCACACAGTGAGTAAGCCGTGGAGCCTGCATCCTTTGCCTCGAGCTGGAGGGGCGGAGGAAG
The DNA here is from genome assembly GCF_018350215.1 of Panthera leo. Lineage (NCBI taxonomy): Eukaryota > Metazoa > Chordata > Mammalia > Carnivora > Felidae > Panthera > Panthera leo. Next base: position 32,636,029 of record NC_056683.1, on the reverse strand, counting down.
CTGAATGCAGGTGCAGTGTTCATCCTTTGCACAAACCTTGGGGGTACATTAAGGAGGCACCTCCAGGCGGGATACTGGATGACTGTCTTATCCTCATTGTCCCTTGGTACCTGGTCCCTTTCTGGCTCCAGCCAAATATCTCACAGTGGGGCCACTACCTCCCTAGGGCTGGAGTCATCCTGGCCACAGTGGGGAGGGTAGATACTCTATTTCATGCCCTTCTCTACTGGCCCTGCTGTCTTCCAGAATCGGAGGACCTGCCAGTTTGCATGGCTATCTTATACTTTTCTTCCCTCCTTCTCCTCCTCCTCCTCCTTCTTCTTCTAATGTCAACTCTACCCCCAGTGTGGGACTTGAACTCACGACCCCAAGATCAAGAGTCTCATGCTCTACCAACTGAGCCAGCCAGGTGCCCCTTTGCTTGTTCTTTTTTTGCCTGTGTCTTTCCTAAGCGCCCATAGCGAGGAATTTGCATTTAGGTGGAGAAATAAAATCTCAAGACAAGGCAGGACTGAGAGAGATGTCCAGGTGTGTGTGAGGTGTGTGCATGGAGCTCACGAGTGAATCCTACAAGGGCAGATGCTGTGCGCAGCTTGTCTTTGTAGCCTGGCATGAAGTAGGTTCCAGGCACAGAGTGGGTGCCCAGTGCCTGTGCGCACAGATGTCTGGGCGCTCGGCCTGACCAGGTGGTGGCTCAGAGGGGAGGTCACAGTGGGCCGCAGGGGTCAGGAGCTCCCAGAGGAGCTAGAAGGGTTTGTGCAGGTACAGGTGCTCACCTTGGACTCCTGCAGAGCCTCTGCCCCTACATCCTTGTTGGTGGCTCCTGCCCCCCTGTCCCTTCCGTCCCCGTCAGTCGGGCACTCAGTGGCTCGTTCATCCGGCAAGCATGAATCAGTGCCTGTCTCCCGAGCAGGTGCGGCATGACTGCGGGACCCCTTGGGGCTCTGACTAGAGATGCAGGTAACCAAGGCCCAGTGAGGGAAGGGCTGCAAGGGTGGGAGCCCCCTGGCTGAGGGAGCAGAGGCCTGTGGGGGCAGCAGTTGTGGTCGGATGGCAGATTCTGGTAGGGACCTGAGTAAGGCTGGATGTTGCAGATCTGAGGAGGAGGTGAGACCTCAAGTCTCTGTCTCTGTCTCTGTCTCTCTCTCTCTCACACACACACACACACACCCACACACGCATGCATGGAGCCACCGAGGGTTGTAGGGAAGGAGCCATGTGTCAGACGGAGGCTAGAGTGGAGGCTAGAGGGTGGGGAGTAGGTCTGGGAACAGGAGCAGAAAGAGACAGTGGCCGTGAACCCGGCCTGAGCTGCCACCCCCCCCCCCCCAGAGGCCTCGAGCCCCCTGTGGAGCCCCAGGCCCAGCTGAAGCCAGAGCTGGTCAGACTGGGCCCAGTGCGGGCCCACCCCTCACCGTCTCCCACAGCCCTACTCACCCTGGAACAGCCACGGGCCAGGGGCCTTCTCCCAGGGCCTGGGCATCTTCCTGACCTCAAAACACCCTCCAGTCCCGGCTCTGCTGCCTGAAAACAAAAGTAGCTCTGGATTCATCACTGACCCTCTGAGTACCTTCCTTTCCTGAAAGCGCATTTGGGGAGAGGGCCTGGCTCTTGGAGTGGGAGGAAGGAGAGCAGGGCCACGCGCGCGTGCGTGTGGGTGTCCGTATGGTTCGGGGTGACTCCCAGCCTCCCTCATGCCTTCCCCCACCTCCCTCTCTGCTAGGAACCTCCAGGAACCTGGGGGCCCCCCTCAGGTTGTGCAACTCCCCCCACCTTTCTCTCCATGTTGCAATTTGCTGCCTTCACATTTTGCCATAATGTAGATTTTTCCACTTGATTTCCCAGGATTTGTCTTTTCATTGTTTTTCTCTCTTTTTAAATTTAAAAGGGGGGGGGGAAAAGCAAGGAAAAGAGAAAGGGAAAGAGAAAGAGGAGAGGAGCTCATGTCTGTGCTGGCCTCCTGCAGCGGCCAGCTTGTACCGTGAGGGGAAGGGTGGGTTCAGCCGTGGGGAAATTTCTCCTCCCTAGTCTGGAGCCCAGCCCCCCAGTGCTGTTTAGGCCAAGTGGACATCCTGGGTTGCAGAGTGTGATCCCAGGGCTCTGGGCGCTAGAGAAAGACAGAGTGGATGTGGAGTCCTCCCAGGACAGGGAGTGCTATGGACTGGGGTGCCCCATCCTGGCCACTCTGCCCACCCCTCTGCCTGTGTGCTGGCCGCTTAGCTCCTTTCTCAGGGCCTGGTGAGGGAGGGAATGAGATTTGGAGGACGAGACAGATGCCCAAGGCTGGAGGATGTGGCTGAGGCCTCTGGGGAGGAACCAGGGAGCCTAGGTCCCCTGACTGCCCCACCTAGTGGGCTTGGGGGAAAGCAGGCTGCCTTGGTGGGAGGGCCTTTGCTCTCTGCTTGCCCTGGCTTCCAGGGTGGGCCCAGCCCGTAAGTGGGGGTGCTGCAGAGGGAGGAGATCTGGGGGTTGCTTGGGGGGTGGCAGGATCGCGGAGATGCTTATTCAGACAGGTCGAGTGGGGAGAGCCATGTGGCAGGGGACAGGGAGGTGTGGGGAGGAGGAAAAAGTGGGCACAGGTGCAGTGTGTGTGAACCTAAGTCCACGGGGGCATTAGGGAGACCCCTCCAGGCAGGAAATCCGGCTGGCTGACTCCCCCTGGGCATCCCTTAGTGCCCGTGGCTTTCCACGTCCCCAGCCTCAAACAAGCGCGTACAACCCCAGGCAGTGGAGGACAGAGAAATGAGGTCATTTCAACAGCGAGCTCTCACTTGAGGATGGGATCTACAAGTCCAAAGTGTTTTGAGTTCCTGGCTGTCAGGCAAGGCAGCAGCTCCTAGGGAAAAGTCAAAGCAGAGTCCAAATCTGTGCCTCTTAAGCTGCACGGCCTGGCCTGAACTTCCCCGTCCTCTAGGTCAAAACCGGGCGGAATGAGGGGATGCGGCCCCCACTTCCTGCCCTCACATCACCCTACTTACTCGTCTCTTCCTCTGCCCTGCCTCTGAGATGTTTTCTGCCACTGTGAGTGGGCTGTATGAGGGTGGGGGGCTCTGTCCTCCTCACGGCTGTATCCTAGCCTCGAAAACCTCCCCGGTACCTAACAAGCTCGGTAAACATCTGTAGACTCAGTGAAGGGAAAATCGTGGTAGCATGTGGGCACAGTGTGTTGTTGAACGCAGCGTGAAGCGTGGACGAGCCGGCAGCGGGCCTGGCACCGGTGGGCCTTCTGCCATGTGCTCCTGCTGGCCAGGAGGGCCGGTCCTTTCGCATTTTCCCTCGGGCTCATTGCTGTCTTTGCTGGTCTTGCTTTCTTTCCCAGCTAGACTGTGAGCTCCAAGGTAGGGAGTTTACTTGTTATCACTTCTCAACATCTGATTGTGCCAGGAACGGAGCGGGGCAATTCTCGAGTGAATGCATGCATGCATGAATGAATGCGGATGGATGGATGAGTGAATGAACAAACAAACAAATGCACAGGCCCGGCCTCGCCCTTGGGGAGTGTAGTTGGAGGCAGACACCGACACAGATACCTTGGCTGGGCCTGGAGAACACCGGGAAAGGTCACCAGGCCGCAAATGGAAAGGGCTCAGAGACCACAAAATACAACAGGCAACTGATGAAATAGGGAGGCTGGGGTGTGCCCTGGCATGTTCTCCATCAGGCTGCACACGTGAGGACTGGAACGCCCTCACTGCCACTTGTGCCTGGAAGGTTTGTCTTGCTTGGGTCCTGGGGTCCACGTTTACCAAGCACGCGACGAATCTAGCAGACAGAAGCTCCTGCCTTCACACAGCTTTTGCTCAGAGGTACGTGCGTCTCCATACAGACCGCATCTTGTTTTATTATATGCGGTCTTTAAATCCCTCACAAATGGGACAGATCAGGTTGCGATTTGCCTTTTCGAGCGACTTTGTGTCCTCCCAGGATTTTGTTGGGCCGACACACGAGAGCTGTTTTCTTTCCATTGGGCAAACACCCATTTCTCCGATCTTCTGTTGTAAAATATTTAGGTCATTTCCGTTTGTTTGCTATTGCGAACGGTGCTGTGGTACATGTCTGGCCGGCTCCCCGTCCCCATGTGTGCGTTTCTGGGGAGGAACGCAGAAGGGGGCGGGCCGGCTTGTAGGCAATCCGCACACTTCACTTTACCGGATGTCGCCCTGTGGTCTCCAAAGTGTTCCTTGGACACTCCCTCGTGGAGTCCAGCTTTCTCAGACTAGAGGCAGGGCCTGGAGGGACGGGACCAAGGACAAGTCCGTTTTGGCAGGTGGGACGGCACAGGACGAGGGGAAGGTGTGGAGATAGGGCAGGCTCTGTGCTACCTTAGCTGGGGGTGTGCTGGGCACTCACTGCAGGAGGGAGCTTGGAGGGGTGAGGGGGCTGGCGGGGGCCCAGGGAGGTGAGGGGATGCCTCAGCCTTCACTGTGGGTTTAGTCTGGGCTGTTACGCTGTGACAAAGCAGGCGGGAAGCAGTGAGAGGGCTGGCCTGGGTTTTAACCCCCTTGGTGCAGTGGTGAGAGCCTCATCGGGAGGTGGGGTCTGCCCCAGCTGCTGTGTGCCCCCGGGCAAAGCGCTGCTCCTCTCTGGCCTCATCCTCCTCGCTCCCTGTCCAGCTTGGGCCAGGAGGTCTCTGAGGTCCCCACGCCCGCATGTGCTCAGATGTTCTTGGCAAGTGCTTGTGGCTTCCTGCCCCTGGCCCTGTGAGCGGAGGCACTGACTTGGCGGGCATCGGAGCCTGTAGCTGGCAGCTGGGGTGCTTGCCGGGGGCTGGGAGGTTGCGGTGTGGAGTGAGGGGCTTGCCAAGGGGGGCTTAAGGGGCCATACCCAGATTCCTGCGTGTCCCCTTCCTTCTTATGATCCTGCGCCTGGAGTCTGGGAGAGGTAGGAGGCTCCAGCCTCTGATCAGAGAGTGTTTTTTGCCACTTAGGTTTAATTCAATTATATGTGCTCTCCGTATGGACCCTTGGATTACTACTTTATCCATTGAGAGAGGCCACGGGGAGAGGAGCAGGGGGTGCAGACAAGTGCACCGTCCCTGATAGAGAGGTTTGAAGAGGGCATCCCAGGGAGCGTTGGCCATGGTCCCCATGGTGATGGTGATGGAGCTGCAGCTTCGGGGACAGCACAGGGGACAGAGGGGACAGAGGGCTGGCGGGCTTGGTGTCTGACTTGGAGTCTTTCTGGGGCCGGGGAGGGGTGGCAGGAGGTAGGGGTCAACAGAGACCCAGTGACCCAGGCCTTTTCTTTCTCAGCCTAAGAGAGGGTTTGGACACAGACCCAGATTGCAGTCCCACTTACTGGCCGTGTCAGCTCCGTCAGCTACCTAGCACCTCCGAGCCTCAGTCCTCCTCTGTAAGATGGGGCTATGAGCACCCGCCCCAGGGTGTGTGAGGACTCGTTGCGCGCCAGGCCTGCAGTGCGTGTTTCAGTAAATGCTGGTCCCTCTGAGGCTACTCTGGTCCTCGGTGCCACTCACTACTGACAGCTTGCGTCATGTCAGCAGAGCCCCTGGTGAGCCAGCCACTTAATCCCCCATTCGGGGGTCCCTGGAGCAGCCGTGCTGAAATTGGGCAGCCACGCCAAGGGACCCTGTGGGTACTTGGTTTCTCACCTTGGGACAGTGACACCAGAGGGCGCTTACTCCAGAGCAGGCAGTGTGCTCAGACATGCCCATGTCTGTGGCCCGCAGGATGTACCCTTGACCTTGTACCCCAACCCATTGTCCACGTGGCCCAAGCCATGACACGTCGGACTGGCGGAAGGGGTGGTTGCCGGAGACAGATGGCTTGCGTTTCAACCCCTACCTCGCCACTGACTGTCTGTGTGACCTCGGGAAGCCACTTAACCTCTCTGTGCTTCAGTTTCTTCATCTAGAAATTGGCGATGTGCCGACGACACCCCAGATGAATGAATCCTTGTAAAATTTGCCGAATAATATTCACCGTGCGTCAGACGCTTCATAAATGTTCACGATTGTTGTTGAGCTCTGTGTAACCCCCCAAACTTCCCCTCCAATCCCCTCCCTCCCTTGGGGTTCTAAGAGTATCCTGCTCAGACCATACTCCCATCTCAGGCACCTTGTGGCTCACGTTCTAGCTGACGGAGCTGTGGTCACTTAATTCTTCTCTCACCAGCAAAATGAAGCGTGCAAGATACGCCCTGGGGTGTCAGGTAGGACCATCCCATGGATCCTCCTGGGGGAGGGGGGGCATGGCCCAGAAAGACCACCTAATCTGTGAGTTCCTCCCTGTTTGAGAACAATTCGCTCCCATTCCCTGCTTCCCTCCCTTCTGCCCTGACCCTCCTCCTCCCTCCTGGAGCCAGGTGGCTCTTTCTTACCCCCCCGTCCAGCCGCCTCCCCTTGTCCATCTGTCTCTCCAGATGGGGGGGAAATGTCACAATTGGCCCACTTTCTAACTGGAAAGGAACCATATGGAGGGTTTAGCTGGGAGCAGAGGGTCTACCCAGCCGCCATTAGTGCGGGGCCAGCGCTGTGGGCAGCAGATTGGCTCCCTTTGGCTCTCTCTGCAGGACCCGGGACTGGAGGGACCAGTCCTACCCAGGCACCCTCCCTCCTTCTCTCCTCCTCTCTCTTTCCCATGAGCTCTGATGACCATGGTCTTCTGTAGCGCTTGGGATTTCTTTGGTGCCTAAGGAGAGACCTCAGGAGCTCCGCCGGCCCCAAAGAGGCAGAAAGTAAGGGAGGGGGGTTCTGGTCAGTGGGTAGGGGCAGAGGGCTGCTTTGCCTGCTGCGGAGAACCAGGGGGTCTACTTCCTGGGGACAGGGATGTGAGAGTGCCCGTGTGTCGTGTGGCCCCAGGCCTGGCAGGTGCCTGGCGCAGAGCAACCCCTCTTGTAGCGAGGGTACCTTGTTTCTCCCCAGAGTGTCCCACATCTGGCTGCTTACGCCTCCTCCCTCAGACTCAGCTCAGGGTCACTGCCTTTGGGCAGCCCTTCCTGCTTGCCACCTCCCTCCCTGCCCAAGGGTAGAAGCCCTTCCTGGGTGTTGGGGCTTGGGTTTTGATACTTTTCCTGGTGGGGTAGGGTGTGTGTCCCAGGACTGTGGGCCCCTCGCAGCGCAGGCCCCCACACAGAGGTGCGTGGAACCTGTGCAGAAGCATCAGGTGGCCTCGGCATGGGCAGAGAGGCCATTTGGAAGCCCAGGGGTAGCAGCAGCCGGGTGCCCAGCCAAGGTAGATGGTTTGAGGCATTGCTGGGTCCCCAAGGGATCCTGTTTGGGGTGGAGCTGGGCTGAGACCCTTGAGCAGAACCCAGAGGAGGCCGACAGTCTTCGATAAAGGATCTGCTTCATTAAGAATAACCCCCCACACTTTTCTATCTGCTGAGCCCTGACTCTGCCACCCGGGGCCCTGGGGTTCTTAATCCCTGGGGGCTCCCCTGCTCTGTATCCCAGCAGGGGCAGGGAACCGTGTGGCCCTGGGCAAGCTACTTCTTTTCTCTGAGCCTTAGGTTCCTCGTCTGTCAGGTGCCGTTGATACCAGAAACAGTGGTCCACAAGTGCTTTTGTGCCAGCTCAGGTGGGATTTGGATGCATGAATGACACCTGTCTCCCCCCAGCCCTGGAGAGACATGTCTAAGGCTGGGGACTGGCTGGGGAAATCTAAAGTGCTCCCAGGGTTTCTGTGAGCCTCACAGCTTCTGTGAACCTGGCCCTCAGATTGACGCTGCCTCCCGGATGCTCCCGCAGGCATGGGGCTGGGCTTCTTGTAGGGGAATGAGCTCAGGAGATAGGCAGGCCTTGGCGTCCTGTCTCCCCCACGCCCCCCCCCACCCCCACCCAGGACCCAGGCAGGCAGGCAGTGGGCCAGGGAAGGAGAGACAGGGGGGCTCCCAAAGACTCCCTGACCCCTTCCGAGCTCCTCCTGAAGCACTCTGTTAGAATGGCTCTTGAACTCCCAGCTGGGAATTTGCTCACGAATAAGATGGGGAGAGGCACCCTGCAGGGCCAAGGAGTGGAGTGGGAGCTGGGGAGCCTACCTACGGAGGAGTCTGTGAGTGCCCGGAGAGGAGCTTGGGAAGACCTGGATGGCCAGCCGGCCCGGGATGTGCCCGGGATGTACCTGGTTGTCCCGGCTCGTACATACGCAGGATGTACGGGTACGAGCCAGCAGCCACACGGTGCTCTTGCCGAGGGGGCCTGTTGATAATATGTGCACTAACTCACTTAGCTTTGTAACAACCCTGTAAAGTAAGTAGTAGTAGTGTCTTCACTTTGTAGATGATGTATTTGAGGCACAGAGAGGTTCAGTAACCACCCTGACGTCACACAGTAAGTAGTAACTAGCAGAGCTGAGGTTGACACCTAGGCGGCCCAGCTCCTCAACACTGCTGTATCGTCTCTTGCTAGCAGCCTGTTTATATATGGGGGAACTGAGGCACAGAGAACTTAAGTGACATGTCCAGGGTCATCCAGCTGGTGAGTGGTGGAACCGAACTTTGTAGTGTGGCCGTTGTAAAAAAAATTTTTAACACTGTATTTATTTTTTGAAAGAGCACTAGTGGGGGAGGGGCAGAGACACACACACACACACACACACACACACACACACACACACACAGAATCTGAAGCAGGCTCTAGGCTCCGAGCTGTCAGCACAGAGCCGGCTGCAGGGCTCGAACCTGTGAACCGGGAGATGATGACCTGAGCCACAGTCAGACGCTTAACCAACTGAACCACCCAGGTCCCCTGTACTGTGGCTGTTCTAACCACACAGCCTGTGCCTAGAAATCAGGACTTTGGAGTTAGGGGTCCAGCTGGGGGACCAAGGGCAGCCCCTGGCCTCCGTCTCCTGGAGTGAGCGTGTGTCCGAGGGGGTGGGGTGAAGAAGGGACAGACCTATGCTGCCTTGCCCCCCCTCCCCCACCCAGGCTGACTGGTGCCCTTCCCACAGGGGGCGTGTGCATTGCTCAGTCGGTGAAGATACCACGGGAGCCCAAGCCTGGGGAATTTGACAAGATCATCCGGCGCCTCCTGGAGACCTCAAATGCCAGGGCGGTCGTCATCTTTGCCAATGAGGATGACATCAGGTGAGGGCAGGTGGCCGCGGGGTGGGGGTCGGGAGCCAGTCATGGGGAGAGCGGCAGGTCCTGCTAGAGACCTTGCTAGACAAGCCTGACCCCACCTAGGATCTGGAGAGGTGGGGTGGGTAAGTGTGTGAGCTGGGAGACCCCTCAGGCTGGGGCGCAGGCTACCGCTAATGGGTACCCCTCCCGCCTCCCCTACTCTGTTTCCTACATCCGTTCTGCCAACTGGGGTAAGCCGGTACTTTAACAGAGGAGTTAAGGTCCTGGGCTTTGAGCCAAAGCACTTAGGTTCTAATCCTGCTCTCCCTCCTCCTAGCAGTGTGACCTGAGGCAAACTTCTCAACCTCTCTGTGCCTCTTTATTGCTTAAAAAAAGGTGGGGGGTTAATGATGCCTGCCTGAGGTTTGAGAACTGAATGCAAGAATGTACATAAAGGGCTTAGAGCAGAGTCCTGCCTAGCAGGTGCCCAGTGTGTGGGGAGCCCCTGCCTCCTTTCCTGGACAAAGCTTGGAGCAGTGGGAAGAGGCCTGGGCTGCGGTTCTAGTCCTGCTTGGGTACACACTCACCCCTGAGCCTCAGTCCCCTCACTGAGCATTTGCAGAGGAAATGGGTGGGCTTTGGGTGCGAGGACCACACAGTATAAATGCTGGGTCAGCTCACCTGTCTGCACGTCTGCCTCTCGTCCTGAGTCAGAATCTCGGGAGCACTTCAAAGATGACCCCTGAGTATCCACCCCTATTAACCCACTTCCCTTCTTCCTGCCTTTCCCCCTGCTACTACCTCTCAGACTGATATCAAGGCCAAGGGGGGGGCCAGACCTCCGCGATTCTCCTGAGGGGGAGAGACACAAGCTCTGAGCTCGGGGAGCCCCAGTCTGGGGAGGGGAGACACAGCCCTGCCCTCAGGGAGCCTCAGCCTGAGGGGGAGACGCAGCTCAGAGTCTGGTGGGGGAGGCATGGCCCTGCATTTGTAGAGGAGGATGAGACGGTAGGAGTGATTCTCCCCAGACCTCCTCCCTCAGATAGCTGGCCTGAGGCGTCATAGCGTGCTGTGCCCTCAGGCCTCCCCTGCCCTCCAGCCCGGCCAAGGCCCCCTGTCCACCCCTGCCCCCATGCGCCTCCTACCCTGTTGCTACCCAGTGTCCATCTGGGTCCTGTTCCCTCCGACACTTTCCCCACTCGGTAAGGACCCCATCCTGGACTCCTGAGTTGCAGCAAAACAGACTTCCCCCAGGAGTCACTGCCAGGTCCCTGCAAGGAAGGAGGGGGAAGTTCTGGAAGATCATTAAGGCCTCAAAAGCCAAAAGACCAGCTCTAAGGGGGAGGTATCTCAGGCAGTGAAAGGCTGGGAAGGGGGAGTCAGGCTGCTGAGCCCGGAAGTTGCTCCTGCCCCCCTCAAGGCTTGAAAGCCTTGAAAGGCTTGAAAGCCCCTTAAATTCTGCCCCAGGACATTCCTGTTACCCACAGGTCTGCCAGCTCCTGGGGCAGGAGGGCCCCTTCAGAGGTCCTTTGCCTCACTTAAATCACTGGTCCCTGCATTCCTGTCCCCGCCCCCACCCCAAAGCCTGGCGCTCAGATCCCATACCCCACCCAGGGGTGCACCCCGCTCTAGGCCCCCTGCTTAGCTCAGATGGACCCATGTGCTGGGAGGGAGAGATGAAGGCACTGGGCCATGTATCCCACAGAGGGGAGGGCTGACTCCAGAAGGACCGGTAGCAGGAAGTGTGGGATGGGGGGTGCAGAGGCATTTCTGGAAATCCACATGTATTTTCAGAAGCAAACAGAAGTAAAAATAAACCCAGGTGACTTTGCAGGGATGGAGGCCTGGGAGCTCTGGTCATCTCTGGCTGGCCAAATGCAAGTGGGTATTAATAGGGCTGTGGGTGTGGCTTCTGAGCAGCCCCCACCCCCCGCTAGATTAATGTGCCCTGGCGGGTGGGGGGCTGCAGCAAATTTGGGGGACCGGGAATATCGAGAGTTGGGAGATGCTGAAGGAGGGAAGGTATGGGCTCTGTGGCCTGGAAACATGTTTGTCCCTGGCAGCCCCAGGCTGTCCCACCCCAGCTGGCTGCCTCCTGCACAGGCCCAGCAGCCACTCTCAAGCCCTGGTGGCTGTGTCCCCGTTTCCAGCATCATAGCCTCTTACTTGCTGTGCAATCCCGAGCAAGTTGCTTGCCTCCTCTGTTCTCCAGTCTCCCCGTCCCACCCACCCCCCCCGCCCCCCATGGGAAGCACTGGGTTGGGGGAATTCTTCCCAGTCCTTCTTGGTTTTCTCATCCCTGAGCATCTCCTGTGGGCTGTGCCCTGTGCTGGGCTCTAGGGTCCCTGATTTGATTACGACCAATGTCACAGTAGGACTGTGACACCCTCCATCCAGGAGGGTGTGGAAAGCAGCTCTTTGGAGGCCCTGGGCTTTTGGCACTGGAAGAGGTGGGATGGAGAGGGCTCTGCTGGCAGGGAAGCCCCAAGTGCAGAGGAGTAAGGGTGTAAAGTGATGTGTGTGTGTGTGTGTGTGTGTGTGTTCGCATGTGCACACATACACATGTGAAAAGGATCCAAGAGATGTGGTCGTGGGATTAGGGCCGGGTGACACGAACCCGAGAAGATCCAGGCTGGGTAGATGTAGTTCCAGGGGCCTGAGTCAGATACGGGGCACATACGGTGCAGGGACAGACGTGGCCCTGGGGGCAGGAGTGGGTCTGGGGGAGCATGCTAGGCCTGTGGGCAGGGGTGTGCCCAAGGGACAGGCAGGGGCTACAGGAACAGGTATGGGTTGAGAGGGGGGCGGCCATGGGCCTGTAGGCAGGTGTGGGGCAGGGGGAACGATGGGCCTGGGGGGACAGGTGTGTGTCTGGGCAGGGTAAGCCAAGGGCCCCCAAGCAGGTGTGGCCAGGGTGGGGCAGTTGCACGGGCAGACACGGCTGGGCTGGGCTGGCGTGTGTTCCCACAGGCATGTGCTGGAGGCAGCACGGAAGGCTAATCAGACAGGCCACTTCTTCTGGATGGGCTCGGACAGCTGGGGCTCCAAGAGCGCACCTGTGCTGCACCTGGAGGAGGTGGCGGAGGGCGCTGTCACCATCCTCCCCAAGAGGATGTCTGTGCGAGGTAGGCCCGGCAGCCCCGGGGGCCGCGTGCCGCCGCTCTTGCCTGCCACCACTGTCGGGGTCATCCCCAGCTGTTCCTCCTTCCGTCCCCCTCCTCCATTCCTCGCCCAATCCTCATCTTCCCGCGTCCCCCCTCTTTCTTCCACCTTGGCCCACACCTTCTTTGTGCTGATGTTCTAGGCTGCGCGGCCTTTCTGGCTACACTCAGCCCCGCTGGGATTCAAATCCAGATTCAGGACCTTTCTTCTCCCTTCTCAGATATTTTTGGGCGTGGGGAACATGGGGCACGTGTGGCACATACAGGAAGCTTATTTATCAAGGACTTTCCTTCATCCCCAAACACTTCTCTCATCTGGGATGAAGAGGCAAGGCCCTCGCCCTGCCTGGGGCAAGTCCTCTGTCAGAAGGGGCTGGGAGCTCCCAGCAGGTGACAAGAAGAGGGTGCTGTGCTGGGGGTGGGGGGGGCAGGGTTCTCCCTGTAGGGCTGCCTGGGTCTGGCAAGCCCTGGGTGGTGTTGGGGTTGGGCCTGTCCTGCCCGGCATCCCTTCTTCTTGGGGCAGAACCCACAATTACCCTGGGCAGGGACGGGCTGCCCTGGCCAGAACCTCGCTGTGAGTGAGGCGTGAAGTTCCCATTAATGGCTCAATTTGGCAGGGATCTCACTGTCCTCACCACAGGGGAGGCAGACTCCCAGAGCCTTCTCCCCTGCTCTTGCTTCGTTAAATAGAATGCAGCACTGATGGAGCTGGGAAGGCCTGCAGACATCTGTCTCTACCGAACTTTCCAAGACACCAAGGCCAGAGCATGGGAGGCACTTGCTCAAGGTCACACAGCAGTGTTCTCTCTTTGCCCTGAGGCAGAGGGAGTACAGGCCACAGAAGTTTCCACATTACCCTTCTCAGCCTCGAGCCATAGTAAATACAAAATAACAGTAACTCTGGCTATTGGTAGACATCTCATTTAGTCTTCTCAGCAACCCCACAGGACACTTTTATCCACATTTAGTAAATGAATGCATTAAGGCTCAGAGAGATTAAGTGACATATAGTGGCTATTAAGTCGCATAGCTGGGATTAGAACCCCAGAACTTGCTTGACAAAGTCCCTTTCCTCTCTGGGATATTAGAGAAGACTTTGAGCAGTGGTTCTCACCTGGGGGTGATTTGACCCCCAAACGCCCTTTGGCAATGTCTGGAGACATTTTTGGTTGTCACAACTGGGGGGGGGGGGAGGCGGTGATGCTACGGGCATCGAGTGGGTGGAGTCTAGGGATGCTGTTCACATCCTGCACTGCACAGGACAGTCCCCCACAACAGAGAATGATGGGGCCCCAAGTGTCCAGAGCACCAAGGCTGGGAGGCCCTATCCTAGCCCAGTCCCTCACCAATGTCAGCTTTTCTCCAGCAGCTGGCTCCTACAGCCACTGAGCCTCCACTTGAACCCGGCCCTAGACAGGAAGCTCACCACATGGTGTGGACCCTACTGAACTTCTGGAACTTTTGGCCCACCCCAAAGAGCTCAGTCAACTGGGCACATTACCTGGAACAGTCATCAATACAGAAGGGGCACTGGGAGGAGAGCCGAGGCATTCTTCACCCGCCAGCCTGCCCACCCCGGGGGGGGGGGTGGGGGCTGGTTCTGGGCTTAGAGCTGTGTTGGTGAGTCCTCTTTGGAACATCTGAAGGAGGAAGCCGTGTCTGTCAATGATGGGGCAGTTCTGGACTTGAAGGCAGAAGATCTAGGCCCTGGTCTTGCTGTGTGACCTGGGTCATCCCCTCCCCTCTCTTGTCTGGTCTTTTCAGAACCAGAGAGCTTAGGTGCCCCCAGCTTTGGTCAGCCCCCACCAGACTCTCTGTTCTGATCGCAGGACGCCCAGGTGGCTCCTTCTCACAGAGGCCCGATATTAGCATTCTGGTGGTTAAAAGGCAAAGCACCTCACCGGGCACTTCTCTTCCATAAAGGCAGCAGTTGTAAGATTACACGTGCTCCCCCTGGGACTTAATACAGCTCTTTTCATCTTGAATGAAATGAAAAGCTCCACATTTTGTTTTTTTCCCCGGCCGGGCCCTGGATCAGAGGCTATGCTCTTCCCTTCCTCCCTCCCTCTGCTTGGGGCATCCCTAAATCTCTGGGTAGTGGAGGCGGCAAGGGCTGGGGGCAGGTGGGGAAGGGGGGCGCGAGGCCCTGACGTCTTGGTTGGTTCCCTGCCAGGCTTCGACCGCTACTTCTCCAGCCGCACGCTGGACAACAACCGGCGCAACATCTGGTTTGCCGAGTTCTGGGAGGACAACTTCCATTGCAAGCTCAGCCGCCACGCGCTCAAGAAGGGCAGCCACGTCAAGAAGTGCACCAGTGAGCACGCGCGGGGCGGGGCCAGGCTGGGCCTGGGGGGTGGGGGGTGGGCCTACCGCAGGAGTGGGGCGGGCCGTGGGGGGGGGTGGAGCCTGGGGGCGGGGTTTGAGGGGGCGGTTCGGGGCCATTCTGGATGGAGGGCTTGGGTGTGGGAGGGCTCAGAATCCGAGAAACACGAAAATGCTCTCATGCATACTTGATGCTGCTGGGGATGGTGGGGGGAAGGGGCTCCTGGATCTCGGCAGAGTTTCCCTCCGGCCTGTGGCCACCTCGGGGTCCATCTGGATGTCCCTAGGACGAGCCCACAGAATTGACCCCAGCTGCCCTGTGTGGGAGTCCAGAAGCTCACCGGTGTGAGCATTGTGCAGAAACCTCTTGGTTCCCTCAGCCATTCAACGAACGCCAGTTTGATTCTCAGGGTGTGCCTGGCCCTGTTCTAAGCGCTGTGGATATAGCACCGAATGAAAGAGTCAAAAATCTCTTGGAATTTTTATCCTAATAGGAAAACGTTTAATCGAGATAAATAAATCAACTATAGAATATGTCAGAAAGAAAATGTGCAGTAGAAACAAAACAAAACAAACCAAAAAAAGAGAGATGGCCTTCCTGTAAAGGTAGCATTCGGGCATAGTCCTGAAAAGGATAGGGAATGAGCCCCAGGAGGATGGGACAATGGGTCCGTTTTACAGACTGGAAAAGAGGCTTAGAGAAGGTAAGTAAAGGGACCTGAGTTCTCATAGATGGAGGGTGGTTGAGCAGGATTTGAACTCAGGTCTGAGCTCTAGGCCCTAAGTCCCCTAGGGTAGCCATCATGGTGTGTTCACATTTGTATACATTCAGGTGTGGGTCCTTGTGTGCTCTTGGTCTGGGCAGTCCTGTAGCAGGATCCTGCCTCAGTGACTTTGAGGGGGCTCCGGGTGTCTTCAACATGAGTGGTACCTATGTGAGGATGGTGAAGTCCCTCTTGTACCCTTCTGGGCTATTCTGTGTAGCTTGGGAGGAGGGCCAGATGAGCACAGGGCCACCTGACTGGGTGCAGGGACATGCTGCATGGAATGTTAGGCAGTGGGGAGATCGCCAGGGCTGGGGGAGGAGGAAGCGTGATTAGGTTGGTGGGCAGGTGAGGTGGATGCTGCCCTCTGGTGGCCAGGGCCCTCTGGGAATCAGGAATATTGGCCACTTAGGACCATGGGTATCCCCTGGGGCCCAGCAGGCAAGCTCATGTGCGGGTGTATGTGGCAGTGTGTGTGTGCACACATGGGTGTGTGTGATTGTGTATGTGCATGAGTTGGTATGTCTAAGGGAGAAGGGGTATGTGTGTATTTGTCTTATGTGGGGGCTTATGTTCCTGGATGAGCTAATAACCATAAATACCACTGTGTGTTAAGTATCTGTTGTGTTCCAGATACTTTACAGACATTATCTCATTTCACTCTTAAAACAGCTCTAGGGACTTTTGTGATCCCCGTATTATACAGGATACTATGGGGAGTCAGAGAGGCCAAGCAACTTGCCAAAGGCTGCACAGCAAATGCCTTCATCAGGCAGCAATCACGGAGGAGGTTTAAGAAGTAAACATGCCTGAGCACAGGAGACTGAACCTTCATGGGTAGGGTGACCGAGCTTCTTGTTCACTCCTTTTCTCCTGGCATAATGTTTGAACACATCCCTTTTACTCTTAAAAGCGCCTAAGTGGCGTTGGAAAATGGTGAGTTCACCCTGATTATAGGTCACCAGGCCTGACTCGAGGATGGGAATAGGTGAGACTGGAGCTGGGGGCAAGATGGGTATCTGGGGCCTCCCGTGTCTAGCCTGCCAAAGGCGAGGGGCTTTCTGGAGTCACCTCTTGGTCTGGGAGGGGCGGGAGGGAGAGGGCCTTGGTCAGCCCCCGTAGGCTCTACCCAGATGCCCAGGTCTCGGGTCAGGATTCGCAAACGTCTCCCGCCGCCGCGCCGGTGAAATGGGGAGAGGGGTACATCTCCGCAGCCCTGAGGGAGATGTTTGGGCTGTAGGAGCAGGTGGAGGAAGGAGGCCTAGAGCAGAATCCAGAAGAGTGTAGAGCTTCCCTGCGAGCCTGAGGCATGCTCTGTGACCTCTCTGGGCCTTTGTTTTCTTATCTGAGAAATGGGATTGATGGTGAACCGGGCCAGAGAGTATCTCGGGGTGGAAGTGACAAAGTATTAATGGAAGCACTTGATGAATTGGGAAATGGTGGCTCTCAGGCCCGACTGTGCATCAGAATCACCTGGGAGCTTTTAAAACTATACCAGCACCACCCCAGACCCATTACATCAGAACCTGAGGGGTGGGGCCTGGCCTACGGGTTTTGGGAGAGCTCCCCCAGGTGATTTTATGTGTACCTAGGGTTGGGAACCGGGGTGGGGACAGCCTTGTTCATGGTGAATTTCCGTGGGAGCTTTTAAAGCTACCGATGCCTGACTCCCACCCCCAGACATTCTGAGGGAATTGGTTCTGGGTGCAACCTGGGCATCGGGATTTTTTTAAAAAGTCCCCCGGGGGCGCCTGGGTGGCGCAGTCGGTTAAGCGTCCGACTTCGGCCGGGTCACGATCTCGCGGTCCGTGAGTTCGAGCCCCGCGTCAGGCTCTGGGCTGATGGCTCGGAGCCTGGAGCCTGTTTCCGATTCTGTGTCTCCCTCTCTCTCTGCCCCTCCCCCGTTCATGCTCTGTCTCTCTCTGTCCCAAAAATAAATAAAAAACATTGAAAAAAAAAAAAAAAAAAAAAAGTCCCCCAGTGGTTCTACTGTGCAGTAAAATGTGGCAGCCCCTGGCTCAGAGGGAGAGGTGGTGATGGGAGGGAGGACGGCTTGCACCCCAGACCTGCAGATTGGGGGAAGGCATGAACAAAAGAGCTGAGGCTGGCATGAACACAGGTGGTGAGGAGAAGGACAGCACGATACAGCTGACCCTGAGCCCTCCTGCTGTAGCTGAAGCCCCGGGAGAGGCTGGCAAGAGTCCCGGCGTGGCCCCAGGTCAGGCACGGTGAGCCTGTCTATCTCGGGCTACGTGAGGAGCAGGGCTACAGCCAGGAATGTTGGTTCCTGGGGCCTGAGACCCACCCTGGGTGAGGGGGAGGCGGCTTTGGCTTCCCATGGCCCCACCCAGGTTTGAGCTGAGCCGCTCCCTTAGGAGAATATCTTAGGCCCGGGGGCCCGGGTGACACCCACGGAGTGCTGCTCTGCCCCGGGACAGCTGGTGGTGGGGGCGGGGAGGGCAGGGGAAGGACTCATCCCCGGGTCTGGATCTGAACTCTGTGTCCTCCCTGCTGTGAGACCTTGGACAGGTCATTTCACCTCTCCGATTGTCAGAGAAGGCAGGGGAGTCACTGCCCATCTCTGTGGGCTGTGGTGAGGATGGGGGCGGGGGGATACCGTGCACGAAGAGGCTAGCTGCAAAGTGATGTGTATGATCAGTGTTGGTACCGTGGTTGTTGATATGGAGGGTGAGTGGGAGAGGGGGATTTCCAAGTCTGTTGGTACCAATTCCGTCAGCTGTAGGATCCCGGATGCAAGAGGACAGTTGGTAAAGGCACAGGTGCAGCACCCATTTTAGGGAAGAGGCTACTGAGGCCATTTGAGAACATCATAGCACTAGAAAATTGGCAGAACTGGATTTATACCCAGGCAGCCCGGCCCTAGGGCTGGTGCTGCTGTCTCTCCTGTGTCCTTCCTTCCCACTTCTCCAGGCCCCCTCAGTCTTGCCGCTCCCCCCCACCCCCGCCCCCGCCAGCCCAGGCAGGCTCTCTGTTCTCTACGTACCCCCAGTCTGTCTCCAGAGTCTGGCTTCCCACTTACTTCTTCCAGGACGCCTGGCCCTCAGCACTTGGTGGCCTCCTATTGGCCCACTCTGGTCCCCTTGATGCGAACAGATTCCGCAGTTGGCCTCTGCCTGTTTCAGTCCCACATGCCGCTCCTGGAGGGCGCCACTTCCCCAGCACCTCCAGCCTGCGTGCCGAATGGCTGGGGAGAGAACGGCTGTGACCGGACATAGTCTCAAAAGAGCAGCAGATATTGGCATTTGGAGATCGGGCTGGTATGTCTCCAAATGGTAAGGGTGAGAGCAGACCTGGGTGTGAGGCCTGGTGCGGCCGCTTCCTAGCTGTGGGACCTTGGCAGGGCGTTTTACCTCTTGAGGCCTCGGTTTCCTCACCTGTAAAACGGGAATCACGGTACCCATGGCCATCCCCGTCCCAGCAGAGCTGTCTCGCTCCCCTTTTCCCAGGGAAGGGATGGAAGTGATCTGTGGGGAGCGCTTGCAAATTGCCCAGGGACCACCCTGCACCTGAGCCAGGTAGGGGTCCCTGAGTGGCGAGTCTTTGCAGCTGTCAAGGCCCAGGGGAGCCCTCCCCATCTCCCGGGCCCCTCCCTGGGAGCACGCAGAGAGGGTTCGGGAATTAAAGCCGTAAACAAGGCAGATGTAGCATCTATCTTTTTGACAGCCTGCCAGCCAGGTGATGGCTGAGCAGAGGAAGGCCCGGTTTATGAGGAAACAGGAGAAATTTACTGCCTGCTGTTCCCAGGGGCTGGGAACTCCGAGAGGGAGGGTGGCCTCATGGCAGCTGGGATGTGTGGGGAGACTCCTGTCACGCAGACCGCGCTAACAGCCACAACACCACCACCAATGGTAACAACAGCTAGTCGTTAGATAGCATTTGTTACTTGTCAAGCTCTGTTCTAGTGGTTTGCTTTTAATCTTCCCGGCAACCTCTTTTACAGATGAGGAAACTGAGGCACAGAGAGGCTAAAGACTTGCCCAAAGTCACAAGATCATGAGTAGCAGAGGCTGGGATTTGAACCTGGCCGGTCTAGCTCCACAAATATCCCGCCTCAGAGCAGCTGATGTCCTAGCCCCGGGGCCTTCCTGGCTATTCCAAGCCTGGCTTTGAAGGATCTTCCTATTCGCACGTTCCCAAAGGAACCCAAGAAAGCCTCCTTCCTAGGGGAAGGAGGGAAGACCAACATTTGGGATTACCCATTATCTCCAGTGGGTGCCAGCCCATGCCACCCATTAGAGCAATTCATCTTTACTCAAGCCATCAGCCACTTGGTGGCCGGAGGGCTCCCTGCCACCCCCCGGCCCCCAGTGCCGCTTCTCACTGGTTCCAGCGGCTTTCACGGAGGCTGATTGCATGCCACCCCCGTGCTGGGCTCTGTAAGGGGCACTGGCCTGCCCGGGGAGCTCCCACTGCAGCTGGGAGACAATACAGCTTTTCAGACAAGGTGACGGTGGGTAGGATAGCCTCAGCAGTCAGTGCCACGGGTCTCCAGGGAGGGCCGAACAGTGAGCCTGGAGAGAGCAGACTCAGGAAGTCACTTGGAAGGAAATGGAAAGTTCTGGGGGATCAGGGAGGTTGCACTTTTTTTTTTTTTTTAATTTTTTTTTTTTTTAACGTTTTTATTTATTTTTGAGACAGAGAGAGACAGAGCATGAATGGGGGAGGGTCAGAGAGAGAGGGAGACACAGAATCGGAAGCAGGCTCCAGGCTCTGAGCTGTCAGCACAGAGCCCGACGCGGGGCTCGAACTCACGGACCGTGAGATCATGACCTGAGCCGAAGTCAGACGCTTAACCGACCAAGCCACCCAGGCGCCCCCAGGGAGGTTGCACTTTTAAATCATGAGGTCAGACGTTCTTGCAGAGAAGGTGATGCTTGAGCCAAGACCCAAAGGTAGTGAGAGAGCCAGCCGTGTGGAGACCCGGGAACGAGCTTGCCAGGCGGAGGGCACAGTGCATGCAAAGGTCTGGAGGCAGGCTCACACCTGGCAGGCCTGGGGAGCAGTGAGGAGGGCCCAATGGTTGAAGCGGAGAGTATTAACAGGAAGGAGGTGAGGTTAGAGACGCGGGGCTGGCTGGCCCATCCCAGTGGGCCTTGTAGGCAGTTTGTCGGGATTTAGTCTTTTATGCAGAATGAGACAAAGCCATTGCGGGGTTTGAAAAGAGGATTGATGTGATCCGATTCCTGTTCTCACAAGCTCACTCTGCGGCCTGGAGAGGAGGTGGGGTGAGGGTAGAGTGGGAGACCAGTTCAGAGGCCGGTGCTGTAGCCTGGGCAGGAGGTAATGGGGCTGGAGCAGGTGGTGGCCCTGGAGGTGAGAAGGGGTCAGATTTCTTTGTCCGTTTGGCAGTGGCCATGGAGTTCACTGAAGGATTCGAGGTGAGAGAAAGAGGACAGTAAATCAAGGGTGGCTGCATGGTTCTTGGGCGTGCACGAGATGGGTGGAGGAAGGTTGGGCTGGGGGGGGGGAGCCAGGAGCCCAGTTTAGGCCTGAGATGCCTGTTGGATGTGGGTGTAGAAGCCTGGCTGGCCTTGGGATTTGGGGAGTTGTCAGCACATGGATGGGGCTGGCTGGGGACACCAAGGGAGGGAGTGTCGTTGGGGTCCCTGCACTGAGCCCTGGACACTGAGATGTCGAGGGGTGGGGAGAGGAGCCGGCACAGGAGTGGAGACCAGAGCTCGGTCCCCATCATGCACTGTCACGCTGCAGGTGAGATGGGACGGAGAACGGGTGAGGGGATTTGGCAGCGTGGGGAGACTCCTTGGAGAGATGGGTGCCAGACCAGGATTGGAGTTGATCAGGAAGACAAGGGAGAGAAATTGACGATGGTCGGTAGGAACAATGCTTTCGAGAAGTTCCATTGTACACAGAGAAAGAGGGATGCTAGCTGGGGGCGGGTTGTGTGGGTCAAGAGAGGGTTTTTGTTTGTTTAAATGGGGGGAATGACAGCATATCTCCACGCCGATGGGAAAGATCCACTGGAGGGAAAGCCAGGTTCTGCCGGAAAAGGAAGGAACATGACTGGGTGATGGGGGAAAGGAGGCGACTGTGTGGGGTGACTGTGTTTCCCGTCCCTGGAGCTGCCTCCCCTTTGCCCCCAGGTCCCGTCCTACCCTGTCCAAGAGAGTTAAGCCCAGGCTCTCCTCCTGGGCAGAGGTGCACAGGCCTTAGAATCGGCAAGGGGCAGAGAACGGCCTTGCTTGCTCTTCTCCAGGTATTACTCTTGTCTAGTGGTCCTGGGTGCCGGGTGCCTTTCACAGACCAGGGGACCAGAACTCAGAGATGCTAAGCAACTCACCAGGACTGCAAGAGGCCGAACGGGGGAGGGGAGGTTCAGGCTGCTCCCATCTGGCCCCGACACACATATCCTGTTTCTCGAACTGGGGATCTGTGAACATCTGGAGACACGTGCTTGAAGTCAGACTCTCAGGGACCTAGGAGTTCCAGGACGAGACTTGAACTTTGCTTTTTCATGCAGCAGTCATCCGGAAGGTATCTTTACCAATTTCAGAGACAGAGCTTCTCCGCTGCTGTGGTCATCTGCAATTGGAAGTCTCTGTCATAGCTGGGACCACCAACTTCCAATGTCAATATTTTCATCCTGGGGTCATATTCTTGCGGGTCCGCAAGAATCGTTTACCTTCGAAAGGGGCCTGCAGCTGGGCTGTACCACCACAGAGCCAGAGAGAACACCTGGGAGACAGGAGTCCGCCTCGACTGGCCAGGTCACCTTATCTCGTGCCACTGAGGTGGTGATCCCCATCTGCCCCAACCGGTAATCCCGGAGACACCTGAGGTGGTTCCCTGGGACAGAGAGGGGAGAGTGGATGCTGGGTTTGGGGAAACAGGCTGAGGGACAGAGGGGACCAGGCTGAGTCAGAGATACCTCAGACTGGAAAGCAGGTGTCTTGATGGAGGGCAGGGCTCAGCAGGAACCAGGGTATGAGGCTGAAGAATAGGAATGGGACCCTGGACAAGGGACAGTCTGTCATGTGACTTTGGGGCACGGCGGGCAGGACTGGGGAGCGTGGAGCCCAGCCTCAGGAGCAGGACTCAGGGGACCCTCAGAGAAACCTGTGTGTTTCAGGGAAGTGACAGGGAGAATGCCTCAACCACAGGCGGTCAGGAAAGAGGGGGATGGCCAGAAAGCACAGTGTGGCAGCTTTGTCCCCCCATCTGCGTATCAGCGGGCGGGCTGACCTGGGCCCCTGTCTGCCTGGGGTGGGCACCCCATGCTTATCTCAACTGGAGGGAAGGAAAGACAGCCTGTGCCAGGCTGTAGGCAGGACAGAAGGGGTGCCCGGGCTTGGGGAGAGGCCCCTGGCTGTGGGATGCTGCCCGGGGGAGGAGGGCCCAGGAGGACAGGAAACAGGTTTACAAAGCCCTTCTGTATATAAGGTATGATGCTGTGTGTTATGTCTGTGCCCCCTTCATCCTCCCGCTGGCCCCTCAAGGTCAGTATGAGTACCTCGAATTTATATTTGAGGAATGGAGATCTTACTTGACCTAGGTCATAGAGCTGGTCCATGGCGGAGCCAGGAGACAGGCCCCGCTGGGCGGATCCTGGGACCCTCTTACGCTTCTCCCTGGAAGTCTGCCCAAGGGATGAACACTGGTGTGTATGTTTGCATATTTGTATGTAAATTCAGGCTTCTACGTGTAGATGTGTGTGTTGTGCCCACGCACCTTGCTGGATTACACGTGGCTGTGACTGTGGACATGCCAGCCCCTCCCCCCCCAGTCCCCTCGGTGCTCCCCCACCCTGTCTCTGCCAGTGGAGTTAATTAATGCCCCTGGGAGCAGCCCTTGGACCAAGATTGGCAGGAGCTAGAGTGTTTGTCTCCTCAGATGGGCAACACTGTGTCTGTGACGCAGTGTCCCGGCGGTCCCCAGCGGGGTTGAGCCCACCCGGTATCAGCTGCCTCCCTTCCCCATTTCTGGTTCCTACCCCCTGCTGGTGCTTCCGGGTGTCACCTCCCAAAGAAAACACTTGCGGGCTTCTTGGCCCAACAGTAGGTGAATCTGTTGGTGACTCTGGATGAGTGCCACGCGATATATATGTTACCTGTGCTTATATGTGTTTGAACACGGGTGTGTGTATAGACCTTGTGTATCAATGCATGCAGGTGCATGCATAGACGTGTACATGTGCGAGTATACACGTAATTGATTTTGTATTCCTTTACGTGAGGGAGCTGCTTCAAGAATGCGTGGCACGCCAGCGAGGGAGGAACTCAGGAGGGTTGCAGTTAGGTGGGGTGAGTTGTGGGGAGGTGATGGGGGAGATGAGGAGGAACTCTGATTATTTCAACCTTGAAAACTCATTTCAATTACAATTTACAACCTGCAGACAAAGGCTGCAGTCACCGTAGTAACCATCGCTGCAGGGTTTTGACGGAGAAAATCCTCTCCCGATGCTTTCCCGGCTGGCTGTCACCCGTGGCAGAGCCAAACGCATCTCTGGCTCACTGTACCCGGGGACACAATTAGGACATCTTCAAACTGTTGCTGCTGTCATTGCCACCATGTGTCTGGGATTTGTCTCTTCCGATAGCTCTCAGAAATGTGTGTCATGCTTCCTTCCGGAACTGCCTGGGCCTGGGGGTCCCGCCCATCCATGAGGGGATTTCCTGACTCCCCTTTCTCTCCATGGCCACTACCTCCTCTAGCCCTGGAGACAGGGATCCTTGACCCCTGGGCCCCAGAGGGAGGGAAGGAGGCAGACCAGGGACTGGATGGAGGGAGAAGAAGGGGAGGCACTGTTCAGGGTGGAGGAAACCCCTATGGAGCTAGAGAGATCCAGGTTCAAATCCTAGCTCTGCCGCTTACCAGCCAGGCCAGTCCCCAGGTGTGTATGCCCATGTGCTAGTTGCCAGGATTCCTGTAAGATTCTGGATACATCGCTTGACCACTTGCAAGCCTCAGTTACGTCCTCTGTGAGGGGGCCAGTTCCGCCTGCCTCCCTCGGGGAAGAGAAAATGCCAGGCGTGTGAAGGCTCTCGGTGAGCACCAGCCATGCCGTAGGGTTATTTGCTGAGGAATCAGGAGGTGCGGGGAGCCGTGCTGGTTACGGGCACAGCGTCAAACATTCAGGACAGAGCACTTGTCCTTGTTTAACTTGTATGTATGATTCCTGTCCACCCCCCGCCCCCAGCACTGTGAGCCACTTAGGCTCTGTCATTGTTGCTTCCTGAGGAGCTCAGGAGAAGGGCCCTTGGGGTTCGAGAGGTGTCGTAGAGGATGCGCTCAAGGCCTGGTGTACCCTTGTGAATAAAGGTCCTTGCCGGACCTGTTTTCTCATCTGTAATTGGGGCTGGATTTGAGATAAAAGTCAAGGATGTGACGGAAGTGTGTGGAGAAGGCTCTGGAAGTGCATGGCTGGCCCTTTGACAACTCTGGGGTGGAGATTCTGGAGGGGCAGCACTGATGGGCTCCTGAGAGCCCACAGGACCCCAGACCCCTTCCCGTGGAAGCTTCCCCAGGCAGAGGCGGACTCTCCTGGGGAGGGTCTTCCCCAGTCTGGTGTCCGTGCAGGTGGCTCGTGATCCCGGCGAGAGCACTTGGTCCTGGACCCAAGAGGCCCAGGAATGGATACTTCATTCCTCCCCCCCCCAGTGAGGAGGGACCCCTGGAGGAGGAGAGAGGAGAGGCTGAGGGTAGCTCAAGTGGGGAGGTGCAGCCGGGGTCCCTCGGCCCAGTGTGTCCTTGACTTTGGGAGAGAGCTGCCTGCTCTCTGCAGCGGCCACAGCCTCCCCTCCATCGTGGTTAATAATTCAGTCTCTCACCCATAAGAAATGAGGGTGTGATGGGAGTGCGGGTTTGTTGAGTGGTGTTTTATGTTTTCCATTCCTCAGGCCGAGGGGAGCAGGACCTGGGGCTGGGTGGGGTCCAGGGCTGGGGCTTTCCATGCAACTCTGCCCCAGCCCCCTCCCTCTATTGCCCTTTCGGGACAGGATTGTCCCTTCTGCGTCTCTCCTGGTCTTCAGAACTTTGTGATCAGACGCTCGGACAAGAGGGCAGGCTGGTGAAGCTGGAGAATTTGTCTTTCGTGTTTATTCCCGTCTGTTTGTGCCTTGGCCTAGAAATAATGTCGTCTATTAGCAAAACTCTGCTGGCCCAGGAGCTCCGAGGCAGGGACGGACTTACACCTCTTTGTGTCCTCCGGTGTTTGGCAAACCTCTGTAGCACTTGGCAAAACACCAGGCCTCTCTTTAGGTCTTGTGAGTATTAGCCTGCTAATTCTCATAGGGACCCTATCCTGACCCTCTGAGGTAAATACCATCATTATCCTCATTTTGCAGATGAGGGAACTGAAGTCTGAGAGCTAAGGTTCTAGCCCAGATGGTCTGGACTTCGAGTCCAGTCTCCTGCAAATGCAGGGCAGTGACAGCAGACAGTGAGGGCCTTAGCTGACCAGGAGAGAGCCAGGGAGGCAGCTTCGAGGTCCACCCTGCCCCCAGTCTCGAGGCCACACTGTAGGAGCTGTGGGCCTGTCAGGACTGAACAGTGTCCCCAGAGTCAACTGGGCATCTGCCCTCAAACTGTCCAGTCTGAGTACTGGTGACTCTTGATCTCTGACCCTGTGGTTGGGGTAACTGGAATCAGGTTCTACCCTTGGTCACAGGGTCTTGGTGGCCGAGGCAGGGATATGAAATGTGCCACCAGCTCTGTGGGAGCCCTGGGCAGGTAGGGCACAGTGACCGTCTACTGGCTAAAAATGCAGGAACCCAAGGGGTTAGCTGGGGACTCCTGAGGCCTCAGGTCGAATGCAGTCTGGAATGGAGGGAGCGGGGGAGAGGGGCTGTAGCTGGGGACACTCATCTTATCATCAAGAGGCCTGGCCCACTGGCCATGTGACCTGGGCCTTTCCTCTCAAGGCCTCAGTTTTCTCATCTGTAAAATGACAGAATTGGAGCAGACGACCCCTTTGGTCCTGCCATTCCTAGCATTGGGATCCCATGATTTCTGTCATCCACTCAGCAGGTGGGGAGTATCAGCCCTGAGCTAGGCTGAGGATGGGGTGGGGTCCCAGCCACCTGGTCCGGCCAATTGAGGGGGCACAGAAGCACAGCCCGGTCATCCCCACATCCTGGTGGGGCAGCGACCGTCCTCCGGGTGGGAGGGGATTAGATGGTGGAGAGCCCACGGGGACAGCAGTGGGTTTCTCTGTACCCTGTGTCTGTCTCTGAGGTGTCTAAGGTGGAGGGATGGACGTGGGGACCCCTGGAGTTCCCAGGGGAGCAGGGCCCGGCGCTGCCCCAGCCCTACCTGGCCCCCCGCACAATAGACATGGGAGGCCCAAGCTGTGGCCCGTGGGGCTAGGCTGGGGTGCGGCCACTTCTGCCACTGGGGAATCACCTCTGCAAGTGATGCCCATGGGAGGCCCACTAGCAGGGAGGCAGGGGTGTATGTGGCAGGGGATGGGGGGCGTGGCTTGCGAGGGTTAATGTCTCTGTCCTGGTCTCCAGGGAGGAAGTCGCAGGCCGTGATGCGGGCAGGGGCTGTGGCCTCAGGAGCGGAAGCCAGCCTTCTCAAGCATTCTGCCCATCCTCTCCCTGCCTCCACTCTGCACCCTCCAGCCCCCTCCTCTCCCCTCCCTGCTTTCCTGTCCCCCTGATGCCGCTCTTAACAATCCGTCAGGCCGAGAGTGGTGCGCAGGCTTGGAGCTGGAGTAACTGAGTTCAGGTTCAGCACTTTGTGGCTCTGGGACGTTGCTGGGCTTTCCTGTGGGGACACACTGAAGCCTCAGGCAGCCAAGGAGCTTGCACAGGGCCCAGGGCCTAGGGGGTGAGGATGGGAGACTGGAGCCCTATGGCCACGGTGCCCTGGGGAGGGATGATGGTGACTTTTGGTGTCTGGGGCCACTGGAAGCCATCGAGGGGGCACCAGGTGGCCTGGGTCCCGAACCCTGAGGGATCTGTAGCCAGGCTCTCATGTTTTCTGGGCTTCAGTTTTCCCATCTGTATCCTGTGCCAGGGGCAGCGTCCCCTGGCTGGAGTGGCTGTCCATGGGTGAGCTGCCCTCACTGTCATAGCTTTTGTTCTGGCGATTCCCAGCTTGGGCGAGGGCCAGCTGCTGGAGTGATTAGTCTAGGCCAGGCTGGGGGATGTCAGGCAGGCTCCGCAGCCACAGGGAGACCCCCTGGCTGACTGCTTTCTGAGGGCGATCAGGACGTGCGGGCCTGTCCTGGCTGTCCTGGGGCGTCAGGGCGCACGGTCTGGCAGTACGGTGGTGAGGGCAGTGGACCCTCCCCTTCACTTTTTGGGATCGTCCCCGGGTGCTTCCATAAGACCATCTCTTAGGTGACAGAGCAAGCGCTGGGCTAGGAGCCAGGAGGCCTAGGTGTGCAGGGAAGGGCTGCGTCACCTCTGTTGGCCCCGGGGAGCCGCTCTGGTTCCCACCACATGGTCTGTGAGGATGGTGGGCCTCACGGACGCCCCCACTCTGGCTGTCCCGTTGCAGACCGAGAGCGCATTGGGCAGGACTCGGCATATGAGCAGGAGGGGAAGGTGCAGTTTGTAATTGATGCTGTGTATGCCATGGGCCATGCGCTGCACGCCATGCACCGTGACCTGTGTCCGGGCCGCGTGGGGCTCTGCCCACGCATGGATCCCGTGGACGGCACCCAGCTGCTCAAGTACATCCGCAACGTCAACTTCTCAGGTGGGTGTCCTGGGCCATGCAGCCAGGGGAAGGGCTCCCAGGGTTCTGTGGGGGTAGGAGAGTGGGGGGGGGGGTGTCTCCTCAGATGTTTCCAGGGGGTGTAACCTCTCAAGATGTTCCACACAGGGGCCTCCCCAGAGGTGTCTCTGCCCTAGGCTCGTGATCCTCCCTGCTTTTTAGTAAAAGCTCAGCCAAGACACTGAGTGCTTAACACTCCCTGGCCCCTACAGGCATCGCTGGGAACCCCGTGACCTTCAATGAGAATGGAGATGCCCCCGGGCGCTACGACATTTACCAGTACCAGTTGCGCAATGGCTCAGCTGAGTACAAGGTCATCGGCTCCTGGACCGACCACCTACACCTCAGAGTAAGCACCTGGCAAGGGCAGGGAGGGGCCCCAGGAGAGAAGAGCAGGGGGAGGCAGCCACTGTGGAGCCCCGACCAGTCCTGACCCCAGGGTTTGCTGCTGCCAAGTGGGGGGCTTCCTTCTGTGCCCCTTTCCAGGCCTCAGAGGGCCCTGAGTGCCACCCCAGCCTGAAGTGGAGGAACAGGACAGCTGGACTTCTGGTGGCTGGACCCCTGTCCTTTCCCTTGGCCTCGGGCCATCCTGCCTTCCACCTGCTGGCAGAGAAAGACCCCGGAGTGAAATGGCTCAAGGGCTGGGCTGCTGTGGGGAAGGGAGATGAGGAGGGGGAGGGCTGCGTTGGGACAAAGGAGGACAGTGGCGTAAGGCAGAGGGCGCAGTCAGGTGGGGTTTCTGGTGGTGGGTAGAAAGCTGTTTGAGAGCATTTCCTACGGCCATCATACTGCACTAGAGGGTCGTCATTTTTCTGGGTGTTATGGGCGGCTGGGGGTGGGGGTCTTCTGGGTCCTCCTAAATACATTTTCCCAGCTCGTGATTGTCCCAGGGATTTGGTGGCTTTCCCCGTCTGGCCTTCAGTGTACCTGGCTGAGAATGGAGCCATGTTTTTGGAGAGAGAGGACTTGTGGTTCATCCCCCAAGGAAATGCCTGTAGACTTGGCCCCTCCCTTGCAGGGTGAAGGGGTGAGACGTGCTCAGGGTGGGCACGGTGTGACAGCCAGATGGACCAGAGAGGCGCAGGAAGCCCATGTCTGGCCTCAGCTATCTTTGCACCAGACCCTGGGCAAGTTGCATCGTGCCCCTGCTGTCCCCTCTTGTAAGAATCTTCCAGCGATGAGCCCCTTGAGCTCCTCAAAGCACTTTCTGCCTGTGATTCCATTTAGCTCTGACAATCTTCTAAGCCAGAGGAAATATCTCTGGAAACCCAGCCTGAGGGATGTTCCAAAGGCCACACAGCAGGGCGGGGGGCAGAGCCCATTCCTACAGCAATGCTCCTTGGGTTGGTGAATGGAGACAGACAGAACAGGGCAGGTGGGGGCACTTGGCAAAGTGGGACAATACCCCAAATGGGGGCGTGTCTCATTTGGGTGCAGTGGGAGGAGCAGTGGGGGCCAGTGATTCAGTTCAGCAGCAGCAGCGACAGCAGCTAATCCTTGCTGAGCACCTGCTGTGTACAGCTCCTGTTGTAAACCCGCGACCTGGCTGTTGGGATGGCAGCCCCGTGAGGCGGGTACTATTTTTATCCTATTCCACAGACGTGGTAAGTGAAGGCAGGGCCGCGGTGTGGGGGGTCCGTGGACTCGTCCCGGATGATACAGGACCCCTCCACCAGCATGGAGTTGGGGCCAGGGTTGGGGGGGGGAACGTTAGGGGGAAGGGGACCTCAACCGTCTCATCTTCCCCACTTTGTCCAGTGCTCAGTTTGGTCTGTGCTGTGGGGAAAGGAAAAGGAGGAAAAGACTTCACCCTGCCTGCCACTGTCTTCCCCCCCAGGGTCTGAAAGTGAGGCGGCCTCTCGTGGCCAGTGCCCGGACCTCACTTCTTCTGTGACAGAGTCCGCAGAGATTCCCTGGGCGCCCCCTGTGTGCCAGCTCCGTGCTGGGGGCTGGCTGTGCCGCAGGGAACAGACGCAAAGCCCATGGCACTGACGTTCTGGGGAGATTTAAGAATTTCATTATGACTCCCAGATGGAAGCCACAATAAGTAACAAAGGGCAAAGTGGCCTCATATTTGCTATCATTGGATCAGGTGGGGAAACAAAGGCTCCGAGAGGTTGAGGTGTTTGCTGCCGGGCTCATGACTGGCTAACAATACACCTGTGGTCCCAGGATTCACCCGTGTTCACTGCTCTTTCCACTGGAGCCAGAGTTTTTTGGCACAGCCACTGTTGCCCTGTGTCCCCCTGCGGTCTCACAGCTTCAGTGCACAGGGGTTGTCCTGCCTCATTGTTCCTGTGGGACGGTGGCACTGGGTTGTTGCTGTGCTCTTGGGCTTTTAGGACCACGTGGCCCTGTCATGCCCGGAGCCACAGGACAAGCTGCTCCCCTGAGGTTTTCTTCTCGCCTCCCATGAGGCCGTCTTTGGATAAACCCCCCCTCCCCGACCTTTTCCTCAACTCTGAAACCCTCCCTTCGCCCGACCAACCAGTTAATCTTAACCTGGGAGCGAGTACCCAGCCCAAAGGAGCACCTATCTGGCCAGGCGTGCTGCTCTCCAAGTGTGAACTCTTCCTAAGGGCCACTTTATTTGGAATAGAGGCTTTATTGTTTTTTTTTTTTTATTTTTTAGAGAACAAGAGAGAGTGCAAGTGGGCGAGAGGGACAGAGGGAGAGAGAGAGAGACAGATAATCTTAAGCAGGCTCCACACTCAGCACGGAGCCCGACGCGGGGCACGATCCCACAACCCTGGGATCTCCTTGATCCCACAACCCTGGGAGCTCTTCCATCATGACCTGAGCTGAAATCAAGTATTGGATGCTCAACTGTCTTAGCCACCCAGGAACCCCTGGAACAGATGCTTTGAATATGGCTCCCAAGTGTAGTCGACTCCCTCTGCTCAGGGCCTAGAGTTCTTCTGGGCCTCTCCCCTACTTTCCAGACTTTTGTAACCCTGAGTTCAGTAGGGTGTGCCAACACGCCTGTGGCTCCTTTGCTCACAGCAATTGTGTCTTCGGGGACATATGACAGTGACTTGCACGAATTTAGAGCAAGATGTAAAGAAATGCTAACCCCTGGGCACATATTACGTATCCTCTGGGAAAACTTCTGTTCATTGATCTTTGCTGAACTCAGCTTCCTGAGCCGCCCAGAGGAGGCCCCTTGGGCTAAGCCATGAGGCAGCGCATCTCTCAGCATGCACATAAGTCACCTGTGGGGTCTGGTTAAAACTCAGATCCTAAGACAGTAGGTCTGGGGTGGGCCAAAATGTCGCATTTCCAGCAAGCTCCTGGGTGATGCTGCTGCTGCTGGTCTGGGGACCAGCAAGGGCATAAGGGGCTGGGGGTCAGAACTCTTGAGCTCTCTCTGCTTCCCTGGGTGACTCTAGGTTGTCACTTCTGTTCTCTGGGCTCCGTGTCTCCATACGGTCCTTGAGAGTTTAGGATTCCCCACAGGTCAGCTATGTCTGAATCACGCGGTGGGGCTTATTTAAACCGAGCTGTTGCATCCGGCGGGTCCTGGTGGGGCTGGGCGGCTGCATTTTCCCCATTTAACTGGGTGATCGAGGCGTGGGGCCAGTGGGGTGGCCCGGGGCACCGGGCGGCATATCCTGAGGCCGGCTCCCCTGTGCTGTCGTTGGCAGATAGAGCGGATGCAGTGGCCGGGGAGTGGGCAGCAGCTGCCCCGCTCCATCTGCAGCCTGCCCTGCCAGCCGGGCGAGCGGAAGAAGACCGTGAAGGGCATGCCCTGCTGCTGGCACTGTGAGCCCTGCACGGGGTACCAGTACCAGGTGGATCGCTACACCTGTAAGACCTGTCCGTATGACATGCGGCCCACAGAGAACCGCACGGGCTGCCGACCCATCCCCATCATCAAGCTCGAGTGGGACTCGCCCTGGGCCGTGCTGCCCCTTTTCCTGGCCGTGGTGGGCATCGCTGCCACGCTCTTTGTGGTGGTCACCTTCGTGCGCTACAACGACACGCCCATCGTCAAGGCCTCGGGCCGCGAGCTGAGCTACGTGCTGCTGGCTGGCATCTTCCTGTGCTACGCCACCACCTTCCTCATGATTGCCGAGCCTGACCTGGGGACCTGCTCTCTGCGCCGAATCTTCCTGGGGCTGGGCATGAGCATCAGCTACGCGGCCCTGCTCACCAAGACCAACCGCATCTACCGCATCTTCGAGCAGGGCAAGCGGTCGGTCAGCGCCCCGCGCTTCATCAGCCCGGCCTCGCAGCTGGCCATCACCTTCAGCCTCATCTCGCTGCAGCTGCTTGGCATCTGCGTGTGGTTTGTGGTGGACCCCTCCCACTCGGTGGTGGACTTCCAGGACCAGCGGACGCTCGACCCCCGCTTCGCCAGGGGCGTGCTCAAGTGCGACATCTCGGACCTGTCGCTCATCTGCCTGCTGGGCTACAGCATGCTGCTCATGGTCACGTGCACCGTGTACGCCATCAAGACACGCGGTGTCCCGGAGACCTTCAACGAGGCCAAGCCCATTGGCTTCACCATGTACACCACCTGCATCGTCTGGCTCGCCTTCATCCCCATCTTCTTCGGCACCTCGCAGTCGGCAGACAAGGTGAGTGGCGGAGCCCCCCGGGGGTGGGGGGGTGCGGGTGGGTGAGAGGCCGTGAGCCCGGGGGCAGCCTCCGGGGGCTCCCCGGCCTCTCACCCTGCTCTGGAGATGCCTTCTTCCACTCCCCGCTGCCTTCTCTGTCTCCAGTCTGTTCTCCAGCCTCCAGGTTGTCTCTCCTGTCTCCCACCCTTTCTCTTCTCCTGCATCTCCTTCCCTCCTATCTCCTCTCCCTCCTGTCTTCCTCAGCTCTTTCCCTCTTTGCTCTCTCCCTCCCATCGCCTCCCTCTCTCCTCTCTGTCAGCCCTGGACGCTGACCCTCTGTCAGCCTTTATTCTCTTCTAGACTCTCCCTCACCTCTGTCCCTACCCAGCCCCATCTTCCCTGCCTTCCACTCCTCTCTTCCTTCTCCTCTGTCTGCCCCTCTTTCTGCCTTCACGGGATCCCCACGGATCCCTAGGTGAGGGAGGGAGGGATCAGGCACTCACTCCTTCTTTCCTGGTCCCCAAGCCTCCGATGCCCCGGGAGCCGGGGATGTCATCCCCTCCAACATCCAGAGCTGCAGAGAGGTTGTGTCCTGCTGGCTCTGTCATGCCATCCTGTGGGCCTGGACTCACCCCAGGACCCTGTGTACTTTGCCCACAACCCGGCCCCAGCACTGCCTGGCTTCTGTGGGGTTTTATCTTAAAGGATTGGGAGTCACTGAAGCCAGAGGCCAGAGACAGGGGGGATTGTGGGGACCGAGGACCCCAGCTCCTGGTCCGAGCTCCATGTCTGGGATCCTGGGCAAGCCAGCTGGCCTCTCTGCCTCAGTTTCTTCATCAGTAGATTGGGGCCATGATCCTTCTCTTGCGGTCCTTAAGGTGTTGTAAGTCACATGGCATGATGGGTGTGAAGGCAGTTTACCCACTGTGCGGGGGGGAGGCTGGGGCTGAGGAACCTGGAGGAGGGTGATGGGGACAGGGTCAGAAAGATGACAGGACAGATGGCGGAGGACCTGGAGGCTGTGGGAAGGATGCTGGCTTCTACCATCAGCGAGAAGGGAGCCACAGTGGGGTTCTGAGCGGTGAGGAATGGAACATAGTTCAGATTTAGAAGGATCCCTCCTGCTGCTGGGCAGAGCCCTGAGGAAGTGAGCCAGGAACGGGGCCAACGTGGGGGTAACTGCAGTGATCTCAACAAGGGGCTGCTGGCAGCAGGGGTGATGGGAAGCGGGGGCTCCCGCAGGTGGAGCTGGCTGGATTTTGGATGGACTGCATGTGGGGCAAGAAGTGCAGAGGAAAATCAAGGATGGCTCTGTAGTTTTCAGTGTGCGGATCATCGGAAGGAAGGGATGTCCAGCCCTAAGGTGGGGAATCTGACGGCAGAGGCGCCTGCTTGGGGGCAGAGATCGGGCAGTCCTTTGGATGTGCTAAGTTTGGGATGCCTGTTAGAGGGCCAAGTGCCTCCGTTGAGCCAAAAGTTGAATATGCTACAAGTCCGGGGTTCGGGGCTGAGGGCTGGGCTGGAGATGTAGCCGGGGGAGTCGTCAGCCCATGGATGGCGTTTGAAGCCATGAGCCCGCCCAGGTGTGAACTCCTAGGGATGCTTGGCTTTCGGTGAGGCTGCTGCGAAAGCTGCCATGGATGGGGTGCTTGTCATGTGCCAAACACTCTGCCTAATGGCCAGCAGGCTCCACAGCAGCAGGCTAGGGTAGATGTCACCATCCCAATTTACAGATGAGGACGCAGAGGCACAGAGACGTGAAGTGATTTGTCTGAGATCACACAGCCAGTAAGTGGCATGGCTGAACTTGACCCTGCTCCGCCTAACTCAGGAGCCCAGTCCATGCTGCCCCCTGCAGCCCCGGGACACCTCCCTGCCCTGGGGCTTCTTTGGCACGTACCACTTCTCCTCCAACGGTTCCTCGAGGGCAGGAGCTGTGCCCTCCATTCTGAAACCCGTGGCCTGGCCCAGGGAGGCCTGGGGCCTGTCTTCCTACGGCGGCTGTGGGCTGAGGGGTCCTGAGAAGCAGACGTCAGTGCCCTGAGGTCAGAGCCCTCCGGTTTGGCTCCAGGTCACCCTGCACTCTGACCTGAGTCAAAGCGGCCACTGGGCCCGGCTCACGCTGTGAGTCAGGTATCCAGCCCCCCCACTGGCCTGCGGGGTGCAGGTGCAGACAGAAGCCCCTTGCCCCGCAGTGCCCAAGGGGACTCCAGAGCCAGCAGGGGAAGCCACGCCCCACTCCAGGAAGCTGGCGGCTTGAGAAATGACCTTCGGCATTACCAGGAGGCTCCTTCCCTTGCCTCCTCAGGGAGTAACGGTACAGGGCTGGAAGGCAGACAACTCTGTGGGTGAGCCCCTTACTCTGACTTCCCGTAGGTTCCTCTGGCTGCTTGCCAGCACAGTGCTCCCCCATGGGGTCCACACCCTCCCGGGGTGTCAGACCCTCCAGCGGCCGAGGCCCAGCCCCCTCTCTCAGCTCCCACATCTCTCTAGGCCACCCTGCCTGCCTCTCTTTTTTCCCTTTTTAGGAGGCTCCCCTCAGTATTGATTATGAAAAGGAGCCTCTGAAATGATCTTTTCTGAGGCCCAGAGAGGGGCAGGGACTTACTTGCCTGGGGTCACACAGCAGGCTGGCCTCACACCAACTTGTGGCCTAAGACCCTGCTCTGCACCTGAGGGGTGGGACAGGGGACACGACCCTCCCCTCTGGGCTTCTGAATGAGGAAGGGGAAGGGAGCTCTGAAGTCCCTGCGGGTTCAGACCGCCAGACCTCCTAGAGGCATAGGCAGTCCTGGGGCTGTATCTGTGCTGTGTTTTGTCAGCACTACAAGGTGCCCCAGTGGAAGCTGTAGGCTTGGCTGCTGTGTGTGTGTGTGTGTGTGTGTGTGTGTGTGTGTACGCGCCCAGGCAGGGGTCTGAGTCAGGCATGAGTGTACAGGGGTGAGTTCAGGTGTGTGTGCGTATGGGTGTGTACGTTTGCGGGCACGGGTGTGTGCCCAGGTGCGTGTGCACACACGCCTGCAGGTGCCCAGCAGGTGCCCGTTTCCCCCCGCGTGCAGGTGCGGGCGCAGAGTGAAGCTGTCAGTGCTGCTCCGATGAGCAGGCGGACGGATTTCCCAGCATTAGCCCGGATTTCCAGGGGTTATCACTGCAGCTGTGTGGCATGAGTGAGCCGTCTGGAGTGTGCTTTCTCTACCGCGTGGGGTTACTGCTCAGTCAGCCTTGGGTGGGACCTGGCCCCAGGGGCTGGCCAGGTTGTGGGGAAGTTCATCGATCTGGCCTGAACAGATCCTGGGGATCTCAGTAGCCACTAGGGTCGGCTTGGGCAGAAGCACGGAGCAGGCAGAACTCCTCAGTGCCCCCAGCAGAGCCCCCTGTACCATATGCCCCCCAGGCCTAGCACAGAAACAGGAAAACGCATCGTCAACCTCCAGGCAGCTCCTTTCTGTGTCCTTTGCCCCACCCCCAGGGTGACCTCTGTCGACACCCATCAAACCCATCCTGCACTCTGGGGAGCGGTCACTTGTGAGGCTAAGGCAGGACTTCTTGCAGAGGACAGAGTGTGGCAAGGGCCCGACCGGAGAGGGGAGCAGGAGTTCAGGTACCTCTGTCTGGGAGATGGGCGAGTGGGAGAAGAAAGCACATCCCGGAGGTTGCCTCTCACCCCATCTGCCTTTGAGAGCTGCATCTGTGCCTGGGCCCCTGCCCTCTGGGGGTGCCTGCTGGGTTCTAGAGGTTCTAGAGGACCACTGCTTCTTTGAGAGAATCAGCATGCTACGTGCACCTTCACACAGGAGGCCCCAGAATGGTGCCTGATCTGGGGGTGGGGTGGGCATTCCAGACGCTGGGGCAAGGAAAGGGACTGGGGGCGTG
Source organism: Panthera leo (assembly GCF_018350215.1). NCBI lineage: Eukaryota > Metazoa > Chordata > Mammalia > Carnivora > Felidae > Panthera > Panthera leo. Next base: position 32,599,624 of record NC_056683.1, on the reverse strand, counting down.
CAGCCCCACTTCTGCTTACACAGAGGGGGCCACTCCCAGCCTGCATGGCCAGAAGAGCCCCCAGGGCCCAGGCTGGGAGGGTGGGCCCCCAGCAGATGGGAGCAGCTTTGCTTAGCTTTGATCTGTTTACACTGTATCTTGTATTTTGTTTGCAGAAAGGCTCCTAGGCTGAAGAGCAAAATAGAAAATAGAACACCAAGGATTGTGCTCTTCCCCCCCACAACCCCCCCCTCCGCCTGCTCAGGGCTGGCTCCATGGTTTTCAGGGCTCTGTGAAAAAAGAAGGGGAAAGCCCCTTGTTCAAAAATGATTCAGCATTCAAGATGGTGGCAGTAGGGCATGAAACCAAGTGTGTATACCCATGGAGCTGACTCTGCCTGGGATACTGGAGGGGCCTAGCATCCCATAGTGGGTCAGGGCAGAGTGGAGTCTGGCCCCCAGGCCTCTGGTCCCCAGCACAGGGCTGTGTCCACTGCAGGGCTCAGAGAGGGGCTTCTGTCCCTGGTCCCACCAGCTCCACATGGGCCCAACTGCACCCTCCTAACCCCACCCAATCAACAAGGTGGAGCAGAGGGTGTATCTGACTTGGAAACATGACCCTTATGCCCAAGAACCCCCAGTGTGAGAGGCAAGACTGCCCTTGCCCTCAGGGAGCCCCCAATCTAATGAGGGAGACATACCCTCATCCAGTCCAATGGTGAAGATATTGATTAGCCCAAACCTTCATTGCTGTCTCCAGTGGTGTGAAGCCTGTCCCCTTCCCCCCCCCTCCCCCGCCCCAGCCACCAGGCCACCTCAGCAGATAGAAGAGGTAGCCAGCACCCTCCCACTGGCTAGTCATGCTTGGAGGTAACGCTGTCACCGGAGGGTGGGAGTGTAAGGGCAGGGGTAGGGTAGAGTGGGGATGACTGTGTCCAGAGAGGTGTGTGCTCCCTGGGGACTAGGCTGTTATTCCCCTGGGCCTGTGAATTTCCTGAACGGTGACAATGAAACAGCTTCTCCACACTCCCATCCTCCTTCCCCACGCTTCTGTGCAAGATCACACAGCTTCGGTCTGTGTTTGGGTGGCCCTGTGGGTTGGGAGAGGTAGATGCTCTCATCCCATGGCACTGATGAGAAAACTGAGGGCCAGAGAGGGGTTGAGACTTCCTCAGGGTCACACCCCTCCCTCCTTTCAGACCCTAGAGCTTCTCCAGCCTCTCTCCCTAGGGGAGCTGGAACAATAGCCTTTAGACCCAGGTCATGAGGCATTTCTGGAGAAGGGCAGGAGATGGGGTGGGATATGAGAATGGGTGTCATGGGGGGGGGGGTCGGATAAAGCCAGGGGTCAGGGAGAGCTTCCTAGAGGAGGTGGCACATCAGCCAGGCCCTAGGGGAGGGGACCCAGGCCTAGAAACAGCAGATTTAGGGGGCAGAACATTTCCTGCCTTCCCTATGTCCAGACCTGGGGGCCACAACCTCGGCCTCCTCTGGCCCCACCCAGGCTGAGGGGGCGGCTAGAAGGACACCTGAGGCTTGGAGGACTGGGAAGGAAGGAGGAGGCGGGGAGGGGACCCCAGGCGTAGGCGGTGGGAATTGTCAGGCCCTGCCTGGAAGGCCCCACTATTGAAGAATGGATTAGCCGACACCCAGATTAATGGACTTTCATTTTGCTAAACATCTGTCACCGTTAGTGCTGGCGAGTAAGCGTGAAATGAGCTTTGACCAATGCTGCCATCGCCATATCTTGCCAGGTGCTGTGGCTCCCGTGCCAGTGCTCTGCACAGGGTGGCGTGTGTGTGTGTGTGTGGGGGGGGGGGGGGTGCGTCACTGAATGGACGCTTGGTCAAGGGGCTGTGGCACACCCACTGGGAGTTACTGCACCAACAGATGTTCCTCTCCTTCCTGGCCCCGCGCAGGGGACTGCTCCTGGGAGGTTCAGCTGTGGTCCCCTGAGGGCCCTACCTCCCTATAGCACGTAGGAGTGGGGAACCCTTCCGTGCACGTAGCATTCACCGTTCTACGTCCATTCACCGTTTGTCAAGTCATTTCACCCTTACAGCCACCCTATGAAGTAAGTGCTATCATATCATGCCAGTGTTATACGTGAGGAAACTGAGGCACAAGGTGGGACTTGTCCAAGGTCACATAGCTAGAAGTGGTAAAGCCAGGATTTGGTCTGGTCTAAAGTCCCGGCTCTATACCTTGACTCCCTTTTGCCCAATGTCAGTGGGACACAGGGCTCCCGGGGTCTGTCCTCCGTGTGTCTGTCTCTGGGGTCAGGGCCCCTGAGGCGCCAGGCGGAGCCTTCTCTGACGCCGTCCCCCTGGCCCCCCTCCAGCTGTACATCCAGACAACGACGCTGACCGTCTCGGTGAGTCTGAGTGCCTCGGTGTCCCTGGGGATGCTCTACATGCCCAAGGTCTACATCATCCTCTTCCACCCGGAGCAGAATGTGCCCAAGCGCAAGCGCAGCCTCAAAGCCGTCGTCACCGCCGCCACCATGTCCAACAAGTTCACGCAGAAGGGCAGCTTCCGGCCCAATGGTGAGGCCAAGTCTGAGCTCTGCGAGAACCTGGAGACCCCAGGTGAGTGCCCAGCCCCGCTCCTTTCCCTCTGGGCCCGCCCAGACCAGTCTCCTCCTTCAACAAGGCCCGCCCCCCCCACCCCCCCCACCCCCCTGGGACCCAGGCCACGCCCCTCCCTGAGCTGGGTCCTCAGTGGGTACTGGGAGAGCCCCAAAGCCACAGGTGAGTGGGAACTCTGGGAGAACCCTGATGCACCAGGTTAGTGCCCCTCTGCCCCGCCCCATCCTAGTAACCAGGAGAGAACCTCAAGGTCCCCCCCACCACCTAGCCCTGGCTACACCCTTCCAGGGATATCTGCCCACCTGTGGTGAGGCCATGGGGGAATGTGGTTCATGCAGAACGATGGGGGACTCTGGGATTTCTCTGGTCAAGGGGTTGTCTCGAGGGCCCTTGCCTTCTGGCCCTTAAGTAACCTGGGCACAGAGGCTCTGGTGCCAGCCTGGCCACCTTCTACCAGGGCCCTGAGGGTGTGGGGCCTCAGGATGTGGGTCCCCAGGAAGGGTAAGGGAAGGAGTGAGTTGGACAGAGGGCCTTCAGAGGCCTCAGTTCTCAGGTAGTAGGGTGTTCCCAAGGGATTGTCCAAGGAGACCTTGGCAGTAGAGGGGGATGGGGAGAGAGAAGGACACAGGGACCTTGGCATCTAAGGGGCAGGCCCAAGGTCTCGGCCTGGGCAGGACTGTACTTGGGAGGGAGCAAGGCCACCATATTTGGCAACTTTTCTGGTCCCCCTGCAGCAGCCCTCTGTGAGAAGAGATTGAGAGGAGAGAGAGGCAGAGTGTGTGAGGGACAGGTTAGACCTTGGGGGCACCTGTAATAGTGGTGACCATTTCCTAAACCCTGATTGTGTATCACACCTACCATGTACCAGTTTTCGTCTTCACAGCAGCCTTGAAAGGCAGGTATTTTTATCATCTGTGTAATACTGAAGAGTAAAGGGAGGCTCAGAAAGATTAGGGACTCACCCAAGTCACGCAGCCCGCAGGCGCCCGGCCTGGACTTGACCTCCACGGTAGTATCACTGCTCCCTTCTCAGAAGGACGGAGGCCTCTGCCCTGGGAGGTGAGCCGGGGGTCTCCCACCTGTGGGGTGAGAGATAGAGGGGTTGCTATGGTCACCCTGCCCCCCTGAGATGCTGGCTCCCTCCCCGGACATCCTGCAAGTGCCCAAATAGTTTAAATGGCAGCATCTCCTGCCTCCCCTGCTCTCTGAGAGTCCTGGGGGGCTCCCTTTGGTGGGGAAGGAGGAGCAGAGCCCTCCCCACCCTGCCCAGGAGACTTTCAGTCCCAGAGGGACCTGGGAGTTAACACTCAGCTTCTTGCCTCTAGTCCTGGGGCAGAGGCCCCAAATGGACATCGGCCATGGCAGCAGGAGGGATATGGGCTAGACTCCAGGAGGGTCTGGAGCACAGGCTCCGGAGAGGAGGCCCTTTGTCATCTGCAAGTAGGTCAGGAGAAATAGGAGACCTGGCCTCCCTGGTGTGTTTTGGCCGGGGCAGCGCCTCTCACAGGCTCCCCACCTGTGGCTCCGGGTGAAGCATCCTCCCTTCCTTTCTGGGCACGGCTTCCGCCTGTTGAGTGACTGCCACCTGTGGAAAGAAGGAGAGTCCCTTCCTACATGCAAACAGGACTTTTTACTCCCAAAGCCCTCTCCCCTGTTCCGTGATCTCGACAGGAGGCCTGTGAGGCCTGGGTAGCACTAGAGGTTTGATTCGCAGCCGAGGCCCAGAGAGGGTGAGGGATTCTCCTGAGATCACACAGCATGGTGGTGGCTGGCTGGCCCCACACAGTGTCTTTCCCTTGACCCTGACTTCACATGGCCTCCCTATCTCTGGGTCTCCATTCTCCGGGCAGAGCAGTATACCTGGCTTCTGGCACACCCCTTTCACTGACATCCTGATGACTCTGTGTTGCCCACCCCCCCCCCCCCCACCATCTTTTGCCAAATGACCTCTGGTTCTTTTCAATCTTGCTCTTCCTCCCAGAACACCAGCTTCCCTGGGACCTACAGCCCTCCCTTCAGGTGCCACGTGGGCCCTCCACTCTGAGATGGGAAGGGACACTGTCCTCCTAGAACTCCCCCCCTCTGGCCTTTCGTGTCTAGATCTGCAGAAACCCCACGTGCGGCCCCTAGCCAGGCCCTTCTGTCCCGAGCAGGGACCCCTCACTGCTCCCCACCCCCCACTCCTGACTTCTGTTTTCCTCCTTCCCATGGAGATTTACCCTTCCCGGGTTCCATCCCTCATACCTTACTCTGCTGGGGCAGGAGCAGGTCTGTCAAATGAGCTCCGGCCCCCGGGCTCATCAGAGTGGGGCATTAACCCTCCAGGGACCATGGGCGGCTAACTAGAGCTAACACCCCGACTCCAAAGGAGGGAAGCAGAGTGTGGGACCTTCCCTGACAGTTGTGATAGACATTGTTCCTCCTGCCTCTCTTCAGGTTGGTCACATGGGGACAGGGTACAATTACTACCCCTTCCCACCCCACCCCCCACCAGACAAGGAGGGGAGCGGAGGCTTGGCGAGGGGACATACAGTGTTCCCAGCCCCCTGCTTCCTGCAGGGGAAGGGTGAGAGCTGCTGTAGAAGCCAGAGGCCAGGGCCCCTTGCCCCCACTGCCCCTTAGCTCGGTTACAGCAGGGGCTGTAGACGTGTTGGGTGGGAGCCAGGTGATTAATTCTGGGGATGCCAGACCGAGGGGGCGTGAGCGGGAAAAGTGGGGAGATGTCACTCCTGTGAAACAGGGACATTTTTCACTCTGTCACTGGCAGGCCACGTATCTTTAAACAAACAACAGAATAAATAATTCAGGGGCCTGATTGCGGGCAGATTGGGCACAGAGACATGGGGCAACAAATGGGGGCTGTCAGCTCGTGCTTGCCATTGCCCAGCTAATTGTTATCTGAGGTGGCAGGGACCGAAAACCAGCAGCAACAGCCTGTCATCGGCAAGGGATGGGTTTGGGGACCTTTGTGCACACCCCTCACCCCGTCCCTCCCTTCATGCTGAGGATGCCCCTGGAGTGTCGCTCTCCCCGCCCTGTCCTCATTGCTATAGTTATTTCAGCCCTGTCCCTTTGCAGGGTTTAAAGAGGATTTCCATCCACCCTGTGGCTGAGAGCCAGCCAAGGGTTTATTATCCCATTTTACAGATGAGGGACTTGAGACTCGAGAGGTTCAAGTTGTTGGAAGGGCTCCTTGGCAGGTGCTGAGATCCCCTGTCCTGGGGAGGGCAGGACTGGACCCAAAGTCTCCTGACTCCTGGCCAGAGCGCTTCCCTTTGAGCCTCACAGTTAGCTCCCGGGAGCCCGGGCAGACTCACTGCTCCCATTTTCCAGATGGTGAGACCGAAGCTCCGCTGAAGGACTCTGGGGCCCCTGGCTTGTAGCTGAGGGCCGAATGCGCTTCCAGGTTCTGGAACCCAAGGACTGGATTTTCTATTGGAGACAGCTCTGGTCTTAGAGGGACAGCAGGGCCCAACTGTCCCTCACCTCCCCCACCACCTGCTCCCCTCTCACCCGCCTCGGTGCCCCCACGGCCGCCCTCAGGCGCCCATTTCCCTACGGTTGGTGGTTTTGCTGCTGCTGCTGCTGCTGCAGTTTTCCTTCACCCCTGAGCCATGGCTGCTGACAGGTTTACAGGTTTGGAAACTCAATTTTATCAGTTCACCCAGGGGGTGATGGAGCCCTGGGGAACTGATTCTCATCGGCCTGGCCTGCAGCTCGTGATTAAGCTGCCGGCTCATTTTCTGACAGTGCTGGATAGCGGAGGGTGGAGCCTGGGGCTGGGGGAGTCCCTCAGGACAAGCAGTTGGGGCAAAAGGGCCACCGCTCTTATGTAACAGGTAGGGAAACTGAGGCCTAGCAGGGTGGGGGAAGAGCTTCCGGAAGTCACAGAGGGGGCAATTAGAGGCTCCTGTCCCTAGATCTGTGCACCCTCATACCTCCCTCTCAGCACCTCTGGCCTCATGGCGGGTTCCTTCCCCAAGTATGCCCAGCCAGGCGCCTCACGGGTGCTGTCCATGGTCCTTCTTCTCTCATGGTCAGCCGGCGCCGGTCAGGAGGCATATGGGTGGGTCATTTTAGAAACGAAGGTGGCAAGTCTTGGCACACTGTAAGGTGCTGTGTTCTTACTCTCTTCCTGAAGTCATGGGCCCCATCACCTGTCCCGGTGGCACCTAAAACTCAAAACTTCCTGGCTACTGCCCAGCCAAGTGATTGTTCATGTTCTGCTTGAATATTTCCACGACCACATAAGGCCATCCTCTCCACTCAGCTCTGGCCGGGAGAAAGTTCTTCCTTTCCTTTCATTCACCTGCCCTCTACCCCGCGTGCCTCCCCACTGGTCCTACGGTGCTGTCCTCTGCTCACCCCACCCCCAACAAGTTTGCTTCTTGCCACACTTGATGGGCCCTCTGAGAGTTGGACCCAGCAATCTGGCCCATGTCAGTGGGCTTCCAGCTACACTGGTGTGGTAGATGGGCAGAAATGGGGACCCGGGTTTCTTCCATCTGGCCCTGTTGGCTCCCAGAGGACTGTGCTGAGGCTAGTTGCCCTCAGTGTCTGTTCTGCCCATGGAAAGCAGAAGAGAGGAAGTACAGGAGAAACCATCTGTTTTAATCAAATGACACGCAAGTCACACACAGCCCTCACGACCCTCACGTGTCATTTGCAGGAACGCCATCAAGCAGGGAGCTCAGGAAATGTAGTCTTTACTTGGCAGTCATGGGCCCTGGGAAAACGGGGTAGAGAGGATTGGGGGGTACTGTGGGCAGCCCACCGCACTGCTCCCCTCAGTGTCCTCTGCCCCAGGCCAGATGCCTTGGCCATGCACTCCTTTCCCGAGAAGACAGGACCCTGATGGGGTGTCAGGGCAGCTTTGCGAACAAGGGCCCTCTGATTGTCTCCCATCCAGCCTCCTCTGGGCACCAGCATACAACTCCCACCCCAAGCGGCAAGGCTGACCTTGATTACTCTCCATTGAGCTGTCCCAGGCCGTGGAGGGAGACCCTGGATCCGGACAGGACAGAACCAAGGACCTGGCCAGGGTCCTCACCCCAGTGCCTCATTTTTCACATGAGGGTGGCATTTACCTAGCCTCCTCACTAGGCTGCCGTGAGGTCTGAACCCTGGCTGGGCAGAGGCAGGGGGAGGCTCGTGCTGCCCCGAAAAGCTGATGTTGTCACCCAGCTGTGAGTGGTGGGGAGGGACCCAGGAGTGGCTGAGGGAGGGCCAGAGCCATGGGTGCGGATAAGGAGGCCTCGAGGCTGAGGTGAGACAGGGACACCTAGAAATGGGAAGGGTAGCCAGACAAAGGCCCAAGGGGACCTGGAGGCCTTCCACTTCCCTTGGGTGTGGCACGGGGGCCAACTGGTCAGCTTGTCAGTTTCTAGCCTCATGAGCCCCCCCCTGCTCCGGTTCCATCATTTATTTCCTCCGTCCCAACTCGCCACTCCCGTCCCCTAGGCTGCCAGGCTATGTCTAATGTCTGTTCTTTGCATGTGTTCTTCTAGAACGTGTGCTGTTGACCTGAAAACTTCTGTTGATAATACTTTAAGGCTATACAATTATATTACAAATAAAAACAATTCTCTTCAAGTGTGGTGGAGTCGGGAGGTGGCAGGGGCTTTGTCGGGGGGGGGGTTGGGCAGGAGTGTTCTAAGGAGGGGGTCTTAACTAAAACAACTGTGTGGGGAGGGCAGGGCACTCCAGGCAAGCAGCCTGGCCCCAGCAAAGATGTGGAGGTGGGAAGGATGTTCAGAGACTGGGCGAGTCCAGTGAGGTGGGGTGGGGGGTGCAGGGTGGTGGAAGGAAAGGGGGGGCAAGCGATGGGATGGGTGGGGTGGGGCCACCATGCGGTTTGGGGGCTGTGAACTGCTTGGTTCAGGGGTCTGGACTTGATGCCGTGGGCAGGGCAATGCCTGAGTGGAAGGGGGGGTTTGAAGAAGCCAGCCCCTGATGCCTGGGTACCCCTGGTCTCTCTCCTTCCAGCACTGGCCACCAAACAGACCTACGTCACCTACACCAACCATGCAATCTAGCTAGGCCGCCAGAGCCGAACAAGAGGAGGATCCAAGACCCTTGTGGCTGATGCGTCGGGCCAGGGCCACTCCCAGGGGCCCAGCTGATGTCTTGCCTGCCCGTGGGCGCCCACGGACGTGGCTTGGTGCTGAGGACAGCAGAGCCCCCGGCGGTCACTGCTGGGCAGCCTGGGCAAGCCGGGCAGGTGACAGGAGGAGGACAAGGGGCTGGGGAAGCTTCAGGCCACCCCAAGAGCCTGCATCTTGGACCACGGCCCCTCCTGGCCCCAAATCACAGGGGCCCAGGCTATGTGGGCCCCAGTGTTGGTTTTCTCTCTCTCCCTTCGTCTCTGCCTGTCCCACTGGTGACCGTCCGAGTCCGTCTCCATCCCTGTCTTTATTTTATCACTGCCTTTTCTCTCTGTGTCTTCACCTGTGTGCTCTGCTCTTATCTTCTTTCTTTCAGCCTCTGCCTCCTCTCCCTGATGCATTCTCTGTCTCCAGGTCTCTCCAGGTTTTTCTCTTGTGCTCCACCCAGGTCTCGTGCATTTTTCTTCCCTGTCCTCGCCCCCTCCTCACCTTCATCGCATCCCGCCTTTGCTCTCTCCCCATCACCACCTCCCAACTCACCAAACCGTACATGTCGCAAAAGAGAAAAAGCTCAAAAAAATTCCAAACACAAAAAAGCCAAAACAAAAACGAATCTCGCGTGTGTTGCAAAGTGCCGCGTCCTCCTGGTGGCCTCTGTGTGTGTCCCTGTGGCCCGCAGCCTGCCCGCCTGCCCCCTCCCGTCTGCTGTGTGTCCTGCCCGCCTGCCCGCCTGCCCGTCCTGCTGATGACACGGAGTTCAGTGCCTGGGTGTTTGGTGATGGTTATTGATGACAATGTGTAGCGCATGATTGTTTTTATACCAAGAACATTTCTAATAAAAATAAACACATGGTTTTGCACCCTGGCTCCACATCCACTGAGGGCCCTGCAGGGGGACCCCAGTCTCAACCTGCAGCCGGAGAGCCTGGAATTAGAGGCAAGGAGCAAGTGGGTCATGGACCCTAGGGCTTGCGGGCGATGGAGGCTGCCTCCGGGGCTGGCATCGAGTGGGAGCATGGAGAGGCCTTGGGCAGGGAGGGACCAGGACTTTGCAGCAGATTCCAGAAATCAGCCGCTGGCGGTCCCCTAAGGGGGATGTGTTCTATTCCTGTCCCTGGCCCTGCAGCCCCCAAGGAAGGTACCATTTTGGCCCTTCCTCTCCTCTCACAGTCCTTACACCTGGGCCTCCGATCCCCGCCCCGAAACGAGCTTCTTCATCTCCTCCATCTAGCCCGGAAACTCTCCTCTTGAGAAATTGGCTTCCAGGGCTCCCAGCACCCACAGCCCTGCCCTCCCGCCTGTCCTGTCTCCAGGTGACAGGTGCTAGGATGATGTGTGTCTCTGTCCTAGAGATTGGAGTGTGGCGTGTGTCCGCGTGGGCCAGGTGTGTGGCACAGGTATGTGCGTGTGGCTCCCCCAGCCCTGTGTGTGTGTCTGTTTTGGCTGCACGTCTGTGTGTGCTCTTGGTACCTCCATATGCATGCTTGTCTGTCTAGTGTGTCTGTTTAGGCCCAAGTGGGGGTAAAACCACATTGCACCCACATCGTGACGATGCTTGTCCCTGGCCAGCGGCAAGTGTGCAAGTGCGTGTTCACAGCAGCTGGCTTCGTTGGCAGGTTGGGCGGGAGGGAGCGGGAAGCAGCTTAGGGGCTGGGCCCTGCCTGGGGTAAATTACAGAGCCAGCGACACAATGAGGCCACAGCGGCAGCTGAAGCCCAGGCTTCCTGTGCCGCCCCTTTCTGGCCCGCCCCAGGCCCCACACCCCCTCCTACCTCCTTGGCTGGCTGAAGTGTGGGGCGTGAGGGCCAAGGGCCTGGAAGGACCCCAGTGGGGGCCAGGCAGGGACTGGGTGTGTAAAGGTGAGGCTGGTGCATTAAATGGTGCCCTGGGCAGTGCCCCCTATGTAAGTAAGCCCATCTAACTCCTTCGGGAGGGCTGGTGTCACGCCCATCTCTGCTCAGGCAATCTGTTCCCTTGGAGGGCCTGGGAGAGAGAGAGAGAGTGTGTGTGTGTGTGTAGAGCACCTACTTTATGCTCAGTATTTGTAAGGAAAGGAAGGGCAAAGAGGGTGTCTGTCACTGATTGTCTTGCTTTCGCAGGATGGTTCCTGCGCCCCAGAATAGATTCTACCCAGTGCTCTAGCCTAATCAGGCAAAACTAGGTGGTCAGACCAAGGGTATTTGCCAGAAGCTCCCAGGGCGGGGTGTGTGAGCGCGTGCCTGTGGTGGGGGCGGTTTGGATGAAGGGGAGTGCAGCCAGTCCTCCAATGACATCTCTAGCCCGGGCACCTTGTCCCCTCTCTGGTCTGTTTCCCTCCCAAGGCTAGGCGGAGGATTTGATGCTCAGCACAGGCCTTTCCCAGGCGCCCTCCCCACATCTGTGGAGCCCCCCATATCTGTGGAGCCCCTCTTCTAGGTTCCACTGGGGAGAATCAACTTCTTTCCAAGTGGGGTGCTGCCCGCTCTGCTCCCCTCAGCGCCCAGAGCCAGGGGTGGGCTCTTGGTGGGCCTTAGACCCGTCAGGCATTCCTGAGACTTGGCCTAGTCCAGCCTGCCTAGGACTCTGTGAAGGGGCAGGTGGAAAGGAGGCACCCAGGGCCCGGCCTCAGGGGGGTGCCAGATGGAGGAGACATAGCCCCACCTTCAGGGACTGCCCTGTCTGAGGGGCGAAACACAGCCTCTCCCTCAGGGAGCTTCCCGTCTGATGGGGAAGATCTAGGCCTCAGCATTTCTACAGCCTAGAAATGCCAAATATCCCAAAGGAACATAGTTATAGGAATAGGGTGGGGTAGGTAGGGGAAGCCTTGGGTGGGGTGTGAATTCCAAGGAGCCGTGTCTGGGAAATGGAGAAGTGTGCGGCTCCATGGGTCAGGGGTGGAGAGGAGGGACTAGTCTCCCCAGCACTTCCGGGAGGCAGACCCGGCACAGGGGTGTGGGAGGGTGGGTGCCATGCATCACCTGGAAGGCACAGCCGGTGAAGCCGGGCCTGGGATCCCACAGGTGGGCCCCACTGGGATGTGCTCTGATGCATGGGTGGAAAAGCCCCGTGGCTGCTCACCTTTGCTCCCTCTGCCATGCTGTTAATTCCCCGGGCTCATGTGGGACACCCAAGAGAGGCAGACAGATGAGCAGTGCCTTTGGAATTTTACACTTCAAAAAGATGGGGGTTGGCTTTGCAGTGTCCCTGGTTCTCTGGAGAGAGGGATGGTGGCCCCCAGAGACCTTTGCTCGGTAAGCAGGGTGATGGGGTGTCCACAAGCTCCCAGGGGGAGGCCCAGAGGCCCCAGGGCTGCAGCCTCCTTTGTGGGTGGGGTCGGTGACAATACATTTTACAATCTCCCCAGGTGTCTGCTATGCAGCCCAGTGGGCCAGGGAACTCGGTGGTTTTCAAGCTGTTCCAATGGCAGAACCTTTCCTTTAAATCAGCAGCAGCATCCCCAGGAACTTGTTAGAAAAGCAAATAATGGGCCCCACCCAGACCTGGTTCTTTATGCATCCAATCCACAGGTACTAAGTACCTACTACGGGCCAGGCTGAGGGTGTGCAGTAATGAATGAGGTGGATGTGGCACTGGACCTTGGGGTTCTGCAGACAAGAGGGAACAACGCCCACTTGAGAGTTCGTGGAGGCCCAAAGCCAAGGCTAGGCTACTACTGGCCCTGGGCAGAAGCCCACCAAGCTACAAAGCCAGCGGGGCACACAGGACACCTTTGTGGAACTCCTAGGTCCCTGGGGACTCAGCTTCAGAGGCAGTATACAAGCTTGGGTCCCTTCCAGCTCAGATGCGAAGTTCCAGTGTCTCCTAGTCTGTTTCTCCTGTCCTGCCTTCTCAGGCCCTGGTGGCAGAGGCAAAAAGGACCAGGAAGTGGCCTGTGAACACCATGCCAGGTGCCCCCACACCATCTCAGCTTCCAGGCCCAGGGAGGGGTCCTTGGGAGCCCACAGAAAGATGCTGACCTTTCAGGAGGCCACGTGGCTCCTCTCTGGCCAGAGGACAGGCCACAGGCCCTTTGTTTTAGAGGCTCTTACTAAGGCCTGCAGCTTCCTCCTCCCAGCCTGGGGTTTCCATCTGCCCACTCAACAGCGAGAGGAGACTGAGGCACTCTCCCTGACATCTGAGCTTCTCTCTACCCCCACCGCCTGCCCTGCACTGCCCTGGGTGCCCAGCAGAGCTTGGCCCTGGCACTCGGAGCCTCCCAGGGCTTGGACCTCCCTGAAGACAGCCTGGCACTGAATGGCACATGGTGCCCAAATCTCACTTCAGTTGGCAAAAGCAGCAATTAGCATTTAATGAGGCTTCTTGCTTTATTTTTAGGTAACCTCCAAGGCCCTGCCTGTGTAATTCAGCCCGCCATTGCTCGGCAGATAATTAAAGCATGTCACCATAATTTGCCTTTTTTTTTTTTTTTATAAAGCCCATAATTATGTTTTTATTGCAAGGGGGTGGGGGAGAGAGAGGAGGGAAAGAAAACAAAGAGGTGAAATTGGGGCAGGAAATGGGGCTTGGCTCCCTTAGCCAGGCTCCTCTACCCCATCAGCTGGCCCAGGAGCCCCCATCCTGGCTGTGGCTCCCCAGGGCTCCCTCAGCTTCAGGGTCTGCCCTGAGCACTCCCTGCCCAAGAATGCCTCCTTGTTGGCTTGCCTTGTTGGAACTTCTGGAGAGCCCTCCTCTTCCAGGTTGGGGTGGGAGGGCCTTCCTGCTCTTCCCTTTCCTTATAAAACCAGTCCCAGTTTGCTGTTCCAGTGGGCAGGAAGGGGGTTGGGTGAAAACCCGAGTAGCCTCGAGTTGCTGTTTCTTGAGCTGCACACAGGCACCTGGGAGTTTCTTTATACTACTCTCCACTTACATGTTTGAAGATTTCCACAGGAAGTGGAATAAAACCCCCCTCCCAGGGAGGGGTCTGCTAACAGAGCCTGGCATCTGGAGTCTGCTTCCAGGGGCACTTGTGACTTGCTGTTCTTTCTCACTATGAGGTGAAGGGCCGTCTTTCTGCAGGAACTATACTGCAGTCTAGTATTTTGATGCTGGAGCGTGGTGGTAGGTGATCTTTGCTGGGCCTCTGATAGCAGATTTTTTTGAGCCTGCAGGCCATGCTAGGAACAGGAAGGGCAGCTGCCCGCAGCGTTTCAGGGAGCCCGCTGCCCCCAAACATCTTCCCAGCTGCCACCTGTGCTACTTAAAATTCTACCGGTAAAGCCTCAGTCTCCTGGGCCAAGGTGCGTTCGCCCAAGACACATCAGTTGCTTGGCAATCATATTGGAGTCTGGTATGAAGATACCAGCTGCCCTGGGGTGTGGGACAGGGGACAGGTAAGTTGTGAAAGAACACGCAGATTACCTTAACTCGAGTAGCAAGTGGCCCTCTACCCCTTTCTGAACACCACCTCACCCCAACATCATATTACGTCCATGTGGTTTGCACATCATCTTCCTGCTCCCACAAGGATGTCAGCCCCGTAGGGCAGGGGGTTTCGTCACTTTGATCACAGCTGAACCCCGGGGGCCTAGAACAGCACCTGACACACAGCAGGCATATAATAAATATTTGTGGAATGAGTGAGTTGTGGGGGAGGGGCTGGGCTGGAGACCCAGAGGGGCCTATTTAGCTGTATCCGCACCTCCACAATGCCCCGTGCTTGGCTCTGACCCTGAGTCTCTGCCCAAAGCCCAGTGGTCATTTCTTCATTGTAGCTGCCCAAGGTCTTCCCTAGAGGCCCAAGGTGAGCCTGAATGTAGCAAGCTGGTGATTGGAAAGGGAGCTGATCCCCACCCCCCCCCAATCCCCCCCCCCCAGGGTGAGAGACACCTGGAGTTGGTATCAGGGGACCCGGATTCTAGGTAAGGACCTGCTGCTGACACGCGGTGTGCCCTTGGGCAAGTTGCTTTCCCTCTCTGGGCCTCAGTTTCTTCATCCGTAAAATGAGGGATTGAGTTCTGAGCCCTCGCAGCCTGGGTAGGGAGCCAGCATTCCAAGCAGTACAGGAAGGGGAGGTGACTGGGAAGAAGAGTCTTTGGGGGCATGTTGCTATGGCAACTGTGCACACATCAAGGGGTGGGGGAGGAGCTTGCCTATGCAAATGAGGCCCTTGCTTTGGCATCCCCAGTCCCGGTTGTCTGTCTGTGATCTGTGACGGGAGGAGGTTTTGTTAATACTGTGGGGCAGGGGGAGATGGAGAAGGGGTGTGGGTTGTTTGGGGGCAGGACCAGTCCAGGTGGGCTGGCCAGCCCTGCACTCTTACCACAGTGTGGTGCTCGGGGTGCAGGTCAACGGAGGTGGTGGAGGAACCTGAGGTCCGGGGGGCCGAGAAGCTGGTGAGGATTTGAGAGGCCCCAGAAAGACCCTCCCCGCCACCATCCCGATCAACTTAGAAAATCAGAGAAGCACGGTTTTCAGAGGATCCCAGTAAGAGCTCTCCCTGGTAAGCAGTGTCCCTTCTGAGGGTGCACTTGGGAAAGCAGGGAGCAGAGCTTGGGGGGAAGAACCCTGGCTTTGGTCTCTGCCAGGTCACTGTGACTCAGGCACCTGAGTCACTCAGCCCTCGGAACCTCGCTTTCTGCATCTGTGAAACAGAGATAATACTATCTCCTGAAGACGATGTCAAGACTCCAAAGGACACACGGGCAGGTCAGGATAGGTCTTGCACCTGCCCTGGAGCCCTACCCTCCAGGACAGTGTGTGTGTGCCCTTCTCTTCTTCCTCCACCCGGCTCGCCCTCCTCTGTGGTTTAGGACTTTTCTTCCCCCCCACTCCTCAAAGGCTAGAGCTCCCTCTGGGGCTCCTGGCCCATGCCCTTTAGTTCTTTTCTTCTACCTCAAAAGTTCCGTGGGCTCTCTCCCACCTAAACTCACGGCCTCGGCGCTTTCCCAAAGTTCTGCGTCCTCCCCCTTCGTTTCCCAGCCTCCCTTGCAGGCGGCTAGAGGCCACGTGACATTTCTGGCCAATGAGCTGTGGGGAGCGACCACGCCCATCACTTCTCGCCGGGGCCTATGGTGTTCCTCCGCCAGGCCCCTCCTCTCGCGGGTTTAGTTGGCATAAAAGATGGAGGGCCGGTGGGTCCCCGAATCACTGGCCCCAGCACCTCCTCTGCCAACCCGCTGTGAACTTTGTGTGAATAAGAAGCTTTTTTGTTAAGATGCTGAGATTTCAGGATTTATTTGTTTCTGAGTTACAGCTTTTCCTATTCTGACTAATCTATCATCAGACAAGTGCCAAATTTATGTATCTCTCCCAGCCTCCAAACCTCCTTCCGTGCACCCTGCTAGTTACTCAGAATCATCCGTGGTGGAAGCCACAGCGTCTCCTAAATGTGTTCCTCTCCCACGTCCCCCGTTTTGGTGATCGGCAGCCACCTGAGCCAGAACCCACAGCTTCCCCTACACTGCGCTTCGCACCCCAGGGCGGTGGCTAAGGCTCTGCCGCTCTCTCTGCCATCCCTGGATTTCATGCTGTCACCACCTGTCGCCCTGGACGGTGGGCTCTGGCCCCCCCCCTCTGCCCCCCCCCCCCGCCCCCCGCCCTTCCCCCAAGCTTCCAGTCTTCATCTGGGTTCCTTAAACATGCTGCTCCCTGCCTTCTGGCTTGTGTCTTTCCCGCGAGAAATCTGTCGTCATCCTGATCTTTGTCCTAATGTATATAACCTCCCTTTTCTCTGGCTGCTTTTAAGGTTTTCTCTTTATCGCCGGTTTTAAGCAATTTGATTATGACGTGCCTCGGTGTGACATTTCTTCATGTTTCTTGCACTTGGGTTTTGTGGAGCTTGTGGGATCTGGGGGTTTACTGTTCTCATATTTGGAAAGCTTTTGGCCATTATTTCTTCGAAACTGTTTCTGTCCTCCCCTCTATCTTCTCTCCTTCAGGGACCTCTGCACACATGTATCTGGCCTCAAAGTTGCCCAATAACTCAGTGATGCTCTACTCTTTCATTTTGGGTCTGTTTCCTCTTTGTGTTTCATTTTGTGTACGTTTTATTACTATGTTTTGAGGTTCCCTAACCTTTTTTCCCCCTCTGTGGTTTCCAACTGCTGTTAATTGTTTCCAGTGCATTTTTCATCTCAGCACTGTAACTTTCGTCTCTAGAGGCTCAAGTGGGTCTTTCTCATACCTTCCATGGCTCTAGTTAAGCGTTTGTTTTCCTCCAGCTTCTTGAACGTGTGGAATACAGTTACAATAACTGTTTGAATACCCTCGCTCACTCATGCCATGTCATTTCCCGGCTGGTTTCAATTGATTGATTGATCTTCTCATTATGAGCTGCATATCCTTCCTCTGCGTGACCTGATCATTTCTTATTGGATGCCTGATATTGTGAATTTCACTGCACAGGGTGCTGGTTATTTTTGTATACATATAAAGGTTCTTGAGCTTTGTCTGGAATGTGGTTAAGTTACTTGGAAACGGTTCAATCCTTTCAGGTCTTGCTTTCAAGCTTTGTTAGGTGGGGCCAGAGCAGCATTTAGTGAGGGCTCATTTCGCCCCACTGGCAAAGCGAAATCTCTAGGCTTTCTCCTCTGGTTGGTGGGTCATGTGTAATCCTGGTGATCCGTGCCCTCTAAGCAGCTTCCGCTTGCTTCCTGCTGGAACCTGATTGCTATGCAGCTGGGCTCTTGAGGGAAGATTCCTTGGGATTCTCTCTGCGTAGCTGTCTCTTCTCTGGCCTCTGACTGGCAAACTCTACCCGCTTTGGTCTCTCTGGACCCCAGCTCTGTCTGCCCTAGCATGGGAGACTCCAGGCTCTTGGCTGGGTCCCCTCTCTTGTGCCAGAGCCTGGAAGCTGTCTCTGGGCATACGCATGGCAATTGTAGGGCTCCCCTCCTTTGTTTCTCATGTCTCGGGAAGCACTGTCATTTGTTGCTTAATGTCCAGTGTTGGAGAATCCTGGGTTCGTGTATTTCATGCATTTTGTTGTTGTTTCAGACAGGAAGGTAAATCTGGTCCCTGCTACTTCATTTTGGCCGGAAGTGGAGGTGTCTTCCTGTCTTTCCAAGCTGCAACCACGCTCAGGCTGTTTCCTGCTCATTTTTATCAGAGGTTCCCCCGTGAGGTTGGCCTCATAACGAGAAGGGCTAACTCAGCGCCAGGCACCACTCCAAGTTCAACATGTATTGGCTTGTTTCATCTTTACCACAACTGGATGAAGGGAGTACTAGCTTTAGTCTCGTTTTACAGACGGAGACACTGAACCCCAGAGAGGTTAAGTAACTTGCTCAGGTGTGCACAGCCAGGAAGCAGTGGAGCTGGGATTTGAACCCTGGCGGTTAGCTCCTGTGCTCGCCCTTAGCCCCCCATCTGCATTGCCTCTCCAAGATGCCCCAACTAGCCCACCATTCATTTCTCCATTCAGTTGCTTCTCAAGCACTGCTATGTGCCCAGGTTCACCGCTGATTACTAAGAGGCAGAGCAACTGAAGAAACAACTGTGAAATAATGGGGAAGTGGAGACTAGGTCCACGGCCCGGAGCTCAGGGGCTCTGAGTCCATTTCCTGAAGGAGTAATACCTGAGCCCCCAGCCCCCCCAGAAGGATGTGAGATCTGCAAGCTGGAAACAGGAAAGGCTATCTCAGGGATGAACAAAGAGACAGAGGCGATAAATAACATGATATTTGGGAGGAGGAGCCAAGGAGGGGCATTGGGAAGATGGAGATGAACACTCCAGGAATGAGAGAGGAATCTGGAGAGGTGGGCAAGGGTGAGGGGAGGAGGGCCTTGTAGGGTCTGCCGAGTGGCCTGGTCAGAACTGCAAATTGGGATGGCCATTTTAGGGGGGATGATTTGCAGGGCCTGGCCTGGAGCCTGGGAGACCTGTTAGGAGGCCACTGCCTTGGGCCTGGCAAGAGATGAGGACCTGGAGAAAGGCGAGGAGCTGGAGAGGAGAGACTTGGTTAGATGCAGAGGGGAAAGAGTTGGGGCTGAGGCTGGCTGGGATGACTGGTTGGTGGAGCTGCTGGAAGGGAAGAATGACGACTTGTGTTTCCCAGTTATATCTCTAGAAGGAGTGGGCATGCGCTCCATTTAATGCTTTCCTCTTCCCTATGGCTGGGAGGCAGATGTGATGGCAGGAGCTGGAGCAGCCACTCTGAACTCTGAGATTGGAGTCAAGTTTAAGGGATGGCAGAACCACATTGTAGCCTAGGGGCACCCAGCTCTGGGCTCTTAGGCACAGGAGAACTCAACTTCTATTTTCAAACCATTATATTTTGCTGTTTCTATAACAGCAGCTTACATATTCTTGAATGAGTGCACCTATATTCTGCTGACTCTCCAGCATGCTGTTTTGACTTTTCTACCCTTGTCTTAACCTTTGCCTAAGTTGGTCCCTATAATCAGGGATGCCATCCCTTCTGCTACCTCTCCCTGCACTTGCTTGGACAATGGGCATGATCAGGTCAAGATTCTAGCTTGTATTTCTTCCTCTGGGACAAGTCCTGCTGTGCCTCCACTCTGCTCCACTTGTATTTTCTTGACCACTTCTGTATCTAAGGCCACAGGTTTCTCAGGGGCTGGCCATGACTCATTCCTCTGCATGTGGCCAACGCCCTCTTCCAGTGGGGACTCAACCAATACGTGATGGTTGAATGATTCTGAGGAGTGGGCGTAGAGAGTACATGGTGGGGCTCTTAGGAGAATTCAGTGATCTCACTGTATTAGTCAGGTGGGCTAGGTTATGCTGTGTAACAAATGACCACAATTTCTCAGGGGCTTAAAACCACAAAGATTTTGTACCTTGCTTGCAGGTCAGGGCAAATGGGCACTGCTCATATCATAGTTACTCAGGGACTGCAGATGATGGAGGTTCTCCATCTTATGATGTCATCACCTCCACACAAGTTTTTCTTGGCAGGGGAAGAGCACGGGCAGAATTACGTAACAGCCCTTAAGTGCTTCCATCTGAAAGTGACACAATCCTTTCCGCTCATATTGCATTGGCCACAGCAGGGTCTATAACCCCTATAACTGGTGCCTGACTGGCTCAGTTGGTAGAGCATGTGACTCCAAATTTTTTTTTTTAACATTTATTCATTATTGAGAGACAGAGAGACACAGAGCATGAGCAGGGGAGGGGCCGAGAGACGGAGAGACACAGATTCCGAAGCAGGCTCCAGGCTCCGAGCTGTCAGCCCAGAGCCCAACGCAGGGCTCGAACCCACAAACTGTGAGATCATGACCTGAGCCGAAGTCGGATGCTCAACTGACTGAGCCATCCAGGTGCCCCTAGAGCATGTGACTCTAGATCTCATGGTCATGAGTTCAAGACCCATGTTGGGCATGGAGCCTACTTAAAATTTAAGAAAAAGTTGCTATAGGGGCCCCCGGGTGGCTCAGTTGGTCAAGCGACTGACTCTTGGTTTCAGCTCAGGTCATGATCTCATGGTTTCATGGGTTCGAGCCCACATCCAGCTTTGCACGCTGACCACACGTGGAGCCTGCTTGGGATTCTCTCACTCCTTCTCTCTCTGCCCCTCCCCTGCTTGCACTCTGTCTCTCTCAAAATAAATAAACTAAAAAAAAAATGCTACAAACCCATATGACTCCAAGGGAATGAGGATTTGTAACCCTGTGCCTAGAAGAAGACAACTGGAAATATTGGTTAGCAGTGGTGACGTCTGCCACAGTCAGTGATGTAAAAGGTCTGGTTCAGTATTGAGAATGTAGTCCAATGATCAACCAGTGTTTGTTTTTACTCCTTAGGCATTCATCATTCAACACGTATTTCACTCTATACAGTGGCAAAAGACAGGTAATGTTCCTTGTCTCATGGAGTTATGGGCAAGTGGGGGAAGAGGGACAGACATTTCTCTAATCAACACCCTCATATATATATAATTACAGTTTGTAGTAAGTGCTCTCCCAGCAAAGAATGGGATCCCACGAAAGAGAATAATGGTGTGTGTGTGTGTGTGTGTGTGTGTGTGTCTGTCTGTCTATATGAGAATGGGGAGTCAGGGAAGTCCTCTCTGAGGGGGCTGACTTTGAGATGAGACCCAAAGAAAGAGGAAGTCAGGGGATGAGGGCAGGGGAAGAACTTCTTAGGCAAAGGGAACGGCATGTGCAAAGACACAGAGGTGGGAAAGGGTCTAGCAGGTTTAAGACACTAAGGAGGCTGAGTCTGGTGCAGTGATTTGTGGGGACTGTGAGGGAGGTGGGGACAGAGAGGCCCAAAGGCGTCATCACCCAGGACCTTGTAGCATGCAGTCAGCAGGCCTCTGGAAAGCTTTAAGCACGATAGGGCCTGACCTGTGCCTTTAATGACTTCTGAAATGTTTGTACGCCCAGTGCTCAGGTGCTCCCTTCCTTCCTCCTTTGCTTCTCCAACTGTTTTCACGCCAGGGGTTCTCATCAGGTCCTGTAGCTTTGACTCCCAAATGTGTATCTTTAGCCCTGTTCTTGCACCAGAACTCAATCCATGTGGCCCCCTGGGTACTCCTCAGCTCTGCCAGTATAGGGGAGAGCAGTTTTCCTTCACCCTCTTAGGATCCCTGGCTGGGTCTGAAAATTAAAACAGAGACGTATTAACAGAAGAAAAGCATACAGGTTGATGTAATGCGAGTTTTACACGATACAGGAGCCTTCATAAGGAAATGGAGACCCAAAGAAACAGAACTGGGTATTTTTATGCTAGGTTTGATGAAGTAGGCAGTCCTGTAGAAATACGGGTTAGAGACTGCCAGGGGAGCCATGGGAACTTAGCTGATCTATTTGTTGGGGTTCTTCTGGTCCCTGCTTTGTCTTCAGAGATAAGGAGGCCCCTTTCCTCCGGGTATGGGAAAGGTGTCTCTCCCACAAGAGTTTCATGACTTGTTTCAGGGGAGAAAGCCGTTTTCTCAAACACATTCAAGTTTAAAATATTCAATACGCCAAGGTGCCATATTTGGGGGTAGCGTGTCCTGAACCCCGTTACTGGGTACCTCCACCTTAGCGTGAGCAGATCCAGACTTTTGCATACTCATCACCCTGTTCCTCTTTCCTCTCCCCTCTCAATAAAAGATCCCCCCCTCCTCACAGTCAGAAACTTTGGGCTCAACCTTGACCCCTAACCCCTACCCTTCACACAACGTGTCAGCAAATCCTGTTGGCTGGCCTTGAGGATGTCTCAGAATCCAACTGCTTCTTCTTGCTGGGTGCAAACCATTATCCTTAGCTTGGGTTATTTAGATGCCCTCCTAAGCGGCCCTCAGCTTCAGCTCCTGCCCTCTTACTCAGTTCCCCAAACCTCAGTCAGAGGGCTTTGGGGAAAACGTACATCGGATTCTTTTACACGCCTGCTTAAAACCCTCTGGGTTTCCCCCTCAGATCTCTAGCTAAGTCGGGGGAGATTCGGGGTGGGCCCTCGGTATTTCTCCTGCCTCATTTCCTTCCTTCCTTCCTTCCTTCCTTCCTTCCTTCCTTCCTTCCTCCTTCCTTCCTTCCTTCCTTCTTCCTTCCTTCCTTCCTCCTTCCTTCCTTCCTTCCTTCTTCCTTCCTCCTTCCTTCCTTCCTTCCTTCCTTCCTTCCTTCCTTCCTCCTACCTTCCTTCCTTCTTCCTTCCTTCCTTCCTTCCTTCCTTCCTTTCTTCCTTCCTCCCTCACTCCCTCCCTCCCTCCTTCTCTCTCACAGTCACCCGGTGGGGCTCCCCGATCTTGCCCATGATTCAGGTACTGCTGTTCCACCATGGAACCTTCTCTCTCCTAATGCTGGTGAGCTTCACTGAACTAAGTTGTCCTCACAGAGAAGTGTTTCCGGATTGCCCCTCAACAGCACACCCATCACTACTCACCACCCCCACTTTATTTCTCCTCATGGACCTCATCACACTCCGGCATCACATAACACATTTAATTGTGTCTCTCCCCTGGGAGAACAAAAGCACTGAGTGGGCAGGGACTTTATTCTGTTGTCTACTAAACTTATTTATTTATTTATTTATTTATGTTTATTTTTGAGAGAGAGAGAGAGAGAGAGAGAGAGAGAGAGAGAGAATGAGTGGGGGAGGGGCAGAGAGAGAGAGAGAGAGGGAGACACAGAATCTGAAGTAGGCTCCAGGCTCTGAGCTGTCAGCCCAGAGCCCAACACAGGGCTTCAACCCATGAACCACGAGCTCATGACCTGAGCCGAAGTCGGATACTTAACCGACTGAGCCACCCAGGTGCTCCTTTTTTTCTGCTAAACATCTAATGCCGAAAACAGTGCCCAGCACATGGAAGACGTTCTAGAAATATTTACTGAGTGAATGAATGGAGTGAATGACCTTGAAATTCCAGGGACTGCTAGGGCAACAGAGACCTCATTTTGTTTTATCCAGGATGAGGCCAGTTGGGGGCAGTTTGGGTTTCGGGAGGTAAAGACTAACAGCTTTGGTCTGTCTTTGCTTTCTCCTCATCCCAGGCTGGGCCCTGTGCTGACAAACAAGCAAGAGCTCACCCATATTTGTTCTCGAAGGAAACAATAATGTCACCACAAATTGGGGTGTGGCTGTTGCAGTTTACGAGGTTAAGTGTGCTAAGTTGTATAAATTGGGAGCGTTTCTAGCCTGGCTGTGCCCTTGAAGCATTAGAGACACCTTTTCCCTAAATGTGTGTTTAGGGAACTAGGCTGAACTATGGTTGTCCCAACACAGTGTCACTTTGAATAGAATAATCCAAACTATGGGAAATCTATGCTCAGTTGCTATGATGGCGTTGGTGGGCCCCAAAACCAGGCCTCATCCATTATTCATTCATTCATTCATTCATCCATCCATTTGAGGAGTCCATACCGAGCATCTCCTGTGGGCCAGACACCAGAGTGGACAAGACCAACACAGACTCCAAGGACAGGATGAATATTCCTTCTGTGGCAATCGCTTGGGCCTTGAGCTGGGGGGAGGAAAGGACACTCTCTGAGGCTGTGGGTCAGGGAGGTGAAGATACCTGGAGATCTGGGGAGGGGGAGGTTGTAGGAATCGGGCCTCGGCCTCACGGAGTCAGGCCACGGGGGTAGGAATTAGGGGTCTGTGAACCCCAATCATCACTGCTGCTGGTGGGCATGTCACGCCTTCTCATGACTCTTTTTTTTTAATTTATTTTTAACGTTTATTTATTTTCGAGACAGAGAGAGACAGAGCATGAATGGGGGAGGGGCAGAGAGAGAGGGAGACACAGAATTGGAAGCAGGCTCCAGGCTCTGAGCCATCAGCCCAGAGCCCGACACGGGGCTTGAACTCACGGACCGCGAGATCGTGACCTGAGCCAAAGTCGGACGCTTAACCGACTGAGCCACCCAGGCGCCCCTTCTCATGACTCTTTTGATTGTCTCCCAAGCCAGGTGCACACAGGAGCAGGGAGAAGGGGTGAAACAGAGGGGCGGCTAACAGACAATGAGAGGTGAGCCAGAGCAGCAGATGTTAGAGAGGTGGATGCAGGCAGGAGTGACAAGTGAATATATGAGACACCCAGAGATGCTCCATAAAATAGACAAACTATTCTTTGAAATGCATGGCCGTGCGTATAGAATGAATGAATAAATGCAAGGAAAATCTTTAGAATGTCAAACATAAAGAGAATGCTGGAAGCCTGGGTGTTAGGGAGCTCCAAAGCTGCAGGGAGACCTCAGGTCATTTGCACACACATCTCCATGACCTAGATCAGTGTTTCTCAATAGCAGCGCTGTTGACATTTTGGGCTGTATTAATTTTTGTTGGGGTGGGCGCTGTCCTATAGGATGTAGGATGTCGGGCATCCTGTAGGATGTTTGGCAGCAACCTTGGCCTCTACCCAACAGATACCAATAGCAACTCCCTCTTCCAGTTGTGACAACCAGAAATGTCTTCTGGGAAACAAAGTTGTCCAAGTCCAGAAATAAAGGCTTAGAGGAGGAAGGAAATGGACTGTGACCACTCAAGGTGGGGAGTTGTAATTGAGACCCTCTACAAAAACCAGGGCTTTGAAAGACTGCACTTTTGGTGAAAGGATAGAGGGGAAAAAATCCATCCTGTGGCAAAGAGAAAGGGTAAGAAATGTTGTCTATTTCAGCATGTGCTCAGGTAGAAAGAAAAGCCTTTAAATTTGTAACCACATGGCTACCCACACAGGGGTTTAGGGTAAACATTTGCATTACCTATGGGTTGCAGGAAACTCCAAGTGGTGAAATTAATTCCAAGTATGTTAGTAGTACCCGGAGCACCTAGCAGAAGCAAAAGCAAAGTCTCCTGGGAGGGACATACCCTCAACTCCTGCTGTACAGGATTCTGATGGATAGAGCTCAACCGAGCTTGGGTTTACAATACAAAATTACAGAGTACACAAGGAAATAATCATGAGTGAGTTAGAAAACAGCAAATGGTAGAATTAGTCCTCGAGAGTTAAGATATTGGGATGATCAGATCCAGAATATTAAAAAAAAAAAATAGCTTGTGTAAAATGTTTAGGGAAATAAAGATGCTACCAGGAAAACCAGGCAAATATGCACGTGAACAAAGACTAAAAAATGAAAATAAAAATGACGAAATTTAAAACTCAATGGATGGGTTAAACAACAGATTAGATATAGTTGAAGAGATGGTTAGTGAACTGGAAAATAGATTTGAAGAAATCACTAGCCATAATGCAGCACACAGAAAACTATTAACAAGAGGGAAAAAGACATGGGAGACAGAATGAGGAATTTAACAAATGTCATCTAGGAATTCCTGAGGAGATAGTTGAGAGAATTGGGGGAGGCGATATTTAACAATATGGTGATAAGGAATTTTCCAGAAATGATAAAGAAAGACACATGCTGGGAAGGAAGCATGAAGAATTCAAGCAGAGTAAGGAGATCCACCTTGAAACATTGTAGTGAAACTGCAGAAATCCAAAGAGAAGTCCTTAACAGCAGCCAGATAGGAGAAGTCAGATCACAGATGGCCCCAGGATGGAACGATGGAACTGTGGCACGTGAACACTTGTCCTTGGGATGCCCAGGGATTACCTAGGAAAGGGTACCTCAGGAGGAATGCCTGAGTGCTGCCCCAGGATCTGGTAGGGGTTAAAATATTAAAAGAAATATAATCTCAATGGCCCCTTAGCCAGGGGTTCGTGGCTGCACAGCCCAATGTGTGGGTGTAATGTGGGGGGTGCACTCAGTAAACTCTGGGCAGAAGCTTGGAGGTTACCTCTGCCTTGAGAGGGGAAAGGGCCACTTTTGGAACACTGCTGGGGCAGGTCTGGGGAGGGCAGTGAACAGGAGAGTATGTATGAGTTGGGAGTATCTGGAGGGGCTCTGGGAACTGACTGCCCACCTCTAGGCCTATTTTGAGGCCAGTGTCCTTAAAGGACTCTGGAGGACACTGGGACCATCTTCCCAAACCACAAAGGTTTGGTGAAGGAAGATAGGGGAGGAGTGGGTCTGCGGTGTGTGCAGCCACCCCCCCCCCTCCCCACGGAGCGCAGGAGAGAGGCTGAGAAGGTTGAGGGGAAACCCAGGGACTGCCTCTATTCCTGGATAAATGCAATGTCTCCTACCCCTACACACACACACACACACACACACACACACACACACACGCACACACACACCCTTCTCTATTCTTGCTATGAATTTCTCACCAAACAAGCTTCATTAATCGTCTAATAACCAGATTAATTAAGGACGCTGAAAGTAAACAGCAAGAAGGTAATTTGCTCCTGATTACTGTGTAATTGCAGGAGGATGAACTCATTTACATATGCAAAGAAGGCTGCGTAAACAGCAAATGACAACGGAGAGAAATAATTGGGTACCTGAACTCCCCCCCACCCCAATCTCTCCCTACCGCTTCTGCCTCCTCCAGCCCCGTAGTTAGTCTTCTCTAGAAAGCTGATCACCTGCCAGCAGGCAGTCCAGCCAATCCGGATCCCTGCCCTGCAAGTCCCCTGGCCCAGGCCGGCTCCTGCAGCTCCTTTCCCTCCCAGAGAGGTACGTCTCACAAAACAAGTCTGGCTTTGGCCCTGCTTGAATGATCTTGGCAACGTGCTTCCCAAACCCAGAGTTCCTTAACTTCAAAATGCTGTCTGCAGTCTTTAATACGACTCCACTAAAAGACAGCGAGGGAGCGCTTTATACATTGCAAAGCGCTGGGTCAAAGCTTGCTGGGCATTATTTTTTACCTGAGCAGGGATATGCTGAATGTGCCTCTTCAAAGGCCCCTTAGAATCCTGCCTCATCCAGGAAGCCTTCCTGGATTGTGCCCTTCCCAGAAACTGGCTTTCCTCCGGGGCCGCAATTTGCTAGTTTCTAGAGAAAAGCTGGCCCCACAGCTCCCGCTAAATCCCCGTGTCACGCTGGGGGCTGGAGAGGAGTAAAGAGCCCAAAGTACCCCCTCCCCCATCGAGGCTAAGCTCAGGCTTGGGGGGACCCCATGCTGGGGCGCTCCTGATCCCCCAGGGCCTCGGACGCCAAATTGTTTTCTGATGGCGGCCTCCATCTCTCCTGAACTCAATTTGCGTTTTCAAAGCAGCTAATAGACGCATTAAAAAATCCATTTTCACCGGGGATTGAATCTGACTGGAGCGAGATCAATGCGCAGAGGCCCCCCTCCTCCTCCCCCACTCTGCCCCCGCATCGCCATGGAGACCAGGGAAGCCGCCGCGCCCAGCTAGGCTCCAGCTGGCCTCTCTGCTCCCCTACCTTCCAGCGCCCAGGCCCCACCCCCGTTGTTGTCGTGGCCCTCGTCCACACTCAGCGCTGGTTAGCTCACCTACACCTACCACGCAACCTCGCACGTGTGTGTGTGTGAGGGAGGCGGCTGATTTATAGATTGAACTGCACCTCAAAACTTGATTTCAACCCACCACCACCTGCTCAGCCGGCTGTGATCGTTGCACAGCCTTCGGAACCCCACAGCCTGGCCTCTGAGAGGCTGCATCCTGCGTGGGGTTCAAATTCCGCTTGTCCCCTCTGGCCCTGAGACCTTGGGCAGATCACTTCCCCCTCTGGTCCTCCTTCATTTCCTCCTCTGTAAGGGCAATGCTCATACCTTCCGTGCAAGATTGGGGTGAGGGTGAGGAGGAGGAGGAGGAACCATGCTGGTGATGGCAGAGAAATATATTTTCAACCTTGAGCTGCTTTGGGGAGACATGCTGTGCATGTTTTTATACACATGATGGGAGACAGCCCCCCGCCCCAGCATTGGGGAGCCCCCTGTACTGTGATCTATGTAAGGGCAGGAGCTTTGTCTGCTGTATACTGTGGCCTGTTGCCCTGCTGACACTGGTGTGCCTTTTAATATTTGTTGACTATTCAACGATGAAAGAGGGACCCACCCACTACCATGCTGGAAATTGGAGAATAGACTGGTTTGGCAACTTGGGTCTGAATCCTGTCTTCTCCACGTAACTACTGTGTGGTCTTGGGAATGTTAGCCAACACCTCTGTGCGTCAGTTAATCTGTTAAATGAAGATAATAATTGTACTGACCTCATAGTGCTGTTGTAGGGGTTAAATGATTCAAATATAGGAAGTTTTAGAACAGGGGTGGCACCCAGTGAGTCTTCAAGAAGTGTCAGCTTTTATTCTTCAAACCTTATGCCACGGTTTTATAGGAGGGGGGGGGCCCTGCCCCCAGCCCTGTCTCTCCTTTCCCCTGGGTCCTCTGCCCCAGCCCCTGAGCACCTGGCCTCCTGCAAAAGTCCCTCATGGTTTCTTTCTGTGTTCTAGTCTTTGGGGATTAGGACACCTGGGTGGGCACAGAGGTCACCTCTTGTTACCAAGTCCATGGCTACTTGCCAGCCTCTGGTCTCCCAGACCTTCAGCTGCTGTGTTCCCTCATTTCTTTTTTTTTTTTTCTTTTTAAGTTTATTTATTTATTTATTTTGAGAGAGAGAGAGAGAGAGAGCAAGCATACCTGTGGGTGGGGCAGAGAGAGAGGGAGAGAGGGAATCCCAAGCAGCCTCCTCATTGTCAGCATAGAGCCCGATGCGGGGCTCAAACTCATGCACCATGAGATCATGGCCTGAGCCTAACTCAAGAGTTGGACCCTTAACCGACTAAGCCACCCAGGTGTCCCCATTCCCTCATTTCTGCCCTCAAGCCGTCTTGCTGCCTCTGAAGCCTCTTGCTTTGCTTTAGTCTCCAAAGAGACCCTTAGTGGGTGGGTGAGACTAGGAGGCAGGATCGGGGGGCTGGCCTGGGTTTTGGACAAAACAGAATCTGAAACGGGGGGGATCTGTGGTGCTCAGGTCAGGACCCCTGGTGGCACTGGCTCCTTATTAGCAAGCACCACTGATTTTGTGTGGCTCAGCCTGGCATGGTAACAACCCGGTTTCCTTTCGGGAAGAAAAGTGCCTTTGAAGGGTCAGAAAGCTGTTCAGGTCTCAGGGGCCCCCCAAGCTGGCTAGAGCTCCCTGAGGCTTTTAACTCAGTGAGTGGGCCCTCTGGACCTAGCCTCAACAGGAAGGTCAGCCCCTTTACACACACACACACACACACACACACACACACATACACACATCCCTTCTCACCAAAATCTGGGTGAGTGCCCCCAGCCCCTGCCCTGGTCTCCCCCTCTCCAGCTCTCTTCTTCCCTCTGGTGCCCATCATGGGACCATGCTGTTTGGAGGGACAAAGGTATTGAGGTGGGCAGAGGGGCAGAGGGCTCTCAGTGGTTTCCAGTGGAGGACTGGGGAGTTGCTGGCCTATGTGAAATAGATATTTAAGCACTCAGTGGTTCCAATGGAATTTGAGGTCCTGGCTTTGAGTCCTGGGTCCACCCTTGAGTGAGCTGGTTCACTTCTCTGTGTCTCAGTTTTTCTACCAGTAAAGTGGAGATGTGAATAGCACTTTAGTAATAACGATTGCTGCCTTGAAAGGTCATTACAAGGAACAAATAAGACCCAGGGAACTCGTAAACTGGTTAGGTCTTCCCTCCTGGCCTGGGAAGGTAGAACTGGGTATCCCTCCCTTACATGTCTGCAGAGCCCAGCAAACACCAAGTGCTTAATAAATGTGGATGGATTTGAAAAACCAGAGGTTCCGGGGAGCCCAGGCTTGAACTTATGTGGGAGATAGAGAGAAACCAAGATGTTTCACCAAGAGGAGAGGGTGGTAGAGAGGGAATTGGGGCAAGAGGACATTAAAACATCATGGCTTTCAGGGCCGCCTAGGTGGCTTAGTCAGTTGAGTGTCTGACTTTATTCATCGTTCAGGTCGTGATCCCAGGGCCGTGGGATCCAGGCCTGCATCAGGCTCCACACTGAGCGTGAAGCCTGCTTAAGATTCTCTCTTTCTCTCCCTCTTCCCCTCTCCCCTGCTCACTCACTCTCTCTCTCTCTCTCTCTCTCAAACAAAATTTAAAAATAAGTAAGCAAATAAATAAATAAATAAATCACAGCTTTCATATAAATGAAAAATAAACACGTATGAAACATTTAGTAGAAATCAGTAAGATGTTACAAGTGCTTCCAAGGAGGGTCCAAAGAGCAGATCCATATATGGGACACCAGGAAATGAGTTTACAAATAGTTGAGAAACTGGTCAATAGCCATAGATTAGTAATCATTGGTACCCCTACCAGACAAAAGTCACTTGCATTTCTATGGAACAGAATCATTTGCTTTACCATCAGTTTTGTACAACTTACAGAGTTGTACAAACTGCCCCAAGGTGGGTGTAAGTCAGAGGGCCCGGGCTGTGCAGTAGACAGGACACTGAGGGGTCTTCCTCTCATTTCAAAGTTTTCCACCATTTTTTATGGGTCGGGCATGAGAGGTGGCCTGAAGAAGGCCCAGCGGCGGGGCCAAGGACTCAGCTCATCAAAGGCATACGCTTCACCCCCTTTTGGATTTCCTGGGGTCTCTAGCCTTCCTGGGCGTTGAGGCCCTGATGGGGAGACAGCCTGAGCCCCAGATAGCCCCAGCATCCTTGGCTTTTCTTTTTATTATTTTTTTTAAATTGCCGTAAAACAAACTTAACAGTCAAGCGCACAAAGATTAAGTCTACAGCCTGATGAATTTTTACGCATGTATATGCCCATGTCACCATTATTCAAATCGAGATATAGAACATTTCCAGAACTTCAGAGGGGTCCCTCACGTGCCCTCCTAGCCAATAACTAACCTCTGTTATTCTGTTACCCTAGATTGGTTTTGTTTGGCTTTGAACTTCAAATGAATGGAATCGTACAGTAGATGCACTCTTTTGTGTCTGCGTTATTTCAGCCGTACGATATCTGAGAGCTCCATCCGTGTTGTCATAGACAGCAGGAGTTTGCTCCTTTTCATTGCCAAGTAGTACTCCATCAAATGGTTATACCACAACTGTTTATTCTTCCTCTCTTGGATGCCCATGTAAGTTCTTTCCAGATTTGGGTCGTTCTGGATAAAGCTGCCATGAACATTCTTGCAGGTGTCTTTTGGGAAACATGTTTTTAGTTTTCTGCAGTAAATGCTTCAGAATGGAACTGTTGGGTCTTAGGTTTGATACATGCTTAGGTTTAGGAGATGGGGCCAAATGGTTTTCCAAAGTGGCTGTACTGATTTCCATTCTTCCCAGCGGTATACTGGGAAGTGTAAGTGTACTGGGTCCAGTTGTTCCGCGGCCTCACCAATGCTTGTATTGTCAGGTGTGTTAGGTTTTTTTTCCCCTTCATCTTAGCCATTCTGGTGGGTTATGGTGGCATCTCGTTTTGTCTTTGTTTTCATTTTTTTACTTTAGAAAGAGAGAGTGAGAGAGCGTGAGTGGGGGAGAGGGTCAGAGGGAGAGAGAGGGAATCGTAAGCAGGCTCCATACTCAGTGCAGAGCTCTATGCAGGGTTGATCCCATGACCCCAGAATCACGACCTGAGCCAAAATCAAGAGTTAGATACTCAATTGACTGAGCCACGCAGGCTCCCCTTGCGTGTTTTTTAAAAATTTTTTTAATGTTTATTTACTTTGAGAGAGAGAGCTTAAGCAGTGGAGGGGCAGAGAGAGAGAGAGGAAGACACAGAATCTGAAGCAGGTTCCAGGCTCCAAGGTGTCCGCACAGAGCCCAACGTGGGCTCGAACTTGTGAACCGTGAGATCATGACCTGAGCCAAAGTCAGATGCTTAATGGATTGAGCCACCCAGGCACCCCTCGTTTTGGTTTTAATTCACATTTTCCTGGTGATTCATGATGTTGAACATTTTGTTGTAGTTTACTGAATATTTGGGATAGCTTGTTTGTGAAGTATCTAGTAGAGTCTTTTGCCCATTTTTAATTGGGTTGTCTTTTTTTTTTGATTTGTAGGAACTCTTTATACATCCTGGGATGTGAGTTCTTTGTCAGATATATGTGTGTATAGGTAGCTTCTTCCACTCTGCAGCTTGCCTTTTCACTCTCCTAATGGTTGTCTTTTGATGAACAGATGTTTCAAATTTCAATGAAACCCATTGTTTCTTTTCTAGTTAGTGTTTTTGTGTTATGTGTAAGAAATCTTTGCCTATCCCAAGGTCATGCAAGTATTCTCATATTTTTGCCTAGAAGCTTTATTGTTTTGCTGTTCACATTTAGATCTATGATCCATTTAGAATTAATTTTTGCTTGTAGTATGTATGAGGTAGGAGTCGAACTTCCCCCACAACCCCCTTGATCCAATTGATCCAACTGGTCTACCACTTATTGAAAAGACAGTCCTTTCTCCACTGAATTGCAATGGTGTTATTGGGGAGGAAGAATTTTCTTTCTACCCTTGTAGAGTCTTTAGCTAGTCTAAAGAATTTTTCTTTTTCAACAGAGAGAATGTAAAGAACGGTCAATTAAAAAGGTATTGTGGGTTAATAATGACACAGAGTAGCTACCACGCCCAGGGCTAGAGGAACAAAGGAAGCAGCCCGGTTATGAAAATTTAGAAGGTGAGGGAGGCCAGTGCTAGGTTCCAGGCCACTGAGGGGCTGGCCAGCCTAAACATCACCTCCTGGGAGAGGGGCTCCTGATTCTGGTAACGCCCCTGGAGACCACGCCACCCTTCCCTTCAGGACACTGTCCACAGGTAGTAATGCGGTGTTTATGTGTGCTGGTGTCTATCTGCCCTCGGTCTCTTCCCCGGACCCCCAACAGCAGTGATTAGGCCACACTGTACATCATTGTGCTAAGTGCCCCTCAGACACCTCGTTGACAGAATCATTTCTCAGGGGCAGTACCTTGGGAGTTTCTGCTCTGGCTGGGCTGGGACTCCGTCACGCATCTAAATTCTACTTGACTTTGAACCTGCTCTTTGCCCAGGACTTTGCTGGGACTAGAGTGACCCAGAGGGGCTCAGACTCCTGGGCACAGGACTGAAGGTAGCGCTCCCTCTTGAGGCTGTGCAGGTGCGGGGTGAACCCCGAGATGAAGCTCCCTCCAAGCTCCTCACTGCTTCACGTTCGAACACGAAATTGACACAGGACAGATTAACAAGAGAAAAAACAAATTAAATCTTGTACGGGCAGGAGGCTTATAAAAATATAAGACCCGAGGACAAGTCGAGCATTTGAGGCTTATATGCCATCCCGAGCTGAGGAATGGGATTGGGGCCTGAGGCTTCGGAGGGAAGGAGGGTAAGGGCAATAAGAAAAGCAGGTGTTTGGCAATTAGATGTTTACCCTGCCATGTAGATAGGTCCTTCAGATGAAAGTTATCTCTGGTCATAGCTCTCTGTCTGAGCCAGGCCCCCTGTGAAATTCTTTCAGGTAGTTAAGAGAGAGGTGAAAGCTTTTCCTGAGTCTGCGGGGTCTTGATTGCTCCAGCTCATTATCATCTGCATGCCGAAGTGGCATATTTTGGGGTCATGTATTCTACTCCCCTTCGGTGCCCTTGTCATAAGCCAGTTGACCATGTATGTATGTGTGGGTCTATTTTTGGATTCTATTAAATTAGTCGATTTGTCTGCCCTTAAACCAATATCACAGTGTCTTAATGTTTATTTTTGAGAGAGACAGAGCGTGAGCAGGGGAGGCGCAACGAGAGAGGGAGACACAGATTCTGAAGC
This sequence comes from Panthera leo, assembly GCF_018350215.1. Classification (NCBI taxonomy): domain Eukaryota; kingdom Metazoa; phylum Chordata; class Mammalia; order Carnivora; family Felidae; genus Panthera; species Panthera leo. The sequence continues at coordinate 32,566,060 of NC_056683.1, read as the reverse complement.
AGGCTCCAGGCTCTGCTCTGTCAGCACAGAACCCGACGTGGGGCTCGAACTCACAAGCCGTGTGATCATGACCTGAGCCGAAGTCGGACGCTTAAGCGACTGAGCCACCCAGGCGCCCCGGATATCACAGTGTCTTAATCGCCATAGCTTTATAGAAAGTTTTAAAATCAGGTAGCTTAAGCTGTTCATCTTTGTTCTTTCTTCTTCATGACTGTCTTGGTCATTTTAGATCTTTTGCATTGTCATATGCCTTTTGCAGTAGGCTTGTTGATTTCCACAGACACCTGCTGGGCCTTTGACTGGGCTCCTGCTGAATCTACAGATCCTTTTGGGGAGGATCGGCACTACCTGTAATGGAGTCTCCCAGTCCAGGAGCATGGTGTGTCGCTCCATCCATGGATGTCTTCCTTAATTTCTCCTGGCATTCGGGCTTGTTTTTAAAACCCTACTGCATTCTGGCACTTGGTGGGAACTAACTTCCGCCGCAGTAACTGCTGTTGCTGGAAGGGAGTTCCGTATCTGGCTGCAGCCCTTCAGGGGGACACCCGGGAATGGGGCCCTGAGAGAGGGAGAGGGACACGTGGAGAGATCTAAGGAGGGAAGGGGGCGGCCAGGACCCCAGCCACAGTCCTGATCACCGAGCACCCCTCTGAAGGAAAATTTGCTCTGTGGGAGCTCTCTGAGCTTGGCAATTTTGCAGAGGACTCATTTAAAGTGCTTTCCTGTCTGTGGGATGGAAATGGGATTGTGGCCTCCGTGTGGCATAGCGGTTGTGAGGACTGAAGAACGCACAGTGCAGGGCACTTAGTAGATACTCAATAAATCATATGGGCGCTTGTTTTGGCCTCAAAGGAAGACTGATACCGCCAGTGTGGACCCAAAGCTGGAAAGGACCAGCTCACACCCCTTTCCTCCAGTCATGCTTTTTTTCCTTTCAAAGACACACAGAAAGTGCCTTAGTAATCAAAGAGCTGGAAAAATAACATGACATCTGTCCAGAGAGTTTGAACAGATAACGGAGGCCTGGCCCCGGTGGCATGTGACTTACTCCTCTTGTCATCACCACACTTTTCAGTCTCTCAACACACGTGTGTTTTATCCCATCACCCAGCTTCCGGGCCCCGGCACCCACAGTCTGCCTCACCTTGGGGCTCCCTGGCTGTTGAGGGTCCGAGGCCTACAGGTGGAGATTCTGGACCACAGGCACCGGGCTCTGCCAACTCAGCTCGTACTGCTGGCTGCGGCGGGGGTGGCGGCTCACTGCCAGCTGGTGCCCCCACCCAGGGCGTGCTGGCTCTCCCCAGGCCGGCCGCCGCTCCCACCTGTGCGGACCTGAGGGCTTGACTCTAATGTTAAAGGAACTAATTAAACCCTCCGCAACTCTTGCTTTGGTTCCTAATCACCGACTTCGTGCTGACAGAAGCAGTTTCTCCCCAGATTCTTAAGGGGGGCAAACCCTTTTCCTCCTGAACATCTTCAATACAATTACATGGAAGAGGGCGATTTTAAAATACACTCTACTAAGCGTTTTCCTTTTTGCTTAAGAAACACTCTGGTAGCACGTGTCTTGGGCTATGTATGATCTCATTTAGCCCCGCACTAACCCTGTTATCACCCCCAGTTTACAGGAGAGAGGCACCTGTAGCTGCCCAAGGGGGGCAGATAGTGAGGGACAGAGTTGCGGCTCAGGCCCAGGCAGCCTGGCCCCATAACATCATGGTTCATCTCTCACCCTGGTGGCCTGAGTGGGAAACACCTTCCCCCGGCAGCTGGCCTCAGAGTGGCCTCATTTTAGAACCACCTGGGGCTTCACCCCTGGTAACCCTCCACTGGGCCTACGGTCCCCAGCTCCGAGCCCTCAGCAGGGCTCTCATTATCTGCTTGCTCCTAGGGGTGGGCTGGGGCATCTACCCGCAAGGTTTCCTTCTTCCGCCCACACCCGGACACTAAAGAGGCTGCCCGAGGGTGGGCAAGAACAGGTCTTCTCCCTGTCTGGTTCCTGGCCCATGGCACCCAGGTTGGGGAGAGTTGTTATAGGTAGTCAGGCATTATGACATTTGCAAATATGGCATGTTCTGGATTCTTGGCACGAAGCAGTTTATGTGGCCACCTGTTATCTAGGGAGCAGCCAGGGCTGCGGTTTGGGGGCACTCAAAGGGAGGAGGCCCGAGGCAGCCTGCCTGACTTGTTCCTCTTGAACCTGGTCTGATATTGTCCTTCTGAGCTGCTGGAGAGTGAGAGCGAGAGAGACCTAGGTCTTGGTCCCAGTGTCAGCATCCAGGATGCATACCGAGTTCTAAGTAGACTCCTACCTCAGGACCTTTGCACCTGCTATCACTGCTGCCTGGACCGCTCTCTCCCCAGAAGGCCACATGGTTCACTCTTTTACTTCCTTCTGGTCTCTGTTCACGTGCCATTCCTCGGAAAGGCACCCCTGACCCCGCCCTTCTAAAATAGCACACACTCTCCAGGCCTCTATCTTCTGGTTTTGCTTTTTCTTTCTTCATAAGTGCTATAAAAACATTCTATGTATCTGTTGCTTTTTTATTTATTGCCTGTCTCTTCCCCACCGGACTGTAAGTTCCATGAGGGCAGGGACTTTCAACCCTTGTTCATTACCTAGTAATCTCGGTGCCTAGAACATGTCTGACACAGTACGTGTTCGATAAATACCCACTGAATTATTGATCAGCGAGTGCTGTGAGGCTGAACTGCTGCCCTGTGTCTCTGCGACCACCTCTCCTTGTCTATATAAAGGGGAGATGGAGGCTGCTCTCCTATATGACCAGAGGGTGTCTGCAGCTGTCAGGATAGGCCAAGTTATGCTGCAGTAACAAACAAGCCCAGAAGCTCAGTGCTGAGCTCTGACTTCCCTGGGCTTTCCCTCTATCTCATCTTTCACAATGTGCCCTGTGTCTTCGCCTCTCCTATGATAAGGAAGTGTTGAGTAGTAACATGCCATCGGTCTCTCTAGATCAATCATATCTGTAGGCTGTGAGTTCTTGGATTTGCCCCTGATACATCCACTGCCCACCCCCCAAATCTGGCAAGAAACCAAACTCCAATCACTTGTCCCACCCAAATTTTTACAACCTGCTTGTGACGTCTGTGTCCTCTTTTCAAGGAAGCCTAGAGACAGATCATTTTATCAGCAGGGTGTGAACCTGCAGTGATGGCTGAATAGCTATCAGTGATTTAGGGCCTAATAGGAAAGATGGCCACCTCAAAGCTAGAAGATCTGCTGCCCCCAACTTGCCACACACACACACACACACACACACACCAAATCGTTTACAGTGAATGGGGCCTCACCTTAAACTAAGAGCTGCAACACACAGAGATGGGAGGGGCGGGGAGGGGGGTGAGCAAAGCCCACACAGAGTGGCACACAGAGAAGGGCTCTCACTCCCTGGGTGGGGTTCAGGTAGGGCTTCCCGGAGGAGGGGCTCCCCTAAGCTAAGTGCAGAGGCTGGGGCTGTGAGCCTGGTGAGGGCAGGCGGGGGAAGCTGCATTGGGCAGGAGGAGGAGGAGGGGAAGGGAGAGGGAGGCAGGGGGGCTGGCACTTTGGAGCAGAGGCTTCTCTACAAACCTGCTGGGGAAAATCAATACCTGGTTGGGTCTCCAGGCCCCGGGCTTGAGTACCTTGTGCAGAAACTCCATGCACAAAGCAGGCCTCTCAAACCTCACTGGAGCAGCCTGAAGTTGGCACAACCCCACGGAGGGGAATTTCGCAATGCCATTCAAAAGTAAGTGTCTTTTCCTTCCAGCCCTGGAGTTCCACTGCTCCCGGGGGCCTGGGTCCCTGGGTCCCTGGAATGGCTCTGTCCTCTTCAACTTCTTCTTCTTCTTTTCAAGATGATTACTTATTATCGAGAGACAGGGAGGGACAGAGCGTGAGCGGGGAGGGGGCAGAGAGAGAGGGAGACACAGGATCTGAAGCAGCCTCCAGGCTTTGAGCTGTCAGCACAGAGCCAGACGCAGGGCTCGAACTCATGAACCATGAGATCATGACCTGAGCTGAAGCCAGATGCTTAACCGACTGAGCCACGCAGGCACCTCTGTCCTCTTCAACTTCTGATGGGGTAGACGCCCTCTCCCATGAACTGCCTGCATGAACAAGCTCCCATTCCTTGGCATGACCTCAAGGCTGTGGGCTCCCTTCTTCTGGGGCCTCCTGTCCCTCTGTTTCTCTGTCTCCACCCTGCAGGCATCACCACACCAGTGCTGGCCCCATCTCTGTTCCCTGACTGAGCCTGCTCTCCTCCCACTTCTGGCCTCTCCTTGTGCCATCCACTCAGCCTGGAATGCTGTTTCCATTCTCCATCTGTCAAAACCCTGGTCACCTTTCAAGACCTCACCAAGGTGGTACCTTGGTGAGGACCCCCTCAGAGCCCCAGTCAGAGCCTCTCCTTTGTGCAATGGGTCACCAAAATGGCTGACTAGATAGCGGGGCAAGGAAGCCCAGGGGCTGAGAGCCTGAAAGAAGGATTGGGACCAAGAGACCAAGGAGAGCAAAGGAGGGTAACTTCCGGCCCCATTCATCTTGAAGTATGGGGTGGGGGAAGGGTACAAGAGGGGTTACAGAGGTACTGGAAGGAATCATCTGGATTTCGCAAGGCCCTGAGGTGATGGGAAGGCTCTAAGAAGAGGGAGGTGGTGGTAGCCCAGGAGGGAGCCTGGGGGAGGGAGAGGATTAGGACTCATGGGAGGAGGTGGGGGGGTGGGGCAAGGGCTGGTGAGCTCCTGGGAAGCCATGGGGATTTGAGGTGATGAAGGGAAGTCTCTAGAGGGGCCACCCATTTTGATTGCCTGGGCCAGCTCAGGGGACAGTGGCTCCCAGGAGGGTTTTGAATCAGGGGTTTCTTTCCATCAAGATGCAGACAGCACATACACCAGGCTGTGTAGACAGCACAGACTGCTGTGTAGACAGTATGTTTGCATATGTCTAGGCTCGTGAGAGGTAGAAGAAGCTGGTAGAAGGATCTGGTGGCTTGAGGACGGGAGGGGGACAAGGGGGACCTTTTTTTTTTTTTTTTACAAATATTTTATCATGATAATTTTTAAGCATACAGCAAGGTTGAAAGAGTCGAATAGAGGACACCCGTCTATCCACCACCTAAATTCTATAATCAACATTTCACTAGGTTTACTTTCTCCCACATCCCTCCATCCATCTTATTTTTTGAGGCATTTCAAATTGGTTGCAAGCATCAGTATACTTCACCCCTAAACACTGCGGGATGTGCATCATTAACTAGAGTTCAATGTTTGTTTATAGGGTTGTTTTTTTTTTTTTTATGTTTGTGTGGGGATGTCTGGAGATGATATTTACATAAAGTGAAATGCACAAATCTTAAGTGGAGGAGCATTCCTACAGCTCTGAAAAAGGATTATCCCTGTGTAATCCAACTTCCGCCAAGATACAGAACATGACATCACCCCGGAAAGTTGCCTTATGCCCCCTCCCGGAGGATCTCTGCAAAGACTGTTCATTGTATAACTTTTGTGTGATTGATGTTCACCAACGTCCGTTCTCCCCTTGAGCACGTGGCTGCCCAGAGAGGACTACATTCCCCAGTCTTCCTCATGGCTTGGTGCGGTTATGTGATTAAGTTCTTACCTCTGGAGTATAAGTAGAAGCATCATGTGGCTGCTTCTAAAAGCCATCCTTAAGGGGTGCCTGGGTGGCTAAGTCGGGTAAGCGTCTGACTCTTGGTCATGATCTCATGGTTCATGAGTTCAAGCCCCGTATCAGGCTCTGGGCTGACAGTGTGGAGCCTGCTTGGGATTATCTGTTTCTCCCTCTCTCTCTGCCCTTCCCCTGCTCACGCATGCTCTCTCTCAAAATAAAGAAATAAACTTTAAAAAATAAAAAAATGAAAACCATCCTTAAAAGACAGCTGGTGTATCCTTGGCCCCTTTCTTCGTCTCTCCTGCCTCCTTCCTGTTGCCTGGGACACAGCTCTCATGGCCGCCATGTTGGGCCATGGAAAAGGGGACCCACCTGATTACAGCCACTGTCAAATGACAGCCTCTGTTACAGTCAAATCTATTCTTTTTTTCAATTTTTTAAAAAAATGTTTATTTACTTTTGAGAGAGATAGAGACAGAATGCGAGTGGGTTGGGGCAGGGAGAGAGGGAGACATAGAATCTGAAGCAGGCTCCGGGCTCTGAGCTGCCAGCACAGAGCCCGACACAGGCCTCGAACTCACGAGCTGCAAGATCATGACCTGAGCTGAAGTCGGACGCTCAACGGACTGAGCCACCCAGGAGCTCCTAGTCAAATCTATGCTAATGACAAACTTCTGCGCTTTTTAAATGTTGTATTATGTGCACGTTTTACCTATTGAAAAAATTAAATTATTTTAACATGAGAGTAAACATAAAACAAATATAAAAAGAGTCTCTGCTGTAGAGATTGTTGTCTGCCCTTCCCGCCCCAGGAGAGCAGTAGTCAAGCCGTAGCTGGTCTATTAGTTATAACTGTGGATTGGTGTCACACAGCAGAGACCCGAATTAACAGCGGCTTAAACAAGATAGAAATGTGTTTCTCCGCACGTAAAAACTGGAGCCAGCCAGTATCACAGATTTGTGACCCAGCTTTTATTCTCCCAACATTTGGTATTAGAAGAAGAGCCACAGTTCACAAAGACCTGTTCAGTTTACACAGAAAACAAAGCCTGGACATTGGGCCTCACACTTGAGGTGGCCACGGGATGCTGTGCTTTCCAGGAGCTGTAGGTACCCCCCTGGCCCACACTGTGGTGAACCCTCTGACACCTGCCTGCACCCTGGGCAAGGGCCCCTCCTGCCTGCAGCAAAACCTTCCGAATGCAGGGGGCGCTCCCAGCACCAAACATCTCAGGCCTGAGCCAGCTCCCCACCTTTGCTCGAAGGCTGGCTCCAAATTGCCATACGGGTTCCCAGACAACCTCTCAGCCCCCAGGGCCCTCCTCCCGGGGCCTGGGGATTTGGGGGTGAATTCTCCTTATCGGGCCCTGCAGCAGGTTATCAGCCAGGCTCCCGCCCTCTTGCTGACATCCGGCGATGTTCACACAGCAAATCTTAAACTTCTTAGGCTGTCTTCACTCGCAGCTGTCAGATTCTGTGCCCGCTGCCCTCTCAGCCTTCAGCTCCTGGTCCCAGCCGTCACCGTTCTACACCCTCCTCTCCCCCAACGGGGCATCCTGGGGAGGGAGGTGTCATCCCAGGGAATGTTTATCTGGCACAACTATCCCTTAAAAGTCACCCTTTGGGGCTGCCTGGGTGGCTCCGCTGGTTAAGAATCTGACTCTTGGTATCAGCTCAGGCTGTGATCTCATGGTTTGTGGGTTTGAGCCCTGCATCGGGCTCCATGCTGACAGCTGACAGCATGGAGCCTGCTTGGGATTCTCTCTCTTCCTCGCTCTCTCTGCCCCTCCTCCACTCGTGCACACATTCACACACTCTCTCTCTCAAAATAAATAAACTTGAAAAAAAGTCACTCTTGGATTCGGGACTTTCATTAGACCAGCAGCAATGATAGACCCCAGCAGTAGCAATGGTAATTAACGCTACTGTCTTCTAAATGCCTAGCAGGTGACAGATGTTTTCCTGACGTTTCCTGAGGCAGGAACTTGTTTGCTTCCATTTTGCAGATGAAGAAACTGAGCTTCCGTCTGAGGTGTTAACAGACACTTCCAAGGGTTGGATTTCAGGCCAAAGTGCCCTGAGGCTCGACGGCTATATGCTTTCCAAAGTCGAGGACAAGGCCAGTCAGTCCCTTGCTGGCTGTGTCACCCTGGGCAAGGCCCTTAGCCTCACCCACCTGGTTTCTGAACCTGTAAAGTGGGAAAGTGGGGTGCGTGGGACGCAGAGACATGATACGTGTGACCTCCTGTCTGTCTCCTAGGCTCCCTAGGGCAGGGACCCCTCCCGGCCTGGCCCTCCGTGACCTTACTCAGTGCTGTCATGGAGACCTGAGTTGCCGGAGCTTCTGTTGACTGACACACCTCAGGGGGACCCAAGGGTGGGGAAAGGGGGAGTCACAGGGGCTCCTTAGGGCGGGATGGGATGAGGAGGTAAGAACAGGGAGGGGTGTGGACATGAGGGTGGGAAGGGACAGAGATCTGAAGATGCCAGGATGACAAGGGGCTGGGGGGAGTTTTAGAGCAGGGCAGAGGGACCTGGGCAGCCTTGGGGACGTGACCCTGGGTGGCACACCACGAGAGAAAGATCCAGCGAGCTACGACATCGGGGGGCGGCTCCTGTGTGAGCCACTGCTTGGCGGAGGGTCCTTGGTCCTGGATGGCTGCAGGTTCCATCTGTCTTCTCCACTCTGCACCCCTCAGACCTGCCCACTCCTTCTGAGCTTGGCGATGTCACGATTCTGCCTCTAGCGCTCCAGGGAGCTCCTGCAGCAACCGGCCCCTTCAGGGAGCCCTCCCTGCCGCCCCTCCTGCCCCGACAGCATGCGGTGCTGGTGGGGGTGGGCGGTGGGTGACAGGGGAATCCAGGGCAATGAATTACAGAGAAACCTGTCAGCCCCCAGGGCAGCCTTTGGAGGTGGGGGCAGGTGGCAATTTGGAGAGCAAACTCTAGGTTGTTTACCCACTGAAGCGTCTCCGGGTAGGTATTTACTTTTCTGTGATGCTGGTGGGGGGAGAAAATGAGCACGGGGCCTCCGGGGGCCTCAGCAAACAGCAGAGAGGCGTCTATGTGTTAACTGATTCTGTCAGCCGGCTAGGCACCTCACGGAGGTGATTGGCATGCTGGGTCTGGGCCGCCTCGGTGACAGCTCGAGGGCTCAGCACTGGCCAGCCAGAGGGAAACGCGCGGTCAGTGAGGCTGTACCCCGCCAGGACCCAGCTGTCCAGAAAGGGGAGGTCACAGCCCCACCAGAGCCGGACCTGTCCCACAGGGGAAGTATTTCTGGGAGAGGCACTGGGGCCGTGTGGTCACCGGGCACTCGGGGCCAGGCTGGGCACGGCTGCTGCTAGAACACGGGGCTGTCCTCCAGCCGACCTGATGTCCAGGCAGCTCTGATGTCCAGGAGGACCCTAGCGGGCCTGGGCATGAGACCCGGACACCCTTCAATCCTTTGAGGTCTTTTGAGCGTAGGAACGAGGAGATCTGTTGCTGTCTTGAGGGCTACCTGGGAGGCTCACATGTATCGATGGAGAATGCTGTTTTAAGTTGGCTTATTTATTTTGGAAGAGGGTATGTGAGCAGGGGAGGAGCAGAGGGGGTGGAGAGAGAGAATCCCAAGCAGGCTGTCAGCACAGAGGCTGACTTGGGGCTTGAACACGTGAACCATGAGATCATGACCTGAGTGGAAATCTGGAGTCAGACGTTTAACCGACTGAGCCACCCAGGTGCCCCTGCTAAGAAACACAGGGTGTAATCCTTTCCCAGACGCATTTCTGGAGGTTGACTGATTCTCTCTTTTTTTAAAGAAATTTTTTAATGTTTACTTATTTCTGAGAGAGGGAGGGAGACAGAGCATGAGTAGGGGAGGGGCAGAGAGAGAGGGAGACCCAGAATCCGAAGCAGGCTCCAGGTTCCCAGCTGTCAGTGCAGACCCTGGCGTGGGCCTCGAACTCACGGACCGTGAGATCATGACCTGAGCCGAAGTCAGATACTTAACCAACTGAGCCACCCACGCGCCCCAATTGATTCTGGTTTTAATAGAGAGGAGGTAGAGAGAGGCACTGTTCTGTCCCTTGGTCCCCTCACCTGTGGAATGGGTGTGATAATAAAAATACCCCCCTCAAGGGTGGATGTGAGGGTAATGAATCCGTCCCTTGAAAGTTCCCAGGGAGTGCTCAACAGTGTTGACTCCTACTCTGTGCATGGTTGTTGGGCACTGTCTCTGTGCCAAGGACCCACGGACAAGATCATACACCGCAGTTCTCAAGGTCTGGTCCCAAGACTCTTTCAGGGGTGAGGGGCTCGAGGTCAAAACTATTTTCATTTGAATACTAAGGGGCTATTTGCCTTTTTCATTGTGCTAATATTGGCAACTAATGGTGCCCAAGCTGTGGCGCCTAAAAATGCTGGTGCCTCTACGGGCGCCTGGGCGGCTCCTTGGTTACACATCCGACTCTTGAGTCCAGGTCTGGTCATGATCCCAGGGTTGTGGGATCAAGCCCCACCCTGGGCTCTGCACTGAGCATAGAACCTGCTTAAGATGCTCTCTCCCTCTCTCTCTCCCTCCTTCTGCCCCTCTCCCTCAAAAAAAAAAAAAAAAAGAAAGAAAGAAAGAAAGAAAGAGAAGAAGGAAGAAAGAAAATAAAAAATGCTAGCTCCTCAATACAAATCTGGCTGGTGGCACCAAACTGTACCAAGCAAACAGTGACCATGGCTTTCTTTTCTTGCAGGAAGGAGAGGAATACTTTTCCCTTCTTCCCTTCCAGGTGGTTCAGCTGGTCCAAAAATTAAATTGACAGAAGACAGATTAACAGGAGAAAAACAAATTTAATTTCACATATGGGAGCTCATAAAAATATGAGACTCAGAGAAGTGACCGAAGCGGACAGCTTTCATACTTTTAGGCACAGAAACAATACCTTTGTGAAGAATTGATAAGACAAAGAAGTTGGGGGCTTGTGGCAGTAAATTAATGACGAAGTAGCAGGTTTTGTTTATCCGGCCTTCTTGGCCCCAAATTCCCTACCGCCGGGGATGAGAATGTTTCTACCTCCTGGTACAGTGAGGGTACCTTTCACATGGGGGACTTATTTCCCGCTTTCAAGGGGGACAAAGTAGGGTCAGAGTATCCTTCTTGCGTGTTTCCCAAGTAACCGTAGTTCAAAATAATCAGTATGTCAAAGTGGTATATTTGGGGGCGGCCTGCCCTGAACTCCATCACCAGCTGCACTGAAAGTCCTTGATTTGCCAATAAAAATCATTAACTTTATTAAATCTGTATCTTTGAGTACACATCCTTTTAATATCCTGTGTGCTAACGTGGGAAGGACAGAGAAGGCGTTTCGGCTGCATCTCGAAGCGCAATCATTGTCTCAAAGAATAGCGCTACGTGATTGTTGGAGTTGGAAGCAGAAGCAGCCATTTTTTCATGGGGCACTGGTTTTACTTGGAAAAAACAACAACAACAACCTGTAGACAAACTAGTTATTTTTCTCGGGTATTTGACATACATTTTCTTGAAAATGAATGAAGGGAGCATGTTGCTCCAAGGAAAACAACGGCATTTGTTGCCAATGATAACATTTGAGCTTTCAAGCAAAACTTTGAATTTGGGACCAATTTTCTCTGGGATCGGGAGCTTGACAGCTTCCTAATAACTTAAAGACTTTATTTCCGAATGGCCAACACAGGGTGTCACAAAATCTTACACGGGTAAACGAGCATTCAAAGTATAAGATAGACCAATGGATTTTAATGTAACAGAATACAAAAAGTTTGTTGGTGAGGTTTCAGATTCCAGACTTGAACTCACCCTTAAGAATCTACAGCAGATTGGTGCACCTGGCTGGCTCAGTCAGTAGAACATGAAACTCTTGATCTCAGGGTTGTGAGTTCAAGCTCCACATTGGGCATGGAGCCTACTTAATTTAAAAAAAAAGAAAAAAGAGGGGGCATCTGGGTGGCTCAGTTGGTTAAGTATCCAACTTTGGCTCAGGTCATGATCTCTCACGGTTCGTGGGTTCGAGCCCCACGTCGGGCTCTGTGCCGACAGCTTGGAGCCTGGAGCCTGCTTTGGATTCTGTGTCTCCCTCTCTCTCAAAAATAAATAACATTTAAAAAATTAAAAAAAAAATCTATGACCTCTGTCGAGGTTTGGTGTAATATCAAAGACGAATGTCCACAATAACGGAAGAGGCTACTGGAATTCTCCCTTTCCTGGCTCCTTATCTGAATGAGGCCAGATTTTCTTCATCTACTTCAACCAAAGCAGCATATTGAAGGAGATAGAATATGGAAGCACATGTGAGGATCCAGCTGTCTTCTATTAAGCTAGACGTTTAAAGAGATTTGCAAAAATATGAAAAATTCTGCTCTTCTCTCTTTTGTTTCCCCAAATAGTCATCTTTCACAAAAATATATTCCTGTTATTAACATGTACTGAGTTTCTTATTTTCATCTTTAAGTGAGTTAATAAATGAAAACTTAAAATTGTCTCAGCTTTAATTTCAAATGTGGTAAAATATTGATAAACCTACATCAAACCAAAGCTCTCTGGGGTCCTAAATAATTTTTAAGAGTGTAAAGGGGTTCCGACACCAAAAGGTTTGAGAACTAATGGTCTAGTACATGTGGGGTGGGAACAAGCAAACCGTTATACCCAGTGGGGCGAAGGCTGATGTGGGAGGAAGATGGACTGACTGCTGTAAGGTAGAGGGGCAAGTTAGGAGGGCTTCTAGGAGGCGGTGACCTTTAAACTCAGCTAAATGTGGCAGACAGGAGATTGTCCAGGTTACGAGAACAGAGGCTGGTGTGAGTGTTATGGATCCTTCTATCAGCTTCTGACTTAGAAAACCTACAGGTGAGCCCGGCTGAGCTGCTGCGGCCAGCGGCTCCCATGCAGGGAATCCCAAAAGGTCTGGACAAATCGAAAAAATAGCTTCTGGCTGGGTGTGCCGACACTGTTGCAGAACAAACTCGGATAAACTCGTTTGTCGCAAGAGAAGCCAGTAACTCAAGAGACAGGGCTGTGGAAGAGAGAAAGGGAGAGATGTATTCTGGGTGCCGGCAGTCAGGGTAGGTGGCAAGCTCAAGCCTTAACATCTGACCTATCTGCCTGCAAGATGGACACCTGGAGTTTTATAGGAGAGGTTCAGAGAGGGGTACGTGCAAGAGAGGAGGCGGGTGTGTGTGTGTGTGTGTGTGTGTGTGTGTGCGATCATGGATGGGGTCGGTCTGTGCTCAGTGCGCGATCCTGGGCAGGGGAAGGGACGTGTGGGGTGAGGTCTTCTGGGCCTTCGGTTGCTATATGGGCTTTTCCTGGCCTGGCTATTGGAAAGTTCCAGTCATTACAAAACATCTTTATCAATGCCTCAAGAAAGTGGGATACGAAAGAAACACAAAGGGCTTTAGTTAGGGCATGATTTAAGGGCTCTTGTCTATTTCTGGTTTTTAACTGTTGGGATCTATAGTGGACCAAGAGGGCTTGATGACACGAGGAATCTCCAACAAACAGCAGGCAGATCCCCAGAAAACCATGTGAAAGGTTAATTGAGACCAAAACATCTGAACAACGATTTGAGCCGTTTACCCCAGACAAAAACACTCAGGCTTTTGCGTACTCTTCCCTCTGAGGGCACCCTGTCTACACATACCCAGTGTAGGCAGATTCCCCCAGCCCCAGCAGAGAGGCCTGTGGACACACGGCCAGAATTGGATCATTCACCAAAACCGTGTCCTGTCCACCCTGGCCCCCAACCTCCAAGCCGGGGTGAGCACAGGGCCTGCCTCCTCCTCTCAAGCCTCCTTCCCAGGGGCTTTATCAGTTTCCAGGGTTTAGCCAGCCTGAGGGAGCAGGGAGGAGGAGAAGCTCTGGCCCAAGGGGAGGAGCCAGGCCTTTTAATCACCCAGAGTCCTCTGGGCTTCGGTCTCCAGCTGGGGCAGGAGGTGGGCAGGCCTGTGCCCTCCAAGTCCCTCCAACCTACAGCCCGTGGCCCTAGCGCCGTAACAGGGCGTCTTGCTTTTTGCAGTGGGGCTGGCCTCGTTACTAGCAAGAGGTCAAAAAGGGCACCCAGGCTGCCCCAGGGTGGGGGCGGCAACAGGAAGAAATTCAGTGAAGCTTCTGGTTAAATATTCACACTCTCTCCCTCTCCAGTCTCCCCCACCCCCTTGCCCTGGGGAGCCAGGACTCCACCCTCCTCCCCTCCTGTGCAGCTGCCTTCAACCCCTCCTCCAGGAGCTCAGAGTCAGGGTGACCAGGGACCTCTGGCCCTGGGGACCTCGTCTTGCACAGTCTGTACCCTCCTAGGCCTCTGTGCAGTGCTGTTACTTACTCCGCCTCCCCCGACTTCTCCAGGGGGTGCTCCCCTGGGCCTCTACCCACCTTGCTGGCCCCCCACACCTCCAGTGGCTTTGCTCCCCCCCTCCACCCTCCTGCTGTCTGACGTCCCAGGCACCGCCCTTGACCCCTGAAACTGTCAGGAACACGTGCAGCTGCAGCAGCAAGCAAGGAAGACTTGAACGACCGCGACCTTTTTTATTTTTCTCATACACCGAGAAGCCTGGAGAGGAGAGTCCGCGGCCGGCCCAAGCCGCCCAGGGATGTCACGTGCTCACCACTAGCTGCGACAGAGGTTGAGAGGGTTTGTTTTACGGGTGTTCTTCCCATTTCTGGCCCAGAGCTCCTGAAACTCTTGGAATTTCCTAAGTGACAAGGCGGCAGAGTGTCTTTTGTTACGCGAAAGAGGCAACTTTTGTAAGCCTGGGGGCTGGTTGCCTGGAGAACCAGCCACGGGGATGACGGGGATGGGGATGACGGGATGACGAGGATTCAGTCCTTCCTGCAGACCTTCAGGGAGGGGGGGCGGGGAGGGTGAATCCGTTGCCAGTGGCCTGTGATTTAATCGTCACATCTGCGTGAGCAGGTCTCCACAAAAGCCCAAAAGGACGGGGGTTCAGGGAGCTTCCAGATTGGTGACCACGTGGCGATTCAAAGAGGGCACGGGTGCTCTGCACCCCTCCCCCTACCTCTCTTCCACCTGCCTGTTGCTGAGTTATGTCCTTTTATAATAAACTGGAGATCTAATAAGGAAATGTTTCTCTGAACTCTGCGAGCAAATTCATCGAACCCAAGGAGGGGGGTTGTGGGAACCTCCGATTTATGACCAATCCATCAGGTGACAGCCTGGGCTCCGGACTGGCGGCTGAAGTGGGGACAGTCGTGTGGGACCCAGCCCCTAATTTGTCAATTGATTGACTTCACAGGACCCCCAGCTGGCGTCACAGAATGCTTGGTATGGGGGAAACCCCCAAACACTGGAATTGGGTCCAGAGTGGACCGTGAGTGGGCAGCCAGCCCTCCATGGGCACAAATATCTACTCCTGGAGAAAGAACTCTTCTCCCTCGGGCCCCTGCATCCTGACGCCTCCGAAATTGTTTTGAACCACTGACTTCTCTCCTGGGCTCTCTTCTGCTCAGCGATTCCAGTTGCCTGGGCTGGTGTTACCTTAAAACCACAGGCCCCCAAATCCAGCCAACCAAAACAAGCCCTCTCCCTGGGTCAACAGTCCCGCAGTTCTCTTGGTTGTCCAAACTGGAAACAGCCCCCTTCTCTCTGTCCCTACATCCAATGCGAAGCTTCTGCCTTGGCAATGTCTTCCCAGGGTGGCCAGCTGGTCCCAACTCTCCCACAGCCGCATCCCCATCCCCCATCCCCCATCCCCCATCCCATCGCTGTCTCTAGCTCCCTCCCCACCCCACTGGGTGGCGGCTGTCTAGGACACACGTCTATAGGCTCACAGGACTTCCTGATGCTCTGGGTCCCCATCGTCTGGCCCCAGCTCACTCTTCTGGCCTCTTACCCCATTTGATATTCTAATCCTCTACATCTCTGAACCTGGCAGGGACATTTGTGTGCACATTTGTGTGCAGAAGTATATACGTGTGCCCACACACCGTGCTCTGTTCTCACAAGAGATGATGGGGAGGAGGGACACTCGATGAGTGTCCCCTGTCCTGGCTGGGCACTCCCGCCCATGCATGGTGCACTCCTTGTGCCGCCGGCCGGCTCCCTGCTCACCCATTACTCCCAGAATGTGCTGCATCATGGCTTTGATTCCATGCGGCCCCGCATGGCCTCTCCTTGTACTTCCCCACCACTCCTGCACTCATAACTGCCCTGTCTACTGCATTTTGGTCAAGATCCTGAGCAGATTCCAGCACAAGCCACAGGTCAAGGCAGCCTCTGTCACTAGTGATTAGCTGCCCCTAGTCAAGTGCCTGCTCTGTTCCACTCGGGGCAGCCATGAGATCATGTGGTCCACACCAGGTTGACCTGCCAAGGGGGCTGGAGCCATGGGGGCAGGGGGTGATGACCTCCAGCAATCCTATACCCGTGTCCCCAAGTCCTCTGCTCTGTCAAAGCCCTTCTCAAATATAGTCTCCTCCAAGAAGCCGAACTTCCTTGCAGTTTCCGGCTGCTGGGCACAGGGGCTGGCTTGGAAAGAAGGCCCGTGGCAGGAAGGAGGAGAGAAAAGGTGGGCCAGCGCTTACCTGCAGAGGGCACGGAAGCTTCCCCAGCTGCAGCTGAGTCAGGAGTGGGTGGGGGAGACGAGGCGTGGGGCAAGATGGAGGGAGCAAGGTGTCCCCTTTGGACAGGGCGCCAGCCCCAACTCGCCCCTTTATCTTCTTCATTACCTGCTGCCCTGAGGGCTGCTAGGTTTGTGAGCCTTGCCAGCCTCACGGATCCTTTTTTAATGTTTATTTATTTTTGAGAGGGAGAAGGACAGAGCATGAGCGAGGGAGGGGCAGAGAGCGAAGGAGACACAGAATCCAAAGCAGGCTCCAGGCTCTGAGCTGTCAGCACAGAGCCCAATGTGGGGCTTGAACTCACAGACCGAGAGATCACGACCTGAGCCGAAGTTGGCAGCTTAACCGACTGAGCCACCCAGGCGCCCCTGCACCCGATCCTTTTATAGAGGACACTGAGGCTCAGGGACAGGGGAGGCCAGAGATGTCAGCCAAGATCACACTGCTGTGCCGGGCCCGGGAGCCCTGACTCCCACGGGGAGCATTCCCAGCCACCTGCTCTCCGTTCCCTCCCACCCCAAGGCTTGCTGGTGGCCGGTTCTTTCTGCCTCAGGAACACAGAAGCTCTGAGCAGACCCCTCTCCCCTCTTCCCAGCGGGG
This sequence comes from Panthera leo, assembly GCF_018350215.1. Lineage (NCBI taxonomy): Eukaryota > Metazoa > Chordata > Mammalia > Carnivora > Felidae > Panthera > Panthera leo. The sequence continues at coordinate 32,549,246 of NC_056683.1, read as the reverse complement.
TCGGGACAGAAGCCAGTAAATAACATGCTGCCCATCAATCAGAGGTCACTCAGGCCAGGGCCGATCGATGGCCGCAGACAGCCAGGCAGGCGGGTAATGAAGTGCCAGCTCCTTGGCGGGGGTGCGGCTGGCCCTGGGATTTAATCCCCTTGCCTCCCCCACGAGTTTCCAGCTCAGGTGACAGGAGGGAAGATAGATGAGGCTCTGAGGCCGGTGGGAGGAGGGGACCCGGGCTGGGGCGGAGTTGCTGACGCTCACGGGGTTGTGGGGGGAGGGGCTGGGGGGGGGGCACAGCAGTCCTCTTTGCTGCTGCTGCTGCCTCGGACAGCCTCTCCAGGCAGACCTCCCTTAGGGATGTCCCAGGGGAATGCACACTCCCTGTCCGCCCTGCAAAGCACATTCCACACTGTGTACTTACCCCAGGAGACACGAGGCTGTCTGTCCCTCTAAAATGGAGGGCTCTGGCGGCAGAGGACACAGGAGACTAAGCCTTGTTGCACATTCAGTATGTCAGCTCTGTGTCATCTTATTTGGTCTTCACCGAAGTCCGGCCTGATAAATATTATTATGTCCATCCTACAGATAAGGAAAGAGGCTCAGAGAGGAGGAGAGGTTTAATAAGTAGAGCTGCCCCATAAAGGACCAGACCAGGCAGCTTCATAAAGGGGTGAGTTCTCCATCACTTTGGGCATTCCAGCAGAGGCTGGAGGAATGCTGTTGGGGGGCTATGGAGGAATTCCTGCAGAAGATGGGCTTTATACTACATGGCCCTGGGGTCTTTCCCAGCTCTGAGCCTTTGGAAAACAAGGAATGGGAAACAAGGAATGAAGTGGGCTTGGGGGGCAGGACCCACAGCGCGAGGTAGAGGGATTGCTAACCGAGATGTGGCGGTAAAGAACCACGTCTTGCAGACCCTTTGGGCACTCCGGAGGCACTGCAGAGGCCCCAAATGTTTGACTCAAGTTCATTTCTGATCCCGTTTTTACAATAAAACAGTATGGAAGAACAAAGAGAGTCTGGCAATTACGCTACACAACTTTTAACCCGTTCGAAATCACCAGAAAGTTTGCTTTGAGTGGACCCGGGGCTGGCAATTCTCCTGCATCTGTATTAAAGAGCATCGCAAGAAGAGATAATGTAAGAAACAAAACAGCGTCTTTAAGCTTGCAATTACTTATCTGTACCAATAACTAATCGCGTACAACACAAACAAAATGGGAAACAAGTTGGAGGCGAGGACAGAAACCATCACCCATAAGCCCTTATTTTTATTTTATATTCAACAAAGCAACCTGTTCTCATCTTATCTAATCGTGTTATAATTGTTCTCTCTTATTATAAGAAGAATATGACATACATGTGAGCATATCAGATGCAAAATACGACTTTTATCTGTTTTGCCCATTGTAATTCTACTTCGATTTCATTCAAGGAAAGAGCTCTGCCGGTGAAAATGCTAGGATGTCACCACAGGAGAGTGACCTAGGTTGCCACCCCCAGGCCCTTTCCAAGCAAGCTGGGGTCAGGGGGTTGGGATTTGGATTTACAACCTGCCTCTTATACAGAGGCCACAGCCTCGGTGAGCCTGGACCTCAGCTCCTAGCAGCAGCACCCATGGTGGACACCTGACCAGGACCCCCAGGTCCATGGCCAGAGGCTGGGGAGGAGCTTGCCCTGTGCACTGTGGGTGCAGAGATAAACAGGGGGCAATGGGAGCATTCTGGCTGGTTCTTCCCTAGGAGGGAGGTCTGGGGGAGGGGCAGGGGTGGCGAGGGGGAAGTTCAGTCACCTTCAGAGAAGGCCGACATCTGAGGCAGGGGGCCACGTGTACCAGAAATAATGAGGCAGATGAGGACACAAGTGGGAGAAAAGTACACAAAGATGATGATGTCTTCTGCTGGGGACAGAGGGACTGGTAGATGGGAGCTGGTCTCTATCCTTGATCCTGCTCTGTAGTCTGACAAAGAAGCCCAGAGCCTGTGGCTACCCTGGGCCCTGAACTGCCTTCCCTTCTAGAATTCTCTTGTGGTGACTGCCAGGCTTTAAGGCTATTTCTGGGGCCACAAAGATGCCCATTGGCTTCATTTCTATCATGTGTGTCTGCCCTACCAACTCTCTGACCTCTACACAGAAAGTGCTCATCTGCCCTGACCAGCAAGACTCAAGCCCCCCTCTCCAAACAGCCCTGAGAGATGGCCTTGATGGAGTGAAGGTTTGGGATTAAAATGCCAGCCTCATCTCTTATCACTCACTTCTTCCCTCCCTTTCAGCAGCCCTGGTCTTAGGTCTGCCCCTCCAACCCCACCCCCACCCCAGCACACTCCTACCTCAGGACCTTTGCACTTACTATGTCTGCTACCTGGGAGTTCCTTCCTGCAAAGCTTTGCACAGTAGGCTGCTTCTCAGTCTCAGATCTCAGCTCAGGGGTCACCTCCCCAGACAGCCTCCCCCTCCCAACCCCCTCACCCCCGCTACCACCCTTCTATCACTTGGATTCTTTTTTCTTCTTAGTATATGTCATGTTTTCTACAACTGTCTTGTTTACTTACTTGTTTCATTGAGCATTTTGTTTCTCCACAGGATGGGGACCTCATCTGCCATGTCCACTGCTGTGTCCCTTGCCCCTACCTAGCCCCATGCCTGGCACACAGTAGGAACTCAAAATATGTGGAATCAGGCAGCACAAAGCTTGGGATTTGTGCTTGCTTTTCAGAGATGATTTCCTGAGAAACGGGTGACTTCATTTTCTTTTACGTTTTTTTTTTTTTTTTTGCATGTTTTACTTATTTTTGAGAGAGAGAGAGAGAGACAGAGATAGAACATGAGTGGGGGAGGGGCAGAGAGAGAGGGAGATACAGAATCCAAAGCAGGCTCCAGGCTCTGAGCTGTCAGCATAGAGCCTGACGCAGGGTTCGAACTCACGAACCATGAGATCATGACCTGAGCCGGAGTCAGACGCTTAACTGACTGAGCCACCCAGGTGCCCCCGGGTGACTTCATTTTTAAGCACAGAAGCTTGGGGCCTTCAATGGGACAATGGACAGAGGGGAAAGAGCAGCTGCGTAGATAGCGGAGCCTTGGTATGGGGGGCGGGTAGCAGGAGTTTCTGGCATGTGGGAAGAGCTAAAACTTGCTCTGGGGGCAAGCCAGCTAGAAGGCAGAAGGTTCTGGGTCTAAATGATGTGAAAGGAAAACACCAGGGCAAGGGGGCACAGAGGGAGGGCCCTGTTTCTGGCCCTCAGTAGACCCTGCCTTCCAGAGGAGGGAGGCCCAGAGCCGGCCACTTACTTAGCAGAGAGAAAGGGGGAAAGAGAAATGCAGGGGGAGAAAAAAATTTTCAGAAAAAGAGCTTTTAAGACATCAGAATATTATCAGAACCATAGGGAACTCCGTCTTGCCCTCCAGGGGTCTCGCCCCACAGACGGTAGGGCCACGGGCTCTTCCTGGAGGTCGAGGGGGGCTTTGGATGATGGGTGGGGAGAGTTTGCTTGGTGCAAGGAGAACAGCACCTTAAGTTAAGGGATTTGAGCAAAGGCTAGGAAGTGGGACTGTGCAGGGAACATTCAGGAAAAGGTGTCTAGACTGGTGTGACTGGCCTGGAGGAGCCCGTGGGCTGGGGAAGGAGGAGCAAGATGGCAGGCCTCAAGGGAGCCAACTCTTGGCCAGGCGATGGGAGGTTTTAAGGGGCTCGGGCCCGGGCGCTCTCCCCTTCTTGTGGTCCGGTACGGGAGGTGTGCGACGCCAGGCTGACAGGAATGTGTCTGCTATGTCCCCCTCACGTCCCGAAACACGGCCATCCTTTTCATCTGGCCTCGCCCTGCTCACCTCCTCATTTCTGATCTCGTTTGATGCAGCAATTAAATTTTAGAGGCCCATCAGCACGGTCCCTCGGATGCCAGGTTCTTCCCAGATAGAATTATTTAATAGACTGAATGGCAACTGTGCAGGCTCTGACTGGGGCTGCAGACCCACCGAGGCAGAAAATTAATAAACACAGCAGCCGCCCCCGCTGCCCTGTCTCCGCAGGGCCTGGCCTGCTTCTGCTCACCCTCTCCCGCTCATGGAGGGGCTGATGGGGACATTTTCCCATGGCAGGGGGCACTGGAGTTCTCTGGAAGAAGTACAGGAAAGCCTCGGGGACTTGGCAGACCATCTCAGGATATTGGGGCCAGTCCAGGAGCCCATTTCTGCCACTTATTAGCTGAGCAGTGGGAGACATGTTAGCTTAACCTCTTTGGCCTCAGTCCACTCATCTGTGTAATGGGGTCACAGTGAGGCTCACAGAGGTGATGCATGTAAAATGCGTAGCGGGATAAGCAGCCTATGGCAGGAACGTAACAGACAACAGTTCCTTCCCTCTCCCTCACAAATAATCACGGCCGCTGTGCTGATGTTGGGGCCGCCTGGCTGGGGATAGGGAGAAGGAAGGGGTGAGTGGGGAGTGGTAACAATAGTGGTACCCAGGTAGTTCCTGACTTTCAAAGCATAAAAGGGCCGTACGTGGGGGCGGCTGGGTGGCTCAGTCGGTTGGACGTCCAACTTCGGCTCAGGTCATGATCTCGCGGCTTGTGAGTTCCGACCCCGCCTCAGGCTCTGTGCTGACAGCTCGGAGAGCTGAGCCTGCTTCCGATTCTGTGTCTCCCTCTCTCTCTGCCCCTCCCCTGCTCATGCTCTGTCTCTCTCTGTCTCTCAATAATAAATAAACTTTAAAAATAATTAAAAAAAAAAAAAGGGCCGTAGGTAGACAGGAACTTGGGTGTGTGGCCCCAGGAAAAGAGGTCCCCACGTCTGGCCTCATGGGTAGGAATCTCACTCTCTGAAAGTTCTTGGGCCAGTCACTCTTGGGGCTCAGTTTCTTCACCTCTAAAATGGGCACAGGGACCAAGTTCTCGGAGTATTGTGACGCTGCTGAGACAACTTTGAGCCCCTGGCATAGCAGTAGGTGCCCTGACAATTCTGGTCTCACCCCCAGTGTGCCAGGCGGCCCCCACATGGGACAGCCCCAGGGGAGAGGAGCGGCTGGGGCGAGGTGGAGCGAGACCAGGAGGGGGTGAAGCACACTGCTGAGGAAATGAGCACGATTCTGGGGGACAGGGGCCTGGCCTGATGCCTGGCTTAAATCCCAGGCTTGTGTTTGGGGACAGTGGCTCATGCTCTGGCTCCCCCCACCCCTTTCACACCGAATAGCCCTCATTGGTGGGTGGTGTGTGGTGGGCGGGGCTTGAGGGTGAGGAAGGTTAGAGGGAGACCAGATGTGGGGGTGGGGGGGAACCTGAGCTGGGATCCCATATTCTTCTAACAGATACGGTCTGAGCACCTACTATGTGTGGGGACACAACAGTGAGGTCAGCAAAGATCTTGTCCTCACGGAGTTGATGTTAAGCCACGGCTTAGATGAGGGTCAGTGCTGTGGACAGAGAGGGGGTCAGTGGGTGCCCAGTAACAGGAGAGGAGGTGCTGCTTTTCATATGGGGCTGTTAGGGAGGGCCTCTTGGAGAAAATGACATCTGAGCAGAGCCCTGAAGCAAGCAAGGGAGCGTGTGGATATCTGGGAAGAGCGTCAGGGCAGAGGGAACAGCCAGTGCCCAGGACCTGAGGTCGGAAAGAGGTTGGTCTGTTGGGACTGTGAGCAAGAGAGTGACAGGATCTGACAAGGTTTTATCAGGGTTTCTGTGGCTTTGGAGGGGAAATTGAGTGCAGAGGGCAGACGAAGAAGCCAGCAGGGGTCAGTGAGGAAGCTACGTCAGCTATCCAAGTAGGAGGTGATGGGGTCTTGAACCAGGGTAGGGACAACGGAGGTAAGAGAAGGGCTGGGAGTCTGGGTATGTTTTGAGGGTAGAACCAACTGGAAGCACAGACCCAGGATTGAGTCCAGGATGGTCTGTCTTCCTCAGGCCTCAGGCAGCTCAAGCCTCCCACCCGGCACATTTTCTGTCCCTCAGTGCCTTGACGCTCTTTGGGATGACTGGCTCCTCTGAGCCTTCCAGGAAGCTTCTGGGGCTTTTGGGAAGCAGCCCATGGTCTGGGGAGAATCTTCCACTGAGGCCTTTCCCTCCCGTTCATTCCCACCCCAGACATCCCTGCACCCTGGCTGTACACCCTGGGGTCTGAAGCCTTGAATGGGGCCTGGAGGAAGGCACGGTTTGCCCATGGACGAGGTGTGTGTGTGTGTGTGTGTGTGTGTGTGTGTGTGTGTGTGATTTCTGCCACAGTGGGAGATCCTGTGGGGGCTGTGAATGGCTCTTTAGCGCTGAAGAGGGGGTGACAGGCAGTCAGAATGAGGAGGTGTCGCCTTGAGGGAAGGTGTCCCTGCGGGCTCTCAGCCCCTTTACCCCAACCTTCAGTCAGGGCGCCCTGCCTCCCGAGAGCCCGCCGCCTGGGCACCATCCAAGCCCACCGTCTCCAGCCTGGCTCCTGGGCGCCCAGATTCGGGCCGGGGGCTCGCGGGGGCGGCGGGGCACCCAGGCCGAGAAGGGCGCAGGAGGCAGGTTGCCTGGTGCGCACAAGCCTGCCGTGTTCCCGAGTATTATGTGGAGAGAAATCAGCCTTGTTTTCCGTTTTCCTCTCAAAGGAATAAAATGAAAAGGTTTCCCGATTGCCTCTAAAGAGGGTGCTCGGCCTTGCACTTCCCACGCAGCCAAGCCACCATCTGGGGAGGAGGGTTGGGCTGGGGGAGCGGGGATGAGCTGGCCTCTGGGGCCCCTAGCCCTGGGGTGGTGACCCGTATCTGCATTGGGCAGCCACCCTCCCAGCTCCCCCGTGTTTCTGAGGTGCCCAAATTTGAAGACCACCGGTGAGGGCTGTGTCCTGAGATCTACTTTACTATCTGCGTCTTTAACTCCTGGTCCTTGGGGACCTTGGCAAGTTCAGGGCAGTTGGAGCAGGGGAAGGGTGAGGGGGTAGGCTGGGGGCCAGCTAGCTGCCCTTAAGCTGGGGAGGGGGCCCACGGAGGGAGGTTAGAGAGCCCCTCTTCATGCACTCCCTCCCCGCAACTCACTCCTGCTGGCTGCAGGCCAACAGGAGGAAGCCTCAGGTAAGGAGCCCCAGCTTGTAGGCAAAGGCCCTGAGGCAGGAGAGAGCTTGGCACTTTTCAAAGAACTGAGAAAAGGCTCCTGTGTAGAAGGCTGGATTGCTGGTGGGAAATGAGGGCTGGAGGCCCTGCCTGGTGCGGAGTTTGGCTTTTGTTGGAGCCCACTGGGAAGCCTTTAAAGATTTTCAGCAGGAGAATGACATAGTCAGATTAAGAAAAAAATTTTTTTAATTAAAGTACAGCAAACTGGACTTTATTGGGGAGGGGGTGCTATACAGTTCTATGTGTTTTTAACACATGCATAGATTCATGTGATCATTACCACAATCAGGATACTGAACAATTCCATTAGCCCCCAGACTCCCTTGTGCTGACCGTGTATAATCATCCTTCCCTCCATCCCTGACCCCCGACAACCACTGATCTCTTCTCCATTGTTATAGTTTTGCTTTTTCCAGAATGTTATGGAGATGGAATCTTACTCCATCACCTGGCATAATGCCTTTGGGATTTATCTCAGTCCCTTTTTGTTGTTGAGTAGTATTTCATTGGATGGATGCCCCACATTTTTTTGTTTAACCCCTTACTTACTGGCGAGCATTTGGGGTTTTCCCAATTTTCGATGATTAGGAATATAGCTACTATAAACATTCATCTACTCTGTGTGTGTGTGTGTGTGTGTGTGTGTGTGTGTGCTCGTGCGCTAAGAGTTTTCATTTCTCCAGAATAAGTATCCAGGAGTGCGATCGGTGGGTTTTATGATACGTGTATATTTAACTTTATGAGAAACTGCTAACCTGTTTTCCAGAGTGGCTATATAATTTGCATTTCCACCAGCAATGTAGGAGAATTCCAGTGGCTCCAGATCCTCATTTGCATCAGGTATTTTTTTTGAGGGGGGCAGAGAGAGAGAGAGAGAGGGAGAGAGAGAGAGAATCCTCAACAGGCTCCACACCCAGTGCAGAGCCCGACATGGGGCTGGATCCCAATTGACCAGGGGTGCCTGGGTGGTTCAGTCAGTTAAGTGACTGACTTCGGCTCAGGTCATGATCTCATGGGTTTGTGGGTTTGAGCCCCACATCGGGCTCTGTGCTGACAGCTCAGAGCCTGGAACCTGCTTCAGATTCTGTGTCTCCCACTCTCTTTCTGCCCCTTTGCTGCTAGTGCTGTCTCTCTGCCTCTCAAAAACACATAAACATTAAAAAAAATCAATTAGCCATATTTATGTGGGCCTGTTTCTGAGCTATTTTCTTCCATTTCCCTAGGTGTCTATCTCTTGCTAATACCGCCCCTGCCTTTACTATTGCATCTTTATTAAATCTTAAAATTGGGTGGAATGATCCATCTGACTTTTTCTTTTTCAAAATTGTTTTGGCTATTCTAGTTCCATTGTCTTTCCATATAAATTTTAGAATCAGCTTGCTTATGTCTACCAAAAAATCTTACTAGGATTTTGATAGGAGAGAATTGACATTTAACTCTATTGAGTCTTCTGATTCATGAACATGGTATGTCACTCCATTTATTTAGGTTTTCTTCGCTGTCTTTCATTGTCATTTGTAACTTTCAATGTACAGAGATCCTGCACGTGTTTTGTTGTATCAATACCCAAGTATTTCATTGTAGGGAATTATTGTAAATGATACTGTTTTCTAAAATTTTGGTCTCCAGGTGTTCATTGCTAGTAAAAAATATATATAATTGATTTTTGTGTATTGGCCTTATGTTCTACAACCTTGATTAATTCATTTATTAGTTCTAGGAGCTTTTGGGTATTTTCCATATTTTCTACAAAGACAATCCTGTTGTCTGCAAGTGGGGACCATTTTATTTCCCCCTTTCCCATCTGTATGCCTCTTATCTCTTTTTCTTGCTTCGTTGCACAGGCTAGGACTTCCTGCATGATGTTGAATAAGAGTGAGGAGAGTCGACATCCTTGCCTTGCTCTTGGTTTTAGAAAAAAGCATTCTGTTCTTCATTATTAGGTACGATGTTAGTTATAAGGTTTCTGTAGACATCCCTTATCAGATTAAGAAAATTCCATTCTATTCCTAATTTGCTGAGAGTTTTTTTTACTATGAATTAATGTTGAAGTTTGTCAAATTTTTTTTCTGTTTCAATTAATATGATCATGTGATTTTTTTCTTCTTTAGTCTGTTTATATGGTGGATTATACTGATCGATTTTCAAATACCGAACCAATCTTGCATTCCTAGGATAAACCTCACTTAGTCGTGGTATATTATTTACCTTATTTATTGTTAATTCTATCTGCAAGTATTTTGTTGAGGATTTTTAAAATATGTGTTCATGAGGGATACTGGTCTGTAGTTTTCTTTTCTTGCACTATCTATATCTGGTCTTGCTTTCAAGGTAATGCTGGCCTTGAAATAGCTTGGGAAATGTTTCCTTTATATTCTGGAAGAGATTGGTGTTATTTCTTCTTTAAATGCTTGGTTACATTTGCTAGTGAAGCTATCTGGGCTGGGAGATTTCTTTTTTGGAAAATTTTAAATTATAAATTCAATTTTTATAAATAGATACAGGGATGCCTGGGTGGCTCAGTCGGTTAAGCGTCTGACTTTTGATCTCAGCTCAGGTCTTGATCTCAAGGTCTGAGTTCAAGCCCTGTGTTGGGCTCAGCTACTTAAAAAAATAAATAAATTTAATAAAAAAATAAAATAGGTACAGAACTTTTTGGGTAATCTGTTTCTCCTCCTCCTCCTCCTTTTTTTTTTTTTTTTTTAATGTTTTTATTTATTTTTGAGACAGAGAGAGACAGAGCATGAGCAGGGGAGGGGCAGAGAGAGAGGGAGGCACAGAATCTGAAACAGGCTCCAGGCTCTGAGCCGTCAGCACAGAGCCCGATGTGGGGCTCGAGCTCGCAGACTGTGAGATCATGACCTGAGGTCAGATGCTCAACCGACTGAGCCACTCAGGCACACCTCCTCTTCCTCCTTCTTATAATCTGTTTTTTCTTGAGTGAGTTTTGGTAGTTGTGTCTTTTGAGGAACCACTTTATCTACCTTGTTGAATTTAATGTGTGTAGAATTGGTAACATTGTCATTATCCTTCTAATGTGAGAATCTGTAGTGACATACCTCTTTCATTACGAATGTTGATAATTTGTGTCCTTTCCTTTTTTCATTGTCAATTTAGTTAGTGGTTTCTCAATTCTATTGATCTTTTCAAATAATCAACTTTTTTTTTGTTTTATCGAGTTTTTTCTATTGCTTTTTCTGTTTTCAATTTCATTGCTTTCTACCATTTTCTTAATTCCTTCCTTCTGCTTGCTTTGAGTTTATTTTGCCCTCTCCCACTCCCCCAAGTCTTTTAGTTTCTCAAGATGGGACTTGAATTGATGTTTTGAGACCCTTCTTTTCTTCTGATGTAAACATTTTAAAGTTATAAACTTCCCTCTAAGCCCTGCGTTAGCTACAATTCACAAATTTTGACTTGTAATTTTATTTTTGTTCAGTTCAAATGTTCTTGAGATTTTTTTTTTCTTTGACTCATAGATTATTTATAAAAGTGTTGTTTTATTTCCAGTGTTTGGAGATTTACCAGTTACCTTTTTGTTATTGACTTTAATTTAATTTCATTATGGTCAGAGAACATATTTTGTATGGCTTCAGCTTTTTTTTTTAAATTTTCTTAAATCTTTATTTATTTCTGAGACAGAGAGAGACAGAGCATGAGAGGGAGAGAGGCAGAGAGAGAGGGAGACACAGAATCAGAAGCAGGCTCCAGGCTCCGAGCTGTCAGCACAGAGCCCGATGTGGGGCTCGAACTCGCAAACCATGAGATCAAGACCTGAGCTGAAGTCGGACGCTCAACCGACTGAGCCACGAGGTGCCCTGGCTTCAGCTTTTTCAAAAAATTATTTTATTTTACTTTTAGAGAGAGAGAGAGAGAGTGTGTGTGCAAGTGGGGGAGAGGGGCAGAGGGAGAGAGAGAGAGACTTAAGCAGGCTCCACACTCAGTATGGAGCCCAATGTGGGGCTCAGTCCCACGACCCTAGGATCATGACCTGAGCCAAAATCAAGAGTCAGATGCTCAACCAACTGAGGCACCCAGGCTCCCCGTATGACTTCAACTTTTAAAATTTGTTAACATTTGTTTTATGACCCAGGATATAGTCTATATTGGTGAATGTTCTATGTGCACTTGAAAAGAATGTGTGTTTGGCTGTCCATGGGTGGGTTCTATAAATGTTAAGTAGATCTAGTTTGTTAATGATGTTGTTCAATTCTATATCTTTATTGAACTGTATACTTTCTTTCTATCAACTGCTGAATGGAGTTTTGAAATCTCCACCTGTAATTGTCTATTTCTTTATTCAGTTCTATCAGTTTTTGCTTCATGTATTTTAAAGCTTTGCTGTTAGTTGCATACACATTTAGGAGTGTTATGTCTTCATGGTGAATTGACCATTTTATCAGTATAAAATGTCCTTTTATATCCGTGGTAATTTTCCTTACTCTGAAATCCATCTTGCCTGTTATTAAAATAGCCCTGTAGCTTTCTTTTGATTACTGTTTGCAAAGTACATCTTTTTCCATCCTTTTATTATTAACTATCTCTTACAAAGTGGGCTTTTTTTATAGACAACATATTGTTGAGTCTTATTAGATTTTTTATTCATTCTGATACTCTCTGATTTTTAATGGGTATGTTTAGATCATTTGCATTTAACGTAATTATTGATATGCTTGGATTAGAACTTCCATTTTATAATTTGATTTCCATTAGTTCCCTATGTTATTAGTTCCTCTTTCCCTCTTTCTGCTCTCCTTTGGATTGTCTGACTGTTTTTCTGTATCCTATTTAATTTATTCATTGAAAGTGTTTTGTTTGTTTTTTTACTTTATCTCCTTGTATGTTTTTTTTTTTTTTCTTTTACCTTAGGAAGGCTGGGTAGATTCTAAACTACTTTCCCAGGTTTTCCAAAGCTCCTTGAGATAATACAAACTAATTCCAACAAAGAATTCTTTAGAATCTGTCAAAGAATCTGTCAAGATTTTTTAGACTTCTAAGAGACGCGGAGGCTACCACTTGAAAACACATCGTATTATTTTGCTATCAGCATGCCTTTGAGGAACTGGATCCACCTGGATTTCCCTGAACTGGGAGGAAGGTGCCCCCCCTAAACGCTCTGGGAACTGTCTTCGACTTCAGCATCCCATTTCATAGATGTTGGCCTCAGTAGATCCTGAAGATTTTCTTTACAGACTCCTGCTCTTGGAGCTAATGGGATCTCATGTCTGCTCTGTCCTTGGATTTCTGGAGACCCTACACAAATCTCTTAATCCATTTTCCACTCTCCCAGAATCATAATAAATTGACTGCATTTTCTCTGGTCCAGTGATGATAAATCTTTTCGCCTCAAAGATACGAAGTTATGAATATTTTCATTTTTACAGAAGTATAGTAAAAACGAGTATACTCAGCATTTTCTCAGACGAAACACCATTAGGTAGCCCTTCTCCAGTCTATCACGCTATAAGGTGATTGAATCAAGCCAGAAGAGCTTTTAGAGATCATTTAGTGTGCCCCCCCCCCCTTTATAGATGGGGAAGCTGCGGCAGACAGAAGTAAAATGATTTGCCCAAATCCAACAACGTTGTATGAATGAGACCAGGCCCAGACCCCTGTGTCCCTGGCACTCAGTCCTGTGTGCTTTCCGGGTCCTAGGTTAAGGTCTATATCCTCCTTAGGTATTTTGTGGTGGTGACTATGAAGCATCATATGGTCTCAAAGTGCTGAATTCAGTCTTAGTGTTGCTTATGTTGTTATATTATAATCTTGCAAATACTGATGCCAAGTGTGATGTATATTATAGATGAAAACTTGACTGATCAGAGTATTTGGTTAAATGGAACATTTCGTTTCCAGGCATTTTCTGGCACACAGTGGGCACTCAATATAATATGAACTAATTTAAATTGTTGCCATTAATAGAATTTTCTGTACTTAACACTTTTTTTTCTGAAAAAGAAAAATTTTATTTTAAATGATATTAAAAACTTTTTCAATGTTTATTTATTTTTGAGAGAGCGATAAACAGAGCACAAGTGGAGGAGGGGCAGAGACAGAGGGAGACACAGAATCCAAAGCAGGCTCCAGGCTCTGACCTGTCAGCACAGAGCCCGAAGTGGGGCTCGAACCCACGAACTGTGACATCATGACCTGAGCTGAAAGTGGATGTTTAACCAACTGATTCTCCCAGGCACCCCTAAATGTTATTTTTAAAAATTGAAACATGATTGATATGGAACATTAGTTTCAGGTGTACAACGTGTTGATTCAATATTTGTATATATTGGGAAGTAATCACCACAATAAATCTAGTTAACATCCATCACCATATATAGTTACACACTTTGTTTCTTGTGATGAGAATTTTCTAAATGTACTCCCCTGGTAACCTTCAAATATACAATACAGTGTTATTGACTATAGTCACCTTGTTGTACATTCCATATACTTTTTTTAAAAAGTAGTAGATGTAGGGGCGCCTGGGTGGCGCAGTCGGTTAAGCGTCCGACTTCAGCCAGGTCACGATCTCGCGGTCTGTGAGTTCGAGCCCCGCGTCAGGCTCTGAGCTGATGGCTCGGAGCCTGGAGCCTGTTTCCGATTCTGTGTCTCCATCTCTCTCTGCCCCTCCCCCGTTCATGCTCTGTCTCTCTCTGTCCCAAAAATAAATAAAAAATGTTGAAAAAAAAAAAAAAAAAAAGTAGTAGATGTAGTGATTACAATACATATACTTAACTTTTCTGACTACGCAGCAAATTTCGTTTGAACAAGATCATCTGGCCACAGCGTGGGGTTGCATGGAGATCGTAAGGGTAAGGCTTACCAGATTTGGCAGAGAAATATACAAGATGATCCTTGAAATACTTTGTGAATTTCATAGAATTCTAACTAGACAGGAACATTAAAAAATACACTTGAATTTCAAGTAAGCAGTGAAAAATTGTGCAGCGTAAGGATGTCCCACGCAACATTTGGGATATACTTATACTTTAAGAATCATTGTTTCTCTGAAACTCAAAGTTAATTGGGCATCTTGCATTTTATCTGGTAACCCTAGTTTGGATGTTACTTTGAGTGAAGGTGCCCGGAACGAGGGAGGAGTGGTGACGAGATAGGTACAAATAGGCTGAGCCATAAAGATTTAGGAGGTAAAATCTAGAGGACTTGGTGATGGATGGGACATGGGGGAGAGACAGAGGGAGGGGTCTGAGAGGTGGGGCAAGATGGGTCCTGGAAGCCAGGGGGAATTGGGGTTGAAGGATGTTTAATTTTGCCTTCGGATGGGAGACACTTGAGTCTGTTTAAACATAAACGGTAAGAGAGAGAGAATAAGTGAGCTTAGAGGAGCTACTGGTGGCCGGACTGTGGACGATTCTCCGGAAAAGGGGAGAAATTATACTGCACAGGCAGGTGGCGGCGAGCATGACCTTGGCCGCGAGGAAGGACCCCTTCTCCATTATGTAACCACGGGCACTGGCTTTCACCTGGGTTCCCTGAAAGCAGAGCCTGAGACTAGACTTGGTACAAGTTAAACTCCAAGTTTAATGTGGAGACGGGTTTACCTGTGAGGCAACCCCAAGAAATGCGAGGGAGGGAGTGGAAGGAGTGAGAGAAAGAAAGAGGAAAAGCTAAGGGGGTGGGGTGGGATTATTGAGCTGGTCACCACGATGGGCAGTGGGAGGTCAGTCCCTCTGGGACCTCTGAAGACCCTGCAGAATATGCACCTCAGCACTGTCCCTCGGAATGACGTTTATCGGTCTGCTCCCATCTTCCATGAACGGGGTGGCCCCTGGGGTATTGACGCCCCACCCCTTGGGTCCACTGTGTCTGCAGGCTGCGTGGGTCCCGCCCCGCCCCCTCTCCTCCCCCCCCGCCCCACCCCAGAGAGGGTGGATGGTCCCCAGGTGGCATGCTTTAGTGTGGAGAGCTGTCTACGCTGGAATCCCAGGAGGGCTGATGGGATATGGGGCAGGGCGCTCAAATCATTATTACAGGAATGTGGTGGGCACTCAACAGGCAGGGAGGTGGCGGGGGGGGGGTCACAGGGGGTTCTGTGTTGAGGCGGGAAGGAGGTGGTGGATAGGTCAAGGGGCAGGGGACAGAAGGGACCTTGGAGGGATGGATCTGTTCATGGAAAGAGTGGGTGAGGCCAGAGCAGCTGGACCCGGGTAGGTGGATCTGAGGGCAGAGTGGGGCCGGGGGGGGCTTCCAGTGCAGCCCCTACGGGACCCCCAAGTTCCTCCTCGACCTCATCCATGTTCCATTCTGCTCAGGCCACACTGGTGCCCTAAGCCGTCCCTGGGACTCACCAACACTAAACCGTCCCTGGGACTCACCAACATTCCTGCCTTTGCCCTCACTGTCCCTTCTATTTGGAACTTACCCCCACCCCCTACACCAGCAGGGCTCCCTCCTCACTCCGGGAGCATCCCCTTGCCAGAGAGGCCCTCCTGATGACCCGACAGAAGACAGCACCGTCATCCCTCTCTGACCTGCTGTGGTCTGTCTTCTCAGCACGCATCACCAGTGGCCATTATCATAGGTGTCTATTCACCTACGCATTGTTTATGCTTGTGACCCCTCCTTCTTCCCCTCTCGCTCCCAAAGGCTGGGGTTTGGGTCTAATTGGATCCCAGTTGCATGGCGGGTGCTTGCTCAGAGCCTGGGACGGCACCTGGCATAGAGTAAGTGCCCGGCACATGTTGTTGAACGAATGGACCAGAAGACTGAGGCCCAGGGAGGGGAAGTGGCTTTGGCATCCCAGGGGCCAGGGAGGCTTTGTGCTGGATGCTGAGGACACCGCGACATAGGTGCACAATCAGGTCCGCCACTCAGAAAGACCCTCGGGGCTGTGGGTGCAGGGGGAGGAGGAGGGGAGGGAGCGCTCGAGTTCTCAAGGTGACAGGGCTTAGCCAGATGGAGAACAGGCAGCAGAAATGGTGTGCGCAGAGACACAGAGCGTGAAACAGGCTTTTTCTGGGAATCGAGGGAAATTTGTGGGTGTGGGCAGAGGGGGGGGGGCTGGAGGGAGCAGGGAGGGCATGGCTTAGGATGATCTCTACATACACAGGCAGGGACGGGATCGGCAAGTGCTTTGTGCCCTGGGCCACAGGGGCTTGGAATTGATAGCTTAGGCTGCTGGGAGCCCCTGAGATGCTATAAGCAGGCAAGGAGCATGATCAGATTTGTAATTTAGAAACAACTCGGTGGTGGCTGCCCAGAGGAGGGAAAGGCCTGGAAGCCAGGAAACCAGTTAGGAACTATCACAGTCAGTCATCCGGGCCATGACAGGAATCCGAATCCAGGAGGATTCGGCAGTGGGGAGAGGTGCTTCGGAGACTCTGGCGGGGCAGAGGAGGGGAGGTGTTCGGTGTTCATGTCTGAGGGCCGCACCTGCTAGAACCAGGGGATGGATGGACGTGCGCTCGAGTCTGTGGTGGGGAGGACAGAAACCCCAGTCCAGGCGGCCTGGATGAAGAGCGGGGCTGGCTACATAATTTGTAGGGCCTGCTGGGGTACCTTGTTGGAAAAATCATTAATAATTTCAAGGCAGAGGGGCTCCTGGGTGGCTCAGTCGGTTGGGCATCCGACCTGGGCTCTGGTCATGATCTCGCGGTCCGTGAGTTCGAGCCCCGCGTCGGGCTCTGTGCTGACAGCTCGGAGCCTGGAGCCTGCTTCGGATTCTGTGTCTCTCTCTCTTTCTCTGTCCCTCTCCCACCCACACTCCTTTTCTCTCTCTCTCAAAAATAAACAGTAAAATAATAATAATAATAATTTCAAGGCAGCAACAGCAGGACATTAGGCCGGGTGTGGGGCCTGTGTGGCTGCCCAGGTCTCACACCCGTGGAGCCAGCCCGAGAAGGGGAAAGCTTTGGCTCACAGAATCTGGCAGAAGGCGCAAAGCCTAGGAAGGTCAGGGATGCTCCCTGGCCTTCAGACAGCTGGCAAGAGCTGAAATGCTCCCGGGACCCTCAGCCACTACCGACACTGCAGCTGTCGCCAAGGAGAAGGGTACGGACCTGCACAGCAGAAGTAGGGGACGGCGTGACTAGTTAGGGAAATGGCTCTTCGACGGTTTGGAGGCAAGGTTGAGGTGCACAGAGCCTCGCCTCCTGCCACCCCTCACTGAAAGGACGTCCTGTTCCACTCTCTGTTTACGCCTGGACCCCTCTGTAGCAGGCACGGGCTTGGCCCTTGGAGCCAAGCCTGGGGTCGCGGCAGGGGGCTGCTGCTGGAGATGAGGGCTGGGTCACATCTATGTGGGTCCAGGCCACAGAGATGCCAGCCCTCCCCCCACATATGCCAGAAGCCAGCACAGCACAGCATCCTCCCAGAGGCTCCTCGCAAGTCTGCACATTCACTCCAGCCCCGAGACAGGCTCCTTCGTGTCAGCTTTTCCGCCCCTGCCTTCTGCTGAAGGAGCTCACTCTTCACCATCCAAGCGTCAGAAAAGCCATCTGAAAGGGGCTTAGCCAATGGGAGTTTTCATTATTTCTATTTATTTAACACCAATATTTCCAGGTATAGGTGCAGCCATATAACTAAGGGGTTCATCAATAGTTCACTTTTATCCTCATAACAGCCCTGTGAGATCGTCTCTCCGCCCCTTGTCCTCCTTCTTCTTAATTTTACAAATGGGGATGCCGAACTAGGTTACAGAAGTTCACAAGCTTGCTTAACAAGATGTCAAGAGGTCGAGGACATCCAGGGTAGGTACCGTGGCTCAGTACATTATCCTGGGCCTCATTTCTGCTCATTATTCCCGTCAGCTATTCTCAGCGTATCAGCCATGTTTCCCCTCATGGTCACAAGGTGGCTGCCACATCACATGCTCACACCTCGGTATCCAAAAGCAGGAAAGAGCTGCTAGCACATGGCTTCCTTTTTAACAGGGAGTAAAATCTCTCCCAGAACCCTTCCTCAGACTTCTCTGTTGGCCCAAACTGGGTCACATGCCCACCTTTAAACCAATCACGGCAAAAGGGAGCAACGGGCTTGCTGTGATCGGCTTTGGCCTTGGGGGAGGAGCGTTCCTTCCCTCGGTTCCCACACCAGAAGAGGGAGGTATATCTGTGGGCCCACCGCTGGGCTTCTCAAAGGGTCAAACCCTCTTGCTGCCCCACGTTTCTGAAACTATCAGGGCAGCTCAAACAAGAGTTTAAGAGTACAAACGGCTTCTTCATGGGCGGGAACAACTGTGGCGTACCCGGAGAAAATGAAGCCGGAGTGGTTTGGCCGCCGCGGCAGGTTTTTCCGTTAGGAAAGAGCAGGGCAAGTGGTTGGGGAGGCAGGCGGTGGTGAGATCGCGGAGGGCTCCGCCTGAGAGCACAAGGACGCTGAGACTCTGGGGCAACAGGGAGCCAGCGAGTGACTCGGAGTAAGGGAGGGTGAGGTGTGGTGGGCTGGAGCTCACTCCGGTTGGCCTGGAGGGTGCATTGGAGAGGGACACTGGCCAGCGTGGTGGCCCCGTCCGGCTGAGGGTGGTGGCGGGTTCTCAGTCTTCCCCTCCCGCTGCTCTCCAGTGTTACTCTCACCCCTCCCCACCCAGAGAAAGTGGCGCCTCCCCTATGGGCGCTGCCTCCTCTTCCCACTCTCTCCCCTTCCCAGGCCCCTGAGGACATCTGGCAACAGCAGCTTCCTCTCCCCGTCTGCAGGACTCCCACCCACTCCTCCTTCCCTCCCCGTGTGGCTTCTGACCCCACCTTGTCCCCACAGTTTTCTCAGGAGGCCCGCCAAGGAGTTACGTCTATGAGTAAAGCCTTGAGGAGACTGAGATAATGATAAGATTCCATGTCTTGCAGGCAAGAGAGACGCTGCTGGCGGCAGGTAGCCTCCTAGCAGGATGGGAAGGTTTGCCCCCGTGCATGCGACTTCCTAGAGACATCGAACAGCATCTGACCCAGTCTGAGCTGCTGGTGGCTTTCGGTGACACTGCTGCCATCACGACGAGGTGACACCTTTGCCCCGTTCCTCTCCCCTCTTCTCACCTCTGGGCCAGCGTCTCCCCGTCGTCCTCTGCCCTCCAGACTCCAGTCTGCATCTGCCATCTGCATGGGCCCTTAAACCCATGGGCCAGCTCAGAAACATCACCTTCCTCCTCGTTCCTGCTCTTCCCTCGTTCTTCCCTGTCTTGACCGGTGGCTTGCTTCGTCTTCCACCAGCCGTGCAAACCAGGAGACAAACTAGGGTTATTTTTAATTCCCCGCCCCCCTCCCCCCACCATCTACCTCCAGAAGATCAGCGAGCCAAGAGGACTCTTCAGAACTGTCTTCCAAATCTCTTCTCAAATCCGCAGCCTGCAGCCACGGCCCTGGTTCAAGCTTTTCGCCTTCTCTCGCCTAGACGACTCCTGAAGCCTCCACGCCGGCCTATCTCAGGCCATCAGGTGCGGATGCAGTGCTTGGAGGAGCCTGCCGGAATGATGCCCAAGAACTGGCCCGCCAGGAGAGTGGTGCCTCTGTCTGACAATCCCAAGGCCAACGTTAGCGCTGTTAGTTTAAGAGCACATCCTGGGGCGCCCGGGTGGCCCAGTCGGTCGGGCGTCCGGCTTCGGCTCAGGTCACGATCTCGCAGCTCGTGAGTTCGAGCCCCGTGTGGGGGTCTGCGCAGACAGCACGGAGCCTGCTTGGGATTTTCTCTCTCCACCCCTGCCCCCTCTGAAAATAAAGAAATAAACATTAAAAAAAAAAAAAAAAAAAAAGAACGCATCCCACACCCTGGAGCTGAGGGCCAGGGTCGGGAAGCCAGGAGGAGGATGCGACTTCCTGTCTCCTGTGATGGTCCCTGCAGGAGGCTGGAGGCTGGACACTGCAGAGCTACCCCGTGTCTTTGCTCCCTTGCCAGCAGGAAACAGACAATAGGAGCAAGATCGCCCCACCCACTGGGCCTTCCAGATCACAGGCAACTGCTTCCGCCTAGCAGAACCTAACTCCTATTTTACAACTTAGCTGCAAGGGAGTCTGGAAACGTGGTGTCCAGCTTCCCAGACCCTGCAGGACGGGCAGGCGCCCAGATGGGAGTGGGAAGGGATGCTGAGGGCCAGTCCGCTGCTCTGTTTCAGTCCACCCTCCTTTCTGGCCCTCCGAGGAACATTCTAAAGTGTAGGTCAGATAGTGTTGCTTCAACTGTGCTCCCCCAACCCCCAGGGCTCCTGAGACAAAGTTCAACTCTCCAGCCTCGCTAGGGGTCTGTTCTCATGAGGTGACCTCAACTACCTATCAGCTGGCTCCACTCCTTAAGACTCAGCCCCAGGCCCCTCCCAGCCCCTCACCTCCACCCGTCCTCGGCACCTTGAACGCCCCTCGGGTGTGGCACCTTCTGAATTACGATATGTGGGTCTCCTCTTCGGGTTCCCTTCGGGTCCTCATGCATAGGGAGGGTGCCGTCCGCCCTGCTATCCACAGAACCTAGTGCAGGAACAGAAATCATAGCAGGTGCTCAAAAGATATTTACCACATGCCAGGTGCCAAGGGTTTTATATTTATCAACCCATTTGATCTTCCTAACAGCCTTCTGAGGGCACGCGGCAGAGGCCGCTCCCCATCCATCATTGTCCCCTCTCCCCTCCCAGGGCACACGACTTGACCCATGTCCTGGCCTGCCTTGCCCCCAAGCGCGCCCGTGTACTGCCCTCTGGGTGATGGAAACTGAGTGGAGGTGAGGCGCGCCTCCTCCAGGATGGCCACGGTGCTGCCTCCACGCTTCTTCCCCCCTCGGGCAGACACAGAGGAGACAGAGAGGACAAAGGCAGGGCCCTTCAGCCAAGGGAAACAACAGGAGGGGAGGAGCCTGGGCCCTTGGGCTGCCCTTCCCGGCTGAAATGGGAGCGGGAAGCAAGCAGCTGTTGTGTTTGAGCCATTACCTTCTGGGCCGATTCTGGCAGTTTATCCCACTCTGAGCGGAGGCTGTGATTATTCCCACGTGAGGATCTGCATTCTGGAAGTGGGGAAACTGAGGCACGGGGCCTTGGGTGACTTGTCCGGCGTCACACACCTAGTCAGCTGAGTGCTGGGGTGAATCCAGGCAGCCTGGTCTCCGTGCTCTGCCCCCTCAGTAGGTTCTGAGGGAGGTGGGGGCAGAGGGGAGAGTAGGGCCTTGGAGGCTGGTAGCTGGGGAGCTGGGCTGGGAGGCTGGGAGAGGGCAGAAACAGAAACAGAAGGGGGGACCCAGCTGTAGGGAGCAGGGGAAGGGGGCAGTTGCAGGGGAAACAGGTGCAGGGGGTGCGGTCAGCAGCCTCTCCCGAGATCGGACCCAGGAGCTGAGGCGGTGCTTGCGTGTGGAGCCTGGAGGGTTCAGTACAGATCTGAGTGTCACAGAGGGAACCCCTGTGTTCAGGACACCAGGGAGCCCTGGCGGTCATCTGGCCCTCCTGCTATGGAGGAGGAACCGGGCTGGGCGG